>NC_081415.1:508681372-510088872 GCF_030272615.1 Cryptomeria japonica | reverse complement strand
AAATTTTCTATCCCACTAGCCTGACAAAACCCTCAAAACCAGGGTTTGGATGCAAACAGTGGCACAAATCAACATCTCTCTATGGGATTGATCTGAAACCTAGGAGGATGTTGATTTTTAATGTATGCTAGATGTTATTGGTGGTTTTGGAGACAGTAAGTGTCATTTGTCTTTCCTAAGATGATACCCTAGGCTTGACATCGCTCATGTGGCAAGCCTGTGCAGTAGGAAAAGAGGGTGGAAACCTTGAACAATAGATTTAAGGATGGTCAAAATTGGAATGAGAAGGACCCTTGAACAAGTTAAGACCATTAGAAAGTGTTATATTTTCATTCCTTTTTGACTGGTGAAGCTTTTGAGATCTTAAACCCCAATATCGGCTATAAGAGGCTAAATAGGGTCAGTAGGGTTTGACCATTCGTACTAAAAACCCAGATGCAAAAGTTTGGAATCTTGTAGAATTACCAAAAGGGTATTATAATATCAAATTTATTCAATGGATTGTTTGGGTAGGTTGTGAGACAAATCAAGAAAAGTCCAAATGGAGGGCTAATTTCTTGTAGCCCTATTTCCTAGGTCCAAAAGGGGAAAAGGTACAAAGGGATAGTAAAATCCCATCTAAGGGGTCAAGATCAGTGAAAAATCCATATAAAACATGTGTAAATAATCACATAGGTTAGTTTCCACTTTTGTGTAAAGATCTCATTGCTTGGGGTTTGGGGTTGTTATGTGTCCTTGGTTGAAGGGTTGCAACCTTAGGCGTAGGAGACTCCTTGTCAATTGTGAGTTGTCCTGAGTGAAGATATCCTTGGGAAGGATCTAGGGAAAGCTATAGAAACCTTGATAAGGTTAAAGACATTGGTCCATTTGGTGATACCAAGTGGAGACCCTTTTTGAGTAAAAACCAAGAAAGTGATATAACATCCCAAGCCCTCTACATCAATCTTGAATCCTGCATTTAGTCAGATGCTTGTCGACGCATGTCTTTTAGCCTACTTCTAGTTTTAACAGCTCTTTGTGCCTCTTCCTAGCCTTAAAAGTTCTTCTTTGCCTATTTTGAAGGGTTCCACTCTTTGGGTTATCTCTCTTGAATTCTTGGCTTTGCTCTTTGGCTCTCTTTGATATCTTGATGCTCTAAGAACACTACCAAGTTATCTCTATCTATTGAGGTTATTAATTCCTCCTTTAGTCACTCAATCCTTCTAGTATAATCAATTTGCTTATATATAAATTGTTGGGTGAAGATGCACAACAAATGATCTTTATAAATTACACAACAATTGTAATATCCTGACTTCACACGTATATTTTCTATTAGCTTCTTCAATGACGTATATGTCCGATCAGTATTGGTCTCTCACAACCACATGCCTAGCAATTTCCCTCGATAGAAGATAAATACTCATTAAAATTTGGTGAGGGGTTGTGACCTCAATCGGGGTGGCATACCAAATGAGGGGGTGCGATGTGTAATCACCGATAGGCACACAAGACATAATACGCGCTAACTAAACATAGATAATTAATGAAAGAAATGTGCATATTGGTGATTAGAATGATATATATATTATTAAATTTTGAAGGCCTTAAGGCCAATTTATCATTTAATTTTATTCGACTGAAGCTATAAATCATCAACACTGCCTCTTAGCTAGGGAGGATAAAAGATATTGGGAGCAATATTCATAAATCGTATGATGCTTATCTTGGGACCATAGTTTCAAGATGTGAATTTCCTCTATTGGTGATTCTATTCACAAAATCTTGAGTGGATTTCCTCTGTCGATGATTCTATCCATAAGCTCTTGTGTGGATTGCCTCTGTCGGTGATTCTATCCACAAGCTCTTGTGTGGATTGCCTTAGTCGAAGATTCTATCCATGAGCTCTCACATGGATTTCCTAAGTCAGCGATTCTATCCACAAGCTCTTACGTGGATTGCCTCAGTCGACGATTCTATCCATGAGCTCTCACGTGGATTGCCTTAGTCGGCAATTCTATCCACAAGCACTTACGTGGATTGCCTCAGTCAACGATTCTATCCATGAGCTCTTGTGTGGATTGCCTTAGTCGACGATTCTATCCATGAGCTCTCACATGGATTGCCTCAGTTGACGATTCTATCCACAGGCTTGAGTTATTGTATGATCGTCACCTTCCAATAACTTCAAAAAATACAGCTGGAAATCATTTGGAAGTCGTCACTTCCTTATGATTTACATAGGGCCCATAAAATAATAATAATTATTAATAATAATAATCAATATTTACAATTTTACCTCAGAAGTGCTCAATCTTTATTTGTAAGCTCCCTCTCAATCACAAGGTATCTTGAGTTTCTTCTAGAGAACATATTTTTCTGAACATACGTCTGAATTTTTGACTTTAGCAAGGGAAGCTTGTAGTTTAAGTTTGAGAGGACAAGTTCTTGCAATGTGGCCATATTCATCACATATGAAACATTGTACTTTAGAGAAGTTTCTAGGCTTCTTGAATGATCGATTACCATATGTCTTTTTGTCCTTTTTCCTTTTCAAACTAGAGACTAGAACTTGAACATATTCATCAACGGGTTTCATGATTCCTCTTGATATTAGGTTACACTCTTCTTGAATGCAATCAACTTTTAGTCTATCAAATTTGGGAACTTTGGATCGAGCATTAACTCCTTGTCTAAAGTTTTCCCATGAGATAGGGAGCCCATTTAGAGTTATCATAGTTAGCTCCTTATTATCATAAATGTGACCAATTGATGAGAGTTGGTTCCTTAATTCTGTTATCCTCATAAAATATGAAGTGATAGTCTCTTACTCATTTTAATATTAGAAATTTGATTTTTAAGTGTGAGGATTATGCTCGTGTTGTTAATCTCAAACATGTCTTTCAAGGATTTGAACATATCATATGCAGAATCTAACCTTGTAATGATAGGTAGTAGATGACTCTTTACTCCATCTACTAATAACTCCATTGCTTTAATATTGTTATTTTCTCACTGACTCTGTTCATCTTTTCCATCAGGTTTAGAAGGATTCTCTATTATTGTTTTTAACTCATTCTTCCTTAGTACCAACATCATTCGTAGTTTCCATGAATCATAGTTTGAGGTACCTTCAAGTCTGTCTTCGAATCTAATTCCATTCGTCATTTTCAAATACAAACTTTCAATGAGATATCAATTTGATCTTAATCGGATCTTCCTTTAGGTGGTTAGGCTTTATAGAAGGAAACCTGGCTCTGATACCATGTTGAGGTTATTAATTCCTCCTTTAGTCACTCGATCCTTCTAGTATAATCAATTTGCTTATATATAAATTGTTGGGTGAAGATGCACAACAAATGATCTTTATAAATTACACAACAATTGTAATATCCTGATTTCACATGTATATTTTCTATCAGCTTCTCCTATGACATATATGTCCGATCAGTATTGGTCTCTCACAACCACACACCTAGCAATTTCCCCCGATAGAAGATAAATACTCGTTCAATTTCGCTGAGGGGTTGTGACCTCAATCGGGGTGGCATACCAAATGAGGGGGCGCGATGTGTAATCATCGATAGGCAAACAAGACATAATACGTGCTAACTAAACATAGATAATTAATGAAAGCAATGTGCATATTGGTGATTAGAATGATATATATATTATTAAATTTTGAATGCCTTAAGGCCAATTTAACATTTAATTTTATCCGACTGAAGCTATAAATCATCAACACTATCTACAACGCTCTTACAACTATCTTGCAACAACAAGCACATATTTCGAGCTTCGTCATGCTCGTATCTTGAAAAGGGGGGTTTGGCTACATGCTTTGTCTTCTCTTTATCTTGTATATATATGTTTTTATCATTGCATGCAACCTATTTATCATATCTCTAAGTGTATCTATTATCTAGGTGCATTTATAGGTACATTTAGTTTATCAATATATCACTTTTATCTATTTGCAATAGAGGTTTGCTTCCATTGAGTGGAGTATAGTTTCTATTTGCATTTTATCATTTTATCTTTTATCAAATCTAACTATTTGGGTATATGTGGAGGTGGAAACACCAAAGAGGAGGTTTGACTGAGGCAGAGCCCTCTACAACCCCAACATTTTCCCCCTATCTTTGTGTGTGCAGGTGGTGAAAAGGTTTTGCATGGATGAAGTGATTAACTGTAAGTTATTTATGAGATTCTATGTTTTCTGATAGTACAAATGACAACGTTTCGCACTAGCGTCCTAAACTCGAGACCTTCCTAATTTTCTGGTATAATCTATTTTTAATTTCATATTGCTCTATTAATTCAGATTTTTATTTTTCATTGTTGTTGCACTTTAATTGTTCAATTATTTCTCTTTTAGCATAAACTTTTATTTTGTTATCCCCTGGCTCACCCTTAGTGCCAATTTAAGTGAGATAGTAGCAGATCAATTTTCTCTCTAGGATTCATCAGCTTAGAGGTAACAAATTCCCTCCTCTACATTTTGGTGAACCTGACGTGAATGTTTAATGTCAGATCTTTTTCTCTTAGAGTTTGATTCTTTTGACAAAGCATTCTCTAAGGATGACATTGATATGTTGGATGAAGTTTTATATGATTACTTAGAAGCACCTCTTTCCAAAAGATATTGTAAAGAAGAGTCATCCTCCAAAACATCCTCATTCAAAGATGAAAAATCCGTGAATGCTATTGTAGTCTCTGCATCCCCTCAAAGGCCTAAGAGACCTTACATTCATGTAATTGCAGCAAGTCCTTCTCCAAAGAAAGTTAAAACCATTAATGGAAAACCTTTTAGAGGAGAAACTTCTGACTTATATACTAGGTTTATGCAATTTAAACAATCATCTCACAATACCATCGCTCATACATATAACACATGGAGGAATAAACAAACTCTTGATCGATCACAAGTTTCTTTACCACCTTATCAACCTAGTCTTTCTAAAGCACATTTGTTGGCAGATAAGAAAATTGGTGATTACAATCTTCTCGAGCAACTTAAGGTTACTCTCGCTAAGATCTCACTATGGGATTGGCTTTAAATTGCTCCGATGTATCAAGGTATATTATAGGAAGCTTTGCAAAAGATCTTGTTGCCTTATCCTATGAGACAAGAAGATGTGTGCGTTGATGGATCATATTCATGCGCATTCACCAAATATTCTTTCTATCCCCATGAACTTCCACCTCCAGAAGTGAGAAATTTGGCAGATCCTTTAATGATAATTGTTCATGTAAATGATGATGGTATTAGATGAACACTTGGTGATATAGGCTCCACACTTAATGTTTGTGGCTTGGTTTTTTTACCAAAAATCTAGGTGGACCCAAACTCTTTGGTAGCCTCTTCTTTGTTTATCTGAGGATTTGACGACAATGGTAAAACCGCTGTAGTGAGCATCATATTGCATTTAAAGGTTGGGCCTGCTACTATCCCAACCCTTGTACATGTGATGTCAGGTCCTTTGTCTTATAACCTCCTTTTGGGTAGACCATGGGTTCATGCCTTGGGAGTTGTATCATCTACACTTCATGGATATGTGAAGTTTGTAGCTAATAATCAAGTTGTCACAATCAAGGTTGACCTTGAGGTTATGTGCCTGTGTTAAATAACAATAGTGGGTCAAGCCTTGGTTGCACCTTCTTTTCAAAATTATGTGCCTACTTTGTCTTCTTCGGTGATGACTTCTACCTTTGTTTTGTCCCCTAAAAAGGAAGAGCAAGAGAAGGAGGAGATACCTAGAAAGCAAGATGTCATGAAGGAAATTATCACTTGGGGAGCAGGATTCTCTAAAGGAAGACTCCTCGAAAGAAGATCTCCATGATGTACAAATCTTGGGGTCTACTCCTATTGAGTCTTCTCCAGCTAAATCACCCTCTCTATCAAAGATAACTGCATGCTTAGGTGATGATTGGGGTTCCTTAGATTTCACTGACTCTCATGTTGGTGAATACAAGGTTGACCCTGTCTAACTGAAGTTTCCTAAGATTTCATTCACTTCGGCTAAAAAAGATGATTATGAGTCAATAAAGCCAGGTGATGCTTATCATGTTGATCATCGTTTCTACATGAATCCTCCTTCCTTTAAGGAGTTGCATGATATTTATGAAGCTGTATATAAGCTAGTATCACAAGTTGGTTATGATGAAAAAGGTTGTGGACCTAACAAACAAGGTATTCAAATTCCTTTGGAAGTTGAACCTCATCACCACAATACCAGACTAGGATATTGCCATACGGGCCGAAGGACAAAACCATGGTTAACTGTTAATATGATCTCAGTTGACCCTCCTCTTAAGCTTGTTCATCCAAAACTCATTGATAGCAAAACACTTCTTTTTGAAATTCCCTTGGACATATTTCCTTCAGAAGAATCCTTGAAGGAATTTCTAGGCATGTATGATGATTTGCCCTCTTATCATCATAAACCTCGATTCCTTTGTTGTTTAAATACCCAAGCGTATTTTGGGGAATCCGTTAAGCAAGGGGCACTCTTATCTTGCAATGAAGAGCATATACCCACATCTTATCCAGAATACCTCAATGCGCTCCTTAATTTAGAAACTACTGATGTCATTATGAGTGATAAGACTCCTGATAAAGCCATCAAAGTCGGAAAGTGTTTATCTTCTGAGGAGTTTAAAGAATATTTCGATCTTCTACATCAATTCCTTGACATCTTTGTTTGGTCTTATGAAGAAATGACAAACATTGATGAGTCAATTATGGTGCATAATATTGTACTTAATCTCGATGCTAAGACGGTAAAATAAAAGATTCGAAAGATGAATCCTAAGGTGGCCTTGCTATTCAAGACAGAGATATAAAGGATTTTAAAAGATGATTTTATCCATTCTATTGACTATTTGCCTTGGATCTCGAACATTGTTCTAGTTATGAAACTTGATAGTTGAATCCACATATGCATTGACTTTTGAGATGTGAGTAAACCTTCCCTCAAGGACGACTTTCCGCTCTCTAACATTGACATGATTGTAGATTCAACCACAAGTTATGCTTTGCTTTCTTTCATGGATGGTTTCTTGGGGTACAATCAGATTCATATTAATCTGAAAGATCAGTATGAAACTTCCTTCATGACTCCTTGTCGAACCTTTTGCTATGTTGTCATGCCATTTGGATTGAAAAATGTAGGAGCAACCTATCAACGATCTATGACCTTGATATTCCACTATTTCATCCATAAAATCTTGGAATATTATGTCAATGATATCTTGGTAAAGTCTATCGCTCATCAAACGCACATTAAAAAACTTTGGCTAGTCTTCGAAAGGCTTCGATTATATAAGATGAGACTAAATCCCCTAAAATGTGTTTTTGGTGTCGATGTCAAGAAGCTTTTGGGATTCATTGTCTCTCGTCGAGGAATCGAAATAGATACTGATAAAATCTATGCAATTGTAAACATGCCTCCACCTAGAAATATCTCTCAACTTCATAGTTTGCAAGGGAAGATTCAGGCCATTCATAGGTTCATGGCGCAATTGGCTAATCATACTCTTCCTTTCATACGACTGTTGAAGAAGGATGTTCATTTCAAATAGAATGAGGAATGCCAAGAAGCTTTCAATTCTATTAAGAATTACTTGGCTAATCCTCCTATTCTAATGCCAGCTATGTCTGATAGACCCTTCTTTTTGTACATCTCTACCTCGTCTCACACTCTAGTAGCCTTGTTAGACCAGCATGATGATGAAGGCTGAGAGAGAGAAGTCAATTACATTAGCCACACTTTGATAGAATATGGGACTTGATATTCTACTATGGAAAAGCAATGTCTAGCTCTTGTCTTTGCAAGGCAGAAGTTAAGGCATTACATACTCCATGCAAAAACACAAGTTATAGCTAAGAATAATATCCTTAAGCATCTCTTTTCAAAGTCCAATCTTTTAGGAAGGTTGGCTAAATGGGTGATGTTGCTTTTTGAGTTCGACTTGAAGTTCATAACTCAGAAGTCAATCAAAGGGTAGGTCATCGCTAATTAGTTGGCTGATGTCACATTAGAAATTTTTTTTCCTACCTTAGATCTATTTCCTGATGAAGATGAGTTAACCACTGATCATGAATTGTTATGGGACATGTATTTTGATGGATCAAGATGTCAGACTAGTTCAAGAGAGGGTGTAGTCTTGATCTCACTTGAAGGAAAACTAGTCCCTCTCTCATTTCGTTTAGAATTCTATTGCACTAACAACATCACCGAGTATGAAGCTTTCATTGCTGGGTTACATGCCGCGATTGCCATGGGTGTGAAAAACATCTATATCCATGGGACTCTGAGCTTATCATAAATCGGGTTACATGAGCGTATCGTGTTAAGCAGTTGAAGTTATCTCAATATAAGGATTTTTTCACATTCATACTGAAATGTTTCACTACTTATATGATTGACAATATTTCACGAAGAGAAAATTGTCATACAGTTGCAATGGCAAGTGTTACTTCCCTTGTAAGCCTAGACTTTCGTTAGGATGAATATTGTTTCGTAGTACAAGTCCTTCGCTCTTTGGCTGTGACTAATCAAACCTAGTTTGATAGTTTCATGTGTGCTCATATCGATTCAGGAGAATGGTTTACACACATCTATAGTTACCTCAAAAATGAAAGCTTTCCTGATGATGCCAGCAAGATCTTTCATGTGCCAATTTGAATGATGGCTACTCGCTATGTCCTTTTATCTAATGTTGTTTATCGAAGATCGTATAATGGCCTTCTTTTACATTGTTTAACAAAAGCTGAGATGCCCCTTGCCCTCCAAGAGGCCCATTCGAGCTCTAGGGGTGGACACAAATATTTGATCCATAAGGTGATTTACATGGGTTATTATTGGCCAACAATGGAACAAGATTCCTTTGCTTTTGTCAAGAAATGCCCCCAATATCGACAATGAAGTAACTTGATTTGAGCCCCGCATAAGAGCTCTGAACTCAAGCTTCTCCATGGCCTTTTTAGACATGGGGGTTGCATATAATTGGCAAGATATGTCCCCTTCATCTAAGGGCCATGTCTTTATCATCACAGCTACAAATTATTTCATAAAGTGGGTCGAAGCTATTCCACTCAGATCCACCACTACTAACATGATTTGTGGCTTCATCATGGATAATATCATTTCTCGTTTTGGCTTACCTACTACCCTTATTTTTTATAATGGTACACCATTTAAGAAAAAAGAGGTTAAGTAGTTCCTCGAAAAGTTTCACATCCAACATCATTTTTCTACACCTTATTATCCTCAATCTAATAGTCAAGTGGAAGCATCTAACAAAACTATTGAAGAGATCTTACATAAGACCATTACCAAACATGGCAAAGATTGGCATATTAAACTAGTATATGCATTTTGTGCCTATCGTACAAGTGTATGCACAACTACAAGGACAATGCCTTACAGCCTCATATACAAAGTCGACGCTATCATGCCCCTTGAGTTGGAAATTCCATCATTGAACATCTCCGTGAAAGGGGTTATTGATAATGATTCTTATTGTACTCTTTGTCTCAATTAGCTTGAGTTATTGGATGAGCACCCTTTGAAGGCCCTTCAACACCTCCAAGCTTATCAAAAGTCTTTATCTGAGAAATATAACCAAAGTGTGCTACCTCGAGCCTTCAAGATAGGTAACCTAGTTCTCTGTGAGAACCAGATAAATGTCAATGCACCACCTGATCAACGAGGGAAATTTACTTGAATTGGTTGGGTCCATACATCGTCACCTTTGTTTATGGTTCAAGTGCCTATGGTTTTTCTTATATGTGTTAGTTTTGATACTAATGTAAAGTACAGATGCCAATAGCTAACAAGATGAGAGGGGGGGGGGGTGAATCATACAAACTTAAACTTCCATAAAATCAACAGATTCAACCTCAGTAACTTATACTTCAGCAACTTAACTAAAAATTGCTTAAACATGTTAACTCATAAACACATAATCATCATAACACTCATAACACCAGATTTAACGTGGAAAACCAAATAGGGAAAAACCACTGTGGGATTTCGGACCCACTAAGAAATATACTCTTCTAGAGTATGCTCGGTTAAAAGCAAATCTTGTTAAAGATTACAAACACATTGCTAGATGTGACCCGGTTAAGGGATTTCCCTCAGATCTGTTAGGATCTTCACTTTGTTAGAAGTGACCTTGTCAAAGGATTTCAAACACTCATTTAGAATGTTACCTTGCTAGAGGGTTTACAAATAAGACTGTTAAGTCCACTTGGTTAAGAGATTTTCTGTTACTTACAAAATAATAGTAATACAATATATCTGCAACTTCACATCTAAAATGCTAAAGCAGATTCTTATTTGCTCAAAACAATCTAGTCATATGACTTATCTTGTCCCTTTGCTGGGCTCTCTACTCTATTATTCAAACAGGTCTTCAAGCTTCTGTGCTCAGTAATCAATATGTAGCATTCCTGTGCTTACACTTGCCCGCATACATTGTTTATTAAAAATTCCTTATTTATAAATAATTACTAACCGCTTAATCTCCTTGATCACATTTCTCATGATCAATCTTAGCCATCAGATCTTCAAACTTGACCAGGTTCAATGTATCCTTCCGATCTGAAAATGTTTTACCTTGCCTCGGGACTTGCATTCCCTTCTTGGAACTTGCACAAGGTTATTGCGGTTCAATCTGTGCTATAGATCTTCCTGCCGATTTTCCTTTGCCATAGATCCTTGACAAACTTCATGCACGACATACCAATCATTTATACATCTCCAGCTAATCATTGTCCTTCATTAAATAATTCTTGTATTCATCCAATGCGCACTGTCATAACTCAGTTGCAACTCGGTAAATACTAAACTTTACTTGGTAGACATTTCTCCTTCATTAACCGATATCAATAACCTTAGGGTTTACCGACTAGGTTCCTTAGGGTTTACTGAATAGGTTCTTTGCTCGGTGACATACTATAGTATTAACCTTACAATCAACAATATATGTAGGATATCAAAACAATCTAAACATCATGATCTCATCATTGTCTAACTCGGTAATAGTTGCCCATTGAATAACTTATTCCTCCTCTTATTCATCACATTCTTTCTGTGCATTTTACCGACATCTTAATTCTCTTCTAATCAATCTTCTTAAGATATGGCAACATCATACTAAATCAGATAATCAATCTCTTGA
The DNA here is from genome assembly GCF_030272615.1 of Cryptomeria japonica. NCBI lineage: Eukaryota > Viridiplantae > Streptophyta > Pinopsida > Cupressales > Cupressaceae > Cryptomeria > Cryptomeria japonica. The sequence goes on along the minus strand of NC_081415.1, from coordinate 510,077,700 downwards.
CATCAATGACAAAATAATGTTATAAAGATAGTTATCATCCTTCTTCAGTTATATCAATAATCTTCAACAACCTTCTCAATATCCTTATTGAATATCAACAATCTTTCTTTCTACTGAAGTGCCAACAATCTCCCCCTTTGGCATTGATGGAAAAACCAACAATTAAATGGTAATACAAACAATATATTCAAATTGATTCAAATTCAAATTGCTGTTAGACTTCTCCTGTTATCCTTGAGCTGTTAAATTGATTCGGATTCAAATTGTTGTTAGACTTCTCCTGTTATCCTTGAGCTGTTAAAATCTTCTGAAGTCTTCTCCCTTTGTTATTAGGCTTCTGAGCTATTGACTTGCATTTAGTCTTCTCCATTTTTCAATCTTCTCCCCCTATCCTTAATCTTCTGTTATTTCCATCAATCAGGGCTTTACCATTCAGTCAACCATTTAGTCTTCCAACCATTTAGTCTTCTCCCCCTTTGACAACAATGCAAAAAAGTAAAAGAACTAAATCATGATTTATTTCTCTGTGCAGTGGTTTGCCTTGCTATGTATCATCTCAGTCTCGGTCAGATCAAATTGTTTCTATTCACTATTTTCTGCACACCTTTAGAAAACCTTCTAAAGTGCATAAATCAACATCAATCCACACATAATATTTTGTAGATTTATTGAATTGATGCTTTCATCGAAGTCGGTCAGTGAGTAGAAGATAGGGGTAGGACCCCTAACTTGCTTTTGAGATACTCAAAAGTGTCCCTTGGCAATGGCTTTATGAAGATGTCTGCTAATTGCTCCTTTGAACTCATATATTCGAGCACAACTTTCTTCTCTTGAACTTCTTCTCTGAGATAGTGATACTTTATAGATATATGCTTTGTCTTAGAGTGCATTACTGGATTCTTTGAAATGTTAATGGCACTAGTATTATCACAGAATATAGTTATTGGCTCAGTAACTTTCTCATTTATACCTTCCAATAGTTGTTTGATCCATGCTATATTGGTTCAATTCAATGCTACAACAACATATTCAGCTTCTGCTATAGACTGTGAAATACATCCTTGTTTCTTGCTAAGCCAACTTACTAGACTTTCTCCCAAAAAGAAAGCTCCACCACTTGTACTTTTCCTATCATCTATGTTGCTTGCCCAATCAGCATCAGTATAAACTTTTAAATCAAAATTATTCCTCTTTTCATATACTAAGCCATAATCTTTAGTGCCTCTCAGGTATCTGAAAATTCTCTTGATTGCTGTCATATGGGTTTCCTTGGGATCTATAGAGAATCTTGCTACAATACCTACTGCATGTGCTATATCTGGTCTACTATGCACAACATATTGCAATTTTCCAATCATAAATCGGTAAAGTGTCTCATCAACAGATGCAGATTCATCATTCTTTGATAATTTATAGTTAGTAGTCATAGGAGTACTTACTGGTTTAGAATCCTCCATTCCAAATTTCTTCAAGATTTCCTTTATGTACTTGGATTGAGTAATGAAAATCTCATCTTTCATTTGCAGTATTCGTAAACCTATAAAATACTTTATCTCATCGATTAGTGAAATCTAAAATTCTTTGCACATTTCATTTCCAAAGTTCTTGCATAAGGAGTCATTTCCACAAAATATAATGTCATCAACAAATATGGTTGAGATCAGTATTCCATTGTCCTCATCTTTCTTCATGTAGATATTGTTGTTTTCACTTGTCCTTATAAAACCAATCTTGATTAAATAAGAGTGCAGTCTCTCATACCATGCTCTAGGTGCTTGCTTCAGACCATATAAAGCTTTGTTTAGTTTGCATACCTGATCTTTACTCCTGTCTTCAACAAATCCTTCAGGTTGTTCAATGTAAACTTCTTCTAGTATACCATTCAAAAATGCAGATTTAACATCCATTAGATATACCTTGAAATTTTTGAAAGCTTCATATGCCAACAATGTTCTTACTCCCTCAAGTCTAGCCACAGGTGCAAATGTCTCACCATACTCTATTCCTTCTTCTTGAGCATAACCTTTGCAAACTAGTCTTGCTTTGTTGCGAATGACCTCACCTTTTTCATTTAGCTTGTTTCTGAAAATCCACTTAGTACCGATTACATTTTTGTCCTTTGGTCTTGGGATCAGTGTCCATGTGTCATTCTTCTTGATTCGATCAATCTCTTCTGTCATAGCATTTACCCAATCTTACCTGTTAAATGCCTCTTTTACTATTCTCGATTCAAATTCAGAAATCAAACATGTGTTCTGTCTCAGTTTGTTCCTTGTCATCACTAGATCATCCTTATCTCCTATAATCTGACTTGATGCATGATGTCTTTTGACATATTTGGCTAATATAGGCTCGGTAGGTTTTGTATGATCTTCTTCATCACTTGGTAACTAGACATTATCTTCATTTTCTTCAGCAGCTTTCTCAGTAGGACTTCTCGGTTGAACATAAATGAATTCTTCATAATCTTCTGGTTCTTTGGAATTTCCTTCATCATTTCTTTCTAGAAATTCATCAATTTTCACATTTGCACTTTCCACTATTTTGTTAGCTGATTTGATCAGACATTTAAATGCTTTACTTCTGGAAGAATAACCAAGAAATGTTCCTTCTTCACTTTTCTGATCAAATTTTCCATTTCTGTCATCTTTGTGAACATAGCATCTACTTCCAAAGATTTTAAAATAACTTACATTAGGTTTCTTGTCCTACCAGATTTCATATGGTGTCTTCATAGTTCCTTCCTTTAGTTGAACTCGGTTCAGGGTGTAAACTGTAGTGCTGATTGCTTCTCTCCAAAACATTTGAGGTACCCTCTTTTCTATCATCAGGGTTCTTGCACAATCCACAATTGATCTATTTCTTCTCTCGGCTATCCCATTTTGCTGAGGTGTTCTCGGTGCAGATACTTGCCTCTTTATACCATGATCATTGCAAAATAAGTTAAATTCATGAGAAGTGAACTCTCCTCCTCTATCAGATCTAAGACATTTCAACTGTCTTCTTGTTTCATTTTCAACTCTTGCCTTGTACCATTTAAACATTTGAAAAGCTTCTGATTTTTCTTTTAAAAACATAACTGACATCATCCTTGAGTAATCATCCACAAATAATATGAAATATTTATCACCATAATAAATTTGAACTTTCATAGGACCACAAAGATCAGTGTGTACTAGATCTAAAATTCCTTTAGAAGTGTAGGAATTACTTGTAAAGCTTGATGTTGTCATCTTACCCATCTGGCATCCTCAGCACATAGTATTCTCAGGTTTTTCCTTACTCAGTAGACCTCTCACTCGGTGTTTCTTACTTATTTTGATCAGATTATCAAAATTTACATGACAAAACCTTTTATGCCATAACCAGGTATCATTTATCTTTGCATAAAGACACTTGTTTCGAGTTGAGTCAAGATGAAATGTATTACCTTTTGTTTGTGTCCCGGTAGCAGCTAACTTTCCATGTTTGTCATGTACTTTGACAACTCCTTTCTGAAATTCTATTTGGTATCCTATATTGTTTAGCTGTGCTACACTCAACAAATTGTATTTCAAACCTTTAACCCAATATACATCATCACATTTAGCATTGTCAAGAAGTGTTATAGATCCTTTACCTTTCACTGGATATGGTGCATCATTACCAAATCTTACATAGCCTCCATCACAGTCTTCTAATTTAACAAACTTGTGTTTATCACCTGTCATATGATGTGAGCATCCACTGTCTATGATCCAAGAATCATTATTATTTATGTGAGATATTAGGGCTTTTTCTTCATACCTTTCTTCATCAGATCCATCTTTAATAGCCACATAAACAACTTCCTCAGTATCAGTTTCATCATATTTGTCATCATTGGATTCCTCATCTGCTACTAGACATGTCTTTCTATCTCTCCTTCTGAAGTCTCGGTGTCATTTGTATTGATTGTCTTTCTGCCTATTATCTTGGTATTCACTCTTTTCACTAGATTCTTTGTCAGGGCAGTTAGAAGCCATATGTCCTATTTTATCACAATTGAAACATTTCAAAGGTAGCTTCCCTTTATACTTACCTTTGCCTCTCGGTAACCTTCTGGCTAATAATCCTTCAAATTCTTCTTGCTTTTTGATTTCTTGATACAGTTTGTGCACTTTTTCCATGTTCTTGCAAAATCTTTCACTTGATCCACTGTGATCCCCTTCAGAGTACTTACTCATTCTATCATTGTAATCATCAGATTCACCAATATGAAAAGAACTGAATGTAGATTCTACTTTATTTACCAAAGATCCACTGTTATCAAAATTACTTAACTCAAATGCATGTAGCTTACCAATAGTGGCATCCAAAGAAATTGGCATGTTAGGTACAGACCTTAATTCATTGATTGCAGAGACTCAAATAGCATAAGCTGGTAGAAGGGTTCTCAACAACTTACTTGTTATATCCTTTTCTTCAATAGTTCCACCTGCTCCTTTAATTTGATCGACAATGTCCTTTAGTCTTGTACTGTATTGGGTTATGTTCTCACCTTCATTCATTCTCATGGATTCAAGTTGTCCTCTTAGACTATCTACTTTTTCTCTTTGAACATGTTCATCACCTCCATACACAAATATGAGCTTAGTCCACATTGCTTTTGCATCATTACAACCTTCTAGATCATTAAACTCTGAGTCGGTCAATGTTGATGTTATTTCAATTATAGCTTGAATATGTTCTTGCTTTGCCTTTATCTCTTCCAAGGTCATAGGGTTGGTGCTCGGTGCAATGTAATCATTCTCCAGATAATATGTTGCATATTCTCCAATTCCTGATAAATGCAGCTTCATCCTTTTCTGCCATGTGGAGAAACTTGACTTGTTCAGCTTCGGTGCATCCCTTTTATACATCTTCGGATCTTTTCCTCAAGTACCTTTAAAATTTTTCTTTCGGAGTCCAAAGCTCTGATACCAATTGTTAGTTCTGATACTAATGTAAAGTACAGATGCCAATAGCTAACAAGATGAGGGGGGGGGGGTGAATCATACAAACTTAAACTTCCATAAAATCAACAAATTCAACCTCGGTAACTTATACTTCAACAACTTAACCAAAAACTGCTTAAACATGTTAACTCATAAACACATAATCATCATAACACTCATAACACCAGATTTAACATGGAAACCCAAATAGGGAAAAAACACTGTGGGATTTAAAACCCACTAAGAAATATACTCTTCTAGAGTATGCTTGATTAAAAGCAAATCCTGTTAAAGATTACAAACACATTGCTAGATGTGACCCAGTTAAGAGATTCCCTCAGATCTATTAGGATCTTCACTTTGTTAGAAGTGACCTTGTCAAAGGATTTCAAACACTCATTTAGAATGTTACCTTGCTAGAGGGTTTACAAATAAGACTGTTAAGTCCACTCAGTTAAGACATTTTCTGTTACTTACAAAATAACAGTAATACAATATATCTGCAACTTCACATCTAAAATGCTAAAGCAGATTCTTATTTGCTCAAAACAATCTAGTCATAGGACTTATCTTGTCCCTCTGCTGGGCTCTCTACTCTATTATTCAAATAGGTCTTCAAGCTTCTGTGCTCGGTAATCACTATGTAGCATTCTTGTGCTTACACTTGCCTGCATACATTGTTTATTAACAATTCCTTATTTATAAACAATTGCTAACTGCTTAATCTCCTTGATCACATTTCTCATGATCAATCTTAGCCATCAGATCTTCAAACTTGACCAGGTTCAATGTATCCTTCCAATTTGTAAACGTTTTACCTTGCCTCGGGACTTGCATTCCCTTCTTGGAACTTGCACAAGGTTATTGTGGTTCAATCTGCACTGTAGATCTTCCTGCCAATTTTCCTTTGCCATAGATCCTTGACAAACTTCATGCATGACATACCAATCATTTATACATCTCCAGCTAATCATTGTCCTTCATTAAATAATTCTTGTATTCATCCAATGCGCACTGTCATAACTCGGTTGCAACTCGGTAAATACTAAACTTTACTCGGTAGACATTTCGCCTTCATTAACCGATATCGATAACCTTAGGGTTTACCGACTAGGTTCCTTAGGGTTTACTGACTAGGCTCTTTGCTCAGTAACATAGTATAGTATTAACCTTACAATCAACAATATATGTAGGATATCAAAACAATCTAAACATCATGATCTCATCATTGTCTAACTCAGGAATAGTTGCCCATTGAATAACTTATTCCTCCTCTTATTCATCACATTCTTTCTATGTATTTTACCGACATCTTAATTCTCTTCTAATCAATCTTCTCAAGATATGGCAACATCATACTGAATCAGATAATCAATCTCTTGACATCAATGAAAAAATAATGTTATAAAGATAGTTATCATCCTTCTTCAGTTATATCAATAATCTTCAACAACCTTCTCAATATCCTTATTGAATATCAACAATCTTTCTTTCTGCTGAAGTACCAACAATATGGATGGTATGACTCCACTTTGCTGGGTTAGCACCCATAAGGTTTAGATACAAAGTAACACCAAGTGTATAAGACAAAGAGGAACTATTATCACAAAAGCTTGCACGCTTGTTGATCTATCAACTCAGCAACCTTCTGAAACATGGAAACAACCCCTAAGTGTGGGACCTTGCGCAAGGGGGTTGAATCTATGGAGAAGGTTGAGTTCCTTCTCTATCAAGGTGCAGGTGTTGAACCAACTCAACACTTCAAAACTAACTCCTAGCCTATCCTAACAAATTCCAAAGGTAAAGGGAAGAGATAAATGCTTAAAATCAAAGGAGGTGATGCACCAAGATAAGAGATTGTTTCTCTCCCCACCCAAAATGGCACAAGGAATCAATTGAAATACCCAAGAGATGCTCAAACTTCAATTGCATGAGTGACCCAAACACATGTATGGAAGTTAGATTTTGCTAAGTGTCAAGAGGGGAGAAGGATTCCCACAAGCCACACTCAGAAAAAATAAGTTAACACAACATATATGGAGAGAAGAGCCACAAAACATAACCTATGATGAAGGTAAGGGAACATACACAACATGCATAAGTTGAAGGAAGGCAAGAATGTAATTTCAATTCATTCAAAGGTCAAAGGCCAAACTTACAATTGCCGAATTGCAAAAATAATTACATGTCTTCAAGAAAAGAGAAAGAGCATAGGAAAGCTCAAGGAAGCAAGGATAGAACCCTTTACAATGGGGCTTAAAAGCCTTATATAGAAAAATGGTTACAAGAGTGATCATGACCCCTGCATGTCAGTCTGGGAGTGCAGGGAAGTGCATGCACTTGACCTCAGTACTTGCAAGCAACCTAGCCATACCCACAAAAGGCAACCATGAGAAGGTGGATTGACTGACCTTCCAAAGTCAGAGTATGCAGAGATAACATAAGTCACCACAACAAGAATGGCCCCATACCTCCCTTGATATAAATCCTACCAAAACATTAAATGCACCCCTATGGCTCCACAAAAGAAAGTGCATAAGTCACCAAAACTGTAGGAGCATATAAAGCCTTGAGTGTCGATCACGCCATTCGGAAGTGTCTCTAGTTGGAAAGAAGTCTGAGGACTTCAGAAGCTTGGGCTCCCGAAGTGGGAAAGACAAGTAAGGAACCTCGGAACCTCAGGGTTCCAGAGTTTTGGGGAAGAGGAAAGAGATGCAATAGGGAAATTCAGAACCTCAGGGGCTGAAAAAAGGGGCTAAAGAAGGAACTTCAGAACCTTGGGGTTCTGGAGTTCCAAGGAACTAGAGAGAAAAGGCAAGGAGGGAAGGAACTTCAGAACCTCGAGGTTCCAGAGTTCCAGAGAGAAGAAAGGGAAGGAAGGGAAAGAGAACTTTGAAACCTTGGGGTTCCAGAGTTCCAGAAAAGGAAGAAAGGCTAGGAGGGAACTTAGGAACCTTGGGGTTCCAGAGTTACGAAGAAGGCAAGGGAAAGGAACTTCAGAACTTTGGAGTTCCAGAGTTCCGGGGGAACTACACAAAGGAACTTTGAAACCTCGGGGTTCCAGAGTATGGTGGAAGGGAAGGAGAAAGGGGAAGAAGGAGAGGAACTTCAAAAACTCGGGGTTCCAAAGTTTAGGGAAAAAAAAGGAGAGGCAACAAAGGGAAGGAACTTCAAAACGTTGGGGTTTCAGAGTTCTGGAGAAAGAAGAAAACCAAGAGGGAACTTCAGAACCTTGGGGTTCCAGAGTTCCAAAAAAAAAAAGTGAGAGAAGGCAAAGGGAAAGAACCTCAGAACCTTGGGCATGATTCTTCTGCTTTCTCTTTAATCAACTAGGGCAGTGCCGGTCCATGGATCATATTTCTGATTGATTCTTACTGATGGACCAAGGGTGTCATAAAATGACAATATTTTTGGTGATTTTTGTAGGATGCTTGCCTGCTAAGTATGAAGTCCAAAAGCCTTAAGCATCCATTGGGCACTGAGTCATTGAAATACCCAAAACATGTGTGTGCCATCACTTGGAGGAAAACTAGAAACTAGAGTGCACACCCTCTTAAGGAGAATGCAGCATGTGCATAAGCACTTATGAAAGAAAAAAAACCTCTAGCTCTAATATTTACATAGTCATCAACACCCTCTTTAGAAGGAGAGCTTGAGATGAATCCCATTCACTAGGATTGGAAGGACTTCACCATCAAACTTGTAGAGATGAAATGCGTTGGCCTCCTTGCAACTAGTGATGACATATGGACCACTCCAGATATCATCAAATTTGGAGTGTCACCCAGCTTTGGCTCTATCTACATCCCACTTGAGAACTAGATCTCCCTCTTTGAAGACCCTATTAGTATCCCTTTTATCAAAAACCTTGTTGACCTACACTTGATGAGTCTTAAGTGTATGCATAGCCCGACTTCTAACTTCCTCCAGCTCCATCAAATCAACTAGTCTTACTGTCATGGCATCATTCTCTGTCAATTCTAGCTGATGTGCTAGTTCAAGAGAGGGTAACTCTAGAGAAGTTGGGAGTCTTGCTTCCTTCACATATACTAGCATGAAAGGGGAGTTACCAATCGCCCTCTTGGGTGTGATCCTATCAGCCCATAAGGTTTTCCTCAACTTAGTGTTCCATGCCCTCTGATTGTCTTCAATTGTCCTTTTATTTATCCTGATGAGGTTCTTGTTGTAAGATACAACTAAGTTGTTACCCTGAGGGTAATAGTTGGATGATGTCTTCAAGTATACACAATGCTTAATTGCCCAAGAACTGATTTGGGTTCCAACAAATGCCCTGGCATTGTCTGATATGATGGTGGAGGGGACACCAGATCTTGTCACAATTCCCTCAGGAATTCCAACACTGAGGCGTCAGTGACATTCCTCAATACAACTGCCTCTGTCCACCTAGTGAAGTAATCTATTTCGGCCAAGATCCACTTATGGCCAACACTAAAAGGTGGGTTTATCATGCCAATGAAGTCTAAACCCCATTTGGCAAATGATTGATCTGCTTGGATGGGATGAAGAGGTAGGGCAACTAGTCTTTACTTCCCAGAGAAGAGAGCACATTTCTTGCAATTCTTCACTCATCTATGCGAGTCACTGAATAAGGATGGACAATAATAACTAGCCCTCATTATTTTGATATCCGTAGTCCTTGTAGAGAAGTGATCCCCTGAAGAGCCATCATGAAATTCCTCTAACAATCTGTTGAGTTGGTTTTGCTTGATACATCTTAGTAAGACTCCATTAGATTCTTTTCAAAAAAGAGTGCCATTCACTAAAACATAGGGAATGGATTGCAACCTAAAATGCCTTCTTTTGGTCCTATCCAAACCTTGGGGGTATCTACCTTCCATTAAGAAGGTGGATATGTCACTTACCCAACTTAATTGAGTGTTGTTACTAGTTGGTTGATCCTATTGTAACATAAGGGCGACCTCTGAAGTAGTCTCAGAAGGTGAGACAAGTTGTTCACATAGGACCCCGCCTCTTACAAGCTTAGTGATCTTGATGTTGATGTCATACTCCATGACCTTGGTTATCCACCCAACCCTCTTCTCACTGATTTCCTTGTTTAGAAGGGAATCTTTGACACTTGCATGCAAAACTAAGAGCTGGATTCTGTTGTTGGAAAACACGTGTCTAAACTTTTTTAATGCCCTTACAACAGTGAGGAATTTTTTTTCTACATAACTATACTTAAGCTCATAGTCCTTTAGCCCCTCACTAAAGAAAACAATAGGTTGCTCCAAATTATCATCGTTCAACTGTGTTAGGACAACTGAGATGCTGGGTTCTCCTCCAAAGGTATAGAGGATAAAATCCTTTTCATAATTAGGATTGACAAGGGTAGGGGCCTGAGCAAATACTTGTTTGATCTCTTCAAAACTGACCCTCCCCTCCTTGGTCCAACTGAAAGCCAAGTTTTTCTTCAACATGGAAGTGAGGGGTTTTACCATGGTGGAAAGGTTGGGAATGAACCTCCTCACAAAGTTGATCCTACCAAGGAAACTTTGCAATCCTTTCTTGTGACTAGGGAGTGGAAGAGAAAGTATAGCCTCCACTCGCTCTTGGTCAATGGTCAAACCTTCCTTGGATACGATGTGTCCTATCAATCTTCCTTGATTAGTAGAAAATACACACTTGCTAGGGTTCAAGGACACACCATACTCCCTGCATTTCATGAACACCTGCTCAAAATTACCAAGATGGTCAGCAACACGCTTCGAATAAACAGTTATGTCATCAAGGTATACAAGCACAAACTTTGCTAATACACCCTTGAAATCCATGTCCATTACTCTTTGGAATGTGGCACCTGCATTGGCTATCCCAAAAGGCATTTGACAGTACCCCACTCAGTAGTAAATGCAATCTTGTATTGGTTTGATTCTTGGACCAAGATCTGATTGTAGCCTATATACCCATCCAAGAATGAAAATCTTTCTGAGCCACTGACCTTTTGGAGAATCTTCTCCATAGAGGGATGGGGATAGTGATCCTTGAGGGAGGCTCTATTGAGATCCCTAAAGTCTACACATAGCCTGATTTCCCCATTCTTGTTCCTTATAGGGACAAGGTTGGCCACCTAGGAGGAGTGCTTGATAGGGAAGATGATATTGGCTTCTATCAGCTTGGTCAACCCCTTCCTCATTAGTGGCTCAATCTTGGGGTTTATTGGCCTTTTATTTTGTCTAACTTCCTTTGCATCCGAGTTTAGCTCTATAATATGCGAGGCTAAGCTAGGGACAAAACCTTTCAAGTCTTCATAGGTCCAAGCAACCATGTCATCATATTTTTGGCAAATCTCAACAAAGGCCTCTTGTTCGGTTGAGGAACACACCTTGCCCAAGTTCAAGGACATACCTTTGATGACAACAACTGGCTTGTAATCACCCCTCTTTGTAGCCAAGTTCATCCTTTTCTTCAACTGACCATCCGAGTTGAAAATGCCTTCCAAGGTAACTAGACCTTTGGGTAGCTTATTGGAGTTGAGCTACATGATTTGATCTCCATAATGGTCTTGTAGCTTAGGTTGATTTTTAGCAGAAAAATCTGCTTCATTTTGCAAGAAGTTGATGATCTGATGATCAATTTTGAACACTTGCCAATTTACCCGACTGTGTGGAACAACAGGCCTCACAACAAGCCTGATGTGTTGCTTCTTCTCACTTGCAACATGCGCTGGTATGCCGAATTGAGCACCAATTGCTGCAAGACTATCAACATGCTTGTTCTAACTTCTAGGAATTGTCTGGATATTGAAGGCCTCGAATCCTTTAATCAAATCCCAAACCCTGTGTTTGTATGATTTGAGTAGGTTATTTTTTGCTACACTTTGGGCTCAGATGTGGTTAACAACCAACTCACTATCTCCAAATACTTGTAAAGATCTGATCAATCTGCTTTGTGCAAGTTGGAGACCCTGGATCAAGGTTTCATACTCAGCGAAATTGTTGGTGCAACCAAATTGAAGCCTAAAAGAGAATAAATATTTCTCCTTCTTAGGAGAAACAAGCATCACAATGACACCTACACCATTCTTGTTTCTTGAACCATCAAAAAACATGTTCCATAACCCTTTTGAGTCTCCTTGTGTCTTGATGAGGTTAGGGATAGGAGTATCATCTTCATGGATACAATAGGTTCCAAGCCCAGTCCGTTCAGTCTCAGCTAATAGATCAAACTAAAAAGCATTGGCCCATTCATCCAACAAGCAATCAGGAACGTCTTGCAAAAGAGTGGTAGGTTCACAGACAATACACTCCTCTTCTCTTCATGCAAAGTGCAATTCATGTTTATAGGGTTGGGGGTGTAGGTCTCAATGTGGTTTTGGGCAATGGGTTGTGCCCTTATGGTGACCTTGGTACCATACCTTGTTCAAAATAGCATGTGGGACCAATCAGAAGACAGGTACCCACCTATCTTGGCGGTGTAGTCTCTAGATAGGCAGATGGTAAAGAAGGGAGGTAGGTTGATGATTGATATGCCTTGAAAGATAGTGCAACTAGGGCATGCATGCAAGGTTAACTTGAATTTTTTTAACACCCCTACTGTATTAATAGAAGTACCATCTAATTGGACCACCCCTTTGGTCACAGGTTCATATTCTATGCCAAGAAGATCACTACCTTCTTAAGCATGACTGAGCTACTAGCTCTTGAATCTATCATGCAGTTGTGAACCAAATTATTTCCTATGATTAAGGAGAGATAGAAAGGGGGAGGCTTGCTGATCTTACTTGAATCTTCCTCCTCCTTGGGTTGTACCAAACTGGTGGAGACTGCCTTTCCATTGACTGCTGCCTCACCACCTGGCTGATCAATGTTCTTCGGTGCCTCCTTAAGAAAATCCCTTTGAGATGGGATTGAAAGGGCCTCCCACATGGTGACATTGAGGTTGGCCTTCTTCATTTGGTCAACTATGTTGAAAGGGACACCAACTGATTTTAGAGGACCCTTTGAGGATACAAGGTGTATTTTTGCTCTTTGGATGACTTGGGCCTCTTCCTCCCTCTTACTCCCTTGCATGGTACTCTGGCTTGTATCATGGGCGACTACATTGGGTGTTGGAGCTTGGGCTGATGTTGAAGGCGAGGCAGTGGTAATGGCTCTCCTCTTTGACCTTGTATACTGCAACATAGACTCACCATTTGTTTGGTTCAAACCACATAACTCTGCCTCCTGCCAATTGACAAATGTAGAATCCCCTTGTAAGCAAGCTCGAGTGCCAACACTTAGCTGATTTGGGTCATATTGTTGGCGAGATGTGGTTGGCTCATCCTACACCACTAAGGTTTGGAAAAACCCTCTATTTTGGCATGCACCTTGGTTGTGTGGTTGATTGCATGGTTGACACCAATCTTGCTCTTGGGTGAGGTTATTTTGCATTGAAACAATCACCTTTAAGTTGCTTACAGCTGTGGGGTTCACACTATTCAAAGGCTTGGCATTGCTCCATTGGTTTTTCCCTTGAAAGGGTGGCCTATTCTGCTGATAGTTCTAATTTTGTGCCTGATAAGGTCTGTTATGCTGGGCTTGCTGCCTCTTTGGTGTCACCAATTCATTGCTAAAGTTTTGCAATAGAGCCTTGACCTCATGGAGCTCATTGGAGGATGTGGAGGGTGTGGATGGTTGACCTATGGGTGCCATGGGGATAGGAGCCAATGTGGGTTGTTGAGTAGGAGCTTCTAGGAAGAGAGGCATTGGAGGTCTTGGAGCCATCTTCCCAGCCTGAACCAAACAATTTTCTACTCTTATGGCTGTGTCATATGCACCCGGTAGAGAGGCTCCACCCATTGATTGTACCATGAAAACTATATTTCTATTGAGAGCTCTAAGATAATACAAGAAGAAATGATTTGGATATGGCTTCACTAGAGAAGGAATTCTATTCAATGTCTTATGGAATCTGAAATTAAAATCTCCCATGAACTCATGGGGTGCCCCCTTGATCATAGTGAATTGCTCCACAAGTGATAGGTGGTCACTTTTGTCTTCGAAATGGTTGCACAAACTCTCCCCTGATTCATCCCAATTGTGAATGGAGCTAGACAAAAACCCTCTATACCACTGCAAAGCTTTGTCTTTCAAAGATGTGGCTAAGAGTTTGACAACAACATCATCTTGAGTGATATTTATTGGCATATGGACACTCCAATGAGACATTGTATGTGATTGAAGGTTTTTTCATTGATGGCAACCTTGCAATCCTATGGCACCGACAAGACATCATATCGGCAAAGCATTACACAGGCAACCTTGCAATCCTATGGTATCGACAAGACATCATATCGGCAAAGCATTACATAGGCAAGATAGTGCACTGACATCAACAAGGACATTGACACCGGCACAGAAGAAAATATGTATACCGGCATAGAGGCCGATAGGATTTTTGTTATGTAATATTTTGTTTATTATTGTAAGCCGACTTGGCAAATTGTAAAATGACTCTTGTATATAAAGGAGGAGATCATTGTAGACATTTAGGTGGTAATGTAAGGAGCATAAAGAAAATTACTAGGTAGACCTAATGTGCGAATTATAGGTCAAGGGTATATGTAAAGAACATAGTAGGAACCAGTACTAAATATGGCATTGGAGATGCTATTGTAAAACAGTACAAGTCATTGGATTAGTATAATCCTTATTGTAAGTCAGTGTGACTTCCCATTGAGCAGTGAGCTCTAGACAGTTGGCCTTCCTGCATGTGCAGGCCCCTATTGTAAGTAATATTCTCTTATTGGCCACTGAGTGAATATTGTGGGTCACAAATCCCACCGAGGTTTTTCCCACATCGGGTTTCCTCGTTAAACATCTTGTGTTATGGTGTACTTTTCATGTGGATATTCTTGATTATGTTTATTGCATTATTTCTTGCATACCGGTACACTGTTATATTATGTTCTGCATGTTTTAACTTAAAAATTTCTTATTACTGGTTAGATACTGATTCACCCCCCCTCTCAGTATCTGTGGGACCCCTAACAATTGGTATCAGAGCTTGGTCCTCTATTTTCAGAAGCCTAACAGCTTGAGGAAGATCTTGACATCGGTAAAGATGGAAAATCTGATGAAGCAACTTGAAGGAGCTCTTATAGATTATGATGCAGAGAAATTGAAAAATATCAAATTAGAAGATGATTTAAGAGAAGCTCAGGATATCATTCAGGCACTTCAAGAAAATTTTACTGTTGCAAGAAATAAGAGAAGAGAACTCTATGAAAAACTGCAAAATGAGAATGATGAAAAGGAATCACTTAATGATATGATAAGCAAGTTGAAACAAGAGATCATGACAACAAAAAATGAAATGCAGGATATGATTATGAGATTTTGCAAAGAGATTGAGGATAGGAAGAAGAATGAAGAAGAATTGACTAGAAGACTAAGTGATGTAGCAAATGAGAACACAAGACTTAGCTATGAAAATGACATGTTGAAGACTGATCTGATGCATACTCAAAATGACTCAAATGAACTGATGAGACAAAAAGAAATTTTGGAAAGGGAACTGGAAACTGCAAATCAACACAAAGAAAAATTCAAGAAAAGCTCAGAGGAACTTGGTACCTTGCTAAAGAATCAAAAACCTAAAGGTGACACTTCTGGAATTGGTGAAAGCTCTGGCACTGCAAATACTCAGGATCATAGCAAACCGGTAAGAAAACCTAATGCTTATAAATTCAATGGAAAATGCTTTAACTGTAATAAGTATGGTCATAGAGCAAATGAATGTAGATCTAGGAATTATCAGAATATCAATACACCCACCAGTCAATGTTCAAAATGCAACAACGTTGGTCATAACTCTGAAAACTGCAGAATGAATGTGAGATGTTATGTTTGTGGAAGATTTGGACATTTATCAAATCAATGTAGAACAAAAACCGACATAGGTTATGGGAAAGCTATTCAGAAGAATAATGTAACTTGTTATGCATGTAACAAGATTGGGCATATTACTAAATTTTGTAGAAGTAAAGGTAAACCAGTAGACAACAAAAGTGCTAGCTTGAAAGGTAAAGAAAAAGTTGAAGAGGTTAAGAAAGAATTCTCAAAGCAATGGATTAGAAAAGCTGATCTAAATATTGGGAATACTTCTCCACCGGTAGAACCAATCAATACTCCACCAGTAGGACAAAGTGATGCTTCATCGGTAGGATAGAGTAGTGCTCCACCGGCAGGAAGTTCTTCATCTAATTGAAGAAAATTTTCTTGAGGGTTTGGCAATCTAATGACACGTGCTAATTATTCCCTTGGTTAGAGATAAGAAGTTGAAAATTACTTATTACCGGCAGACAATGTTAAGTGAATACTTAACCGACATGCAATTAATGTGGTAGATGGCGAAAAGACATTATAAAAATAAGGTTTTGGCTCCATTTCATTTCACCGTGATTTCAAATTTTCAGAGAGTGCGAAGATTCTGAGCTAAGGCATTTCAAGAAAGAAGCAAGCACACTCCAAGCAATCATTCATCCAAGGCAGAAAAAGGTATTTAATCATGGCATCCACCTCTGCAATTGAATACATAGCAAACCCTACTGTTGTTGAAGTAATCAAAAGACCTAGGCCCGTATTTCAGTTAGTCCCCGAGATAGCAAAGAAGGATGATACCTTAGGTGCATTTTCTCAAATCCCTAAAGGAGTTGTATATGCCAAAGACCCTAGAATGTACATCCACTACAATATTGAAGAGTTAGGAGATGAGGAAATCAAAACCATGTATAAAATTGTAATATGTGATGATACCGGCAATGTTAAAGCTGAACACAAGGTTATTGAAACCCTAGGATTCATAGAAATCCTTAGCATTCCCGAATTCCCTAAGGATGTGATTAGGATAGTGCTAAGCAGAGTTCATGGAGAATTTTTCTGGCTAGATGCAATCCATAAGATCACCAAGGAAGCTGTGAAAGCTGTCATAGGGTTACCAACCACTGGTAAGAGACCAGACAAAACCAAGAAGGTTCCAAATGACCTAGTTACAAAAATAACAGGTGCAACATTTGATAAGAGATCTCTAAGGGTTAATGATGTAAAAGATATCAATGTGAGATTCATAAGTATGATATTAGGTTACAATGCCACTCATGCTAACAGACTTAACTCAGTTTCAAGTTTATGCATTAAAAGTGCTTATGACATGGTAACATACAATACAAAAATTGACATCTGTGAATGGTTAAAGGATGAACTAATAGACAATCTTGGAAAGATAAAGGACAAGAAAGGAACTTTTAGATTTGGAAATCTGTTGGTATGTTTAATGCTACACATAACAAAATAGGTTCTCGGTATAGGTTATAAAGAACTTGGATATGACATACTGGTAAGAAAGCAATTGACTCAACTGTTCAATACCATGGGTGAAAACAAGGAGAAAAATATTCATGACTTTTTCCAAGCATTGAAAACCAAAATGAAGCAAAGAATAAGGTTATCCCAGAAAATAGTAGACAAATACAAAGATGATATATGCTTTGTTATTAAGAAAGATGAAATCTGGATGGAAGTGGTCATCCCAAGGACAATTTGGGTAACTGAAATGGGCTATGAGACAGATGATCACATAGTTGAAACTTATGCTAAAGCACTTCTAGAAGCCCCCAATGAACCCAAGGAAGAAGTATTTGGTAGTGCTGAGACCATAGAAAGCCAAATACAATCAAAGAAAAGAGTAAAGAAGGTTGAGGCATTTGTGAGGAAAGAATCTAGGCAAGCAAAGGCCATTAAGGAAGATGTACTAAAGAAAACTGGCATAACAGAAGATGAGTTGGCAGCTCCACAACCTGAAGCTCATCTATCACTGGTAGGTACTTCTTCGGAAGATGACATGCCAACAACTTTTAAAAGAGTTGTTAGGAAAAGAGATCCCTCACCGGCAACCACTCCTTCACCTAGAAGGACAAGGCAAAAGCAACAAGCAGTGAGATCTCCGGTTAGAAAGGTCACACCCAAGAAAAGCTAACACCAAAGAAAAAGAAAAGGACAAATAGTGACTTGGCACCTCTAGATATATTGTTAAATGAAATCACAGAGGAAGGAAAACTGAAAAACATAAGAAAAATTTATGACACTCTATCTGCTGATGAGAAAGAGCAAGTTGAGGAAAGTATGATACTGCATATGGACATGTAAAAGAAATTTTTGATGGAAGTAGCAAATGAAATTCCTGATGATTTGTACAAAAGACTTGAGGCCAGAAGGCAAGCAGTGATTGAATTATATAAGAAAATAAAAATAGAAAAACTACTTGCTGTATATCCAGTAAACTCTCCCAAGGAAATTGATGATTTGATTGCGCAGGCAAACCGGTCAGTATTCTCTACTGCACACCGACACATTTCACTGATGGCAAGAAGAGTTACTGAAGTAACGGAGGAAACAGAAGATGGTTGGGATATATTCCTGGTTGACAAGGAAAAACAAGAAGAATATAGGAAACATAAGCCTATAAAAGTATATCAGAAGGATAGGGACAAGGGGAAAGGCAAAGTGGGTGCACCACCAAGCATAAAGGTTAAAGACAACCTACCCCCACCAGTGAAAGTCACAACTATTGAAGATCAACCAATAATAGAAAGTATGGATGCAAAGGATAGCAATCCTAATTCTGAAGTCCTGTATACTATAAATGTTGATACCCAAAAGATCAACATAATAGTTGATAAAGATACAACTGACAAGTCAGATATGGCTAAAGAGCCTCCGGTAGCAAGGGAAATAGAGAAACCGATAGAGGACACAGAGAAAAAGGTAGAGACTGAGGCACAGACATAGACAACACAACATACAGAGAACCAATAGAGCTAAAGGCTCCAGAACAGGGTCATAAGGAAACAGTGCCACCGGTAAGTAGTGAAGTGGGAAAACTAGTGCTAAAAGAAATGCAGACACAAACTGACCTACCAGAGGTCAATACAGGCATGGTTACTTCCACTGGCACTCAAATAGTTGGATCATC
Source organism: Cryptomeria japonica (assembly GCF_030272615.1). NCBI lineage: Eukaryota > Viridiplantae > Streptophyta > Pinopsida > Cupressales > Cupressaceae > Cryptomeria > Cryptomeria japonica. Next base: position 510,058,771 of record NC_081415.1, on the reverse strand, counting down.
ATCAACATTCAAGTCAACAAATGTGACTGAGGTATTATTAGATTCTATTAAGAAAATAACTGACTGCAGTTCACAGGCTTATAAGGCAATTGATGATTCTATACCAATTTTGAAGGCAATAGCTCCAAACTGTAACATAGATAATAAAGATTCTTTAGGACAATTGGATACATTGTGTAAATATATTTTTGAAAACATTGAGAAAATAAAGGAAGAATCAGTAAAGGATAAGGTAGAGAAAGAGAAACAAAAATTCTTTGATGAGGAAATAAAGAAGTGTAACAGAAATTTTGACACACTTCTACCGGAACTATGTAGTTTGTTGAAAGAATACAAAAATCTATATAAAGATACATGTAAAACAAAATTTTTGACTATAGACATTGACAAGAAAATAAGCAAGACACAGGATGAGATAAATAAGCTTGCAGACAATTTTGTAAACTCACCAGATTCATTATCAGTTTTTGAAGGGAAGATAGCAAATTTTGAGGAAGAATTGCTCAAACTGGAAAGAGAAAAAGAAAGAATAATAAACAAGGAAAAACATCTGAGGTCTAAACTAAGTCCAAGATTGGACTATTTAGCATCTTTGCAGAAGGAAATTTCAGAGGCACTAACACAAGGTAGCAAAACACCGACAGAGCATTTGCAGCATCTCACTGGTACAGTGAAGAGGACTGAAACAACAATAAAAGATAATAAAAAGTTTATGGATAGTATAAACTTAATTTTGGAAGATCTTTTTCAGATAATAACTACCCAGCTATAGGGTTGAGGATAGATGAACCTACAAACTCTACTGACATCTTGACAACCTTTGTCATTGATGCCAAAGGGGGAGTAGTGAGATGAGAAAGTTCAAAATACAGGAATCATATGCTCAGGGGGAGCCCTCATATTTTTGGTAAACATTTTTGGTAACATTTTTGGACTACACATTTTGGATACTTTTTGAAATTTCTCATGAGTGTTGCCATCAATGCCAAAGGGGGAGATTGTTGGCATATGGACACTCCAATGAGACATTGTATGTGATTGAAGGTTTTGTCATTGATGGCAACCTTGCAATCCTATGGCACTGGCAAGACATCATACCGACAAAGCATTACACAAGCAACCTTGCAATCCTATGGCACCGACAAGACATCATACCGGCAAAGCATTACATAGGAAAGATAGTGCACTGACATCAACAAGGACACCGATACCGACACAAAAGAAAATATGTATACCGGCACAGAGGCCGACAGGATTTTTGTTATGTAATATTTTGTTTATTATTGTAAGCCGACTTGGCAAATTGTAAAATGGCTCTTGTATATAAAGGAGATCATTGTAGACATTTAGGTGGTAATGTAAGGAGCATAAAGAAAATTACTAGGCAGACCTAATGTGCGAATTATAGGTCAAGGGTATATGTAAAGAACAAAGCAGGAACCGATACTGAATTTGGCATTGGAGATGCTATTGTAAAGTAGTACAAGTCATTGGATTAGTATAATCCTTATTGTAAGTCAGTGTGACTTCCCATTGAGCAGTGAACTCCAGGCAGTTGGCCTTCCTGCATGTGCAGGCCCCTATTGTAAGTAATATTCTCTTATTGGCCAGTGAGTGAATATTGTGGGTCACAAATCCCACCAAGGTTTTTCCCACGCCGAGTTTCCTCGTTAAACATCTTGTGTTATGGTGTACTTTTCATGTGGATATTCTTGATTCTATTTATTGCATTATTTCTTGCATACTGGTACACTGTTATATTATGTTCTGCATGTTTTAACTTAAGAAATTCTTATTACCGGTTAGATACTGATTCACCCCCCCTCTTAGTATTTGTGGGACCCCTAACAATATTATGGACAAAGGAAATGTTTGCAATGTCTTGAATGTGCTCAATGGGCGTAGTAGTTGTTTCACCAGTGAAGTATGGTACACTCTTCAACGTAGCCACTGGTATGTCACTCCATTGAGTCAAAATAAGGGGACTCCCCCCATTGAAGGTAACAAAAACCTGATTTCTTGCCATGTGAAACAATGGTCTATTGATATGAGTGGTGGGAGCCCTTGACAGGAATGGTCTTCTAAATGGAGGGGTAGAATGAGACTTGGGAGACAGAGTGTTTACAACCCTAACCTCCCTAACTGGTGATAATGAAGGTCTACCTCTCTGCCTTCTAGAGCCTGAAGATGAGAGCCCTTCGAACTAGAAACTACCTCTAGAAGGCACCCTTGTTTGAATTCTGGCCATAAAATTTAGAGTTGCAACAAGTCATGAGCAAGTAGTAGACTTGTTGAGCAGAAACCTTAGAACTTCAGGGTTCCAGACTTAAGCATCTTGGAACCTGGGGGTTCCAGACCTTTGAAGTAGCAAGCTTCAGAACCTGGGGGTTCTAGACTTCTGGAGTTGTGAGATTTGCGGTGACTTGGGAACTTGGGGGTTTTGGAGTCCCTAAGTTATGAACTTTGCATGAACAAGAACTGGACTTTGAACAAAGTCGCCAAGTGCTTGAGAGGTGATTGCCTCTAAAGGTTGAAACACTAAGAATTAACACTAAATCCTTAGCATGTATGTCAAAATTCTGTCCCACCGAACATGCCAAAAACTTTTATCACAAAATCTTGCACCCTTGCTGAGCTATCAACTCAACAACCTCGTGAATCATGGAAACAACCCCGAAGTGTGAGACTTTGTGCAAGGGGGTTGAATCTCCAGAGAAGGCCGACTTCCTTCTCCATCAAGGTGTAGGTGTTGAACCAACGCAACACTTCAAAACTAACTCCTAGGCCTATCCTAATAAATTGCAGAGATAAAGGGAAGAGAGAAATGCTTAAAATCAAAGGAGGTGATGCACCAAGATAAGAGATTGTACCTCTCCCCACCCAAAATGACACAAGGAATCAATTGAAATACCCAAGAGATGCACAAACTTCATTTGCATGAGTGACCCAAACACATGTATGGTGGTTAGAATTTGCTAAGTGTCAAGAGGGGAAAAGGATTCCCACAAGCCACACTCATAAAAAACAAGTTAACACAACATATATGGAGAGAAGATCCATAAAACATACACCTATGATAAAGGTAAGGGAACATAAACAACATGCATAAGTTGAAGGAAGACAAGAATGTAATTTCAATTCATTCAAAGGCCAAAGGCCAAACTTACAGTTGCAGAATTGCGAAAATATTTACAAGTCTTCAAGAGAAGAGAAGAGCATAGGAAAGCTCAAGGCAATAGGGAGAGAACCCTTGATAATGAGGCTTACAAGCCTTATATAGAAAAATGGTTACAAGAGTGATCATGACCCCTGCATGTCAGTCTGGGAGTGTAGGGAAGTGCATGCACTTGACCTCAGTACTTGCAAGCAACCTAGCCATACCCACAAAGGCAACCCTGAGAAGGTGGATTGACTGACCTTCCAAAGTCAGAGTATGCAGTAATGACATAAGTCACCACAACAAGCATGGCCTCGTACCTCCCTTGATGGAAATCCTACCAAAACATTAAATGCACCCCTGTGGCTCCACAAAAGAAAGTGCATAAGTCACCAAAACTGTCAGAGCATTTAAATACTTGAGTGTCGATCACACCATTTGGAAGTGTCGCCAGTCAGAAAGAAGTCTGGGGACTTCGGAAGCTTAGGCTCCCAAAGTGGGAAAGACAAGGAAGGAACCTCAGAACCTCAGGGTTCTAGAGTTTCGGGGAAGAGGAAAGAGACACAACAGGGAACTTTGGAACTTCGGGGTTCTAGAGGACTGAAAAAAGGGGCTAAGGAAGGAACTTCAGAATCTCAGGGTTCCGGAGTTTTGAGGAACTAGAGAGAAAAGGAAAGGAGGGAAGGAACTTCAAAACCTCAAGATTCTAGAGTTCTGAAGAGAAGAAAGGGAAGCAAGGGAAAGAGAACTTCAGAACCTCAGGGTTCTAGAGTTTCGAAGAAGGAAGAAAGGCTAGGAGGGAGCTTTAGAACCTCGGGGTTCCGAAGTTTCGGAGGAACTGCGCAAAGGAACTTCAGAACCTCGGGGTTTTAGAGTTCTAGGGAGGGGAAGGAGAAAGGGGAAGAAGGAGAGAAACTTCAGAAACTCAGGGTTTCGAAGTTCCAGGAAAAGAAAGGAGAGGCAACAAAGGGAAGGAACTTCAGAACTTTGGGGTTCCAGAGTTCTGGAGAAAGAAGAAAACTAAGAGGGAACTTCGAACCTCGGGGTTTCAGAGAAAAAAAGAGAGAAGGAAAAGGGAAAGAACCTCATAACTTCAAGGTTCTGGGGTTCTGAGGAAGGAAGAAAAGGCCAAGGGAGGAACTCCCTCCAGTTAAGGCAACAATTCACACTTCATGATTCTTCTACTTTCTCTTTGATCAACTAGGGCAGCGCCAGTCCATGGATCACATCTCTGATCGATTCTTACTGATGGACCAAAGGTGTCATAAAATGACAATAGGAACCATAGTGACAAAAGACAAAGTATAGTGGCAAAGATGAGCAAATTTGGACTTTGGACTATCAAAGGTCTTTGGTACCATCCAAACTAAGTTTGAGAAACTCAAGATAAAGAAAGATAGTGAAGTGTCACAACCATATAGAATGGAGATAAGGTCAAATCCACTTTATTGGGTGGTTTTAGCCCATGGTTTTGGAATATTGTTTGACGATTTCTTGTATTGTATCTCCTATATATGAGGTACATGAGATAGAGACTGTGTGTAAGAGTCTTATGGCTATTGAGTTACCTCTGAGTTTGATTAGTGGTACTCAATCTTGTAATTTGTTATTGATTGCTGAATAATATATTGAGCTGCTTTTGGAGTGTGGGGTTTTTCTTCCAAAAGGGTTTTCTCCATGTAAATCACTGTGTTGCTATGTTGTGGTATGCATGATATTTTGTTTATTTCTGCAATTGTTGTAATGATCTGTAATTTTTTTTGCATTACCCTCCTCTCAAGGTTATTGTAGGAAGTTGTTCCACTACTTAACTTCCTTACAAGTGGTATCAGATCTTGATCACCTTTGGTTTCAGTTGTGGGTTGTTGGGTTTTTTGAACTAATCCAGATTTGAGTGGGAGATTATGCAGAAAATACTTATTGATCTTGTTGCAGGAATTTTCAGATGACAAGTTCATCAGGGAGAGTAGAGGTAGATAAATTTGATGGTAGTAATTTTGAGATGTGGAAGTTGAAGATGGAAGATCTGCTAATAGATCAAGATTTTTGGGACGTTGTTGATCTGAATGTTTCAAGACCCTTAGATCCTACTGTAGCTGCTCAATATGATGTTATGGACCGTAAAGCCAAGGGTCTAATTAAATTGTGCTTGACAGACTTTGTTATGATCAATTTCCATGAAGAGAACTCTGCACAGAAGCTATGGACTAAACTTGGTGAAATGTATCAAGAAAAATCTTTTGAGGAAGAAATTATATTCCTTGAGAATAGAAGAGGGTGGATGGATTACAAACCACCTGGAAGCATTTAATATGTTGGTGGCTCAATTCGCATTTGTTGGTGTTAAGATGGACAAAGAGGAGAAATATCAGATCTTGCTTTGTTCTTTGCTCAATTTGTGGGATTTTCTTGTTATGGCTATCAACAGTACTTCTGTTGTTTTGAAGTCTGAAGATGTGGTGGGTTCCCTACTTGGTGAAGAGATACAGAGGAAGTTATCCATCAATTTGAAGGAAGTCCTAACTGTTCATGGAAGACCTAAGGAAAAAGGGAAGAAGAATGAGAAGCGCAATAAGTCCAAATCTAAAGGGAGAAAAAAATCTCTTGGAAAGTCCAAAGTAATTTGTTGGAATTGTGGTAATTTAGGTCACATCCATAAGGACTGCAAAGAAGAAAAAAAGAAGAAGTTAGATTCTGATTTTGAGTTTGAAAAGGAAGATGGTGATGCATTCATTGGAGCTTTGGCTATTCATGCAGGTAATGATGCATGGTTAATTGACTTAGGTGCATCTTTTCATATGACTTCCAATAAACATTTTTTTTTTAATATGAAGAATTAAATGGAGGCAAGGTGTAATTGGGTGATGATTCACATTTAGACATTGTTGGTTGAGGTAAAGTTAGGATCAGGTTTCCTGATGGTAGAATAAAAAGGATTAGCATTGTGTTGCATATCCTCGAATTAAAACACAATTTATCATTTGTGATCAAACTAATAGATGCAGGTGTGCAAGTAATCTTTTTTGATGCAGGATGTAAGATGATTAAGGGTGTTATGGTGATTTCTAGAGGTTGCAGGTTCAACACTTTGTATAAGCTAGAGACATTACATTGTTGAGTGCTATAGCACTTATGTAAAAAGTAAATCTATGGATACTTCATTGGAAGATTTGAGGGTTTCGCTTTCAATGGATGGACATGGCTTTTGGGTACCTAAGGGTCCTCTTTCTTTTGAAGCAAAGTTACCTATAGAGAAGACTATGTTATGGCACAAGAGACTTGGCCACATTGGAGAAAAGGGTCAGAGGACCTTGAAAAATTTAACCTTGTTGAAGGTTTGAATGATTGTAATCTTGACTTTAGTTTTTTTGAACATTGCATTTATGGAAAACAAAACTGCATTTAATTTTACTCAAATGCTCATAAATCTTGTCGTGTTTTGGATCTTATTCATTCTGATGTGTTTGGTCCTTTAGATGTTCTTTCGATTGGAAAATCCACATATTATGTTTCATTTATTGATGATTTTAGAAGGACATGGCTATAATTTCTAAAGAGTAAATATGAAGTTTTCAACCATTTTAAAGATTTTAAAGCAATGGTTGAGTTGTAGACTGGAAAGAAAATTAAATGTTTGAGAAATGATAATGGTGATGAATTTTGCTCTAATTATTTTGATAGATTCTGTAAAGACTGTGGCATTAACAAACAAAAGACAACTCTGTATTCTCATCAATAGAATGGAGTTGTAAAAAGAATGAAAAGGACATTGATGGAGAAGGCTAGGAGTATGTTGAGTGGTGTTGGTCTAGAACAATAATTTTAAGCTGAAACTGTTGCCACTACTTGCTACTAGATTAATAGGTCTCCTACATCAACTCTTGTTGATAAAATGCCTATGGAAGCATGATCAGGTCACAAGCCTTCATTGAGACATCTTAGAGTTTTTGGTTGAGAAGCATATGCACATGTGCCAAATCAGAAGTGAACAAAGTTGGAGAACAAGGCTATGAAATGTATCTTCATCGCTTATAGTTATGGTGTGAAAGGATACAAGCTTTGGGACCCTATTGCACAAAAGGTAATTCATAGTAGAACTGTTATTTTTAGAAAAATTAAGTCTCCTTTTGTTACATTGCAGCCATAACAGACTAAATAGGAAGATGTGATTCGATTTCCTTCTACATATGAAACTGTTGAATCAAGACCACTTGATAGGCAAGAAGTTGAGGAGAGCTCATCTAGCTCTGAATCTTCAAAAGAAGAGGAAGAACCTCCAACTCAGCTTGTTCAAAGGTCTACAAGACATAGACAACCATCTAAAAGGCATTCACCTAATGATTGGAGATGTATTTTTTCTTTGAATACTAATGTGGATGAACTTAGATCTGTAGGAGAGGCATTAGGTATGAATGATGCAAAATCTTGGAAGATTGCTATGGAAGAAGAAATGGCAGCTTTCAAAAATAATGATACATGGGATCTTGTACCATTGCTTGAAGGACAAAAGCCTCTTGGTTGCAAATGGGTGTTCAAGAAAAAGATTGGTTCAGATGGAAGCATTGAAGTATAAAGGAAGGTTGGTTGCAAAAGGATACTCTCAGGCTAAGGGTGTTGATTATGGTGAGATATTTTCCCTTGTTGCAAAAATGATATCCATTAGATTTTTGATTTCTATTGCTACTACTTATGATTTAGAGTTTGAGCAAATGGATGTGAAAAATTCTTTTCTTCATGGTGATTTGGAGGAGGATATCTATATGACACAACCAGAGCACTATGTGGTGAAAGGTAAAAGTAATTTGGTCTGTAAATTGAAGAAATCTTTGTATGGCCTCAAATAGAGTCCTAGGATGTGGTAACAAAAATTTGATACATATGTGTTGAGTTTGGGATTTGAGCGTTCTAAATCAGATCATTGTGTTTATTATAAATCTGATTATGATAATTTCTTATTTATTGCATTATATGTTGATGATATGTTATTCATTGGTAAGGGGAAAGGTATGATTTCAGAACTAAAGTCTTAGCTTGGTGCTAAATTTGAAACGAAAGATCTTGTTGTAGTAAAACACATTCTTGAGATGAAAATTAGAAGAGATAGAGTGAGCAGAAAGTTATGGCTAGGCCAGAGTAAGTATGCGAATTCAGTATTACAGAGGTTCAACATGTAGGATTGTAGACCATTATGTGTTCCCTTCACAGTTGGAATGAAATTATCTATGTCAGATTGTTCTATATCTCCATTAGAGATGGAAGACATCAACATAGTGCCTTACCAGAGTGCAGTTGAAAGTTTGATGTATGCTATGGTCTACACTAGATTTGATATTGCCCAAGTAGTGGGAGTTCTTTCTAGGTATATGTCTAATCTTGGTAGAGTTTATTGGGTTGTAGTCAAAAGAGTCTTCAGATATTTGAAGGGTACCTCATAATATTCTTTGTGTTATCATGGTAATTGCTGGCATTATGTTAACCGGTATGAGGACATAATGACATTGTGTGTTGTCATTGATGTCAATATGATGAAGAGAAGAGAACTGATATAACACTGTGAACCAACATTTGTGCCAAAGTGAAGCGGTGTGTTTGTTCAAGGTGAACTAACATATGGTAATGGGAACCAGCACATGGAAGCATTGCATGACGACCGGTTGCAGTTTCAACTTTAGGGTTTCTGGTTGAAGTGCTTCAAGCCTGTGTGGCTCAACTGGTGACTGTGTGTGATGAGTTAGCATGATAACGATGAACAGATCGTGTTGCCACGTAAGCCTTGTGTGCGTGAAGGATATTGCATGAAGGATATTGTTCCTATCTACCTCGAGAATGTGTGAAGTTTGTAAAAGATGATAACGTGTGATGGGTTATCAGCCACCATGAAATCGGTGGAAAATGGACGATGGAGAATGTCTTGAGATTGGATCAAGACTGTTGCATTTAATGCAGTGTGCTCAATGGTTAGGATTGAACTGTTTGAATTCCTTAACCTAATAGGTTTACAGTTTAGGGTTTATGCTACCGACCTATCTATTCTCCTATAAGGTCAATGTTGTGATTCTTTTTGAGGTTGTTGGCAAAAGTTGTGTGTGTGTATCCGAGAGAAGAGATACGTGATTCTTGCCAGACTAGAGGAGAGAAGTGATACCTACAAAGTGTAAGTGTAGAAGGTGAAGAGGAGCTTAAGCAGATCTACAATGGCATTGAGTGCTGTTACCAGATCACTGTAATACCTATTGATCTCTAACACCTCAATAGTTGGAAAATCCCTTAACAGGGTAGCCTTAACCAGCTTGCTGTAAATCCTTTAACAGGGTGACTCAAAACCATTGAGTTCTTGAAATCCTCTAACAAGGTAACCTTTAACAAGGTTTAACCCTTAACCGGGTATTCTAGCCATCCCTTAACTGGGTGATCCCTAACAGGATCGGTTCCTAACAGGACCTATTGTATCAGTCTTTAACCGGACAAGGCTCCTAACAGAGCAGACTTCTAAAGAGTTCAAAAACAAGCTTGTGGGTATTCATCCCCACCGTGGTTTTTCCCAGTTGGGTTTCCATGTGAAAAATATGTGTGTCATGTGTGATGTCTTCTTCATGTGATGCTATGTTGTTTTCTATCAAGCGGTGAATCATGTTGATCTAGTTGCTTATATGTATATCTTTAATGGTAGATTACCTGTTCATGCATAAGGGTGAAATGGAAATGACGTGTTAGATTGTATGAGAAGATAAGTGTCAACCGGTTTATGCTTGTCTTAGTTATTTTGGGTTTTGCCGGTTGTACTCTGTTTAAGGATCGGTGTTACTGTTTGTCTATAAATACACAATGTCTGTTGACAAACCGGTTTAAGAGTGTGTTTTTGCCTATACTGATTCACCCCCCCCTCTCAGTACCAGTTTGGTACTATCCATTCATCATTGAGTTATCAGTAATTTGGTTGGAGACGTGATTTCCCTTGATATTCTTGGTTATGTGGATTCAGACTAGGTAGGTGATATTGATAGCAGAAGATCCTTTAGTGCTTATGTGTTTACTTTGTTTGGTGGTGCAATTAGTTGGATGAGTAAGTGATAGGCTGTGGTTGTTTTGTCCACTATAGAAGCAGAGTATATGGTAGCTACTCATGCTTGTAAAGAATCCATTTGGCTTAAAGGACCCTATTTAGATATTGGAATAAAACAAGGTGCAGTGATAGTTTATTGTGACAGTCAGAGTGCGATTTGCCTAGCTAAGAACTCGACATTACATGCTCAGACCAAAAACATTGATATTCACTATCATTCTTGTCAGAGATATGGTCGAAGATGGTAGGGTGAAGCTGGTTAAGGTAGAGAATTTGATGAATGTTGCATATTATTTAACTAAGGTTTAGATATAGAGCATCACAAAGTGTATAAGGCAAAGAGGAACCATAATTACATAAAAGACAAAGTACAGTGGCAAAGATGAACAGATTTGGACTTTGGAATATCAAAGGTCTTTGGTACCATCCAAACTGAGTTTGAGTAGCTCAGGATAAAGAAAGATAGTGAAGTGTCACAACCATATTAGAATAAGTAGTAGGTATTTGTATCAAGGTGGCACAAAGTTGTTAATACAGTGAATATATTCCATATTCCCACTAAAATGGAGCAATCAAGGGAGTCTTTTGTAGCAGCAACATGACAGAGAATCACGAAGCCAACATGAGTGCCCTAGACCCAAAGCATAATACACTGAGAATAACATGGCAATGAAGATTTATGACAATGAGTAGCTGGGCAAAAGTTGAATGCAAGTAATGACTAGATATAATGATGTTAAGGCAACAAAACAATGGTTTTTTTCATTGTCAAAACATAGTCATAGAAATCTTTGGTAGCAACAAATTAAATATAACAATGGAAGGAAAGCAATGGGTTTTCATTTCCAAGAAATCAATGAACAAATCAAGTCACATGTATTAGAGCAGTAATGAAGGACTCATCTCCATGAATGGAGAAGGTTGTAGGTGAAGGTTTGACAATTAAAGAACCAAGAGACTGAGAAGATAAACAATGAAAGATCTTGACTATCATTACTTCATAGTTGACACGGAGGTCTCATGGTCATCATTGAAATATCAACCATAAGCATAACACCTTGATGCCATATCTTGACAATGAGCATAGTCATATTGAAATCTGAAAGTGAATTGTTGTCAAGGTTTCATGGAAAAATATAGTAAATAGCAACAAATAGAAAGGAAGCAATGACATAAAAATCAGAGATGCTGATAATTATAAAAATTATCTCAGAATAGTGACAAGTGAAAATAAGTGACATTTTATCAAAGCATACAATCCATAGAGTAGCATAAGGAACATAATTAATGAACTCACCAAAGATCTCAATGGTTTTGGCCACAAATGTAGTGAAAGGTTTCGAGAGATGCAACATCACATAGTAGTAAACATTGTGGAAAAGCAAGAATTTCTCTCGACTGTCAAAACAGTCATAAAATCTCATAATTTTAGTCATAGAGATACCAATGTTTTGAAAAGCAGCCACTATCTTTGGACTAAGTCCAGGTATACATAGTAAATAATGAACAAGAATGGAGCGATGACACCATTATAGCATCAATTGAACAATGTTGATGCACTACATAAGAGATAGAGACTATAAAGTCACTGTAAAAAGCAGTTACAATAGTCTTTCAAAACACAGTAAATTTGTGTAATAAGTAGTCATAGAGATTTTTAATAGTGGCCGATATCAAGGGAAAACATATCAAAATCTCAAAGGTTAGAGTCGAGCATCACTCTAATGTGTAGAGAAGAGATTAGAATTGATATCACAGTAACAAAGACTTACCTTGATGGTTGCCATGTGCACAAGATCTGCAAGCAAAATTTCCATCCAAACCCTCAAAAGAGAAAAACCCTCATGGCGACACCAAGAGAGTTAAACACAACAAAGGAGAAAGTGTAATGAATGCCAAAAAGTAATAACTTAAAATTTTTCTTTAGGGTTTGCTTTCCCTAAAATCATTCGACTACCTTTGAGGCATTTTTGCCTTTATTTTTAACAAATATTACTTTGACTAATTCCTCATTTGGTGCTTTGAATTGCATCGAACTCTCATAGATGTAAATATGTTAAGTGTTAGTATTTATCACTTTAACCAGTATTTATGCAAAGTAATGAGTGGTTATTACTTTTGATGAGTCAAAGTGACATTGTTTGTAATTTATGAGGAGTACCAAAGATATAGGGGAGTTGCTAGACATTTGGAGGGTATATAGGGTTGTTTTGAGTTAGTTTAGGGAGATTAATGCATTTTTGAAAGCCTTTATGATGGAATTGGTCAAATTTGACTTTTTCTTCATTTTGAAGCCTTTTTGGAGTCTTTTAGGAGGCTTAAAAACATGGGTTTTAGCTGTGTTCAACCAAGGAGGTTTGAGTTCCTATTTTCATGCAATTGTCTTGGAGAAGAATAAGTATGACTTAAACTTCATTTTTGAAGTTAGTTCTTACTACTTGTTGTAAAGCTCTGATGCTAATAGTAAACAAGATGAGAGCGGGGGGGTGAATCATACAAACTTAATCTTCAATATATTCAACAGATTCAACCTCGGTAGCTTATACTTCAGAATACATAACCAAAATGGTAAAACATTCAAAATCATGAACAGATAACATCACAACACATATAACACCAGATTTAACATGGAAACCCAAATAGGGAAAAACCACTGTGGGATTTCGGACCCACTAAGAAATGTACCCTTCTAGAGTATGCTCGGTTAAAAGCAAATCCTATTAAAGATTACATATACATTGCTAGATGTGACCCGGTTAAGGGATTTCCCTCAGACTTGTTAGAGTCTTGCACTTTGTTAGAAGTGACCTTGTCAAAGGATTCCAAACACTCATTTAGAATGTTACCTTGCTAGAGGGTTTACAAATAAGACTGTTAGGTCCACTCGGTTAAGAGATTTCCTGTCACTTACAAAATAAACAACAATAATAAAATATATCTGCAACTTCACATCTGAAATGCTAAAGCGGATTCTTATTTGCTCAAAAACAATCTTGTCATAAGACTTATCTAATCCCTTGATGGGCTTGATGGGCTTCTCAGTCTGTTCTACAATCAGATCTTCAAGCTTCTGAGCTCGGTAAACATTTCTGTAGCATCATTGTGCATACATTGCCTACATGTAGTGTTTATCAACAATTCTTTATTTAAAAACAATTTATGACCGTTTAATCTCCTTGATCACATTTCCCATGATCAATCTTAGCCATCAGATCATCAAACTTGACTAGGTTCAATGTATCCTTCGACCTAAAAATGTTTTACCTCGCCTTGGAACTGGCATTCCTTCCTAGGAACCCGTGCTAGGTTATTGCAGTTCAATCTGTGCTATAGATCTTCCTCTTGATTTTCCATTGTCATAGATCCTTAACAAACTTCTTGCGCGGCATACCAATCATTTATTCATCTCCAGCTCATCAGCATCCTTCATTAAATAATGTTTTTATCCATCCGATGCAATCTATTATAACTCGGTTGTTACTCGGTTAATACTGAACTTCGCTCAGTAGACATTCTGCCTTCGTTAACCGATATCGATAACCTTAGGGTTTACTGACTAGGTTCCTTGCTCCGTGACATAATACAATATTAAACTTATAATCAACAACATGTGTAGGCTATCAAAACAATCAAAATAACATGATCTCATCATTGGCTAACTCGGTAATAGTTGCCCATTGAATAACTTATATCTCCCCTTCATTATCACATTCTTTTTGTGTCACTTACCGACCTCCTAATACTCATCAAAACATACTTCTCAAGATATGACAACATCATACTGAATCAGAAAATCAATTTCTTGACATCAATGCCAAAATAATATCATTAAGACAGTAATCATCCTTCTTTAGTTATATTAACAATCTCCAACATCCTTCTCAATATCCTTATTGAAATGCCAACAATCTCCTTTCTATTGTAATGCCAACATTTGTAACTTTTCAGAGTTCTTTTGGTAGAAGTGATAAGTTTGTAACTCAAATTTTTCAGAGATTTATGCAACATTGTAACACCTTTTTACTAGTAATAAGTAGTTTATGCCTTCTCATTTTTCTAATATCGTGTGCTTGGTGGTTGATGCAATTTCATGTGAAGTATCTTGTCCTTGTAAGTGTGCACCATATTAGTACCTTTATGCAGAAATACATACATATTTGCAAGTTATAGGTTGTGCCGGTGATAAAATTAGTCTCAAGTTGTGAGAAAGCATCTTTCTCCTACTAAGATTCTTTTTTTTAGCCTTCTTATAAATTGTTGATGTAAAAATTATGTGTCTCTAAGTTGTGCATGAGAAATTTATGTTACTAGTTAAATTGTGCATCATCCAGTTGTGCAAGTTTTAAGTCATCATTTTTGGTGCACCACCTTAGGTTTAGAGTTTCAATTTCATGTTCTCCTTCTTACCCTTTCCTTTGCAAAAAAATAGTTTTAAGTAGTTTTTAAGTGAAGTATCAAGAGGAAGCCGACCTTCTCCAGAGGTCCATTCTCATTGTAGGTTACCCATAGCTTGAGAATGTTCCCATTTGTCACAAGGTTTCTAAGTTGATAGCTTAGCAAAGGGTGCAAACTTTGGTGATAATAGTTATTCTAGCGGTTATTTATTTAGCTATAGCATTAGACATTGACAAAGATTTTTGTATCCAGTAAACATATTTTTTCTTTAAGGAAATGATGCCCAATGGATGGTCCATTTCTTCATTTAAAAAATGCAAGTTGATTACATTATATAAGAAATTCTTTGCAACCAATTAGAAAATATCAACATGACACAAATGCTTGAATTCAAATTTTCAATATGAATTGTGAACTTAAACACCAATATCTTCATAAGCTACAAATTATTTTTTTAGGCTTGAGTGCAATTGTTTTCAGGTGCATGTAATTTTAACATGCAAAACCAATATGAACTATTGCCAATTAGATATGCAAACTTAATACTTAAATCTAATGATTTTTTTAATCACTCATATTTGCCAATCGACTAATAATTGAAATTGGGAATTTCAAAATTGGCTAATAATATAAGCTATAAGGCAACCTAAATCACCACATTTTAACAAAATTTTATTTGAGTCGTATTTAAAATGTCAAAACATTTAGTTGCCACAATATTCGATACCAAATTAGATTAGATTCACCTAAATATTATAAGTTATAATAGAAAATGAAATTAATTTGCCAATAATATTATATAATTATTAGTTACTTTAGGGTCATATCGCTTATTTTTAATCACCACCATTAATTTAATTTATAATCTAATAGATAGGATTGTATTCCCTAGGTTAAAATGTTCTCATGGAGCTCTAATATCCATTGAACCTAAAATGGTATTTGGGTCATTGAAGATTTATAATCTAATAGTTGGGGTTAAATTTCACGGGTCAAAATGTACCTATAGAACTCCAATGTCCATGAGGCCCAAAATAGAACCCAAATGTTAGATCATAAATAAAATCAACGACGAAGAAAAATATTTTAAGGTCAATTTAAAATAATTAATGTTTGATTTAAAATATTAAAGAATTAAAGAATTATAGACATGAGCACTACACCTTAAGGCTTAAACTAGTCAATCAACACTACACCTTAGGACTTAAACTAGTCAATCAATGCTACTCTCAAACCCTTACTTTTCCATAGGAAGTTTTTTAAAAAAAGAAGAAGGAAGGATTCCCCATGGTAATTAATATATTTTCCTACTTTTTGTTAAGATTCCTCAAGATTCTATACAAATTTCAAATGATTTTAAAAAATTCATGAATAAAATTTATATATTAAAAAAAAGTAAAAGATTCACCAATAGAAATTAATAATTTTTTAAAAAAATAAAAGATTCACTAGATATTTATATATATTTTTTGAGAGTTTTTAAAGTTATCACTACTTAAATCAGTTTGAAGTAGTTTCAAAAGAAACTGTCCACCATGAAAAAGAAACTATGCATTGAACCATTCAAGGAAAATTTATGTTTGAAGTCGCTTAATTCCTAAGCTTGCTCTCCAAACATTTCATTAAAACCTCAACAAATAAAGAGTAGTAACCCATTAATTGCTAACTGACGAAACATCTTAAATCACACACATTAAGCTTATACTTCCGGGCTTAAAAGTTTCAAATACTCATAGTTGATTGACATTTTCTAGGTTTACAATGTTGCTTAATGTATGTTGTCACACTAAGAATACACTTCTAGGCTTAAACGTGTTAACACTCAAAGTTGACTAACATCCTCTTAACTTAATATGTTGCTTAGTGTGTGTGATTTAAGGTTGGCCCTAACTGAGAAGCCATTTTACACAACCATGCATGTCTATAACCCACAAATGAGACAATTTAATAAACTTAAATCATCTACCCCCTGTAGCTCTCACCTCCCGTGACTTGTTTACTACTTCCCTTTAAATTATTCATGCATAGACAATGGTGGAAAACATTCCACGAAAAAACATTAGTAGTTTTTTTGCCACATTTTTAGGGTTTTGAGGGTGGACGTTTGGTGAAGGAATGAGTTATGCATTTTTTAAAGATTTAATCATCATTTTTAATGTGAGTTTTCTAGATTAAATCGATTAAAATGCAGGTCAATGATTTTTTTAAATTTTTTTGCAATGTAATTTTTTTTATCAATCTGAATGATTTTTCAGTTTCATTGAATTCTCTTTTTTCATTTGTCTAATCAATTTTTCAACAGAATTGAAATTTTTGAACAAAAATTATAATGTCTATATTAATTTTTATTTTAAATAATTTAAAATATTATTTTTTAAAATAAGTTTAAAGTTCAATTTTACATATTTTAATTCATTTAATACAGAAAGGTCAAATCAGAAGATTGGTAGCTGGTATGAAGATGAGAAATAATCATAAAACAATTAATTCGGTGTGTGCGATTCAACAAAGATAGCAAGCCACGTACAATAGACTTCGTTATTGAATACTAAATTTTAAAAGCATTCATAAATATAGCTAGTGAATTGATAACCGTACCGAAGCAATTTTTTTTCAAATATAGTGGAGAGATTAAAAATAGTAGGCAATGATCTACTCTCCTTAATTATTGAACATCCACTCTTTTATGATAACCTTAAAACACAAATCAGTAACTACATCGATGCCGTCTTAAAAAGATACATGATCTGCCATACTTTCTAGAGATTCCTTTAAACTATTTTAAAACTTTGAAATAAATTATTTTTTTTTTTTAAATTTTTTTTGTGATAAGTTCAATTTTTTAAAATTTAAATTAGCTTACATAAATGTGATATCAAAACAGTTTTAAATGATTGTTTTTTAATAGATAACGGGCCTTTGGCCGAATCATTATATTAATTGAATGAAATTACATAAAGTTTACAACCCGATTCAGTGTGGGCACCAGTAGGAAAGAATTGGGCGAAGAAAACTTCCGGTCTTGCCCCAAGGAAAAAACATTTCTTGGAAATAGTCAGATAAATACAATAAGTGGCCAAATGCCATTCCATAACATTACATATGATAATTCCTGTCAAATACATCATACTAATTCCAACGATGATGGTTGCAAAATTTGATTGCAATTATGCCATATTTTGATCATGTTGGGATGGAGCAGTTTTGAATAAAACATGTCGAATACCTCCACCCGAATCCTGCAAAATTAGATTGCCAAAACAAAATACACATTCTTCCTGCATACTGTTAGACTATTCTCAATCAGGAAGTAAATGCAACTGTAGCCAGATTTTTTAAATTACCTCGTTTTATCTAAATAGAAACATTTCCATAGCTTTCCAATGTGAAAACGCACCAAAAGATTCCCCAAAAAAGATCATCATACTCTCGAGCCAACTTGACGAAATCTTACCGACATATAGAAGAGTAATTGAGGTAAAGAAAGACCCAAAGAAAGATTTAGCTGTTGAATCTAAGTAAACAAAGCATATCCCAGTCTAGGGCCGTGACAGCCGTAGACTAATTTAAGAATCTTAGCCAAGGTAAAACTGACAAAGAAAGCGAAAACCAAACCTGCAACTGCCTACAAAGGGAAAAAAGGATCTATAACCAAATGCATAACTATATATATAAGAAAAAGAAAAAAGAAAGAGAAAATCTCTGAGCATAAGCAAGGACGAAGATTGGACAAGCAAACAGGGGAACAAGAGCCAGAGAAAGTGCCAAACCGATGAATGAACATGATTATATATATATATATATATATTCACAAAACCGTTCGCTTAAAGAATGAGTAACCCAAAGGCCATACCAACTGTATCAATATATACACCCATATATATATGCATAACTCTGAAAATGCATCCAATTCAGAGAAGGCTTGCAATTAAATTTGAGACGGAAGGAACATAAAGCTAAGAAATAAACAAACTAGCCAAAACTGCTAAGCTTAAGATAACATTATAAAAAACAACCCATATGTCTATATTGCCTTCATCAGAACTTAAAGCAAAATATGTCATTAGGTATCAAAGTTGCCCTATCGAAGCCAAGAGAGATGATATAGTTTAGAGTAAACCAAAAGAGAATTAAAAAGCTACCTTGAAGAAAGAAAGCAAGTCCTAGGACTCAGGAGAAGCCCAACTCCTTTTCATTCGAGCCTTGCTTGTCGACGGTCCTGGACTAATAGAGGATTCTCCTAGGCTGGGTGTAGAAGCAGAGAGAATCTCTACGTCCCCAAGCACTACTTCAATGCCTTCCGCCTCCAAATAGTTAGCAAGCCATTTATTACAAGTCGATTTTTTAACATGCAGAAGCCACATAAGGAAGAAGAAATTACACTGCCTTATCGGATTATAAGCCGCAAAGATAGCCTCATCTTTTATTTTTAAGATTGGAAATATTGGCACAGGTTTGTTCTTCCACATGAACCTATCATAGTGTCTTGGCTTAGGGACAACTAAATCCTCATCCACATTGATGACAACCCTATCCAATTTGCCCAACAAGTCCTTCTTGAAAACACTTCGGCATAATTTCATAACCACCTCCCTATCCTTCTCAAAGTGCATGACCACCGTAAGAAACATCACAACTATGTCAGAATTGGCCCTGGTTCGGTCATCATTCTTAATATATTCTTCCCCTAATGTTTTCTTAACCGCCCGAATAACCAGGACATTAGGAAAGACAAGAATACCTTTCAATCTATCCTCTTTGACTTCCCCTGTAAATGCCATTTGTCTCTTAAGCCCTACTAGTCTCAACAGTGTGTCCATATTGAACTCAACTCAACTCACTCAGGACAACAAACAACCCAATTTACACTGAAGGACCTGACTACTTTATAAAGAAGAAGATGGGAAGCCACTACTTTAGTAATTGTGCATAGAAATCCGTCGTAAATGATAGCTTTGCTAACTTAAAAAAAAGGACCTACTAAATCGCTTAAGAGTGTTAGTGAGGGAAGAATAAAGGGTCACAATGCATAGAAAATGCTGAGAAACGATCTCCGAGATCAAGGTAATTAATACCGATGACGATATTTTAAATCTCTATGTACTGATAACATACTAAAATAGCTAGCACGCAAGACAAGAGGGAAGTCTAATCAATGCCTCTATAAATGCCGTCGAAAAAGAGGATCTAAACAAAGCAGAGCAGAAGGAACCATAAGAAAAATATCAATCCATATAAGATAAGTATGTGTATATATATAAGGTAAAGGGACATCTCAACCAATCCCAATTTTTTCTTCCCAAACACCATCAACACCTTGGTTCGCTAAGGAGTCCGCAACCATATTTCCTTCCCTATAAATGTGATTGATTGTAGTGTTTTTAAAGTATTTGAGCAACACTGTGGCTCTAGACACTAGGTTGTTTAATCACCAATTTGGAGTTTTGCTTGTCCTAATTGCATTAATGGTGATAGCCGAATCTCCTTCTATCTCCAATTTTCTAATGTTTAAGTCCTTGCATAAGAGGAGTCCAAAGATAAGAGATTCTAGCTCTACCTCATTGTTTGTATCCCAGCCTATGGGTTTGGAAAACTATGCCACTATTGATCCATCCTAGATATGGATCACTCCACCTATTCCTGCAATGCTAGGGTTGCCTCTAGAGGCACCGTCAAAGTTTAGCTTGAACCAACCTTTACTTGGTCTGGACCATTTGCATTCTTTCCTTAAAACCGAAGATCTATCTCCCCCAAGGCCATAGAAGGGGGGAATTGTAAGTCCATTCCAACACTTTCTAAGGTGGTCATCCCTTGTAGTAAAGGGAAGATTATTGCTATGACAATTTTTCAATATGTTGTTAGCTACTTCTATGATAGATTCTTATATTTTATTCCATAGTTGATCATGGGGCAATGCCTTGTCTTTAAAAATCCTTCTATTCCTTTCCTTCCATATTTCCCATAAGAGGATTGATGGTGAAATAATCCAGAGTAGCCCATAAAGACTAGATTTTAAATGGGATGGGCAACACAACATAATATCCATCAAATGGTTTGGAAGGTTAGTGATCCAGTTTAATTTATTAATTAATTGTCTCCAACATATAGTAGAATAATTGCAACTTAGGAGCAGACGGTCCACAATTTCTTCATTGCTAAGACACAGGGGGCATCTACTAGGCCCTGCATAACCTAGCTTCTTAAACCAGCCTGATGTCAAAATCCTCTTCTGTATTGCTGATCATAAAAAAGACCTTCTTTTGGGAGACACAGTTTGTCCCAACATAGAGTAATAGGTAGTTTTGTTTTAGAGGGGTAAATCTTATTGTAGAGGGAATTATATCCTTTCTTGACCCTGTATTCTCCAGTAGGAGAGTTGGACCATATAAGACAATCATCTATATTGGTAATTGTTAATTTTATTTGTGCGAGAATCTCTGCAAGTTTTTAACCCTCCTCAAGAGATAAGCCCAAGTCCTCAGATGATTTCGATCTCCAACCCAAGGCTGGGTTGATTGGACGAGTGATGATATAATCAACCACAATATTACCAATTCTGTCTACCAACCTATTTTTAAAAATTTGATCATTAAGGATTGCATGAATTGGTGGGTATCCCCCCCATGAATCTTCCCAACATAGTGCTTTATGCCCAGACCCTACATTCCAAGATAGATCATGAGTGAGAACATACCTACAGTTAAGCAAAAAATTCCAAATTCTAGAACCATGTGGGGGATTAATTGTTCTAAAGATGCTAGTTGGGTCAGAAGAATCTAATTATTTACTAGCTAAAACTTTCACCCATCTTCTGTCTGGTTCCTAGTAGATTTTTCATACTAGCTTGGCCCCTAGAGCCTTATTTTGTAGCTCCTGGTCCCTTAGTCCTATACCACTCCGATCCTTGGGTCTGCGAGTTTCTCCCAAGCTATTAGTGCGAATTTCTTCTTGTCTACTAGTCCTTGCCAGAAGAAGGTTCTAAGTTTTTGTTCCAGATTATTTTTCACTCCTTTTTGCAAAGGAAAATAGGTCATTTGGTATTGGGGAAGAGCATAGAGAACAAAAATCAACATTATTACTCTACCAGCTGCTAACAACCATTTACCTTTCCAGCTTTGAAGTTTTTGGTCTAGCTTGGTCAGAATATGCCCCCACAGATTGGATGACCTAAGCCCTCTGTCCACTGGTAGGCCTAGATATTTACAAGGGAGCCCTCTGTCCCGATCTGAAAGCCTAAAATACTGACAATATCTCTGGATAGCTTCTCCTCTGTATTAAAAAAAATACAAGTTTGATTTATCGTTATTAACCTTTTGACCTGAGGCTCTGGAAAACCAATCTAGGATAGGAGGAATACTACTGGAAATTTTGATTCCAACAATATTGCTCAATTCATGAGCTTTCTAAATGGTCCTACCTAAAGCTTCAACCATTCTGATGTAGAGGAAGGGAGATAATGGATCTCCTTGTCTCAATCCTCTTGACATATCAAAGAAGCCTTCTGGTTGCCCATTGACCAGGACTGACACCTTGGGTGTTGATATGCATTCAAAGATTAAATTGATCCAGACTTTTCTAAAACCAAAAGCTTCTAGGCATTTGCAGAGAAACCTCCAATTTACCATATCGTATGCTTTCTTAATGTCTAATTTGATGATTATTTTGAATAGAGTGGATTGCCTCCTATGCAATGATGACTCCATAAAAAATAGACCTACTTAGTACAAAACCCGTTTGTTCTTCAGAGATGATGCTTGAAAGAACTGATTTTAGTTAGTTGGCTAGAACTTTCGAAAAGATTTTGTAGATGGTGTTACACAGTGAAATAGGTCTAAAATCGCTCATACTAACCACTGTCTCCTTTTTGGGGATAAGGGCTAAAAAGTGTGGTTTATCTCTTTAAGAAATCTTCCAAACCGCCTTGCACCTTCCAAAGCATCCACTAATTCATCACCTATAATATGCCAACACTTTTGGAAGAAACATGTTGGGAAACCGTCCGGACCAGGCGCCTTGTTAGGGTGAAATTGGGACAGGGCCTCTTCTATCTCCGACTTGGTAAACTTTCGGTTAAGAAGTAAATTTTGATTGTCATTAATGATTTTGGGAATATTGTTGATCAAATTAGTTTGCGTTGTCAAATCCAAGATAGGTTCTTTGCTTAGTAAGTTATGGAAGAAGGAGAGCACCTCAACTGCTATACTTTTAGGGTCATCTAATACAACCCCAACCTCACTTCTAATATGGGTTAATCTATTAATTCTATTCCTACTTTTTGTAGTAGCATGAAAAAACTTTGTATTTTGGTCTCCTTCTGAGATCTAAGTCACCCTAGATTTTTGTCTCCAATAGCATTCTTCCTTTCACAAAATTTCTTCCTGTCTACGGAGAAGCTCTTTTTCTAGCAAGAAATTGTTTTGGTCCATGCCTTCCCTGATAAATTTATCATTAAGTTGTGCTAGAGTTGTTTCTATATCCCTTTTAATATAAATGATATCTCCAAACTTGTCCCTATTCCAATTAATACATTTGCTCTTAACATATTTCATTTTGGTAACAAAACAATATAATTTTGATCCCGTTACTTCTACTTCTTTCCACCATGATCCAATGTTTTCCATCAGAGACTCATCCTTCATCCACATTTTTTCAAATTTGAAGGGGCACCTCTTAGGCTTAACATTTTCCTCAATGTTTAGTTGCACTAGAAAGTGATCAGAGCCCGAGATGAGGAGAATTGAGGCCTTAAAAATATAGTTGAAGGTTAAAATATCACCTCTAAATAGAAACCTATCCAATCTTTCTACTATGTTGCTGAAGCCTTGCCTTCTATTATTCCAAGTAAAGATGCCATTGTCTATTTTTATATCTACCATATTGTGATTATTAATCCATTCTCTGAAATCTACTAAAATTTGATGTTCTCTTCTTATGCCACCTTTTTTTTCCGAGAGATCAGAGATAGCATTAAAATATCCTCCTAGAAAGAAATTCCACTCCGGGTGGGAAGTTAATATTGTTCCTATTTCATTCCACAATATTTCTTTCTCATGTGTCAAAATAGGACTGTAGACATGAAAAAGTATAAAGTTTAAATTGCAGCTCAAAAGTTTGACAACAACAACCATCCAATTCTTATTACTGGCTATGAAATTGACTATGATTTGTCTAGGATCCCATATAATTCGCAAGCCCCCAGAGGCTCCCAACTCAGGTATAGCATCCAGTTCTAGAAGACCCAATTTCTTTTCGAAGATACCAATTTCCGATTGACTAAGTTTTGTTTCCTGGATTAAAGCTAGATCTATTTTTGAAGCAAAAATGCAACGCCTTAGAATGTGTTGCTTGTTAGGGGCGTTTAGGCCCCTAACATTCCATGTTAAGATCTTCATGGCTGTGTGGGAAGGAACTTCCCCTTCCCTGCATTCATGATTGATGTAATTTTTAACTTTCTAAAGGCTTTCCCTTCCATATTTCTAAGCTTAGCTATGGATTTCCTTCCTTTCTTCTTTGGGATGAAACCACAATCATATTTAGTTTCTTTCCCAAACAAGGACCTAACCCCAGCTTGACCTCACTTAATACTTTGCCCTTGGCTCTAGGGGACTGACTCCCAGAGGAGTTGCATCATCGTTATTTATGTTAGTGAATTGATTGAAAGGGAAACCCATCCCAAATGTAGGGTCTAGGTCATTCATCACCTGGTCATTATCCATAGTCTTACTGAGGTCCAACTGTTGTTCAAGTAAGTTCAACTTCTCTTTCACATCTGCTTTGAATTCTTCTGCACGTATTAACAGACTTTGAAGTTATGCTTTATTATTGAAGTGATCATCCTTAATGACATCAATCCTATTAGGACTACGAGCTCCTTCACCTAGGAGGCCTAGAGTGTTATCTTGGTTGATGCCATCTACCATATTTTTTGCTTGAGCCTCAGAAATGTCCAACCGTAGTTGAGTAGAAGGCAAGGGAATAACTCCTTCCAAATTAGGTTTATCCAGTTCTTGACTCATCTCCAACCCCAACACAACAGTTTTATTTAAAGGATTTCCCGTGAATACCCTGTTGTCGAAATGAGGAGGGAGACTCTTTTTTGATTTCTGAGAAAAGGATGCTAAGGGCACCGAAAGGAAATCATCATGGGATTCCAGATAGAAACCACCTTCATTTTGATGAAATTAACAATGATTCCAGGGAATGTTTGTGGTTCCATTTTGATCTGATTGGACTCTTCAATCCCAAAATCTTTAATTAAAATATCTGAAATATCAATTACCCCATTATAAAGGGATGGATTAATCGTCCAAGATCCTTGACCTGATAGAATTTCTACTGTATCAAAAGATTTAACATCTGATTTTAATTCTATAAGTAGTTTGATATGTTTGAATTGGTCTTCCCTATCAAGACCTTCACAACCAATGTAGGTGCCTAGTTTTTTCCCTATGATTTCTAAAATTTGAGGGAGATGATATTCTACAGGGAGAGGGCCCAGATTAACCCATGTCTGAATCTTACTAGAGAAAAGCAATGCCCCTGAAATAATCTAACTTTGCTCGAAAGAATTTCTTTCTTAGTGTCTAAATTCTTACACAAAATGAACAAAACATCATTGTCAAGATGAGAAATACTTACCTCTCGGGGAAACCATGAATACCACCAGTCAATTACTTCCTGAGTTGGGAAATCCATATCGTTCGATTTAACCAGAAGCCTTAGCTTGTAATACAGATTCCACATTGGATTGAGCATTGTTGAGGGTAATTCAACTGTATTATTTGCTTTTGGTTGAGAAACCGGTTCCTTGATAGCAATTTTGGATGAAAAAACCCTATCTTTCCCCAGAGGAACCACATTTGAGCTAGAAACCAGAGGAAACCCCATATTTCGACCTTTGTTTGGCCCAGGTTTGTTTTGAATTTTTCTAGATTTGTTATTAAAGGGTTTGATAACCTCAACATTGGATTTTAGGTGGGTAATCAGGTAGGATTAGGCACATTTATCCACCCAAATCCCATTTTCAAACACCCATTGAGGGCGGTGAATGTTATTCGGGCTAGGTTTTGGGAGATTCACAACAGAGGATTTTTTGAGCTTGCTTCGTTCTGATACCGAATCATGCCATGAATTTCTAGGGTAGAAAGGACTCCCATCAATTAAGAAATTCCCACGGGGATCATAATGACCTTGCAGAACCTGAATGATGTTCCTTCTTTTCTATTTCTTACTAACCATAGTCTGCCAATCCCCGCAGGTGTCGCTCCAGGAAGGAGCCACTTTGTGAAGATGATGCTGCGTAATTCACATATTTTCACATGAAGCATGAGACCAGTCAACCCTGAAGATAATTTTGTTTACCATAAATGTAATGTTCACAAAAAAAATTAAGATAACAATCAATGAACCCATTTAAAATATTTTTATTTCAAGGTCCTAAGACTCTTCTCACTTATGTGGCCCATGCACTCATTCCACTATATTTAAGGAGAATGCATATACACACACGAGTAAGTGGGAGAATGCGAATTTGGTGAGAGAAAATTATAGGGATCGATAAAAAGTTTTCCAGTATACTAGAGAGTAAGTGGGAGATATTGGGAAACAGATGCTATGAAGACCCCAATAAATTGACAAGAAGAAAATTAAGGAAGATGGGGATATTATTATCTAAAAACCAATTAAAGAGATGTGTATACTATATCTTGTACGAAAAAATTGATTTCTTGTTGAACCCTCTTTCATAAAAAAATTCTCTTATAGTAAGGAGGAGGATCTTCATTATTAACAATCCCAAAATGAGAAGTATACTCCCATTAAAAGAGGTAACAAATTGAATTATAAGAAAAGAAATAATACTTCTAATAATGAAGGAAACTTGATTAGAATGAGATTAGCCTTAAAGTCACCTACATATGAAGAGGCAACTTCTAAATAACCCTAGTAATAAGGACATGCATTTGAAGAAGGGATATTAGATCATTACAATATTAGTAACCAAATGAGAAATTATTATTGACAGGTCATTTATAGATAAGTAAAATTATATTATCATGAGATGAGAAATAGTAATAAATGGTGACAATTATAATATGGCGATAAGGAGAAGTAGTAATAAATGGCGACAATTATAATATGGTGATAAGGAGAAGTTTTGAATGGGGAGATTGTTAGTGAACGGATTTTGCCCTTCTTAAAAATGATCAATTTCAAACTCTGTCCCCTTCTTTTAAAGACAAGTGTTCAACTAAACAACTGGGTATGTGTTATATAAACCACTTCCCTCTGAATTTTCCATAGGTACAACTCCCTATCTTAGTTATTCAGAAAATAATCTAATTAAGTTTTGATTGGTATGCTTTTAACCTGAAAGCACATAAGGCTGCCTACTTCATTCTTGGATGAGAGGCCAATATTTTACACATATTTCAAAGAAAAAGAATTAACTTTCCAATCGATTCAACACAAGGGATGGAAGTAACTGAAACAAAGTTCAGAAAACTATTCGAACAATTCAGATAAGAAAAGAATAGATAAGAGAAACCAAATCTATCTTCAAGTACAAATCTTTTCTTTAAACAAAACAACACTCATAGGAAGGAGTCTCAGAAAAATAATGATTTTCCGCACTAGAAAAGGTGATTACCGTTGTTTGATTAGATCAACATATGCAAAGATATGCAACCACACAGATTCAAAACCTACAGATTTTCCTTCTCCCAAAAACAATATGATCTCATATATATATATTTCATTCGACAAAGGCACAACATACATCTATAAATCCTTTTCTATTCGAGATTTTAAAGTTTTATCCCTCCTTCCACAAAACAAGAATTTACAAAACAGAGGAGCATAAAACCAAAAACTAACTAAAATCCTTCACAAAATCTAACCCCTATTCTATCTATCTTTCTTTAATTTATAGTCTTTAGAACAGGGGAGGTCTCCACGAAAACTCAACCTCCCCAAAATAGTTATGAAACCAACAAGATATATTTGGAACAAATGTTCCGAAGTCTTTGCATAAACATGAAAATTACAAAACAAAAACGGAGCCTGGATCAACACATTATGCCACTTTCCCATCATTATCTTCTTCTCCGCTTTCCTGGGCGTCATGGGCAGTCGTGAGTTCCTGGAATATAGATTGGTTCGAAACTTTAATCGCATTGAGCTTTGCCTTCGCCGCCTCCTTATTCCACCTGTGCTTCACCATCTTTTTGGCATGTTTTGGTAACTGATCATTACCAATAAATATCATAGACTCAATCCGAGCAACCCGTGTTATATCCCCAGGAGTGAAATTACCCTTGGCTTTGATTTTCTCCATGTATATTCAAAAAACTTTTATCGCATCCTGCGTGTTTAGCCCGCAAATTCCCAACTGCCAATCATGGTCAAGGTTAACCACCTTGTTATCATTAACAATACTGCATTGGAGATCTTGGAGTTCATATACAGAAGTCTTAGCCTCAGAGATCACAGATTTGAAGGTAAGAACCCGCCACATTATGGTCTTCTTTAGCATGAAGAGCTGGCATTCATTTGTCACCAATTTGATTGAATGCTCTATAAGGAACCGGGTAACTCCATACTCTTCCATTTTCATGAACAATGACAAGACATTCTCCCATTTGTGTTCCTCTTTCGCCCATGGTGAAATCTGATTTTGAACTTCTATGATGAGGCTCTGTATTTCATCACATAACTTGAGGGAGTTAGTGATATACTTCTCTCTGTCCTTGACTATTCCTTCAACCCATTTCTCCATAGCCTCTGCAATACTTTTGGCCCATTGAACCTGGCTCATTAACTTTTTATTTTCCAGTGAAGTTGGGTCAAAGTTCTCCGTAGCATGAGATATAGGGAGTGCCCCAAAACAACCAATGCTGTCAATGAACTGGGCAAGAATATTTATGTGTCGCTTTAGCTCACTCTTTTCTCGCCGATACCTAGAAGAAATGATTGTCTGAGTCCCTATTCATGTTTCCTAGCTCCACCTTACTGATCTCAAAATCATCTGCACTGGTCTCCTTGTTTTCATCCTTGGGCTTGTATGAGGCAATTTCAGTGACCCATTTTCCGATTCTTTCATCATTATCCAGACGAGTAGCCGTTTTGAACTTTTTTGGCTTGGGCCCCTTCTCAGTATATTTCATGACCATCTCCTGAATTGGAATAGTCACAGGAAAGAAATTTCACTTTTTGTTTACTGAAGTGGTTAACCACTTGGGAGTTGCACTGGAACAGGTTGTTCCTTATATGGCTTTGGAAGGTGGTGTCATAGCTATGGTTACTATATGGGAGTCTAGGGCATTAGCAACATCGCTATCCAAGTCTTCAACTTCAAATATTTGGGTATCAAGAAGTGTATCCTTCACCTCTACATCCTTAGTGTGATCCATCCTTCTCTGAGTAGCACTTCGTGACTGGGTATGCCGAGGAGTACATAAATCCAAAGCTGAGTTAGACTTGTGTCTAACCTGAGGTAGATTTTTATCTTTACTTGCATGAGTAGGCATAGAAGCATTATTAGAAAAACGCTTTGGTGAACACAGAAGAACCTCATTACTTCTTGCAGAATTAGACTTGACGCCTAATTTCACTGCTTTCTTCCTAGCAACCCATGCCATGGTTCTCTCTAAAACTCCTTTAGTTCTTAGTTGGATATCATCTTCTTCTTTCTCATCCCAGTTAATTGAAGGCACCTCAGTTTCTGCTTAGGCTAAGTATCCGGGTTCAAAAAGTTCTAGATAGTCCTCTTCGAGCCCCTTAATGTCCAGCTTTACCTGTAGTGAAATAACCTGCTCTAACACCATCCTCATGTTTTCCCTTTTGAAAACCTTGAGTTCATTAGTACAATCTTCTCAGAATTCCTCTAATTGTGTCATTGGGAGATACGACATTAAACCAAGACTTTGGGAAAAACCCTTATTATCAAAACCTTTTCCTTTCAGGATACAGGGAAAAATTGAAGTTCTTGAGATCCGCTCCAATACTCAAGGCATCGGACATTGAACTGCAAGACAACACACCTAATTGGATGGGAAAATTCCCCTCTCATTTATCCCTGGGTTGCGCCCTTTTAATCACAGAGGTCAACTGCCTACATATCTCCACTAAAAAAAAGCAATCTGAACAAAAATGTGGGAGCTTAAAGGGTTCCTCTTCAAAACCACCTATTCTTATGTAGCAAAAATGAGGAAACTGGATAAATAAACTGCCAAACCTCCTTATCAATGTTTGCGCATCTTCGAAGATTCTTTTGGTTTTCATACATTTCAATTCAAAGTACAAATCACCCAGAAAAGCATTGTGTACCATTCTGAAATCCTGCAAGGCATTATCCTTTTACAACATGAGGTAGAAATCATACACGGGAACATCTTCCTCAATGAGCTGTCGTGTTATTCCAACTAAATCCTTAACACACACCAAACAGTATACAAGATATGAAGACATGAAGAAATTCTACTTAAATTGTTCAGCCATACTCAGTTGCTCCCTCATTGAATCGACAATCAGTTCTGCCCAATCAAGGTATTGCTTCCCCTCTAGCACTAGCTACACATAGCAATAAATCCAGTCATCGAAACTATAGGCTTCTGCAGAGCCTCTGACTCGGTGCGACAAAAGCATGACATCGTGAATGTGAGGCAGCATGTGATTCTTATTGGGATTCTTGGGCAACCTGGAACCACCCCTTTGAGGAACCTTCAACCAGTATTTTGCTACATTATTTTGGTGTCCGGTCCTATCCACGTTGAACTCGGTGATTAACCAAGCAGGGGAAAAATTGGAGAACTAGTAATCAGGTATCTTGAAGACAGAGGTAATTACTTCACGGTTTACAGCAAGAAGGGTTTCACCATCGTCTTTTCTAATGGTCCCAGAGATTGGATCATACTTAGCGATACATTCCCTAACTAATTCTGGGCACGGGATAGCTGGGGGAAAAGCTGCTGCCTCTATGAGACCGCTACTCAAAATCTCCACACCAAAAGAACCATCAATCCCCTTGAATACCCTTTCTTTTAAAACTTCAAGATTTTCCCCTTTAAGGTCGGTATCGCTAACTATGGGCTCTATACATGCAAGCCTAAAAACATTCCCAAACAAATGCAGTGTGGACTTCATAATTCAAAGTGATAAGCCTTATTTTGTTGCAGCAACCCTACTATGAGAGAAGAAATATAGGCAAAAGTTACTGGAGAGAACAAGAGAGGAACTCACCTTCACAATTGAGCAACCAGACGACTACCGGTGATTAATACTTCTATCCAGGAAAAATAACACCGCAACAACAAGGAACAAAATTTTAGAGAATTAATCCTTCATACCTTATAGCGAGGGCAATGATACGGAACTATTAAGTGCAATAACTCCAATTGTCAGTTTGAGTGTGTTAAATTTGTGGATTGGACATCGCACGCATGCATTAAATGCATGGTGGCGTTTTTGAAGTAACCACCAATTCCTGAAATGATTACTTACTTCGAAAAGCCAAGGATTGACGTCACTTAAGATATGGTTCACCTTCTTCATATTTGGCAATCAATGCACCATCAAATCATTTAACCCACGAGACCCACCAACTTCGAACACATATGAACATCCTGAACATACTTCATTGGAGTTCAAGTAGTTCAAGGTGTACGCCGCGCTCAGGGAAAATCTTTGCTAAGAATATTAATTATGCCAAGATGCTGATCATTTGTGCTATGTTGAACATGTTGAACACGTTTGAACCTTTTGAACTTGGTTCAATGAGTTCAACTCCAGGAGAAAGATGACATAAAACATCACCGAACAAAAATCCTTGAGAGCCGCTGCAAAACACTTAGAGAAAATGTTAGTATGAAAAATCCCCTGAACACCTAGGAACCTGTGGAACCTAAATGAACCTGTTGAACTCGATTCAAGATGGTTCAAAGTGTTCACAGAGTTCAACCTATTATTAAAAATCGACATTTTTGATTGAAAGATGATTTACAAACGGACTAAGAGCTTGAACCAAGGTATTATAAGAAAGACTAGGACTTCGAAAGGAATTTTTAAAAAGGAATTTATCGCCATTACGAAGGAAAAATGACGTGGTAACATTGGCTCTGACTAGGGATTGCAATTTGCGAAGAAAAATGCAAAGAACTCTGAATCTTTGGTTTCGCAAGACCAAAGGCAAATAGGGGAATAAAGGAGACTCACACGTAAACAAACACTTGAAACAAAAAACCTAATCTACTATATACAAAAATTCTTGACCACAAGACTCACAATTTGTAAAGCTTGAGATCTTGCCCATTATAGGTATAGGGCATAAGCCTTCCATCAGAATAGCTGAGCCTAAAAGCATTTTGTCCCACCACTTCACAGATCTTAAGTGGGCCCTTCCATAATGAGTCAAATTTACCATGCGCACCCTTTGGTTCCTTTCGCTTATCCCATAATAGTACCTCATCTCCTTCAAGGAAACCTCTTGGACGAGCTCTCATGTCAAAAATCTTCTTCACTCTGCTCTGATGCTCTGTAATTCTATCCACCAACATCTCTCTTTCTTCTTCCAGCTTCATTAGGTACATAACCCTCTTCTCTAGAGCATTCTGAAAGAAAGAATCCTCCACTACTGTATGTAGCTTGGCTGCTGACAATTCCAGGGGTAAAGAAAGTTTTGCGCCGATCCCATACACAAGTTCAAAAGGTGCCATTCCAATGGCTCTTTTAGGCACGATTCTGTCCGCCCACAAAGCTTCATAAACCTTCTTATGCCAATTTCGAGCATTTTCGTCAACCAACTTTTTCATAATCGTTACCAGGTTTTTGTTGCTTGATTCTGCCAGCCCATTACCCTATGGAAAGTAATCAGAGGAATGTGAGAGAGTAATCTGATGTTCATAGCAAAACATGGTTAATTCCTCAGAAGAGAAATATGATGCGTTATTTGCAACAATCTTTTGGGGAACCCCAAAACGGACTAGGATGCAATCTTTGAGAAAGTTACACACGACCTCCGAGTTTGCCTTTTTAGTGGGAATGGCCTCCACCCACTTGGTAAAATAGTCGGTTGCTGTCAAAATATACATATGACCAGCACTGGAATGAGGGTTTATCGGCCCAATGAAATCAATACCCCATTGTCTGAAAGGTTCATCAATTACCACAGGCCTTAAAGGCAGAGCCGCTAAATGTGGCTTCACGTAAAAGAGTTGGCATTTCTCACATTCTTTAACATAAATATACGCATCTCAAAACATGCCAGGCCAATAAAAGCAATTCCTTAAAATTTTGAAAGCAGTGACAGAGGATGAGAAGTGTCCGCCACAGGCTTTACCATGATAGACTTCCAGAAGTTTTTGCTGTTGAGGCTTATCCACGCACCTTAAGTATGTACCATCCAAACCTTTTTTGTACAAAACATCTTGCCAAATAACATACTTAGTGGCCTTTAACTTAAGGTTCCTTTGTTCGTATGCTGACAAATGACTTGGGCAGCTGCCATAAGTCAAATAATAGGCCACATCAGAAAACCAGGTATCCTGCAATCCAACAAAAAGAGTTAATGGTATTTCTGCTTCTATTTCCATTTCATTTTCTGCTATTAACCTGCATAAGCCTTGTCCTTTGACTGTCTTTGTAGGATGAATGTCTAGATCATATTCCTAGATTTTTGTTACCCAAGTTGCTCTTTTATTGAGTCCGACCTCTTGCTAAGTTAAAATGCTTTTCACTACAGAGTCTGGAACAAAAACCAAGGAGTGAGAGTGCGGAATGTAATATCAAAATTGTTTCACTGCCTTGACCACAACAAAGGCATGTTTCTCCAAGAGTGAATACTTTAGCTCATGCTTCTTGAGTGGAACACTCATGAACGCAATAGGTGCTTTGGCCCCAGACTCATCCATTTGCAACAATATTCCAGACATCGTGTGTTTAGAGGCATAGCAATATATAATGAAATTATTTTTGAGATCCGGGTTGATGAGAGTCGGTGCATTAGCAACAGAACCCTTGATTCTTTCGAAAGCTTCTTTGGCCTCCTCAGTCCATTTGAAAGGATGCCTTTCGCTCAACAAGCTGATAATGTGTTTGGTAGTCTCTGCAAACTCCGGAACAAACCTCCTTAAGCAATTCACTTGACCAAAGCAAGACCTTACTCCAGTCCTATTTGAAGGTAAACTGAGACGTTGAATTGCATTAACTCTCTCAGGATCAATCTTGACTCCTTCCTTTGAAATAATATGTCCTAATAATTTTCCCTTCGTGACACAAAAGACTGACTTCCTTGGGTTCAGGGAGATTCCATGCTCTTGACAACACTGCAGAACTGCCCTCAGATCCTTGAGATGATTCCCCCTCTTTTTAGAAAACACTATAAGGTCGTCCAGGTAAACAACAATAATTTTGTCTCGAACATCCTTAAAAGAGGAATCCATAGGCCTTTGAAAGGTGGCTCTGACATTTATTAAACCGAAGGGCATATGGTTATATGCGAATGCTCCCCATGGAGTGATGAATGCGGTCTTGTGTTGTTCATGCTTTACAACACTAATTTGATTGTAACTAGAAAAACCGTCTAACATCGACATCATCTCTGACCCAGATACCATTTGCAGAATATGATCCATATTGGGTAAGGTGCAGTTGTCCTTAAGACTTGCCTGATTCAAATTGCAGAAATCCACACAAATACGAATCTCCCCATTCTTCTTCCTCACGGGCACAATGTTGGCCACCCAGGTAGAATGATGAATTGGATATATGATTCTGGCCTTAAGCATTTTATCAACCTCTTTAAAGATTGCATCTGCCATTATAGGGTTGAAATTTCTCAATTTTTGTCTAAAGGGAGAGATGCCTAGCTTCAATGAAATCTGATGCTGAAAATGCCCATCTCTAAACTCCAGATCATCATAGGACCAAGCGAATACATCAATGTATTGTTTCAGTAGTGCACCAAGTATTTGTTTTTCCTCTGGAGAACAACACTTGCCAATTGTTACCTCTTTAGGGTTAGACTCATCACCCAGATTTATTTTCTTGCAACTTCCTTTCCCATCATCCTTGGGGACTTTCTTGCCTATGAACGCATCATCCCAAGTGAAAAAACTCTCCAGAGTCACTAGCCCTTTCATAATTTTGTTGCCTTTAATATGAATAAAACTATTTGTAGGATCAACATCCGGGTCAGGACTAAACTCCTTACAGTTATTTTCAAAACCTTCGAAATATGATTGGGAGAATAACTGAACACATTCTAGAAAGTCTTTGATCTGAGCATCTGCATCAAATACTTGCCAATGATTTACATTATCAGGGACACTAGGCCTATAAATCATTTCAATTCTATATGAATTATCCTTAAAGTCTGGATGCAGTAACAAAAGAGAAGCTGAAACAACCAACGAATCTGCCCTACTATTTTGATCCCTTGGTATGGCTTCAATCGAGAAAGCATCAAAGAATTCTATCTCATCCCAAACCCTATTTCTATAATGTCTCAATCTATCATTCTTAACTGTATAGATATTTCTCACCTGTCTGACAATCAACTCTGCATCACCTTTAACTTTGAGCAATTTGATACCTTTGCATTTGGCTTCATTTAATCCTAACAATAATGCCTCATATTCTGCAGTATTATTAGTATTCTTAAAATCCAACTTGAAAGAAAAAGGAAAAATGTTACCATTAGGTGATAGTAAAACTACCCCTACTCCAGAGCCAGAGTTGGCGCAACTTCCATCGAATTCCATCTGCCACAACCCGCCAAGTTTGTCAACTGCTTCTTCAGGCTCTCTTTCGCCAGGTGCAAGGATGAGATAGTTTCCGAACTCGCATTCTTGAAATAGAATCTAGGCTTTAGGGTTGTCAGAAGGAAAGACAGTGTACTTATTTTTGGGCTCGGGTTCAAGCTTAATTTTCTGTTTTCCAAGGGGAATAATGGATTCAAACCAGTCCATCTTAATTTTACCTCCAAGGTCCTTACAAAAAGTTCTACTCAAGAGCATCCTGTAACTTGCAGGAATGTCAGCAACCAGGATAGTCAATTTTACTCTTTTATTAGGGCATGCTGCTAGCACTGCTTGGATGTCCTTTACCTGTCCAATAAGAGGGACCTGTTTCCCATCCATTGAATAGCACCTCCCAAATGTTTTTGTGAGAGTTAAACCTAAAGACCTAGCAATGGATGAAGGCATTATGTTGTCTGATGCCCCTGAATCTATTATGCAATTGCCAAGCTTTTGACCATTCAGGAGGAGGGATATGTAGAAAGGTTAAAGCTTCAGAGCCTCAATCTCAAGTCCATTTTCAACATTATGAAAAGCACAGGGATCAACCAAGTTAGCTGATGGGCACGAAACAAATGAAGATTTTTCTGCAGCAAGTAAATCACTATTCTCTGCACATCCATGCACTGAGGACTCCGAAGAAGAGTCTCCTTTTACATACTTGACCATCTTATCTAGTTCTTTCGGGTTCAGTTTCAGATATTCAGTAGTTGAAAGTTGAACAATAGAAGCTTTACAAAATTCAATGATGTCAAAGGAGGAGGAAGAAGAAGAGCTATTTTTGTCTTCATGATTCCTTTGCAAAATCCTAACTTCAGGAGTCTTTGAATGAGAGGGAAAGCTACTATTTGGGAGATCTTTACCTTTGAAATTACCTCCAGAAGGGTTCACAAAAGGAAAAGACTGGGAAGTTCATTGATTCCTTGTTAGGATTGCACACGCAGGGTTTTCAAGGGTTTCCAAAATATTACTACCTCTTTCCGAATCTAACTCATATTTGAGGTAGAATGATCCAGAGTCGCCAGGTACCTCTTGAATTTTCTCTGCTTCAGTGAACTCACCTAATTCATCCTTTGTGTTTTGCATTTGAACATGTCTTATCATATCGGGACAAGAACCTCAATCATGGTCTATGGTAAGATGAAATGAACACATGGCACCCTTGTCAGGAGGAGCCTCTATTTGCAATCTTTGTGGAGCAGCGGGCAATTGCAATGATCATCCATAGTTATACTGATTTGGAGTTTTTCTGCTTATATCTTGATAAGGCTGTGGATAGGAATTTACGGGTTTTACTATCTGCCTCTTCAAAGCAATCATATCATTGATGAGCCGTTGAACAACTGGGTCAGTGGAAGAAGTGGATGTCTGGGGTTGACCTTGAGGAGTTTGTACATCTTTTCTCCGTTTCCCGGCTGTTATTAGGTCATCTTCAAGTTGTATAGCTTCATTTTGCACGGTCTCAAGATCAACCGGCCTATTTCTTCTAAGGTGGAAACCTACATCAGGAGGCATGGAATTTATGAAGAAACATTGTTGATTATCAGTGGTTGGTCTTTTAGCCTAAGCGATTTTGTGGATAATCTTATTGTACCTGGCTACATAGTCCCTCATGGGCTCATGAATTTCTTTTTTCATTTGTGTGAGTTGAGCTAGTAAAGAGTGTTCATCATCAACGCTTTTGAACCTTTTCTCAAAAGTGGTTTTCATTGTTTGCCAGTCGGTTATGGTTCCCGCTCGTAGATGACTGAACCAATCTGCTGCCCCCTCAGCAAGAGTTTGGGCAAAAAGCCTAACAACCACATCTTCATATTGGACTGCCAGAATCCCAGTGGCTACATTGAAAGAATTCAAGTGCTTTTCAACTGAGACTTTTCAATCTCCATTATACTTAGGTAGGACATCCCTTGCCCCTTTTGGAAGTGGATTATGAGCTCCAAGAGCAAGAGGTCCGACATCAGCACCCCATGGTTGGGCCATAATGAACACATGATAAATGGCTACTAGAGGAGGGGCTTGAACTCCAGTAAGCATTAGTGCTTGCCAAGGGTTTGAAGAGGAAGGTATAGGAGTAGCTCTGACAGGAGAGGAAGGCCTACTTTTAGCGTTTCTTTTGAGAGTGAAATTTGTGGCAAATGACAACCCTTGCAATTCTTCAAAACAATTATCAATTATTCCCTCTCTCCTCTGTGATCTGGTATAAGGACGAGAATCCAATGTTGTTACCCCTAGGGTTCTCAGATCTTCAACAATTCTTTCAAACCCAACAATATTCCTGTACTTTGGGAATCTATTTTAGACAAAGAAAGCCTGTTTTGTTCGATTCCCCAGCAGAGTCACCAAAAATCTGTTAGTGGATGGATTTTGCCTTTCTTAAATATGATCAATTTCAAACTCCGTCGCCTTCTTTTAAAGACAAGTGTTCAAATAAACAGCCGAGTAAGTGTTATATAAACCACTTCCCTCTGAATTTTCCATAGGCACAACTCCCTATCTTAGTTATTCGGGAAATAATCTAATTAAGTTTTAATTGGTATGCTTTTAACCTGAAAGCACGTAAGGCTGCCTACTTCATTCTTGGATGAGAGGCCAATATTTTACACATATTTCAAAGAAAAAGAATTAACTTTCCAATCAATTCAACACAAGGGATGGAAGTAATTGAAACAAAGTTCAGAAAACTATTCGAACAATTCAGATAAGAAAAGAATAGATAAGAGAAACCAAATCTATCTTCAAGTACAAATCTTTTCTTTAAGAAAAACAAAACTCATAGGAAGGAGTCCTAGAAAAATAATGATTTTCCACACTAGAAAAGGTGATTACCGTTGTTTGATTAGATCAACATATGCAAAGATATGAAACCACACAGATTCAAAACCCATAGATTTTCCTTCTCCCCAAAATAGTATGATCTCACATATATATATATATTTCATGCGACAAAGGCACAACAATACATCTATAAATCCTTTTCTATTCCAGATTTTAAAGTCTGATCCCTCCTTCCACAAAAAAGGACTTTACAAAACAGAGGAGAATAAAACCAAAAACTAACTAAAATTCTTCACAAAATCTAACCCCTATTCTATCTATCTTTCTTTAATTTATAGTCTCTAGAACAGGGGAGGTCTCCCTGAAAACTTGACCTCCCCAAAATAGTTATGAAACCAACAAGATATATTTGGAGTAGATGTTCCGAAGTCTTTGCATAAACATGAAAATTATATAAACAAAAACGGAGCTTGGATCAACACATTATGCCACTTTCCCATCATTATCTTCTTCTCCACTTTCCTGGGCATTGTCGGCAATCATGAGTTCCTAGATTATAGATTGGTTCGAAACTTTAATCGCATTGAGCTTTGCCTTCGCCGCCTCCTTATTCCACCGGTGCTTCACCATCTTTTTGGCATGTTTTGGTAACTGATCATTGCCAATAAAGGTCATAGACTCAATCCGAGCAACCCGTGTTATATCCTCAGGAGTGAAATTACCCTTGGCTTTGATTTTCTCCATGTATATTCGGAAAATTTTTATCGCATCCTGCGTGTTCAGCTCGCAAATTCCCAACTGCCAATCGTGGTCAGGTTAACCACCTTGTTATCATTAACAATACTGCATTGGAGATCTTGGAGTTCATATACAGAAGTCTTAGCCTCAAAGATCACAGATTTGAAGGTAAGCACCCGCCACATTATGGTCTTCTTCAGCACGAAGAGCTGGCATTCATCTGTCACCAATTTGATTGAATGCTCTGTCAGGAATCGGGTAACTCCATACTCTTCTATTTTCGTGAACAACGACAAGACATTCTCCCATTTGTGTTCCTCTTTCGCCCATGGTGAAATCTGATTTGAACTTCTGCGATGAGGCTCTGTCTTTAATCACATAACTTTCGGGAGTCAGTGATATACTTCTCTCTGTCCTTGACTATTCCTTCAACCCATTTCTCCACAGCCTCTGCAATACTTTTGGCCCGTTGAACCTGGCTCATTAACTTTTTATTTTCCGATGAAGTTGGGTCAAAGTTCTCCGTAGCATGAGATATAGGGAGTGCCCCAAAACAACCAATGCTATCAATGAACTGGGCAAGAATATTTATGTGTCACTTTAGCTCTCTCTTTTCCCGCCCATCTTTCTCTGATCCGGTGAGCATTTTCTTTGCCGATACCTGGAAGAAATGATTGTCTAAGTCCTTATTCATGTTTCCCAGCTCCACCTTACTGATCTCAAAATCATCTGCACTGGCCTCCTTGTTTTCATCCTTGGGCTTGTATGAGGCAATTTCAGCAACCCATTTTTTGGTTCTTTCATCATTATCCAGATGAGCAGCCATTTTGAACTTTTTCGGCTTGGGCCCCTTCTCAGTATATTTCACGACCATCTCCTGAATTGGAATAGTCACATGAAGGAAATTCCACTTTTTGTTTACCAAAGTGGTTAATCACGTGGGAGTTGCACTGGAATAGGTTGTTCCTTTGATGGCTTTGGAAGGTGGTGTCATAGCTACGGTTACCGTATGGGAGTCTAGGGCATTAGCAACATCACTATCCAGGTCTTCAACTTCAAATATTTGGGTATCAAGAATTGTATCCTTCACCTCTGCATCCTTAGCGTGATCCATCCTTCTTTGAGCAACACTTCATGACCGGGTATGCCGAGGAGTACATAAATCCAAAGCTGAGTTAGACTTGTGTCTAACCTGAGGTGGCTTTTTATCTTTACCTGCATGAACAGGCATAGAAGCATTATTAGAAAAATGCTTTGGTGAACGCAAAAGAACCTCATTACTTCTCACAGAATTAGACTTGATGCCTAATTTCACTGCTTTCTTCCTAGCAACCCACGCCACGGTTCTCTCCAGAACTCCTTTAGTTCTTAGTTAGATATCATCTTCTTCTTTCTCATCCCAGTTAATTGAAGGCACCTCAGTTTCTGCTCGGGCTAAGTATCCAAGTTCAAAAATTTCTAGATAGTCCTCTTTGAGCCCCTTAATGTCCAGCTTTACCTATAGTGAAATAACCTGCTCTAACACCATCCTCATGTTTTCCCTTTTGAAAACCTCAAGTTCATTAGTACAATCTTCCCAAAAGTCATCTAATTGTGTCATTGGGAGATACGACATTAAAACAAGACTTCGGAAAAAACCCTTATTATCAAAACCTTTCCTTTCAGGATACAGGGAAAAATTGAAGTTCTTGAGATCCGCTCCAATACTCAAGGCATCAGACATTGAACTGCAAGACAACACACCTAATTGGATGGGAAAATGACCCTCCCATTTATCCCTGGGTTGCGCCCTTTTAATCACAGAGGTCAGCTGCCTACATATCTCCGCTAAAACAAAGCAATCTGAACAAAAATGTGGGAGCTTAAAGGGTTCCTCTTCAAAACCACCTATTCTTATATAGCAAAAATGGGGAAACTGGATAAAGAAACTGCCAAACCCCCTTATCAATGTCTGCGCATCCTCAGAGATTCTTTTGGTTTTCATACATTTTAATTCAAAGCACAAATCACCCAGAAAAGCATTGTGTACCCTTCTGAAATCCTTCAAGGCATTATCCTTTTGCTGTATGCGATAGAAATTGTAGACGTATAAAAATGACCATATTCCTAAATGAATATTTTATGTTCATTTCTCTATTTAATTAAATCCAATTTAATTAAATTATCCACATTCTTCTATTTTATTAAGTAAATTACTCAATTTATTTAAATAAAATTCACTATATCCATTTAATGAATAAATCATTTTATTCAAATAAATCCTCCTATCCACTTTTAATTAAATTCAAATTTAATTAAATAGTTATCCTAAATTGAATAAATCTAATTTATTTAATTTCTCCAAATTGCAATCAAATTGAATAAAATCATTTAATTCAATTTAAATCCTATTATCCCCCCCATCCACTTGCAAAATCCCAAACCCCTTCCTAATCCCTTCTAGAATCTTCTAATCGCTTCTAATTAGCCTAACCCCTCCTCTAAACTTTGTCACATCCCTAAGAAAAAGGGAAGTCACTTCTCAAACCCTCAAAGTCTTTGATAACCATTAAAGGTTTTCAATCTTCAACCACTAAATCCTCAAAGTCTTTGAAAACCATTAAAGGCTTCCAACCTTCAACCACTTAATCCCCAAAGTCTCCAATAACCATTAATGGTTAACTCAAACCCTCCCACATGGTTAAAACATTTGTTTTGACTCAACCTCTACCCAACCCAAAGGTCTCATCAGGCCTTTAACGCTTTGACCATGATTATCTCTTAATCATTTGCACAAAGGTTTATCCTTGGATTAACTCCTAATCCAGTGGGTAATCCTAACTTAGACTTGACCCTTAGCCTCTAGATAACTATGAGGTCTTCTCAGGCATTCAATACCTCCAACCCCTTCTTTCAACCCAATCTTATGTTGACATTTGTCACCATGTCATTGGTGCAAATTGTGCACATGGACCCCCAACTTTCAAACTTGGCCCTTGATTAAACCTTTCAATCCTGACCATCCATTGCCCTGTTTGTGCTATAAATAGAGCTCTCATTCCTCCATTCTGAACAATCATCCTTCAAATTTGTAGCATCACACTTATGCTCAAATATATTCAAGCTTTCATTTCATATATGCTCATCATTTAGCCTCTCTTTAAATCAGGAAATAGACTAAATATGCATGTTTAGAGTACTTTCTTTATCATTTTAGCTCGATCATAGACTAAATATAGTATGCTAGGATATTATTCATACTAATCTTGTCATCTTATCATCTAGTTTATTGCATTTCTAAGATCAGGCATAGCTTAGCATACCTTTCATATTAAAAACTATCAAAGCATCCCTCGTTCTTGCATTTGCCATCCCTAAACCATTTTGCTCAGTGATCTGAGAGCAAAACATTGGTTTGAGGGACATTGTGAGATAGAGAACCATGGGACCCTCCTTGGGAAGCTAAGTAACACTACGTTACTCCATAGCTTGCATCAAGAAGTCCTGTGTGTGTGTGTGGACAAGTCATTTAGTCATATTTTTACATATTAAGTTTTATTGACCCACTTTTCCCACATACATTTCTGGCGCCCACCGTGGGGCTAGACCCCATATATCAAATCAGTTTTTGAATTTAACCACTTTTGTAGGTCCGCAGGAAACATGAATCAGCACGTGGGAATCATTCCCTGGCGCATCCGGTTAACAGTCTAGTGCATCCCGCTTACTGTTTAGCGCATGGGGTCCATACTCTAGTGCGTGGGGTCCATACTTTAGCGCATAGCCTCCGCTAATTTATTTTCTGTAGGTCTCAGCGCGGAAGAAAAATAGAGTAGCGCATTTGAAAAACATTTTAGCGCATCGGGTCTGTTAGATAGCGCATCCAACTCACTGTTTAGCGCGTACAGTCTATTCTATGGTGCGTGAAGTCCTTTCTTTAGCACATGACTTCCACTAATATTTTCCTGTAGGACTCGATGCGGGAGAAAAATAGAATAGCGCATCCGTAAAATAGCTTAGCGCATTGGGGGCACATAATAGCGCGTGGGTACTTTTTCTTAGCGCATCCGTGCAATAGTTTAGCGCATAGAGTTGGCAGAGCCAAAAATTTATGACAGAGTCAAAAATTAGGCTTGTGGGAGACATAATATATATGGAATATAAAATTTAAGAGGAAATGTCACTTATACTTTAAGTTATATTCCATATATACTTTGAGGATGTTTGAGAGGGGTTTCAGACCTCTAGGAGTT
The DNA here is from genome assembly GCF_030272615.1 of Cryptomeria japonica. NCBI lineage: Eukaryota > Viridiplantae > Streptophyta > Pinopsida > Cupressales > Cupressaceae > Cryptomeria > Cryptomeria japonica. The sequence continues at coordinate 510,015,622 of NC_081415.1, read as the reverse complement.
ATAATGCAAAATCTAGTTTTTGGAAGATCTTCCAAATTTCAGACTTAGTCAAATTTCAGGGCATTTTAGGATCAGGATTGTAAAATTTGTAACCAAGATCAGAATTTAGGCTTGTGTAAGCCCACACTAACACTTGATCACTGACTATGTGCAGGTTCTAATATTTTTTGTGCAGGGGAAGGAGCAAGTTTAGAGGCTTTAAGTTTCTTTTTTTACTTTCTTTCAACAAAAGTTGGTTAAAAAGAACTCACTCTCCTTTTTTGCACAAATTAAAATAAACCTCATCATTTCATTTGGATGCATAAAATGAACTTCATGCCTTCCTTTTTGGTGTTTTAAAAGAAAATTCATCTTTCTTTATTGCATGGTAAAAGGAACAACAAACTTCATATTTGCTTTCTTGCAAGTTAGGAAAAACACTTCATTTTGGAAGCTGTAAAAAGCACCAACAATCTTTACTTTGGCAAAAGTTTTAAAAAGAACCTCACCATCCTTTGGTGTTTAAAAGGATTCACTTCATTTTGCAAAGTAAAAGAACCTCATCTTCATTTTGTGCAAGGCAAAGAGGGAAAGTTTTCCCCTATCGACTTTAATTTTGTTGACCAAAAATCACGATTTACTTTTGTTGACCAGGCTTGTTTTACAAAAGTTTTGGAAATACACACTTTGCTATGAAAGGTTAAAAAGGAACACCATGCTTTTTGGAGCAACATCTCCAAATAGAAGTTAGCAAATCATTGTCTTGGAGGCTAAAAAGAACAAATTGATTGCCTTGTCTCGAAAGTGGAAGGTATATGCTCTCCCCATAACTGGGTGACCAAAAAGCCAAGCCACTCTTAAGCTTTCTGTACTTCAAGCATTTAAATCCTTTAGCAGTCATGCCTTCCCGAGGGGTTGAAAAACTCTTAGAGCCATTCTTTGGCCGGTGTGAAGGGAACGACCTAAGTGGGGAATGACTTTGAAGCCAAGTGTTCCAACCCACTATAATCAAAAGTGGAGGGTGATGAAAGTCCCTTTCAACGGTTACACGCAGCGATTAGCCTTCCCCCAGTATCTTTACGATACGTAAAGCCTTTGTTCTAAAGGTTGGGAAGCCTCTTGAGGGAGTTTATCATTGACGGCCGAACAGGAAGCCTGATTATGAACCTTAGAAATAGAAACCTTGAACCGAGTCAGTCGCCAAACATTGGCAATATCATAGTGCAAGGGTGGGGAAGAATCCGCCCCCAAGATTACTCACCATATATCTCCCAAGATAACTACTCAATTGTGAAGCAATTCACTTTGAGTTAATTTCTGGCAAAAGGCAAAAAAACAGGTGCCCTCTAGGGGGTGACAAGGCTGTTTGAGCTAACGGAGTATCGAGACTAGTGGGCTATGATATTGTCAATGACCTTTGAATAAAGAGTCTATCTGATGTGTCTTTTGTTGTAAATCAAACCAGTGATAACATCGAGGATTTGAACACATCCTCAAAAGAATATACACTCAATGTATAGCATTAGGATGATCATTGTCTTCATGTGTGCTATGTATTCTTGTCACAAATGTTAAAATATCTTGCAAAGTATCCAACAATCAAACTCAAAAGTCAGTTCAAACAAGGAAAAATCATAAAGTGGAGAAGATTTCCATATCCAACAAAACATCTTTTGAGATGGCTATCAACATTTCAACTATCTTTAGGAAAGACTTTCATCCAACAAGATTAGGGGAATACCAAACCAAGTAATCCTTTCTAGAAAAAGTTTTCAAACTTCTTGAGTATCCTTTCAGGTCCAATATCAAATGGGGTCACAAGAAATCAAATCAAAACACCAGAGAAATCATTTCCAAATCAAACAAGTCAGTCTTAGAACAAAAGTTGTCAAATCCAAAACTAGCTAAAGATAAGACTTTATCCTATCAAAATCAGGGATTATCATCACCTTGATCAAAAGGTCCATCATCTAAAGGATTCTATCAAACAACATACCAAGTTTAAACCTTAAGTTGTCAAATCAAGTTTCTATATCGGGAGACTTTATCCATATCATTTGACACACTTTGTCGTGAGGGGGCATCTAAACCTTCATTTGATAAAAGTGGACTTAAGTTTCCAAACAAAGTATCTCAATTCAAACATCGAAGGAAACCATTGATCATTCGTGTATGACCACTCCTCATATTTTGAGACGAACAAGTCTTCATCACAAAACCAAGTTAAAGAAGAGACAACCTAGTCCTAGGACCCTTATCAACAGGAGTAAATTTCTCTACATCAAACTATCAAAAACATCAACTTTTATCATTCGTATGACCATTCATCATCAAACCGAGAAAAAGGAAACTCAGTCAAAGGAAATGAGTCCTAGCCTAAATCAAGATCACAATATCATGGCTCTCCAATCTGATCCCATCTTCGATCAAGATCCCACCTGTCAAGAATCTTATGATGATCCCCTAAAATTTTGGTTTTCCATCCACAATGACCCTCTTTCATCTCAAGAGCAGAGTCCCATTCAACATCCATCTCTTAAGCAAAATCATGATATTCCTTCCATATCCTCCACTATTCTAATTCAAAATCAAGAGAAAAGCACAAACTCAAATGATCCTACTCCAAGTCAAGATCAAGATCAAGGAATCTCTTCATCCTCCAAATCTATCTTAGGTCCTTTCATTCCACAATCGAATTCTCCATCCCTTCCATCCATCTTGGGTCCTTACTTCCCTCCATCCACAAATCCATCACCTCAAATGATCCATAAGAAAGATCAATGAGGAGCACATCTTTGAAATTCTTTTAATCCTCTATCTAAACATCTTTCCAAAACTTCTTCTATCATTTCCTCTATCTATTTTGGGTCCTTCTGTCCCAAAATTCAATTTTCCTCCATCTCTTCATCACTTCTCAAGTACCAACACTCATCCTGAATACATTTCCCTCTATCCTTGCACAAATCTTCAAACATTCTATCTATTATCCAACACCTCTTTTCTATCCTTCCATCCCTATCATTCAATCCTTTGCATACATCCTTCATCTGTGAAATAGGCATTTGTGTCATTTTGTCACATACTTGCCCATGCTCGAATCTCATGTTCAGTCCTTTTCCTAGATATCTATTCATGAAATGCTTCAGAATCTGAGGTTGTTCCTCTTTAACATTTTCTTTTGGTTGGGATACACACTCAATCCAGAAAAGAACCACTTATCGTATCTTGGTACCGACATCTTTTGATTACTATATCTCATACACTTAATCGATTGCTCTAAATCATCGTGATCTATTAAATTGAAGACATGGCTAGTGAAAAATCTAAAATCTTTCTTTAGCGCCACTGTAATTATCAGATCCATGTAAGTTTCATCACTTACAAGCCAATGCAAGAAAAAAGAGAAAAAAAAAAGAAATATCAAAAGCATGAGCAAGAAAATGAATATCAAGAAAAGCAAAATGCAATGAAATGCAATATCAAAATGATTGGCTATGGGAACATGCAAGTAACTCCATTGGGGCTATGGACGCCTGGCTGGCAATGGAGCAATATTTGTGAGATTACAGCAATAACCTCATTGGGGCTATGGACGCTCGCTGGCAGCGAGGCTCTATCCAAGATGCTTTTGAAGTTAAGGTAACTCATGTAGCTAGCCATGTTGGATTCTGAAGATTACAATGATCATATGAGCCAGAATGAACCCACTTGCACACACATGGGTAATCAAAGAACTAAGTACCTTGATCCAGTTTGGGATTCTTCTTCCCTTTTGAGTCTACTTCCTAGTTGCTAGAAATGTTCAGTTGAATTTTCCAGAGGTTCTAAGTGTGGGTTGGGTCTCTATCTTTGAAAAGTTTGAGAACACTTATTCAGATGGTGCTAAATACTATGACAATCTTACATATCACCTTTTTGCAAATGGAAACCTCTATGCTTGGGGGCAAAGTTCATCTACTCTATTCTTCCTACCATATCTCCCAAATCCTCTAATCCATATCCCTTATCCTATATATTCATTTCTTCTATCCTCCAATTCTTTCTACAATCTTGCTTCACTCTAATCCATATCTATCTATCCTATCTATTCATTGCTTCCATCATCCAGTGCTATCTATATCCTATCTCTATCCATATCCCCTTTTTCATCCTTGATCTTGATCAAAACTATGGACAACAAATCTATTTCCACCTCAATGGTTCAGTCATTCATTCATCCATTCCTCGTCTTGATATACATTGGGGCAACCAAATACATCTTTCTTCTAATCCAAAAACTCAAAAAAATCAAAATATCCCAAAACTCAAAAAATCAAAATATCCAAAAACTCAAAAAAATCTAAATATCCAAAAACTAAAAATCGACAAAAATCAAAAAAATCAAAACAAAAAAAATCAAAGCATGAACACATGGACCATCCATCAAATCAGATCAACAACAGGAAAACTCTCAAAGTCTGCAATGAAACTTATCACATGTCTTGTTAATCAATTCATTACTCGAAATCAACATCAACATCAAACATGTCTTATACAGGGATAGGTACACTCGAAACCAAACAGATCGGTCTTATACGGGGTACTCACTCTTTGAAACTAGACATTTCTATCAATCATCAAGTCTTGATAATCAATCCATCCATCAAACATCATTTTTCATCAAAGCAGAGTGACAAACAAACCATTAAAACTATTTCTCGAGCTAAATTTGTGCTAAAACAAAAGTTGTCAGAATCCTAAACAAATCGCACGATAAAAGATGTCTCTCTTATCATAATCCGGAGACCTCATCATCAGTATCAACAGAATCCTTTACCATCTTACGGATTTTTATCTCAAAAACACTTGTTTAAAATTTTCAAATTGTCAAATCCAGTTTCTAGATCGGGAGGCTTTTATCCATATCATTTGATACACTTTGTCGTGAAGGGGCATCTAAACCTTCACTTTGATAGAGTAAGATTTGAAATTTTCAAAAACAAGAATCGACTGAATCCAAACCAATCAAAGGAATCCATTGATCACTCATGCATGACTAATCCCCTTATTCTGAGAAGAAAGAACTTTTATCGTAACATCATGTTGAAGAAACAACAACCTAGTTTTTCCAAATTCATCAAGAGAAATAAGTTTTTATACATCAATCATCAACCAAATCATAACAATGACATCAATCAGTATGACTGCTGGATTTTATTCTAGTTAGCCTTATCTTTATCAATTGATGGTAGTACAGGGTTCACAAATCATATTGTACATATCATATCCACTCATCTGAGGCATCACCAAAAATTCACAAATGCTTATCAATCTTGGACATACTTAGTGTAGTCACTGTCCTTGGTTTATCTGAAACAATTATCCAAATAATATCCCACCATGGCTTGGTGATTAGTATACATATCCATATCAAAGTAGTATCAACGACAAGGGGCAAAATCCTAACCTCGCTTGGGGCATTTCGCCTTCAATATTTTCAACATCAGACCAAAAACGTAGCAAGACAACAAGGATCAAAACAACCAACAAATGACAAATGACAATGCAAGAAGGCTAAACATCACGAACTTGAACTGATTTCAACTGAACAAAGATCTATTTTGCAAGATGTTTTAATTGACAAGAATACATTTCCAATAGCATGCATGATTACTTATGGTTGTTAATTTTTGCTTATCATATCTCCTGAGCACCTCCAGGATGTCTTACGACTAGAGAAGCAAGGAAGGAATGTGATGTTTTATTTGTCTTCTATCTGTGAGTGAAGTCTTTTACCATGCAAATTTGTCCTATGAAGAAATCCGGTGGCATATCGCTGAGGACATTTCGGATTTGTATGGGACAAAGGTTAACTCTTGTATGTTTACGCAATACGCACTCAGGTCGTCCTGGTTCAATTATACCTTGACGCTTGTGCTATCTTGCAAAATCAAATATCATGTAAATTTTTCTCAGGTCATTATGGTTCAATTATACCATTATGCTTGTATAAATTTTCAACATATCCTAAACAAATCAATGCTCAATGATGATATCTACAAAGAAAGCAAACAAATGGCTATATCGGATGGCAAATGCAGGACGAGGATGCTCCAAAAAAAAAAAAAAAAAGCATTAGTTGCATATCATTTTAACATAGTTGCATATCATTTTACAATTAGTTGCATATCATATCATACATCTCATTTTCAAAATATCATTCATCATTCATCATTGCATCCCTCGCATGCATATCTATCACATCATCATGGAATCTTTCTTCACTTTCATATCTTCTATCATTCTTCCAAACTATCTTCCATCATTCTTCTAAACTATCTTCTATCATTTTTCTAAACTATCTTCATCATTCTTCCAAACTATCTTCTCTCATTCTTCCAAACTATCTTCATCATTCTTCTAAACTATCTTCATCATTCTTCCAAACTATCTTCTATCATTCTTCTAAACTATCTTCATCATTCTTCCAAACTATCTTCTATCATTTCTTATACATGTGGTATCCTTCTTGAAACTAGATGCTTGATCATCCATATCTTATACAGGTGGTATCATTCTTGAAACCAGACGCTCGATCATCCATGTCTTATACAGGAGGTGTCATACCTGAAACAAGACTTGCTCTCATTCCAATCAATCTAATCAATCTTATCAAACCCATGCATGCCATCACTATCTACTCTTCCATCTTTCAAACAACATTCTTCTTCTTTCGAGAGATCATTCATGCTTTGTGTGCACGAACGATCTCCCAAGGGGGCATTATCATATCAAATCTCAAAACAAATCCAATTTATTAGTTTCCACATCAAAACAAAGATATCAAAATCAAACTTACATCAACAACATGAAACAAATTTGCTCATCTACATCAAGTTCAAAAACCTATCATTTCATATCAACTTGTAATACAACTCAAGTTCTCAAAAACCATATCAAAACTTGTAAAACAACTCAAGTACCAAAATCACATAAACTTGTAAAACAACTCAAGTTTCCCACCCATATCAGCTTGTAACACAACTCAAGTTTCCAACCTATATCGGCTTGTAATACACATCAGGCTTCCCACATCGAACTTGAAATAGAACACACAAATAAATCATATTTTGATCAGAACAACACATTGATATCTACATAACTTGAAATATCTCACATCAAAACAAGTTATACCGACACTCATATTGGACAACTATATAAAATCATGACAGCACGACACAAATATCGAATCTGGGGCATCACACATCAAATCAAATCTGGGGCATCACCATCAAAATATTGAATCTGGGGCATCACACATCAAATCAAATCTGGTATCACACATCAAATCAAATCTGGGGCACAACTTACAAATCATAAGAGGGACACAACAAAAATTACATTTGATCATAAAATCACAAAAACACATCATTTTCTTTGAAATAACATGTGCACACACGTCACTTCAAAGAGGGGCAAAATGTAGACGTATAAAAATGACCATATTCCTAAATGAATATTTTATGTTCATTTCTCTATTTAATTAAATCCAATTTAATTAAATTATCCACATTCTTCTATTTTATTAAGTAAATTACTCAATTTATTTAAATAAATTTCACTATATCCATTTAATGAATAAATCATTTTATTCAAATAAATCCTCCTATCCACTTTTAATTAAATTCAAATTTAATTAAATAGTTATCCTAAATTGAATAAATCTAATTTATTTAATTTCTCCAAATTGCAATCAAATTGAATAAAATCATTTAATTCAATTTAAATCCTATTATCCCCCCATCCACTTGCAAAATCCCAAACCCCTTCCTAATCCCTTCTAGAATCTTCTAATCGCTTCTAATTAGCCTAACCCCTCCTCTAAACTTTGTCACATCCCTAAGAAAAAGGGAAGTCACTTCTCAAAACCTCAAAGTCTTTGATAACCATTAAAGGTTTTCAACCTTAACCACTAAATCCTCAAAGTCTTTGAAAACCATTGAAGGCTTCCAACCTTCAACCACTTAATCCCCAAAGTCTCCAATAACCATTAATGGTTAACTCAAACCCTCCCACATGGTTAAAACATTTGTTTTGACTCAACCTCTACCCAACCCAAAGGTCTCATCAGGCCTTTAATGCTTTGACCATGATTATCTCTTAATCATTTGCACAAAGGTTTATCCTTGGATTAACTCCTAATCCAGTGGGTAATCCTAACTTAGACTTGACCCTTAGCCTCTAGATAACTATGAGGTCTTCTCAGGCATTCAATACCTCCAACCCCTTCTTTCAACCCAATCTTATGTTGACATTTGTCACCATGTCATTGGTGCAAATTGTGCACATGGATCCCCAACTTTCAAACTTGGCCCTTGATTAAACCTTTCAATCCTGACCATCCATTGCCCTGTTTGTGCTATAAATAGAGCTCTCATTCCTCCATTCTGAACAATCATCTTTCAAAAATTTGAAGCATCACACTTATGCTCAAATTCTTTCAAGCTTTCATTTCATATATGCTCATCATTTAGCCTCTCTTTAAATTAGGAAATAGACTAAATATGCATGTTTAGAGTACTTTCTTTATCATTTTAGCTCGATCATAGACTAAATATAGTATGCTAGGATATTATTCATACTAATCTTGTCATCTTATCATCTAGTTTATTGCATTTCTAAGATCAGGCATAGCTTAGCATACCTTTCATATTAAAAACTATCAAAGCATCCCTCGTTCTTGCATTTGCCATCCCTAAACCATTTTGCTCAGTGATATGAGAGCAAAACATTGGTTTGAGGGACATTGTGAGATAGAGAACCATGGGACCCTCCTTGGGAAGCTGAGTAACACTACGTTACTCCATAGCTTGCATCAAGAAGTCCTGTGTGTGTATGTGGACAAGTCATTTAGTCATATTTTCACATATTAAGTTTTATTGACCCACTTTTCCTGCATACAGAAATCATACACATGAACATCTTCCTTAGTGAGCTGTCATGGTATTCCAACTAAATCCTTAACACACGCCAAACAGTATACAAGATATGAAGACATGAAGAAATTCTGCTTAAATTGTTTAGCCATACTCAGTTTCTCCCTCATTGAATCGACAATCAGTTCTACCCAATCAAGGTATTGCTTCCCCTCTAGCACTAGCTGCACATAGCAATAAATCCAGTCGTCAAAACTTTAGGCTTCTGCAGAGCCTCTGACTCGGTGCGACAAAAGCATGACATCGTGAATGTGAGGCAGCATGTGATTCTTATTGGGATTCTTGGGCAACCTTGAACCACCCCTTTGAGGAACCTTCAACCAGTATTTTGCTACATTATTTCGGTGTCCGGTCCTGTCCGCGTTGAACTCGGTGATTGACTGAGTAGGGGAAAAATTGGAGAACTGGTAATCAGCTATCTTGAAGACATAGGAAATTATTTCACGGTTTACAACAAGAAGGGTTTCACCATCGTCTTTTCTAATGGTCCCAGAGACTGGATCATACTTAGCGATACAGTCCCTAACCAATTCTGGGGATGGGATAACAGGGGGAAAAGATGTTGCCTCTATGAGACCGCTACTCAAAATATCCACACCAAAAGAACCATCAATCCCCTTGAATACCCTTTCTTTTAAAACTTCAAGATTTTCCCCTTTAAGGTCGGTATCGCTAACTATGGGCTATGTACATGCAAGGCTAAAAACATTCCTGAACAAATGCAGTGTGGACTTCATAATTCAAAGTGATAAGCCTTATTTTGTTGTAGCAACCCTACTATGAGAGAAGAAATACAAGCAAAAATTATTGGAGAGAACAAGAAAGGAACTCACCTTCACAATTGAGCAACCAGACGACTACCGACGATTAATACTTCTATCCAAGGAAAATAACATCGCAGCAGCAAGGAACAAAATTTTAGAGAATTAATCCTTCATACCTTATAGTGAGGGCAATGATATGGAACTATTAAGTGCAATAACTCCAATTGTCAGTTGAGTGTGTTAAATTTGTGGATTGGACATCGCAGGCATGCATTAAATGCATGGCGACGTTTTTGAAGTAACCACCAGTTCCCGAAATGATTACTTACTTCGAAAAGCCAAGGATTGATGTCACTTAAGATATGGTTCACCTTCTTCATATTTGGCAATCAATGCACCATCAAATCATTTAACCCGCGGGACCCACCAACTTCGAACACATAGGAACATCTTGAATAGACTTAATTGGAGTTCAAGTAGTTCAAGGTGTACGTCGCGCTCAGGGAAAATCTTTGCTAAGAATATTAATTATGCCAAGATGCTGATCATTTGTGCTATGTTGAACATGTTGAACACATTTGAACCTTTTGAACTTGGTTCAATGAGTTCAACTCCAGGAGAAAGATGACATAAAACATCACTGAACAAAAATCCTTGAGAGCCGCTGCAAAACACTTAGAGAAAATGTTAGTATGAAAAATCCCTTGAACACCTAGGAACCCGTGGAACCTAAATGAACCTATTGAACTCGATTCAAGATGGTTCAAAGTGTTCACAGAGTTCAACCTATTATTAAAACTTGACATTTTTGATTGAAAGACGATTTACAAATAGACTAAGGGCTTGAACCGAGGTATTATAAGAAAGAGTAGGACTCCGAGAGGAATTTATCGCCATTACGAAGGAAAAATGATGCGGTAACAAATATATACTCAAATTAATAAATTAATATGTGGAGAAATGAGATCCTGGCATAGGAATGTAAACTAAGGTATGAAATATTCATTGCATATCCTTTGAACATGAATATATTTAGCTAAAATCCTGATAGGAGATATGAACACTTGTATTTTTTCCATTATTGTAATGAATTTAAGATTGTGAAGTGTGTGTAAATGAAATAGGTTACGTGATAGAAAATTGATGACTTTCAACAATAATAGTGAAATACAAAATAGAAAACCAACATAGTAGCTCAGGTCTATAAATAAGATATTGAGAGGAACATATAGTTACAATCTAGAGTTGAATGTGCCAAGCATAGATGGAGGTTTCCCTAGTCTTGGGGTAGCTATGAGGTCTTGTAGTCTTGTTTGCCAAAAAACCATCCAAAAATGTTTAGACCCAATTGGAGGTTCCCTAGTCTAGGTGTTTTTGCCTATTTGATATCTAGAATCATCTTTCAGTATCTTGTTTTCTCTCTTACAACCTCCTCTATTGTTGGAATAATGGTTGTTATTTATAGGGACAATCAAATCCTATGTTGTTGTTCTAATGCCCACAATAGCTTTGATTGATGAAAAAGAGAACCTACCCTCAATAGGATAGAGGCTAGTTTGATAATGGAAATGTTGAGTTGAAAAGTATTACCTTAATTATGGAAATCATGGTGATATAATTCTTTTTAGACAAGTCCTTCAAGTGATAATGCAATAACATGATAATTAAACATAATCAACATGAAATCATACTTGAATGTAGAGTGTTGTACCATGCTACTCAATATGTTGAATACTTAGATCTATAATGATTTCACAATAATTTGAATGCTCATAAAATACCATTAGGACTTATGAAGAATAAAATATTTCCTTATATAGGGTTCACAAGGTATTTCTAAAATGTAGGCCAACAACCAATGATCAAATGAAAAGATCAATACTAGATCATGAATGATAGTGGCCAACACTCACAAACATTTAAATTTGGTTCCATTAATAGGGAATAGGGTATAGGGCCCATATGCTCTAGTCCACTAAAAATAGGACTAGTAAAAGAGGTGGTGGAGTATCAAGATGCAAAAACTTATGGCATAGTCTCAAAATTAGTACATGATGATAATTAAGCTGCAAGTTTGATAATTAAATTATATAGTACGATAGAGCCAAAATGCGCTTAAAATGGTATAAGAGAAACCACACTTAAGTAGGAGCTCAAATAGTTTGTGCAATTGTAAAGAGATATTATTTACTATATTGTATTTTAGTTGTGACTTTAGCGCGTGTATGAACTTACACTCATACTAATTGTAAATTAGAGAAGAGAGCTAAAAGCAAGGCATACAATGGATATGATGTCATTGAGTCAAGAGAAGCCATACCCCAAGCTTAGGATCTTATTAACTCACACAAGAACATCCAAAAATAAGATACACAAAAAAAAAAAGCAAAACAAAAGCCAAAATAAATAAAATTAAATGCAAAAAAAGTAGATAATGGACACAAAGGGGGATTAGTACAAAAAATAAAGGCTCCAAGTCAACTAGTTGGAGAGACATTGACAACAAGGTTGTCTCAACCACTAATATTATTCTCATAATGTTTTGATTAATTAAAACAAGTTTTTGAAAGGAACCCGAAACCTTGTTACATAGCAGGAGAAAGATAAAGCATTAAAGAGGCAAGAAATAACAGTGCTTGGACACCCATACAAAGAATAAATCCTAGTTAAAACAAAAAGGGATCACAAGACAAAGAGAACAACACTAGACAACCTAAAAAGACAACACCGAGACAACACAAGGACAAGGACAACTAGATGTTTCTTATGAGTTCTTCCGCATGAACCACCATCTGCGTCATATTGACCGTAGAGTTTTTCATATCATCCAACTCTTTTTCCTTGATACCAACCCATTTCCGAGTGTTGGTCTCATAATGTTAATTCAAAAGTGAAAGAAGGATTGTAGAAAGAGACAAGAGTAGACACCAATTTGTGATGAGATAAAAGTATATGGTATAACAACTATAAATTTATGATATGTTAGGGGTCCATAGAAAAAGCATGGATTCTACTAGCCAACAAATTAAGTTATGTTGGGTGATTCATGTTAATGGAATGAATTCTTCTGGCCAATAAATTGTGTTATGTTGGATGATCTATGTAAGGCACAAATTCTACTAGACAACTTATGTTATCTAAGTATTGCAATAAATGATAACACTAAAAAACCTTGCTAGACTAGGAAACCAACACCTCAGGGAGTGCAAATGATAATAATGGTCATATCAAAAAGTTGTATTATGGCAGATGACCAATGCTTTAGGGTGCATAAACAACAATAATGATCAAAGTAGTAAGCCTCACTATAATAGTTGACCAATTAGTTAGGGAGTGTAAACATGTTTGATAATGGATCAAGCTTGTAAGTTATGTTATGGTAGATGATCGAGATGAGTCATGTAGGTGTCATTGGACAAAAATTTGTGTTATCCTAGGTGATGCATAGACCACCAATTCTTCAAGGGATCAAACTAGTATGCCACTAGATATACTAGATCAACAAAACAAAGGTTACATACCACAAAAGTTGTTAGAGATAGATTGATAACCACACCTTTGGGGGTGTTATGCAACACAACACCATCACTCAGGGGGTACATCAATGAACACAATAAGAAAGAAGGAGGCCTCATGTGGCCCCAACTTAAGATGCCGAAATATTTTTAAAATGATGGGAAATGGTATCCTAAAATAGAGACATAAACTAAGATCCCTAATCAATATTATTTTCATTAGATGGATAGCCAAAAAGATCCAAATTCTATCCTAAAGGAGAGTTGGATGTTGTGTATGATTATTTTATCTTTTTTTGTTTGATATAATTTGATGTGTAGATGCAAGAACTAGTTTAAATGATGCAAAGTTTATAATATTTAACATAAACAAATTGAAATAGAATTAAAAGTCAACTTAGAGGTACAAATATAGAAATGAGATATAGAGAGGAACCTACCACTGAAGTCTAGAGCTAAAAGTGGAAGTCAAGTATTCTAGTAACCCTAGACCTTAAGACTTGTGATAGCTAAGAAACTTCAAATTTATTTTATTTCTCATAAAAATTATGTGTTATAGAATAAATTTGTCACTCATTAAAAAAAATATAAACTATTAAAAATATTCATTAACACATTTTTAAAAGAGGAACAAGTTGTCTCTAAAATATTTTTAGAAGGTATATTTAGAATCTACACAAAATATCAAAAACCATTATTCAAATCATTTACAATTTTTAATGGTTTACTTTCTATAAGTGACAAAAAGTAGAAATTGGATTAAAAATATTCATTTCAATGTCCTACTTAAGCGAGAAAGTGGAACATGCTATTTTGAGATTATAAATCAAAAAATTAGGTCAAGAATTGGCTTTCTACGTCTAGAACCTCATTATGTTCTATTATTGGATGTACCATATTGATTGATATACCTAGTCATTACAAGATATTTTTTCGCTCTAGCGTGCGACATATGATCATACTTTTGAGATATTTAGTTGTTAATTCATTAAAATAACTAACCAATGTATTGTAATGAAATTTATATCCACGATGGATTAACACATCTTCACATGTCACATGTTGATATTAAATTGACTACTATTACATGTATTCTTTAGCTATTACTGTTGACGATTGTAAGGATTCATAGACTCGTTATTATTCCAAATGATGATTATCTATGCATGGCGTGGCATTCATTAGTTACAAATTTACCTTAGTTTTAGTAGAGAGGATTTTTGAAGTATTGAGACTCCTTTTCTACCATTTAATTTTTTTTTCATTGTGCTATGTTTTATTCTTAGTGACTCAATGATACTCCATATTATTTAATGGTAATAAAATGGGCTTATAATTATCCTTACATGTCTATGCCACATACAATATATTATTCCATTCTTACATGATTCATTACAAGATATGCTAGTTCTCTTATTATTACAAACAATATTGAGGGCATCTTATCATCCTTGGATTTTATATACTTAAATTACTATTATTAATTATTCACTATTTGCAAGTGTTTTGTGGCTATTATCCATAATGGTTATATTAATGTTTTTCTAATTTTTTTGATTAGATAAGCATGAGAAGTTCTTAGACCCATTATGTGTCAGCCATGAAGGCAAAACAGACGAATCTTAAAAGACGTGAGATTAAGTGAAAAAACTAAAAGTTAGGAAACCTTATAAACAAAACCAAAAAATGAAAATAAAAAAACAACAAACAACCAACTAGTAGTTAACTATTGTTCAAGGAATTTAGGCCCCTAATGGCTCGTCATTCTTTCTGTAAGAACTCTACATGATTTTCGAATGACACCTCCCTAGTCAGGATAGAGGAACTAACAACAACATTAGTTTGTTGGGAAGAGGAGGGAAACTTGTTCATGTATATTTTTAATTTTCTTAATGTTATATTTTTCACCTCTCCTTCAATTCCTTGCATCTAATTGGAAAAGCATATATTATTACTAATGTTTTTCATATTTGAAAGTTTAAATAGAATATAATACTAGAAAAAGATGCATCACCATATTAATATAAAATTATATGATTATATAGAAATATAACTACATCTTACAAAAATATATGACATGCCATTTTCTAAACACACAAAATTTTATATTCCATCTCCTCTCTTCTTAATTCTTTAAATACATAAAACTAATTGTAATTATGCTTATTTTGATCATGTGATAGATATTACTATTACACACTTATGTTTTGTAGGTTTCAATGAACCATTTGTTCTAAGGAGAGTGCAAAAGAATAAAGATTGCATCTCTAGACACACCTTAATAGACTCAAACATTAGCTTGGAACCTATAGCCAGATTCGACCGACTTCACAATAATTTCACTACAAATATACTAGCAATTGCACCTTGGTCTGCAATGGTTACGCCGAAAAGATATGGGAGGTCAATAATAAGAGCCCATTATCAATATGCTCAAGTTATGTTTACATTATAAAGAGACATAAAGATGGATAGGTAAGTATAGAAAGAAGGAGAGATAGAGGGGGAAGAGACAAACAATGAGAAAGGGGTTAGGAGATAGAAATGGATATGGAGAAGGATATGGAAATTGAGAGGAGATTCAGAGATAAGGAGAGGAAGATGGAAGGATAGAGATGGAAGGGATAAATATATAGAGGGAGATGAAGGAAGAGATAGAAGATAAATTTAGAGATTGGGAGTGATATAGAGAGAGAGTTAGATAGAGAGATATAGGGGTAGACAAAGATGGATAGGTAACAAGATATATATATAGAGGGAGAAATAGGAAAAATATGGAGAGATAGAAATGAATATGCAAGGAGATATATATAGAGAGAGGTATAAAAGGAGAGGGAAAGAGAGGGGGAGAGAGATAGATGGATATGGAGAGGGTTACATGTGTAAAGATAGAAGAGTAGAGAGAAAGATAAAGGGAGAGATGATGAGGAAAATAAATTGATGGATAGATATAGATAGGTAAAGGGAGATAAAGATAAAGAGACATAGAAAGATAGAGAGATGTGGAGGAAGAGGGAGATAGATAGATAGTGAGAGATATAGATGATGATAGAGTGATAGAGATAGATAGTGAGAGATATAGATGATGATAGAGTGATATAGATATAAGGATATATAGAGAGAGGGTGAGAGGGAAAGAAACAAAGAGACAAATTGAGAGTAAAACAAACAAGGAGAAGTAGAGATAGGCAAATAGATATGGAGAGAGGGACAAAAAGAAGAGGGAGAGATAGAGATATATTAGAAAGGAAAGAGAGATACAAATATATATGGGAAGATAAGGGCAGAGAGGTAGAGATAGGGAGTGAGCTAGGGAGGGAGAGAGACAAAGAAAAAGAGAGGGAGGAGACACAAAAAGAGAGGGAGGAAAGAGGGGGAGAGAAATTGGTAGAGGGAGAGAGATAGGTAGAGGGAGATAAGGAAGAAAAGGGGTGAGAGAGAGATAGCTCAATGTATAAAGAGGGAGAGAGGGAGAAATATAGATATAGATAGAGGGTGATAAAGAGATATAGAGAGGGATAAAGAAATAAATAGAGATATGGAGATATGGAGAGAGATAGAGAAATAAGGAGATACAAGTAGAGAAATATATGGATAGATAGAGATAAGATACATTCAAGTGAGTTATAAATAAACATATATATATATATATATATATATATAGAGAGAGAGAGAGAGAGAGAGAGAGAGAGAGAGAGAGAGAGAGAGAGAGAGAGAGAGAGAGAGAGAGAGAGAGAGAGAGAGAGAGAGAGAGAGAGAGAGAGAGAGAGAGAGAGAGAGAGAGAGAGAGAGAGAGAGAGAGAGAGAGAGAGAGAGAGAGAGAGAGAGAGAGAGAGAGAGAGAGAGATAGATATGGAGGAAGAGTTGAGTTAAAAGAATCTAATGAAACAAAGAGAGAGATGAACATAAAAGTATATATAGATTTTGAGATAAAGATGAAGGTAGAAGAGAAAGAGGGCAAGAGGGAGAGGGAGGAAGTTGTTTGAAAGAGGAAAAATAAAGAATGGAGAAAGGTAAATGTATATAAAGAGACGAATATATATGAGAGGGATAGTGTAAAAGAGAAAAAGAGAGGGAGAGAGTGTTAGTTAGAGGAATATTGATAGAGAGATGGGAATATAGAAAGAGGGATTTAAAGGAGATAAATAAAAATAAAGAGATAGATAGGGACATATGATTATGACAGAGAGGTAGATCGATAGAGAGGTAAAAGAGAGAGAAAGAGAGAGAACAAGGATGGATATAGAGAGAAGGAGATATTGACAATAGAGAAATTGATATTTTATTGTCTTTTTGGTCAATAATCAAAATATGGCATGTCTCCACGGGAAGCGTCCACCAACCTAGTACATCATTTGCTTAAGGACTCAACAATTCACCTTTAAGGTCTCTTAGATCTACCCATTACATATAATACTAACATATTTTTCCTATAAGATGAAATACATCCAATTAATAAGAAAAGGGAGTAGACATTGATGAGTAAATTAGATGCATGATTTTCTTATGATTATGGGATATAGAATATAGGATTGACAATGGTGGAATGTTGTGTGGGACATCTCATGTTTCTAGTAGTTTGAGAGATAGTGTGGTGCATTTGCAAAATCAAAATATCTTTAACCAGATATGGGAAATAGATTTATAGCTTCACACCTTATGAATCATTATTTCTCAACAAAACTCCATAGATTAAGTAACCTTGTAGTTTAAGAATGTCCATCTAGTTCGTAAACATCTCACAAAATGTATAAAATTTATGCATGTTTCAAGGAAAGTCATTTGATTAAACTCTCCAAGTTAAATCATCCCAATAAGTCATAATGGATCATGCTAGGTTCTTGTTAAAATGGCATGGGCCTTAACAATCCATAAATCAGAAGATCAGTCAGCTTAAAGAGCATCAATTAATGTCAACAACATTGATCACCAAGGACTTACATTAATAACCATATGAAAAGTATTTTGCCTTGTGATTTTTTGCATGTATCCCACCTTCACACATGAAATATAATTGAAACGTAAATTATCCATAAAATAGATATATAAATAAATAATAATAAATATATTAATATATCATATATTAAATATAAATATAATTATACGATTATATAATATAATATTGAAAGTAAATTTAGTAAATACTAATGAAATTACCTACAACAAAATGACATTTTTTTTTCTATTTCTTTTGTATATTTTAAAAACTGTTCTAAAAACTACAATGTAGAAGGAAACCTCTTAGAATTTAGACACTAATTTATAATATTAAAAATTTAATCATATTATTTGCTTAATAAAATTTGAAACCAAAAAAATAATACAACAAACAAATTATCTTTAAATTTACAATAACATATTTATTTTACTATTAAAAATAACAATTTATAAATTACAAACACTAAATATACAGTATCTTGTAATATTATAAAAGAATTTTAAAATATAAATTATTAATATTTTTTAATAAATTTAAAAATTGATGGGGGATCACCCTGCCTAGACCAAAATGGTATGATGACTAGACTAATCTTGGAAAATGTACAAAAAAAATAAAAATAAAAAAATAAATTAATATACTTAATCATATATATAATTTATTTTTAGATACGAACAATATCAAAATTATATATTTTTAAATTTTTTATAATTTATATTTAATAATAAACCTTCATAAATTCTCTATACTCTTGTCTTTCTACCCATATTGTTAAAATGTTTATTACTTCAAAACCTTCATAAATTTTTAATTATAATCTAAAACCTATACACCCTATCAATCTTATCTATACTTGTTTATTATTAAATACTTTTCTTCCAATAAAAAATATCTATCACCTCTGCTCTTCACACTAAAACAATAATTCCAAAATATATAGAAAAGTGTGTTGTACAAATACATGAGAAAAAATCCACGAAATATAATTGCACATACCCGTATTAAATACGTTTTCTTTATAAAGTGTAAGGTGATTGATAAAAAATTAAAGACATCCGCTGTAGTTGTGAGAGATATATTGTTAATAAATTCTATGGATGCAATTTTTTATATTAATAATATTATTTAAAGCATAGACGATGCATTTCCCAAAACAATTGGTGGATGGGATCACACGACAGGTTGTCAGTTGCACAATATTTCTGTTCTTTTTTGGTGGTTGCTAGGGTTTCGTCAGAAAGGGCAAACGAAAATAGAAATGATAAAAAATGAAATTTCTTTTTTATGGTAAATCTAACGGTCATTCGTGTTTCAATCGTCTTTGATCTTCTCTCATAAATTGTACGCCGTTGATGATCAAAGTCAGCTCAACCCTTTCAAATAAGGGAACCCCTTTGGCGTAATTATTTTCTTTTACGGTAAATCCAACGACCATTCGTGTTTCAATCATCTTGCATCTTCTCTCGTAAATTGTACGCCGTTGATGACCAAAATCAACTCATCCCTTTCAAATAAGGGAACCCTTTGGCGTAATTATTTTCGTTTGACAACGGAATAGGAGAATAAGTCACCGTGGTCGGTCAGGGGGTGCAGAATCAACGCGGAATCTAATAAATTATATCGTAAATTGTATGATGTTGATGACCAAAATCAGCTCATCCCTTTCAAATAAGGGAACCCTTTGGCATAATTATTTTCGTTTGACAATGGAACAGGAGAATAAGTCACCGTGGCCGGTCAGGGGGTGCGAAATCAATGTGGAATCTAATAAATTATAGCGTTCCACAATCCATTCAACACGTTGTTGTGTCGTCTTTGTCAATAAACCCCAACTTTCGAAAGCATTTTCTCAAGCTTCTCTACAAACAAGAGATAAATCTTGCATTCCGTTTTTTTAAGTGGTTTCTTCTAACCAAAATGTCAACTCTCCCTCCGTGGATTACACCCAAACGGGATGGCTTAACCATCACACACTAAGCTTTGACTGCTTAGGTGGCTGGTGTGGGCCCATACCTTCTCACAAATCCATTCCGTCTAGTCCCATTTAGCACCGTTAATGTTTGAATTCAAACTTTATTCCCGCCTAATGATTCCCATTTATGTTGCCGCTGTCATGAAATGGTAAGGATTTTTATAGCCCGATAATTATCAAATATCATAGTTGGAAACGCTATGGTAGAGATTCAATCGAAATGTGGAAGCACAGACAAGGTACATGAACGGTTTTACCGAATGCCTTGAAGAAATATGGTCTCATGGAATGTTGTGATTGTAGGGTATGGAGAAGATCCATTTCTTGAAAAGGATTTAGACGATTTCAACCAAATGAGATGGGAAGGTGTAAAGCCAGACATCGCAACCTTTGCCAGCTTCCTCTTAGCCTCTACGAAAATGGGAGCTTTGGAACAGGGGATGGACATCCATCACAAGAATTTATTCAGATCTCGTAGCTTCAACTGTCTTGGCTGCCCTTTTAAATATCCGTGCAAAATGTTTAAGCATAGACAAGGCACATGAACTGATTGACAGAAGGCCATGATTGTAGGATGTACAAAATCTAAAAGCATAGGAAAGGCACCTGAACTGTTTGACAAAATGCCTCAGAGAAATATCTTCTCATGGAATGCCCTGAATGGGATATTAACAAAAGAAATGGGCAGTTCCAATGAGTGAGTTCTAATATCAAATTCAGTGACAGATAATTTTTGAGCTTATCAATAGCTTTACAATAGTTTGTAATTTTAAAAGATACTCTGGAAACAACATTGTATTATCCACATTTCTAAATGAGACCATGGATACCCACTTGCTCAATTTCTTCTTCTTCTCGTGCAAAACAAACACTCTCCCATGTTCTTCCATCATGACCTACCTAATAGTTCTAAAGGACAATTTTGTTCATTTGTAAATAACAATGCAAGTTCTCTTTCTTACCATAAGGACTGTTTCTTAGTAGTCAATCTAGTTATATGTAATCTAAATTACTATTTTGCAACAATCAAGCAATATTATAGTTCGAATTTTGCTTAGAAACTAAATTGAACCCTTTTTTGTGGGGTTTCCACAACCTCAATTTAATTTTCTTACAAATCCTCCATTAAAAATCTTGGAGAATGAGATGATAACAAAAAAACAAATTAATTAAATTACAAGGCTTCCAAAAGCAACAATTTAAATGCATCTTGAGTAAACAAAAACATTCCACCCATGCTTCTCATGCCGCTACTACTTATACTTTTAAATCTTCAATATATTAGTGAAGCAATTTGATCAACTTAAGAAGAAAATGGATGCTATCTTTGCGACTTTGACTCAATTACATTAAATAGATGTTTCTTATGAAGAAAAGGATTGAAATTATTAACTATAATCAATGGGCCCTTGAACTATTGGCGAAGTCGAATGGTTCTTAATGAACCCATCAAGGATCAAGTCTTGCTAAGTGTGTGGCTTCGACATCTTGAAATAGGATGAGGTCGAGATCATGCCTCGGGTGAATTTGGATACCCCTTAGTCCTTGGCTTTTATGATAACTCTTGTTCTCTACCAATAAAGAAAGAGGAACACAATTTCATTCTTCAATATATATGATAAAAGAGAATTTTTCATCTTTATTATCCAAATAAGAATAAGAAAGCAACTTTTAACAATCTCAATGCTAATTGATTTGATAACACTACTTTACAGATCAAATAGTTTTTTTAGGATATTTATAATCTCATCATTTCCTTTAATATTTGTGTTGTGTTGATTTTTGATTCCTTAGGCTCGCCTAATTCTTTTCTATATCATTTTGAATTAAAAAATTGTGAGATATTCTATCTATTATTTTTTCTGTAATGAATTTTTGATTTATAATGCGTACAAAAGATTGGTTTAACCTAACTTCCTATAAACTAATTATAGCTAGCTATATTAAATTCTACATTTGATTAGCATTTGGACAAATCTCTCCTTATACATACCCTTGCATAAATCCTTGAATCTCCCTACATAATTAATTCATCTAAGATTTCAATTTTTTTAAAGTGAAAGTCAATCTACTCCAAGATTGTGTATTACCACTATTCTTGAAGAAGACTATAAATTCTAAATATATTGAAATTTATTGGATTTTAAGATCCGATAAATCAAAACAATTGACAATTTTTCAAGAAGAGGTCTACACCATTTGACATCCTTGGTCCTCCATTAAGGACATTAGCGCTTTCGATTTCATTAGAGAATTCTACTAGAAATAATCCTCTTGAGAGGAATTTCAGTGTATAAGAATCTCTTATTTGATTTTCAATTTAATTTTTCATTTTCCTTTGGCAAGATAGGAGCCAATAAAATTTATAATTTGAGCAAAGCAAATGAAAGATGAATTTCATTCTCTAGGCACAAATTATTAGATGAGGATCTTGATTGATGGAATATAATTATTGTTAATTTTCCCTAGCCTCACTGCTCCTCTTAACGTTGATTTCCTTTCTTGAAAGGTTAAAGATTCCTTAGTCCATTTCAAGAACTATATTCATGGACATTATTAAAATAATATTTTGTTGAGATATGATTGATTATTAAAAAAAATGACATTCTTTTATTTCCTTTTTGCCACTCATGATATTCATGTATTCTTTTTGTAAAGTGTACTTCTTCCTTGGAGCCATTCAAATTAGAAAGATTCTTCTTGCCTTTTTGTGCACCTTTTCTTGAAATTTTTCCTAACCATTGTTAGTTTATTTCTCAATTAAATTTTTCATCAAATTCATGGTGATTATGCTAATGATGATTTACCAAACCCTCAAAATTGGTTCATAATTTGTTGCTCCAATTCACTCACGTGTGGTTTCTCACTATTTCTTATGGAATATTTTAATTATTTGTATAGTTAAATGGATATGTTAAGAACTCATTACATATTAACATGTTATAGTCACTATAGTGAATCACTATTATTATTTATAAGTTTATAGAGCCATTTTTCATCAACTTAGAGACAATCTATAATTGATTATAGAGCTTACTAGGAATATTTTCATAATAAGTATGCCCTCAATCATAAACCTAATTAAATCAAAGTTGCACACATTATGTTTCTATCATCCTTAAATTTATGCTTCATTAAACTAGTTTATTAAATGGTTCATATAGTGCACAACTAAGGATGATTAGGCTCTATAAATCTAATTAAAATAAATTAGCATTCCTTAGGGAATTATTATCTTTAATTTGACATGTGATGTGACCAATAAAATTATTTGTTTAACCAAGTGTTCAATTGCAACAAGCCCTTTATATGAGTAAGGGAATTTGTTATGTTTTATGAATTAGTATGTTAAAAATGTATAATACCTTAATTTCATTATCATTTAAGGAACTAGAGTTACATCAACGAAAACCTAATTTAAAATTAAAAGATCAATTAAGAGAAATCCAAATACCATGACACACCATGATAAAGGAAATGAATAGCACTAGCCTTTGGTCTAGCTTTTAAACTTGAAGCACATGAAAGTGACATAGATTTTTAATGCATTTTATGTTTTTATTTAAATTTTAAATAAAAATATTAAATTATATATAAAAAATTTACATTTTTCTTTAATAATTAAAAAATTTCAAAAAATGATACCATCTCAAGATATATTATGTTCTCTAGAGCATCATATTTATTTATTTATTTTAAAAATAATATATATATATATATTTTAGATAAAAAGTATATTATTTAAAGTTCAACGCCTTGTCTGCTTCCACAGTTTGCATACGTTTGCCACAGCATTTCCAACCGTGCCAGCTCACCACAGAGCTCCCATTTTGGTACAATCTGGAAGAATGCTAGGAAATAAAAATTGCCCAAAGGCCGTTAGGAAACACGTACTGAATTCGCTAGACTTGCTGCGTGGGAGAAATTTTAGAATTTGAATGCTAACGGAAACGGGACAAACGGCAACGGATGGTGGCAAAGGGAATGGGCCCACACCTGCCACACTAAGCGGTCAACGCTTAGTTGTGCTGTTTAAGGGTGGCCCAAACCATTCAAACACGTCAGTCAACAAGCGCAGGCGCTGTGTATATAAATCACTAATACCACGTCTAATCTAACTACAATTGTATCATTCTACACGAGTCTGTGAATAATGGAGCGCCAATTGCAGGTCCTGCTAATCAGTCTCATCTTAATTTGCCCCACAGCCATTGCCGTGAAAGTGGGTTACTGGCCTGCCTCTGATTTGCCTCCCTCCTCCGTCGATGCCTCTCTCTACACCCATCTCCTCTACGCCTTCGCAGATCTCAATCCCCAAACATATGAGGTCACAGTCTTTGCAGCGAATCAGGAAAGCATAGCACTCTTCACCTCCACAGTGCAGAAGAGCAATCCCTCAGTGAAAACCTTGCTTTCCATCGGCGGAGGAAATGCCAAGATGGAAGACTTCTCCACAATGGCTGCCGATTCTTCACTGCGCAAAAAGTTCATCGGCTCCGCCATATCTCTCGCCAGGCAATATTCATTCCACGGCGTAGATCTCGACTGGGAATACCCACAAACTCTGGCGGACATGGAAAACTGGGGGCAGCTGTTCACAGAATGGAAAGCTGCAGTGGTTGAAGAGTCTGGAACCTCCGGCAAGGATCCCCTGCTGCTCACCGCTGCCGTCTATTTCTCAAACTAGTTCTTTCAGTGGGGCGAAGTGAGAGAATACCCGATCGATTCTATAACTGACAATCTGGACTGGGTGAACATAATGACCTACGATTTTGTCATCCCAACTCAGATCAACGAGACGGGAGAGCACGCAGCTCTGTATGATCCCAACTCTAACTTCAGCACCAGCTATGGCGTTGAGTCGTGGTTGAATGCAGGTCTTTCTGAGCAGAAAATTGTTGTGGGGATGCCCATTTATGGATATTCATGGATGTTGAAGAGCATAGAAAATGTGGGAATAGGAGCCGAGGCCAGCGGTCCAGGCAACCCCGATGTATATACCTTTGCCCAAATTAAGGATTTTATCAGTAACAACGCCGCCACCGAGGTTAATGACACAACCACTGTGTCGGCTTATTGCTATTCTGGGCTTGTATGGATTGGGTACGACAACGAACAGTCTGTTAGAGGCAAAGTGGAGTATGCCAAACAGAAAGGCTTGTTGGGGTATTTCTTCTGGAACGTCGTTCAGGATAGCAACTGGGCTCTCTCCATCGCAGGGAAGACTAACCTTTCTGTCTTTCAATTTTGTTGATTGATCAGCTTTCATTGTTGAACTAGTTTTGATTGTGGAATTTGTATATCCCTGCAGCCTCGAATGCAATGGGTCAGTGATCACGTCGATGGCGATGGTTTTAAGTCAAATAATTGAGAAGCGGTTGTGCAAGCTTCTCACTATTATGCCATTTGAAGGAAGACATCATATAAATAATAACTAGCAATCACATCTTATTGTGCAATGGGTACGCCGAGGATATCTTTGATATTGTATTTAAATTAGTTTTGGATGTTGAAAAATATATGCAATTAACATTCTAATGTTCCTTTATTTGTACAAATTATTTTTGCAAACTCTTTTGAATTGGAAGTAACTAATAATACAATGGTGTTACGAATAAGGGAAATTATCGTATTGTAAAATTTATACATGTAGAGTATGAAAATGAGATATAATTAGAAAGTTAAAAATTGTACAACTTTTTTTACATGCTTGATTGTTTAACATTGATTATTGAATATTTGTAGATTTAGTAATTAATATTTTTTTAAAGGAACTATTTGTTGAATTGTTTGTAAGTTGAAAAAGTATAGATTTAATGTATACATTATAAAGATACAAAACAAGTGATTTATTGAGCAAACCTGGAGATTTTTTCACTTCTAGTAATAATAGATTAGTATTACAAATGAGTGTTCAATTATCCTTTTGTATAATTTGTACCTGTAGAGTATGGAAAAGAGATATAATTAGAATTTGAATATTGTACAACTTTTGTTACATGCTTGTTTGTTTAACATTGATTATCAAATATTTGTAGATTTAGTAATTCAAACAAAATTAAAGGAAGTATTTGTTGAATACTTTGCAAGTTTAAAAAGTATGGTTTTAATGTATACATTTTAAAGTTATGGAAACAAGTTCTTGAGTGAACAAACCTAAAGATCTTTTAACTTGTGTTTGTAGAACTAGTATTTGATAATGCTAGCAATCGCTCCTCCTCTTGTTTTCGAGGAGCAACATATGGGTTGGTTTGCATGCGTGAATATCTTTTGAATATGAAGGTGGGGTGTATGCGGAGACTTGTGAGTTCAAGAATTCTTGAGATAGCTATGAATGTCAATCCTTGACGATCAATGTTGCCGATGTCGATTGTTGCTCGTTGGAGTGTGAGCCCCTGTGATTTGTGTATAGTTAACGCCCATGCCATTTTTAGTGGTATTTGATGGTGAACACCACAACTCATAGGGGTTATAGGAACATTTTTTTGTTGATTGTGATCCCACATTGGTCCTCTGTAATTTTTGAAGCGAACAACAACAAATAATGGAAATTGAGGTGGTCTTTCTCCATGTCTATATACAATTGCTTTGACTTTTCCAAGTGCACCATTTACAAGCCATGTTTCCACCCGCAAATTTGAACATAACATAACCTTTTGGCCAATACATAGGAGTATTTCATATTCAAGTTCTTCTTCTTCTGGATTTGAGCATGTTGATCCCCTAAGTTGCTCTGCTATGGATAATGCTACTAGCATTGCTGAAAATAACAACACATGTTTATTATGTGAAGACACATTTTCATTCATTGCAAATAGATGTATGGAGGATGAGAAATCAGATTGCTCTTCAGCTGTGAGTGAGGAGCTGACCGTGACATTAGAAGTTGCCAATCTGCAATTGTAGGCTCTGCATTTCGTAAACTGGAGAGAAGGGCACGAAATATAATTTGTGCTGGATCGTCTCCAAAAATATTTTGTTCAAAGTTATAACTGTTGTGAAAGAACGCCACGGTATCCCCCCATAAGAAGTTGAAGCATACATAGGGATATCTTTGATTGGTGGTAGCTGCCCTAAGTCATCGAATAGCATGATTGATCATCCTCCAAATGGGATATGATTTTGGCTTGGGAATGCTTCACGCAATCTGCTGTCAATTTGTTGTAGTAGCTTTGGGCCAATGAAACTCATTTCATCTATTAGAATGTATCGAATGAAGTACATTCTCTCTTCGAATGTTGCTAGCATTTGTCCTTGTAAGGGGGGAATTCTTTTATTGGTATTCTCAAGGAAAAATGAATTGTTGATGCTTGTATGTTGAATGCTACGATACCTGTTGGTGCAAGAAGTAGTAGTGGTGATTGGCCAATTGATGCTGAGCTCATCAATGTGATCTTGATGCTTTTAATCAAGTGAGACTTTCCAGTTCCATCTATTCCTTGAACAATTATCTTAAGTAGCGGCTGCAAAGCAATGACTTATAGGTGTGAAACAACTATATCATATGCTTTTTTTTGTTCAATAGACAGGTGCAATTGGGTGTTTTGATTGAGATCATAGGGAGCTTGAAATTTTGGCTGATTTGAGTCTATGAAAGTAGTAGGTATTATTTCTTCTTGCGGATTTACATGAGCCTCTCCCCAATCATGGTTGAGGTCAATTCCATGTCGACCAAGTATGTCATTTTCATCAATGTGCATAGGGAGGCCTGGATATAGACTTGATAAAATTTGTCATTCATCAGGTATATCCTCTTGCATGCGGTCCTCCTGAATAGGTGGACTTCCAATATTAGTTTCTTCATCTGGTTGCAGAGGTGTGTGCCACACATGCCATGGTTGGTAGTAGCAAGAGAAAGTTGCCCATTTTTCCATAACTTGGTCATTTGATGTACCAATATCATTCCAAATGTTGTGAAATGGATGGTATAGTAGTAGTTCAATCCAATAGAATGCTTGGAAAGCTTTGTCATGTTTTGTTGGGATGCTTGTGAATCATGGAGTTACTTGAACAATGGATGGTGTGGATCGGTCTATCCATTGGTTGTGCTTGCGAGATGCTTTGAAGGTCCACTTTTGAGTGACTTGAATAAGTGAAAATGTGACTTGAATAAGTGAACTTGGGGACGTGGTTGTGGATGTGGGTGAGATTGAAAAACGTTGAAAGTTTTTTTGGTTTACTTTTAAAGAAACAAATGTCCTGCTACATATGGAGAGTGGTAATTTCAACAGAAGGTGGCAAGTCTCTTGAGCACCGATGTCTTGATCTACAAGAGTATCAATAAGCATTTTTTGAAAGGCAATTGGGGCAGGTTTGTCAGGCTCAAAATTGGTTGAAATGTGAGATACCATAGCATGGTATGTTTCAGATTTCTGTTCGGCTTTTACTGCATATTTTGTGATATATTTTAGAACTACATTTATTGAGAGAACAGGTTGGCAATCTACATTGGCCCTCCAAATAGAGAGTATAGATGGGTTGTGAAGATTCAAGCAGTCATCATTTCTTGCAAGAGTATGTTTAGGTTGGCCATTGTCATCATTGGAGAGGATTGATTTGTCTTGCTTTTTCCAATGGGCTTTATAACGACAAACAAGAGATGTCCCTTTTTTCCTGAGACAAGTTTGTAGGGTGCACTTTGTGTGGCATTGTACACGGTTTGCCAATTCACTGTAGTCAGTGGAAGGGTCTATTGTCATTATCATTCTTGTGTCCATCAAGCAAGGATCATCAATAGGAGATATGCAAATCATTATGTTTCTTCATTCAATGGTTTTTGGGTTCCATACAGAGACATATCTATCAATGTAGTTAAGTACATTTTGTACTGATTGAATGTTATTCCATTGTAATTTTTCAAAGTTAGGTGCTTCATGGAGCCAAATGAAACCATGGATGTGTGTAGATACTCTGTGTTGCCACTCATACCTGCGAAAGGAATTTTTAGTGAGTAATATAAGTAACAAGTGTTGTAGTACAAGATTACAATAGTTTAAGAATCATGCCTATACCAATAGTCTTTTGCACCAAGGAGTTTTTCCAAGACCTCTTTATGAAATGTTGTAAATCTGTGGTGCATGTATACTGCAGTAAGGTGTGGGTTTTGAACTATATTTTGTATCCTCCATCTAGAAGCTACATATGGATTTTTAGGTGCATTGGATGGCATGATACTATGCAAGTCTGGCCATTTTGTATCTGTTGTACTGAGGGTGAAGAATAGTGTTGGGCAACCAATCTAAATAACCATGTCTGAGAGCTCTCCTCTATGCTGGTTCCAGAATGGGCGTGTTCCACGAATTGATGAGGTAAACCACATGAGTTGGTTAGCAAGCTTGTCATCAGGCAAGTCCTTTAGTCTTTGACATAGATCAAAAATCGTTGTTGGTAGAGAATCATCTAGTTGTGTTTGCACAAAAATAAAGGATGTGGCTTGACTTCGATGACGCATCAGTATGTTTAGTATGAAGTATCTGAATCGTGGGTGTTGCCCAAATCTATTATCATGGTATCATAGAAGATGTAGAGCATATTCATGTAACTTAACTTATTTGATGCGTTGTTGTTTGAATATGGCGCTTCCTTTTGGAAACAAAGTGGGAAATGCCATTGCAAATAATTCTTCAATGGCGTATTCATTTGTGAGGGATGGAGAAATGGGTGACCAATTTAGAGTAGGAGTTGATCGCCATTTCCCTAGTTGTAGTAAAGAGCGCACCTCTTCAACCTCTCTAAGTGCAGGTGGAATATTTGCCACAAATGAAGATTGTGATTCCATGCTCTCTTGTAATGCACCGTCCTTTGTAATATCTGATTGTGTGAACTCTGCATCTCTTGGATCAATGATTGAAGTTGTTGCATATAGAAGGTCCGAGATGTTAGTAGAGGCAATGCGTAAAGATGTTAATGCAAGTTCATCTAACTTTACATCTTTATAATATGGTCATTGATTATCTTATATTTCAATGCTTCATGAAAACGATCTCTACTAACATAAAATTTATTTTTTTGTTGCCCAATGCTTTCCCTGTTTATTATTATTATATCCAATTCATGTATAAGCCTTGGCAAGTAGGATGCAATTGTAGTAATATCTTGAGGAAAACAAATAGTGTGGCCACTATATTTGAGTTTCCCTCCCCTAGCATAAGTAACTTGAAGTACTGGGCTAACCCTTGCAATTAACATCTCCTCAATTTGAGATAGTCTTTGCAAATAGATAGGTTGCTGATCAGGATCCATATTGTTCCATTTTGAGAATCGAAGACCATTCTTTTCTAATGTGCATCTATAACAAGTAGTTATTCCATCACATTTATTAGTTTTGATGCCTGGATATCTTTCCATACAAACCAAACATGTTGACATGTTTAATAGGCTATCCAACTTTGAACAAAATTTATTTCTAGCAATGTAATAATTTTGAATGAAATTTATTTCTAGTAATGTAATAATTTTGAAAGAAATGTGATGGAGGTTGCATTTGGGCAAAAATGTTGGGCTCAATTATCTGTTGTAATTGAGGTGGATGTGATGATAGACAGAAAGGATTATTAGATGAAGAGAATGCAGATGTGGAAGATTCATCGGGAAGGATGTGTTGGTTTTCTCGTCTTCTTTTGTTAATACTATCTTTCCTTGCATGGTACCATATGCATTGCATTTCATTTCGGCGAGCACGCTTTTCTTGCATCTTTTCATTGTGTTCTTCCATTTGAAGTTTCTTTGAGAATTAGGAGAATGTGATCTATCTGTAAATGATGATCATGTAAATAGTATATATATAAAGAATGAAATAATGTGAATTGAAAGCATCTAGGTATTTGTAAGAATTATTTTTTGTGTTATTTTACAAAAAAATCTGCACATGCATAATTTTAAATAATTTGGTCAACTATTATAACCAAACTTACGAGATAATACAATGTGGCATATAATTAAAGTAACACAAAATATCTTGATACATAAGATTAGAAAAGAGTCTAAATACTTGCTATGTAACCAATGTAAATAATAATAAGGGTCCTAATAAATAATTGTTATCAATCTGCCAAATCCTTTGCAAAATTATAAAGAGATAAACTAACTATTTCTTCCACTTGAAGTAATGTTATGTTTATCTTAAGATGGATCTTACAAATCATAATCTTATCAATTTAAAATTTTACAAGAGAGCTAATGTTTTCTCCTAAAATTTACTTCAATTAAAGTTAGTATTTAAATTTTTTAACAAAGTGATCATAGGAGAGGTTTGTTGAAAAAACATTTTCTTAATAAAGTTAATAATCCTATAAATGAGACATCAAATTCTAACTTTATTCAATTTACATAGATATGCAAACATAATTTGAAAGGACATGGGTGCCCAACTATTATATATAAGCTTAGGACATAACAAGTTATGGAAATATAACTTTGTACATAACAAAAAGTAAGAAATGTTTTGAGGTAAAAATCAATATATGACTGTAGTTCCACATGTACTAAGATTTAAATGCAATCAAGCTAAAGCAACTTAACAACTGTAATAATGATGCTTTGTGTTTTGTGCCCACCAAATGAGATCATTTTGATTTTGAGATCAAGTAGAAACTGACAATTGATTACATTGTCAAAGATTTGTTTAGCACCATCAAGCTCTGCTAGTAGAAGTTGAAAATATTCTACGCTAGCAACCAACAAAACCTGGTCCTTCAAATGTGATAACTTTAGTGAGTTCACCTGTTTCATCTTGCAAGTCAATTTTTAGCATATAGCTAAAATCAAATTCAGAGAGAGCAATAGAACACTTCGGGCATCAGAATGTATTTGGTGAAGTTTGGATTACTTTTTTCTTGCTTTTTTATTGTCAATAATATGAGGACAAGAAAGGTAGTAAAATTTATCAACATGGAGTTTTGAGATAGTGGCCTTTACACACACATTCTCCTCCTCAGAAATGCTTCTATTTTTTATAGAAGAAATAGCTTGTAGATTTTTAAAGTTGTGGGAGGAAAGGTGTCTCTTTGACAATGAAAGGGAATGATGGTCAATTTCTTTGGTAGCATACCATGTTTGCAATGTTAATGCTTCCAATATTTTGGGATTGATTACAATTGTAGTGGAAAATATGGTGTCAAGTTCTTTTCCATGCCAGGAAATTATACGGGCAGATTTGATTAAAAGGGTTGGGCGAGTTGTTTCTATGGACATTTCAGAGATTTGGTTACCTTCAGTCTGACAATGACGACCCCAAAGTGTAACTTCAACAGTACAATTTGAGGTGTGTATGATTGTAAAATACATTTTTTTGTTTTGGTGCCATCCCTTTTGCGTATGGTTGATGTTGTAGAGATAGATACAAAAATTCCAATGACATCTACAAGGTGATTAATAGGTAATGATTCCAATGAATCTATTCTATTTATATCAAATCTATGCACGGGTATGGTAGAGTCTATGGATGTGAATGTAATTATGGTAGATGAGTTGTGTAGGAATATTTCAAAAGGGTTTGTGGAGCTACTATATTTTGTGTTGGCAACTTTAATATGACCATTGGAGATCACATAAAGACTATTAGATTTAATAACATGGTATAACTCATCAACAAGTTCATTGAAACAAGTCACATGTATTTTAGTTCCTACTTTGCCAATAAAATCAAAGCCAAAAACTTTCCCATCACATCCAAATTTTTTATATTCATGGATGGGACCCTCAATTGACCATTGCTTATGATATGGGCTCAATGTTTTGATGGGGATTATTAGAAAAAGGGACAAGGTTTATTCATATGTAGGCCTTCCAGATTGTTGGAGGGAACATTTTTCAGATGGATCAGATTTGGGTGGGTTTTGAGAGCTGCTTGATGGAATGAAGTTGGTAGCTTGTAGAAGAGGAATTGGTGTTCCAACTATTTTTGCATTATTTAAAATTATTTTCAAGATATTAATTGCAATAGCCCTGCAATGAAAGGAGATTTAAATTTAGTAAGGAGATATAGTTGAATAAATGAGAACTTTAAAAATAATAGTATGCAATTGTGGACATACGTGAATTTGTGGAACTTCTTGCAAGTATATTCACTCAAGCAAATGATGGAACCTTTGACTAAAGCGTCCTCCAAAACAAGCTTGTTGAATTGGTCAAGAAGCAGAGAAGGATGTGTATGTACACCATCAGAGAGGTATAATCGATATTTCACATTCACAGATCGTTGTTTTATGGACTCTACACATGTTACTTGTAAAGAAGGATCGAAAATAGACATGCCCGTAAGAATGTTGGCAATTGCATTTGTAGTTAATGTTGTCATAGTGGCAAATGTTTTCCTGTGAATCATTTGATAAATTTTATTTATTATTTGTAATTAGGTATATAGACATAAATAATTAAAAAAAAATTGAAATCCAAATCTAAGTAAAAATGAAAAATATATAAGTAAATGCAAAGTTAACCTATATGAAAATACCAATTTCTAAAATTTATAATAAATAAATAATAATTTGAAAACTTAATAAGAAATAATACATTCATTTAATTATTGAATAATTTGAAAAATAGATATTTATTGTTTCTACTCATCCTCTCATGCTTTGCATATGGTTCCTATTTTTTATAGGGTAAAACTTATTTTAATTAGATCACAATGCATAAGAACTCACATCTATTTATGTTGTGGATGAACTTGAGGAAATAA
The DNA here is from genome assembly GCF_030272615.1 of Cryptomeria japonica. Classification (NCBI taxonomy): domain Eukaryota; kingdom Viridiplantae; phylum Streptophyta; class Pinopsida; order Cupressales; family Cupressaceae; genus Cryptomeria; species Cryptomeria japonica. The sequence continues at coordinate 509,981,797 of NC_081415.1, read as the reverse complement.
AGCATATTTATATTTTTGTTGTACATAATAGAACTTTTATTTATTTATTTAATTTTATTTTATAAAATACTCTCACAAAATTATAAAATAGTTTTTAATCTTGTTTTATAAAATGACAAATTGTGATCGATTGAAAATAACAATAAAGAGGGAGAAAAACATGGAATGAGCTCAAACTATTATAATTTACTATGATTTATTTCTATTTTTCACTTAAATCTCTATCCACTAGTAAAACTTTTATTTATTTAATTAAAAAAAATCTTTCTCAATCCCAACTGGCCAATGAGGAAATTTTTTTTTCGAGTGACAAGGAAAATTGGAATAATTAAAATTTGTGAATTATGGTCATGGCATGTTTAATCTTGTTTTATAAAATGACAAATTGTGATTTATTTTTATTTTTCACTTAAACCTCTATCCACTAGTAAAACTTTTATTTATTTATTGTTGATAAAATACTCTCACAAAATTATAATATTATTTTAGAAATGGATACTTTGCTTTGCTTACATAAAAAATCTTTCTCAATCTCAACTGACCAATGAAGAAAAAATAATGGTTGAGTGACGAGGAAAATATGATTAATTAAAATTTGTGAATTCAATATCCATCCACTAGTAAAAAAATTATTTATTTATTTAATTAATTTTTTTATAAAATTCTCTCACAAAATTCTAATATTATTTTAAAAATGGATACTTTGCTTTATTTAATTTTTTATAAAATTCTCTCACAAAATTATAATATTATTTTAAAACTGGATACTCTGCTTTGCTTTAACAAAATCTTTCTCAATCCCAACTGGCCAATGAGGAAAAAAGAATGGTTGAGTGACGAGGAAAATAAGATTAATTAAAATTTGTGAATTCAATATCCATCCACTAGAAAAACTTTTATTTATTTATTTAATTTTTTATAAAATTCTCTCACAAAATTATAATATTATTTAAAAAATGGATACTTTGCTTTATTTAATTTTTTATAAAATTCTCTCACAAAATTATAATATTATTTTAAAAATGGATACTCTGCTTTGCTTAAAAAAAAAATCTTTGTCAATCCCAACTGGCCAATGAGGAAAAAAAAAATTTGAGTGACGAGGAAAATAGGATTAATTTAAATTTGTGAATTCAATATCAATGGTCTTGCATCAATTTTTAGAAGATGTAAACCGTTGATCTTAAGATTTAACTCAATTACTTCAAATAGGGTACGCCTTCGGCATAATAATAATAACAATAAAATTATTTTTTCACCTTTCATTGATGTTTGGAGATCAAAGTCTCGTGTTAAAAACTAAAAAGTTCAAGTTTGGTTCAATCTTTGGTGTGGTGATAAATTTAAGAAAACTTAACTTTATATACGACAATAACAATTTTTATAAACTTCAAGATCGGTAGCCCACGCCAATCAGTACTACGGATTTAACTTCTTTTCTTAAATATGAGAGGTTGTGCGGTTGTCACAGTCCCCCACTGATTTCATAGGCTTAAACTAGAAATCACATCTAATGTGCACTTAGCATGTCCATGGACACTTGCATGTATTAGTGTGAAATAGCATAGAAGGAGAATGAAAAAAATAAAAATAATAGTAAAAGATTGTTATTGATTGAAATGTAGGGGAAAGGATCTAATAGTTGTCCATTATAATTTCACACATCTTAAGTTCTTAAATGATATGCTGGATTTCAAGGGATATTTTTTCATTTCTTTAGATGTGATTTAAGAGCTTAAAGCTATTGTTTCAACTATTGGGTTGTTACAATGAATGAGGAAGGATTCATTATATGCACAAAGGTTAAAAAGTGGTCATTTAGAAGTGATGCCCAATACTTATTCCTAGACGTCCAATAACCACATGCTATATGCACCAAAAAATTGGACAAATGATCTAATACATTTTCTTCTAATAAATCTTCTTACCAATAGTTAAGAAGGAATGCCCCAATGATTATGCACTTTGGTGACCAATAAAGTTGCACAACACCTCCAATTAAATATCCAAATGTTAACTATCAGTGTACAAGTGGGCAGTTATTGGTACATGTAGAATATTTTAGTTGTATTTTAAGTATAAGGTATTGGTTACTTTTTAGAGATAATAATTTGGTAAGTCGGGTGGACAAAAACATAAGGATTATTGGTGCATGATCAACTATTGGATCCTTTCCCCTAGTATATCAATTACAAAGAGTAACAAGGTGGGGTACACAAAAAGTTAGAATTCCTACCCAAAGGAAGATGGAAAAGTCTTTAGGCCCTCTTTCTTCTCTTAAGGGATACACATGCAATATCTTGCATCTTTACATATCACTAAAAGCTAAATGCCAAGGAGAAACATCAGTGTAACATATAATGCACTTGCAAGATGGTCATAAACACAAAACCTTTGCAATCAATGTTTATGATATTTGTTCACTCTCTATTGAGTGTGAGCTTGTATGATTTATGGATTGTCAAAGCCCAAGACACCTTAAGCTATATCGAGTAACAAGAGCCATGATGAACTCAAAAAAATAAAAATAAATTCTAAGTCATTTATATCCATTGAGGGCTAACATAATGGTCAAACTTCATAACAAAAAATTAGTAGACATAAGGTCCACATTCAATATTATTAGAAATAACCCATAAAACGGAAGTGAGTATAACCTATTGCTCAATGCACATGAGAAATAAAGAAGGAAATTGTTCATCCTTGACGTTTAAAATAAATATTCTTTTCTTTTTTTGTATTACATCATCCAATAAAAACCCCCACGAACTTTATATGTGCTTTTTTATGTTGAGAAACCAACTCATTGACAGGAAACAAATGCTTAGATGATTGGAATGGAACTTGTTCTTGATTTCAAAGGAAATACTAACTATGTTGTCTCTTTTCAATTTAAAAAGAGATACAAATCTAATTTTACCTCACATTATTCTCATAGCCTAATTTTGAGCTCAAGGAGGGTGAATTTATGCTAGAGAAGAAGAGGAATTTTTTTATCTATTTATTTCAAATTTAGTCTTAAATCTTAAGGAGAATCAGTAAAGCAAATTTCTTACAAAATTGTTATGGAGCTCTTGACAAGCTTCTTCATGATGAAATGAACCTATATCCCTAGTCTCTAGGAAATATATTTCATGAAATGTTAGAGTCCATTGATCTCAAAATAAAGTAAATATTGCGGGATGTTTTTTATTTTTTGAATAACGGGGTAAAAACTTTAGTGAAAATTAGAATCAAGAATTACAAAAGAGAACTAGAGTCTCAAAGCCCCAAAAGGGACCCACAAGCCCAACCCAAGATCAACCAACTTCATAACTATCCATATCCTCAGCAAATATATTATGCAAGTCCTGACAGTAATTCGGGGAGAGTTTCTCCCAACCTTCAACTTTCCAATCATCATCATGTTCCGAGGCCCACTTAGCCAAACAATCAACTTCTCTATTCCATTCACGAGGAATGTGGATGAAAGACACCTTCTCCATCATAGAACTAATTTGAAGAATTTGGTGAACAATCCCTGCTAGCTGCCAATGAATCCCACTCACCTTTTCCTCATTCAACAAGTTAACAATAATTTGTGAATTGGATTCACAGATAACCTTCCGCCACCCCAACTCCAAGGCATGCTCTAGGGAATACAAAATTGGTAATCCCTCCATAAAGTTATTAGACTGTCGCCCTTTATGCATTGAGAAGAAGAAAACCACCTCGCCCCTACTATCCCTACCAACATCGCCAATCCTAGCAGGGCTTGGATTACCCCTAGAGGAGCCATCAATGTTAATCTTGATGGACTCATCCTAAGGGGGCATCCACCTTCCCACCCTTTGAACCTTCTTCATAGAACATCTACCTCTCCTGACAGAAGCTGAGGTGGGATACATCTCCTACAGACTCAACCTACTCATAATATCAGCCTCGCCTCTATCTAGAGGAAAATTCACCTCACATTTAGCTTCCACTATTTCCTGTATCATACCAATGATTATATTCCACACTTGCTAAACTAGCAATCTGATCTCCCTAAAGATCCTCCTATTCCTCTCTAGCTAGATCTGCCATAGTATGAAACTGGGCCCAATATACCAGACAGTCTGGAGAAAAGAGGACAAAATAGGAGGCCTGCCCAAACTGCTCCAAAACTCCACCAAAGAATTCGCGTGAACACAATGATGCTTCCACACCCCCATTAGTAATGCCAAATTAGCAACGAGAAAGGGCATCTGAAGAAAAGGTGTGAGGAATCCTCCTCCCCATTACCACACAAAACACATATGGAAGGCCCAAGGAATCCCTACTTGTGAATATTGTCCCAAGTTAGACATCTATTCAAAGCCAAAGTCCAAGCGAAACAGTTACACTTCGGCCAAGAAAAATTATTTCACACATGTTTCCACCAAAGCACCTCCCTCCCCTCCAATCTCCGAGACAACAGCTCCTGGTACCTACTAGCCACAGTAAATACGCCCTTAGGATTTGGGGACCAAGCAAGTCTATCCCTACCCTTAAGGGAGCTACAATGTCTACTCACCAAAATGCCATACAACTCAACACACTCTTTATCCATACCAGCAATCGAGCATTCATTACGAGCCTTCCACTGCTCCAACTCCAATCGCCCACACCTATAAACAACCTTAAAGTCGCTCACCCTAGACCACCCTGCCTCCAGGAACCTCTGGCAAAGATTCCTAAGGTTGGGAAATTGATCAAGAATGGGGGGGTATCCATCCCAAGAGTCGAACCAGAAAAGCACCTCTTCCCCCCTCTTACATATCCAAAAAAGTCCTTCCTTTATAAGAGAGGCCCCTTTCTTGAGAGTACAACAAATCGATGAGCCTTTTCCCTCAAGCGGATATCTTGGGATTTCTTCCTTCACGATCCTCTACATATATTTGTAGGCCAAAATCCTAGCCTAGCCTTGATCTTGTTCAACACACCACCTCCAGTACAATTTAGCTGCCAAAGCCTCTCCAAATAAAATAGACTGCCTTAAGCCAAGCCCACTCGACTGCTTCGGGCTACACACCAGGTCCCAATTGACAAGACACCATTTGTAGGAGGACAGGTTGCCTGCCCATAAGAATCGCCTTGCCAGAGAATCCAATCCCTTCAAGAACCACTTAGGGGCCACTTGGAGCATAGACCGATAAATTGAAAGAGCCCGAACCACCGACTGGATCAGTTGAACCCTCCCAACAAAGAATAACCATCTATGTTTCCAATATTCAACCTTCATGCAAAATTTGTCCAAGATACCCTGCCACGAATCCCTGGGAGGATTACCAGTAGAGATAGGAATACCCAGGTAAGTCAAGGGAAGAGAATTGACCTGGAATCTCAGGATATGAGCAATCCTCCTCTGAATAGTTCTAGGTGTGTTGAAGAAGAGAATGAAAGATTTATCCTCATTGATCAACTGGCCCGAAGCGACAAGATAAACATCCAGAATTTTACGCAGATTCATAGCTTCTCTGATTTGAGCTAATCCCATTAGGGTCGTGTCATCAACAAACTGCAAATGGGACTGACGATGCAGGTCATTACCCCAACTACAACCTTGAATAATACCCAGACCCACATTATGCTTAATCAACCTCCCTAGAATCCCAACCAAAAGAATGAATAAGTACGAGGAGAGGGGATCCCCCTGGCGAAGACCCCTAGATACACCAAACAACTCAGTATGATCTTCATTAATTAGCACAAAGAAGGAGGTAGACATAACACAACTCATTACCCATTGGATCCATTCATCAGCAAAGTCAAAGGCCCTAAGGATCTTCTGGAGAAAGGACCAATAGATTCTATCATAAGCCTTAACCATATCCAGCTTAATAAACATAGCTTTTTCCTTGGAAGCCACCATAGAATGAATGGTCTGAGTAGCAATGACCACACCATCTAGGATTTGGTGACCTTCCACGAACCCACTTTGCTCCTCTGAAATGACATCCCCAAGCCAATTCTTCAACCTCTCCGCCATCAACTTAGAAATGATCTTATAGATCACATTACAGAGAGAGATAGGGTAGAACTGGCCTAGCTGATCAACCCCATCACACTTGGGGATTAGTGCAATGAAAGTCGCATTCAAAGCACGAAGCATCTGCTTATTCCTTTGGGAATCTTGGACCACCTCCAATAAGTCCAATTTGATAATATCCCATAAATATTGAAAGAAATCAACCGGAAACCCATCCAGTCTAGGGGCTTTTCCTTTCCTCATGTGAAAAACAATCCTCTCAAGTTCTTCCAGCAAAATACAACCCATATGCTGCTCATTCATCTTCCTAGTAACTAGAGAAGGAATACAAGCAAGAACCTGGTTCTCCTCTTCCGATTCCCCCTGAGTATCCTCGCTAAAGAGGGACTGAAAATACTGTAAAGACTCCCTAGAGATCTCCTGCAAAGATAAACACTGCTCGCCTCTATCATTGACCAGAAAACAAGAATTGAATCGTCATGTCTTCTTGCTTTCACTGAATTGAAGAAGAACGCAGTATTCTTGTCCCCTACTTGAAGCCAATCAATATGAGCTCTCTGTTTCGAGTAGATTTCCTCCCTAAGCTCCCATTCCTCTAAAGCCTTGACTGCCTTGTCTTCCTCCCTAAGAAAGGCTTCAGACAAACCATGCTCTCTTATTTCCCTGGTAATGCCATTCAACACTAGTTGAGCAACTTTCTTGGCATGAAAAATATTATCGACATTGGCGGTTCCACCGTTTAGGCTGAAACTTAACAAATTGTAGCTACTTGGCAAAAGTGTACATAACAGTGCCAAATGCTGGCCTCCCTTTCCTCCACCATTCTGCAACATGATCTTGCAAAGAAGGATCTTGTAACCACATAAGCTAGAATTTGAATGAAGGAGTGCGCGCGACCCGAGCAGAAGAAGACACCAACTTTATGGGCTAGTGGTCCGACCCTCTCTAGTCTAGAATCTCAGAACATGTGGACCACCCCCCACCAACCCAAAAACTAGAGACCAAAAAGCGATCCAACCTCTCCGCAATCCAATACTCCCCTACCCTCCTGTTGTTCCAAGTGAACAAACCATTACTAGGCTTAATGTCAACAAGATGTAATGAAGATATACTATCCCCGAGAAGGAAAGAAGAAGGTTCCAAACGCATAACACCACCCTTCTTCTCACACAACTCTAAGATGACATTGAAATCTCCCGCCATAATCCAAGGATGAAAAGGGAACAACCATCACATAAAAGAAATATGAGACCATAAATTCTGCTTACCTTGAAGATCAATGGGAGCATAAATGTTAGTAAACAAGATATATTCCACAGTCTCAAGACTAGAGGCAACCTCAGATAAAGAAGATCTAGAAGAAACCCACCAAATAGGACGAATCCTCAAGGGCTTCCAAAGATAGGGCACCCCTCCAGAGGAGCCAACTGCCCCAATACACCGACACTCGCCTCTCCCCCAAATCTTCGGCACCACACCCATCATACTTTCCACAAAAAGTTTAGTTTCCTGCAAGAAAAGGACATTAGTTGAATGATTCCTTATTAACTCCCAAACAACTTTTTGTCTAGGGCCACTGTTCAAGCCCCTCACATTCCATTATAGCACAATCATTTTAGGGGATTGGAAAAATGAGAATCTAGATTCTTTACTGACACTGACTCAACCAAATTATCCCTCATCAATTTGATCTTATCCAAATCCTTCTTTCTACCAACCTTCGAATTCTTCTCCGTTGCTCCTTTCTTAATGTCTTTCTGATGAAGACCTAGGTGTAAGGAGATCTTATTACTTTTGACCCCAGCAGGTTCCAATTCCTAAGTTGCAGGAGAACCCTCCCCCCCAACCAACTTCACTTCTGCACCAGAAATGGGTCCCAACTAAGCCACTACTAGATGATCCATCTCCATTTGCTGACTCCCAACCACTTGCAGAGCTTGGATAGAGTCCCATATTACACTATCAAGAACCAACTCCGATTCACCTTGATCCAGAGGAATTAACCTCGGGTTCACCTCCTATTGGCTAAGGTCATCCAAGACTTCAAATATGTTAAAGGTATCCTCCTCCAATCTCTCCTGTAGGGACCTCTTTTGTCCTCGATTTTTGTTCTTTGTCTTAACCGAGACAAAACCATCAACACCCACTACCTCGTTTGACATGGCAACTTTTCCTTTATCAACCCCATTTAGGTTACGGGTTGGTTGTTGAGGTTGGCGCACCACTGGTTTATACCTAGGACACTTGCACTGCAAATGACCATACTCATGACATAGATGACATCGAAATGGTAAAGTCTCATAATCCAATTGCTGAACCCAAAAATAAGAGCCCACACACATATCTATAGCATATGGCAAAGGCTTACTAAAATCAATCTCAAATATGAGTGAAAGTCATTACCTTTCTCCCCAGGGTTTGCGTTGAAGATCCAAATGGCTTTCCAAGTAATGAAGCGAGCATCTACAACACATCCTCTCGACAACATTCCACCGGAAAACCCAGTAATCGAACCCACACTAGGACCCTATTCGGGAGCTCCTCCGAAGGGTTAAACCTCGCATGCCAAGGTTTGATGAATAACCCCACCTGGTTGTAAAAGTATGGGCCTCCTTAAAAAACCCTATTGCGATCCTCCATGCAGTTGAATGTAACCATGAAGTAGTTGTTTGCTAGCAACATAATCTTCATTTCCCCTTCTGATGCCCAAGTCCTTTGCGCCCAATTTTTCAAAAATTGTAGAGAAACCCTCATCCCCCAAAACTTGCAATATAGCGAGTGTTTTGAAAAGTATTCAACATCTTCAACTATCATCTCCGGAGAAATAACCAACCTCAGCCTCTCACTGCATCTCTCCAGACAACCATTAATCTTTGTAATCCGAGAGCCACTAGGAGTACCAAACCTCGAATCTGAGACAAAAAGATTATTATCAAAAGTCTTGACACTTTGGGATGGGGATTTTGAACCCACCACAACATGGAAATCCATGACGGGAGGTGCCTTTGAGGCCTCTCCACCAATACTAGACATTGTACCTCACAGTAAACCCACACCCCAAAGGGAAATAAGCAAGAGATCTAGACATCCTTGCAAGGCAAAAAAAAAAACCACCCCTCCTGAGCACCACCGAATGGCAGATCAGACCACAGTCCTCCTGCCCCACTGGTTATCCTCGAGCCCACAGGGAACCCCGAACCTCTGTTGTGCGCAACATAGACCCCCCTCTCGCAGGCCACCGCTCCTCCACCAACGCACCACCCGTAAAGAAACTCCTCCCCTCTTTGCACTAACATCCACCACCCTCCCCCCTGCGAGATATTGATTAATAAGTTTTGGTCCTAAGTTTTTAATTTTATAAGAGTTGGAAATTATAAGTTTCACATTTTTTCTATTTATTGTGTTGTTTAACCAAAATAACATTTTTACATAATGATCATGAAGTGGGATGGGGAAGCCACACCACTTTTTTTTTTTTTAATGTGGTAGCTCACGGATGTGACCCAACAACTATTCTTTGTGGGTTTATTAGTTCTTGCATGCCAAAGGCTTCAATTTTAAACTGTGATTAATCTTTTACAACACCAACCAATGACAAATCCGTTTTTTGTTAGTTATGTTTTAATGCTATGTTCGAATAGAGAAAGGTGCAAGTTTTTTATGTTGAGAAATATGTGTCTCAACCTTGCAGTCTTTTTCTGGAAAATTCCAGAATTTGTTTGAGGTAGTTTTCCACATGTTTATGCATTGGAAAATGGTTAGTGAGTTGTTAAAAATGAGTCTTGTCCATAGTAGAATATAGGTGGGCCATTTTTAGAGCCTTAATGACTCATTTTGTGACTTTTAAGAGGGTCTAAGCTAGGGGACAAAATTATGGACGGGATTACTATTTTAACCTGGTTGTTTTTCCATTTTGGAAATGTAAATGTCAAAAATGGGCACCATGTGGCATGGTGGTTAAGCCCATGGTTTTGTAAAACCACAAGTGGTTTCTAGGTTGTAAAATCACTATAAAAGGAGGGCTTGGGGAGGAGTTTGATCATTGAGTTTTTTGTAAGACTGGATGCTAGAAGGAGTCTCTCTGAGTTCGAGTTGTGGTGATGCGCTCCTGTAAGAACTTGCATTGCAAGTGTATTGTAATCAGCTTGATTTGATAATACATTGTGCGAGTTTTGGAGGGTGGGGTTTTTCTCCTAGAAGGGTTTCCCCACGGTAATCACTGTGTTATGTGTTCATTGCTATTTTGTTTATGCTTTATTGTGCATTTCTTGATATCTTAGTAATATTTAAGTTGAAAGTTGCATAACCGTCATCTCAAGATTAGCACAGGAAGCGTTTCCGCACACCTTTGCTTCCTTACATTTTAGACTTGAAAAAAAGTAAAAAATATTTATTTATGATGTGATTGGATGAAAAATTGGTGAAAGCACAATGCCAAGTGACAGAACGCACGTCCCACGAGGTCTGGGGCAGTGTGTTGTAGGTGAACAAGGATTACATACGTTTTCAACAGCTCTTAGAATTAAAACCTTTAACAATAAAATATTAAGTGCTGGGAGGAAGGGTGCGTGGAACTACAGCTGAAACATGGCAATTTGCCAAACACTTCAAATTTGTGGGCATACATGCTACAAAAAGTGGGGCATGACTTATTAAGTATATTCACACAACCAAAACGTGTATATGATACAGTTGTGCAAAAACTTGAGGTAAATCTTTTGCCGTGGTTTTTATGAATTCTATTTTTCAAAACTATTTATAACTAAATCACTTTTTTATGAATTTTATTATTCAAATCTGTTCTAGCCAAATCACTTTTATTGTGTTTTCATTCGGAAACAATTCTGTTGTTATTAGCCAAACGAAAGCGTGGGTTCTTTGATTTTATCCATGGCTATTTTTTTTGTATGTGATATTATTATTGACTGGTGCGGTTCCCTTTCAGCATACCAAAATTTCAGTAATATGAATTATTACCCTCCATATTGCCTTCTATCATGTTTGATCAGTATTATTTGCATGATGAGCTTTTTGCAAGAGTTTTCTATGTGAGAAGATTGGGAAGTCTAAACGAGTAATGCTCATGTTGTTCTTTTTCTTGCCATGGCTTAATATGGTTGAAAAGGGCAAGCTAAGTTGCTCCCTTAAAAATATTGAAAATTGAAATTAGGAAGAGATAATAATATAATTTAATAGTTTCAATTATGAGGGTTCAGAGTATTTTTGTATAGAATTTGAACTTCTAACCCTTTTTTTCGGCAAAAGGATACAAATTACTCTATTCTCTAGTTTTCATGTCCTAAAAGTAAAAACATATCCTTTCTGGCTTTTACTCTATTCTCTAGCTTTCCAAGACACTGTTAAGTTTAAAATTTCATTAAAAAATGTGAATTCTATGGTAGTTTTAAGATTGCCCTATTTCATTATAATGAACATGTTTTTATAGGAGTATAGTGAGCTATATTGGAAGATTACTTGTACAAGTTGCAAATCATACAAAACATTTTCTGGGTTTTATTTTCTTGGGGATTCCCCTCTTTTGTAATGTGTTGAATCTTTGAATTTGACATACTATGCTAATCATTTAAGTGTTGTAAGTTTTTTCCCTTTTTATAATGCATTGAATTTTTGAATTTGGCATAGTATGCTAAGAGTTATAACCATTTAAAGTGTTGTCAAGTTTCAGTGCCAATGAGTTGTTTGAAACTAGTGTGTGATTTATGAAGAAAATATAGGTTTTGATCTTTAGAAATATTTAAAAGAATTGAGTATGATTTGAACAAAGACATTATGTGATTGGTGTGAGGGTGATCCATTAAGGGTGGTTTTTGTGATAATCCTTCTTATAATCTCATAATATTTGTACCTTCTTGTGGATATGACTTCATACTTACATTACCCTAGACTGTAAACATGGTTGTAGCCAACCTAGCTGTGTTGAAGTCCTAGTAAGCAAACTACAAAGCCTCTAATTTTTTTATGTAAGCAAGGCCATTAAGGATGAGCCAGGTCTTCCTTCTTGATCTTGTCTTTCTAAACTTTTTATAAGATTATCATGTAGTTAATTGTTATTAGGTTAGTTGTTTTAATTTGTTTTGTTTTGTGTTGTGCCCTTAATTGTATCTTTTAGGCATTACATAGGATAGAGCTAATGAGTTGGAAGGTTTGTGGTAGGAACAATGCAGATGTAAGTATTTTACTTTCATGGTTCAAGAAGTTTACCTCAAAACTTATTTATAGTTCATGCTTTTTATGAATTTAATTGAATATAGTAATGGTTGCTTGTAGCCTCCATTGCAATTGAGTGAGCTTGGGGTTACCATAAATTACAATGGTGCATTAGAATTTAGTCTTGTCACTGACTTTCATGGCACTAGTTTGTTAGAGCTCTGTGGCCTTCCGTTACTGGAGAATTCCCCAACAAACATAATTTTATCCATTGAATATCTTAAAGCTTTTCACAGCTCTTTATTTATGCCCATCTAATTCATAGGTTGTGGAAGATGAAGTTTGTTAACTCCCAAGATTTTGGAATGGTTGTTCAATTACTACTTTAGGAAAATTATCTATTATAATCTATAATTAATTTTCATCTATTATACTCTATGGTAACTAGTAATGAATAGATTTCTCCAATTCTCTAGCTTATACTTTTCATCTAAAGAAAAGAGTTCCAAAATGATAAAATAGCAAGTCAATTGTTTTATGATTAATAAACAATATTTTTCTAAATGGAAAAAAATGTACAGGAGTTGCTGCAACTGATTATAAATGAAGTGGAAGTGGTCGAATGGTAAAATGGTTTGTTAACTGGAGATCTGCACTATTTGATAACCTTTTGTAAGTATAAACATCAATGTTGTAGCCTGGGAATATCATCTATAGTTTGAGAAACATTTGCATTGATTGTAAGAACAATTTAGACTGCTATTGAGTGGCATTTCATTCCATAACAAGTGTGGAGATCATTGCAGTGATGTTGATATTGCAAAGTGGTCTTTGGATGCTCCATGGATGAGCTTGGCTTGTATGCTTGTATATTTGGTTATTTGAAATCAAGTACGACCCACTATAATTTAGTTTTATTTCAATCACAAATCTTCCTATTTGTATTGTCAAGTTATGAGATTTCATTGTACCCACGCTATTTAAAGATCAAAATATTGATTTAGCTATTTAAATATCACAATATGGATTTAGGTTTTAAATTGGAGTTCATAGATTTCAAATGAATTAATTGAATTATATTAGATTATATTATTTTTATATCTATATTTGGTTGTTAATATTGGTTCTTTCCAAATTGCATTACAACAATGACATTTTTGTCACTCTTCATTTGTCTGCTCCTCCCATTACTACATCTCTCCATCTAATTTAACTTATCTCTTTTTTATAACCAAGGTAGGTAAAAGCAAGACATATGCTCTCCTTCCATGTTGAAGCTAGTGAAGCTTCTAATTAGATTGCTTGAATCAAAAGCTTAACACAACAATTAGAACGAACAAACAAAAGCATAACCATTCTTCCACTTTGGTGGGAAATTCAAAACCTTCAATTAGAACGATTAGAACAGACAAACAAAAGCATAACCATTCTTCCACTTTGGTGGGAACTTCAAAACCTTCAATTAGAACGATTAGAACGAACAAACAAAAGCATAACCATTCTTGCACTCTGGCAGGAACTTCGCTGCTCTGCAACACTTGTTTAATATGAACAACCACTCTCTCGTGGTTGCTAATTATATCATTAAATGCCTCTAAAATTATTGTTAATATATCTCAAGACTAGCAATGTATTGTGGAGTCATTGACCACTATTTATTCAATTGTGTGTGGTTATCTCTATGTGGTCAAGATAGAAACTACTAAATATGGGTATTTTCATGTGTGCTAAATAGTTAGTAAAACAAGGGCTTTGTATGAAATATAAATAAATCATGTCCTATAAATCCTAATGTTGGCTGCCACAACCTTGATTGTCTATGGTATTGAATGATTTGCAATATAGTATAGAAATAATTCTTGAAAACATTGACAAATCCATTGTTTTTAGACAATCCATTTTTTTCCCGAAATTTACAAGCTTCTTATTGATACCTTATAGAAATTAATATTTTTTGTTCAAGTTCGAGTATATGTCTTTAATAAATGAAAAATGGTGGGTCTAATGTGCTAAAGATGGAGAGTATATATATAATATTTAGATCATATGGTTTTATATATATTGCATAATTTTCTTTAACTTTCCTTGTGTTGATAATTTTCAATAGTTTTTACTTAAATTTCTTGTCCTAGGTAAACCTAATATCTCTTTTCATTATTCTTCTTATTCTTAATAATGCTACTTTTTTAATGATTAATTCTATTTAATTATTTCATTTAACATGCTTTTTTTTTTCCCATCATTATTGTTTGAATAGGGTTTTGTTTTGATTTTCCATATGTAGTTTAAGATTATGCTTTTGTTTTTTAGAGGATTTATTTTTGGTATTTTTTATGTTAAAACCTTCACAATGACCTTTAGTACCTATATTCAAATTCTCACGTCTCCTCCATTTTCTAGCCTTTATAGCACTATTGAAAATGTTATCAACATGATGTTGGTGTCAAAACTCGATGTGAGCTTGGAACCTATGGTTCCCTGTTATGGTTTCTATCTACTCCTCGCTCATATGGTATAATTTATGTAATTTGTAATCTTAGATTTTTTTCCTTCACAAGAACTTGAAACCTTAATTTTAAAGTTCTAAATTCATCCCAGTGTTTGCCACTTTGTGACTCTAACCCAAATCCAGTTAAAAATTAGAATTGATGTCCAAATTTGGAACCTTATTCCAATTCTTTGAGTCTTTCTAACTTTCAAACCCCATAGCACATCCTAAAAATCATCAGAAGACATTGAAGCTAAGTTAGGACTTGGCAACTTCATTTCCAAAATCTAGTTCTTCTTTACAACCCAAACACTATCTAATAGACTTCAAAACCTAGGTTCCAGGTTTGATTTCTAATTTGACGTTGGTACCTACTTATGCTTAAAAATTAAAAAAATTATAATGATAATTACGAGTTCTTCTCAGCACTAATGCACCTTCCCAAGGGTTCTCACAAATTAATTTCTTTTATAATAATTAAGCGTCGAAACCAAATAAATTAAAGAATGAATACATTAAGAACTTACGATTAATTTGTGTGCATTGATTATGAAATCTGAATGCTAAAACTCATTCCAAAGAGTTCTCATAGATTAGTTTCTTCTATAAATAACTACCTAAAACCAAGAAACCAAAAACTAGATACATTAAGAGCTTATGAGGACTTTGAAAATCCGCTTGAAACGTATCAACATAGTTTAAATCTAATATAATTGATGGACTTGGGATAAGTTTCAGTGAAAATGCATAATTTTAGTTTGACCACACAATCCTGAGACTAAAGCCACCAAGGCTGATAAGGGAGATGGCTAAGCATCCATACAAAATGATATGTGATCAAAAACATAAATTTCTATAATATAGTTGTTTTAAAATCTATTTTTTGTATTTTTACAATATTGAAAAGGTAAATTAAGAAAATCGAATTAATAGAAATTGTTAAAAAATTTGTTATATATTTTAAATCAGATACTATTTTATATAGAAAATAGCGGTCTCCATTGACAAGGGGTGCGTAGTCGACGAGCAAGTTAATAAAGTAGCGTCAAAACTTTATTTGGAAGCTGCTTATACAGAACGTGTGTTGACCATTTACCAGAAGTCCACACGCATTAAAAGTCGATATTACCTTAGAACGACCCGACTCTTTACGAACAAGAAGACAAATCTTCTTTTCTCTTATGGCGGTGGCTTCTTCTCATTAGATCGAGGTCTGAAATTAGCTTATCCTAATTTTAGGTCTTCTAAAATATTTCGAATCATTAAGTGTTGCATAGAAATTATTTATCTAAATTTTTTATTTATAAAATTATCTTGATTTTATGTTTTTAAAATTTTTGTGCGACTATTTCAAATCACTCTCAATTTTATATAGAAATTTAGTTTTAAGTCTTCTATTTATAAACTTTGATTTGCACTAAGCATCTTCAAATATAATACCACATCAACATTATTTTTATTTAGATGTTCAAAATATTTCAAAAAAAATAAATTGATAATTGTACACTAAATTATGTTTAACGTTTGTATTATTTATTCTACACAAGCATGAGAATAATGGAGCACGAATTGCGGGTCCTGCTAATCAGCCTCATCTCAATTTGCTCCATGGACATTGTAGTAAAAGTGGGGTATTGACCAGCCTATAGCTACTCTCATTTCAATAATAAAATAGAGCAATAGAACAAAGCATAAACAAACACACAGATTACAGATGAATTTAATATTGTCTTTTATTGACCAAGTTATACATATATATATAGTAGTTGAGATAAACAACTTTCCTAAATATCTACTAAATAAATTGACAACAAACAATTGAAGAATAAACGGTAATTGGAAATGATAGATAACACACAAAAGTTAATGGACAGGTAAAAGGACCCTTTAATAGCCAATTGGTTTTATGGACAAATCTTCAGTTACTTATTTTTTTGGATTACAACTCTTTGACACATACTAATCCTTTTATGACTTATTCTAACACTCCCCCTTAAAAAATAATAGAATTTTGACTAATCCCTAACATCTCTACAAAGTAGCAATGGTGGCACTCCCCTTGGGATGTTAGACTAACCACCTTGTTGAGGCTATAGCCGCCTACCATGGGTTATTGTTGGCCAAAAAAATTAATGCTAAGTCAGTATGGTTGGAAGGGGACTCTAATAACATTATCCAATGTTTATTGGGTAATCATAAACCCTCATGGAATATAAAATGTTGGATTCAGAAAACTAGGGATTTACTAAAAACATTCCAAAACCATAACATTTCTCATGCCTATCGAGAAGCCAATAGTTTGGATGACCACTTTGCTAACCTTGGAGTTAGTAGCAATGATGAAAAAAATGGGGGCTAGGAGATAATCTATCGGTTGAAATAAAGGCCTTAAAGTTATATGATTTGGCCCAGGGGAGACAGGTTTTAAATAGTCACGTAATGATGACTCGCATTTCAATCATTAAATGTTTCATCCTTACGTTACTTTTGGTTGGGTCACACATTCTTAGGGTATTTTGTGGCCTTCTCTGAAATCACCCGACCTTGCTCATTATTGCCATTGTTGATTCCATGCGAGGAGAAAGGAAAAGGGTGGAGCCCTTGAACTGTGAAGAGCTCAAGAAGAATAAAACAATTTGGCGTATCTTGGATCGAGGAAGGCTCACTCCTTCATCGAAAGATTGCATGGCATCCATGCAAATGCCACAAAGAAATTTGTCAAGGGTTTGAAAGATGGAAAAATTCAAATTGAGGGCAAAAGGGTGGAAATTGATGAGAAACTCATTGTTGAGGTCACAGGCCTATTAATGGAAGGAGCCAAGTTCTACAAGTACATGAAAATGGTTGATGCTATAGTTAAGAAATTCCCTAGAAATGAGAAGGAGAGAGAAAATCTTGAAAAAGTTTACAAAAGTAGCTACAACACGGGTAACATTAAATCTATCTAGTTCTTTGTTCTTGTGGTTTTGATGAAATATGCTACCCTTGATGGTAGATTTACTAGGGCTTATGGGCATCATTTTGTTTTTCTCAGTCATTTTAGGCACAAAGAGAAAATCTCTTTTCCTTCTTCTTGATGGCATCCATTAATGCTAGTATTAAGGACCACATAAGAAACAAATCCCCTGTCCTGCATGGTGGGTTGTTCTTCCTCATCCATTAACATATCAAAACCCTACCCTCTCCTTCGACTAGGGTTTCTAATGTTTCTAGTGATTCTGAAGAAGGGGACCATGTTAGTCTTTCCTTGGATGAAGAAGATTGGAACACTGATATGGAAGACTCTGAATCTAAGTCTGAGTCTTCTTTGAAGATTGGCTACCAAGCTAAACATAGATTAACCTCCCTTGTTTCTACTTCAAATTCTAATTCTCAACCTTCCCACCAGTCACTTTTGAATAAGTTTGTCCAAGCCCTGAACCAGAGTGATAGACCCCCCTTCTCGAAGGTTCTCGAAGGAGCTCAATGTCAACTCTCTTTATCTCAACATGGAAAGGGAGAATCCTAATGATGTTCTGCCCTTAGTCCATGATGTTGTTGTTGACAACTTCAAGATGTATAAATGGGCTTTCCATGAAATTAAAGATATCAATATTAAAATTCAGGCAATTAGTAGTAAAAAAGATTCTCAAGCTACATAACAGTGGACAAATGATCAAATAAAGTCAATTGTGGATTTCTCAGCTGGAGGAAAAACTCAAGAAAGACTTTTAAGGTAGATTGAGTAAGATGGAGAATAAATACCATAAAATTAATGAGAATTTGATACCATGGTTGGAAAGCTTGAAGTCATCCATCAAGAACGATCTACACTAGTGGATGTGAAAATGCTAGATAAAAAGCTTGAGGAAATGGTGGGACGTTGCAAGAGAACCAAAGCTAATCTAAAGAAGAAAACTAGTAATCAAGATATTTAGGAGCTGAAGAAGATTGCACTAAATATGACTCAGCTAAAAATCGAGGCTATTGAGGCCCTTAAAAACTTGTACTAGTTTCTTTCTTTTTGATGTCTCTTCCCTTGTTTTTGGCTTTGTGTTGGTTTTTTGCTATCTTTGGGCTGTGGTGGAAATGTCATATCTTAATGCAACTTTTTGATGTAGTTCTCTGTTAAAGGGTTTTGAGTCCCTTCAAAACCTGTTTGTTTTGTAATAAAAAAAATATCTCTAAAAATTACAAACTTTGATTTTCCCAATGGCTTAGTGAATACATCAGCCATGTTGTCATTGGTGTTATAATTTATTGTAGCCCAATCTCTTGAGATTGAACCTTTTCTCTTACAAAATGATTTTGAGTTTCAATGTGGTTTGATCTTACATTATAAACTAGATTGTTTGCAAGATTGATTGTACTTTGATTGTCACACTTGATTGGACTTGGTCCTTCTTGCTTTTGTCTCATATCTTCAAGAATTTGTCTTAGCCAAATTGCTTCACAAGTATCAATGCACGTGTCAATACATAATTCTTTGTATTCAGGTTCAGTAGATGACAATGAAATAGTTGGTTGCTTCTTACTTCTCCAAGAAACAACACCGGATCCTATGTTGCATGCATAACCAGTTGTTGACTTATGATCATATGGATCACTCACCCAATCAAAATATGGATAACCCATCAACTCAACATTCAAATGGTTAGTATATTCAATGTCAAAAATTATAGTACCATATAGGTATTGAATGACTTTCTTTGCTTCTTTCCAATGAGGATCAATAGGGTTAGCCATGAATTGGCTATGTATGCTGATTGAATATGCAATATCAAGCATTGTAGTGGTCAAGTAGTTCAAACTTCTCACCATTTTCCTATACAAAGTCCATTGACTTCTAAAGTGTTATTATCACAATAAAACTTGAAATTCTATTCTAATGGAGTACACTACTTTACAATCTTCCATATCAAACCTTTGGAACAACTTCTTTGCATACTTACTTTGAGTATCAAAGTCTTACCATCTTGTCTGTACACTTCAATTCCTAAATAAAAATGCATTTTTTCAAGATCCTTCATTTCAAATGCCTATGATAAATCTGCTTTGCTTTCAATAATAAAATCTACAACACTTCCTATTATGATTAAGTCATCCACATACAATGAAATTAAAGAATAATTTATCACTTTTCCCATACCATGATCTTAGTGTATTACTTAAGAGTAACATTATCTTTACAATAGGTCATAAAATTTTCTTAAGTATATTCCCCCCTTGATCTGATATAAGAATCTTAAAATATTGTGAGATTTTTGTTTTTCCACCATACTTTTAAATTCTTTGAAATATTCAAACACTTCACTCTTATTTATTAAGAAATACACCTAATTATATCTAGTTCAATCATCAATAAATATAAGAAATTAAGAAGCTCCCCCTAGTGATTGAGTTTGCATGGAACTACACACATATGAATATACTAATTCAAGAATATTCCTTTTCCTTTTATTAGATCTCAATGGAAATTCATTTCTATGTTGCTTAACCAATGCACAACCATCACAACTAATTTGTTCATCCTTTAATACTAAAAGACCTTGTACCGTCTTTTTTCTTTGTAGAGTAATGAGATCCTCAAAATTTAAATGGCCATACCATTTGTATCAAAGCTCTTCAATGGATACACATGTAGAAGTCATTTCTTGATGACTTTCCACTTTCACATCAAGTTTATACAAGCCTCCTATTCTAATTCCTTTAGCAATCACATTACAATGATCCTTCATATCCTTTACTTGGCAGCTTGTCTTCAAGAACTCAACTTTAAGACCTTGATCAATAATATCTTAAACTAAAATCATTTTTTTCTTAATTCCTGGGAGATACGTTACATTAGAAAGTTATTTTACACATCCATTAGGTAGTTGCACACTTATATCACCATATCCTTTTATGTCATGACACCTACTATCTCTTGCATAGATCTTACTACCATGATTTTTTTAATGAAAACTTGTAAACCAATTTCTATGACATGGCATATGAATTGATACCCCTAAATCTTTAAACCAATTCTTACACTCATTTATTTTAGCTAAAACATAAACATCTGAAATAAACAACTTTAAATCATGAAGGTAGTCACTTACTTCATCCTCACCATTCACATAATTACCTTCATATTTCTTGTTTTTGGACTCATTATTCCTCTTTTTCTAACATTCATAAGAATAATGCCCAAATTTGCCACTAGAATGGTGAAAAATTAGGGTTTCCACCATTAAATGTGTGAAAACCACTAATTTTTACTTAGGGACAATCACATTAGGGAAATATAAGAATTTGATAGATCTAAACCTAAGAGGTATAAATGCTAATCAGATTCCAAGGATCTTGGATGAGCCTCTTCTTTCCCTTGAGTTGAATTGAATTGTTGAAGATGCTAAAATTAAGGTAAATGGGCTGGAACTGAAGTAATTATGCACGAACAGTGAGCTACAGTCATCGGATCAAACCATGAACCTGGATCTAAGGATTGTAAGAGCATTCAGACGTGTTCCCAGAAGGAGCTTCTAATTTGTTGGGATTGGGATGGTGGTCGCTCTGGTTCTCTGCACTTTTCACATTCCAATGGGGGATTGATTTGTTACTATAAATAAAGCTTATGACAAAGACCACATCTTTGTACCCGTTCTTGCACATAGTAGAGAAGTGAAATAGGTTGGGAATAGGGGTTTGCCTAAGTCAAACACCAGTTTAGGAATTGACCGTGAGTGAAATATTGCAAATACTAAAATAAACAATGAAAAAATATACCTCAGATCTGCAATGATTAATAATGATGCTTTGCTTCTTGAATGTAATCACATATGTTGTATGATATGGAACGAACATGATAAAACCTTAATCACACACACATGCTTGCATATGAATTATGTAATTTGCTCCACAATGATTGAATGAAGAAAATTTAGCCTTGAAGATCTTTGAAAATGCTTGATGATAAACACTTCACTGATGCAAGATCACTAGATGAATCCTTGGAGTCTTAGAATGCTTGTTAGGATTGAAATGAATTGATTAATGTATTTATATATGAGATCCTTGATCAACTTACCAATTAGGCTGACCTCTAATGGTCACATAGAGTCATCAATTTTATTTCCCATCGGGGTGATAGGTCACACCCTCCTCTTAAAAAATGGGCCCCATTGAGGGGGACCAGGGTGCTAGTGCCTTGGTCCTCCTCAATCAGGGACCTAAAATTATCCCTAAGGAGAAAGACATAGCCCCAAAGGATCAATTTACAAGTGTATATGGCATAAAAATTGGATTTTAGGCATTGAACGAACTTGAATAGTGGATTAGGAGGAAACATGCTAAAGTAGGGACACAAATATGAGGTATAAATTATCCCGGTGACAATTTGTGACACTACATTTAGCCTCCACTTTAATGGAAGTATGATCTTACGAAAATATCCACAGTAAAGTTGACAAAAGAGAAATGAAGGATAGGAGGAAAGGAGCAAATAGGAACACAATCACAAGGAGTATAAGACATCACTAATTTTGAGGAACCAATCCCCCAATCTTAGGATATTAACTCACTCAAATGCATGCAAAGGCACACAAGACAAGAAAAAAGGCAAAAGACACAAAAGCTAAAAACCAAAAACAAGATGTCAATTCAACTAGCTGAAGAGACCTCAATATCAAAATGTCCCGACCACTAATATCATTCTTGAAAAAAATCATCTCAATAACACAAGTGATCACATAAAAGAGAAAAGCATGCATCATCCATGAACTACTAATATAAAAGCTATGAGCTCATGAGAAGAAAGAGAATGAGAGCATGGATACATGCTAGATGCATTTTTCAAGGTGATCCATGAAAATAATGATGAGAGAGGACATGGATGCACATTCTAGATTTATTTTTCTCGGTGATCCATGTTAGGGAGGAGAGTAGGAATAGTCTAGCTATATTTTGCTAGTTACACTCATCCTTGTGCACGTGTGCAAGTGATGTCTCGTTTCAAGTATATAGCACATCGTATGAGAGTTTGTTTTCTTTAGTTTTGAGTGTGCATAAACCTGTTTAATCCATATAATGTAAATGCAAATACCAAGGGGCAAATGTTTGGCTTTAGGAACATCTTGTATAAGAGTTTATTTATATGGTTTCGAGAATGTGCAACCCCATTTTAAGACATATACATGCCTGGTTTCGAGGGCATCCCGGTGTAAGAGTTTGTTTTCTCTAGTTCTGAATCTGAACACCCCATTTAAGATGCAAAAATATGGTACAAAGAGGGCAATATATATCCCCCCCTTAAGATATCAACATAGCCCTATGTTGATGTCTTAAGGAATCTAGAAACAAGGACACCCACCTTCAACAACAAGGATATATCCTTTATGAAACATTGTCATAAATCCAAGCTAAAGAGGGAATACTATTATAAGCAAGGATAAGATAGTTGAAAAAGAGGTATCTTGCAACAAGTGTAAAGAGGATCCTTGGAGGTGAAGATATCTTTTCTCAAAAGAAATCTACCCCCAAGAGGAATTCTTGAACAAACATAGCATCTTCTACCAAAAGAAGGGGAGGAGAACAAGAATGCATACCTTCCCCCTATTGCTAGGTGAAAGGGATTCTTGATGAATGATGACACTCTTTTTGACCCAAAGTGAGGGGTAAGTCTATAATAGATGTACATTGCCAAGTGAAGAAGAGGTTGTATCCAAGGACATACACCTATTGCATAAGAGAGAATATTTGAGTAAACAACAACTTCACACAAGGAATGACATCCAATCATAAGCAAACACCACCCAACAAAGGAAAAGTAGATCCTTAGAAAGGATAGGAGAGAAAAATCATTGCCCCCCAAGCATAGGGACAATGAGAAGAATTACACAACCTCTAAGGAGAGATTAAACATAAGAAAATGCACAATGTACTCCCATGAATAAATATCCAATGCAATAAAATACATTTATATATATTAAATACAACTCTAAAGAAGAGGTAATCTTAAAAGGGAGAGAGAGAGAGACCATTAGAAGGAAGGATCACATATTCTACTAAAGAGAAGGATTAATCATAAAAGGCATACCACTTTATGCAAGAAAGGATATAAAAACATGAGAAATACAACCCCTAAAGGGAATAGTGATATTTTAGATAAAGAGAAAGAAAAGTAAAAGGTTATTTCCCCCCAAGTATAGAGGCAAGAATGAACCATGTTGCTACCCCAAGATGTTTGATATTGAAAAACCATCACCTCTTATGACAAATAGCCCCAAATTAAGTTAACTAAAAGTGTCATAGGGTGAGGAGCAACATGAAGGGTAAGAAGAGTGCTAAGGCACCACTTTCTTAACAAGGAAGAGAGCAATACCAGCTAAAATATATATTCGAGCCAAATCAAATAGTTCTTGAACAAATTATTTTAATGCTTTACATTTTCCAAGAGAATGAGAACTGCCATGATGAAAAAGACAATGCTCACTACCTACTTTATGATTCTTACTAAATTTTACAAAAGGAAAAACAACATTCTTATCATACTTTAATTTCCAAATGATTCTAGTTGCTAATCTTTCCTTATCATCAAGAGGATTCTAAGGCTTTGTCTCTTGTGATGCATGAGAAGGATTGTTAGAAGAAGGATTATCATCTATTATTTTAACTATGCCTCTATCAATGAGTCCTTGCATTCCATTTTGAAAATTGGGACAATCATTGGTAGTGTGATCATTAGTTCGTGATATGAACAAAAAAGATTTTTTGAAGAATAAGCACTTTTAGATGAATGATAGGTTTTTTATCTTGCAAGATGATCTTTGAAGTCTTGAATCCTAAGGAGATCATCCATGTAGGATAATTATGATAATGTCCTAGGCCTTTGTGCCTTGTTTAGGAGGGTTTATAGAGACTCTAATTCCTTCTTCAAATTTTCCAAGTCCTTATCCTCTGAAACTTTGTTTTGATATTATGTTAAATCCACTCCTATAAGAATCTCTTAATTGGAAAGGACGAAGAACATTATAATATTTTTTTTTTGAAATTTGTAGTGTAAGTGTGTTTATAAGTTCAACAAAGGGACAAGTAGATGAAGAAGGAATATCTTGTGTAGGGATATTTTCCTTTCTATCATCATGCATATCCTCTTTGGTATATTGGGAATAAAGATCCTTATCATCTAAGGCCCCATATTTACTTAATGTTATGCTGGGAGATAGATCATGAATAAAATGTATAACATCATCTTCTCTACAAATATTTTGATGACTAAGATAGGCTCTAGGAGAATAAGGAGGATCTAGAGAGATTGAAACAGATCAATATTTTAATCTTGCCCCTCTTTTGCTAGGGTATGTGCATGAGAAGAAGATAGTGCCATGTTTCTCTTCAAAGATTTCTCTCCATTAGAGAGATCATTGATAGGAGTATTAGCTTGTTCTTCATTCACATTAGACACCCTAGGAGAGGTATTAAGTATTAGGTTTTCCATTAACATCTCTAGGATTGGGATCTACAAAAGCTTTAATGTGATCTACATATGTAATGCATTGTCCTATAAATATCGTGCAATAAAATAGCATGCACTATAAATGAAATATTTGAGATGTAATTGATTAAAAGGAAGGAGTTTTGAAATTCTAAAAATGCAATATGCCAAAGTGTTATGAATGAAAAGAAGCAATGTGAAGTGAAAGAAGTCATTATCCAACACATGATTATGACAATTGTAAGTGAAAATAAAAGTAATCATATGTAAAATAGAAAATAAATCAGATATATTAAGTATCATTATTAATTTTAAAATCAGATCTGAAAAATTGGAGTGATGAATTATGCAACCCACAAATTCAATTAACCAAAATAAATTAGGGTTTTTATAAATTAAACCTCTAAATTTAATTTGATTAAAATGAGATGTATGAATGCAAATTCAAAATTCAAAATGTTTCCAATTCGGATCTAAAACAATTAATCCAAATTAGACAACCCACAAGCTTAATTTTAGAATTTAAAAATTAGGGTTTTTGTGAAATTAACCTCTAAATTTTTGAAATTCAATTGGAAATGAAACTTGTAAATGTGAACTTGAATTTTAAATTACATAAACACTCAGATATGGAGAACATAAATCAGAATTAAAGCTGTAAGGAGTTGGTTTCACCAAAATGTAATGGTGAAAAATTAGGGTTTCCACCATTAGATGTATGGAAACCGATAATTTTTACTTAGGGACCATCACATTAGGGGAAAGATAGGAATTTGATAGATCTAAACCTAAGAGGTATAAATGTTGATGGGTGAACTCACAATACTGGTTCCCACTTTTTGACCAACTTTGACACTTATATGAATATTTTGAAAAAAAACTTCACTTTCCGACACCTATAACTTTTAAATCGTTAAGAATTTGAAGATGATATAAACTAGTGATTTTTAACATTTTGTTTGTAGATTCTAAATATATTTTTTTCAAATTTGTTTGAATAAAATTTTATTGATTTTTCCATCTACCTCAAAAAGTAATTTTTTACAGCAAACAACATTTTTTAAGAGTGATGTGTATCCCGAAATGCATAATTTTTTTTCTATAAATGATGAAAACTTAATTCTTTTGAATTTTGGTTTGTAGCATCAATACCTAGGGCATCCAGTTGGTTTTATAGTGATATGTTGAATATTTTTCATTTTATTAAGTTTTGAAGTTGGACTAATTATAATTTAGATATAGGTGTACGTTTGAACACATAACTTGTTCTATATATATCAAAATTCCATTTTCTTTTTTTTGATAGAAAGAAAACATCAATACCCAGTGCATAGATATTTTTCAGATTTTTTTTGAATTAGTTTACTGTTTTTCCCAATGCATTGAACAAAGAAGTTCATGTTTGGTGAAAAACCTACATTCATAAGAAATGAAATAAAAATATATTAATGAAATTAAATTTACTAAAAGTTATACTATTTGGAAAGCTTATAATAAGGACTAAATACTTTAAAAAAAAAACCTTTTAAATGAATTAATTTGACCTCCCAAAAGCTAATGTAAAATTGGTTTTTTATCAGCATTTGATAGATGCAAAGGAGACTCCATTGCAAGTATGATTTAGAAGTAGAGAGGTTCTATCCAAGAAATTTTGATCTAAGAGCCTTTGATTTAACTCTCTTCAATTAATTACTTAAAATGGGACCTCTTAAAGCTTAAATCATTATATTTTCTAAAAAATGTATGATTTCAACAAAAATCAGGACATACCAAAAAGTGGGAACCAGCTTTGTGAGTTCACCCTGATCAGATTACAGGGATCTTGGAATTATTGAAGATATTGAAATTAGGGTAAACGAGCTAAAATTGAAGTAATTATGCATGATCAGTGAGCTACAATTGTCGAATTGAGCCATAAACTTGGATATGAGAATTGTAAGAGTATTTAGGCCTCTTACCAGAAGGAGCTCCTAATTTGTTGGGACTAGGATGGTGGTATCTCTAGTCCTCTGCACTTTTAGCTCTCCAATGGGGGATGTATTCGTCACTGTAAATAAAGCTTATCCTGAAGATCGCATCTTTGTACCTGTTCCTACGCATAGTAGAGAATGGAAATAGGTTGCGAATAGGTATTTGCCTAAGTCAAACCTTGGTTTAGAAATTAACCTTGAATGAAATATTACAAATACTAAAATAAACAATGAAAAAATATACCTCAAATCTGCAATGACTGATAATGATGCTTTGCTTCTTGAATGTAATCACATATGTTGTATGAAATGGCATGAACATGACAAAACCCTAATCACACATTCTTGCTGAGCTTAGAAATACGGTAGGGGAAGCCTTTAGACAGGCAAAAATTACATCGATCATGAATGCAGGGAAGGGGAAGTTCCTTCCCACACAATCATGAAGATCCTAACATGGAATGTTAACAAGCAACGGATTCTAAAGTGTTGCATTTTTGCTTTGAAAATAGATCTAGCTTTAATCCAGGAAACAAAACTTAGTCAATCGGAAATTGGTATCTTCAAAAGGAAATCGGGTCTTCTAGAAATAGATGCTATACATGTGTTGGGAGCCTATGGGGGCTTGGGAATTATATGGGATCCTAGGCGGATTATAGTTAATTCCGTAGCGGGTAACAAGAATTGGGTGGCTATTGCTGTCAAACTTTTGAGCTGCAATTTAAACTTCATACTTTTTTAATGTCTACGGTCCTGTTTTGACACATGAGAAAGCAATATTGTGGAATGAAATAGGAACAATATTAACTTACCACCTGAAGTGGAATTGCTTTCTAGGAGGATATTTTAATGCTATCTCTGATCTCTCGGACAAAAAAGGTGGCATAAGAAGAGAACATCAAATTTTAGTAGATTTCAGAGAATGGATTAATAATCACAATATGGTAGATATAAAAACAGACAATGACATCTTTAAATGATTGTTGTTCTGTCTCAACATTATGTTATATGTATAAGTTATGTATTTGTGTCGCATGTATAAATTCATCTAATGTAAAGTAAACTAGGAATGAAAGGGAAAATCACGAATCCCTATCCTAATTAGAATTCAAACAAACAAACAATGAAATAACACAGAAGAAAGAAACAACAATATAATTAAAATCAATCAATCCTCCCTATTCCAAGACTGCGTATAGCTTCCATTGCTCTTCTCCTCTTTGTGGTATGGTTGCTCTCAGATATTGCGCTAGCAACCTGCAAATGACACTAAGATTCAAAGTTCGTGATTGTTAAAAATGGAGATTGAATGCTCAATTTATAGATTTTTGGAGAGGATTGATTGAAAGGTGGAACATATTGATCAAGAGGTGGAACTTAGGTGAGCTCACATGCTGATTGATAGTTGAACTGCTGAATTGGAGGTGAAACTGAATAGATTGAATAGATTAAATGAGTTAACTGATTGAGAAAAAAGTTGATTGAGGGATGAAAAATAATGATTGGAGGAAATAAAGAGGAGGAGATAGTTAACTGATCGAAAGCTGATTAAGAGCTTTATTTAGAAAAAGCTAACTAAAAGATAAAAATAGAGATCGAAGAGATAATTGAATTAATTAATTAATTGATTGAATTAATTAATTTAGCATGACCTTGCACTTTGAATTTGATTTTCAATTTAATCTTTGCATGAGAATTAATTCAAATGTTGAATTTATTTTAAATTCAAATTGTTATTTGAATATATTTAGAACTTGATTTTGGAATTCAATTTGATTTTTGAAATCATGCACATGTATTTGAAATTAGAAGAAATTACAAGAATATGAAATTAGAATTTGAAATTAGATGAAATAATTAAATTAGAAGAATAAGATTAATTAACTTAATTAAAGAATTATTTAACTAATTGGAGAAATAATTAGTATCAGATTAATGAGATATTTTTAGGTGTCTACATTTGCCCCTCTTTGAGACAATGTCAGAATAATGTTGTTTCAAAGAAAATAAAAAAAATTCTACCCGAGTATGCCCCAGCGATGCTTAGGATATAATGCCCCCTCAAGAGATTGTTTATGCATTAAAGGTATGAATGATCCCTCGAAAGAAGAAGAATGTGAGATAGAAGAATAGTTAGTTGATTAGAGATAGAGATAGGTGATGTGAAGATGATATTGAGATAGAATATGAGAGAATAAACCTTACAATAAAATAGAATAATGTTAGATGAGAATTAAAAGCAATTGAGGATGATTGATATGAGATGATGGATTGATAATGATAGACATAAAATGAAGATGATGGTTTTCTCGAACTTTTGTGCCTTTATTCATAGCATAATATATATTCATCACTAAGCCTTATTATGTAACAATGGAGCTTTGCACATCAGGGTATAAGGAACCAAGATGTATAGATATCTCATTGAAGAAACAAACACGTAGCAGACAAGGAGTGAACCCCTCCATTATGGGAAATACACTAGGGGTTGAGGTATGTGTGGCATTCACTAGCTGAATGCTCCTATCATAGACACCCACTAGAGCAATTTCTCTAGAACTTCATTGGTTCACACCACAAACAACAAACAAAGAAAAATATAATGCCCATCATGGCTCCTCTAGTTACTTGTGGACATTCTTGAGTAGCATAGGAACATGATCTGTCGCCAAATGATAAAAGATAAAGATTGACCCGGATAAAATTCAGCAGCTATACTGACCTTGTGCCTTCGTTCTCAGTTGCTTGATGTGATGGTTGATAATGTCTGATCTCAGAAAGTTGCGGAATCCGTTTAAGACTGACCTGTCTGATTTCAAGTGTATCCTCTTCTGTTTAAGACAAGATAATGATCACTTGATATGGATATGTTACGATTGATAAGACAGTTTGATCAGTTGATTGCAAATGTTTGACTGGATAGTCGTATCCTTTGTTAACTTCGCGTGAAGTGTTTGCTGGATATTTGCTAGGGTATTTGTTTCTTGCGAGACATTTTATTGCAAGTATTTTTTGATTTTTTTTGGATTTTTTGGATTATATTTGAATGTTTTTGGTTAATTTTTTCTGGACATTATATGGATGTTTTTGATTGAGTTTTTCAGGACATTATATGAATGTTTTTGATTGAGTTTCTTCAAAACCTTTTTTGAATGTTTTTGGATTTTGTGGATTATATATGAATGTTTATTGGATTTTGATGTTTTACCAATATTTTTGGATTTTGTGGATCATATACGAATGTTTTTGATTGAATTTTTTAGGACATTATATAATTTTTAGGATTTTTTCAGCTATGCCCCTCATGTGCAGACATGTATGACATGAGGATCTGCCGAATGCATGCAGAGACAATGAATTTTTGACATGACCTACGTTAATGTAATATGCATCATGAAGATGCATTTCTTATTCGGACAAGGATGATTGTGTTTGTTTAGCATTTCATAATACACCAATTGAATTGGAGGTACAAAATATTTCATAGATAAGCGGTCAATCGATCCTTAAGGTCCCTTGGAACATCCAAATTAACACACTTAGTGACTAGGATTTACAAATGGAGATGCAAAAAACTTTCCCATTGGTTCTTGAAACTTTGATCTTCTTTTGCCCATGTGCGTGCAAATGAGTTAATTCCTACTCTTGTGCTCACTAAATATCCTTACCATCCTATATGACTAGCTACATGGATTATTCTAACTTCAAAAGCATCCCGGATAAAGTCTCGCTGCCAGCAAGCTTTTAGAGCTCTGACGAGGTTATAGACTGTAATTTCTCAAATATTTCTCCATTTCCAGCAGGAGTCCATAGCCCTGATGGAGTTACTCGCATGTTCCCATAGTCAAGATTTTTGTCGCACTTGTATGCGTGATATTTCAGTTATATATCATTGCTCTTTTGCCTTGAGATGAATATTTGGCATAGCACTTTTTATTTTTTATTTTCTTGCCTTGACTTGTAAGTAATGAAACCTACTTGGTGTGACAATTACAACGACGCTGAAGTAGAATTTTACATTTTTCATTAGTCATATGATCAACTAGGTGTCTCGAATGAATTATAGATTTTGTTAATGTGTTTGAGATATAGAAATTGATAGATTTTGGGTTAACAAGTCTCAAATAGTGAAATCACTACCCAACCATAAGAAAGCATCGTCATAGGGCGATGTTGAAAATGTATGACCTTAGGAGCTCGAAGAGTTCATCTTTGAATATCTAAGAAAGGAGACGACCCTTGTTTCTCTTGAATGCAAACAGATGATAAAATTGGACAATTGCCTTGTTTTATTGATGCTAATATAGGTAAATGCAAAATTTTTATGAATGCGATGCATTTGAAAAAGAAACTATATGCGATGTAGTGCTTTGAGGAAAAATGATATGCAATGCAGAAAGTAAAACATAAACTAACCCAACCCTTAGATATAATATCGTTTAAGGTGCATGCTGTTCATAGGGCCAGGGAGTGGATCTCCCTCCATGGTAGCCAAATGGTATGCTCCATTTCCTATAACCCTTGTTATGATAAAAGGACCTAGCCAGTTAGGTTCAAACTTCCCTGGCTTTTCTCGTTCCGCTAGGTTCCTTTGGTTCTCCTTGAGAACTAGATCTCCCACTTCAAAATTCCTTGGGCGTACTCGTTTATTATAACTCCTTGTCAATCTGTTCTGGTAACCTTGTACCTGATTGAAAGCAGTTTGTCTCTTTTCATTGAGCGTTTCCAGCTCTTGTAATCTTGCAACCCGATAGTCTTCCTCTGATATGATGTTTTTTAAGGAGACTCTTAAAGATGGTAGTTCTATTTCAATAGGTAGTATCGCTTCTGTACCATAGACCAAGGAATATGGTGTTTCTCTTGTAGGGGTGCGTACTCCTGTTCTGTAAGCCCAAAGAGCGGGATTCAACTGGAGATGCCTGTCCCATCCCGCGTCAGTGACAACTTTCTTAAGGATCTTCTATATTGTCTTGTTTGTTGCCTCTGCTTGTCCATTGCTTTGCAGATAATATGGTATTGTAAATCTTTGTTGTATTTAAATTTTTTCACAATTCTCTCATTTCTTGATTTTTGAATGGACGTCTATTATCTGTCACTATGCACATTGGAGTCCCATACAGATAGGTTATGTAATTAAGCATGAATTTTTCTATTTCCTTGCCAGTGGTGTATGTAAGGGGAATTGCCTCAACCCATTTAGTAAAATACTCAGTAGCTGTTAAGATGAATTTGTGCCCATTGGAAGAAGTAGGATTGGCTTTACCAACTAGATCTAACCCCCATTGTGAAAATGGCCATGGTGATGTAATAGGTTGAAGATCTTGTTCCGGTGCATGAATGAGGTTTCCATGCATTTGACATTGTTTACATTTTTGTACATATTTATTTGCATCCTTTTCTATAGTTGGCCAATAGTATCCCGTTCTTAACAATTTCTTTGATAGTGGTGGGCCACTTTGATGCACCCCGCAAATTCCATCATGTACCTCCTTTAGGGCAAGTTGTGCTTCTCTTTCATCAAGACATCGGAGAAGGGTTTGATCAAAGCCCTTTCTATACATTGTGTCAGCAATAATAGTGTGTCTGGATGCTTGACGAATAAGAGTTTTCTTTTGATTTCTAGACAAATCAAGAGACATATACTGAGTATGTAAGTATGTGTATATCTCATTATACCATGGGGATTATAGACCCACAATTGCACATACATATTCTAATGAGGGAATCTCATATGTCGGTATCATCAATTGATCTACAATAAACTCAAACTGAGTTTCATTATTAGGCATATTTAGTAGAGACCCTACTGTAGTTATGGCGTCAGCTGCCTTGTTCTGCATCCTTGGAATTTGTTCAAAAGTGATGTTACTGAAATATTCTTTGTAATCTTCTGCCATTTGTTTATAAGGAAGCAGTTTATCATCTTTTGTGTTGTAGTCATCATTGACTTGATTTACAATCAGTTGTGAGTCACCGTAGGCTTGTAATTCTTTTATCCTCCACTATACAGCGGTACGACGTCCTATGATGAGAGCTTCATATTCAACTATATTGTTCATACATGGAAAATTTATTCTGAATGACTTAGGGATAGAATCACCTTGAGGGGTGATGAAAAGAATTCTAGCTCCAGCCCCATGATTTGTATAGGACCCATCAAAGTATAATTTCCACAAGGTAGATGTTGTCAATGTAAACACAGATTCATCAGGAAAGTCTATTAGTAGGGGGTGACTATCTTGCAAGGTAGCCTCTGCTAACTGATATGCTATAATCTGCCCTTTGATTGCCTTTCTGTCCACATATTCTATATCAAACTCACTTAAAATCATGACCCACTTAGCCAATCTTCTAGTCAATGTTTCTCTTCTTAACAAATATTTTAGTGGATCAAAGCGTGCAATGAGTTGTACTTTGTGTACTCAACATATAATTTCTAAGTTTTTGAGATGCAAAAATCACTGCTAGACATGCTTGTTCTATAGGAGTGTAATTAAGCTCATATCCAATTAAGGTTCTACTTATATAGTAGATTGCTCTTTCTTTTCCTTGATCATCATGTTGTACCAACAATGCTCCTAAAGATGAGTTTGTTGCTGACATATATAGTAATAGGGGTATTCCTGGAGTAGGTGGAAGTAACACTAGAGTATTTAAAAGATAATATTTTAAATATTGGAAAGCTTCTTGGCACTGTTCTGTCCATTTGAAGGTAGCTCCTTTTCTGAGTAAATATTGGAATGGATGACATTTATCCACTAGCTGTGCTATGAATCTCCTTATGGACTATAGTCTTCCTTGTAACCCTCTTAAATTCTTAAGTGTTGATGGAGGTTGCATATCCATGATTGCTTTGACCTTTGCAGGAACTACTTCAATTCCTCTGTTAGACACAATAAACCCTAAAAGTTTGCCTGCTGTTATACCAAACACACACTTTTTTGGGTTTAGCTTGACATTGTACTGCTTTAATCAATCAAATATCTTTGCAAGGACTTCAAGGTGACCTTCTCTTGTTCGTGATTTAGCCAGTAGATCGTCCACATAATATTCCATGATATTGTGGATCATGTCATGAAATAGTGTCGTCATAGCCCTTTGATATGTTGCTCCTGCATTCTTAAGACCAAACGACATAACGTTCCAACAGTATGTTCCCCATGGACAGGTAAATGGCGTCTTGTGTTGATCTTCTGGTGCAATCCTGATCTGGTTGTATCCCGAGAAACCATCCATTAATGAAAGCATTTCATTCCCAATAGTTAAGGCAACTATCATGTCTATGTTGGGTAACGGGAAATCATCCTTGGGACATGCTTTGTTTAGATCTCGAAAGTTGGTACATATTCTTATGCCCTTAGTGGGCTTAGTAACAGGTACTAGGTTGGATATCCATTTTGTATAGTCAATAGGTCGAATGAAGCCCACATCCAAAAGATTTTGGAGTTCTATTTTGACCAGTAATGCAATCTGTGGATGCATCTTTCTTAACTTTTGTTTGTACGGTTTAATCCTTGGTAGCAATGGTAGATGATGTAACACCAATTCTAGATCTAAGCTTGGCATATCCGCATATGACCAAGCAAAATTAATAGGACGTTGTTTTAAAAATTGTATTAATTTGTCTTTTTCTTCTTGGTTCAATGATTTTGCTAAGTGGATATTATGTACAACTTCTCCTTCTGCTATATTTACTTCTTCAATCTCTTCCATGAGTAATGCTGAATTCTCTTTTTCAATAGAGAGGTTGTCTAGTTCACTCTTTCCATTGTGATTACTTTGATCCATATCTTATGTTACAGAGGCACTTGCCTCTCCAAAGTATGGCGTTCTATCCAGGTCTACAAAAAATCCTGCCTTGTGATCACCTTGTGGAAATCCTTCTTTGACACCAAGGAATTCTGCAATAGCTTCATCATTCTCAAACCAATCTAGATTTGGTTTTCCTTCTCATCCCCAATCAATCAAATGTGAGTGTAAAAGGGGTAATTCATTACTCCCTTCTGTTGTAACAGATCCTGATAACATGCATACCTGGTTATTTCAGGGACCTAGTATATTTTCATCATCTATAGGCGATTTGTGATACCTTATCATGTCAATTGTTTGTGGGCTGGAATCATGATTAGATAAAAATTCACAGTCGTGAGAATCTGTCTCTTTCTATATATGTTTCAACTTCTGAGGTTGTATCACTTATCTCCTCTTGTTCTAGTATTTGATTTTGTTGTAGATCGACGGGCCTCCTTTGTATGGGGGTTACCCTTCTTAAACCTGGTATAAGTCGTTGTAGTCTTTCTTCATCTGATTCATTGGGTAGATCTTGAGTTGTTTCCCTTGGCAGAAGTATTGAAAACAACCAAGGATTAGGCTCATTTACTAGTGCTAAGCCTATGTCTGTTACCATATTTTCTTGTGCAGATGTGTCAGATATTGTATTGCTGGGTGACTCAGTGTTAGGTTCTTGTAGAAGTTGTCTCATATCTTCACCATCTGATTTTGCACTAGGCGATGTTGGTACTTTCTTGCTTGTCTGAGATGAAGAGGGAAACTCTCATGTTGACAACTGACTTTTAGATATGTACTTTGACAGTAGCCTTGGTCTGTTAAGTATATCTAATGCACGTTGTCTTTCTTCTATTATATTTGGTACATCTTTATATTCTAACCCTTCATTCTTTGGATTGTTGTTTAGTACAACAGGTTCTAATCTTCCTTGATTTTGTAACCCCAAGCTTGTGGTACCATCATACCCATGTTTTTGTAGCATCTTGAATCCATTGCCATACTAATCTAAAGGTAACTTGGGTATTGTCATGTCATCTTCTTCTCTGTATATCCAGTGATTGACATCTTCATTTAGAGGTTCTTCTTGTAAATCTCCCCACGTAATGAAAGAGCATGAATCTGAGTATTTGAGTATTTATTTTCCTTTGTCTTGTTTCATTACTGCATTTTGAGGTTTCCCAAAAGACCTAGGAGACAGAGATAACTATTTTCCATTTGAGGTACTTGAAATAGCACATTCTCCACAACCAATATCTTTTATCTGCAAAGAAGATGTTGTAGGCGCATTCTTCTATGTTTATGTGATTGTTAATGACTCCATTTGTGTAGTGAGTGGTGCTGCTTGATTAATTGGTACCTGGTTATCTACACTTGCCTTTAAGTGATTACAGTGTTGGAATGGATTTGGATCACCCTTTATGGTGATTTCAATGCCATTGTAGGGGAATTTGACACATTGATGAAATGTTGATGGTACACTTGCATTGTGTGAATCCACGGGCGACCCAATAACATGTTGTACCCTAGTTCTTTGTCCAACACTTGAAAAGTAACCTCTGTTGTTATAGGTCCTATTTGCACTGGTAGCATAACTATACCCTTTGAAGGACGCTCTTCATCATCATATGCTTTGATGTTTATTCTCTTTGAAGAATCAATATGAAGTTCAAAATATCCCAATGCCTTAACCAACTTTAATATACAAATGTCGAGACCAACTCCTCCATCTATAAGTACTCTTCTAATTCTTCTCTTATGTATGTAAGCTTCTAGATGTAGCGGGTCATTATGGAGAAGTCTATCACTAGGAATATCTTGTTCTGTGAATGCAATGTGGGCACCCTGTGCCAAATTCCCCACCATGGATTGGAAGGCATTTTCATCTATATTTCTGTCCACTATTGAATCTTGAAGTGCTTTGTCGAGAATAGCTTTATGAGTTGGTGATATACACAATAGTTCAAAGAGTGATATCTGTGCCGAGGTTTTCTTGAGTTGCTTAACAACATTATAGGTCCCTACTATTGGTGGTGGGTTTGATGGTACTCCTTGTAAAATTACTTTAGATTTGCGAGTAACTACTGCATAGTCTCTGTCTCTAGGAGTTATCGTAATTGTAGCAACTGTATCATCTCTTGTGAGGGAACTGTCTGTAACATATGTTGTGTTATCAAGGTTAATTTTATATCCCTTCCTATAGTCATTATGTGCAAGTCTGACATCCATGATATGTGCTATAAGTTCATCTTCAAACCATCTCGACTGAAACGGTTCTTCATGCCCCTAGTCCATAAGACAAAGATTCTTGTCTTCATCATATTTTGGTGCTTCTAACAACATGCAAATTTGGTTATCATCGTTGTAAGTCTCTTGACATTGCTCATCATTATCAAGTGCTTCTTGTGAATCATCATTTACTACATCTCCTGAGCTAATGGCAGAATAGTGTAGTCGTATGAGACTTTTGTGTAGTTAGTTGTATTATCTTGTGTTCCTGACATGGATGCCTTCCCTTTGTCATGTTTGACAAATGGATCCTTAAAGATGGTATGATTCGTGTTTGCTGACGTTTTGTTGGTGTCAATTGTGATGTCACCTTGATCGATCATATCTTAGACTAAGTTTTTCAATTTATAGCAACTTGCAGTGTTGTGACCTTTAGTACGATGATAGTCACATAAATCACTCTCATTCCACCATGTAGGTTTGAAAGGACCTGGTTCATATACTCTTACTTCTGGCAAAGTTATCATGTTTGTTTGTATCAACTTTTTAACGTTGATTCAATAGGTTCCCCTAGAGGTGTGTAATTCCTTCTTGGAGCATTTACCCTTGGAAATTTTGTGTTCATAGTTTGCGCAGCATTTACATTTGTCGAGACAGTGTTATTCTCTATGTGCGGACTAAATGATTGACTTGGACCTTGTAAAGACAAAATCGGTTGAGTTCTGTTCACTGTACGGGTGTCTACCACACCATCGTTGGTCACATTTTTATTTTTCGACCAAAATTTGGATTTATCGATATTGTTATTGCCATATTTTATGAGACCTTGTTCTACTAGTCCTTTCTCACATTTTAGGGCTTTTTCAATGATTTGTTTAAATGTGGTCAAACATTGCATTTGTATCGGGTACTTGATTTTAGGAATTAAGGTTTTTGTGAACATGTCAACTTGCTCTATTTCTGGAATAATAGTTTTGCACCTCCTATAGAGATTTTTCCATCGTTGTATGAAGGATGTGAATGTTTCATTCTCATATTGTTTTGCGGCACATAAGTCCATCAAAGTGACTTGGGTTTCAATGATATGCGAGAAGTTAGCAATGAAGTGTTCAACTAATTCACCCCATGATATGATAGTTGGTGGTAAATGTGAAACCACTCCAAGGCTGAGCCTCCCAGACTTTTAGGAAACAGTCTCATTAGATAAGTGTCTTCAGTTGCAACCTCTATACATGCCCGTAAAAAACTCTCTGACGTGATCTCTAGGATCACCTTTCCCTCGATATCTGTCAAATTTTGGTGTTTCAAAATGTGGTGGGAAAGGTGACATGTATAATGTGTGATCAAAAGGATAAGGATGTAAGTCCTGCATTGTGTACCTCTTTTTATCATTATCGGTTTGCATAGTTGTCATATGTTGTTGTAGATTCTATACTTGTTGGGACAAAATATCCATTTGAGTCAGAGGTACACTTTGCGCATGAATATTTCCCACAAAAGGATTCGTGGTAGTATAACTAGGAGGTTGTTGAAAGGTACCATAATTATAATTCCGCATATTATGAG
The DNA here is from genome assembly GCF_030272615.1 of Cryptomeria japonica. NCBI lineage: Eukaryota > Viridiplantae > Streptophyta > Pinopsida > Cupressales > Cupressaceae > Cryptomeria > Cryptomeria japonica. The sequence continues at coordinate 509,943,149 of NC_081415.1, read as the reverse complement.
TTCCACTAGGTACTATAAAATAAGCGATATGTGAGCCCATGTTTGACTGAGTTGTACTCGTTGTATTAGCGGAACCTAGGTTTGCATTTTGATGACTGCATGTAGATCCTATAGAATAGGACACCAGAGGTTGGGTTGCACTTGTTGTATGAGGAAATTATGTTTGAATAGGTGCTGAGACACTTGACATCATCGGAATAGCCTGTGTTGGTGCGCTGACATTTATTGTTGAGAATGATGCACTTGTTTGAGAATTCGCGTTTGAAATGTCATTTGTTTGTATATATGATGTTGATGTATTCTGAGGAAAACTTGTGGTCGTCGCTTGTGTTTGTGTCATATGTGGTATTTGATTGCTATTTTGACCTAGAGTATTTCCTAGTGGTAATATTGTTGTGATATCAAAATCTTCAGGTAATTTGGCCCCATTTTGTAATAACAACGAGAGATACTTATCCCTATTAGTATGTATAAGAGCGTCTAAGATCATAAGGACATTTGGGTCCTGTTGAGTTGATTCAATCTCTTCGTGTGTTAAACTTTGTTGTAGTTCATGTATTGCCTGAGAATTTGACTATTGACTAGTTGATATGTCCATGTTCCAAGTTGGATTTACTGACAAGTCGATGTTTGGGTCCATTTTACTTTTTGCCTTTTGTGACCTTGTGACGAGCATTTAAGACTTCTATATGAGGACGGTTTAGAACCTGATGCAAGACAACACTAATGCAAGACTATAGACCTAAATATGGAATATGCAACACTAGACTAGACTTTCTATTGAGGATTTTGACGTGAGACTTGTTGAGTATTTCGAGATTTTTGTAACGCAAGTTTTTCAAGCTCTTCTCTTAGACGTTCTGCCTCAATTTCTCTATCAATTCTACAAGCAATTTTATACTCTATATTTAGTTCATACTCGACTCCTATATAATGAGGCGTGTTTCTCTTCAATTGCCAGGCTAAGTTACCTAAACCGTCAATGATTTCTCATTGACAGCCGTTTGGCATTAGATTAGGTTGCTCGAAGGGGACCAAACCATCACCTGGGAGACCCATCAAGACACATGCTATGACTTTCTAGGATGATTGTGCAAATGATGATGGACTAAGACAGACCTATATGAGGTCTAGACAAGGACTTAATCTAAGGACGTATATGAGGACGATAATGAGGACGTAAATGAGGACTATGCTATGACTAAGGACGATAATGAGGACATAAATGAGGACGTAAATGAGGACTTATGCAAGGACTAAGGACGATAACAAGGACATAAATAAAGACTATGCAAGGACTAAGGACGATAATAAGGACGTAAATGAGGACTGCAAGGACTAAGGACGATAATAAGGACGTAAATGAAGACTATGCAAGGACTAAGAACAATAATAAGAACGCAAATGAGGATTATGCAAGGACTAAGGACAATAATACGAACGTAAATGAGGACTATGCAAGGACTGCCTATGGTCACAAGTATGTAATTTTGTTTTTTTGAGTTTGCAGGACCGTTTGATGTTTCAAGATGGACTGTGTTTCCAGTAATTTTGTGTGTAGGACAAGTTTGTTGTTTTCCAAGTCTGAGAACAGTTGTTTGAAGGTAGGTATAGCCGACTGAACTTGTTTTCAAACAAACTCTGAGAATTCAGAGATATGCAGGGTAGGGCCTGAAATAGCCCAATATTGACTCAATACTAGTCTGACACAACAATACATATAAAAGCACAAAAGACAATCCTAGGGTGGAAATTGGAAACCATTCAAATGAGGCCCTTACGAAATACCGAAACAAGACGAACAACTAGAGAGTCTCACAGCACTGGCTCCACTCCATGGCACACACTTCTCGGACATGCCAGTTTCTCTTACCCCGAAGATCCAAAGATCTTATCACCGAGGGATTTCTGTCTCATAATGCAAGGTACATGAAGGGACCCTACCAATACGATCCACACTCCCGGAATCATTGAATGTAGGATTTGGGTGACTAAGTTGGTTCTTATTGTAAAATTTCGAGGGTTCCCGATCCAACGACAAATTCTCAGAGCAAGCCACTTAAGACTTTAGTTGAGCTTATCGGTGCAGGGAACGCCCCCACATACGTCGAATTCACTCAACACTCTAGCTGTCTGACCAATATATTTATATAGCGGCTCGAAAAAACCGCTCGAGAGTACGCTGGGAGAGATGATATCCCCAACACATCCCAATTTGAAGTACCTCTGTGGGGTGATGAAATCCCCAGTCAAAGATACCCCTCACTACTTGAAATAAAATAAATTTGGGCGTTGTTGTCACCTTCTCCCTTTCTCCCAAGATGCTGAAGGCGGGTGGAAAGGTAGTTAATGCAATAGTAGGTCCACCCCAAACACAATAAAATATTCTTTTCCTTAAAAAAACAAACGTGAGTTAATCTATTAAGCAGCCCAAATTCACGTTCGTTTTAAAAACCCAAATTTAGGTGTTAGATACGCATGTGCATGCCAATTTTAAAACACCAAATTGAAATATGAATGCATGCATGCCAATTTTAACCATTGTTTATTTTAATCCCAAAACTGAAGTGTGATACACTCATGTCCATTTTAACCATTGTTTATTTTAAGCCCAAAACTGAAGTGTGATACATGCATGTATAAATTCATCATTTGTAAAGTAAACTAGGAATAAAAGGGAAAATCACGAATCCCTATCCTAATTAGAATTCAAACAAACATACAATGAAATAACATAGAAGCAAGAAACAAGAATATAATTAAAATCGATCAATCCCCCCTATTCCAAGACTGCGTATAGCTTCCATTCTTCTTTTCCTCTCTATGGTATGGTGGCTCTTAGATTGAAAGGTGGAACCGATTGATCAAGAGATGGAACTCAGGTGAGCTCACATGCTGATTGATAGTTGAACTATTGATTTGGAGGTGAAACATAATAGATTGAATAGATTAAATGAGTTAACTGATTGAGAAAAAAACTGATTGAGAGATGAAAAAGAATGATTAGAGGAAATAAAGAGGAGGAGATAGTTAACTGATCGAAAGCTGATTGAGAGCTTTATTTAGAAAAAACTAACTAAAAGATAGAAATAGAGATTGAAGAGATAATTGAATTAATTAATTAATTGATTGAATTAATTAATTTAGCATGTGCTTGCACTTTGACTTTGATTTTCAATTTAATCTTTGCATGAGAATTAATTCATATATTGAATTTATTTTAAATTCAAATTGTTATTTGAATATATTTAGAACTTGACTTTGGAATTCAATTTGATTTTTGAAATCAATTTGAAATTAGAAGAAATTACAAGAATATGAAATTAGAATTTGAAATTATATGAAATAATTAAATTAGAAGAAAAAGAATAATTAACTTAATTAAATAATTATTTAACTAATTGGAGGAATAATTAGTATGCGATTAATGAGATATTTTTAGGTGTCTACATTTGCCCCTCTTTGAGACAATGTCAGAATGATGTTGTTTCAAAGAAAATTAAAAAAAAACTTCCCCAGTATGCCCCAGCGACACTTAGGGTTCACCAAAATGTCGCATGTATAAATTCATTTAATGTAAAGTAAACTAGGAATGAAAGGGAAAATCATGAATCCCTATCCTAATTAGAATTCAAACAAACAGACAATGAAATAACACAGAAGCAAGAAACAAGAATATAATTCAAATCAATCAATCCCCCTATTCCAAGACTGTGTATAACTTCCATTGCTCTTCTCCTCTTTGTGGTATGGTGGCTCTTAGATATTGCGTTGGCAACCTGCAAATGACACAAAGATTCAAAGTTTTTGATTGTTGAAAATGGAGATTGAATGCTCAATTTATAGATTTTTGGAGAGGATTGATTGAAAGGTGGAACAAATTGATCAAGAAGTGGAACTGAGGTGAACTCACATGCTGATTGATAGTTGAATTGCTGATTTGGAGGTGAAACATAATGGATTGAATAGATTAAATGAGTAACTGATTGAGGGATGAAAAAAAGTGACTGGAGGAAATAAAGAGGAGGAGATAGTTATCTGATAGAAAGCTGATTGAAAGCTTTATTTAGAAAAGGCTAACTAAAAGATAGAAATAGAGATTGAAGACATCATTGAATTAATTAATTAATTTAGCATGTGCTTGCACTTTGACTTTGATTTTCGATTAATCTTTGCATGAGAATTAATTCAAATATTGAATTTATTTTAAATTCAAATTGTTATTTGAATATATTTAAAACTTGACTTTGGAATTCAATTTGATTTTTGAAATCATGCACATGTATTTGAAATTAGAAGAAATTAGAAGAATATGAAATTAGAATTTGAAATTAGATGAAATAATTAAATTAGAAGAATAAGATTAATTACTTAATTAAATAATTATTTAACTAATTGGAGGAATAATTAGTATGCGATTAATGAGACATTTTTAGGTGTCTACAATTTGTATTAAAATAGTAGAAAAAATTAAAAAAATTACAAAGTTGTTCTGATACATATTCTAGTCCAATACATATTGTACCATTCTTTCTTCCTTAACATCTAAATATCAAACTAACCTAATAATCCAACTTACAATCTACTAATCACACCCCCTACCATCCACACATATCAAAACCAACTGACAAAATGGCCTTTCGACTAAAGCCAAATGCATACAATTCGACAAAAAGAAACACATTTTTTACCTGTTTAGATGACTCTCTTCAGTCATGCCTCTGTGGAGCTAGTAATCTTCTTTCTTGAAGTATGGCTTCTTTTTGTTCTTCTTCTTAGCATCTTCTCCTTCCTGGTCTTGTAAGGTTGTCTCTCTACTTCTTAGATATTCCTTGATATGCCACCATCCATCTTGTGCGTCAACCCTTCTTGCTTCCCTATCATCATCAACACCCTAGACTAAAAATGGTCCAACCACATGCACCTCACCACCCTTGGTCACAAAACCTTTACTTGGCCTTGCCATCACTAGAAAGGTATTCAGACTCTCTTTCCACTCCTCTCTCACACATTCTTTCATCACCCACTTCACATCCTCCTTTGTTCCCAGCTCCAAACACCAAGCCAAAAAAATGGAGGCCACATTTGCATTTGAATAAATCTGAATAAAGATTTCATGTATTTCTCTATCAACATCATGTCCACCATGCCAAGGAATTGAGTATCTTTGATTTTGAATATATGTTTCATGCGTTCCTCTGTGGTAATGCCTTTGAAGGCACCCTGCCGCTTTGCCATTCCCAACGAAAAAATTGCTTCTATTGTGTTCTCCATGCAAACAACCTCCTCCTTGCTAGTTCATCAATCAAATCTTTCACCTACTCTCTACTCTGTTAGCTATAAGCCATCTCTTCCTAGTTTAAAAGACTTTCCTTGGAAACCAAGCCTTTGCCAATGCCGACAAAGTTGGTAGTCTATCTATCCTTGTCAATTGCCCCACCCTTTATTTATAACCACCAACAAAGATAGAATTTTGATGAGTTTTAACCCTTTCCATCCCATCTACTTGACCTTCATGGTTGTTCTCCTTGCAAACAACTTCCTTCCTACCAGTCCGTCGATTAAAGCTTTCACTTGCTTTCTACTCTGTTAGCTAAAAGCCATCTCTTCCCAATTTAAAAGACTTCCCTTGAAAACCAAGCCTTTGCCAATGCCGACAAAGTTGGTAGTCTATCGATCCCTATCAATTGCCTCGTCCTTTGTTTATAACCACTGATAAAGATATAATTCTGACAAGTTTTAACCCTTTCCATGCCATCTACCTGATCTTCATGGTTATTATCCCCCTTATGACTTCTCTACAATTATCCCTTCTACAGTGTCAACGTCCTCTCCTAAGGAGAAATGAACTCTTTTTAAATCCTTCCATCATTCTATCCTCTCTTCCTTGTCTAATCCACACCTCCAATTCGAAGCTTTGTCAACCTGTACATTTCCTTCTCTTACAATATGGGACACTTTGAAATCTTGAAAATGTTTTAAGAAATTCAAAATTAGCTTAATGCATTTATTAATCTTCCAATTTTGAGCTTCTTCCCGGGCAATCACATTTACCATGATTTGTGAATCACCCTCACGGTGAATTTTAGAGACCAATATGTATGGCTAACCTTATTGTGAGCAAAGCTACTTGCGCTTCTGCTTCATTGTTTGTTCTATCTTTGAGTCTTTGTGCTCCAATTGCTAAGATTACTCCATATTCATTCCCTGTGAAACACCCAACACTTGATCTTCTAAGGTTTCCCTTAGAAGCATAGTCAAAATGTATCTTCACCCATCCTTTAATTGGTCTCTCCCATAACACCTTTCTCATTGACACTAAGCTAGGATCAACCCAAAGAGACCCATGAATAGGCCTATATTATTAAAAAATTTATCAATTAATTGTGATATAATAAATTTAATTGGTAAAGACATTTTTCAATTATATTAGTTATTAAGTTTTATACATTTTAGAATTTTATTATGTTAAGTTTGACTTGTGTGTGACATTAAAATACATATATTTTTATTAATAACAATTTACTCAAAACACAACTTTCGATTAGGTATATATTCTCTCATAATGTTATAATTTGCTACAAGGCTAATATCTATGTAATCTAATTATATACATAAAAACATATATCACAAATAATCATCATTTAACCAAAACTAAATTATAAATACGCATCTTACTATAATAATTAATAGTAGAAAAGTGTACACTTAATGCTTTTCCTTTTCATTTGACATTTAGTGTTCACCCTTATGTTTGAATAAAGGTTATCATCAAAATTATTTTGATATATAATGGACAAATGATCTTTTATGATCATTGAGCACAAGTATTATCCCTAAGATTCTCATATAAATATTCTATAAAAATACTTGCCGTCTCAAATCCTCTTAAAATTATTTTTACAATTTTGAAAAAACCTCAAATCTTTTTGACACTCTTAATTGTGTAGATATTATCACTATTATTTATATAATAACTTTCCCATCTTTTTAAAGGTTGTTGTGTGCTGCAATGAGTATGATTTTTTATGACATTCACATTGTTTCCCTAACAAGAGAAACAATGATCAAGTTCCTACCAATAGGGCAGTTAGATTGGAGGAGAAAATAGAAAAGGATATGGTTAGTTTAGAGCTACAAGGGGTAAGAGAGAGAGTTAGAAGGTGACAAAGGCAAGTAGTAGAGAGAGGTATTGAGAAAGCTGGAGAGGGATAGAGAAGTGTTACTAGATTATAAATAAATATTGTTGTTAATGAATAAAAGGGAAGTGTTACCAATGAAATTTAACATTATTCTCTTTCAATACTAAATAATTATCAATATTGATAATTATTTATTTATTGTTGAAAGTGAATGCTACTAATTTTATTTGGTCAAACTTCAAAAACTAAAATGAGTGCTAATTATATATCTTAAAAGTTTAAATTCATAATTAATTTTATAAATATAAAAGGTTTAACCATATAATTTTTAATGTTTTGGGTTTCCCATATCCTAATTATACACTTATTGATCTTTAGAATAATGACACTTTTTCCATGATCACATATTAGATTTCGTAACTTTATCATTTACATTTACCTTTGATGTCTTAGATTCCCTCCTACTAGACATTGTGAATCAAGCTATAGCACATACTCACTTCCAAATTATGTGCTCTCATCAAATGAATACAACATCACACTACTAATCCCACCGAATCCTAACTCTAAATACATATCCTACCTCAATTGATAGGAAAGTGATGCATTGCGTCCCTTGTTAAAAATTGCAATTTTGATGATTTTTTACCAAATTATGCTTCTATGATAATCTGCACCTCATTCATTCTTTCTCACCTACTAGATTTTAAATTGTATTTTATATTTTAGTATGTAAACCAAATTATGCTTCTATGATAATCTACACCTCATTCATTCTTTCTCACCTACTAGATTTTAAATTGTATTTTATATTTCAGTATGTAAATATATTCTATATTTACTTGTACCTATTAGTTACATGTAGTGACTAAAGAAACCTAACGAAAGAGATATGTATATATTTGTTATTACTCAGCCATCAACGTAACTGATCAATTTGTTGGGTAGTCTCTCGTGTTTACCACAAGCAGCTATGATCAATATTCTCTTACAGTTCTCATATAACCTCTAAATTATTTTCAGAAAGGAGAATAATTCTTTATACTAGAATCTTTCTACGCAACTAAAATTTTAGCTACAACTATGCAACTAAAATAGGGAAATTTTTGTTATAGCAGCACGGAAACTTAATGCTGCTAACCAGAGAAGCTACAATACAAGACCCTACCAATTTTCCAAGTCTAATGATCGAAGTTTAAAGCAAAGGAAGAGCCCTCATCAAGGTTTCTTAAAGCACAAAACTTATGACATCATAATATCATGCTAGCTTCTATCATGCATGTCTTTCTCAGCAGGGGTGTACTGTCATTGTCATAAACAGTTGGATTAAATTTGTGTTGGAATTGTTTGCCGTTGCGCCAAAAGCTCGAACTATCAACCCCCAATACAAACGCTAGATTTAAACCGACTCACGAGAGGTAGTTAAGCCATGTCACGAGTTCCCAAGGAGGTGCTGACCACCAAGTCAACAATCTCCCTTTTAGCATCGACTGAGTCTTCAGCACCCACTGAAGAGAGACTTGAACCCGTGACCCAAGGCTCTGATACCAATTGTTGGAATCGTTTGCCGTTGCGCCAAAAGCTCGATCTATCAACACCCGATACAAAAGCCAGATTTAACCTGACCCACGGGAGGCGGTTAAGCCATGCCACGAGTCCCCAACGAGGTGCTGACCACCAAGTCAACAATTTATGTTATACTTTGATTGTATGAGGATCTGCTTTGCACAGTTCATTTGTTTTTGCCCTTTGAGGAGAAGAAAAATAGTTTACAATTTACTTTTTTGGGGCTTTCCTAAACCAAATACCTAACATTTCATAAAGTTTTTAAAAAACTGACATTTGTTAATAAGCTAACGAGACTCGTCATCTCTTCAGATTGTTCTCATGATTTTCAAAGAAATCATTCTTATTTTTGCCTGATTATATGTCATGTCATGTCGTGAACGATGCAGATCCTGTTTTATCTTTCTCCATAGGACTGGCCTCTGAAGCTTGGGTATAGAAGTTGTTGATTAAGAACAAAACAAGCTGTAGTATAGGATGCAGAATTTTCAACTTTCACATCGATTGAATGAGATTCATAATAAAAAACAAGAACCAAAAAGTCTGACATGCTTCAATTAACGATAAAGATAAATGAGATTCTCAACTTTAAAAGAGACTTCGTAATCTCTTCTCTAGGACATATGACTGATGAAATGGAACGGACAATTCAATTTGACATTTGACCTTAAGTATGGTTGAATTAGACTGCCTGAATGGTACAAGAATACAATTCTATAAATTGTGTAAGAAGTTAAATGACCTAATGCAAATGCAAATAAAAGTGAGCTTTCACCCTTCAGATGATTCGTTTCTCTTCAATAATCTAGCCTGATACATCATAAATTACACTTGCAATCATGTTTTCTGATACAGCATAGAGAGCCTTTTGTCATTCTCCCAAATGAGAGATCTATTTAACAATGCAGCATGAGAGATTGCAACCACAACATCCTTAGGAGTTAGGAGTTATAGAAGATCAACTTTCTTCTTGTTTCTGAATTCATCACTCGAAATGTTGGCTAATCCAAAATGCTCTGCAATGTACTGTGCTTGCTGGCGAGCTTTCTGTTCTTTTGCAAGCATCATTTTCTGTTTTTCCTCTGCATCACTTGAATTCGCGCGCAATTGCCTTGAACGAAATTCAGCTGCCTGGGACTGCAACAGATAGCCTTACGTTAGTGTATATCAATTTAATCCATGACAAGTGAGGCACCATGTGAAGAAAATGGAGCTTTCAACAAACATATATCTGTATTTTCAATCCAAATTTTCCTTGCAATTGGTATTCCTACAACTTTCACTTTTAATGTATTTAGTAATTTCAAGTTGGGTTAAGCTGACATTTCAGAAAGGATGATATGTGAACTACAAGTCACGAGGAAGGAGCTGAGGATTGGAAACATTCAGGTAGACCTAAATTACCATATAAGGAAAGCTTATTTCTGCAAAGCTAGGTCAAATGCTTATGATCTCTAAGATTGGAATAAGAAGCTACAAATCTATAAGTGGAAGACAGATACCGTTGAAAATAGACTACAGAGAATGTAAATACACCAACAAGATGTCTAAGAGTTCATTAAATGCATTCAGGTTAGATATGTCGTTGAGTACAAGGGCCCAAGTTAGCAGTAATTCATTTGAGGAAAACGATTTCTTTTATAGTTTTCATGATGACAAGTTAGCACCACAGTATAAAAAGAAGAAATTTACATTTATAAAAGTGGATACCTAACTATGTCTGCTATTTCTGTAACTGCCATAGAAAACAGTACTACCTTCGTACTAGCTTCTATGACTTTCAGAACAGTGTGGAGGCAACTGAATATCAATTTGCACACAACTGGTCTAATATGGGATAATTCCCGTCTTTCTTTGCCTGCATGTAAATCTTAACCTAGAATATCTGAGAATATTTTGCAAATTATTTCATTTTTAATTAGTCATTGACTCACAAGAGGCCTATTGAGTTTGAACTTGGCCTAAAGCATATCTAATGGAGACACTACAGATAGACAATTTTTTTATATATATTGGAAACACTTCAATGTGACATAATAATCGAAACTTATTTTTAAAGTACATTGAAGGTTTACAATAGAAGAGCATATGGTTGGTATATATGGCCCAAAAAAGATAAACACAAACTATAAAAGCTTATATCAAACTTATTTTGACAGGGAAAAACAACTGCTAGATCATTGAGAACAAACCACCACTCCTAAAGGAAAAGGTGGCAGAACATTCAGTGGGCAGGGATTAGCCCAAGCAGAAGAGTTTGCTTGAGGGAGGATGAAGACCCATCCAACTATCCTGAATTGCATGAGACATGGACATACCCCACCGAGGTAATGGAAGCATGATGGTACAAGTGTTGATGCTACCCTATTAGGAGAAGGCCATTCATAAGGCTCAACAACGGTCTTGTCACATTGTAATGGAGTCCAACACCTTCATTGTGATGGAGGAGAAAAGTAGTTGAAGTTGCGCAAGTGGCTTCTTTGTCAAGATTGTAATGTCTCTTTTTAATTAATTAGCTTTTGTGGGCCCTATCCATATTTTTCTGGTATAGATATAAAAATATTTTAATAGAGGGGCCATGGTTTAATAGCAAAAAGCAAATTAAAATAAATAATTTGGAGGTGTGGGTTTTTGAAATGTTGTAACCCCAAGACACATGGCAATTTCTTCATGACAAATTCTACGACAAGGCATTATTAGGAGTTACAATAGAAAGTGGGGCTATTTTTAGGAAAGGATCTCATTAATCTTTTAACTGTTGTCTTTGAGAGGGGAAATGACGCCAGTTGCTGCTTGAGGAGCTTGTTGGCCTTTGAGAGATCTACCAATTTATTTAGTCTTTTTTGTCATAGTTTGAGCCTTGTGTTCACCTAACAGTAAAGGATGATCAACTTATATGGTGGGAAGCCAACAATTAGTCAAGATTCCTACGTACCTGCCCACTACTTTTAATAGAGATGGGACCCAACTAAACTAGACATTGGTTCTTGTCCAGATCAAATATTGAGATCAATTTATGCAAAGAAAGCAATCTTGACATTGAGATCAGCAATTTGAACCAGATCTTCACTTTCTAAGACTTATAACAGCTAAACCTTAAAGAATTTGAAGATGAAACAAACTACTAATTTATGAGATTTTTTGTGTACATTCTAAATATATATATTTTTTAAAAAATTAGAAATAAATTTTGCATAGTTTTGTGTAACTTTTAATAACTAATTTTTTATAGTAATCAACTTTTTTCAGAAGTGACGCTTATGATGTCATGTATAACATTTTTTATAGAAAGAATAAAATTTTAAATTTTAAAATATAAACTTGTCACACCAATATCTTGTGTATGGAGATTTTTTCATAAATTTTTGTTGAATATGTTTTTTTTTAGTTAATTTTTTTAGTTAGACTAATTGTAATTTGGACAAAGGTGTATGTCATCATAAAAAACATTTTTTGTATGCATTTGAATTAACTTCTTTTTGTGTTGAAATGGGGATATCAATACCTAGGGAAAATATATTTTTTACAATCTTTTTTCACTATTTTCCCACGTGTGAAACAAAGACCTTAATGTTCGATGAAAAATCTACATTCACAAGAAATAAAACATAAATATGTTAATTAAATTAAATATATTCAAAATTGTAATTGTTGGAAAGCTTATAATAAGGATTACATACTTACAAAACATAACTTCTGAATGAATTCATTTGATCCCCTAAAAGGTAATGTAAAAGTGGTTTTTTGTTAGCATTTTGATAGGTGCAAAGGAGACTTCATTGCATGTATGATTTAAGATTAGAGGAGTTCTATCTGAGGGGTATGATCTAAGAGGGTTTTATTTAACCCTCTTCAATTAACTCCTTCAAATGGGACCTCTCAAGGCTTAAATCATTATATTTTCTAAAAAATATGTGATTTCAAGCAAAAATTAGGCTGTACCAAGTTTGTAACCCGTTATTGTGGGATAATCCATGAAGAAATACACACACACACACACGCTTATTCTGAGAGGGGGGATGAATCAGTATAGGAACAACTTTTTCAATTTATAACTTTAGATATCATAAACAATAATCAAAACATACACAACTAATATTTAGCAAATTAGATCACAAGATGCACACACAATTTTACGTGGAAAACCCTTGGAGGAGAAAACCACAACAAAATATTGCTTTTATAGAAAACTTCTTACAACTTCATAGGCACCAATGCACATTAGATATCAATCCCCTCCACTGAGCACCAACTCAGCAAGAGACATTGATCTCTTTGAGTGAGAGGCTCCAACCTCTTGAACTTGCAAAGTAGATGGCACCAACCTTCAAATACAAAGTGATTATGATTTTTTTGATCCGCCCTAGATCCCTTCAAGGACTTCAACAAAAATCTGCCTGCTCCACACAAATTTGCCTTGAATCTCTGCTCAATCTTCACTCAGATCTGCAATACGATCTTCAAAAGTATGCTCACAAATCTTAAATATCTTAACAACAAGCCTTTATGAACAGATTCGGCATAAATTCTCCACAAGTATGAGACAAATTAATCTCATAAATTCTGCTCTCAAAATGTGCTTCTTTGCTGTAGATCTGCTCTAGAAATACAGATGGTATTCAATGAATGGATGGTTTAAATGTCCTCCAAAGACTCTTACTTATACCAATTAAATGCCTCTCTAAATGAACTGTTACACCTCTTCAATAAGGTTGGCCAGCATAAGACTTTTTCTAGGTCGGCCAAGCAAAATGAAGTTATTTTATTTATTAATTTTCCTGCCCAAGGCTGGTCGCTTCACCCTAGCAGGTTGGCCAAGGTATTTAATTTAAAATTAAATCTTCCTCCAAATTGGGCGCTTAACATGACAAGATCAGGCAGCAATTGTGCATTATTTTTCTTCCACCAAGGTGGGTGCTTAGCCCAAAGGAGGTCAGCCAAGACAAATATGTTTTTTTATTTAATTTAAAAGAAAACTTTCCTTTGGATAGGTCAGCCAGCATCTAATATTTGTGAGGCTATAAATTATTTGCCGCTTCTTATTTATTTATAACATCTCTGCTCTTCTAAGTCTTCTTATTTAAACTCAATAGATCTGCTCAAATATATCTCCTAACTCTGCTCCAAAATGCCACTGAATAGACCTTGACATCAATGATAATTAATACAACAATGTCCCCCATTGTCATTGATGGCAACCCTTGTAAGAATAATCTTTTGCAAGCAATAGGCTTACTGAATGCTCCCCCTGACTGTATGCTTCCCCTCAGTTTCTCCCCCTTTGACATCAAGGGCAAAGGGTATCCAAGCCTAACTGATAAAGGCAAAGAATAACTCCCCCTGAACACATGCTTCTCTTGAAAGACTTAGTAGATGGACGAGAGTGACTTCATTCCCATTTCTCCCTTGGGTACTCAAAAGTCTCTTTTGGAAGAGGCTTTGTGGAAATATTTGCAATTTGCTCCTTTGTAGCAACATATTATAATTTTACTTGCTTCTTAAGTACTTGCTTCCTCAAGAAATGATTACTTAATCGGAATATGCTTCATCCTAAAGAGCATAACTGATTTTTTTGAGATGTTAATAGCACTCGTATTATTACAAAGTATGGGAATGGGATGCTCATAGCTTCATACTCAACCTTGATATCTTTCAATGTCTGTTTCGTCCATAGAACTTGTATGCAATAAACTGTTGCTGCAATATATTTTGCCTCTTTTGTAGATTGTGAAACTGATACTTGTTTCCTACTTAGCCAAGATACAAAACAATTGCCAAGAAAGAATGCACCTCCACTGGTGCTTTTCCTATCATCAATACTACCAACACAAATTGCATCCGTGTATGCTGTAAGGGTGAAATCTTCACCTCTTGGGTACCACAATCCGAAATCCACAATCCCCTTTAAATATTTCAATATTCTCTTGACTGCATTAACAAGGCTTTCTTTTAGAGCTGTCTAAACCTATGCTACCAAACCAACCGCTTGCATAATGTTGGGCCCTGTAGTTGTTAGATATAGAAAACTTCCAATCATAGATCTATACATAGTTTGATTTTTTGTAGGAGAATCATCATCTTTTCTCAATTTGCAATCAATAACCATAGGTGTACTTACTAGATTACAATCCTCCATTTTGAACTTATTTGACATTTCCTTGACATATTTGGTTTTTGATATAAAGATTCCTTTATCTGATTGGTAAATTTGCAGACCAAGAAAGAAAGATAGTTCACCTAGCATTGACATCTCAAATTCCTTCTGGATGTTTGAGGTGAAGTCTTGGCACATCTTATCATTGTCAGCCCAAAAATGATGTCATCAGAATATACCACAGCAAGTAACAACTTATCTCCTTCATTCTTGATATACAAGTTGCTATCTGTTACTCCTCTTTTGAAACCTTGCTCTTGAAGATACTTGTCTAATCTTGAATACCAAGCCATTGGGGCTTGCTTTAGCCCATAAAGAGCCTTCTTCAGTCTACACATTATCTTCATTCTCAAATAGAATGAATACCTTAAGTTGTTCAATATAGACTTCTTCAAGATTTCCATTTTAGAAAAGTTGATTTGATGTCCATTTAATAATGATGCCAAGAATGACCAAATTGTGGCTCCCAATGTTACTTTATTCTCCTCAAACCCTAATCGAACCTTTTAGGGTTGCAAACTTCAATTTATCAAAACATTTTTGATTTATTATTTAATCTACCTTCTCTTTGGGCGTACCTCTTCATGGGCTCACTTAAACATTATTTAGCCTTTCCCCTTTTTAAAAACTTGACACTACTAGGGAGGCATGCCTTGGGGGGGGGGGGGGTGGGTCTCTTTAATTTATTAATATTATAAAGTAACTTAAGAATAAGTCCTTTATTTTATTCAATTAAAACATTAAAGTAAATGCTTTAATATTTCTTCCTTATTCTGAAACCATCACTAGGCCATTCTCGACTGAGAACTGATGATGTACCTGGTCCCCAAGCGATGTTTATAATTAGTAGGCCAACTCACACCCTCCCCCTAAAAAATAGGAAACCTCCTTAAAAATGGGAGACTGTCATTGAACATTTGAAAAGGCTCACAAACCCCCCTGCAAGGCTCCACAAGCTCTGAATGGCCATCAGGCAAACTAACAGTCTCCTAAAAAATAGGAAATTGGCTCTGAGATCCTGTAACGCTTCACAAACCTCTCCAAAGGTCATCTGACCCCCTAAATGGGCTCCCTATCCACTATATTAACCTACTTGAACCCTAATGATAGGCTAACCCTACTAGAAACCATTTGCTCTTAGGAAAGGGACATTACAATCCGCCCTCCCCGAGATTACTTGTCCTCAAGCAACCTCAACTAAGGATGCAATAGAATTTGCTTTCTCTCCCATGTTGCATCCTCCACTGGTAGATCCTTCCACTTCACCAAATATTCCCTGATAAGCTTCCTCTTCAATCTCCTCTCTCTAGTATCAATGATGTCCTCAAGGACAAGCATCAATTTCTCTTCCTCATCAATGGGAGGTAGTGTTGTTGAAGAAACCACATTGTGCCCAATCACCTTCTTGAGGTCAGACACATGGAAGAAATTATGCACCTTGCTATTGGCTAGCAACTCTAACTCATAGGCCACCTCTCGAACATGCTTGATGATCTTGAAAGATCTATAATACCATGGCTTGAGTTTCTTTGCTCCACTCTTCTTGAGAGTAGACTAACAATAAGGCTGCAACATCAAATACGCCATGCCACTAACCTCGAATGACCGCTAAACTCTCCTTTGATATACATACTCTTTTTGCTGGTTTTGTGCCTTCTAAATATTCTCTATTAGAGACCTCATGATGTCTTGGCTCTCCTGAAGAAGGTCCTTGGTGCTAGGCACTTTGCTATCTCCAAACAAAAAATCTAGAAAGTTGGATGCATCATACCGATATAGTGCCATGAATGGTGACATCTAAAAAGACATGCGGTAAGCAGTATTATAGCAATACTCACATAAGTGTAACCACTTAACCCATGCCTTCTCCTACCCTGCTATGTAGTTTTTGAGGTATCCCTCCACCCACTTATTGACAATCTCTATTTGCCCATCATTTGCTGGTGGTAGCTGGTGCTTGGAGTGAGCTCGCTCCCACTCAGTTTGAAGAGCTCCTACCAGAAGTGACTCATAAACATCTTGTCTTGATCACTGACAATAGTTTGAGGCAACCCATGTAACCTTAATACCTCTCTGAAAAACAAATCAGCAACTTGTGCTGTTGTGAATGTAGTTGTGATCGCAAAAATGTGCAAACTTCATGAGCCAATTGACCACAACAAAAATATAGTCCTTGCTCCGAGCTTTGGCCAAGCCCGTGATGAAGTCCATGGAAATACACTCCCATTTCCGATTAGGAATGGCTAGGGGTTGTAATAATCCTACTGAGAAAGAATGCTCCTGCATGTTCTGCTCACAAACAGGACACTCCCTCACATACTTGAAGAACCTTGAACTTGAGACCCTTCCAAGTGAAATGCTCCCTGATCTGCTTGTAGGTTTTAAACTTAAAGTATCCCAAGTGCTCTGCCATCGGAACATTGTAAAAGGCTCTCAATATCCTTCTCTTCATCTCTGATCCGAGTACTAAAAGAATCCTTCTCTTAGCCCATTTACAACGGAATATATGTCATCCTGCATTGTACCCTCTTTGATGCCTGAGGCCCACTGGTCCTTGGCATACTCATATGAAATGCACTCTCTCCAATTAGCTGCAACCTCTGGAAGGGAACATAAATGTGGTCTCCTTGATAACGCGTCAACAACTATATTCTTCTTATCATTGACATAAACTATGTCAAAGTCGTAAGCTTGCAGCTTTTACCCACTTCTGTTGCTGGTCATTGAGGTCTCGTTGGTTAAGGAAATGCTTCAAGCTATTGTGACTTGTCTTAACCACAAACATCTGCCCAAAAGATACTGCTTGAAGTTAGCCAATGCATGCATAATGGCTAACATATCCTTACCATAAATGCTATAGCTCCTCTTTGCAACCCTCAATTTCCTGCTCTCAAAAGCTATCGGATGCTTGTCCTACATCAATATCGCACCAATACCCTCTCCTGAAGCATCGCACTATAGCTCAAATGACCCGGTGAAGTCAGGTATAGCAAGAACTAGGCATGAGCTCATCAACTGCTTAAATTGGTCAAAACATTGTTGTGCTTGATCTGTCCAAATGAAAGCCCCCTTCTTTGTCAAGTTTGTGATAGGTGCGGCTTGCTGCGAAAATCCCTCGATGAAGCGTCAATAAAAACCACATAGCCCAAAGAATCCCTTAAGCTTGGTGAGATTATTGGGTGGAGGCCAATCGATAATAGCTTGAATCTTATCCGGATCAGCCCTGACTTCCTTTGAGCTGATAATATGCCCCAAGTAGAGCAACTTTGTCATCCCAAACTCGCATTTATACTCCTTGGCATACAAGGACTCCTCCAAAATGCTCAGCACCTCCTCTAGGTGTCTCAGATGCTCTCTCTAAGTCCGGCTGAATACCAAAATGTCATCAAAGAAGATAAAAACAAACCTCCTCAATTGATGCTGAAAAACCCTATTCATACAGGACTAGAATGTGGTTGGTGTGTTAGTTGAACCAACACACCAACTAAAACAAACCTCCTCAATTGATGTTGGAAAACCCTGTTCATACATGACTAGAATGTGGTTGGTGTGTTGGTTGAACCAAAAGGCATAACCAAGAACTTGAAGTGTCCACAATGGCATTGGAAAGCCATCTTCTCCACATCCTCCTCTCTCATCCATATCTGATGATAGCTGGATCTCAAATCAATCTTGGAGAAGTAACATGTTCTATGTAACTCATCAATCAACTGATCAATACGAGGTATGGGGTACCGGTTCTTAATTGTCTTCTTGTTCAAGGCACCATAGTCAATGCACATGCGAAGAGTCCCTTCCTTCTTAACCAATACAACTACTAATACAAATGGACTCTTGCTAGGCCGAATATGACCCATCTCAAGCAGCTTCTTAATTGTTTTCTCTATTCCATCCTTAAACCGTTTAGGGTGCCTATATGGGGTAATGATAACCAATTGATTTGGCACCCTCATCCAACTCAATAATATGCTCCATGCCTTTGTCTGGAGGTCTACTAGGTTGAAAATCACTACACCTTATTGTGTTTAGTCACGAGCTTCTGGATGTTTGGACTTTGGAGGATAATCTCACTTCTGCTACTCCACTATTGTAGGCATCGAAACACATTCTGCAATCCACTCTACATGATCATGTCTAATCAATCTCTCCATCCTCCTCAAGGAAACCACACGAAGACTCCCATCTAGCATCCCTCTCAACACATGTTTCCTACCGTTTACCTCGAACCTCATCTCCATAGTGCACATGATGAGGTAGAATTTCCCAATCTCATGTAGCCTCCTCATGCCCAACACAATATCCATCTCTCCCATGCTCACCACATAATAGTCAGCCTGAAACACATAGTCATTCAATTGGAGAGTCAAGTTGGGAATCATTCTATTGCATGTGAGAGTCAAACCATCTGCAACTTTCACTCTAAAACCATCAAATTCTTTAGTCTTAAGTCCTCTTTGGGTCCCTAGACCCTCATCGATGAAATTATGTGTAGCACTTGTATCCAACAAAGTAATTACACGCTGGCTAACAAGAACTCCCCGAATCTTGAAAGAACCCTCTAACTGAATGCTAGAGGGTTGTGCAATGGCTCCATAAGCTCCGAGTGGTCATTAGGCAAACTACCAAACTCCTATTAAATAGGAGCCCCTCCTAAAAAATAGGAAACTGGCTCTGAGCTCTTGTAACGCCTCAAGAACCTCCCCAAAGGTCATTTGACCTCCTGAATGGGCTCCCTATCTAGTGTATTAGCCTTTGGGCACCTTGATGACAGGCTAACCTTGGTAGAAACCATTTGCTCTTAGGAAGGGGGCATTACAAAGTCTATTGTTATAGCACCTGTAAGCTTTGCTTCTTGTGGGATATCCAAGGAAGATACCTTCCTCGCTTCTGAAATCAATTTTTTCGAAAAGCTTTGAAATACTTTATTAATGCAAGCTTTCCTTTCCAAATCTCATAAGGAGTTTTGTTGTTATTTACTTTGATTTGTCCTCGGTTTGAAATGTATACTGTTGTATGAACTGCTTCTTTCCAGAAAGTATCAACTATCTTTGATCTGTTGAGCATAGCTCTTGCCATACCTTGAATTGTTCTAATTTTTCTCTCAATTACATTTTTTCTCACAATATTCTTCAAACTCATTTAAGGTAAATTCTCCTCCTTTATTAGATCTAAGGCACTTGATCTTCAGTCCTGTTTCATTCTCTACTAGGGCTTTGAATGCGTTAAACTTCTCAATTGCTTTATACTTTTCTACAAAAAATGCTACCCACGTCATCTTGGAATAATTATTAATCAACAACATGAAATAGTTCTAACCTTGCAAGCTTTTTGTCCTTGTTGGCCCTTTGAAGCTGCAAAGCTCTATCTTCCTTCTTGCTTTCATCTTTGTTTGCTTTCCTTTGGATTTCTTCCCTTTTATTCTCTTCTTCATTCAACTCCTTGCTTGCTTCTTTGTTGAAACTTTTAAGGGCCACAACGTAATTCTTACTATCCAACTTCATTTGTGAGCTTTCACCATCAGAACCAAGACCACTTTTGATAAATGGTGATTTTTGCGAGTTAATAAGATCTAACATTTCAGAACCCTTTGCAAACTTTATGTTTTTGTTGAGCTGCTCTTTAGCCTTTTCTAGCTCCTTCCTTAGGGAAACAATTTCCGATTCAAGCTTCTCACATTCTGAGATTTTTTCTTTTAGCTGCTCTTTCAAAACATCTTCAATGCACTTGGCTTCTTCATCTCGAGTCTTTAAGTCCATAACTGTCTTCTCGGTTTTTCACCATCTTCTTAAATTTGATCTTTCAACTTTGAGTTCCTCTTCTTGAGTCTTTTGATTTCATCGATGGTGACGGTAAGTTCTTCCTCAAGATCTGCTATAGTATCCTCCTCACTTTCTTTATCTTCACTCCTTGAAGCTGCTTCTTTCATTTCTGTGGCCATAAAAACAATTTCTTCTCTTTTGCTCTTTGAAAAGCTGTCATCACTTTTAGATGAGCTATTACTTCCTTGGGCATATAGGCTCTTCTTGTGTCTTCAAAAATTCTTCTTCTAGTATTTTCCTTGAGTGTACTTCTTGCTATCATGGCTTTCCTGACTTGTTGTAATATACTTCTTCCTCTTCATTTCTTTCACTTCCAACCTGTGGACATTTGGCAGCATAATGACCTATATTACCACAATTAAAACATTTAAGAGTATGCTTACCTTTGCACTTGGTAGATTCCTTATTGAATTTCTTTACAAAGTTAGCTTCTTCCTCATCACTTGAACTTTTGCTTGATGTTCGAACTTTGCTCTTCATCCTTCTTGATGCTTTGAAGGCAGCATCTCGTTTTGATGTTGTTCCATTCTCCATCCCTATTTCATATGCTGTAAGAATGCCATGCAGCTTGTCCATCTTCAAGGTGTCTAGATCCTTCATTTATTTGATGGCCAAAACTTTTGCATCGAATCTCATGGGGAGAGATTTTAATACTTCTTGAACAATAACCTCATCCTCAATATTTTCTCCAACACCACGAATAGTGTTTACAATTTCATCCACATGAAGAAAGTAGGCAGCAACATTTTCTTCATCCTTCATCTTCAAACTTTCAAATTGTCTCCAGTGGGTTTGGAATTTATCCTTTTAAAATCAAAGCTTATCCCACTTTTCTTTGGCCAAAGTGCAATGCATGACTTTGACAAATTTGGATTTGATTAGCCCACTTGGGATTGCATTCATCTTTGGTAGATGAATTAGCAAAGAAGGCAGTTGGGTAATGCTTGGTTGCCAAGTCACATCCACCTCATTGGTAAGATATCATTAAATGCTTGTATATGGTAGGCTTGATGAGACGTGGAGGTAATGATCATACTTTATGATTCTAAGTTTTGGACATGTGAACTACCCTTGAGGGCATTTTCAGGCTGTTTTTTGTATCACTATATTTATATTGGTATCGAGAAAATCATTATGGGGATCATTTGGGCACATTTTGCAGTTGTAAGTAATGATTTGACATTAGGGAATGGTGATGTGTTGGCCATTCCACTGGACAAAACACATTGATAAAGGAGATATTTGGGCATGTCAAATGTGTGGGATGGTTTGGTGGATTAATTGTTGTTACTTCATCTAGAGATTCTTGTCAATTTGATGGAACGGGAGGTACTAGGTATGATTATGAGACTATCAATTCTCGAGAAAGTGGTGAAGGCAAGAATTGATGATAGATTTGGGATTTGTATTTATGCAAGAGAGCGGTGGTGTATGACTCATTCTTCTTAGAGGTAGAAGTGGTGAGAGGTGTTTTACAAATATGGATACGCCATTACGACTGGTTTGTACGTAGCCACAAATGTCATTCCTTGAGCAAGTAACAAAGAAACGTTTAAAGTATGTATTTAAGTTGAATCATGGCATGGTGATTCATGTAGTTAAGACAAAGAAACGGGACTCGGACTCGGCTCGGACTCGGCAAGGCCGACCCAGACTCGGACTCGGGAGTCGGAGTCAAACTCGGCTGGACTCGGGAAAGTGAAAAACTCAAGAAATTTAGAGATTTTTAAAGATTTAAAATTTGTTTCATGCACCCTTTATTGAATACGCCTTAAAGACACAATAACATCATCAAACTCGGCTCATTTGATTACATACACAAGTATACATCAATCACATAAGCATAAACGCAAATTGTAGGTGAAGGAAATGACAAACATAGATTTATAAATATTGTCAAATGTATACAATATTACAAAACTCATGGAATAAAAAATCCATGTTATCATATGATCATCATCAAATGTTCCATACAAATACCAAAGGTAAATACAACTACAAGCCTATGGCTCAGAGGAGCCTGCACCCTTCGGTCCCGACCCCTTGCGAAGGCATCTAAGGTAGGTCCTCGATGATTCGACAACCATAGCTGCTCCCCGTGACACCATGCCATGCTCACCAACATCAGGAACATATGTGTCACTATCTACCTCTGAATCTCCTGTCTCTGCTCATGCTCTCCACTCCTCCTCTACCATGTCTACAGTCGCAGCCTCTATATCTACCTAGTCAATCCAATCAGTGTCAGACTTGGAGGTTAAATTTTCCCTACTTCTATTGACGCAGTTTCCCCCCATATTTTTCAACGGGGGTTTGGGGGCAGCGCCCCTTGTGCGCTCCTTGTTGCGATACAGGGCGGGGCCGAGGGGCAGCGCCTTGCGAGGCCAAAAAGACTTTTATTATTTAGTAAAGGCATCAGGTGTTATTTTTTTATTGGTTGCCATGTTGTAACCCTAATTTTTCTCATTCTCAGGTAGAGGTTGTAGTGAACAAAGATGAGATTATTCATTTTAAAAAAACTTTAAAAAATGCATTTTTTTTGGCCTTTTTTGGGCCTTGCTGCCGGCTGAGTCCCAAGCACAGGACTCGCCGAGTTCAGCGAGTTTATGCCAAACTCGCCAACTCGGCAAGTCTGGCGATTTCGCCCCTTGGACTCGGACGAGTCCGAGTTTGCCAGACTCGGGGGGCATGAATCATACTCGGACTCGCCGAGTTTGGCGAGTCCTTGGCGATTTTCCGATCTTTGAGTTAAGATGATTCTTGGCGAGGAATTCTTGAAAACCCATCATGGACATAAGGTAAATATAGATATTTCTGCAATGTTTGTGGCTACACTCCTAGAATTGGGTGAGACGAAGATATGGTGAAATCTTTGTGTCGAAGGCTGATTAGAAAATTTTACCTAGGCAAGCTAGAGGATGTTCTGAAAATGTAGACTTAGACAAGGATTCCACTACCTAAGACAACTATGCAGTCCAATGTTGTGGTAGAGAAATTGAAAAGCTACCCCTTATTGGTTTGGCGGATCCACCGCTTTTCCCATGAAGGTAGGAAGTCGTGGAGAGAAACACTGTGTTTCTCAAGAAGATGTTGGGCTTGGCTATGGGTAGTAGAGAGGGACGGCTTCAAAACTATTTGGTGATTGAGGGCTTGGTGGGTGATGGCCAAGAGGATAGTTTTGGTGTGGAGGTTAAGGAAGAAAGCGTGGACTGTATGAAGGTGCTATTGGAAGAAGCAGAAGCTGCTGCACATGCTGATTGCAGTCTAGAGTGTCCAATGAAGACTAGAGTGGCTATGTTGAAGTGTGGTTGGGTGACAAGTGGCCTTTGATGCTTGGTTGGTCTTGGTTTTATCTATATGATATTTTAATTGTATGTTAATATCATAGTTGCATGGGTACTCGTACCCAGCCCCTAGGTACTCGTACCGGAGACTTGGATGCGTATCCCGCACCGGAAACTTGGTTGGAAACGTCTCCATAGAGAGGAGACTTCTCGCTAACGTATTCGCATGTCTCCCACCGTCTCCAAGCCAAACAAAAAAAAAAGAAACCCTAAAATGAAAAAAAACATAGGCAACAAAATAATCAAAATGCAGTACAAATGGAAAAAAAACAACGCTCAAAACAAATGCAGGTCACAAGGATTTCTTAAAATGTTGCAACAGCCATCACTAAATTATTATATTATATTTAATGTTCAATGTCATTATATTTTCAGAATTTCTATAAAGTATTAAATTATATTTAAAAGAAATTGGCATCTCCAAGTACCCACTTCTCCTATTTTGAAAAAATAGTCGTACCAGTACTAGCACCAGTCTCCAAAGTCTCCAAGTACCCCCGTACCCATGCAACCTTGGTTAATGTTATAGTATAGTTAGTTTTTTGTAGCGTGGGATGGTTGCCTATTTGATTCTCCATTTTGTGTCAAGGAGACATTTTGGAGATAGTGCAACCATTTTGCAATTTGGTAGTTGTCGGAAAGGTTGGTTTTAGTTGGTGACGTAGGATATACAGTCTTGGCTAGAAGCTGGTTGTTTGCTGAACAAATGTAAATTTCCTTTTTGATTTAATATACGGGTGCAGCCCCTAGGTGCTATTAATCGATCAAAAAAAAAATCACCATAGCTACTCCACAAAGTATGAGACAAATTACTCTCATAAATTCTGCTCTCAAAATCTGCTCTTCTTTGTTGTAGATCTGCTCTAGAAATACAAATGGTATTCAATGAATGGATGGTTTAAATGTCCTCCAAAGACTCTTATTTATACCCATTAAATGCCTCTTCAAATGAATGATAATACCCCTTCAAATAGGTTGGCCAGCATAACCCTTTTTCTAGGTTGGCCAAGCATAACAAAGTTATTTTTATTTATTAATTTTTCCTGCCCAAGGCTGGGGTGCTCCACCCTATGTGGTTGGCCAAGGTATCCATTTTAAAATTAAATCCTCTTCCAAATTGGGTGCTTGACATGACAAGGTCAGCCAGCAACTGTGCATTATTTTTCTTCAACCAAGGTGGGTGCTTAGCTTAGAGGTCAGCCAAGACATAATATGTTTTTATTTAATTTAAAAAGAACTTTCTTTTGGATAGTTCGGCCAGCATTTAATATTTGTTTCGAGGCTATAAATTATTTGCTGATGCTTATTTATTTATAACATCTTTTCTCTTTTAAGTCTGCTCATTTAAACTCAATAGATCTGCTCAAATAAATCTCCTAACTCTGCTCAGAAATGCCACTGAATAGCCCTTTACATCAATGACAATTAATCCAACAATCTACACATGGAAATAGCATTGAATTACAATATGTATTCACCCTCAATGCTAGTTTGCTAGCCCTATCTATAAAATTGCTAATCCTTTCTAGAAATGGGAGAGTAGCTATTGCTCACTGATTCATGATACCTATAGAACTAATATGGAAAGGGGGTCAATAGGAAGTCTAAGTTGCATTTGTCAATGGAATATGGGTTGCATTAGTTACAAGAGCTTTAGAGTCTTGTGCTAGTTCCAACCCTTACTAACAACAAATATTTTAGCATTTGCAACTAGACTGTATCTCATCCACCAAAGGATAACCAATTGAACTAACTAATGAGGGGGGCTCACCTGATCACATGAATAACAAACATTTTGGACTAGCAACTTAGGCTACTTGGTAAAACCTAATAGAAATGGAGAAGTGATTGATAGATGTGAAATGGTTGAACCATCATGCAAAATAGTAGAGTGCTCTTCAATTTTTCAATTAGTGGGGGTGTTCTATCAAATGACTAGGCTTGACGGGGAGTCGACTTACCATAGAAAGGGAGGTCCTCAATAGAGTAGTCACAAGACCAACAACTTGTGCTATTCAAGTAAAATAAGAATGAGCCAAGTTAATTTCATAGTCAATGGGTGTATGATTTGAAAAGCAAAATTGAGCTGGATTGGTTTTACAGCCAGTGGGCTAGTGACTTGAAGGGATGATGCAAACTTTGAATTGCTCCAAATTGATTGTGATCATATTTTGTGGCTGCCATTTCAGATCATTCCCAAAGGAATGGCTAGCGGACCTATCACTCTAGGGGCATTATGAGGATCATCGTCCCCTAGCCACTCCAACATGATCTACTCAACAAGATCATCTCCCTTGGCTTTGCTACACCAATGGGAATTAAAAAAAACCTATGTTCCACGGTGGTATGTGCCTACCCTTCAGCCCAATGCTATTTTTCTATTAAAATAGTGGTTCAGATAGATGACACTACAAGATGTTCTAGTCTTACATTTCCACATTTCCCCATCCCTATGAAAGAGGACTTGTGGTATGAATAAACAAATAATTCCTGAATTGTTTAACCCATGGAAGAAAATATATCTTTCATGGGAATATCTTGTCAAACCAAAAAAAAAGATATTTTCACTTTCTTGAGGAAAAATCAGGAACTCAAAAAATACAGGAAAAAAATGGAAAAGGGAGAAAAAAGAGAGAAATAACTAATATTTTTACATTTAAGGGCATCCTAATTTCATAGAATGAGCAAGTGAAAGTAAACAATAGTTTACACCATGAATATTGAAATACGGATCTTTCCCGTTAAGTTTGAGATGGCTGATTATAGTGCACACTGCGTAGTGCATTACTACATGGTTCAACTTCAAAGTTCAAACCCTCAAAATTGATTACCCACTACAAATGACAAATGTCAAACTACAGTGTAACACAAACTACAAAGTGACAAAAGAGATTGGAGCCAATGAGGCTAGTTGCTATTAATTACAGTTTACTATAAGGCTGCAGTTTCTGATGTTTGTGCAATGGTTTATACATAATGAGGTGATGCTAGATTATCAAGCTTTTTATATGAATAAGTTAACTGTTAAATAAATGGGATTGTTTTATACTAGTTGGATGTGATTATACACAATATAACTGGATTACTTACAATCATTTAGTTCAGTCATGCATTGAGCTATACCACCATTCACTGTTAAATAATTCAAAACAAGGGCCTCCATCGTCAATCTGATGTAAAGACAGTACAAAGGGAGCCGTAGATGTTTACTCAATCCTCATATTATGCGTAAATGTTGTAAAGCAGTAGATAGGAGAAACAGCAAGGAACCATGTTTCTCATGAACATTAAATATACAACCATCCCCATATCCTAAGGACCTAAACCATTGCCTACAACAGAGATCTGGTTTCTATAGTGCTTCAAACATTCTATATTACCACCATCATAAGCCTTTCCCAAGAGATTCATAGGGCTACTGACATAGCTCACACATTCTTACTTTCACTGATGTAATCAGAATCTGAACTCAAGAGTGTAAAGGAACTATGCTCTATGTTCTCCCAAATAGACACATTTTCCTCCATCTAACCATGAATTCTAACAAAGAAATGAATAAAGAGAAGTGTCCCTAATATCACCGTAACACAAGATTCAAAGATTACAAAGAGCACAAAATAATCTGATTAAAGGATTGCAATATAGTTCCTGATACTTAAGTGTAATGTCCTCACTCTGAAACAAAATTAATGAACGAATAAATAATAATAAATTATAATATAATTTATTATTAAATTGAACTCAGTATTAATATAATAATGGAATAGTATAATTATAATATATAAATGAATGATATAATCAAATCTTATATAATAATATAATAAATAAGATACATATTAGTGATGATCAATAATAAATCCTATTAATGACTAATAAGATTTATATTTAATATTTATTAAGTATTAATATTATTAATGTATTTCATATCTTAAATATTAATATTTATATTATTTATTAATATCTCATATTTCATTTATTATTAAAGTCAATAACTATAAAAGGCAGCACTTGGTATAAACGACAGTGATTAGTATCAAGACTTAATGATCGATGCATATAGAATGAATGAAATACTGATCAAACATTAAACAATATTTGATTAACAAACCGAAAATATAAATCAGTATTTTAACAGCCACAAGTTGACTATTCAACAGCTGTGATTTGCTATATAAACAAATCAGTTAATTGTGAAGTGGCACCAGTTTAGGAAGAGACTAGTCTCTTGGAAAATCACGTGCTAAGTCATGAACAGCAAGGTAATAAAATATGATTAGTCAGTAGCAAATCTGATATTAAAGGTTGTGGTTATAGTTAGTAATGACTTTCTAAATAAGTGTGATTAAGAATAAACGGAGAGTTGCATTTGTAGGAAGAGATACATTCCTTCAAAGGATTGTTGCTGTTCGAATAAGTATAAAATATCATCTGTGATAAAGGAGGAAGGGGGGGGATTGTTTTCAGGCACAGCACCATTATTTACATACCACCAAGGAACAAACAGACACAGTAGTTATTACCATCACTATAGGTGACAAGAAGAAGACCGACAGCATAAGTATACAGTTATATCAGACACAGCAGAAAGATATTTCATAGGTGTTGGTTGCACACGCTCCCTGTCGCCGACAAGGTCCCCCTTCCTGTTTTGAGCCCTTTGTCCTCGCCCTGTTGAGTTTCATGCAGAGTGTCTCACGTCTTTTCAAGCGAGTCCACGACTGGCCCGTGAAGTAATGATGTCAAAGAAAAGAGCCAATGAATCCATCAGGCTAGTCTAGCCCTCGGGCACAAATGCCAAGAGTTTGTTGGAAGTTTTGAAAATCGCCTTGGATGGCATAAGGTGGTAAAAATCGGCGAAGCCCACCAAGCAAGAGCAGTGTGTCTAAAGGTCGCACGAGGACCCAAAGTCGCCGTTTTTCGTGCTAGAGCTATGAAGTAGATTGCATAAGGTTTGTCTCCGCGATGTTTGTGAAATTTGAATAAAGGGTGATTTTCGCCTGCTGGTGAAGGAGCAAATTTCCCGGCCAAAATGTCAGAGTTGCGAAACTTGCCCAAATGCCTTTCACTCCAAAACTGATCTAGAATCCAAAATTTGTAGAATCTGGCGAAAACTGGTCTAAAGTCCGAAATTTTGCTTAAGTTCCCAAAAGTGCCTTATGGGCCGAATTTCGGACCTAGAGGCCAAAATATTGAAACTTCACAAGGTTAAAAAATTGCTAAAATCGCCTAGGGGGCCGAATTTCGGACCCTGGGGCGAAAATTTCAAAATTCAAAGTTTCCTACATGGCCCGAAAATAATGTGAAATGTTGCAAAAAGACCCTTTAGGTCTGAATTTCACTTAAAATGCCCAATTTCGGACCCTGGGGCAAAAATTGGAAAATGTTTAAATGTTGCAAAAAGACCCTTTAGGTCCGAATTTCACTTAAAATGCCCAATTTCGGACCTTGGGGCAAAAAATTTGAAAAAGTAAATTGTTGCAAAAGGACCCCAATGGTCCGAAATCCACTTAAGTTCCCAATTTCGGACCTTGGAGCTGAAATTCAAAATGATAAAGTTGCAAAAAATCCAAAAACTCCGAAATTTGCGAAAAAGGGCTAAAGGTCCGAAATTTACCTTGGGTTTGCAAAATCATACTAAAGGTCCGAAAAATTTTCCAAGTTGCAAAAACGCTAAATCTCCGAAATTGCAAAAGGTGTTAAATGCTCCGAAAATCTCCAAAATCGCAGAAGGCGTTGAAGCTCCGAAATTCGAAAAGGCGAAAACTTGCGAACATGAGCCTAGGGTCCGAAGTTTTTGAAAATTGCAAAAGGTGTTAAATGCTCCGAAATATCTCCAGTTCGCAAAAACCCCAAGCGCTCCGAAATTTGCCAGAAGCCTTAAAAAATCGCGAAATCCCAAAGGGCGTAAATGGTCTGAAGTCATTTGAAAATCGCAGAAAGAGGCGTCTATATGGTCCGAAGTCCGCCCTTAGGGTTAGATAAAACAAAGTTTAAAGTTTTGGAGGGGCCTCCATATTCGCCAAAGGGTCTGAAGTTGAAAGGTAAAACGCGTTTGAAATTCTAAGGTCCTTTACTTCTCCGAAAATCGCTGCGCACAGGCCCAGATATAGAAATTCAAAATTGATAAACCCCCTCCATGCTGCTGCATTTCATGTAAAGAGAGATCACGTCCGATTTTGAAAGGGAAAGAAAGATAATTTCGCGCGATTCATATTCAAGGTAAAACACTACATAAACTATTCCAAATCATTCAAGTTCAGATTGCCAATTGCCCAAGGTAAAAACGTTTAAAAATGATAAGTTCTTTTCCATCCAACAGCTGCGAAAATTTGAATTAAGGAGATAATTGTTGGAATTCAAAAATTTGCAGAATTGTCCATTCGTCTTCACGCAGCAAAGTTAGGCAATTCCTCACCATCTGTTTTCGTCAGGTAAGTGCACTTTGTCTCTCGTAATCATCTCGTATGCTTATTCATCAAACAGACGTATGTGCGAAATCTGATTAAAATGCTTAAATTTTCGAAATCTGCATCTCTTTCGCTTGTAAAACGTTGTTCAAAGTAGTCAAAATTTAGAATTCACTCCTAAGGTTTAACCAAAATTGCATTTTCAGACTTAGGAAAATTTTTCAAGCTTTGTCTCGGTTAAGAAATTAATCCAAAAAATGCTTAAGTATAAATTCGCGATTAAAAGCTTTATGAATGCTGTGGTTAAAATCAACCGAGCTGTTAGCTAGAAATGTTGCTCCATGTCCAATCTAAATTTTGAATTAATCGTTGAATGCTGGAGTATTCTCTATCTAACCCGCCTTACTTCTTTTGTATCACCTCGTAATCCGCATCCGGCTGTGCAGGATAAATGCCTAAATCGGCGGTAGAATCATCAAAGACGCCCGCTGCAGCTGAGACATCGCGAGCATCCACATCAGATATCCCGCACAAGGTTGAAAGGATGAAGTATCAATATCAGAGAGGAGGATTGAGGGAGTCAAAAGTGCAGAGTGTCTGGGACAATGTCGATGATACCGACCTTGGCCATATTGACATTCAGGACTTCAGGAATCGAGTCTTCTCCCCTAACGCATATGGCAAGCCTAGACAGATGGTGGAAAGTGGCATCGCCCAAGCGGCACGATTTCCTCCAGCAGTACAGAACTATGAGTTAGTGGTAGAGGCCGCTCGGCACTATCAACCAAATTCCAAAATGCTGCTCCTTGAGAACATGACCATCGCCAACTTCACTCCTGAGGCCATCGGCAACGCATTCGACATTCCTTTCCCAAACAATCCCACAACCACAACCATAGATGAAGCACAAGGGGCATATGATATGAATCTGGCCCGATGCAAAGCACTGATCAACGAAGAGTGGTACAAGGAGAGAAGGCTTCCAAGCGCCAGAATTGTGAAAAAGACCCCAAGAAGTGATTTTCATAATGAACATGGGGATATGGTCACATTACTCAGCCGAGTTATGGGACTCCCTAAATCCAACTACTTTGAAGAGTGGATGTTCTATTTCACAGAGCAAGTCTTCACTGGGAAGTCTAAATTTGACTGGGCCCAGATCATAAGTGACAACATCCACACCCACCTGATAGAGCTTGAAACGAAGAAATACTTCACTATGACCTCTTACTTGGTCTACATGTTCGCCAAGAACCAGCCGCTGCCAGGTTTGATAATGAAAGGTGAAATCGGGAATGGACCCGGTCAAGTAAAGGTCTATGATTGTTACCCGCAACTACATTACCAAGATATAGCTCAGAGGGAAAAGAACAACCTAGCTTATGCAATTGGCCAATATGAGCGCGTCAATGATGCCTTCACAATGCGCCTGGTCAGGCTAATGCAGGGAGGATTACATATAAGGCTCTCAGAGCAAGCTACTATTCTAGTGCAGAGGTATGGAGCCTGGTTCATTCAGTTCCCAAGATTCTCCTATATCCGAATAGTAGGCTTTGATGGTGTGCCCCTCTCCGACTTCCAGGGTACCCAACCGACAAAGTAGTTCTTGTGGAGGTCGCAAGGCAGTCACGTCCAGCCGGCATCCTACTCAGAGAAAGTAAGCAGGCTGGATTCACATTCCCCACGATCATAGGCAACCATGATGTCCACCTGAAGACCCCTACCCTAGAAGAGGAATCCCTTGCAGAGCTGGCCTCTTATGGCCTACAGGACCATTTTCCGAGAAAATATTTTGATCATGATAATCTTGCGAAGAGAGCCTATGGCAGGCGGTACAGGGCAAAGGAATCAGTTGAAGACTATTGGAAGAATTGCTCTGATGACTACGAGGTCCGGAGGCAGAAATATTCTAGACTGAGTGTGTAGCAAATGCGACTCTTTGAATATCATCGGGTCCCAGATCAACTCACAGATTCAGGGAATTGCCTCTAGGTCCGAGAATTTGAAGCAGTAAGGCATCTCTTGCCAGGCGTTGATTGGTCCCAGGACCCAATCACTGATTTCGAGGCAGTCATGGCAGCCCCAGCAAGATACATAGACCAATGGTTACATCAACAGATTGAGAGGCTAATCCACGAAGGAGTCCAGTTCACCTACCACCTAATGGGTAGCCTTGATTCTCAGTCCTCCGAAGATGAGGGAACGTCTAGTGCACCCCAGGAAGAAATTGAGAAACCAAAGAAAAGAAAGAAAGCTAAAGCTTGCAGAGGGACTCAGATGTCCAAAAGAAGAACAAGGGAGAAGATTCCTATAAGGAGACCAGAGGTCACGTCATCGTCGAAGGACCCCAGTTCGTCCTATGATGTAGTGGAATTAGATTATATACCTGCTCCGCCTTCTCAAAGTGACATTGATGCGTTTGGAACTGATGATCCTCCCGCGCCCAACATGCTAGAAGCTAAGCTAAGAGCCCTTGAATCGATCGAATTGGGCAACCAAATAGAGTAAGGAGAGATTCCATCCACCCAGGGGGTCAAAGTGCATGAACCCACTCAACAGAGCCGCCACGAGTTGCTGCTCCACAATACAGCCAAATATGACTCTACTGTTGAAGGAGAGCAAAGGATAGAGGAGACTCGCGAGCTCGAAAGGACTGAGGAACGACCATCACGTGAAGATACCAGACAACTGTTCAGTGAAATAGGAGAAAATTCAGCTGCAAGCAAAGAACTTCGCACCTCTTCCACCCCTCCGGTAGCAGAGCAGTTGCGAATCTGTGATGAGTCGGCTGAAAACATCAAAGAACAGAATGCAGACTTAACCTTATTATCAGCCCAGACAGTGCCTCAAGAATGGTTGATTGCCAGAGCCCAGCGCAAGGCCGCCACCAAACCACCTATTGATCTAGAGGATATCTTCTCGTGCATAGACCAAGCAAAAGCTAAGGGGAAGAAAGAGCCCAAGGCATATTCTAGAGTGACCAAAGACGAGCAAAGGAACCGCACTCTTCACATTGCCACCCCGACTGTAGACAAGCCAGCAGATTAGATTACACTGGCGGATTATAGCATCACAACTGTCCCCATTGGATGAGCCACTAAGGAGCAAGAAAAGGAAGAAGTCAGGGATTCAGTGCAGAATATACTCAGGCAGCTCGAAGAGATAACAACTGAAAAGGACATTTATTGGGCTCGTGCTGAGCAAGCCGAGAGATACATCGATCAGCTCCTGAGGCCACTACACAATGCCTCCGAATCCCATATTCCCCCGATGGCATTGGCGCAAAGGACCACAACAGAATTTGAAGGAGTACGGGACACCGCAAAGGCCGTCAGGGAATGGATACAAGACATCAAGAAAAGGGGAGAGCAAATCCTTGAGGAAGTAAAAGAGATGGCCCGCCATCGAGAACTCACTCTAGTCAAGTTATTAGAGGTAAAGAGGGAATCCCTCCACATGCACGAAGTGGTTGCCACTACCCTTCCCCTCATGAGAGCTCTTTTCTGGACACACGCGCAGATTCCTACATTGTCCGCCATCCTAGATCCTCATAGCATCAGTACTCTTAAGGAATGGTATTGGACTATCACCATGAAAAACGACACCAAAGAAATTATTGACAAAGAGAATGACGCATGTGAGGTGATTCTGGGAAACATGCAAGAACTAGGTAAGACAATCCTCCGATCAATGGTTTCGGGATGGATAAACGACTTGTCCGATGAGCAATCAAGCCGGAATGGGAAGACAGATTGGAAACAGATAGGATTACCTATTCCGCTAAGGACTTGAGTTTTGCTGGTCAGTTCCATTCAGACATATTATGCTTTGAGCGTAATCGCTCCAGCTGGAAGGACGGTTTAAAGCACGTAGACCAATATCTCGAAGGCATGCAATACAAAATTCGCCATCCTCCCATGCCTCCATTCAGTCTGCTTTTCAAATTATGCATCAGGTTCCAGGAATATGTTCGTGAGGAACGAGCAGCAGGTCATGATCTATGGCGGGAATATTTGCATGGCGAAGATCAATTTCTAGAAAAGGAGTGTGAGACTGAAATAGAGAAAGTGATTTCTCAAAAGTGCCTTTTCTCTCTAAATCTTAAAAGTGCACTTTTGCACCAAAAGGTGACATTTGACTTTTAGTCAACAAAATGTAAAACTTTATGTGGGCACCTTTTTGGATTATTTTTTTGAAATTGTTGTAATTACCTTTTTAGGTAGTTATTGCTCCTTTGGGGGTGGTTGTTAATATTTGCATCCCATTTATGGGTATGGGCAGCCATGCTTTATGGATGAATCTGGGCCACTTGTTTAGATTAAATCTAGGCCATTCATCCTTTTTTGAAGCCTATTTAAGGGACTGGTTTTCCCTCATTTTGTAAGTTCTTGGATTGTTGCAAAAGCTCTGGTGAAATTTTATAGGAATTAATGCAAAGATTAAGACTATTTTCAAGTTTCCTTGTGAGTGCATGGTCTCCTTCTTCACCTAATTTAGAAATCTTTCAGTTATGTTTATTTCTTTTACATAGCATTTTCAAGCAAACATCTGATAGAATCCACGCAGTCCACACCATTGGGGAACGGTTGATTGCCTTTCTCTTTGCATGGTTAATCTGGACCTTTCATGCTTAGTTCGGTTATTGAATACTCACTATGAATGTAAAAGTTCTGATGTTGTATGTGATAACATGAAAATCTTATTTTCCTTCGAATATTGCACTAGATTTATGCAAACACTGTGCTTGAGTAGCTGGTAATGTTTAGTCTTGTTATTTGGAGGCTTACGTCTGTTTGATGAAACTGCTATCTTAGTTAAAATTTACATTTCATGTATCTCTCTCTCCCTATCCTTCCCTCCTTTTTCCCCTTTTTTATCCAGAGAATTTGCAGTCCCATCAAAACAGTATCAACTTAACCGAAATCATTTGATAAAAAGATCATAAAAGTTCTAGGGAACTTATCTAAAAATTACCCATTCAACGTAAGTCCCCCTTGTGTTTCCAACAAAAAACACATCAAACTACTGAGTAATCCTGCAGTCAAGACCTGACAAACGAAACCTTGAGGTTATCCCCTTTGATCAAAACGTAGAAAATAGCATTAGGGATTTCCTTATCTCAAGAGAGGATAGGATACTCAGTTGGTTATTCTATTCTGTGTTGGCCGTATGGAGTTTGCAGCAATGCGATTTCAGACACGTCAACAATAGGTTACAGACATATCAGAAACAGCAGGAAGGTATTACATAGTATACGGTCACTGCATAACTTCTACCCTAATATCAATACATAGCAAAGATATTACACCATATCAATTTGGTAAGGATTATGGATATTACAAATTCTGAACATCTTATCCACTGTACCGAATAAAGTTGCAGAGTATATATATATTTTGTTCCAAATGTCAATTACGTCAAGTTAAGAAATAGATATATTCATATAGCAGATTGTGACTTATAATTCTTATTATAAGTGGTATTTACTATTATTTATTTCAAGGTTGGTACCAATTACTAAAAAAAAGTAATCACGTGTGAATAAAGTGCTAGATAATTGCCTCCACTCCCTAAGAAATTAAATAGGGGACATTACATTAAGTTCCAAAAATCTGTTCATACCTAATTTGATTCAGTTTCTCTTCATCAAATACCTTGGTCATCCTAAAAATTTCAAAATCATTTGGTGCTTGGAAGACCCTAAAACACAGTCTGTTTTGTTGCAGAATAAAACAGAGCAGAAAGTTGCAATGAGCAAAAATATCACAATTTACAGTCTTTAAAGGGAATAAAATAGATAATATTGGGAAAAATCAGATAATATCAACCAATGTATCAGATAATATCAGTCAAAATAGAGGTCAACAATATTTTTAAAAAAGCAGGAGTTTTAACAGAAAAATTGGTCTGGCACCAGGATCCAAAATCTTGCAATATCTGCTTCTATGGGTTAATCTTAATTATCAGGGTGGCCATGACCGCTCCAGAATATAGTCACTATGGAGATAGCTAGAGACTAGAGTATTAAAACTACTCCAATGTAGTAAAACTTCCCACAAAAATATCTAAAGAATATTCCAACATTGAAGCCTCCAATTGCTTATGATAATCGTACTAAAATTTTATTTTACAAACATTCCATCCAACAATAAACATACAGCACAACAATAAGAAAAGAAAAATATCCCGAGGGTTTAACCTGTTCAGTACATAACGTAGAGGTGGTGTTACTTCTATGGAATTTTATGCTAACTTACTAGTCGTTTTTGCCACAACTTCCGCAAGCGTCCTCTGTCTTCCTCCTCTGATTTGATGCAAGAATTCCCCAAAGTTACATATATTGACAATGATTTACTGGGTAAGCCATTGTTATTGTCAATAACTTTTGCTTCTTCCTCTTTAGAAAGCACCACTCTTTGCTCTCTCTCTCCATCTTCAAAGCTTGCATACACCGATGTAACTGTCATTCAAAAGACATTTTAGTACAAGAATCCCCAATCCAGTGCAAGAAAATGTTTCACTTTCAATCACAAACTAAATTAGTGAATGTTAAAGAAAGAGGTTTTAGTAAATAATCATTTTAAAATTAAACAGTATATCAAGGAGATGGAAAACATTGTAATATTAGAAAATCCCATTCACTCTATTTTATCATATGCCTACTGTCCATAAAGGGAACAACCTTTCCATTAAGAAGGATGCATGGAAAACATTGTGTATTAGAGATTCCATTCACTTTATTTTATCACATGCCTACTGTCCATAAAGGGAACAACCTTTCCATTAAGTATGGATGGAGAACGTTGCTATACTAGAGACCCCATTCACTTTATTTTATCATATGCCTACTGTCCATAAAGGGAACAATCTTTCAATAAGAAGGATCCTTGTAGAATCATGATTCTATCATTTAGAGGACATTTTAATACAGATCTATTACAGAAAACAATGAAATTGTGCAGTAACAATAGGAATACAAACCTTCATAAAAAATCTGCTCTATATCTTCCATGGCTTCATGAATTGTTACTTTATTCAAAGAGATATCCCTTTTTTCTAGATCCATTCCATTTTCCGCTTCACTTGATTGCTCTGAAGCTGCTAATTCTACCATTTTGAGGATTGCTTTTCTTCGCTCTGAATTTGAAGCTAATAGACCTTTATGTGGGTGTCTGGGAAGCACTTGACCTTTTTCCTTAAATGCTAGAGTTGTATTGGCAAGAGAGGCACGCTGCTTTTGTGCAGTAAGAGATGCTGGATGCTTTTCACTTAGAAGTTGCATCCGAAGGCTAGGGGTACGAGCTCGAGAACCTTTTGCCAACAATATTCAGCAATCAAAAACATAAGGAATTTTTAAATGTAAATACATGCATATTGGAAAAATAAACTTGAGATTTGTCAATGACAATTATCAAATCTAGTCAAAATATTAATTTTACCATCTGCCCGCATCCGGACCCAAAGTGTTGTCATTTGTTTAAATTCATGTACAACATTGTCAAATGAGTCCTACAAGAAATTCAGAACAAATTATATAAAATCTCAATTCTTATTATGCGGTAAGGAAATAAAAATGTAAAGGTACTCACAATTATGCTAATACACTGTTGTTGATACTGCAATCTGAACTTCTTCCCTCCATTACTGTTAACTTTATCATTACAGGTATCACTATCTGTCTCATCTTTATCCAATGGGAGAATTACATTCCCATTCTTGTTCTACACAACGAACTTTTAATGATAAGAGAAAAAAGAAGATTCTCTCGCAGGAATGAACAGCCTCACAAATTTTCATAACAATAAGTCTTTCAATTCTTATTTAACAAAAGAGACGACATTTGCTCTTGCTCGCAAACCAACCAATATCAAGCACGGGCTAAATCATCGACCATATACTAAGAATATAACTATACATATTTCCCAAACTTAGAGTTTGGGAAAATCCATTGTCATTCAATTTACACCACAGCTTTTAACTAAAAAATTCATAAAATTAGTAATGATTTCAAAAAAATAAAATTCAAACTGAAATGGGAAAGCTTATTTATTACCTGTAACTGCACAACTCCCCGAAGATCATATTTGGGCACAAAAACAAGGAGGTTCCTTTCAAATATGCCTATTACCTGGGAAAAAGGCCAGATTTGAATTTTTAAAATAATAAAACTATTTTGTTGCCAAAATTCCATAAAGTACATAAAATGATTTAGCTCTTTTCTGAGGATCTTTAATTTAACTGTAGTATCATTCCCAATACCTATCACTCTATAAACACAACCTGTATCAATAAATAGCATCAATTTCACACTCAAAAGGACTGTGTTTTCTATCTGTTCATCTCAAGCTTACCAAGCCACATTCTGCTTCAGCATGTTTCTGTAAGTACATCAAGAGGTGCAGCTCACTGCACATCTTTTGTGCTCTCTTGCTTGCCCTATGGCGCTGGTTTAGATGATCTGCAACCTGCAAAAATGCATTTGTAACATCTTCTGAGTACGAGCATGTAAGGCATAACACTAAAAACAATAATCACAAGAGTTTTAGTAAGAAAATTCGAAAAGCTTGTATTCCATCAATATATTTTGTAAACCTTGTAGTAGGATCTTTCCATATGAAATGGTTAAGTTTTGTGTAACAGGTGCTATCTCAGTGGATCAGTTTAAAAGTCTATAATAACCATATAGTATTCAGATGTAAGTGAACCTCACCAAATGAAGTGAGGAGACAATTAACAAAAAAATATTATTATTACTATGTTATACAAGGTTTGAAAAACATTTTTTTTTTACCTCTTTCTGATCTTTGGCAATAAATACAGCAGTTCTAGATTTTTCAAAATCAATATTCCTTTTGTTCACAGATCCCTGGCTGGAAATGGTGTTTGAACACGATGCAACAAGCATCCGATGCACAACAATGTCGGCATACCGCCTTATTGGAGATGTGAAATGTGTGTAGAACCTACAAATACAAAATGAGTAACAAAAATATCAAGGAAAAGTTTAAGCAATAAAAAGAATTACATAGGAAGAAAATACTAAATGTTGCAAAAGGAAGTAGAATTCCATTAACTTTTCATAAATAACCTATCAGCTCTCACTAGTTTGATGCAAAACATACATAATAAAAATCAATATTAAAACCATTAGAAGCGGTCAACAATACCAATTCCAAATTAAAAAGTTCCAATTGACGATTTTAAAGCATATATCCCCCTTATATAATTATTTTATTTTTAGTCCATACAGCAGTTATGTGTAAGACTAAGAATTTTTCCTTTGGGATTTTTTATCATCCTAAACACCTCAATATGTTTCACATTCTACTGTTTCATTATATTTAATGCATATCTACGATGACTACCTTAACTTGAAGATGACCTTATACATTAGGGTAGATGGATTTTTTTCTGATAAAACTGCAAGTCTTTTGTATAATTGCCTCAAAGAGGAGCTATTCCTTTTTACCATATTAAAGTTTACTTATGTAGAGGTTTACTTGAGTAAAAAATGTGTGAAGTGGATTGGAATTTGTAAATACTAGTGACGTTCAAGTACAAAATCATCTAACTATGTCATGCCCCATTTTCAGAATTAAATTAATTGGGAGAATCCATATCTTATTTCTTCATTTCTTGTAGACTAAGGGATTAAGTCAGGGAAATGATTAAAAATAATATTTTTAGTTGAGCCTAGTAACTTTATTTTAAAAGAATAATTTTAAATATTATTATTTTAATAAATTGGCTGTCTAAATGGACATCATAAGGCCTCATGTAATGATTTATTAAAATGTGTTCTTAAACACTTTTGGAAAGAATTTTTGGAGGGAAAAAAGAATTCAAATGAAAACGGCCCAAAAGGAATCTATAAATAGAGGGCGAATGGATCAAAGGCATCATCAATTTCTTATTGTGTTCATCTTCTCACCTGAAGACAAAAAATCTGAGCAATTGTGTTCATCTTCTCACCTGAAGACAAAAAATCTTTTGTGTGTGGGAATTTGGAGGACAAAAACCCTCTTGGTTTCCAGTTGGGATTTGAGGACAAAAACCCTTTATTCAAGAATCACATTTGAGCAGAAAGATTGCAATTATTCAGTTTGCAGAGTTTCCAGTTATAGTTTGGACTTTGTAGCTTATCCAGTTAGTTGTTTCAGTCAATGTATTTGCATCTTCTTGGTGTGTGTTAGTGCAAGTTTCTTTCATTGAGCTGTTTCAGTCAATGCTACAGCCATATCTAGTTCAACCTGGTCTATATAAAAGAATCTTTTCAATTAACATGATGACTCCAAATCTTCATATTTTTGAGCTATGCCAACACTGCAAATTACCCAGCAGTGAGAGTGATAATAGTAGTGAGAATGAAGTGGAAGTAGTTGGTGGAAATACAAGTGCAAGTGTTGAGGGTGGTAGTGAACAACAACCAAAACTATTTAAGTGCCCTTCAAAAACCATGGAAAAATATGCAAAGGGACCTTTCAACAAGAAAAACCTCTTCTCCAATATGTTACGCTTGTGGATAAAAATCAAACAAACTCAGGGGGAGTAGGGTGTGGAATTGTCATGTTTGCTTTACAGATTTTAGAGGCAACTACACAAGGGTGTGGTCTCATTTTTGGGGTGTTATAGGCCATGGAGTTAAAGTTTGTCCAACACCAAAAGAAAATGAGAAGATAGAGTGCCATTGATTACACATGGAGGTAGAAATGGGGACTCAAGGTGTGGCAATTCCATCACCTTCTTTTGTGAGTTCACAATCATCTTTGCCTACATCATCAACGCATGGTAGTAGCCAAGTTGGCACAAGAGGAAAGAGGAAGATGAGTGGTGGTGAGAAGGTAGGGTCAATTGAAGCTATGTTTAATGTGCAAGCATGAGATGCTAAATAGTCTTCTATTGTCAAATTCGTTTTTGCTCATGCCATCCCATTTCATGGGGCTCGTTGCTCTTAATTCTAACAAATGATTAGAAATGTAGCCTCTATGGGTCCCTCATTCATACCCCCTAGAGATCATAATCTATGCACTGCCCTCCTAGATAGAGTATTTCAAGGTTAATGTGCTAATGGAGGATATGAGACAAACTTGGATGAGGACAGGTTGCTCTATTGTGATGGATGGGTGGATTGATATTAGACATCGGCCACTCATCAATATCATTGTCACATGCCTTGCTGACTCTTATTTTATCAAAGCCGTGGATTGTTCAAGGAAGCATAAGGATATAGACTTCTAGTTTACCATTTTGAGAGATGCCATAGAGGAGGTTGGGCCCTCAAATTTTGTACAGGTGATCACTGATTTAGCACGTGTGCGCAAATCATATGGTTTGATGGTGGAGGGTGCTTACAAGCACGTCCTTTGGAACCCTTGTTGTGTTCATGCATTGATGATTGAACAATGCATTGAAAGACATAGGAAAAACAGATTGGGCAAAACAAATGGTGGTAGAAGCTTATGACATTCAAATGTTCATTTTCAACCACCACACCTCACTTTCTCTCTTTAGGACATTTTCAAAGGAGTTCCTCAAACCTATTGAGACCAAGTATGACACTTCGTTTTGTTTCAATATATGGAAACATTCGTATTCCAATTACATGGAGCCTTATATTTCTTTTAATTAACTTAGGTATGCCACTTACTTCATCTTGTTACAGAGGATGCTTGAGGTGCATGAGCCTCTACAACTAATGATGGTGGATTCAAAGTGGACTAGATGGCCTAATTCAAGCTCTAATCAAAGAAAATCCATCAAACAAAAGATCTTTTATGACAATTGTTGGTCCATTGTGAGGTAAGACATTGCTGATTTTATTATTAAATTGCCGATTTTATTAAAAATTAAATATTAGATTACTTATTTTTATATTAAATTTCTGATTTTAATATTTTAATTTTATTATCCAATGTTCCTACTTTCAAAGTTTCCAACATGTCAATCAACTCGTTTCTTTTGAACTTTTGTTTGCAATTTAGAGATATGTTTACTTTTTCATCTCACCTATTGTAGATGTCATTAGATATGCTGATATAGACTCTCCTAGTCTTGGAGAAATATATTAGACATTTGGCAGTATGCTTGGGAAGTTAATTTAAACAATTTTGGCTAAGGATCCTATTTTGGGGTTATAAGAGCAACATATTAAGTCCATTTTGATGTGGACGTGGAACACAATGAATTTATAGCAGCCTTTCCTCTAAATCCCAAATGGTTTGCAGTTTGCACCAAGGGATGGAAGGGTGCTTCCATGTGATGAAGAGGTTTTAGATGGGCTAACGTGGGCATTTGATAAGATGTTTACAGAGGAGTCTTCAATACTTCACACACAGTTCCTTGAATTTGCAAATATTCGTGGTCCAACATTGAGTAAACCACAAGCGAGGTTGGATAGAGATATATTAGCTCAAACTGACCCTATTGGATGGTGGACATGGCAAGGGCACAAAATTGCAGGTTGCTATCATGAGTGTGAAATGATAATTTCAAGATCCATAAACATGCTCAAAATATATTTTCAACATTACCCTAAATGCCACAGAATTTAAAGTCCAAAAATGGATATTGCATGCAGATTTAGGGTCTGATGTTAAAAATCTGATTTTGCAATTCCATAGAGGCTGAGCTGCCGCTGTATCAGAGAAATTTCAAGATAAATAAAATATTCAGTGTAGCTTGAATAGACACTTAAAATGCAACTTGGTCTCCCATTTGTCCTTGGGCATAACATGTATGTGAGTTATAAGAATAAATCCATTTTATAA
Organism: Cryptomeria japonica; assembly: GCF_030272615.1. Taxonomy (NCBI): domain Eukaryota; kingdom Viridiplantae; phylum Streptophyta; class Pinopsida; order Cupressales; family Cupressaceae; genus Cryptomeria; species Cryptomeria japonica. The sequence goes on along the minus strand of NC_081415.1, from coordinate 509,899,950 downwards.
GGATTGTGTATGAAACATTTTGACCCTCTCTAAATGCAAATTCTACAGTGGTGATAATGTTTTGAGAGAAACACAATTTGTGTAAAGGTCCCAAAGAGTCACACTAGTATCATAGATATTGTACTATAAGATTGATAAAACTTTAGCAGATGATTCATATTTCGAAGTGTCCTTAGTATTTATCTTTCAATGCACTTGTGAATTTAACTTTAGAACAATAATTTTCTAGTTCAAACTCTCTACAACAATTCCAAGAATGCTATTTTTGAGATCAGATAATTCAAAGGTACTTATGGTAAGAGATAATAAGGTAAAAGAGAATTGTAGCCTACTCCAGGGCCAGTCCATAATGATAAAAACTTGACGATTCTGAAACTTCTCCAGTTGATATGTATTCAGCCTGTTCATAAAACAAAGTGATAAAATTCTATAAATAATTTGGCAAAAAGTGTTTCAAAAGGAAAAAGAAAAAGGTAAGGGCAGCTACTTGGCCTGTGGGATAATATAAAATGACTTCTTTTCCATAATTCACGGCCAAAAAATAAGCTTGCGCAAAGAAGAATCCATCCCACAGTATAGCATGCATTCAAAGATTCGAAGACCATATAAAAATGAGAAAATAAATAATACATGGAAAGCAGTGGCTCTCTGTGCAAGACATTTTTCTTGGGACTTACTGATTTTTCTTATGGAAGGGTATGATTTGACATCTAGCTTAAAAAAGTACACTTCCCTAAATACTTCTGAGGTTGTCTCTAGTTACGATGAAGTATGCATATTCTTCTCTTTCTGTTTCATCCTTATAACATGTTTCAATCAGTAACAGATCACCTATTTTCTGTAATTGCTTAAATTAAAAAAAGGAAGATGTTTGCATGGAAGATTGGACTTTGTACATTAATTTCTTGTGCATCTACAAAGAAACTAATCATGCAATATACTGTTTCTTGGAGCTCCATTTAAGTCAATTTTCTTCTTGGAAGATTTATCTTGCTATTCATAAGCAGTGATCATGTAAATCATTTAATATGTTCAATATAGACCAAGAAGACTGTTCAATAAAGACCAAGAAGAGCCAACAGGGCTGTGAAAGTGTACAGAAGTCCATGTAAAATGGTGGGAATGATCACTGAATTTATAAGAAACGCCTAATGACAAGAAAGGAAAGAGAAAATTTCAAATAAAATATTGAAACAAAGGAAATCCAGCCTAGATAAGATTGGGAAGCCTAGAAAGGCTGTAAAATAATTCCTTGCTTCAGTACCAATGCAGTAATGTACTGATAAAGGAAAGGTTCATACTGTATTTCATTGTATGAGACTAACACATATAATGTTTTATTAAGGTTAATGCTTAATTAAAATGAATGTACATCAAAAAGGACTGTCCACAAATCAGCAACCTTCCCTGACATGGAAATTCTAATTAAGGGGACACTGGTTGTTGGCTAGATCACAACCATCAACTACTTTATAACTTTTAGTAACTTACTACCCTCAGTTAACCATTAGAAACAACAAAAGTTATGTTCATATGTGACAAGCCAAGAACAAAATATAATATCACTCAAGAGTTGGTAAAGAAGGCATGGTTGTAGGTCGTTCAATACAAGAATCAATTGTTTCTAATTTGGTTCATATAGTGTTCATTAGAGATATTTCAGAGGCTCATGCAACCTAATGATTTGACGCAAAAGGATGAGGCCCTTTATACATTAGTTAGGGAAGCAACTTTTTATAGAATATAAATAAGATGCTTTTTAGACTTTATTAAATTAAATTAAATTATACTTCATCATTTTGATACTTCAAGGCATTTGTAATTGATCATATTAATTGCCTTAGCCCTTTAGTGTTATGTTTTTAATTTTGAACCATTAATTTTGTACCATCTAAATTTTCAAGGTTTCATTGAACCAGTATCCATTATTTCTTGAATTTTAAATTGTCTAAGCCAAAGCACTTTAAATTTACCAATTTTTATATCTTGTCAACCATCATACTTGAGCACTAATGCACTGAATTAAAAATTCATTCTCTGTTATGCAAATTCTTCCTTATACTTGAATCACTTTTATGGCCTAGTGTGCCATTATTTGTCATTTGTCAAACTGATTAAGCTTCAATAGCATTTCCTTCAAACTGTCCTCTTTCCCTAGTTGGTTATCCACTCAATCCTAAGGCTTGGCACCATATACTCCACTGGTATGCTGACTTCTCAACCAGTCATCAGTTAGAAGGGCATATATTCAAGGATTACCTTTTATGTAGTTTGGTATGTCCACAATACAGGTAAATGTTCCTCACAATCCATACCTTTGACCCCATATTATTTTTGAATCAATGATATAAGTACTTTATTGGTGGTCTTTGTTTGACCATTAGCCCTTGGGTAGTACAACCTCAAAAGGGAGTGAAAGATCCAAAAATATGTTCTAGGTTTGGACTAGACCTTTATCCCTGAAATGTTCAGGAACATTTCCTTAGTGAAGTCCCCAGATGTTGTGAGCTTTTCACACATCGTCACATTGCAAATGGGGACCCCTTGTTTTTGGTTTGCTTAGTTGTTAGTCTTAGGTGTTTTCTTAATTTAGCTTAGATTCGACAGTAGTTTTAAAGTTTCTAGCCTTAGAATGAGAAGGGTTTGGTTTTGTCTTGAGGTTGATTGGGGGATGAAAATGTGAAAGAAAGACATGTGAAGAAGTGAACGACAAGGATGAAGATTATGGAAAATTGCCAAGTTGAAACAAGGATTATAGAAACATGCCAAGGTTGAGATGACGATTATAACAAAATTCCAAAAATGAAATAAGGATTTTATCCTTGGAATGAAGATGGAATAAGGAAATTATCCTTGGAATGAAAATAAATTAAGGAAATTATCCAAGGAATGAAAATGGTAGAAGCGATTTATTCAAAAAAATCAACAAAGGAAAGGCTTCATTTTGCATGGAATAGAGTAGGGAAATCCAAGCACAAGGTGGAATTCCAACCTAGAATCTTTTTCTACCCTGCAAACCCGCTAAGAAATCTATGATCACCTCCAAATTCCACCAAGAAATCCTTGTGCAAGGTGGATCTCTGCCAAGGAATCCACGTATAGGGCAAAAGAAAATCCGCTTGGAAATCCATGAACACATAAAATTAGCCACCAAGGAATGTGAGTGCTTGTTGTGACCATTTCACACATCGCCCCATTGCAAATGGGGACCCCCTCTTTTTGCTCGTTTTTCGCTCGCTTTTCGTTTCGCTTTTAGGATTTTTGTTAGTCTGTCAGTTGTCTAGATTTAGGGTCTAGCCTTAGGGTTTTAATTAACGTCTTTTCAAGCCAGAATCCAGTCAGTTTTGAGAGCTTTTGAGCTTCCTTTCGTTGAATGCAAATTTTGAATGCAATGATTTCGCCAAAATGGTCTATTTTCAATTGGAATTTTGAATGCAGAGCTTAAATTTGTCTAAGTGTTGAAGGTGAAATGTGAATTTTTTGTCCAATTGACTAATTTTGACCAAATTTTGACTTTTTTGATTTTTGATCCTGGGCATTGAAAATGATTTGTTTTCGCCTTGTGAAGTGGTAAAATGTATAAAATCATGTTATTTTGGCCTGTAGGAGCAAAATCGCTCCTGTCCCTCAGTGAAGGACAGGAGCTCGTTTTCAAATATCTTACCATTCCTGCAGGGTCAAGACGAATTTCGAGTTGGAAATGATGAAGAAAGGCGTGATCTTTCCATTGAATATAAATTGAATATTTTCACAAACACAGAAATACCTCCAGGAAAAGGATCGCTCCTGTCCCTCAAGAAGGGACCAGGGCGAAGTACTTTATAGCTCCCGTCCCTCTCCAAGGGACCAGAGCGATGTTCTTCATAGGGCAAGATTCAGGCGAAGATCAAGTCAAGTTTATGTTTGAGGGCAAGGAAGACGGTGAAATGAATTCATTGAATACAAATTGAAGATTTTGAAACGTCAGCAAGGACCCTAAATGCTTAAGTTCGCTCCTGTCCCTCAGGAAGGGACCAGAGCGATTTTTGTTACAGATGATTTTCTTGCCAAGTTTCAATCGATCTCAAGGCATGGATGAATGGAATGGAACATTGCGAATCCGTTGAATATAAGTTTTGAAGATGATAAAGTGAAGTGAAGCCCACAAGAGTAAGATCGCTCCTGTCCCTCTCCAAGGGACCAGGGCGATATGATGGTTATATTGCTTCTTATTCAAGTTTAAGACATTCCAAGACGAGGAACAAGGTGGCAAAGGCGTTTCAAGACATTTCGATCAAGCACAAGGTTACAGAGGTCGCCACGTTGAGGGAATTTGCACTAAGACTCCCAGTTCGCTCCTGTCCCTCAGGAAGGGACCAGAGCGATATTTCCATAAAGGCATAGATTTCAAAAGTTAAGCAAGTTTCAAGCGACCAAGGGGAATCAAGAGACTTTATTTCACGCGTTGAAGATAATTACAAGTTGATCAAAACAAGAACAAGCTCAAAATATTGAACTTCGCTCCTGTCCCTCAGGAAGGGACCAGAGCGATATTGAATGCATTGGCCGATTCATGCAAAATCACGTTAAGACAAGGCTTCACAAGGTCATACAAGGTTCAAGGCGTCTTTTGAAAGTGATATATCAAAGTTTGGAACGTCCAAATGTTATCGATCAAGCTAAGGAGTCTATATCGCTCCTGTCCTTTGGACAAGGACCAAAGCGATTTCATTAAAAACACTCATGCTCCTTCAAAATCAAGACAATGCAAAGATAGACGAGGTAAAGGACGTTATTTGGAAGGCAATAAACGAAGAACAAAGGTTAAATGTTTACGAATTTGAGCTAGGACATGGAGATCGCTCCTGTCCCTCTCCAAGGGACCAAGGCGATATTTGCCAAAACACATGATATCCTTTGAAGATCACGTTGAGATAAAGTCGCACATGGTTTTAAACACCATTTGGAAGGCGATGCAAAAGGAAATGAACATTCAATATCACCGATTTGAGCTCAAAACGGAGAAAAGACAAGGATCGCTCCTGTCCCTCTCCAAGGGACAAGGGCGATGATCCTTTAAACATCAAATTGTCTTGTGAAAAGCAAGTGGGACAAGCATGGAATGAACAAGCAAAGTTATTTTTTCACCATACAAGGAAAAGTTGATGTCAAAATGGAGAATTTCAAGAGAAAACATTAGGATCGCTCCTGTCCCTCTCCAAGGGACCAGGGCGATATTACATCCAAGGGCATCCCTTCACACATGCAAGTCAATCAAACTTGAAGGACCCGACAAAAATGATGATTTGAACGTAGAAATGCAGAGGTTGAACGTCAAAAATGCAAAAATCAAGACCAACATGATGGATCGCTCCTGTCCCTCTCCAAGGGACCAGGGCGATGAGGTACGTGTACTTCATTTTCAAAATATTTTGGCACTCAAATAAACATTTTTGAATTTATTTAAATGCTAGCAAAATCGATATTTTAATTAAAAATGGCATTTAAATATTGCGCTTGGTATTAATTAATTATTTTTTGCCTTGTAAAAAAAAAATCGAAGTTTATTAATTAAAAACGATGGCATTTAATAATTGATTATTAAATCAATTAAAAATCGAATGGAGCGCTTGGTTAAGTAAGTCGGCCTTGTTATTTTATTAAAAAATCGTTTTAATTGCCATATTTTTTATAAAAGTCGGCCTTGGGGGTGAATGGTGAGGTGAGCGCTATAAAGGGAGAAGTGAAATCTTCATTTTCACATCATCATTTTACCTATCTCATATGCGATCAAAGGGAGAATTGCGAACTATCAATCCAAGGTGGCGCTAGTAACTTCCAAGGTGGTGCGAATCTATATTGAGCGAATTTGCCAAGACGAATTCTGAAGATCACGTCAAGGACACAAAAGGTGGCGAAATTACTATCTTGAGGAGATCACATTGAAGACCATCTATACCTCAATTTTGCCTAGGCGAATTTAGTTCTTTTTGCATTCTAGAGTTAGCTCTCTATTGAGGTATGGCGATTTGATTTTATTGTTTTATTTATTCATCGTCATATTTTAAATTTTGAATTTTGAATTTTGAATTCCTAGCTCAATCGTTTTTTTTTTAGGAAATGATAACTCAAAGACTTATCATGAAGTTTCCTAAAAGTTATCCTCTAATCTATGTTATTTATTGCAAAATCTAGTTCTCATTATGAAATGTTGTGTAGGTATGGCGACCCCGAAGGCGGGAGCATCCACCAGTCGCTCAGCTCTCATGAAAGAAGATCAGAAGACCGAAGAAGTGGAGCAACATTGGAGATACAAACTTGGGTAACTTCAGCACGAAGAAGTTTCGAGAGATCCCTTACATTGGCAAGCCATCACCTGTCGCCCGGAGAATAATAGAGAGTGGCATCATTAAGGCGGCCGGCTTTCCTCCAGCTGTTCAGTGCCATGAGTTGATGATCGAATGTGCTCGTCACTATGATCCACAGTCCAGAACGATCGTGTCTAAAGAGGGAAACACTTTGGCGTACCTTTCAGAGGAAGCTATAAGTGAAGCTTTCCATCTTCCAGAGCACAGGGACATGATATACAAGAGCATAGAAGGAGCCAGATCAATGTACGAAGATGATCCAGATGCTTGTCTAAGCATTATCAATAAGAACTGGCTACTTAAGAGCCGTCCCCGTCTGAGCAATAGTGCATAAAGAGATTCAAGTTCAAGAAACAAGATCGATTATCCCAGATTGGTTGAAGGAAAGATTAACTAAGGTGATCGTAGTAGAGGACGAGGACAATGCAATTGATTTAGAGAGCCTTGTTGGACACTCACATGAAGTAACAGAAAAGAAGAAGGCTACCAAGATGTCCAAGATGATTCGAGATGAGACTGGATCCAGGAAATTGCAGATAGCTACACCGGCAGCAGACAAATATGAAGGTGAGATCCTAGCAGAAGAATATGATATACAGACTTTTGAGTTAGGACCATCTACTGCAGAACAGACTTTAGATGATGCTACCGATTCATTTGAAGCATTGAAAGACAAGCTTAGAGAAGAAATGGAGAAGAATAGGAAGCTTGAGCGAGAGGTCGGTGCATGGAGGACATATTTCAGTCACATCAATGAACCTTTGGGACGTCAGGATCCAGTTAGATCACCAGTACAAGCATTGCCGCTTCAATCAATCAATGAAGCAGAAAGATTCAGGAACATGGTCCAACGCACAAGTAATTGGATGGATAGATCTCATACAGTGGCTATAGAGTTTGTAACAAGGATGATGAAGATTATTCATCAAGCTATCCAGGTTCTTGAGATGATCCACAATTTGATGATAACAGTAGCTGCATTCGCCCATACCAAGGATGTTATCATTCCTGTCTTGAAAGTTATTAGACATACTTCAAGGAAGATTTTAGCACAGGAGAAGATCTTGGAGGGAGAATCTCACAGTTTGTTCCATTGGTCAACCTTACTTCATATGAAGAATGTTTTCTTTGAAGACATCAATACTAGATGTAGCCAAGTTGAGGAGGTGATCAATCCGATCCAGGACAGAGTATTTGAGGTACTTCGTACCATTCTTGGCAGAAGGATCGAGGTCGAGACAGATGTGGATATGCAGGAACTAGAGGATAGAATCAAGATCATCTTTTGCAAGGATGCAAATGTTACAGATGAGCAGTATGATCAGATGTTTGCCACCATGCTCCTGATTGAAAAGACGAAGGAACTTGAACCTTCATGGGACGCAACTCTTCTAGATGCATTCGATCAGGTCATCCACTTAGAAGAGAGTATGAAGAATCTTCCCGAGATTCCGATCGCAGAAATCGAAGGAATCGTTTCAAGATTCATTGCATATGCTAAGAAAGAGAATTGGAAAGGGAATAAGATTCTAGATGAAAGGTTGTTACAGATGACATGACATCTTATTTCTCATTGGTTTATGTCTCCTAGGTTTTTGTGCCAAAATTTAATATTTGGCTATGCATTTAATATTGTTCAGTAAAAAGGAGGCCATTTGTAACAAACCCTAATTAGGGTTTAGGTGTCATGATCTTGTCCATTGATCTACTTTCAATCTGGACCTTTCATTGTAATTGAGGATGCTATTTATACCCTCATTTTTCATTTCAATAGTGAATAGTGTAATAGTCAATAGTTGATGTAAGAGAGATTAGAGCTAGAAGCAATTTTATTTTGTAGCAAGATTGAGTTTTGAAGAGAGGAATTCAAGCAATTGTTGTACATGATGATTTGGAAATCAATGAAATATTGAAGTTATGGTGTTTTGTTGCAAATTTCTTGAGTTATCTTCATGGTTGTTTGATTTACTTGAATTGTGCTCAATCAAAGTAGCTTGTTAATTTGAAGGACATTGTGTGAGACTTGATCTTTGGTAGGATTCGTAATCCAAACCACTAGCTTCTTGCTGATTGTAGGAACGCCTTGCGTGGTCGACTGGAGAATACCTTGAATCCCTTAATCTTCAATCATTATCGTATCTTGGATATGTACCTTCGTGGTAGTGCCCATGATCTTTGATGCGTCGAATGTCATTTTATTACCTTAGAAGATCGCACTAATTTCAATTGAGTTGTTATCTTATGGTAAAATTGAAGTTGGTTGAATCTTGCCAAGTCTTGTCTACACGAAGTCATTCTTAGGGTTAGACTAGATTAGACCTCTTTCAAACCCTACTCCTTTTGTTATTTTTTGAATAGTTTCCTTAGTTTAGCAAATCTTGAACTTTCGGAAAACGTAAGGCCCCTTGGAGGAAACAGCAAATCACATCATACCGCTGGAAGCTTGTCCACACGTAGAGACCCTACTAAAAGAACCTTGGAGTCTACCTAACTGATCCTTTACGCGAATCTTCAGCAGTTAGAGACTATTTTCTCAAGAGAGGATAAGATGCCTATTGGTATTTTATTCTGTGTATGATGATGTACAAAATACACGTCAACAGTGCTCCATCTTGTATATATAGCCATTCAAGACATGGTGAAATCAAGTCGCCAAGGAGGTCGACTTGAATTGGAAAACATGAAATTTCTTCCTTTTGTTTAAAATGCAAATGTCTAAAGAAAGAAGGCCGACTTGAAATGGAGTAGAGACGGTTTTCAATTTGAAAAACATGATAAATTCTTACCTAGCTGCACCATGTCAAGAGATTGTAATTGCTAAGTTGAGTACCTATATATGCAAGATCAAGGGAGTCATTTTCACATCAAGCAAAACAATTCAAGAGCGAATAAGGAGCAGAATAAAAGAGCGAATTGCAGCAGATAGAGATGAATTTGTGCATGAATATCAGATACAAAAGCCAAGTGTTGAATGAGAAAGGGGCAAATTTTGTCAAAGAATAAATTAGAAGTAGCTGAAAGGAAGTGATTTTTGAAGGAAAACCAGTTATTTACATACAAATCTGAGCGAATTTCCTCACCAAATTGAGCAATTCAGATTTGAAACATCATCACCACAGAAATTTCCAAGTCAAGGGTTTGAATTTCCAGATTTTTAAAAGAAAAATCAGAATTCATTAAAGATTAATTTTCTGGAAAATTTTATCCACGAGGTAAAGATCAAGAAGGGTTTGTGAAGCATTTTTTTTGTGAATTATTGAGGCTATTTTGAAAATCTAAATGAGTTTATTGCCTAGGGATAGAGTGTGATTTACAATTTCTTTTTGAAGGAAGGTTTGCCATGAAGATTTTAGGTTCTTAAGATAAATTAGGAATGCTAGATTTTGAACTTTCATTTTCTTATCATGAACTTCTTGCATTTCACTTAAAGTACTTTGAAATTGACCTAGGGATCTACTCACAATGGTGATTCAAAGTTCCTTCTTTTTTAGGAGTAGATGTCGGGTGCTAAGACTGGGGGTATTTCAAGGCAAGCCCAAGCGAAGAACGATTTAAAAGGGGTGCTTCCAGAATCAAAGATCATTTCACAATGGAGGAAGGTTGGAGACACGAACCTTGGACAAATAGATATGAAGAAGTTCAAACAATGAATGTATGGGCATGAAGGACAAAATTCGTCAAAGATAGCTAGGAAGATGATGTAGAATAGGGTTGTACAAGCTGCTGGTTTTCCTCCTACAGTACAATGTAGTCAGTTGATGGTGGAATGTGCTAAACATTATGCCCTTGAGGAAAGACATGTAGTAGCTCGTAATGGCAGAATATTGTCTTATCTTACAAAGAAGGATATTGCAGAAGCATTTGATATTTCAATGTACAATTCCATAATCTACAAGACAAAAGAAGAAGCATCAAGGACATACAATGATGGACTTGATGTTTGTGCAAAAATCATCAATAGTACTTCATTGTTGAAGCCAAGAACTCATTATTCCAAGATGCCAAAGAGACTTCATAGGTCAGATTTCAAAGAAGCATACGAAGATCTTGTCACATTGCTGAATAGTGTCATGGGATGCTCTCAAGCTTCTAGTTTCGAGCCATGAATATTTTACTATATTGAAGAAATATCATGCAGAGTGAAGGTGATAAATTGGGCTAAGATAATCAGTGACAATCTCGATGACCAATTGAGAAAGTTAGAACATTCCCAATAATTTCATATGAGTTCATATATTGTCTATGTGTTAGCAAGGAGCTATCCATATAGAGAATTGACATGCAGGGGCCAGTTGGGAATGGTGAAGGACAAATCAAATTGTATGAGTGTTATCCTCAATTATACCTTCACAATATTGCTAATTTTAGAAGAATGAATGATGCCTTCTCAATATACATTGTTAGAATCCTACAAGGAGGCACCCATAAGAGATTGCCATGAGAAGTCAAGGAATTAGCGAAAAAGTATGGGTCATGGTTTATTCAATTTCCCAAGTTCACTTACATCAGATTGTGTAATATCCCCACAATTTTTTTTTCGAAATTTAGCAGTTTACAACACAATAAGGACCCATTAGGGTTAGCAATGAAAATTCAATAATTCAGAAAACTGCAACCCTTCCACTTTCTGATCACCAAGTGCCCAATCTGGGAAGGTGAGAGCATATAGTGTTGAGGGGATTGTTAGTTGCAAATACTGAAAATTATTATAAACTTGGGCGGCAAGCCAACCCCTTCTGCTTATTCAACGGGAAATGGAAGTTCTGAAACATCCTGGTGGTAAATCAGCCAGGAACAAACCAAACAACTAAAACAACAATCACTCTACCGCTTATACAGCGGGAGGACTAGAAATGAAAATTACTATCAACTACACCGCTTATTCAGCAGGAGGATAACATTACAAACATCTCAACCGCTTATGCAACGGGAGGACAACATTACAAACAAAGATAGGCAACATGGCCAGCCTCTTCCAATTATGCAGTGGGAAATACAAGTAAATTGCAACAAAGGGATTGATTAGTACTACTGAAACAATCTTACAATAATGAAATCTGCAACTATTGTCAAAACAAGAGAATGATGAATTCTACTAGAAGGAAAGTTCTATTGGAGATTACAATGGAAACACTGAAAATTGCAACCCAATCACACGCTAAATCAAACTGAAATAAAACTAACGGCAACACCAAAACGAACCAGCAACAATGAAATGCATACAATCACTCAAAACTCCACCAAACAGCTCCAAACTGGTGGCAAATGAATGCTAGAGGATAAGAGATCAGACCCCCAGCTCAACAACCCCATCAAATCACCACTGAAAATGCTGCACGTTGCCCTAGGGTTGGCTGGAAATGTATGGCTAGCAGGGAAGTTCGATCAGCAAGAGAAAAAAGTACACCAAACCACTTGACACGAGCCTCCAAGTGATGGATCACCCAACAGAGAGGTTTCAAACGAGCTATAACCCTGAACAAACAAACATTTGAGCAGGAAGATACGACTGAAAAACACCTATAGCCACTCCAAAAACTAGCAAATTGGAAACACACCCAACACACCAAAAACTGAAAATCTCTCAATCTCTTCAATCAGCACAATCTATCTCTTTGGATGAAAGATTGTCACAAGTAATCAGCTAGGCACTGTCTTTCAAGTACGAAACTGATGGTTGCTAGGAAGCTCTCAACCTCAAAGCTCAATTCTGGCACCATTCTGACAACATAACATTATCATTCATCAAGCATAAATCAAATGAGAGCTCAACACTCTTATTTATAGATTTCGGAGGGTCAAATTCAAATTCACATGGCACCCAAATTCACCTTTTTTTGACTTGCATTTCATTTCATGACCCCTCAAGGCTTGGCATCCCCTCTTCAACCCTCCTAGTCGAACTTTTCCAAGATCAACAAGTTAAAACATAAAAACATCATAAAGCATGTAATGTTTTTCCTTTCCTGGCACCACCCGACTTAGGAAATAAAATGAGACTTAGGATAAAAAACATATATTTCCCTTCCTAAATCGTTCCTCCACAAGAATAAAATATTAAAACCTTAGGCTAAGGTAATAATATATAATCAAATCACTTTTAATTCAACAACTGATTAATGCCAAATTGAGTCGGAAACTGAAGCACTGAAACCATCAAAACTAAACTAGGTTGGAGCTCTGCACTGAACTGCTAAGAATAGCATTGCCTGATATAGCACTTACTAAAAAATAGTAAGTCCTGAAAACAACTCCAAAAAGATTGCTCTTACAACCCTGTGGATGAGCTCAGAAAACCCAAAAAAACCCAGAAACCTTGACGTCTGCCATCAACTTACTAAAAATAGTAAATTCTGAAAACTTCCCCGAACAGAATGCATGTCGCACCTTTGCGAAGCTCTCAGAAACCCATAAGGAATCTATAGTCTGAATTGTAGAATTCCAACTAGTCCATCATCAAACAACACACACATATCTCCACAATAGTTGGAAACCCTAATTTTTGCTTCTAGTTAGCCTACGGGACTCTAGAATAGGCTAATGGCCAACTGAACTTCTCATCACGGAGAAGGGAACATTACAGATTGCAAGGTTTTTCATTCCATCCTTATAGTCTTCCAAGCTATCCAATAGACAAGATGGTATTGTTAGAAGTTACGAGGCAGTTATCCATGTATGACAAGATTCAAAAGAACAAGCACAAAGCCGGGGTAACCTTTCCAATCACTCTTGCAAATTCAATTGAAATGTGTCCTTCAACTCAAGTAGCTGAGAAATCAGATGAGTTGCAATTTTACTCCCTTGTGACCTACACATCAAGAATGAACTTTGATCCTTATCACAATATTAGTTGTATTAGTGAAAGAAAATACAAGCACAAGGTACATGTTGAAGATTATTGGCAAATGCAATGGATGATTTTGAATTCAGAAAAAGAATGTGTTCTAGACTTTTAGTAAAGATGATTAGATTTTGTCAGCCATTCTTCGTGTTGGATCAAGTTGAAGATGATGGAAGTTATGTTCAATGACTTTGAAGAAGAAAAAGGTAAACCTCTTCCCTCACCTAATTGGATTGAAGTTGAAATAAAAGATCTTAATGTGTTAATGAGATCAGTCATGGCAAATACAATAAGATGGATGGATCAACAAGTTAGTAAGTTGAAAGAACAAAATATCCCTTTAACTTATGATTTGATGGAAGATTTAGAGCCATAGTCTTCCGATGATGAAATGACTGAAGAACAACAAGAAATCAGAACTGAGGAGGATGGAAGTGGACATGAAGATAAAAGTAACAAGAAAGGGAAGAAAACATCTGAAAGTTCACAAGCTAAGAAGACTAGAAGAACCAAAAACTAAGAGGCATGAGTCAAGTATGACTCACTCATCAGCTAGTACTTCTTTAGTGCATGAAGTTGCTTTCTCCATGCACAAGAATGTAACATCCATCATTGAGAACGAGCCATGAAAGGAGGTTGGATTGGGTACAAGTGTTCAAGATGGTCAAAGTGCAAACAAATCCTTGGAGTCTATTCGACAAAGGAACCAAGAGACAAATCCTTCTCAAGGCATGGAAAGTCTTCTTGATGATCAATCTATGAAACCAAGCACAATACTGATTGAGGAAGTCGTAGGATATCCGAACATGGGTTTTCCAGATTTAGGGCTCAACGATGGAATGATATCAGCACTTCAGGGATTCCAAGAACATGAAGAGTTAGATGAAGATGCATCCTTAGACGGATGAAGGATTTCAAGAACATTGAGAGTTAAAGTAGATGAAGAAATCATCTATAGTAGTTTAGATTAGTTAAATTGAATTGAATAGTTGAATGGAAGACATTGTTGTCAACTCATGGTGAAACCCTTTATGTTCATACCATTTGTAGTTTGTTGATTGCAAATTGCAATGCATGGTTAGTTTGTACTCACTTTAGAAGCTTATTCAATTGCTTTATGCTCATTGATTCGCATGTTATGGTGTTAATGTGTATAAGTAATTTGAGAATCATTTGCATCATCTTTGTGTTTCCTCATGGTGAAGAAAAGCTTGGTTTGGTTTCACTAAGTCAACGATCATCTTTTGCATTGTTAGAAGTAGATTAGATTCCTAAACCCTTATCGTTTTGTATTTTGTTTCAAAGTCTTTCTTAGGATTAATTTGAAGAACACCATTGCAAAATCTTACATTATTCAAGGTCTTGAAGCTCGAAATTGTTGAAGTTTTTGATAGAAGAGAATTGATAAAATCCCTAACAATTGTGTAAGTCCCTTTGTGAGAACAACAAATCACGGGATTGGCCCATCACTTGACATTAACTATTCACGGGACTGGCCCATCACTTGACCCTCGTAGAGCAAGAGGATTGATTAGGGGGTCAATTTGCAGTGATTTATGGCTTCTCATTTCATGTCTACTTGATTTTATAGTGAAATAAGGAGATTACACATATTGTGAGACATGTGCACTTTGATTATAATACAATAATATTTTAAAAGTGCAATTAAGTTAATGTGTAATAAAATAATAATAAAGTGTACCAACAGGATAAGAGAATCTTCTAGAAGGAATCACATGTTTGGATATGAAAAGAATAAATAGAGTAAGGTGGTTCATTGTTGAGCATTAGTTGTTGTGAATATCTCTTCTTGTGTAGACTTGTGGAGCCGAAGGGTTTTCAGCAGACAATCATTTGGGAATGAAAACTCCCGATGGTTAGCATAATTGAGGAGGTGAGAGATCTTCTGAGGGGTTGCTGTTGAGAGAGAGAGACATATCAGTCTTCTTAGGTGTGCCTATTGAGTTTGCTATATGCTATGGTGGATGAAGTTCGTTGAATTTTGAGATTGGCTGATTGAGTGTCCATTGCATATCGATTTTTGATTAGAAAGGGTAGCCGATCCTATTGGAGGAACTTTGGAGGTGAATTGTGAGTTTGCTGATCATATCTCAGGTCTGAAACAAAATCGTGCTCCTAACCCCAAACCCACGATTTTATACATTCTTCAGCGTTGAAGCATCAAAAACCATATTAGAGGTCAGCGATATTTTTGGGGGTGAAAGGCGATTCTTCTTGAGACATTTGGGGGGAGATTTTGTGGCCAAATCAGTGATGAATCAGTCTGAATCAGAATTGTACCAGTCAGCTTCCTACCTTCGGTTTTACTCATAGCTCTTCTATTCGGTATCAAAACTCATCAATAAGGACAGCGCTATATTTGTGGAGAAAGGGCGACCATTTTTGAAGAAGAATGGAGGACTCGCAGCTGACAGTCATTATTGTATCAGACCTCCATTAGCAGCAGCAGGGGTGATTTCCCAAGGAGGTCGAATTGACTCATTGGAGGCTCCCTATACCATGATATTGCTTGCTTCTTCAAAGCGCTAAACTCCAGGTTCTTTTGGCATTGTTAGTTCATTGTAATCTCAGTCTGAAAGTATAAGTTAGTTGGTGTTATTTGTCTTCAGAAAGTCTAGTCCTTGATAGCAGTCCATGTATTTGATCATATTGCTGCCAATGTAATGTCTCATTTGATCATCATATGAATAAAGAAGGAAGGACTATTGATTGCATCGTCATACATGATTATCTGAGGGTGTATGACAACTGTTTGTCATAATGTCAGTTTGCTGTTAGTTATGTTTTTGGACCTAGACTCATATATATCATCAATAGATAGGTGCTTATGCATCTCTAGTTAACTATCGGTCAAGGAGAGTCATTTAGAAGTTGATTATTGATAAGATATTTACATGTGATGATCTTCATTACAAACTGAAAACTCTGTCAGCATAACACGCAGTTTGGGCAGAAAATATTCCTTGTGCTCAGTCATTATAGTACAGGGGAATATTTCATACTTGTTTCCAAAATAAGACAATAATTGTACTATTTTCTCAAAACATTTTCCACCAAAAATATGTTCATCAAATTTCAATATATGAAGAGGGTTGAAGCAATATAATTTTTGGCTCTATATAAAAATAAAGATTATTATGATACTGCTGTTACAAACATATGTAATTCAGATCTGTACCTTTAAAATTGTCCACTTGAGCTGTTACACACTGATTGAAGAATAATGTAGTTGATGAAAACCTTTCCTTCGAAGTATCATCATGATAGTCGTATCTGGGTTTAATGTTATAAGCACTTGATGTACATGGACTGTTGAATTAATATAGAGACTGGTTATTTAATATATTTCCATTATGTTCTGTGCATTTACTTTCTGCATTTAATCGTTTACCCGTATGTGGCAAACATTTGGCGCCGCTGCCTAGGCATACTTGGGAAAGGAAGGAGCGGATGGCATACTGACACGATGGGCCTACCCATCGGTGAGATTAACCCAGAGGCCGATGACGCGCAAACAAAACAATCGTCGTTGGGACGTAGAGTGATGGCAAGAGGCGAAGGGGAAATTGAACCTGTAATAATCCCGGCACAATGTTGATATAAATTGTGGCCGAAAGGGAAAATAATAAAAAAAAAAGAAGTTTTTTTTGTGTACATGGTGTGTGCTTGCTATGTACGGAAGTGATTTATGCCAAATATACTAAATAAGGACAAAAATAAAAAGATACAAAGTGACGAATGGGAAGTGGCACAAAGAACGTTGAATCTCAGACAACAAATAGAACGAAGGCGTAGGCTAAGGCAGCTTGCCGAAGAACGACCGGCCGAGGGGTTGCTCGAAGGGAACCCAGGAGGTGCCACGGAGGTTGCGGAGGCAGAGATAGACGGAGAGAATTACACTCTCTACACTGTCGTAGGGTTGCCTGAAGGGAAATTAGGAGTCATAGAGGGTGCTGAAGGAGAACTCTACAGTTCGCCAGAATGCCACTGTAGGGTAAGAAGTTGCGAAGAGTTGGTGGAACAAATAAGGCCAAGTCTAAACCTCATCGACGCTACCAGAGACCTACTAAAGAACTTGTGCATTTCGGAGGACAACCGGAGGGAGACGACCGAAGGTGACGGTACGGCCGACGGTGTCGAGAGAGTACAAGGGTACCATACGGGAGGCAATTTGTTTGGTTCGGGGTCAACAACCTTCTCTGGAGGACCCACGAGTGGAGGGTCAGGTGCAGGAGGTGGAGGCGGAGGATCACCATGTACAAGCACACAAGGCACCAGAGGAGCGAGACCCAGCGGTGGGATGGCAAGTAAGCAGAAGCTGCCGAAGTTCAACGGCGAAGGGAAGGAAGATCCCATCCGCCATTGCTGCACTTGCGAAACCATATAGTCAGCGAATGGTGTTATCGACCAGGACGAATGGGTAACACAATTTCTAGCAACCTTAAGGGGAGTGGCCATCGACTGGTACTCCGATATGGATAAGACCAAAGTCGGCATATGGCCCAACTTGAAGGAGGAGTTCGGGATAGAGTTTCGCCTCCTTAGAGACGACAATGAAATAGTAGCCGAAATCTATGGCACAAAGTAGAACAAGAACGAGACTGTCCGAGCCTATAGTCGGTGGCTCAAGGAACTGTTGGAAAAATGGAGAGTCAACCAGTGGATGGGTTGAAAAAGAGATGGTTCATGGAGGGACTGAAACACTCCATCCGGAAGAAGATGAAAATTGTTCCACCAACCTCGTACGACAATGCATATAACAGAGCGATGGATCTCGAGAGCGAGACCAAGACATCCAAGAAGAAAAAGAAGAAGGATAGCTCATCCGAGGATGATGACTCTTCCGAGGGAAGCAGCAGCGATGGCGAGTCTGGCAAAAAGGTGCAAGCCCTGCAGAAGGACATGCTGAGGATGATGAAAGAGCTGAAGGTTATGAAGGGAGGTCTGAGCAAGACCGATGAAGGGGAGCTTTGGTGCACGGAATGTAAGATGGGCGGCCACACGAAAGGCTCCTGCCAAAAGAAGGCCTATTGTGGTATATGCCAGTTGATGGGGCATCCCACCAGGGAATGCCCCTACAACATGAAAACACGAAACCAACAAGTATTGCTTACGCAGGAACAACCAACTACATCGAGCGGTACCGGCAACTCCCAGGCGAACAACAATGCAACATTGGGAGGCTACCGAGATAACTGGTGGGGAGGACAAAACAACAATAACAATACAAGGAGCCGGATCCAATACGACTCCAAAGGCCGACCGATGGTACAATGCAGAGCGTGCAACCAGTGGGGGCACTTCGCCCAAGACTTCCCGAAGGGAGAGGCCACACAATATTTGTGCAAATGGTGCGAACTGGGAGACCACGAAGACACCACCTGCCCGAAGTCCGGCATCAACTTGCTCAATATCGAGGAAACCAAAGAAGAGGAAGTGCTGGCCATAACCCGCACCCAAGCCAGACAAGCAATGTGCCCAGACCCGGAGACAGAGAAGCAAAGGGTACGGGAAGCACGGGAAGAAATTGAGAAAGAGATACGAGAAAGGGCGAAGGCGAAGGGTACAACGAGTACTTCAAGCCGACCGGAGGCAGAGGAGGCTATACTAAATCAAATTTTAAAACTGGAGGTGCCTGTGAAGGTACACGACCTCCTCAAGACGATGCCTCAAGTACGAACGGCGTTGCTGAATAATCTCTCCCAACCACACACCAATACCAACCACCGCACAGATGTTCTTGGGGGGTTTGCAATAGACCCCATGCTGCTGGCAGTTAACACTGGAAGGAACCCGGCCATTGTGAGATGGGTATCCTTGGCACCATTCTAACCGATACCATCGTCGACGGTGGATCAGGAGTGAATGTTCTTCTAGAAGAAACCTGGCGGAAGTTGGGGAAGGCGATGCTGTGGCCATCTACATTCAATCTGCTGGGAGCAGATCAGCATGGAATCAAACCCATCAGGACACTGATGGGCCAGCAAGTTACCATCGGAACGCAACCCTTCATACTGGACTTCGTGGTAATCCCACTAAAGAAAAAAGGGTATGATGCGATCTTAGGGAGAGGGTGGCTGGTGGCAGCCAAGGCCACCCACAACTGGAAGAAGAACACCCTGTCTATGGAGAATGGAGGAAGGAAGTTTATCATAGACCTTGGGACACAGTTGGTTATGGAGGAACTGGCATCATCTTCAGAATCGAAGGGTGAAGACGAAGGCGACCTGAGGGACGAAGGACGAGGTTGCAGGGGAGCCCAACGACGAAGGGATTCTCAAACTAGGAGAGTGCTCTAAGGATGAGACGGGGTCATTGAACGGGATCTTCCATTGGTAGATGGAGGATTACAAAATGTTCCAAAGCTACAGGCTCGAAGTAGAGGAACCAGAGCAAGCAACAGAGGAGGTGTACCTGCTGGAATACAGAGAATATTGGAAGGGAGACACCCCAAACCTCGGTGACGTAGAGAATCCCAAGATCATTAGTGTCGGCAACGATTGGAACCCTGTGTGGAAGGCCGCAACCTTCAAAATCTTTATTATTCTTCTTCTTATGTACGAGAAGGAGACCGTGGTTCCTGTAGAATTTATGGTTCCAGGTCTTCGGATGGCCATTGAAAATAGACTTGCCATCAACGGCTCCAAATTGAAACCCTACCACGAGAAGCGCGCAGGGGACCCGAGAGGCCAGAAGGACACCCAAGAGTCCGGAGGGGGACCCGAGAGGATGGAAGGGGACTTGAGAGGCTAGGCAAGTGACTCGACCGACACGGGACCAAAGCGGGAGACTCTCGGGCGAGGCAAAACCGAGAAAGGGCAATCCCAGAGGCACGGGACCCAAGCCGGAGACTAGATTAGGGATTTAAAAAAAAAAATAATTGAAAATAATTTTAGAAAAAAAAAGAAAAAAAAATAGCGGTGGGACCACCGTACAGTGGAACCACCGTGGCGAGACCACCGTGCGGTGGAACCACCGTACGGTGAGGCTCCCGTGCGGTGGAACCACCATATGGTGAGACTCCTGTGCGGTGGAACCACCGTACGTTGGACCATTGACAACGGAGGACAGCTGCGGTGGAATACCACTGTACGGTTGAACTGCGTTGGGCATGCGGAAGGAGGACCGTACGGTGTGGACGGTTGGTCATGTTGTCCGTATGGTGTGATCCTACGGTAAGGAGGGTGTTGACCGCACGGGAAGGTGGCTGTACGATTGGAGGTGTCAGTGCTATTGTTGACTGTACGGGGAGGTTGTATGGCCGAGGTGCCATTGGGGACATTACAGTGGAAAAAAAAAACGACGACTAGATTGAAAAAATCATTCGATGACGTCTGGAGCCAGGACGCTGAAAATATTAGAGTGGAGAAGAAGGGTTTTGGCATCTTAAAATATCACAGAAATGATGTGCGCCATGGACTTTCGTATGGTTCTGACCCCGCGAGGGGCGCTGCCCCTCAACCCCGCTGGGGGCACTGCTCCCAGACCCCCAGTTTATTTTTGAGCTACAATACACTTTTTGGAGTTGGCCAAAGGGCATCCAAGAAGTCACGGTAAGTGTTGGGGTTGTTCCATGCTGTGAGAAAGAAGCCTGAAGCTAAGCATTGGTGGGGAAGCCATAAGCCGAAGAGGGAGACGGATTTGTAGGTTGCGAACAAACAGAGTTTGAAGGCAGGCATTGCAAGAACGCGAAGTCGTACGGCACAGGGGAGTTATTCAGTTCAGTTATCAGCCTTTGGGGAGTGTGATGGAGGATTTGAGGCGTCTCCTAGCCTTTGTGCCAGAGGGTTGTGGCCACTTCCAAGCATGAATGGTACGCTTTGAGGAACTCGGAGAATGTCTCGGTGGGACGTGAGGTTGCCTTGGTGGATGCACAGAGGGCTTGAGAGGAGCTGACCACCAGGTTGGAGGCCGTAGTAGCGTGAGACTTAGCTCAACGTACCTAGGAGTTGGATGCCGAGAGGGCAGTGCGGGTGGCTATCGAGGACAAATTGGCTAGGGAGACAATCATTTGAGTAGCAGTTGGTGGAGGCTGAGACTAAAAAGCATGTTTTGCAGACAAGTTTGGTTTAGGCACAGGAGGACTATGATGTGAAGAAAAAAAAAGAACTCCTTGCGGAAGCAATAATGGTGACATCCGCACTTGAGAATCGGATGGTAGCAGAAAAGGGTTTTCAGGCGAGGACCCAGCAGGTATATGAGTTCCACGCTCGACTAGCATTATCAGTTCCTGCAGTTCTCTACCTTGATTTTGTTTAATGTCATCTCTATTTTGTATTAAGTCGTCCGGAGACGACTTCTTTTCTTGGGGGGGATGATGTTGCCGGGAATAATCATTATGTCATGTTGTCGTATAATGTTTATGTTGTCGTCGATAATAATGAGTTATGGCAGTCAGTTAGTTAGTCGTCCCGAAGGGCAGTTGGACGCAACAGTTGGTCACACCCCTTCGGGTATTATATATTGCATACCTTTCCTTCGAAGTATCATCATGATAGTCGTATCTGGGTTTAATGTTATAAGCACTTGATGTACATGGACTGTTGAATTAATATAGACTGGCTATTTAATATATTTCCATTATGTTCTGTGCATTTACTCTCTGCATTTAATCGTTTACCCGTATGTGGCAAACATGCAGCCCAAATACATAGAATGGTCCAGAATTTGTGTGGCAGCTGATGTGGAGGTTATTAAACCCCCTTAACAATCCTCTCATATCGTATATTTGTGTAATGGAATAAAAGTAGGGTCTTGTGGCTAGGAATTTGGCATTGAAATTCAACTAATAGGTTTCTCTCACCTACCTCCCATAGTCTCCATTCTTGTTGTTTCACTAGTCATCTAAATTCATGGTCCACCTCTAACCACACTGGTTTTCTCTCACCTTTATTGTAACTTAAAAACTTAAATTTTGTGAGATATGGTGTCAATCTTCACTGCGCTCTCCTTCCTCCCAACAACAACTTTTGTTGCAATGTTGTATTGTTTGTTGCTTGTGTAGTTTA
The DNA here is from genome assembly GCF_030272615.1 of Cryptomeria japonica. NCBI lineage: Eukaryota > Viridiplantae > Streptophyta > Pinopsida > Cupressales > Cupressaceae > Cryptomeria > Cryptomeria japonica. Next base: position 509,877,733 of record NC_081415.1, on the reverse strand, counting down.
TAGTCTTGTTCAAAACAGTGGTTTTTGAATATTATCTAGTGCCAATTTATCCAACAATCTAGCAATTTATTTAGTCAGTTACCCTAAATGGAATTCATGGGTGCTTGATTTTTATTTGTTTTTTCTCTAATATTTACATGGTTTGTATTTGACTCCTTTTTTAAGTGCTCCTGAACTGAAAGAGCTCACAAGTATTTGAGGTCTTGGGTAAGTTGATCTTCTCTTTGCTTGTGTTGGATCATTGTTGTATTGGATGTGTACCATTTATTCCCACTCCATTTTACTGTGTCATTATTAATAGTTATGACCAACTTGGATTCTCCTTAAGTCTAACTTGACTTCATAAATATAAGAATGCCAAATGCAAACTACCTTCTTGCTACACTTTGTTCTACACATACAACATTTCCGTATGGTGTCAAGTTCAAAGATAACATTTATTATTTTTCCAAGTGCAAGTCATGATCAAGTTTTCTCTAGTTTGCTTTTTCTTTCATCTTTGTGGCTCATTGTTGAAAGTTCACAGGATCATGGAATAGATCTCTTGAAATCATCTATCTTGGTAGAGAAACAAGGTAGCCACTGAATACATCTTCTAAAGCCTAAAGACCAATTATGCACCTACTATTATAGTATCCTATGAGATGCAACAATCTATGAGCTTGAAACCCTTAAATCCTTGGCCAATAATGTTGATTTGACGATGTAAATTTTTTTTCTTGCAAATATAATTCTAAGTAGCCACAACAATGAGCAAAATTGGGATCCTTGAATAGAATCACCTCCAATGGATATGAGTATTTCATCCCCAAATCCAAATATGGAAATCAAGAGGGTTTTCATTCTTTGGATCTCACATACCAAGGATTTTCATCCTTCAATGCACAAATTTGAAATTTGAATTTGAAGCAAATGATAATTGGATATGTTACTTTGGGCATGTGCCTCTCCTATATAGGGACCTCCAATTTAGACACTTCAATTTTTACTTTTCCCTATAAGAGATTCAAAATGGACTTTTAAATAAAATAATAAATAGGCCTTATAATGTCTCATTTAGATGGCCATCAATAATAATACCTAAATTGTCTTTCTTTAAAAAGATAATTGGGTCATGAAATATATTGTTGTTAAGAAATTACTTCTCTTATTTTGTCCCTTACCTTACAAGAAATAAAAATAAGCTACACGTCGCCAATTAAGTCCTTTCTTTTTGGGAACTCATCAAAATAAAAGCTAAATGTTCAAAATCTTAGTGTATAGCTATGCATGAGATGATGAGAGCATTAAATGCACACTTAATAGTGGGGATAAAAAACCTTCAAGCTTTATATTGATAGGGTTTAATGTCCCCTTCCTAGGAGTAGCCCAAGAGACTACTTAGCCTATTTTATTCTTGTAGGCTAAAGTCTAGAGGAAAGGGAACACTTTAAATTAATTATTTAATATTATCCAATTAGTACATTTTATAGGTAATGTTATTTAATTAATTTAAAAAAGCAACATAAAGTGACTTAAGTGAATTATTAAAAAAGGAAATATTAAAAGTCACTTTATTATCGAGGCCTAATGAATTATTTTAAGCAAGAATTCAAAAGGGTTTTCGAAATGTTCCTCGAATGTTATAAAAGAATATTGTGGAGCTCATTTTCACTATGCTTGGATTATTTCTTCTGTTTGGTAATTTGGAGAGCTTCATTGAGATTAGAAACCCTAGCACGAAAACTCTAAGAGATACTAGTTTCGGTAGTGAAACTATATACCCTATCTGGTTACAAGAGAGGTCTGTCAGGATCTGACTTTGAGGGTCTACTCGACCTATGAGCGGTGTTTTATAACATCTGATGCTCATTTAGAAATAATAAAATGTTAGCTTAGATTAAATAAATAAATTGGAAAATCTATAATAAATGTAATTATTATTAAATTTCCCTATATCGTGGAAGTCGACTTGTTCTTACTGGCGGTAGTTTTGGGTTGTATGATGTTTTTTATTTTCTTTTTTTGATTGCCGACTTGAGGTCGGCCACCCCCTAGCACAACGTGCAAGACTTTATAAGGTGAAACCTTTGAAAGAGGGAGGAATGCTTGATTTCAGGTTGATCTGCCTTTGTGCAACGCAGGTTTTTTGGGACACAAACCCCTTGAGCCAAGCCAATTAGGAGATTTCCCCTACTCTAGGTTTTCTTTGAGTTTGAGCATTGACAAGATTGTTTTCCTGAGCCGTTTTCTGATTCCTGATTAGTCGCAAGAGATAAGGATAAAGCAATAGCAAGACTAAGCAACCACGAATCTGATATAGGTCACTTGAAGATTTTGATCTGTCTTTGCCTTTGTCTTCGACAAGGCAAAGCTAGTGACAGAGACAGTGAGTTGGAAGATAGAAGACCGCAGGGAGAGATAAGTAGTCCAGAATTTCAATTGCAACAAATATCAGTATTGGTGTCGATCAACATCATTTCATAGGTGTCTATTGTGGAACCTGCCCAAAGATCATCCTAATACTAGACTGAATATTACACAACTTAGATATTGCTAAGTTGGTGACTTTCAACGCCGACCTTCATCCAGATTCTTCATATTGTGCCTAGCAAGAAATACCTAGGGCGTAGGCCTGTTGTAAGTTCAATTAAATTTGAAAAAAATTCTGATATTGAATAAAGGATATTGGTTTATGTAACTCTGACATTGAATGGAAAATATATGTTTGCAGTTCAAATGCAATTAAAATTATCTGTAATCTATTGATCGAATCAGTGTTTGTATTTCCTGGCAGTTCATGATATCTGATTAAAATATTCTGAGAACCCTATTAAATTTGATTTGAAGTCTTAACGCTTTTATAAGAAATTTGCACTAGGATTGGTTAGGTATCTTTCAGTGGTATCAAATCTTCAAATCCTGCCAGCCTATGGGGTTGGCGAATGAGTGATAGAGAGCAGAGATATCTGTAGAGAGAGAAGAGGAAGGGTTCCAGTATGGGTGACCCAGATGATGAGGCCAAGGCTTTCTTAAAAAGGTTTGAAGAACTTCATGCCAGCGTGTTTGAGACCTCGAAGGAAGTAGCTTAGTTCCTGAGGGATCTCAAGCAACAACCGACCAATGACAAACTTGCCAATGATAAAGGAGAAGGCAATAGTTCGGTTGGAGAAAAAGGTTGTTGCAGAGGGTGATAGAGTCTTAGTCAGCACCAAATCTTTTAGGGCAAAATTTTTAACAAATGAGGAGGTTAATGAAGAGAAACCAGATCAAGTCATTGGAATGAATTGCCTCCATGTTGAATATCACTCTTTGAGTGAAGCAGTTAAGAATCATATGACCTTTGCAAAGTATTGCATTATGGAATCAAAAGGTGGACATAGGAGGAAAGGGTATGAAGAGAGGAAGGACATCTAGCATTGATTGGGGAGGATCACAATCCCTAATTTAGATGGGACAAGTGAAACATCAACAAGATCATGGATGTAGAAGTTGGATACTTCTCCTTAAACCCTATGCTCGAGGAGGAAGCACTCAAGTTCGCCACTTTGCATTTGGATGGAGTGGCCCATGAATGATGGCATCATGTAATTGTGACTCAAGGGCATTGTCCATAGAAGAGTTCATTTAGAGAATACTTCAAAGGTTTGATAGGACATACCTAGAGGTTCATTTCAGGAATCTAGCCCAATTAAAGGAAGAGGACAAGGTGGAGGATTATGTATCGGAATTTCAAAAACTTGCTGTAATGATGCCCAATGTGACTGATAGAAGGCAGATAGTGCTCTTTGGAGAAGGCTTAGCTGAACCTCTTATGGGGTTACTCAAGGCCTTAAACCCTACAACCTTCCAAGAGGCCATCACAACAGCCCTCAACTTGGAAGATTCAATTGCTAGGGGCAGTTTTAGCAATAAGAAGGCATCCTTACCTTTGCAGAGCAAAAAGCCTTTTCAAAGGAGTTTAATACCTCCTAAGATGCCTATATGGAAATCTAAGCAAATAGATATCAGTAGGATCGAATTAAGGAGAAGGAAGATGTGTTTCACATGCAAGGAAACATGGCAGCTTGGGCATCGATGTTTAGTGAAAGGTCAAGTGCATTATATTGAGGTAGTCTCTGACAATGACATAGAGAGCGAAGGGGCTGATTTTGAAAATGAAACAGAAAAAATTGAGGCACCTGAGGGAGGCACACTTGCTGCACTCACAGGAGAACCACATTATAGTGCATTCCGCATTAAGGGTGTCTTGAAAGGACAGTGGGTCATCATCCTTATTGATAGTGGTGCTACCTTGTGATGTCCCCATCTATTTCAGCAAATATAGCTCCCTAGAGTGCCTGCCACGAAGGACAAAGGGTTATTGATCAGGATGATAGTAGAGGTAGAAATCACGTTTATGTTAAGAAGGGTGTTCTCATTAATATATCAGATTAAGGCAGTGATAGGCATCGAGTATAAGATGATGGGTTCATGAGTAATGAGATTACGACATCAAGCTTATCAGGGAATAATGAATAGTGATAGTTCAAAAGAGATAACATATCATTGTCATCACAATGCCAAAAGATAGCTACAGAAGAAGTAGGTTATATAGCATCCATTATATATGTCGAAGAAGAATTAACATCACTTAAGGATTGATTATGGTCAGCAGTCTATTGATTAGTTATTCAAAGAACAACAATCATATATACAAGGATAATGATTTGTATATTTACCCCTAATATATCGCAAGTAAGATTCATGGGGCGATTCGTTTGGCCCAATAATCCAAACAAATATCTAGCGACCCATATTAGAGACTTACATCCCATAGATTGAAGGTTTGGAATAAGTTTGTTGAACTAGCATGGACGCCTTCAATAGTAGAGTTGTGTGAAACAATCCATAAACAACGATGGAATATTGACAAGTCGGCAAGACACTTCTAAGGACTGTAATGTCCCTTTTTAAATGCCCTAGTTTTTGTCCTAAAATCACAAATCCATAATGAAACAAGGGCAAACATAGTCAGGGATATAATCTTCATTTAAGAATAAGATGAGATAAGCCTGTTTTTTCAAACCCACAATGAGATTAGACAGTAATGTAGATATAACTAATGAAATACATCCAATTCTAGGGTTAGGATATGTATATATTGATCTACACAACCAATATGAACAATTACATGGAAAATCAACCATAATGAGTGTTGAGTTGGAATACATGATGAGGAGCCCCAAGTATCCTCTACCCTAGGCCCAACAGCAAGAACTTATCCTCTGTGGCCCCATGTGGTCCTTAACCGATGGTCCTCAACCATCATCATGAGGTGGCATACCTAGTGAGGGCTTTACACTGTTCCCCTCCATCATATCAACCTCTCACGTCTTATGATTAATTCACTTCAACAATTGGTCCATGTGGAGATAGTAAGGAAGCTACAATAAGGAGCCTTTGACCCTCATCTAGTCATCCTCCTAATACCTTAATGATTTAATTTCTTGTATTTGTGAGCCATGGTGAAGAAGAGCGGAATGATTGAGGAGAGTGCCCTAGAAACTGTCTCTTCCTAGACCCAAATACCATACCCTTTGTACTCCTTTCGCCTCTATGGGCTCATTTTGTCCCACTTCGAGATGGCGTATCTAGAAGGATGCTCATACACTGTACCCCTCCTGTAATTCTCTCACACTCTCCTTCATCATGACTTTGATATATCATAAGTGATGAAGAACTAATATTCATGTTCATTAAAACAATAGTTAGTTACTATTGAACCCATCATATTATGTTAATATTATTGTATTATCTTGGCAATATTATATCAGATTTCTATTCTCAGCACTAGCCTCAAATTACATTAATAACATTATGTCATTATAATTTATCATATTAACAGTATTTAACATTCCTCTCTTATGTCATATTAATCATATTGAATTAACAATATCATATTATATTATCAGCATCCTACTGTATTATATTATATTAACATTGTCTTCTATTATTTCACTATATTAGCAGTTTTATTATGTTAATGTTTTCCTCATATATCATATTAACAGTACTAATTTGCACTCACAACATTATACTATATATTATTAACAATTCTTATTAGAATAATATCTTTCTCTTTGTGTTATTAATGATCATTTAAGTTGTTTCTAACTTCGCCTCTAGTTAACGATTGTTTCTTTTAGAAGCATTGTCTTTGTAACTCTATTTAAAGGAGCTTTGTCTCCTTGAATAATTGAACAACATCGATTCTTTGAAATCCATATGCTTTTGCATCTGTATTATGGTATCAGAGTAGAGAATTAATTTTTTTTTAAATTTCTTTGTTATACTAAAAAATTTTCGAAAAAATTTCTCTAGTTTTTTGAAGTGGTTTGCTTCCAGTTCGTGGATTTTTTGCTGCAAATCGTGTCGCGTTTCTTTGCCCTCGACCCGCGCCTATTCTCCACATATTTTTGCTCGATCTAGTTCATTCATGGCTGCCTAGGGTTTCTGCAATTTTCGACTAGGGTTTTGACCCTTCAGTTCAAGTCGAAATTTTATTCTGGTTGTAGATTCCTAGTGGGTTTTTCGAGACCTCAACTGGGTCATCATCAGATTTTTCTAGGTGCATCGTTTTCCGTGCCTCAATTTTTGAGCCGTCGGATCTGCATTCTAATTTCAGATTCTTGGTGGGTTTTTCGAGAGCTTTTTTGGGTTGATCTCAGATTTTTTTGGGTGCCTCGAATTTTGTGCCAGTGAATTTGCCTTGGAATTTGTGCCTATAATTGTCTCAGTGCCCGTAGGTAATTCTCAAACAATATAATTACTACTGCCCTCTTTCTTTCCTTATTGCCTTATTTCATCCTTCCGTCCCCTCTCCTTCAATGATCTTTCCTCTCCTTCCTTATATCCATTGAAAGATTATTATTAAGAGACACATCCTTTCCAATCCTATTGTCCATTAACAGGGACACATCCTTTGCTAACTATTTTTAATTCATTTATCATTCTTTCTTTTAATTGCATCACATAAATGATCTTCCATATTAATGGGTTTGTCCTCTTATTATTTATTTAATTTTTGTTTGTCTTCTCATAGCCATTACGTTATGGTCAATACTACTATTATAACTGCTCATTATGTATGTTTCTCCATGAATCGGCTGAGCATGTTGATTCAATCCATGAAGAGAAAGTCCGATCACTATTAATATTATAGTTATTGTAAATATTACTTAACAGTAATTATTATTGAAATTATTAATAATAGTTAATATTTATCGTGGCCTTTAATAATTATTGTGAATATTAATAATAATTATTGATGGTGATTATAAATACAAATCAGTATTATTTAATAATTATTGTGAATGTTAGTAAACAATAATTATTGATTGTGATTATAAAAAGAAAATCAATATCTATTTAATAATTATTATGAATATCGGTTAATGAACAAATAGTTTAGATCCTCTTCAAATAAAAATAGCCAATGTGGATTTAACCGATTGAAAAGATTAGTCGTTATTACTAATCAGCAGTTAACACGTGAAGAATAATTAATAAACCAATTCAAAATTATCTGGAAAAGGCACGATTAAGGCAGAGAAAGGTGGTGATTAGAAGAGACAAGGGGCAGGTCTTTTAAAGTACATCCCTCTCATCATATAAGTAGTCAATCTAATCATTCCCAGACGGATTGGACATCTCTATCTCTGATTCATCCTTTGTGGATTCATCTACCTTGAGCAAGCAGCCTTTGGCTTTGGATGCACATCTACCAATCAATCATATCAAACACAGCAACTATCGGATTGGCTACAAGTCCCAAAATAAAACAGTCAGGCATCCCTAACTAAAGGTCATATAGAATAGCTACATCATCATATAGATCAGGCATGCATTCATAGATCAAGGGTCTTATTAGACCTATACGATATACCCTTGCATACATTAACCAGAAACAACAAACCAAGCAGCACAGTTTACACTGTTATATCAGAGAGCAGTGATAACCTATCCTATTGATTAGTAAAATATATATCTTATAAAATCATATTATAAGTGGTATTATTCTTTCATTTAGTGGTATCAATTATCACTCTATTAAGCATTTGTTCCTAAGATTCATAAGGAATTTGGATTTGGATGAAAAAGAAATCTCTTGCATTTGATTTTCAACTTAATTGTTCCCTTATTCCTGAGTATTAACTTAAGGGGACACTACACACCTATAATTATCTCAATGAAGAAGAAGTAAGGAGACTTGGACTGAATACAGTTCCAATTGAAGGGTTTGAAGTGAAGGTAGCTAGTGGAACCACTCTTTCTTGCACTCAGAAGATATTGCAAATGGAGTTGGCGATGACTTCTATATGATTGACATGGATATGGAAGTGGTTTTAGGATGCCAATGGCTATATACCATTGATAAATATAAGACCAGCCACTGTAAGATGGAGATCTCTTTCCAACACAATGGAAAAAGGGTGGTATTGCATAGGTTGACCAGCAAAGGGATCATGGAGATTTCAGCTAAGAGGATGGAAAGGGTTTTTCGAAAGAAGCAAGTAGCATGGGCAGCAGAATGCCTCATCACTAATAGAAGTGCTGCTAAGACAGGAGGAGCTACCAATGTGCATATTCAGTCTATCTTAGACAAACACAATAAAGTATTCAAGGACATACCCCCAGGTTTGCCCACTAATAGAGGATTTCAGAAAATTATTGAACTTGAAGAAGAGGCAAAACCAGTGATGATTACTCCATATTGCCATCTGAAGGTATACAAGGAAGAAATTGAGAAGGCCATTAAGGAATTGCTGGAAATGGGGCATATAAGACCTAGTTCCAGCCCATTTGCATCATCTGTAATGCTGGTTAAGAAGAAGGATGGAACTATGAGGATGTGTATTGATTACTGAGTCCTCAATAAGAGAACTATTAAGGACCAATATCCGATACCCAGAAATCGATGAATTGATTGATGAGTTAGATGGAGCTAAGTATTTTTCCAAGATTGATTTATGCTTAGATTACCATCAAATCAAGGTCCGGGATGAGGATGTACATAAGGCAACATTTCGGTGTCATTATGGGCAATATGAATTCTTGGTGATGCTCTTTGGATTAACAAATGCTCCAACAATTTTCCAATCATGTATGAATAAGGTATTTGTTCTTCAATTGAGAAAGTTTGTGTTGGTCTTTTTGATGACATCTTAGTTTACAGCAACACTTGGGAAGAGCATTTAAAACACTTCGATGAGCTGTTGAATATCTTAGAACAGCCGTCCTTTTATGCTAAAACATCTAAATGTGAGTTTGGGTTGCAAGAAATATTATACTTGGGCTTCAAAATCAGTGAACATGGAATAAATGTAGATGAGGAGAAGATCAAGGCCATCCAAGACTGGCCAAGACCAAACAATCTAACATAGTTAAGGGGATTTGTTGGGTTATGCAGCTACCACAGGAGGTTTGTGAGCGGATTTTCACAACTTGCACTCGTAACAAATCTAACTAAGAAGGGTGCATTTGTATGGACTCCATCAGCTCAACAAGCCTTCGATAAGCTCAAAGAGGTAATGAGTTTGTGTCTTGTCTTAGCAATTCCAGATTTTTCATTACCTTTTGTTTTGGAATGTGATGTGTCCGGCGAAGGGATACGGGCTGTCTTGATGCAAAATAAATACCCCATAGCATTTGAGAGTCGGAAGCTTAAGGAGGTTGAGGGTAAGCTTCTAGTTTATGAACAAAGAAATGTTGGCCATAATGCATGCTTTGACTAAGTTTAGACAATATTTGGTTTGTAACAAGTTTTTGGTTAAGACTGATCATAATAGTTTGAAGTATTTCCTTAACCAAAGGGATTTAAATGATAGGCAGCAAAAATGAGTGAGCAAAATTCAAGCTTATGACTTTGACATTGAGCATGTTAAAGGGAACAACAATGTAGTGGCTGATGCATTATTTAGCAAACCTCATTTGCACTGTATTACTGAAATATCTGCTGATTTGAGGACATTGATTACAGCTGATTATGTTAAAAATACATTCGCTAATGATATTGTGCAGGGCAAGGTGCAAGATAACAGGTTCAAAACAGCAAATGAGCTGATTCTCTACAAAGGGAAAGTATACATCATACTTGAATCTAAAATAAAGGAACAGATTCTTAAAGCTTGCCATGACACCCCACTGGCCGGCCATACAGGTTTCTACAATACATATAAACGAGTGAGGGAACATTTTTCATGGAAAGGATTGAAGAAAGATGTAATGCAGCATGTAAAAGAATGTAAAGAGTGTCAACATAATAAAGCAGAACATGTGTTTCCAGAAAGACAATTGCAGCTCTTGTCCATTCCGAATAAAAAATGGGAGCACATATCAATGGATATCATCACTGGCTTACCAAAAGTTCAAGGTAAAGATTGTTTGTATGTAGTGGTTGATAGACTCACGAAGTAGGCACATTTTAATGCTATATCAGATCATAAGGCATCGCAAGTGGCTGATCTGTTCTTTAAGGAGATCCTCAAACTTTTTGGATTACCAAAAACGATTGTGAGTGACAGGGACAGAAGGTTTCTAAGTTTCTTTCGGCAAGAGTTATTTCATTTGACTAGAATAGAATTAACACAAGTACCGGCTACCATCCCCAAACAGATGGCCGAACAAAGATAGTGAACAAGTGGATTGAGGGATATTTAAGAAACTACATAACAGGCCAGCAAACAACATTGATTAAATGGCTGCATCTGGGTGAGTATTGCTATAACACCACTCACCATATGTCGATTGGGATGTCTCCTTTCAAAGCACTCTATGGTTATGATGCTACTTCTTTTGTGGACCTGATTTTTAGTAATAGTAGAGTTCCTAGTGCTAAGGATTTAGTGTAGCAAAGCAAAGACATTATGGAGGACCTCAAGGAGAATTTGCAACAAGCCCAAAACCAACAAAAAATGTATGCTGATAGGCACTGTACTGAACTGACTTTTGAGGTAGGAGACTTGGTGTTTCTATGTTTCTAGCCTTACCGACAGTCTTCAATCAAGGGCAATGCGGCAGAGAAGTTAAAGCCATGTTTCTATGGTCCTTATCCAGTGATAAGGAAGGTGGGGCAGGTGGCTTATGAGCTAGAATTACCACCTAACAATAGAATTCACAAGACCTTTCATGTTTCATGTCTCAAGAAGTCCCTTGGACAGCAGATCATTCCTTCATTGGAGCTACCTCCCCTTGATTATGAAGGCAAACTCATCCTTGAACATGAAATCCTGTCAAATGTGAGGGAAAAGAGGTTAAGGAACAAGGTGATTCCTGAATACTTGGTGAAATGGAAGGGTCTGCTTGTAGAAGATGCAACTTGGGGAGAAATAGAAGCTTTTGAACATCCCAATCTGCAATTGCTTGAGGTCAAGAAATTAGAGGATGGGAGGACTATCATGATCCCATTTTGAGGGCCTAGTCGGCCTCAGTGGTGTTTTATAACACCCGATGCTCATTTAGAAATAATTAAATATTTGCTTAGATTAAATAAATTAACTGGGAAATTTATAATAAATGTAATTATTATTAAATATCCCTATATCATGGAAGCCGACTTGTTCTTATTGGCAGTAGTTTTGGGTTGTATGATGTTTTGTATTTTCTTGTTTTGATTGACAACTTGAGGTCAGCCACCTCCTACCACGACACGCAAGCCTTTATAAGGAAAAACCTTTGAGAGAGAGAGACATGCTTGATTTCAGGTTGATCTACCTCTGTTCAATGCAGGTTTTTTGGGACGCAAGCCCCTTGAGCCAGGCCAGGTAGGATGTTTCTGCTACTTTGGGTTTTCTTTGAGTTTGACAATCGACAAGATTGTTTTCCTGAACCATTTTCTGATTATTGATTATTCGCAGGAGCAGATAAGGAGTTTTTGGAGCTAAGGATAGAGCGATAGCAAGACTGAGCCACCCGGAGATTCTGATCTGTCTTTGCCTATCTTCGACAGGGCAAAGCTAGTGACAGAGACACAGAGTTGGAAGATAGCAGACCACAGGGAGAGATAAATTGTCCAGAATATCAATCGCAGCAAAGACCAGTACTGGTGTCGAGCAACATCATTTCATGGGCGTCTATTGTGGAAACTGCCCAATGATTGTCCTAATATTGGACTGAAAATTACACGGATCAGATATTGCTAAGTTGGCGACTTTCAAAGCCAACATTCATCCAGCTTCTTCATATTGTGCCTAACAAGACATACCTAGGGCACGGGCCTGTTGTAAGTCCGATTCAATCTGAAAATCCCTCTGATAATTAATGAAGGATATTGGTATGTAACTCTGTCATTGAATGGTAAATATATGCTTGGAGTTCAAATGCAATTAAGATTATCTGTAATCTATTGATCAAATCAGAGTTTGTATTTACTGGCAATTCATGAGATCTGATTAAAATATTCTGAGAACCGTTTAAAATCTGAGTTGAAGTCTTAACACTTTTATAATAAAATTGGACCAGGATTGGTTAGTATCTTTCAAGGTCACTCAGTTTTTTTGCATAGATTTAATGGAAGAGGTTTATGGAAATTTGCGAGGTCTTCGTTGAAGACAAATTTTTATGGTTATTAAGATTTTGTAAAGATTGCTTAGATTGCTTGAACTTGGATGCCATTGTCATTCATCATATTATTGGTTGTGATTGCTTGAGCAAGTCATGGGTTTTTGAGTTATAATGGCAGAGTAAAATGATACAAATGGTGGGCAAATAAATGGCTTAATAGCTGGGTGTGAACCTGTAGCAAATATGTGAGTACCAAGAAGAGACATGAGAAGGGATAGCTGCCTCTTTGTTTGGTGTTAACCCTTCCTAGTACGTGATGCTTCCCATACTGGCCCTGGCACATTTCCAGGCCATATCAACCCCTACCCAGGTGATCTTAGGTAAAGGGAATGGCATATGAACTAGTTTACCTCTGCTGGGAAGTGCATGAGGTATTTGGAGGTTTTATGGTGGAAATGTTGGCATTTGGAAACTACAGTTCTATTGTAATTGATATTCTTTAAGGTCGTGTTGGTAACAGTGGGCATACTTCATAGTGACATGAGGTGCTTCCTATGGAGCAGTTGCCCAAGCCTTCCATTTGCTGTTTGAAACTTTAGTGCCAAAGTTTACAGCTGTTCAATAACAAGTATCTTAATTGTTTGCGTCAGCACATTAAGGATGACCTTGATAACTCTGTGCTTGGAACTGAGATATTATTACTCTGCAATAAAGAGGTCAGATTTGAATATACCTTCTGTTGTATCTCTAACACTTCTGTTATTAAGAGGTCAGATTATTTGCTTAATTCAGTTGTCTTTCATTCAATCTGCTGTTCATAAATGGTCAATTCAATAAATTTCAGTTGTTATTTGAATATTTCTACACATATTGCATGTCTTGTGAACAAGTTCATATGATGACTTTGAACCTTAAATTCGATAAACAAATCAGAAAGTAAACATCTTAAAATACTCACTGAATAAAGGAGGTTGGAAAATTTTTGGGAAAAGTTGGGAAAAATTGAGTGTGGGATTTTACATATGAGCATGCCTAAAGAAGTGTACACCTCAACAAAGGAGTGAATTCAAAGTGCAAATATCAAAAAAGCCTTTGTCAGGTGCGTGTCTAGGGTGTAGGTGACCACCACATCAAGATAATATTCAAATTCAAATCAATTACAAATTTAAAGGACTCCACACTCAAGTGCGCAATTGGTAGTTTGATGTGTGCTGAGAAAGAGGAGATTACAGTGAAAAATGCCTAATTATCAAGTGAACATCTACGATGCAAGAACACACCTCACTAAAGAAAATATAATTCCAAACTTAACTTTCAGATTCAATTATCAAGTGTGTGTCCAGGTTGTAGGTTCACAACTCACCAAAGGAATATTTTAAATTTCAAAAATTGTTTAAACTTATGTTCACAAGTACACACCTACTGATGACGTTCGCACTTGTAAATAAGAAACCAAAAGTACAAGTTCAAAGTTTGTTTTAGTGTATGACATGTGCACAGCAAAAAGATGTGCCTATCAAAGGGATTGAATGTGTCAATGGATTTTTTGGATGACTTCTTGCCATGATAAAAGGATAAGTTGAAGAATTATCAAAGTCATCCATGGTTGCTGAATATATTGTTTAACCATCACCATTTTTAATGATAAAAGCATATTCTAAAATGCATTATGTTTAGTGAACACAATTTATAGCTCATGCAATTCACCAACATTATTTTAGCTTTCATGCTATATTCAACAATCTCTAATTTTAGCCTAGAGTCAAATACATCTATCTTTAGATCTCTTGTCATGTAAAAGATGTGACTTGTAAGTATTAGTTTGTAATAATTTGTACCATCAGACTAACTAATGATTGCATGGTTTTCGTTTAGTTTTAGTTTTGATGGAAAAGATTTTATTATAAAATTTGTATGTAATGCAAGTAGTTAGCAGCTAGAGTTGAAACACAATTAGTCTCTTTCATTTATTTCCATACAAAGCTTTATAAACCTTAATAATAAGTGTCACTTGCACTTAGATCAGGAATGGTAGTTTTCATGCTTATTTGTTGTTGAATTTGTCTGTTGAGTACTCATTACATCAATACAAGATTCAATATTTATTCAACAGAATTTATTATGCCTATCTTATTTCTACACCATTACTGAGATGTTTTGTTATGTGTTCAGGCAGATTAAATTATTTTCAGCAAGTTTGCAAGCTTTGCATTGAAAGTTTGCTTGAAATTGGAGATTGTGGCTTTCTACTAATCCTTTAATTTACTTTATTGAAAAATTTGTATTCTTGTGTTTTAAGCTATCTAATCCTTTTCCATGCTCGCATTGCTCAATCTCTACTTTAAGCTAAACAACATAAGTGTGAACTTGTAGGATTTATTTTCCTTCCAAAGATATAAAAATCTTTTAACTTGAGTCAAAAGGCTTCTCAACCTTTTACACTAGATGCATCCAAAGAGATACATTTAGTTATATTTAGTATGAGCATGAGCTGCCCCAAAAAGAAAACTATAAAGATTGTAAATAAGCAAGTACATATTGTCTAGATTATGGTTTTAGGTTTTTTTAATGTTTATAAGGAGTATTCTCTTGTAATTATAAGAGTAGTTATACTATACATTTGTTCCATTTTGGGTTGCATCACATTCAAAGTTGTGATATAAAATGCTAACAAACTGTAAATGCAATAATCTATAGAAAAAAATTCATACCATATCTAATTATACAAGAATAAACCAATTGATGCTTCATTTAAGTACCACTTGCTTACAATAAATGTAGATTGAGGACCATCCACAAATCAGAACCTTTTCCTATGTACTCAAATTATATTTTACGGAGCCAATGGTTGTCAATTACACAACCATAGGGTAGCTTATTTACAAGTGTCATTAACTTACTACCCTCAGCTGACAATTAGAAACAAAAGTGGGACAAAAAGAATTATAAATAATTTTATGATTACAAAGGCATCTGAAAGGACGTTAAAAAACACTAACAATATCCAAAATATATAAGGGTTGCAGTACCAAGTCAATCTCTAATTTAAAACTTGAGGGCCAAAATATATTGTCAGGTACATTCTGTCTGCTTGATCGCATCTAGGTAATCTGTGCTTTACACATTTGATACAACACAGACCATGTGATGTCCATAAGTAAGATGTTATCAGTAGGGATTTCTTGATTTGGGAAGATCTACTTATGAGAGTTTTTTGTAAGAATAGACAGATCTCTATGTTAAAGAAGGGAAGGCATTTCTGGTATTTGTATTACATGATGACTGAACATGCACTGAAAACATTCATGATTCCCATCAAAGGATATACCTAAAAATAGACAAATCCTCAGGTTCAAATACCCAGACACATAGTCAGCATATATGTTCAGAAGAAGTTGATGAGAGAAAAAATTGAGCAAGGCCAAAGCGACTCTCAAGATGGAAAGCACATAAGTTTGATGCACTCTAGAGTGTAAATTTAGCTATCCTGGCAGTGAAGATATGACTCATACTAATAAAAAAATATTTGAAAATAAATATTCATTCAATTTCAACATGTTAGTTTCTCATATTCTCCATAGGTCTTCTCACAACATTACAAGTAATTATGATTTTGTTGGATGAGGAGCACAGATGGACAACCATAAGGAAGAGATTCTCAATAATATCAAGTAGCTTACGAAGATGAGATGATCTGCAAGGTCTATAACCATGTCAAGAAATTTGCAGGGACAATCATGAGTAACACTGGCACACAGAACAATGCATGGTCATGTTTCTAATTGCTGAAACAAATTTAATAATGTTGAAGATTACTTAAACTAGGACAGAAAGATCCTTGAATTCTTCCAAAGTTATTTGAATCTACATATTTTTTCTTTTTCCTTTTTGAATAAAAATATTTGAGCAACATTGTATCAAGCACATCAATAAAAGTTCATATTCCAGGATTTGGTTTCAATTCTAAAGAAGCACATTACATAATTTGCATCTGAGAAAAACGATACTATAAAGAGTTCTAGACAAACCTCTGACATTGCCCGAGCAGCCAATGCTTTGAATGCACTCTGTAAAACCAAAACAATTAAGTGAATTAGATGTCATAAAAACGCTAGGGAGAAGGCATTATGCTGGGTTACATCATCATATGATTTTGAATTTAAAGTGATTTATTTAATGCAATTTCTTTCTCTTGTCGTCTAAGAAATTGTCCCTTCCCCTTTCCATAACTATTTTGTGAAAGTCAAATTTACAGACAATACTCACACCCCTATACAATTGAAAAGCCTCGAAAAAAATCCCAAGGGAGCAATCCAACCAGATATGTTGTTTTACAGTTCTACTAATGAGACTATAATGAGCTGAAATGATGTCATAATTCCTCTTTCAGACAAAAATACTCATGAAAGAATCAAAGAATGTAAGTCAAGCAACCAATAATGGACAAATATTATCCAATTGTCCTATGCATTTATCCAAGTTATACAGCACAACATGCATATTCATGGGAATGGTATAAACTATAATGTATGTTTTAATTTTGAGTGTATATATGAATTCTGTTTAGCAGCTAGGAGTTAAAATGGTCTTTTGTTTTTTCTGTCCTTAGCTAATAGAAAAAAAATTCTAAGTTGAAAGGAAGAACTACATTTCTTTCTGTAATGTCCCCTCTCTTCTAGTAGTTCACTCAGGTTTGGAGATTTACCTATTAGCCATCTCTGCAGGTGAATTCAGTGGATAGGAGATGATAGTGGTGGCACACGGGGGTCTACACTTGGCATTTGGGTGCTAGGAAGTATTGTTATTTGACGTTATAATGTTGTTATAATATAAAGTCACTTTTTCTAAAAATAGACAAAATTTATTAAAGTGACTTTATAAGAAAAAGTGCAAGGTTGAATTGCATTTATTAAAAAGACCCCATGGCACATTTTCCTGGACATAAAGTGGCTTTTAAAAGGTGGGGCCAAGTCAATGAATAAAAAGACTCTCAAGTTAGGTGATTAGGCAAGGAGGTTATTATATTTAATAAATTTCATTAAATTAAGTAATGAGAACCCTAAAAAGTTCAATTAGGGTTCGGGAAGTAATAAAGTGCGGTGAGGAGATTCATTTTGGCATCTTGATTTTAACAATCAACTTTTGGAAATTGAGCTCTGCAACTCAATTCAGCAGCTTTGCAACTTTGACGAACGAAAACTCCTTGAAGTGAAGGTGAAATTGGACGATACCCCAATTCATAGGATGGAGGAATTCACCCAGAATTCCTAATTGGGTTTCAATTCAGATTTACTACAGCATTTTCAGGGAATCTACATGCAGATTAGAGAGGGTTCCAGACGGAAAAGTCAGATAATTCATTTCCTATGGCAGCCGTACAGCCTCCATATGCAGTCGTACCATCTGGTGGCCTTCTAGGGTGCTAGATACCATCGGTCCTGCCATTAGAGGGTTTGAATCTCCTGAATTTCTCATAGACAGCATTGCACATCAGCATCGCAGTGATTTTTAGTGGTTACAGGAATAAATTTCTCCTCGAGTTATTGTTTTGAGCAGTAGATTGAATAGTTTCCGAGCCAAGCGTGGAAATTAGTGAAATTCAAGTATTTGTTTTTGGTAATTTTCCTAGGATCAGATAAAACCATTTGGGCCCATTTGTAGCAGCTGGATGCCCTTAGATTGTTTCATTCTTCAATTCATCAATAAAATGTTGTAATGTCCCTACTAGTTAGAGATCATTGTCCTACAAAACAAACTGTTAGAATGCAACAAATATATATATAACTAATCTAATTTGCAATTAAATTCAATTACTTAATTAAAACTAGTCTCAATTCTTATTAATAAAAAGGATAGGATTGCAGTACTGGGGCATGTCCTTAAGCGGTTGTAATGGCCACCTTCTTGGAACCCATCATGGTTCCAAGCCTTCCTAGGAAATCGATGGATAATTCAATCCTATCTTGGATGTAACATCTTACATCCAAGCCTACCAAGGAAGATCATCATATATGATCGATTCCTTGCCTTGGATGATACATCTTATCATCCAAGTCTACCAGAGAGGACCGGCCAGATCCGTCTCTTCTTGGGTGAACCTTGGACACCCAAGCCCTAGCATATATGCATATAAATCAAAGAAATGGGACTCGGACTCGGCTCGGACTCGGCAAGGCCGACTTGGACTCGGACTCGGGACTCGGCGTCAGACTCGGCTCCAGACTCGGCTGGACTCAGGAAAGTGAAAAACTCAAGAAATTTAGAGATTTTTAAAGATTTAAAACTTGTTTCAGGCACCCTTTATTGAATACACCTTAAAGACACAATAACATCATCAAACTCGGCTCATTTGATTACATACACAAGTATACATCAATCACATAAGCATAAATACAAATTGTAGCTGAAGGAAATAACAAACATAGATATATAAATATTGTCAAATGTATACAATATTACAAAACTCATGGAATAAAAAATCCATGTCATCATATGATCATCATCAAATGTTTCATACAAATACCAAAGGTAAATACAACTACAAGCCTATGGCTCAGAGGAGCCTGCACCCTCCGGCCCCGGCCCCCTGCGAAGGCATCTAAGGTAGGTCCTGGATGATTCGACAGCCATAGCCGCTCCTCGTGACACCATGCCATGCTCACCAACATCAGGACCATCTGTGTCACTATCTGCCTCTGAATCTCCTGTCTGTGCTTGTGCTCTCCGCTCCTCCTCTGCCATGGCTACAGTCTCAACCTCTATATCTACCTGGTCGATCTAATTAATGTCAGACTCGGAGCTTAAATTTTCCCTACTTCTATCGACACAGTTTCCCCCCATATTTTTCGACGGGGGTTTGGGGGCAGCGCCCCCAAGGTGGGGTCAAGGGGCAGCGCCGAGTTTGAGGCTTGGGACTCGCCGAGTTTGGCGAGTTTGAGCCAAACTCGCCAACTCGGTGAGTCCGAGTCCGAGTCCGAGCCCCAAAGACTCGGCGAGCATAACTTGGACTCGAACTCGCCGAGTTTAGGCGAGTCCGAGCGAGTCTCATTTCTCTGATATAAATACTCAGTATATACTGCCTACCAGGGATTATCATAATCCCTGAATTAGGCTAGGGGGATTTCTCCCATTAGCCTCCATCACATAGCCAAATTATTGTCATTCATTAATATCCAACATTTCATAACAATTTATATTTTCATTATCATTTAAATTATAATTTATGTCTACCATTATCTACTTCTTTATTCCTATTATCAATTCTATATGAACAAGTGGATTGCAGATATATATATGTGTGTGGATACACACCTGTACACATATTTATATATCTGTATGAGACAACATTATAATAACAATATAATTCTGTAACATACAACATAATAATAATATAATCCTGTAACATACAACATTATAATAATAATATAATTCTGTAAAATAGATTGGAGACATACTCCGTATGACCGATCTACCAAAAGTAAATAAGTATATATTTGTGTGTGTGTGGCACACACGTCCACACACATATACGTACCTGTCGCATCAACGCTATCCTCTTACTTTCCCTACCGCCTCTGCTGACGCAGCTGCAGTTCCACTGCCTTTTCTTCCCCCCCGTTTGTCGACGGTTGCCCTCCCTAAATACCTTTGGTATGGAATGGTTGCAACACCTGATTGGAATAGATATATCCCTTCCCTAATCGCACCCTTCCATTACTCATACTAATTAACTTGTTATCCAAATCGCACTCCTCCATAAATATTAGTTATTTGCTTATTATAAGATGAATTGATAATTGTTTGACTAATCGAGTAGTATGAAGGATGTGTCTCTTCTCTCCATCACACCCCTTTGAATAATTAACCATTGGTTTTCACTCAAACGATAATCTCCTATTGTCGGGTCATCACAGTACTAAGCACTAATGGCACGTTATGCTCCTAATCTACGAAATGTCATTGACTTAGTTTGAAATCAATCTTATAATATTTGTTTGATATGATCGAAAACACCTCTAGCGCATTAGCCCCAAAAGATGAATGAGTAAAACCATTGTCCATATTGGAATACTGAATTCCGCCTATAGCGATCTCCTTTTTGGTATTCTTCTTTAGTGTTTGGTTAGTATGAATGCCTGATTTTGAACACTCGATGCTAGTTTGGTCTCACATAGTAATAAGAGATTATGAGTCTTTCACCTTATGTAATTCTTAATGAAAATGAAAGCATCAAGTCTGAGTCATTCTACATTTTTCCCTCAACCTGTGGCCCTTGCTTTTGGACTTGACAGATCGTTGTTTACATTGCTGGTAATATATCTTATTGCTCTTTAATCATGTTTTATATGAACTTGCCCTCTATTGAATGGTTAACATAATTCCAAATGGAGGAGCAAGCTCGGAAAAGATCTCGATGAACTCCTTTTATATTCATCAACTTGATTGTCTTTGATTTCAATAGCCGTTACTAAGTGAATAAACTGTGGATGCTTATAAGTTTCAACTTCAATTAAAACTTATTTATTCATATTTAATAATAAATATTAATTAAATAATAATATTTTATAAATTTCAAATAATTATTATACTAATTAAAAAATAATTATTTATATATATAATGTTCAGAGAGGGGACATGACAAATGTTCTCCAGGATGGGTGTTGGACTCCTAGTATGCTACTTGTTGTCTTGAATAATTAGAAGTCTTAATTTTGGAAGTTATTACATTGCTGTTCATTAAAAATCAGAACTTTGATTTAATTATCAGTCAATTATATTCCTTCATTTTGTGGTTCAAAGTGTTATTTTCTTGGCAATTCTTTCATACTTAAACTCTAAGCAAGTACTGACACCAAAACATAAGCATAGAACTTCAGAGAAACCATTCCAAACCTCCAACAGCACTATCAAACTCAGAAAAAATTCAGTTTACATTTGGTTGGGATCTTTCACTTTCCCCATAAACTCTACTACCATTACCCTTACCTCGTGAAAAGGAAATATTTGAAATTCTACAGAAACCCTACAATCAACTAGCAAGAAATTTGATAGTGTAGCAAACGACTAGTAAGCAAAATCTTCTATTATTGTCACCTCGATGATCTCGTTTTGGGTAAAGAGACTCATCCTACCACAACTGGACAAGATCAAGATAAATTTGACGAGCACAACCAATAATCGGTAATGCTTATCAAAATTTATGTTATTGATGATCAGCTGCCACAAGTACCATTTGGCAAAACAACTACAAAGATCTGGACTATTTTGAAAGATCTCCATGAGACATCAAATAAGAGTCGTGCGTTCTTCCTGAAGAACCAACTATTTTCTATCATGATCGACGAGTGTATGTTCTTACAGAGCATCTGACAAAGATTAAGGAAATTCGAGATCAATTGGAAGCAATTGGTCGAAAAATGGAGGTAGAGGATATGGTAGTAATCACCCTGAATAGTCTACTTAAATCCTATGAGCACTTCATAGAAATGCCCAGCATTACTTCAACGAATGTTGACTTAAAGTTTCTAGGGCTATGCACCAAACTTCTGCAGCAGGATCATTGGAAACAACAATTTGGTATCAATGCCACTTTGTCCTCCTCAGAACAAGCCTTCGTAGCCAAATCCTTTCACAAGGATAATGGCAAACCTTAGTCATTACAGTTGAAAGGCCCCATTTAGTCTCAAGATAGCTCGAAGAAGAAGAAAGTTCAGTGTAACTACTGCCATAAATTTGGTCATTTGATAAAGGATTGTTGGAATCAGATAGCTTCTGAACAGCAGAAGGAGGGAGGGTCTCAACCTAGGGCCAATGTGGCAAAGCACTCAGAGTATTTGCATTTTCTGCTTTCATGGCAAAGCAACCTGCAGATCATGTTAAGTCTTTTGCTTGGTACATAGACTCCAGTGCATCTTGTAGTTCACTCATAGACATGATTTGTTCACAAACTTCTCACATTTCACCAATTCAGTCATTTTTGAAGGAGGTGAAGAGTATACTGTTGTCAGCAAGGGCAACGTTTAGATTCAGTCTGGTGGGAAGAATCTTATTTTCTTCAATGTATACTATGTTCCTGGCATGGAACTAAATCTTCTCTCCGTGAGCCAAATTATGCGACACTCTCCTCAACTTGATGTGATAGTTAGTTCACACAAATGTTCGATTGTTGATCATGCGACTCGCACTACTATGGTTGTTGGCATCGAGGATCATGGTCTATACAAACTTGTGGATATAGGTGATTCTCTTGAACATGCCTTTTCAGCTAAATCATCTTCTATCAACAATCTCTGGCATTAGAGATACAGCCACTTGAACATTCATTATCATGCTCAACACATTCAGGAGGATCTAGTTCTTGGCTTACGTGAGATTCAGACTCAGAATCACCGAGTTTGTGGAGATTGTCAGACTGGGAAGTAGCACAAGACACCTTTCAAGGATGGTGACTCATGGTGAGCCTCAAAGGTACTACAGTTGATTCACGTTGATGTATGTGGTCCAATGAATACACCTTTTGTTATTGGTTCCAGGTATTTCTTACTTTTTGTTGATGATTTTAGACATAAAATGTGGGTGAACTTTCTTAGACAAAAATCAGATGTGTTTACTCTATTTCAGAAGTTTAAGGCCTTCGTAGAAAAAGAGGCAGGCTGTCCCATAGTCACTCTTAGGTAAGATAATGGGGGAGACTTTTGTTCTACCGCTTTCTCCAACTTCTATGATACACATGGCATCGAACGCCAGTTAACCACACCTTACACTCGTCAATAGAATGGCATTGTAGAACGTCGCAACCATACTATAACTGAAATGGCTAGGTCCATTTGGAACACAGGAGTGTTCTAAAGAAATATTGGGCAGAAGTAGTATATACCGCAGTCTATCTCCTTAATTGGTCTCCCACACAGGCTGTTAAGAGGAAGACTCCTGAGGAAGCTTGGACTGGTCACACACCTAGGCTCAATCATCTGAAAGTCTTTGGCTCTTTAAAATATGTTTGGATTCCAAGAGTCAGAAGCTATGTTCACAAGATACAGTGACAAACACAAGGCTTACTGGCTGATTGATGTAGGCACTGATCGTCTTATCTTCAGTCACGATGTTGTCTTTGATGAAGAACGAAGACCTTTTTGAAAAAAAATCGTATGTGCAGAATTTTGAGGATCAGCCTTTGAAGACTACTAATTTGGGTATCTGTCTTCCATTAGGTTCACCTGATGGGAGGGATGATGCAAAATCTGAATTTGATGATGCACTTCCTGATTTTCCTCTCGATGATGCTAATCTTCCACCTATTCCAACTATTCCTCTAGCATCTTGTGTTGGCTCTTCTACTCTCTGGCCTAAATGGTGGGCCAAGACCATAAGTGATCTTCATCTTGATGAGGTCATTGATGGTAGATCTTCCAGAAACAAGAGCAAGCAGCAAAATACAATCAACTTTGCTCTCATGGCCAACATTCATACTATTTTTGAGCCTCAAACATATTTTGAGGCTAAAGGAATTCCTAAGTGGGAAATGGCTATGGAAGCTTAACACCATAGTTTTTTGAAGAATTACACTTGGGTCCTTTTTGATCTTCCTCTAGGGAAGAAGCCCATTAGCTGCAAATGGGTGTATAAAGTTAAGTACAAAGCTGACGGAACCCTTGACAAGTACAAAGATTGTCTCGTTGCTAGGGGGTTCTCACAGAAGGAAGGCATTGACTATGAGGAGACTTTTACTCCTATAGCCAAGACGAGTACCATTCATCTTGTCCTTGCCTTAACAACTCAGTTTGGTTGGAAAGTCCATTGGATGGAGGTTAAGAGTGCATTCCTCAACGGTGAGTTGCAGGAAGAAGTCTACATGATGCAGCCTCTAGGGTTCAAGGTTGCTGGAAAAGAACATCAGGTGTGCAAACTAGTGAAAGCACTCTATGGTCTGAAACAGGCTCCTCGAGCTTGTTACATCAAAATTGACAAGTACCTCACAGATAATGGATTTCAGAGGAGTCCATCTGATTCTAATCTGTACGTCAAAAACACTAGTAGTCATATTCTTATTATTGTTGTCTATGTTGATGACTTGATTATCACTAGTAGTTCGACTCTTTTGATCGATCAGATCAAACAGAATTTATGTCAATCCTTTCACATGACAGACTTGGGACTTCTGCACTATTGCTTAGGTGTTGAAGTTTGGTAGGTTGTAGTATCTTCATATCTCAGTCTAAGTATGTCCGCAGTGTGCTGGACGAGTTTCAGATGCAAGACTACAAACCTGCATCCACACCTATGGAGAAAGGGCTGAAGTTGACAGCCAAATCAGATTCACTTGTGGAGAATGAATCAACATTCAGGCAATTGGTGGGCAGTCTCATCTACCTTACTGCAACTACGTCCGATCTCGTTTTTGCAGTGAGCTACATTTCATGCTCAATGATAGTCCCCAAGGTTGATCATTGGGTAGCAGTGAAGTGTGTGTTGCATTATGTGAAGGGTACTTCTGATTTTGGTCTTCTGTACAGCAGAAGTCACGATCCTAGACTCATTGGTTACACAAACTCAGATTGGGCAGGTTCCGTTGATGACAGAAAATCAACATCTGGGTATGTTTTCAGTTTGGGATGTGGTGTAGTCACATGGACTAGCAAGAAGTGGCTCTTTCCTCAACAGAAGCAGAGTTTTGAAACAATTAAGGCAGCTTATCAGGCAGTCTGGCTTCGGAGGATGCTTTCAGACATGCAGATGTCTCAAGCAGATCCTACTCCCCTTTACTGTGACAGTCAAGGGGTGCTAAAAATGGCCAAGAATGTAGTCTTCCACCAAAGAACCAAGCATGTTGAACTTCATTGTCACTTCATTAGGAAGTTAGTTGAAGACGGATCGGTTCAATTGTTGTTTGTTCTTGTAATGTCCCTTCTAGGATTATTGGTTAGTAAGAGACACGTCTAATTTTTAACTTACTATAGATTATAATATCAGATTTAGTTTATGAGTTATATAATAAATAGTCTGAATACAACTATATAGAGATATTGATTCCTTTAGTGTCACTTTAATCTATTATAATCAACGTTGTGTGGATAATACATCTTTAAACTTTCTCCTTCACCTATGTTGATGAAAGACGAATTGATGTTGCTAATTTATATTTGAGAAATATGTAATGTCTTGATGCTATATCTAATGTGGCTTTGGAATACGCAACCTGATTATGCCAAAGGCAATAATGCTTGAATGCGCAAACACAAATAGGATACTGTAAAACACCATATGCCCCCCTTTAGAATGAGATCGATTCCCATCTTATACCTTGTACGGTAGGAATGGATGCGATCTGAGAGACATGTCTCTTCTCTCCATCATTAAGAATTTTGTCATGTCCCCTCCTTGATCGTTATATATATCCTAAATGAAGCAATTATTATTATTAATTAATATAATAATTAACAACGAATGATTATTTGAAATTTATTTATTAAATATTATTATTTAATTAATATAAATTAATATTATAAACATAATTTATATATATTATTAAATATGAAGATTATTTATCATTGTCATTCTAGCAGATTACTATAATTAATATTGAAATTATTAATAGTAATATATTTGTAAATGAATCGAATATATTAAGAGATACGATTCCTTATAAATCGGTTTAGTTAAACACCGATTAAGAGCAGCCATAGGAAACGATGCATATATGTCTTACACAACTGACTCACTAAGAATCTTTGACGTGGCCAAGAAATACATTGACTATTTTTAACGGAAGATAAGGAGGGGATTAGTAATTAAAGATTACTATAAAGAAGTTTCGATAACATTAATAATAATGAAATCAAAGACTTACTTTGTAAAAGTTCGGGTTATTATTATTTCCATTAAATAAGAAGGCACTGATTTAAATTAAGAAAGTTGTAATGGCAGTTATTACTAATATTTACTAATCGGTATCTAAGAATGCGTGACCATTCACGTAGGGGTTTAGTGAATGGTTGTGTTTTTTGTTTGGAGTTAAGATATGACATATATATTATTATTGTAAATTCAGTTTGAAGGGGATATAGAGTTTGTGCCATCGATCAGATCATATGAAAACTGTTATTAGATTATAGGCAGTAACATCCTTATTCTTGGTGGTATGCAAGGGAATGGCTTAATACGTATGCTTAATCTATAAAGTCCGATAATGTTTTCAGGCAGAATTTAATACTAATATTAATATTGACTGCAATACGTATGACAATGATTCTCAATTTTCATATGCAGTGGCAGACCAGATCTGACGCATGTCAGATCTGTCTGCCCTCACAGTCATTATGTATAGTATAGTAGGCAATGGGTATTAATAACTCATATAATAGGTAATATATAAATATTTTGATAATATGATTTAATTTATTAATTTATTTATATTCAAATCAGAAAATAATAATAGATTTATATATGATATTGATATCAGCAATATGTATATATATATATATATATATACTTACTTGACATTCTATCAATAAGATTATGTTTATATATATTTACAAAAGCATAAATTATAAATATACATATTATTATATAATAGATGGTTTTCAATAATTTATATAATAGAATTGAATATGATATAAGAAGGGAATAAGAAGGCTGCTACGTGGTTAGGAAGGAAGGTCAGAAAGCTACAACAGCAGGTTACGCACAGGTAAGTTTTGTATGAATATTTTATTATACATGTTGATAAATATATATATATAATAAACATGATATTACATATGTTGATGAATATAAATAATGAATACCTTAATACGTATATCAATGAATATAGTAATGAACAGTCTAATACATATCTTAATGAATATAGTAATGAACAAGTTTAATACATATGTTAATGAATGATTTTCAGATGTTAAGGAATATGTATGAACATAAGTAATTACTACATATCAATGAATAGTAGGAATATATGTTAAGAAACAAATGTGAATATTGGATAATGAACATTTTTATGAATATATGTTAGGAAATACATATAGATCAGGAATATGTAAATGTGGATTGTGGAACGAAAAATAGTAATTAAATGCAAAAATGTACTATAAATGTGATTACATGATGGAGGCTATAGGGGGGGAACTCCCGTAGTCTAAGGGAGGGATTATGATAATCCCTCGGGCAATATTTATACTGAACACTGATATGCATATGTATGGCTTGGTTGATTAAACTCAACCAAGAAGAGACGGATCTGGCCAATCCCCTCTGAGGACTTGGATGATGAAGGCATCACCCAAGGCAAGGAATAGACAAGGGTCTTCCTTGGATGGCTTGGGTGTAAGAGGTTACACCCAAGACAGGATTCGAACTCATCTTCGATTTCCTGGAGGGCTTGGAACCAAGGGGTTCCAAGAGGGCGAGCTTCACGGCCGCCTAAGAACATCTTGGAACCAAGGGGTTCCAAGAAGGCGAGCTTCAGGGCCGCCTAAGGACATACTTTCGTATGGCATTCGTATCCTTTTTATTAGATAAAAATTATGATTATGTTAATTAAGTATTAAAAATAGATTGCAAATTAAAAATGGTTTATATATATATTTATATGTTGTATTCTAACAATCTGTTTTGCAGGACAGTAATCTCTAACTAGTAGGGACATTACAAATTTACATTAAGTCTTAACTAATAGTAGTCTTTAATTATTCCCATCGCATTTGTTACCTTAGCCGATATTATTTATTTAATGCAATTGATCATACCATACTTACCCTTCCTTATCGATTATGAAATCGGTAATCACTTGATCGATTCATACAAGTTTGATGTTTACATTTCCTCAAGTTTCGATTTGGCCAATCGCTGTCATAAGATCTTCGATATCTAATTATCATTTTGATACCACTGATTGTTTTATGATTAATTGGGGACGACATGATAATCTCCTTGGTTCAATGAACGATTTAGATATGCTTGCTGACCTTTTTTTGATATATCAATATATATTGTTGACTACTTTCTTTTGGCTGTAGGATATGTCGATACAATTATCACCTTAATAATATCGCATTCTCTCGAGTCTTATAATGATGTATTTTTTGTAGATGATAACCAAGGTGCACTTATTATTGCCCAAGATGGACACTTGATATTTATGGCAGCAAGAGAGTATTATGAATCGGTTTCAGTATTTCCTCATTTGAGTAATCATATTGGATTCCTTTGGATGGTGATAAAGGAGTGTTCCGGTACTTTATTCTTGCAAGCCTTCATTCCTTCATGGATGGTTGACATATCTTGTGTATGTGGATTGTTTTATCTCTGGCCTTCCGGATCAGTGTCTTTCTGTCTAATACCCCTATAGAAAATTGTTTAGTCTTCTTATTTAGATGATTTTCTAAGTATTGATTCCCTTTTCATTCTGCCTTTAGGGTGGGGGGCATGACAGTTTCGATGACGAATCAAACAGCAGATATGCTCACCAAGTCTCTGGGCCTGGACAAGTTTGTAAAATTTAGGGGGCAACTTGGTGTACTTGATAGATTGACCATTAAGGGAGGGTATTAGAATAATATCTTTATTATTTATTACTAATTGTCAATATTGTAACATAATGTACATTTTAGTTAGTTTCTATTTTATGATTGTATTGTTATAGAAACATCGTTTATGTTATTCTTTAAATGATCGTTTCATCATTTCATTAATTCATAAGTTTTTACCAGAACATTCAGACACTGTCACCACCTAGTCTCCTATGAATATCGAAGATCAAAAAAGATATAAACCAAGGAAGACACATTATTGATACATCACTAAGAATGATTAGGGGCAAGTACAAAAGTTAATGAATAATTAAAGTATGATGCGAAATTAACATGATCAGCGACTATAAGTCTGAATATATTACCGGCTTCATATTTTTAGCAAGTCTGACTACAGAGAAAAGGAAGATAGGGATGTCAATATTGGGCATGTTCGCATCCTATGATACTAGGATTGACTTCATTAGTAGAGATTGAAGTTATTTTAGAAAAGACAAGACAATGAATAATCATTGCTAAGGGCATGAATAAAGCAATAACAATTTGTAGCGATTTATATTAGCAAGTCAGTCTATGGTATGTGGAGCGATCCTTCTTCAAGAATGGCGAGTTTCCTTCATGTTGCTCAAGCAGACTTCATGAACAATCAAAGAAAAAGAAGATTAAAAGTACTACAAGTATTCAGATTCATTAATGGTAAAGAAGCAACAATAATTATGAGACATTATATTAAGGCTGCAGTCTGTTAAATACTAGAAAGCGATCAAGGAAACGGAATAATTTCCACAAGACAACGATTAGTTTTTGAATTGAAATCCACTACCTTTCTAAGTGGATATCACTCTTACAAAGGATGCATCTCTTCAGGAAGGCAGAAGGATATAAAGTGAAGTAAGGAAAGTGTGGAAAAGGTGGAGATACATGAACAGACTTACAGAGTATTATACGTGAGAGAATTATTTGACAAAATACTTTACATATATTTCAAGAAGATATCAGTGATAGCAATTGTTCCATACATCAATATTGATATAATCTATTAATCTTGCATAATATAAGCTTCATATAGAAAAGACAAGTCATATCTTGTACATCAGGTTATATTGCATTCAAAACATTTCAGCATATTCAGATCTATTCTATATATCAATAATTCATTGCAATTACATCCCATATGCATATCAGTTCCACAAGTAAGGCGTATACAGTTAGTTGAGCATAGGAATCATCATCCTTATACAAGTTTGGTAAACAATCTAAGTTATTTAGTAGAAAGAAGCCTTTTGGAATTGAAGTTCTAAGTAACCAGTTCCAAAACCATAAGATTCTAATTAAGGGAACATTACACTTGTGGCAATGATGTTGATGAGTTCATGGTTGCTGATATCCATCCACCTATTCATGACTATGTTGCATCTACTAGTGACCCAAGTGGCCTTCATTTTCTCCATTAGAACATTCATCTTAAAATAGTTCTTATCCAAGATTAATGTGTTCAATTTTGTCTCCCCTATTGGAAAATATGAAAACCCTATTCTTATTATCTTTAGCACAACATCCTTATAATAAGGAGAGAAAACTGCATGGAATGGAATGCCATTGACTAAGAGGAATTTGCAAATGACGTCATCACTCATCTTTTATTTGCACAATGAATAATTTTACCACTGGGCTTGGAGCATCATGAGTCACCTTTTGTTTCCCCTTAGGCTCTACTACCCCTAAACTAGATGGAAAAAAATGAAATTGTGGCTTTTGGAAAGTACTAGTATTGCCCTTCAACGACATGGTAGTAGTTGCATGTAGTTTTTCTACACAACCCCACAATTTATTTATTTCAGCTCTTTGTTTGATTGACAAAGCGCCGCATTCCTCTACATGTTTATCTTGGTTGTGAAGGAGGTGTGCATTAACTCTAGCCATAATTTGCATTCTCAAACATCACTTGGACTTTTCAGACCAAAAAAAATTGGTAAAATCTAAGCAACTTAAAAAAGCAAAATTTTTATGCAAAATACAATTACAAAATTTATCAAAAGAAACTAAAAAATTGTGGGAAACTGTTTCGATAGGCAAAAGTGTCAATTTAAAAAAAAAAAGGTCTATTGAGTCCAACTTGAGTTTGAGCATATGAGTTCTCTTTTAGATAATAGATAAGATGTTCAAGAACTTATCCACCTTCTCCTCTCATGACATAAAACTAGGTTTGTTGAGCAAATTAGATATTTCCAATGCACTGGGCAAATGTAGCTAGACTCTCAATCAAAATACTCTAAAGATCAAGATTTAATCAACATGTTAATAATTATCAAATGGAATTTCTTTTGCATCCAAACCCATATGTACATAGTTTTAGTCAAATCAGTATTAATCGTTTGGGGAATTAATCGACAAAACAAAAGTATAAGATTTTTTGAAAAAATCGAGAAAAAATCGGATTTGCGAAAGGCCTATGTTACCCAGGGATGTGTCCCCGGTTTTTTTTTCAGGTGTCCCTATCTTGAGGACGTCCCAGAGACAAGGGACTCCTAGGGGACGTTCCGATAAATTTTGCATATTGATAGTGAATTTTGACAATGAATTCTATAAGCAATTTGACTTTGACTCTCAATTTAACACAAATTTGGCTTAAGAACTCCACAAGTTCTTATATGTTAAGGTTCTATAATGTATATGTGCATGCTTTATCCATGTTTTCATGAGTATTTTAAATTTCCCTATTTTTATATAGTCATCCCTTTTGCCATCCCCTAGCCGTCCCCAAAATTGGCCAAAACAAATCGTCTCGGAAACACGTACCCCCATCCCCTATCATCCCTGTCCCAGAAACCTGGAGTAACATAGAAAAAAACATAAAAAATGGCAGAAAAACAATCAAAAACTACTTTTTTTTGTATTTAAGGGCATTTCCATAGCATAGAGATATTGTAAGCAAATAAAATAGAGAGTCCAACACATCAATTATAGAAAATAGATTTTCAAATATAAATTTATATTGCTGAGTAGTACATGCACAAAATATACCGCAACATAAATAATAATCGGATGCTAATAGTTGTCAAAATGTCAATAACAATATAGTTTGTGATTTTGTACAAAGTCAACCTATAAACTAAGTACAAAGTTCCAAAAAACAAATGTAGCCAATAACATGCTAGAGGGCAGCATGCCCTAGGGATGATGAAGTTCCTAAGTCAAAGTTTGTCCTAATTCGATCAACCCATTCAATATCCATATTGGCCATCCCCATGATCTCTAAATCCTCAGGCTCAAACGAACTAACATCATCATTAGCAGCAATCCACTCAAACTCTAGATCTACCTCGTCGGGGTCAATTGGCTTGTCTTCCTCAATAGTTCCTATTTTTAAAACCCATGCATAAATTAGCCTTTACCTTACAACTGAGAAAAACAATGAATAAAATTTCAACTAATTGCAAGTAAATTTTAATATTCTTACCTTGACCTTTCTCTAGCTTCAGGAGGAGGTTGTGGTGAACAAACACCAAGTCATTCATCCATTGTTGTGATAGGCGGTTGCATTTCTTGGAATGTATGTGTTCAAAAACACACCAAATACGCTCAAAAGTGGATGAGATGCACAGTAGGGACAAAATGCGCATTGAAACAGTTGGGACAAAATGCACATCGCCATCTAGCTAAGTTTTTGGTAATTCATCACCAAAACAAGCCCACCATTGAGCTCAAAAACACATTATATGGAGATGATATTGTTAGAATATCTTAAATTCTTAATAAATTTAATGACCAGGTTGGCAAAATAAAGAGTGTCAAAAGTTTAATGAGTCTACCTGGTTGGAAAGTCCTTCTACCTTCCATGGCTGCCCTAGAAGAGAGAAAACCATTAGCTTGCTTCTACATTTCCAACTCTGACATAGCTGCATTAAATTTATCCTAATTTGGAAACATTTTGTCCATAAACTTGAAGAAGCCTTGTTTGATCTCAATATCAATTTCCATAAATAAAGTCTTGTAGAATAACGATGGATTGAGAAAGTATCCTTTAACATGGAGAGGAGTGTGCATCAGTCCATCCCATCTCCTATCAATTATGTCCCACAATGGCATATACCTCTCCCTGTTATTTGCTAGCCTACTCCTCATCACCTCCTTGG
The DNA here is from genome assembly GCF_030272615.1 of Cryptomeria japonica. Lineage (NCBI taxonomy): Eukaryota > Viridiplantae > Streptophyta > Pinopsida > Cupressales > Cupressaceae > Cryptomeria > Cryptomeria japonica. The sequence goes on along the minus strand of NC_081415.1, from coordinate 509,844,555 downwards.
CCCTATCCATGGCCTCATACAAATATTCCATGGGGAATTTTTCCCCATCCACTAGTCTCAAGACTTTTACCAGAGGCTCTGAAAATTCTACAATTCGTTCAATTGACTCCCAAAAACTGGTAGAATACATGTACTCTGCCACTGCTACGTCATTCAAATGATTTCTAAAACCAGATTCCATCCACTCAGCTAAAACAAACATTCACCTAAAATTATTTTTTTGCTCACATAGTTTGTATAATGCAAGGAAGTGTGTTGCAAATCTAGTCACCCCTAGCTGAACTAGCTCCTTGCCTCCTGTGATAGAGCACATTATAGCCAAAATCCTCTTGTCATTATAAATAAATTTGGTAAACTTGTGAGCCTTCTGTAATGCCTCCTTATGTACTGTCCCTACTAGTTAGAGATCACTGTCTTGTAAAACAGATTGTTAGAATACAACAAATATATATATAAATAATTAATCTAACTTGCAATTTAACTTTTAAAATACTTAATCAACACTAATCACAATTCTTACCTAATAAAAAGGATACGAATGCCATACGAAGATATGTCCTTAGGCGACCGTGAGGCTCGCCTTTTTGGAACCCATCTTGGTTCCAAGCCCTCCAGGAAGTCGAAGGTGAATTCGACTCCTGTCTCGAATGTAATTTCTTAAATCCAAGCCCTCCAGGAAGTCGAAGGTGAATTCGACTCCTGTCTTGAATGTAATTTCTTACATCCAAGCCCTCCAGGAAGTCGAAGGTTAATTCGATTCCTGTCTTGGGTGTAATTTCATACACTCAAGCCATCCAAGGAGGACCCTATGTTCATTCCTTGCCTTGGGTGATGCACCTCATCACCCAAGTTCTCAGAGGGGACCGGCCAGATCCGTCTCTTCTTGGTGAACTTAATGAACCAAGCCATACATATGCATATAGGTATTCAGTATATATACTGCCCTAGGGATTATCATAATCCCCTCCCTTAGACTAAGGGAGTTGCCTCCCTATAGTCTCCAACATGTGATTACATTTATAATACTTTTTGCCTTTTATTACTATTTTCCTATTCCATAATCCATATGTAAAAATACCTGATTTAACATGTATTCTCTACCTATATTCCTTAAAATGTTCAAAAACCAATATTCACATTTCGTTCCTAACATATATTCCTACTAGGCATTGACATATATATTCATTACGTATGTTAGTACAAATTCATTAACATACAGTTTATACTTATTCCTTGATATCTGAAAACCATTCATTAATGTGTTCATTAAAGTATTCATTATCATAAATATTACATATACATTAATTACATTTATTAACATTAATTTCCTTCATTACCTAACTATTAGAATAGTCATTCATTAATGTATATATTATAATATTAATTTATATCCATTAATACACACAGAAGTAAGCATTAACATATAACAATATTTATTCCTTAGTTACCTATCCGCAGCAGTCGTGTCAGATCTGTGCTTGCTGCCCTTCCTCCCCCTTACCGTTGGCTGCTCTGCTTTCCCTCCTTATATCCTTCATATAACCTTTCATAGAAAGGTTGTGACTTTTCAATGTAACCTGCCTTTTCCTTAATACTTTTTAATTAATCTTTGTTATATATCTCTATTCAACTCATAGATGTATTTCTTTTCCTTAATAAATCGTTGACTATTAAAGTGATTACTTTGGTTCTCCGTTATTCTTTTAGATGATAAATATTAATTAATTAATCATAGTTTTAGATATTAATAAATGAATATTAATTAATTGATAATAATATTAAATAAACATTGATTAATTAATTAATAATAATTGTTACATTTATTTCATATTCGAATTAAATACATTAAATTAATAAATAAACATTTATTAATTAATAATTTAATTGCTACATTTAGGTTATATTCATTGATAAGCGAAAACATATATATTTATATATATGAATCAAATAATATTACCTATTATATTTATTAACACTACCATTGCCTAGACACTAATTATTAGTCTATCTAATGGCTGTAAAGGTAGACAGATCTGACATGTGTCAGATCTAGTCTGCCACTATATATGATATTATATATGACTGTCATACGTATTGCTAATATATAATATCCTCTTTAATTGTATTATTTATATCCTCTTTGTACTTTAATTGTATTATTATTTATTATTAAATAAATAGATTATGTTGATACTATATAATATTTAAATCATAAATAATATTTAATTAATGAAATTTAAATAATCATTCATTGGTAATTATTATATTAATTAATAGTAATAATTTCTTCATTTAGGGTCTCTCCCTTTCTCTCCGTATATATATAACGATCCAGGAGGGGACATGACACCTTAACCCATTTAATTTTTCCAATGTCCTCTAGGGTTAGATCAAGTCAATGTGCTAGACATGGTGTAAAAAACATAGAGGGGTATTTATTTGTTAGAAGTCTCCTAGCAACAACACAAGTATCAACATTGTCTGTGATAAATTGAACCACATTTTGTGGCCCTACTTCCATAACTACAATGCATTTGCAGATTTGATTATATCAAATGCATCCACAAATTTGAAATAAACATGCCAATCTCATAAGAGACAAGGAAGTTAATGAGGGTTCGGTTCCTTCTATCTATCCATCCATCTGACATAATGTTGGAACCATTGATAGCTCACTATGACTGATGCTCTTTAACAACATCTTCAACATCCCGTACTGCATCTTTGAGCATAACAACCCTCAAACACTCATAAGATGGGGCTTTAAACCCTAGACCTGCATATGCAATAGCATCTGCCATAAGTTGCCAATATGGAGATCTATAAGTATTGAATTCGATGCTAGAGGTGTACCAAAAATTACCAATTGCTTTCTTTTCTTATTCATGGACAGTTTTCCTCCATCTTGTGTACTCTCCAAAGTGGTTTGTAATCCTGGTGTAGTATGAGGTTGGACGAAATCATGAATGTTTCCTCCACCTGTGTTTGGTCCATGTACTGTAGAAGAAGGTGTTGCCCTAGATTCCCTAAAATCTCCATCTTCACCACCCTCCTCACCCAAACGGTTCCTCCTAGCATCTGTAGATCTAGAACCTATTTCAACCCTAGTTCTTGCCTTTTTGGCCTTACTCTAATCAATCCCATCAAGAGATTGCTTTGCTTAATACGAGACATCTCTAGGGCATTCTTTTCCTATCTCAGTATTATTTCCTCGCTCTTTTGACAAATGCCATTTGAAACGATAAATGCCACCACTGATTTCATTTAGACACCATTTGCATTTAACCTTCATGCTACCAGCAATTGGTGTGCAATGTGTCCAAGATCAAGAATCAGATTTGCAAAAACATTTTAATGTTGTAGTTATGTGTTGATAAGTGATGTTCACCATTTAGATAGATAGATTTTAAGATAAGCATGAAGTTTTTGTAATACGAAACATGGACAAACTTTTGTTTCTTAAATCCGAGCTGTTTTTTTGGAGGCTGCAATCTCTATAAAATGGTTTTGGTTTTTATGTTTTCTTGCAATACCTACTTTTAAAACTTCTAAGAATCATCAAGAACTGATTTGTGACTTAAGTCAACCAATTTCAATGCCTACATTTTAAGTTAACTATGTTTGCCTATTGGTCAAAGGTTTAAAACAAATGTTTTATGCTGCTGCAAAGTTATAGTTTAATATATTTTTTGTCATTATTTAAAATAACATAAAACAACAGCAAACTACATTGCAGCAGCAGGCAGCCTTGAGTTAAAAAAATATACACATTTGATTTGTCATTGTGAGCTAAAGGCTTAAAGTTTGAGTTATGGTAGAAGATGAGCTAGTTCAGTGAGGTAGGTGTTTCATTTTTTTAATTTTCAGATTAAAAACTTAAATCTAAGGTAATCATTTCTAATTTCAACTTGCTTTCTTTTTTCAGTTTGTAGTCTATCATTTTCTCAAACAACATAATGTGTTAAAAACTAGCTAGGAATAGAGTTTGGTTGTGACATTTGTACATAAATGCATGACAAAGGTTCAAGCTTGTCCAAAGATAATCAATATCATGATATTTAATAGACTATTATAGATGACAAAGCATGTTTTTAATGAAATTTTTGTACTAAAAATATAAACAGATTTATTGATATTAATTAAGAATTTATATATTTTTTAATTTATTTAATATCTTTTATTAATATTCTTTATAAATCATGTAAAAAAAATACCCGTTTTTGTGTTATTATAATAAGAAACAGTATTCAATATTTAAGTTGAGATTCATTTCATTTCATCTATATCTTTTACTTTACATAAAAATAAATATATATTATTTAAATAATATATATTTATTTTTATGTAAAGTAAAAAATATATGGAAACTCTGCGTGCAAAAATGCCTCTGCATGCGAAAAAGCGATGCAATGCATCGACATCCTTTTTTGAGCGTTCTTATCCGCTGCGGGGAAATTATAGAGGCTCTGCAAATCGTTTCGTTGTTTTGGCTAATAACTCCGGGACTGAGGATCTTGGAAGGGTCATATCACGGACCCGCGATCAAGAGGCCTTCTTTGCAAAAACAAAATACTCTTTGGTTAATGCGGTTAGGGCTCCCCCCCCCTCTCTACAAGGGCCGGGATCAAGATTGGCATTTGGTGAGCCGCAGAAATAATAGGGCTTTAGGGCAACCAAACGGCCCCAAACAGAATTCCAGTCATTGTCGGGAGGAGGGTTTTGTAAAACCTAACCAGTCAAAGAGTTCCTCTGCTTGCCATATTTTTCCTTCATGAAAATCTTTGGGTAAATTTTCAGAGGATATGGAAACCCCTGGTTGTCACAATTCCAAGGAAGTCGAGCACCCATTGTCAGATCTACCTTCAAATTCCCCAGCTTCTCCTAACGGGTTGGTCATTGAAATTGATAATCATACCCACGCCAGGTATCAAATGCATTGCAGCGCAAAAAATGATCTTTGCTTGGTGGAAAGGTTGGGGGATCCCGTTTGAACAAATTGCCAACGGGGTGTCATCTTCTTTCAATAACCAGGTAAAAATTGACATCCTTCCTGATAATTTCTTGGCTATTGAATGTGGTAATCAGAGTCTGAGAAATTCATTGTTAAACGGGGATATATTAACATTTAAGGGTCTAGGGTTTGATTGCTGGGAATGGCAACCTCTCTTTCTCCCATCTCAATTCAATTCCTGCATGGTTAATAGAGCAATTTCACTGGATAAATTTCCTGTACAATTGCGAAATAATGATTTTTTAAGAATAATAGGCAACAAAATAGGTAAATTTGTAGAAGTCAAAAAATCAGCCCTAAGCTTCTTTAACCAGCTCCTAATTGTTAAAATGAATATTAACATTAAATCTTTAGAGCCTATAACTCTGAAATGCGATAAATCTTGTTTAACCCTAGAATTACCCTTTTATAATGGTTCTTTTGAAGATTCTATGCCAAGGAAGATCCCCTTCGAGAAACCTTTCCCTAAATCGTTGCTCATGTCTAATGGCGCACCATTCAGTTTCATGGAAGGAGGGGGTTTCACCCTAGAGGGCTATAAGATTGATAATAACCCTAATCTCACCTCAGACCTATGCCCTCATAGCTCTCCTGTTAAGCCCTCTCGCTCCCCTCTTCCTCCACTGCTAACTATAAATTCACCTATAGATGACTCCCTTCTCAGGGATTGAGATCTGGAAGATGGTGAAATCAATGAGGTTATCCCTCAAAAAGAGCAGCTCGGTCTGACAAATATGTCATCATCTAGCTCTCTCATTCCACCAGAAAAGCTGAATCCCTTGGGGTCTCCCCCTTTAATTGAACTAATTACCTCTGAGCAATTAACAATGATGGATAGGCTTTCCTCGGATCCAGGATTGGCATCCTTGCAAGATCATCCAATCTCTCTAGCCTCAAGATTGGAGGGCTTTGAGGAGGCAAAGGCTCGCTCTCCACCTTTGAAAGCTATTTCAAATACAATTGTAGAATCTAAGAGTGATCGTGTGGCTAGGGAAGTTAACATCATTGCCAATTTTGTAGGGGAAGTAGTAAACGACCTCATGGATCAATTGGTTGCTAAAATTTGTGATGATGAGGAGTTGGAAAGACAAAGGGGTTTCTTAGTCAAAAATCTAGTGGATGTTTCTAGAGTCAACTTAGAAACTAATGATCTATTTATAGCATTAGATAACTTAGAAAACGATAACCCAAATACTCTAGGCATTCTCAGCTCTGACAGAAGCAAAGACTCTCCTGACTGTGCTAAACACAGTAAGAGAAGAGCTAGGAGATCCCTTGCTGAACTAAGATCAAAGGATGGAGATGCCAAGGGTCAGGCTAAAATATCTACTCTTTTTAATGCAGGGGAGGGGAAGTTCCTCCCCAGAGAGCCATGAAAATCATAACATGGAATGTTAGGGGTCTGAATGCCCCTAACAAACAGCGCATCTTAAAGCGCTGCATCTCTGATTCTAAACCAGATATAATGTTAATCCAAGAAACCAAAATGAACTCCTCTGAGATAGTCCTTTTTGAGAAAAAACTAGGCTGTAATGTCCCTTACTCAATATATAAGCTCAAAGATGTTTGCCTGAATTTTTGATTAAAAAGATAAGTCAGAAATGGAACAAAAAGTAACTCTCCTCCAAGGAAAACCTACTAATTCATACAGAAAATATTTTCTTATAAGTTATACATATGCAGCTGAGTCTTGAATTAATTACTTCTTAAACAGTTTGTGAATATTATTCCTTGATTACTTAAATTGGGAAGACACAGGGTATGATCTGGTTAGCCCACCCGTCCCACTCTGGATCCAAAAGCAGTCATCATGCCCTTTTGGCTTACTTATTGTGGCGTGGGTCTTATCCCCTTGATCATCCCTTGTCCCACAACTTAATTTGTTAAATTATGTCAAAGTGGCAGCAGATGGTAGAAGGGGCTTAATTCTGCCAGGCCCAAATCCAGTAGCAGTCACATGCCCAACTGGCCTACTGATCTTACATGAACCTGTAGGTGGTCTACTTGGGTGGTCACTATCCCTCCTACACGTCTGCTGTCCTCCCAGACAGGTGTTCATTTTCAGTAGTTTCCTACATACAGTTTAGAGGCTCATTTTATAATCAATTGTTATAAAACATTTTCATCTATTTAATTCCTTGATGTATATTAATTTTGTGAATAATTAACCAGTATATTCTTCCCTTCTTAATTATGGTTTTCCTTTTATTAATATCATATCATTCACAGATCATTAAGTTAATACAATTCCTTTAGATATTGAATTTCATTTCACTGTTAACTTATCCATGCGTGTTAAGGATTTAAGTAATACGGTCTGTTTCTTACAGACCCTTATCTGTCTTATTATCAGAGAATTAAACTATGAACATTTGAAAACGTACTGATTTTGTAGAATTATAAACAATAACTGAATTGAATCTTTAGGCGGATGGGCTCTTACCTGTCCGAAAACCCTCATATGGTTACTACGTATGTGCTGATAATGTTCCTTCTTGTTTCGTTATCGTATGGTATGGATTAGATAAAACGATTCACATCTTTATGTAGTTCATATTATTATCATAATATATGGATTTGGTAAATTGTAATCATAGTATTATTGTATTAATAGGATGCAGTGACCGACTGAGTAATTAAACCTCTGAACGGATTCACTAACTTCCTGAGTGTGCATACGTACCTGAGACTTCCGCCTTGGGTTTCCAGAAGTTCGTGACTGTGGTATTTTTCCTTCACTGAGTCTCTCCTTCTTCCCCTTTTTGACGGTATGCTCTATATCCGTAGGAGAGGAAGGGTCAATGGTATTTAAGACCATTGACCGGTTGTGACCCCTCCCAAAAAGCCCCACTTCTCCATACGTGTCTCACAAATGGGTCATGTCTATTCTAATTAAATGCAGATTGGTGCATTAAAATGATTGACTATCGTGGGTAAGGAATGGGTAGTGAATATTAATAAACATGAACATTAATAAAATGAATTAATAAATATGAACATTAATTATAATGGCATCAATTATTAATAAATTGTGGATACTCATTCACACATTAATAATAAATATGATTATTAATAATAATGAACATTAATACACATGAATATTAATAATTACAAGGGTGTTAATAATAAATACTAATAAACAAGGATATCTATTAATAAATTGTGTTTATAATAATATATTAATTTATCTTTTTTATTTGAATATTTCAAGATATTACTAGTAATAAACATTAATAAATATTAATTAAATAATAATATTTAATAAATAAATAAATTCCAAATAATCATTTTTTTGGTAGTTATTATATTAATCAATAATAATTATATATATAACTATCTAGGAGGGAACATGACAGTATTATTATGATATTAATATTATTTTTATATTAATGAATGATTACTATTACTATTAATATTATTACATCAATTATTAATTACATAATAAATGATAATTTATTATTATGATGAAGAATCACAAAATCTATTATTAATTACATCACCAGGATGTGGGGTTATGATAACCCTCTCACTTACGAGGAAAATCGTGAAGTCTCATAAATGAGACAATTTTCCAATATTATTAAATGTTAATTAATAAATGTTTTAATTATCGTACTTATTTAATCACAATAATCCAATGTCCAAAGTGGGGACATTACATAGGCGTTAGACAGCTAAAGCACTCCCCTACTACAGGGGCCTCAGGGGGCTTAGCCATCATTTCGGACTCTAGATTCATCTCGTTTACACCTTTAGAGATTAAGCAAAATTGGAACTGGAGTCTTTCCTCAGAAGTTTCCCAAATGATGTATGCATCATTGGGGAAGATTTCAATGCTATCACTAAGGTAGCAGACAAAAGAGGAGGCAGCAACAAACTTCCTCCAACGGCTGTACATTTCAATCATTGGATCAATAGGAACTCCCTATTGGAAATCCAAACGGCAGAAAATGCCTTCACCTGGAACAACAGAAGGCTTGGTTTTTGTAATATTGCTGAGAAACTAGATAGATTCTTTATCCATGGGGGGCTCTCGGTGCTTAACTTTACCCTGAATGCAGAACCCCTCCCATTAGCAGGATCCGGCCATTTCCCACTCCAACTAATCTTATTATTTGACCACTCCCCCAAAAAATGTCCCTTCAAATTTGAGAGCATGTGGTTCAGAGATGATAACTTTTTAAACTTAATTGAGAACTGGTGGAGAAGCTCTGTTTTCTCTGGTTCGAAGATGTTTATTATCACAAGCAAGTTAAAGCTTATCAAAAGGAAGCTCTTAGAATGGAACAGGACTAATTTTGGAAATATTTTCGATAAAAAACTCCTAATAGAAAATGATCTTAAGAATGTTAACATTGAGGTTCTTGAGAAGGGGATGGATGAACATCTCTTCCTCAACGAAAAGGCTCTACTCTCTGAGTATGAAAAGACACTCTCAAATGAAGAGATCTTTTGGAAACAAAAATCGAGGGAGACTTGGTTGAGTGATGGGGACCAAAATACTAAGTTTTTCCACAATAGTACTAAGCAGAGGCGATGGGTCAATCGAATTTCTAAAATTAAGAATTGCCAGGGTTCCATCCTATCTGAACCGGATGATGTTGCCTCCAAGGCAGCAAGGTTTTTTGATAAAATCTTAAACAATATTGAAGGCTCCAACCTCAGTGGCCAACTCAATATTATCAAGAATCTTCCAAAACTCATTAACGATGACCACAACAAAATCCTGTCAAAGAAATTCTCTGAGGAGGAGGTTAAATCTGTCCTTATGAAGATGAATCCCCACAAGGCCCCGGGCCCGAATGGCTTCCCCACTAGCTTTTTCCAAAAATGTTGGGGTTTTATGGGGACAGAGATCACAGACGCCTTAGAAGGTATTAGGAACTCTGGTAAGATTCTCAAAGAAATCAATAATACCTCCCTAGTTCTCATCCCCAAAAAAGAGAATCCTGAAAGCTTTAAGGACTTCAAACCAATAGCCCTTTGCAACACTCTGTACAAACTCTTAACCAAAACCCTAGCAGCCAGACTCCAAAATCTTCTCCCCATTATCATTAGTGAAGAACAAACCGGCTTCGTAGCAGATAGATCAATCTATGATGGGGTTATTATAGCCCACGAAGCCATTCATTCGGTCCAGCTCAACAGGGCCCCAAGTATGCTAGTCAAATTAGACATAAGAAAAGCTTACGACAAAGTTGATTGGCGCTTCCTATGTAAATGCCTGGAGGCCTTTGGATTTTCCAAATCCTAGATCAACATAATCTTTGAATGTATATCCACCCCCAAATTCTCGGTCTTGGTTAATGGTCCCCCGGAAGGTTTCTTCAGCAGCTCAAGAGGGCTCAGGCAAGGAGATCCTATGTCCCCCTTCCTCTTCATCATCATGGCTGAAGCCCTAGGTAGATCCATCTCTAAGGCCAAAGAGGAAGGTGGGATCCAAGGAATCCCCATTACCAGCGGCCTCCCTCCCTTTACCCACCAGCAATTTGTCGACGACACGATGCTTTTTGGGCAAGGAAGTGTAAGGGAAGCGAGTGCCTTCAAAGGCATCCTTAATTCCTATATGCTAGCCTCGGGTCAAGAGGTGAATCTGGCCAAGTCTGCAGTTTTTATGTTCAACATAGACCCCTCCTTAGCAAAAGTGATCAACAATGTCCTGGAGATTAGTGAAGGAACTCTTCCTTGCAAATACCTAGGCATTCCCCTTAACAAGGGTAGAAGACCCTCAAAATTATGGGACAACTTGGTAGATAAAATCAAGTCTAGGATTAACACTTGGAAAGGAAAATGGCTCTCATCTGCAGGTAGAGCAACCTTGGTTACATCGGTCTTGTCAGCTATGCCCATTTACCAGCTCTCCTGTCAACATTTATCTAATTCTAAACTTGCAAAGCTCAACAAGCATCTTAGGACTTTCTTTTGGCAAGGTGCTAATGACAACCGTAAAATATCACTCATATCCTAGGACAAGATATGCAAACCTAAAGAAGAAGGAGGAGTTGGCATTAAAAACCTTCGTGATCAAGGCAAAGCCTTGGGTGCCAAGTTGGTCTGGAGGATGTTCAGAACCCCCCACCTCAAATGGGCTCGCTTGCTGCACCACAAATACCTTAATGGAGGGAATCCTATCCAAATCTTCAGAGAAACCAACCCTCCCAGAGGGTCCTGCCTATGGAATTTTATGTTAGACTGCAAGAGGATTATCTTTGACAAACTTACTTGGAAACTGGGGTCCAGGGATAAAGCTCTTTTCTGGTCAGATTCATGGGGTGGATATAAGGCTATTGATAATATCCATGACTTTGGTGCTACTCGTATCCTTCTTGAATCTCATAGAGGACCCCTGTTAAACAACTATATCTACCCTTCAGAGGATGGGGCTGGTTGGCAGTGGATCGAGAAAGAAAATAGGATATCCCAGTAAGGGATAAACAAAAACTTATGGCAATTCTTAAATCAAGGAACATTGCCTTAGGTCAGAATGAGGACAAACTCGTCCGGGACGGCTCCCTAAGAGGAGAATACAACTCCAAGGATGGGTACTCTCTCATCTCCAAATCGTTTATAAGACCTATAACTGAGCTTCCCTTGAAACTTTGCTGGGATAAATACTGTATGCCTAAGGCAAGGATCTTCTCCTGGCTTGCGGTTTAGAACAGGCTCCTAACTGTGAACAAATTTAGAAGAATGGGGTATGAGGGCCCTAGTGGATGTCCTCTTTGCGAGGCAGACGAGGAAGATACCAATCATATCCTCCTTAACAGCCCCTTTGCTCACAAATGTTGGATCTAGTTCACCAACAAGCTTGAATGGTTTGCGGCCTTCCCCCACACCATCTTTGGAATGCTCAAGGCATGGCCTCTCCTCAGGCGTGGTTGTCTCTTTGAAGGTTTATGGACAGCTCTTCCTTCTTCCATTATGTGGGAACTATGGATGGAGAGAAATAGACGTCTCTTCAAGAATGAAAAACTAGAGGTTCCCAAAATCATTAACAGGATAGAGTCAGCTATCACTGAGCTCATGAACAACCGACTGTCATCAGGCTCATTGAAGAATGCCTCTATCACTTATTGGGATGAAAAGATGAAAAAACGTTGGAAAGGCTTATCCTTTCCTCCCTTTGTAGGAGATGGTCCTATTGCAAGTCTTCGATCAAGGGATGCATGCAGATGGCAGCCCCCAGGCGAAGGCTGGGTGAAGCTAAACTTTGATGGGGCATCTCGTGGCAACCCAGGGCAAGCAGGGATAGGATGTGTTGTTCATAATTGGGAAGGCAAGGAACTAGCAACCCTTGCCTCTCTGGTTGGCATCAACACCAACAATTGGGCGGAACTTATGGCCCTGGTGGAGGGTCTGCATTTATGTAGGAAACTAGGAGTTAAGAACTTGGAAATTGAAGGAGATTCGGCTATAATTGTCAATGCTCTAAGGAAAGGTAGTATGCCTAATTGGAGACTAAATACTTTGCTATCAAAAGCTCTTGACTTATGCAGAGATTTTGATAGGTTCACAGTCAATCATATTTATAGGGAGGGCAATAAAAGAGCGGATGAGTTGGCCAACTTGGGAGCCGATGGCATCAATCTCCTGTCTGTGCCACCTTAAGGCAACCCCCTCTTTTGTTTTCGTGTCTTAAGTGGTCGTTAGCATGTTTCTCCTTTCATCCCCTTATGTTTCTCTTGCCCAGACTCTGTTTTAACCCCCTTATTTATTCCTCTTCTTGCCCCATATATTTACGTATAGATACTCAGACAAACATTCAGTTTAAATATGCCCATATATCTGTTCTCCCAGACTTTAACTCAGGTAGTTAGGCTCAATCCATGGTCGGATATAATCATTAAAACACAAATCTCAATCATATATTTTTATTCCTCTCCTTCATACCCATTTAGTCTTCCATCCTTTATCCCAAGGAGAAGCCCCTTGTCTAATATTTTTGTATATACTTATCTGGGAACATTCATCATCAGACCCTCACCTTGATTCAGTCATCCATCCTCATATTCAGCCTCTCATTGGCATATATATATATATATATATATCTTAACACCTATATTAAGTTAGATCCTTGATTCACATTTATAGCTATATATATATATATATAGTCATATATATTCATATTTATATATATACTTATATTTATATATTTTTTGATATAATTATATTTTTTATTATATATATTCTTATTAGTCTCTTGAAGTTTACTGATCTTTCATAATTGAATATCGGCTTAAATCCTTTTTTATCCATCTCTTCATTTATCTGAAGGTATATATGCCTTTTCTCACTTTCATAATTTCTTAGAGTCATACACTTTGGTGCCATCACTTTATCTTCCTCTAAAATGTCATGTTTCATCGATGTTACCTTTGTTTCGATGAAACCATTGTTATCGTCAATGAGCCTTGTGGTTTCATCGATCTCCTCATTTTCATCGAAATCTTTACCTTACGCGTTCGTGTCCATGTAATGCTCCATCGGTTCATCAAAACCTTGTTTTTGATAGGAATCCTTTTGTTGCTGCATTTCACAACCGTCTTATCAATCTTTAAGTTTATCGATAATGGTTCCTCATTATCCCGCTTTTGCATTGGCATCGATGAAATTCCTTATGTCGGTGAAAGAAGAATATCTTCTTTCGACCTTTTGTTTTTACCAATGGCATGTTATCGATGAAAATCTCTTATGTTTTATCGATCTTTTGTCTTTCGATGAAACTGTCACTGTTGGCCAATAACTTTAGTATCTCTTCGATACCTTTCTTTTCTCGAAAAGTCCTATAGATGAAACCTTCCCCAGTTTCTTCGATCTCATCATTTAGGTAGAACTATCATCTTCGATGAATTCTTTACATGTCCTACTGATACCGTAGTTTCTTCGGCAGCCTTGCTTCATCGACAGAACCTCCTTTGGTTTCTTCGATATACCTTTTATCGATGAAAAATAATGCTTTCGATAAGTCCCTTATGAAGTTCATCGAGGCCCAAGTCTGTTCGATAAATCATCTTATCGATGAAACATCGATAGGTTTCTTCGATACAACAAGTGTACCATTTCAGTCAAACTAGACATTTCGGTGAGAGGTTAGTGTGTACATCTGATGGCTTTGGTTTGGCCGATAACTTTTAGGATTCTGATGTCGGTGGAAGTTTCAAGGGTTCTATCGAAGTTCTTAAGGGCATGTTTGATTTCCTTTTTCTATAGAAAACTTCCGTAGCGCACTGTTGTTTCGATGGAATCATACACTTCGGTGGCATCACTTTATTTTCCTTCGAAATGTCATGTTTCATCGATGTTACCTTGTTTCGATGAAACCATCCTTATCGTCAATGAGCCTTGTGGTTTCATCGATCTCCTCATTTTCATCGAAAGCTTTACCTTACGTGTTCGTGCCGATGTAATCCTCCATCGGTTCATCGAAACCCTGTCTTCGATAGGAATCCTTTTGTCACTGCGTTTCACAACCGGCCTATCGATCTTTAAGTTTATCGATAATGGTTCCTCATTATCCGGCTTTTGCATTGGCATCGATGAAATTCCTTATGTCGGTGAAAGAAGAATATCTTCTTTCGACCTTTTGTTTTTACCAATGGCATGTTACCGATGAAAATCTCTTATGTTTTATCGACCTTTTGTCTTTCGATGAAACTGTCACTGTGGGCCAATAACTTTAGTATCTCTTCGACACCTTTCTTTTCTCGAAAAGTCCTATCTATGAAACCTTCCCCAGTTTCTTCGATCTCATCATTTCAGTAGAACTATCTTCTTCGATGAATTCTTTACATGTCCTACCGATACCGTAGTTTCTTCGGCAGCCTTGCTTCATCAACGGAACCTCCTTTGGTTTCTTCGATATACCTTCTATCGATGAAAAATAATGCTTTCGATAAGTCCCTTTTGAAGTTCATCGAGGCCCAAGTCTGTTCGCTAAATCATCTCAATGAAACATCGATAGGTTTCTTCGATACAACAGGTGTACCATTTCAGTCAAACTAGACATTTCGGTGAGAGGTTAGTGTGTATATCCGATGGCTTTGGTTTGGCCAATAACTTTTAGGATTCTAATGTCAGTGGAAGTTTCAAGGGTTCTATCGAAGTTCTTAAGGGCATGTTTGATTTCATTTTTTTATAGAAAACTTCCATAGTGCATTGTCGTTTCGATGGAATCATACACTTCGGTGGCATCAGTTCATCTTCCTTCGAAATGCCATGTTTCATCGATGTTACTTTGTTTTGATGAAACCATCCTTATCGTCAATGAGCCTTGTGGTTTCAGTGATCTCCTCATTTTCATCGAAAGCTTTACCTTCCATGCCGATGTAATCCTCCATCGGTTCATCGAAACCCTGTTTTCGATAGGAATCCTTTTGTCTCTGTGTTTCACAACCGGCTTAATGATGATCGGCCCCAGCCACCTTCAGGCTTTCTAGGCCTTCCATATATATATATATATATATATATATATATATATATATATATATATATATATATATATGTATTTATATTTTTATATATATTTATCATCATTCACATTATATATTAGGATTTTGTTCAAACTCACATCTATATAATCATATTCATATATAGTTTCCTATTTTCCTGCCTGTTCTCTCAATTTTAAGTTAAATCAGTCTCAGATGCATATGTCAATTTTCCTCTTTCTTCCCAATAATCTCCAGCATCATATTATTAGATTAAGGGTCGATCTGATAAAATTTTATCTCACTTAAAGCTTTCCCATGACACTCAATTAGGGCCTGGAAGGCTCTGGAACCATATTCTTTAAGATGGTAGCTCCCCGCGATCTCTTTGGAGGAATATTTATGGAATTTGCCTCGATTAATATTTATTGAGTTTATGCTCTTCGATGGGTAATCACTCTCACATTATGTTTCTGGAGATTTTTGAGACTAATATTTTGAGTTTTGTATCCTAACAGGGTGACCATCCAAGCAGGTATGATATATTGTATAAGTTGACCTGTTCGGTTTTCCTTTTCCTAACATTCTGGTGAGAGATTTTCTCAAGATTTTGTGCAGCATAAGGAGCAGAGCATGCTTAACCCTGTGTTTCAGGAATAGAAAGAACTGTCGCCCACAAATGGCAACATCACCCCAAGAGATGGGCAATCTGCGACTCAACTTTACACAGAGGATTTCTACATACAATCTTCATTATTTTGGACAAGTTCCCTTTGTGATCTTGTATCTCCATTTTGTATCGCATTCTTAATTTTTTCTGATCCTTGAGGGATCTGGGCTAGACCAGAGGTTTTCTTCCCTCCATTCTTTCCTACAGGTGCCCACACCGAATGGAGGTGTAAATGTAAATCTACCTATTTTTTAAATTAATAAAATTCTTTGGCCTCGGCCTTTTATCGATCAAAAAAAAAAAGTTAAAAATATATGTAAAATGCATTCTATCTAAATTAAATATGAAATAATAAAAAATGTTCTTTATTATAAAAACAAATAAATCATTCGTTAAAAAATAAAAGATTATACTAAAAAAGTTAAATAAATTAAAGAATATATAAAATTTTTATTTATATTAACAAATTCATACAATTTTTTTAATCAATATTAATATTAAATAAATTAAAAAATATACACTCTTTTTAATTAAAATTAACAATTTTTTTATTAGTATATTGAAATTTCATTTAAAAACAATTTTGAAATATTATTTTTTGTTTAAAAAACAATAATAAATTTTTGAAACAATAAATAAATTCTTATTTAGTAAAAATTATTTTTAATACTAAAATTTCATTTAAAAACAAATATTAATTAAAAAAAATTGATTAAAAAAATAATAATAAATTTTAGAAACAAAATGAAATAAAGAATACATTTAATAAATTTCTAAAATAAAATTTACAAACTATTGACATAGTAATTTTTTTTCAAATACCTGGACTCCTGCGTTCGACTGTTGCCTTCCTAGCTATCGTTCGATTGTTGCCTGTTGCCTTGGAACACTCCTTGGCACCTTCGAACACTCTAGAAAATCGTTTGTAACTGTTTCGAACACTCCAAAAATTGCAGAAATTTAAATTTGATTTGTATGTTGTTGAATACATCACGCAACGCCATTTATAGAAAAAACACGACAATTTTTTAGTGTTTCATGGGTTATTTTAGGGTTTTCCCGCTGTCCCAAATCTGTAACAATTTTTCCCAATTAATATTGCACATTTTAAACGCGTTTAAAACCCAGAATAATAATTGAAAATCAGTCAACAATTTTAACAGCCGATTTGATGGAAAAGATCGCCAGTCATACTGACTCCTAATTAATCGGGAATAATGGCAATTTTTTGCAGACTATTGCTTCTTTGATTTTAGTCAATAGCCACTTCTTAATGTGTTTTAAGTGTGTAAACAGAATCCTCATGTGTTTGGGTTATCAAGTAGCACATATTACGCAAGTAATTGGTAAAAAATTGGATGATGTTAACAATGAGCAAACACTCAATAAATAGGATTACAAAGAATTACAAGAGGGCAAGTTTCTAAAAAGAAACTGCCAATAAGATCGAGCAAGATCTTATTAAGATATTTACACTAAGTTTACAATATTGAGCATTAATAATTAAATAATATAGTATTATTCTAATACCCTCCCTTAATGCTCAATCTATCAACTACACCAATAGACCCCCTGAATTTTACAAACTTATCTGGACTGAGGGGTTTGGTGAAAATATCTGCTGACTGCTCTGAGGTAGGAACATACAACAACTGAATGGATCTGTCTTCAACCAACTGCCGAATGTAGTGACAATGAAGTTCTATATGTTTCGTTCTTTCATGGAAGACTGGATTCTTGGCAAGTTTGACAACTCCTTGATTGTCCGAAAACAAGGGAGTCAGACCTACTTGAGATATTTGCATATCTCCAAGCATCTGGTGAAGCCAAACTGCCTCACAAGCTGCCTTAACAGCTCCTCTATACTCTGCTTCTGTCGAAGCGAGAGCCATTGCCTGCTACTTCTTACTAGTCCAGGTGACTGCACCAGATCCCAAACTAAACACATATCCAGAGGTTGATTTCCTGTCATCAACTAAGCCTACCCAATCTGAATTTGTGAACCCACTGAGTCTAGGATCATCACTCCTAGTGTAAAGAAGTCCATAATCTGAGGTGCCTTTCACATAGCGCAGGACACGCTTCGCTGCTACCCAATGATCAGCCCTGGGGGCCGTCATGAAGCATGAGATGTAGCTCACTGCAAAACTGAGGTCAGGTCTAGTGGCAGTAAGATAGATGAGACTACCCACTAGTTGCCTAAATTGTGTTTCATCTACAAGAGGATAATCAGACTTGGCTGACAATTTCAGACCAGTCTCCATAGGTGTGGAAGCAGGTTTGCAATCCTGCATTCGAAACCTGTCAAGCAAGCTTCTGGCATACTTAGACTGAGAAAGGAAGATGCTGCTATCAGTCTGCCAAACCTCAACACCCAAACAATAATGAAGAAGTCCTAAATCTGTCATATCAAAAGTGCTACACAAATCCTGTTTGATTTCTGAAATCAAATGTGCTGAATTCCCAGTAATGATCAAGTCATCCATATAGACAACAAGAAAGAGAATATCATTAGCAAAGTGTTTGATATACAAATTGTTGTCTGAAGGACTACGCTGAAAGCCATGAGCAACCAAGTACTGATCAATTTTTATGTACCATGCTCGAGGAGCCTGTTTAAGTCCATAGAGTGCTTTCCGGAGTCTACACACTTGCGGTTCTGAACCGGCAACCTTGAAACCAGGAGGCTGCGTCATGTAGACTTCTTCCTGCAATCCACCATTGAGGAAGGCACTCTTCACGTCCATCTAATGGACTTTTGTCATGATCCCACATTTTTGTAATAAAACATTTCCATTTTTCAATATTATTGTTACTTAATTAATAATGACTCCTTATATCCTAAGTTGCTGGTTCGGGTTCGGGTTCCGGTTCGGGTTCGAAGAACCCGGTACGCCGGTACGGCAAAATTTTGAAAAGGGGTTTGGGTTCGTTTGGGTTCGTTAGTACAAAAACATGTAAATTTATATATATATATATATATATATATTATATATATATATATCAAAGCCTATAAGCATGAATTAAAATATGCATGTCACATAGCATCATATGAACAACAAAACAAACATAAACTTGTAATCATAGCATCATGATCATACCATAATTGATAATAGCATCATATACATCAAGTTTAATATCAAAATGACAAAATATTCAAGTATCATTGTTTCAACTTTCAAAAATATAAACTTAAAAGTTTAATCATCAAATGGATCATCTAATTCTTCATCCTCCTCCTCCTCCTCCTCCTCATCCTCATTGACATTGACATTACATGAGCCAATGCCACTTGCACTTGCACTATAAGTTGGCTCAATTTCCGAGTCATCAAGTGTCAATGCAAGAAGCTGAGAACCAGGAGCATCCAAATCAGTATGCTCTGGCTCTATATCCCACATCTTTGTTTCCCCTTGTGTGTAGTCATGTTGTTTGTGTGAAAGAAGACGTAGGTTGGAATGCACATATACTAAATTCTCCGCTCTTTTTGATAGCAGCCTATTGCGCTTTACTGAGTGGATGAAAGAGTATGTGCTCCAATTTCTTTCTGAAGCAGATGAACTAGCAACCTATGAAGACAAAGTAAACAATTAAAGTTATACATTAATAAAAATAAAATTACTAGCAACCTATGAAGACAAAGTAAACTATAAATAAACTAAAACTTGTAAATTAAAAATTTTAATTAATTAAACTTACTTGTGATAAAACTTTTATAGCGAGGGGTTGTAGGTGTTGGAAGCATGTGCCATGGAAGTACCACCAGCTATGAGCATCTTTCTTGGATCTATGACGAAGTGCATCAACACTTAGACCATTCCCATTTGCGAATTCTATGAACTCATTTGTAACAACATCTCGCAAATCATCATCGGGATATAGTCTAAGAAATGCTGCCTTATACCCATCAGATACTTCTAGATCTCTCCATGGTGGAATCCTTCCTGGTTTATCAAGAAACTGATTGCTATAGTACTTAGGTGTCAAGGCATAGGCAAGAAGGTGCAAAGGAGTGGTCATCTTATTCCACCTCTCTACAATAATTAATTCCAGTTCTTTGAAGAATTTCTCCTGAGGATCATTCTCTTTTTCATTTATAGTGAACTTTATTTTTTCAAGCATTGAATCAATGCCATCATAAATCTCACCTATGCAAGGCCTATCCATGTCTGTATAGCGAATCATGCTCATGATGGGCTCAGTGATACTTAGGAGATATGTAACAAGATCCCACCATTTCTCATCCAATATTCTATCCCTAATTTTTCCTGCCCTCTCAGTGCTACTTTGCTTCCATACAGTCCAATTGGTGCTGATCACCATATTGCATAGTGCCACTCTAACTTTCACAAGTCGTCTTAAGACGATTGTGTTTGATGCAAAACGGGTCTCAGCAACCTATAACACAAATTAATGCCAAATTATTAAAAAATAAAGCCAAACTTTAAAGAAGAATACACAATATAGCTTACACAATGATATTATTAACATTGAAAATTCAAAAAAATCAGAAAATGTAAAATTAAATTACTATTTCACTTACCTTCAATAGCTCCAAATTCGAATAGGTTCTAAAAATCCCTTGAGACATGTGGTGGTTTGTGATGAACATCTGGATGTCCTCAGCCTCTGCATACACATCTCTGATCCATTTTATTTTTTGCCCAATCCTTTGTAGCATAAGATTGAGCGAATGTACCGCACAAGGTGTCCAAAAGATGTGATCATAGCGTTGCTCAACCAACAAACCAGCAGCTCTACAATTTTTTGCATTGTCCGTTATGACTTGGACAACATTGCGGGGTCCCACAGACTCAATGGCAGAGATGAGAATTTCTGCAATAAATTCGCCATCTTTTATTTGGCCCTCACAATCCACAGCTCTCAAAAACATTGCCCCTTTAGGGGACACCGCTATGACATTGATCAAGGGACGGTTTTTAGCATCTTTCCACCCATCTGAAACAATTGTTACACCTGTCTCAACCCACGAATCCCTTATGGGTTTCAATGCATCTTCAACCCTCTTCACCTCTTTCTCCAATAATGTTCCACGTACCTTCTCATAACCGGGGCCCTTATACCCTCTTGGTGCCTCATTAACACTTTTTATCATTTGCTTCCAATATGGGGAGCGAACAACATTGAATGACAAACCATTTGCATAAATGCACCTTACTATATCTTGATCAGCATTGTCTCTACTCTCATTTTGGAATGCGGTTTCTAAAGGCCCTTTTGTTCTTTTACGTGTCAAGGGTGGTTCACTTTGAGGTTCATTTGTGGCAAAGAAGGGGTGGTCTTCTACTACAATACTGGGATTAGAAGGGCCTTGCATTCCCCTTGTTTTCTTTGATGCGGTTTGGTTCAATCTACGGGCTTCCCTCTCTTCTGCTGCCTCATGCTCCCTAATATATTTCATCACTATCTCATCTGGTATAGGTTTACCATTTTTGCCAGGGCATTTTTTGATGCCTCTTCCTTTTATTCCACACAAATGGCCTACCACTCGATAATATGAACTATTACGTTCAATATCACATCCATGGCATTTCCAACGGAATCCCCCACCTCCCGGAAGTTGTTTTATAATGTCCACATATTTCCATAAGGGAGAATTTGGATCATTTCTTTGTTTTGCAATTACTTGTTCATTGCCAATGGAGGAAGATGTAGATGCCATTCTAGTTCCTATGGCAAGAAATAAAATAAACATATTCAAAAACAAAAACTAAATAATGAAAAAAAATTCAAGTTTCATGTTTGACAATTTGTGAAACAAAAATAGTTGGAAAAAAATGTTTAAAAACCTACCTCTTGCTGCCAATGGAAGCTTGAAAATGTATGGAAATGATGCTGCAACACTTGTTGAAGCTTCTAAAATCAGTCTTCAACTCCTCCTCTTTGATCTTGGAAGCCAAATTTTGTTCAACCTCTCTTCAACCTGCTCTCATAAAAAATTTGTTTGCAACACAAATGAGGTGAAATGTGTCAATAAGATGTTTTAGAAGTGTTTTTTAGGTTATAATTTTCGCTTTTTTAAAGGCGGAATTGAAAAAAAAAAAAAAATTGGTTTGTTTTTTAACTTATTGGGCCGCCCAACCACGCGGGTTCGACTGGGTCCGCCCGGGTTCGACTGGGTTCGACCCGGGTCGAACCCACCCTGGGTTTTACGAACCCTGGTCGAACCCGGGTCGAACCGGACCCGTACCACGGACCCGGTCGAACCCGGACCCGTACCAGGGCTTCCCAGGGGCGAACCCTGCAACTTAGCTTATATCTATTGATCATATTTTTAATTAAATAATGTTAAATATTAAATGAGCTTTATCATAAAATATTAACACATAATATAATATAACAATCATACAAAAACAAAATAAATTATCATATTAATATAACATTATATTCATCATATAATAATAATTAAACAAAACATAAACTACGATATTAACACTATCGCAAATAATCTAAAAGTCATTATATTAACAAGTTATGATTAAAACTTATGATTAGAAAGGAGACGCAGCATGGAAACAGCGGCGTCGTTTAAACAGGGGCGTCCACGAGGGTAGCGACTGGAAGGAGGAGTTGTCACCACCGCTCACCACCAGCAGACACGTCCCGTGGAGGTAGCCACTCCAAACGCCTCCCCCGCGGGTATAAGGATGCGAGCCGAAAGGGAGGAAGGGGAAAAGGAGAGCGACGAGGATTGAGCGCGGGATAACAGTGGCGGAAGGCACAGGAGATAGCGAACGGAGAAGGACGCACGGGAAACGGGATAAAGGGAAGCAGCGGCAGGAGACGCAGGTAAGTCAATTTTGACCCTTGTTCACATCTGCAATAATATTTAATAGAATGAGATTTTATACTTATAAATAGATTACTTTTAATAGGTACATAAATGTTTGATAGTTTGTTAATTCACAATAATTACTTATATTTAGGAAAAATATAATTCTCTACATAAATAGGAATGATTTAATAAATACAAATATAATCCATGGACATAAATATATATATATATATATATATATGTATATATATATATGGGCATACCATATGAATGCATCTACACATATTAAATAAATTAATAAATAATATACAATTACTAATTAAGGATGATCCATATTATGCAATTAAGGAATAAAATAATGATCTCTTCTAAGATAATAAATTAAGCAATTACATATCCAAACCCAGTGAGATAAATGAGGAATTAGGCAACAGGGATAGCAGGAACTAGGCCTCTGTCAGGTAGGCTACCCACTGCAGTTGACAAAGGGCTTCTGGCAGGAGGGCCAAGGGGGAGTGTACCGCCCTTGGGCCTGATAAGCGCTACGGGCATCCTAAGGTAGCTTATCCTCTTGATCCCACTAGGAATTAAATATGGAATTGACTTATTGATAACAAATGAACTCAAATGAATTTTGACTAATTACACCCTAGATGAATTAATCAATCATTAAAATTTATTGTTTACGTGTTTTCTTAGATTTGCGAAGTAGGGACATTACAATTGGTATCAAAGCCTGATTCTGCCATCCTGTTAAGGGTTGTTAATGCAAACTTATCAAAGGAGAACTAGAGGAAGTAGTAACCACCATGAAAAAACAAGTCAGGGTTTGCTTCAAGCCTTACAAGATATGAATACCACCATGAACACTCTTAGAAATCATTCCAATGGCAGAGAAGAAAACTCTAATCATTCTGAAAACACTCATAACACATCTTCCAGCTCCAGGATACAAAAACCCAATTTCCTACCTAGAGAGGGAAATAATAGGGAAGAAACAAATAACTCCTCCATGAATAACACAGAAGAAATAGCCATGGCCTATGCTAGATTAGGGCCAGAAGTAAGAGAGGTTGTATCTTTTAGGGAGTTTTGTGAAGCAAAGAAAAATGAGATTCCTAGGAGAAGACCATTCAGCAGGGATCTAAAGCACAAAGTAAATAAACTATCAATACCTAACTTTGATGGCTCCGGAAAAATATCAGCTCAAGCATGGATACAAAAACTAAATACATATTTAAATCTCAGCCCCATGACAGAAGATGATGCAGTCCAATTTGCCATTTTACACCTAGAAGGTTTAGCCCATGAGTGGTGGTATCATGGCACCCTCACACAAGGTCATGATGGTATAACAACATATGACGAGTTCACTCAGAAACTCATTAAGAGATTTGAGAGGAAACACCCACAAAAAGATTTCAAAGAATTAACCCTCTTAAGACAAAGGGGAACAGTGGAAGAATACATCACTGAATTTCAAAACATTTCTGTAAGGGTCTCAGGAGTAGATGAGGACAGACTCACCTATCTTTTTGTGGAGGGACTCAAAGACTCCATTAAAGGATTGATGAGAGCATTAAAACCCCCTAACCTAGACGATGTCATAGATAAAGCTTTGGGCCTAGAAGACACTTCAACTTGGGAGAAACCCTCCAAAACATTCACTAAAAATACACATACTAAGGAATGGTCTAGGAAGGGAAACACCTTTAAAGAAAGGGAAGAGCTTAAGAGAAAGAACGTATGTTACCATTGTCATGAGAAATGGGAATATGGTCACAGTTGCAAAGAGGGAAATGAAAGAGATATGCTTAAGAAAAAAAATCTCTGTTTTAAGTGCAAAGAAAAGTGGCAACCGGGTCACATATGTGGGAGGAAGAGCCAAGCCCATAACTTGGAAGCATTATCTAGTGATGAAGAAGAAGAACTCAATGAACCCCCAAGCAAAAGAGAAAAAATTACCGAAGAGGTGTAAGTATCATTAGCAGCAATTTCCGTAGCCTCAAAACACCATCCCTTTAGAATCAAAAGTGCGATCAAAGGGCAGAGGGTAATTGCACTACTGGATAGCGGGGCTACCCACAACTTTATTGATAAAAGCTTAGTTAAGAGATTGAAGCTGACAACACAAGAGTTTAAGGGTTTCCAAGTAGCCCTTGCCGATGGATCCACTTCCTCATGTAACCAAAAAATCCTTCAATTAAGCATAACATTAGGGAAATACCCTACCAAAGAAGATTTCTATGTGGTCGAGTTAGGGGATTCAAATGTAATCCTAGGAATTCCTTGGATACATTCCTTGGGAAGATTCTATCTCGATCACCCCAAATTGGAACTATGTTTCACTCAAAATGGGCAGGAAGTGTTAATCAAAGGTTTGCATGATGGCACAACAAGAATGGTAACCTCCAAAAGAATGGAAAGGATTTTTAGACGTAGTCAAGGAGAGTGGGCTGCCCAATGCATGATACTAGACCAAAATTCAAACCAAGGGGAAGCCATTCATGTTGATATTAAACCCATTATTAGAAAACATAAAAGGGTGTTTGAAGACATCCCAAAAGGACTGCCACCCAAGAGAGGGTTTGAACACACTATTGAACTTGAAGAAGGTGCAAAACCAGTAATCACCACCCCTTATCGCCATCCAAGGGGCTATAAGGAAGAAATTGAGAAAGCTATCAAAGAGCTTCTAGAAATGGGGCACATTCAACCTAGCTCCAGTCCTTTCGCCTCCTCTGTTGTATTGGTAAAAAAGAAGGATGGGACCATGCGGATGTGCATTGATTATAGAGCACTCAATAAGAAGACTATAAAGAACCGATACCCTATCCCTAGGGTGGACGAACTTATAGATGAATTACATGGAGTAGTATACTTTTCAAAAATAGATTTGAGATCAGGATACCATCAAATAAGATTAAGGAAGGAAGATGTTCCCAAAACAGCTTTCCGATGCCACTATGGCCACTTTGAGTTTTTGGTCCTTCCATTCGGCCTTACCAATGCCCCTGCCACTTTCCAATCATGCATGAACCACATCTTTAGGGGACAATTAAGAAAGTTCCTGTTAGTATTTTTTGATGATATATTGATTTACAGCAAAACTTGGGAAGCACACTTGAGACATATAGATGAAATTTTGGGCCTACTTGAACAACATTCTCTTTTTGCCAAAATGTCAAAATGTGAGTTTGGGATGGAAGAAATTTTGTATCTTGGTCATAAGATCAGCACCCATGGAGTTAAGGTGGATGAAGAAAAAATTGAAGCCATCAAAAATTGGCCATAGCCCAGAACCCTCACTCATCTCAGAGGTTTCCTAGGTTTATGCAGTTACTATAGAAGATTTGTTAAAGGATTTTCAAAGCTAACTTCTCCCTTAACCAATTTAACTAAAAAGGGAGCATTCTTATGGTCAGATGAAGCCCAATCCGCATTTGAAAAACTTAAAGAGGTAATGAGCTCTTGCCCCGTTCTAGCAATTCCTGACTTTTCAGCACCATTTGAGCTTTATTGTGATGCCTCAGGAGAAGGCATTGGAGCTGTCTTAATGCAAAAGAAACATCCCATAGCCTTTGAAAGCAGGAAACTTAGAGACACAGAAAGAACCTATTCAGTTTATGATAAAGAAATGCTAGCTATTATGCATGCATTAGAGAAGTTCTGACAATACCTGATCTGCGGAAAGTTTATAGTTAAAACAGATCATAACAGCTTGAAGTTCTTTCTCAATCAAAAAGATTTGAATGATAGACAACAGAAATGGGTGAGTAAACTTCAGGCATATAATTTCGACATAGAATATATGAAAGGGAAATATAATGTTGTGGCAGATGCCCTCTCAAGGAAACCCTACTTGGGGTCTTTATCAGTCCTATCTATAGATTGGAAGGCCGCACTAAGTACCGAATATGCCAAAGATAAATTCTCTAGCAACATTCTAGAGGGGAAAGAAACAGATGAGAATTACCGGGTAATTGATGACCTCATCCTCTACAAAAACAGAATCTATGTTCCATCAGGGTCAAATATGAAAAAAGACATTATAAGGACCTATCATGACCTTCCTTTAGCAGGTCATCAAGGGTATTATAAGACCTACAAACAGATCAGAGAAAGATTTTCATGGAAGCGACTGAAGGAAGATGTACTGAGGCACACCCAAGAATGCATGGTGTGTCAAAGAAATAAAGAAGAACACACTTTCCCTTCAGGATTACTCCAACCACTACCCATCCCAAATCAGAAGCGGGAGAGTATATCAATGGACTTCATAACAGGACTCCCAAAAGTACAGAATAAAGATTGCATTTTTGTAGTAGTAGACAGATTAACGAAGTATGCACATTTTATGGCCATTCCTTCAAGTTTCGGAGCCTCACATGTAGCCGACATCTTCTTTAAGGAAATCTTTAAGTTACACGGTTTACCCAAGAATATTGTAAGTGACAGAGATAGACGATTTCTTAGCATATTTTGGCAAGAACTATTCAAACTAGCAGGGACAGAGTTAACACCAAGTACCAGTTATCATCCACAGACCGATGGGCAAACGGAAATCGTAAACAAATGGATAGAAGGTTATCTAAGGAATTATGTTTCAGGTCAGCAGAATGCTTGGGTAAAATGGCTGCATCTTGGAGAGTATTGTTACAACACAACCCATCATATGTCAATTCCAATGAGTCCCTTTAAAACCCTCTACGGATATGAAGCAACATCATTTGGGGATCTCATCCGATCAGAAAGTCATGTACCAGGTGCAAAAGATTTCCTCCAACAGAACACAGATATCATGAATGCCCTTAAAGATAATCTTCACCAAGCACAGAACCAACAGAAACTTTATGCGAACAAAAAAAGGATTGAAAGATCTTTTGAAGTAGGAGACTTGGTATTTTTGAGACTCCAACCTTATAAGCAGTCATCCATTAAAATCAGTGGAGCTGAGAAATTGAAACCACGATTCTATGGTCCTTATAAAATTTTGAGAAGAATAGGTGAAGTGGCCTATGAATTGGAGCTACCAAATCACAGTAAAATACACAATGTATTTCATGTATCCCGACTAAAAAAGGTTTTGGGTTTACACATTTCCCCTTGTACCGAGCTACCCCCAATTGATAACGAAGGGAAGTTGATTTTGGAACCTGAGCTCATCCTTGATAAGCGAGAAAGAGAATTAAGAAGGAGAACCATAACAGAATACTTAGTCAAATGGAAGAACCTTCCTAGGGAAGATGCCACATGGGAGGGAGATGAGACCATTAATCATCTTAACCCCAGATTGCTTGAGGACAAGCAATTTTGAGTGGGGAGGACTGTCATGATCCCACATTTTTGTAATAAAACATTTCCATTTTTCAATATTATTGTAACTTAATTAATAATGACTCCTTATATCTATTGATCATATTTTTAATTAAATAATGTTAAATATTAAATGAGCTTTATCATAAAATATTAACACATAATATAATATAACAATCATACAAAAACAAAATAAATTATCATATTAATATAACATTATATTCATCATATAATAATAATTAAACAAAACATAAACTACGATATTAACACTATCGCACATAATCTAAAAGTCATTATATTAACAAGTTATGATTAAAACTTATGATTAGAAAGGAGACGCAGCATGGAAACAGCGGCGTCGTTTAAACAGGGGCGTCCACGAGGGTAGCGACTGGAAGAAGGAGCCGTCACCACCGCTCACCACCAGCAGACACGTCCCGTGGAGGTAGCCACTCCAAACGCCTCCCCCGCGGGTATAAGGATGCGAGCCGAAAGGGAGGAAGGGGAAAAGGAGAGCGACGAGGATTGAGCGTGGGATAACACTGGCGGAAGGCACAGGAGATAGCGAACGGAGAAGGACGCACGGGAAACGGGATAAAGGGAAGCAGCGGCAGGAGACGCAGGTAAGTCAATTTTGACCCTTGTTCACATCTGCAATAATATTTAATAGAATGAGATTTAATACTTATAAATAGATTACTTTTAATAGGTACATAAATGTTTGATAGTTTGTTAATTCACAATAATTACTTATATTTAGGAAAAATATAATTCTCTACATAAATAGGAATGATTTAATAAATACAAATATAATCCATGGACATAAATATATATATGGGCATACCATATGAATGCATCTACACATATTAAATAAATTAATAAATAATATACAATTACTAATTAAGGATGATCCATATTATGCAATTAAGGAATAAAATAATGATCTCTACTAAGATAATAAATTAAGCAATTACATATCCAAACCCAGTGAGATAAATGAGGAATTAGGCAACAGGGATAGCAGGAACTAGGCCTCTGTCAGGTAGGCCACCCACTGCGGTTGACAAAGGGCTTCTGGCAGGAGGGCCAAGGGGGAGTGTACCGCCCTTGGGCCTGATAAGCGCTACGGGCATCCTAAGGTAGCTTATCCTCTTGATCCCACTAGGAATTAAATATGGAATTGACTTATTGATAACAAATGAACTCAAATGAATTTTGACTAATTACACCCTAGATGAATTAATCAATCATTAAAATTTATTGTTTACGTGTTTTCTTAGATTTGCGAAGTTGGGACATTACAACTTTCCAACCATACTGAGCTGCAATGGCGAGAAGAAGACGAATAGTACTCATCTTAGGAGTAGGAGCAAAAGTCTCCTCATAGTCAATGCCTTCTCGCCGTGTGAATCCTCGAGCAGCTAATCTGGCCTTATATTTATCTAAGGTACCATCTGCATGATACTTGATCTTATATACCCATTTATAGCTAATGGGTTTCTTCCCTGGAGGAAGATCTGAAAGAACCCAGGTGTGATTCTTCTGAAAACTTTGGAACTCAGCATCCATTGCCTGTTCCCACTATCGAATCCCTTTGGCCTCTGCATATGTTTGAGGCTCATAGATACTGTGGATGTTAGCCATAAGAGCAAAATTAATTGTGTTTTGTTGTTTGCCCTTATTTCTAGAAGCTCTACCCTCAATGAGCTCATCAGGACGAAGATCACTGATGGTCTTAGCCCACCATTTAGGCCGAAGAGTAGATGTGCCAACATCAGGAGTAGGAGGAATAACTAGAAGAGGAAGCGGATCAGGATCAGGAGGAGGAAGATGAGCATCTTCCGGAGGAAACTCAGGTAGTGCATCATCAAATACAAAATCTGCATCATTTCTCCCATTAGGTGAACCGAATGGAAGACAAATACCTAAGTCAGAAGCCTTCAAAGGCTGATCCTCAGAATGTTGCTGAGACGAGGAAAGCTGAAATGGTCCTCGTTCTTCATCAAAGACAACATCACGACTGAAGATAAGACGATCAGAGTCTACATCAATCAATCGGTAAGCCTTATGGTTGTCACTATACCCTGTAAACATGAGCTTCTGACTCTTGGAGTCCAACTTATTGTGCTTGGCATCAGGAATCCACACATAAGCTAAGGAGCCAAAAACTTTCAAATGGCTGATCCGAGGTTTGCAACCAGACCATGCTTCCTCGGGAGTCTTATTTTTAACAGCATGAGTGGGTGACCTATTAAGAAGATAGACTACTGTGAACACTGCTTCTGCCCAATATTTCTTAGGCACGTTTCTATGTTCCATCATAGACCTAGCCATTTCTGTAATGGTGCTTACGACGTTCTACAACGTCGTTTTGCTGAGGGGTGTATGGTGTGGTTAACTGACGTTTTATGCCATGTGTATCACAGAAAGTAGAGAAAGCAGAAGAGCAAAACTCCCCCCCATTATCAGACCTAAGAGTAATAATAGAAGAACTAGACTCTTTTTCTACTAAGGCCTTAAATTTCTGAAATATAGTAAACACATCTGATTTTTGCTTAAGGAAATACACCCACATTTTACGACTGAAATCATCAACAAAAAGCAAGAAATACTTGCACCCAGTAACAGAAGTAGTATTCATAGGACCACATAAATCAGCGTGGACCAGTTGCAGTACCTTAGAGGCTTGCCATGAGTCACCATCCTTGAACAGTGTCCGGTGCTGCTTCCCAGCCTAGCAACCTTCACAAACACGATGATTCTGAGTTTGAATATCAAGTAGACCATGTACTAAGGCTTCCCGAACAAGCTGTGCAAGATAATGAATGTTCAGGTGACCATATCGTTGATGCCAGAGACTACTGATAGATGAAGATTTAGCTGCGAAGGCATGTTCAAGAGAATCGCATGTATCCACAAGTCTATATAGACCATGATCCTCAATGCCCACAGCTATAGTAGTGCTAGAAGCACGATCAACAATCGAGCACTTATGTGTACTAAAAATGACATCCAGCTGAGGAGAATGCCGCATAATCTGACTGATAGAAAGGAGGTTAAGTTCCATACCAGGAACATAGTACACATTGAGGAATATGAGATTCCTCCCTCCAGACTGTATCTAAATGTTGTCCTTGCCGACAAAAATGTACTCTTCACCACCTCCAAAAATAACTGAATCAGTGTAGAGGGAGAACTCAACAAACCAGTCACGCCTGTAAGTGAAATGACGAGAAGCACCAGAATCAATGTACCAGGCAGAAGACTTCAGGTCTTTTAGCCATGAAGGCATAAAAGGCAGATTCTTTCTGCTCTGTGTGCTCAGCAACATTGGCTTTAGGTTGAGACCCTCCCTGCTTCCGCTGCTTGGAAGCTAATCTTGTACGGAAATCTTTGATCATATGACCAAATTTGTGACAGTAATTGCATTGCACCTTCTTTTTCTTGAAACCATCCTGAGACTGAGAAGAGCACTTCTGCTGAAAGGACCGGGATGACTAGGATTTGCCTTTATCCTTGTGAAAGGATTTGGCAGCAAAGGCATGTTCTGAGGAGGCTGAAATAGCACCGCTACCAAACTGTTGTTTCCAACGATCCTGCTGCAGAAGTTTGATGCATAACTCTGGAAATTTCAGATCAACATTAGTAGAAGTAATGTTGAGAGTCTCTATAAAGTGCTCATACGGTTTTGGTAGACTTTTCAGAGTAATGACTACCATATCCTCTTCCTCCATGTGCCGACCAATAGCTTCGAGCTGATCTCGAATGTCCTTAATCTTTGTAAGATGCTCCTGTAAGGACATGCGTTCATCCATCATAATGGAGAACAGTTGATTCTTCAGAAAAAAGGCTCGACTCTTGTCGGACATCTCATGCAACTCCTTGAGATACTTCCAGATATCTGCAGTTGACTTGCCGGAAGGAATCTAAGGTAGTTGGTCATCTGTAACACAGAGCTTGAGAAGCATAACAGCTTCTCGATTACGGTCATCAAACTTTTCCTGGTCAGCTCCAAGTGTTTGAGGACGGGACTCTGTGCCCAAAACAAGATTATCCAAGTGGCAATATTCAAAAATAGTCAGCATGCGTTGCTTCCAAGTGTTATAATTTGTCCCAATAAATCGTTGACTGCCTTCCAACATCAAGTTGGTCAGTGACGCCATCTTGCACATTTCCCAATGCATGGAAAACGAAAAAAATGAGAAGAGGCGCTGGCACAGAATTCAAAAAATTTGAATCCCAATGCAGAAACAGAGGCAGATGCAGGTACAGACTTCAAAAAATGAAGTACGACTGACATGAAATTCAAGAAAAAAATTCCAGCTAACCCAGGAAAATTTGAAGACAACCCAAAATCCTTGCGAAAAACCCAGAAGGAATTTGCTATCGGAATCTGGATCCGCTGGCTCAAAAATCGAGTCACCCAGAAAATTCTAACAACGACCCAGTTGAGATCTCGAAAAACCCATCAAGAATTTGCAATCGGAAAAAAAATTCAACTTGATCTTAAGGGTAAAAACCCTAATCGAAAAAGCAGATTTCCGTCCAAAAATGGCAGAAAAAAAATTTGCAAGCAGGAAAAGAAAAATTGCATGCAGAGGTTAATGACATCGCGTCGGGATGAGCAGAAACCCTTGAGCCAGAAAAAAAATCTGCCATGGGTGCAGAGGTTGGGCGCAAACAATCGCGCAGAGAGCAGAAAAACGGGCACGAAAAATAAAATCGTGCAGCTCTTATACAGGTTCGAAAACCTCAGACAGAAGGCATGGATGTGGGTGGAAAAAACAAAAATTCCAAAACAGACCCACGAAAACCCCTAGGTTGATCGAAAAAAAAAATCTGAAAAAATTCCACTAAAAAAAATTTCGAATTTTTTTTTTCTATGGCTCTTTTACCATATTACGCAAGTAATTGGTAAAAAATTGGATGATGTTAACAATGAGAAAATGCTCAATAAATAGGATTACAAAGAATTACAAGAGGGCAAGTTTGTAAAAAGAAACTGCCAATAAGATCGAGCAAGACCTTATTAAGATATTTACACTAAGTTTACAATATTGAGCATTAATAATAAAATAATAAAGTATTATTCTAATAGCACAAGCCAAGTTTACCTTGAACTCACTATCTACTTGGTGGCTACTCACATAAAACTCAAATCAAACTTGCAGAAAACTTGGCACAACAAAGTTACAAGTGAAAATAGGGAAAACTCAACAATAAAAAATCCCACAAGTACTTGGCAACTCATCAAGTGCTCTGTGAGTAGTCCAACAATGACTATAATATTGTTGTCCTTAAATTCAAGGTCACCAAAATGGCACTTTCACAACATAGTGCCCCCTACTGAAGGCTTTGCATGTAGTTTGGTTTCAACCTATCTTAAATGGGGACTTTAAATATAAAGGACCCTTTGCTAATTTTTCCAATGATGACAAAGGGCAATTAGAGTTTACACATCCAATAGAACTAGTAGCTTCAACTATCCCTTCAAATCTATGCTCAAAGCCCTAATTTCAACTTCAAACCCCTAAGGCTAACCCTTTTCCTCACAAATGTTTGAGAACTCATAGTGACACTACAAAAGATGAAATTTATGGTTTGAATTTTAAACCAAACATAATGCAAGGGTTCAGGATGCAAGCATTTTCTCTTTGGTATTTTTACTTTAGGTCACATGAAGCACAAATGTAGATGTAATATCCCCTTCCACAAAGTAGTTGGAAGTGTCCAATTTAGCCTATTTAGTACCCATAGGCTAATTTTAAGCTCTATCAAAGAATAAATTTAATTAATTAAATAAGTTACCCAATAAAGGAAAAATTACAGATGACTTAAATTTATTTTATAAAGTGACTTAAGTGAATTAAAGGGGAATTCTGAATTATTAAACATCACTTTATAAAAATGCTTAAGAAATAATTTAAATGGGAAATTAAAAGGTCACTTTGGGAATGTTCTATGGAAAGATATAAAAAGAGGATTTACGAGCATATTTGGACATACCAGTTTATTTTCTCTATTGTGGAGTTTGAGCTTCTTGTTGGAGCAAACCCTAGGACAAAAACCGTAAGGGAATCAGTTATGGTAGTGAGATATCTACCCTAGCTGATTGTAGGTGGAATTACACAAGTTTCACGCAAGAATTTAATGATTGAAAATTCAATAATTTCTAAAGTCTCACAGACAACAAATATTAGAATATTTACAAGAGTTTTACGAGAAAATTTTTGGGCCCCAATGTTAATAGGGAAGCCATTGCTAGTGGGTGATACCTAAAACTCAGCGAGTTGAGAAAATTGTATTGCTTTCTCTGGCCGCCATACATCTCGTCAGCTAGCAGTGAGGTTAGTCTCCATTCCTGGGTGCCAACCTTGATCACTGTTGGGCATTCCAATGCATGATGATAGGCGTCACATTTGGGGTCAGATTTGGATGACGTCAGTGAGGTATCTTGGTCACTAGGTGTGAGGAACAATCGCAAGGGTTGAAAGAGGGCCAAGGAGAGGTCTAGGTTGGGATGTGAGGTATTTTCAAGTTTAGGTCATTGAAAGTAATTTTCAGATATCTTCTGTTCTATACAGTAGTTTATATTGCAAGTTTAAATATAATTATTCATAGTACATTGGTGTAAACTTTTGTTATATTGTTCATCAATTATATGAATGTCTAAGGTGTAGGCAAGATCTATTACTTTTGGGGTTAATGTCAGTGGTCCACATTTCCAAAAAATGGATGTTTCTAAAACAACACTTTTTGACATTTTTAGACATGGGAGGTGGTTGGGAGTCTTGGGGATGACTGAGAGACTTTTGGAAGTCTCCACACTATCCTAGGGACCACCCAATGTCCCCTCAACATCCCCACCAGGGAAGAAAGACTTAGAGACATCCCCGCTTGAGGGAAATATCCTAGGGACATCTCCATACTAATGGTGGGGGAAACATCTTCTTGGCATCCCATCATCCTAGGGATGTCCCATACTGGAAATGGTCTGTTTCTAATGGGGGATGTGTCCTTATCGAACACTAATTTGATTCTTGAATCTCACCAACTAAAAATGAGTTTATGGAGACATGCTTTTATTTATGATTAAAACATGCGGATACACATGACAAAACTCACTAAAGACTCTCACCTACAGTCAAATGATTTTGAATTCTGAACTGATTCTAGTAGTTTCATACAATTTAAATCCAATCACACAAAAAATACATAACTTTATTACACTGAATAAAATAATTATTTTTAATGAATTCAAATACGGACCTGCAAAGAAATAGAAAATACAAAAATTTATTACAGTGGATAAACTAATGATTTTTAATATCTGCAAAGAAATAGGTGAGCTCTTGTTGATAGTTTTTAGAGTTCTTGCTTTCCAATGAATCTTTCAATAATACAATTTTAAATTTTTACATGTGGTAAAAATAACGACTGCTAGATTGTGCTTCAAAACAAACTGTGCTATGCAAAAAGTAACACATTTGATCAAGATATTGTGTGTCGAACCTCAATTGTTGGATCATTACTGTCTCGCATGCAATTAATGGAATCTGCAAGCGCCTGAAAATCATGCCATTTAGAAAGTTAATTAGTATGCTAAAACTCTGATGTTAAAAATAATGAATTCTCATACATCCAAACCTTTGGAAATGCTGAACATGAATTTCAATACAAAATCCAAGCCTTTGGAAATGCTAACATGAATTTCAATATAAAATAAAACTAAAAGTATCTCAGTGAATGTGAATCCTCTATCAATTTTACCATACAGATTACACGGACGCAACATTCACACAGAAAGTCATTGTTTTTCCAAAGTCCTTGAGGAATTCACATTAATACCAAGAAAGTCAGAACAGTAAGTTAATATTCTCAACTGTGCATTGCATTCAATGAATAGTGATGTCGTACTCTGTAACTCCATAGTAGCAAAAGAAGCTAAAATAAAAAACTAAACAGTTTACAAATAACACAGAGTGAAAAACTGAAAAAGGCATAAATGCAAAGTAAGCAAGTGAAAACACAAGAAAATACAACTACAACCAACCAAGACATCAAAGAATACAAACAGTGATTTCACAGCTATATGCATTTTACCAAGAAAATCTTAAAACAGTCGATAAACATGCTAAGACAAAAAAAGAGAAAAAAAATTTATATTGATGTCTTCAATTGACCTAATATAGGTTGATGGAATCACGCAAGTATATACAGTTATAATAATGAAATACTAGGCTAAACGAGAAGAACCTGAGTTAGAACAATAATAACATAGAAGGATAAACCAGATGAACCTGGATTTAAAAAAATAAGTTCACTAAACACTTAATAAATGTATATAATAGAAGAAGTGCATTGGTAAAGAAGTCAAACCTTGAACCTACATTACAAAATACTGCAACAGAAACCTCCGTAAAATTTCTGGCATGATTCTGGGAAAAATACTGCCCCAGGGAGCTAGCTGGTGTCCTAGATTTTTCTAGTGTCTCGGGTATGTCCCACATTCAGCACGTATCTAGGCAAAACATGGGGTAATACCCAACCGTCTACAAGGGACTGTTGAGCCAATAAATACCCAGGCAAGATGTGGGTACAAAAATGGAGCACTTAGGATACCCATGATTGTCAACCAAAAAAAGAGATTTAAAAGAAACCTAACTAAGCATGACTCAACCACAAACTGACCAACACTGTCTGTCCCTAGTGCAACAAAAGCACTAAAAACCATGAAAAACACTAAACAAAAGCAAAAATTGCAAACTGAACTCTTACTTCACTCTCTTCCTAAGGTGCTTGGGGCTGAAACTACTATGCATTTGAAAATGATTTTTTTTCTGCCAAAGGAACTGAATAGTTTGCAGCAAGGAGATTCCTTTCTTGGTAGATAAGTTTTGTCTTATTTTATTTTCATAATGGTTTTGTTGTTAATGTTCTATAATTTTCTATCATTTTATTTTATCATGAAATGGCAATCTTCTAAGTTTTCAATATGGAGCTGAACTCAGATCATAAACTATTATTTGTAAAGCTTGTCATTCTCACAAACAGACAACAAAGAGAACGTGCTCAGTACAAAGAAATAATGTTTACCTTCAGGGTAAAATCCACATGAATCAATAAAATCATGAACTCTTAACAATAGCCCTTGAACAACACCTCCAGGAAGCAAAGATTAATCTACAGAATTATAAGGTGAGTGAGACAAGTGAACATGTAAGCAGCAATATGTTAATGCCATTAATTCACAAAGCTTTAAGTGCTTGCAAAAGATCTAGACCTGAGAAAGGATCTACAAGTACTTTTCCAGAAAACCCATGGTATGACAAAGAATACAAGGGTGTAAAAAGATCATTGAAAGAGATTGGGATGAGCAAAGAAAATAAGAACACTTATAAGAAAATGATACTATCCAAAAAAAGAAAGATATGTGGACACAAGAAGCAAAGATTAACTTCTCTTGGAAAACATAACCCAAGGCTTTTGAAGGAAATTACAACAGAAAAGGAAAAAAATAGAAATCAATATCACAGATTCCTGATGGTTAGAATATCCAAAGTTTCTCTGTGAGAGGGTTCAAGATAATGATACTCCCATAATTAACAAACCAACCAAGCTCTTTTCTATGGAAGATATCAAGTAGGGATAGAGGGTCTAGCAGGAGGTAAAGTACAAGATATAGATGGGCTACAAATTGGATTTTGAAAACAGGCAGTAAAGATCATCGCACCATACACCAAAAGAAGTTTCAACAATATCACCCAAAGCTAGCTTCCCCAAAGAGTGGACAACTAGTGTCATTATTCATCTCTATAAAAGCAACGATAGTAATAATTCCTCTAATTATCGCACTATTAAAGTCAACCCTCTTCCAAAAACTTTTTGAGAGCATGATAGAACACAAAATAAGCAGTTGTGTACAAAAAAAAGGAACAAGGGAATAAGGACAGGTTAGCTTTTAGCCAAGACACTCAACTATTGATCACTGCATATGATTAAAAACTAAAGGATATTCAAGGAGAAGAAGCTTCTATTGCTTTGTTGAACTTGAAAAAGCTTTTGACATGGTACGCAAGGACAAACTTTGGAACAAGCTGGGGGAACTTGGAATTCCACTGAATATGGAGTGGCAATTCATAGGCTTTATGAGTAGGTCAAGGCAAAAATAAAACAAGAGATGGAATGTCAAAATGTTTTGGAAGCAACATCAGCATCAACAAGGGCAGCACTATATCCCCCACTTTCTTTGGTTTATACATTCATAAACTTGGAGACTGGTTAAACAAAATAGTTTGTAAGGGGGAGAGTGTGTAACTTGTTGGATACATGGTGAACTTACTCTTATATATTTATTATTGATGGCCTTATTCCAGTTCCAATAACAACTTACGGTTTTAGAGAGCATCCGAGGGCTTTAGAACTGGTCTACCAAAATGTAGGAATGTGAGTGAACATTGGCAAAACCAAAGTCATGATAGTTTTACTAAGAAGAAAAAGGAAACAAATTTTCTTTTTCTTCAAAGGAAGTCCACTGGAAATAGTGGAAGAATACAAGTATCTTGGGATTGATTCCCACATGAAGCTCAATTGGAAGATTTGCAAGGAAAAATGTATTTGACGAGGTGGAAAGCTTTATTCTTACTACAAAATAGATGCAAGAATGCTGAATAATGGCAAAAATCATTTTTGGCTTTCTTGTCACACCAATAGTCCTATATGGGTGTGAACTATGGGGGACTAGTATGTCGAATTGAATTCAAAAGCATTTAGTCATAAACAGCATCAAAATCAAAACTTTTGTCTCATGTGCAATTGTTTTAACTGAAGCAAGTACTTTCCCACTACAGATATTAACAAAAACTCAAATATTAAGTTATCTAAAAAAGGTTCAAAATATGGATAATCAATGCTGACCTAGAATGGTATGGAGAAGGAACTAAGTCAAAGGAAGAAGATGTGTACAATACAAAAACACAAATGGATGAGTAAATAGAACATTAAAATACATGAGTGCCCAAACACCAATGATGAAAGAAAGAATGTGAGAAAATTCTAGACTACCATGTGGACAAAGCAAGGCATACATGAGAGCTACAATTAAGAGGAAAGTGAAGTCATTACTTGCTCAGTTATGGACTAGATAGCATCACCTTGGGTATCAGGCCTATCAATGGACTATACCTAAAGAAATATGGGAAATGAGGACATGCCTATGCTACAACTATGGGATAATGGAGATAGAATGGTACTTCATCATGGAGTGTGTAGCCTACAACGATACCGGTATCAAATATGAAAGCAACCGGAAGGTCCAACATTAATAAGAGATTGAAAATTCCTTAGAGCTAAGGCTCTTCGTCTCTGGGAGGTCATTAAAATCTTCCATTCTTACTTCTGTATTTTCTTTTCAATTTGCAAACATAGATATTTTCCTACAATGGCAGCAAGCTCCAACTATATAGGGCAAGGGGTAAGAACTGCTTCTAAAATTGACTAGGTTTTGTCCCTTGGCAATGTTGAAGTAGCTAATGGGTGGAGATTATATATTTGGAGATACTCCAGTCCAACATCAAATCCAATATAGGTCATGCAATGACATTAAACCCAATTCTTGTGAGAATAATAGGCATTGGAACTAAAGATTGTATTTGGAACAATGGCAATGGGATTCCTAAAGATTAATTTCTACAATATATAAAATTGAAAGAGGGAATAAAGATAACAATTGCAATATTTTAATCCTAGTCTCATCTTTTGTTAAGGAGATTGTGATGTCCCCATCCAGCCTTAACAAACATTCTAAGATTAAGTCCTTATGAGCATAGTTCACTAAGGTTGTTCAAATTTGAGAAGTCTCCTATGGAGATGAATCTGGAAGTAAGACTCAAATTTGTAATGGCAATGTGAAATCAAAAAGAGGATGTAAGAAAGGTCAGCAAATGTGTTAAAGAAGACATTAACATCATGGAGATTTTGCCACATATACAGACATATGCTTGCTGAAAATAATCCAAAGAGAGTACGAAGATGTCTATCTGCCGTCAATATCTTCAGCACCAAACGTTGTTAACTACAACAATTATATATAATATATTTTATTGTGCCAAGCAAAGGAGTGCGGAGCAATGGATATGGGAAGTAGTTATATGGGCTATCTGACGGGTCAAATGAGGAAAGAATATAGGAAAATGGGAAATAAAGCGGGGACACTACCTTGAGACATTAATATATAAAATAGACATGATATCGACAACAATGATATTGAAGAGGTGTATAAAAGGAGCAATAAAAGTTTATGTCGTTCATAATCATTTAAGTATGATGTAAGCAATTACGATGAATTATCAGTAGCATGGGTCTCCTACCA
Source organism: Cryptomeria japonica (assembly GCF_030272615.1). Lineage (NCBI taxonomy): Eukaryota > Viridiplantae > Streptophyta > Pinopsida > Cupressales > Cupressaceae > Cryptomeria > Cryptomeria japonica. The sequence goes on along the minus strand of NC_081415.1, from coordinate 509,803,965 downwards.
CCATCACGACACTCAAGTGTTTCTAGATGAAGCGATTAAGAAAGAATCGAAATTATCTTTGCTAAGGATGAGATAAGAAGTAAAGATCGATAAAGACAGTTGAACTAATGACCGTTAAGTATGGTGTGATAAGATACAACTCTGTAACTGCAAACAACGACCAGAGCAACAGCGATTAAGGGATATCCATCAAAGCAATATCGATTAAGGCATAAGGAGGATCAATTAGAATAAAGAAATTAATTAACAAATATTAGTCTATAATATAAAAATTTGTAACTACGAATCATTATTAATAGCGGCAGTAACAACTAATGTTAACAGCAATAAAGAAATTAATGACTTGACAAATACAAGAGTCACCAACCTTAGGGAATTTTAATTATCAGTTAAAGTTGCCGGTGATCACTAATTAAAGGAAGAGTGCGATTGAATTAGAGAATCGGTTTAGCCGTTTCAAGAAGATACAACCATTTGCTCCAATAAATATAAAAGAGTATCAACCCGCAAATCAGAGGATAATTGAATTTGTCTTTGTTTATTCTTGTATCTTATTTGGATCTGCTCATTAGAGCGTTTTGCCTTCGGCATAATCAGGTTGCATAATTCAAAAGTGATATTCAGAAACAACACAAAATGCCATTGCATATTCTCAAAGACTATTCAGCAAGTCGGAAGGAGATTCAATGCATAACTTCATAAAATCTGCAGATTGGAATATCTTAACTTTGCATAATCCCTAAAGTCATATTAAATATAGCAGAGATCAATATCCAATCTATATATTGTCATTTGCAGATTATACATATTATCAAGATAATCTTGGTATTCTCTATATATATAGACTTAATCACCTTGCATATATCCAATTGTCATATAAGTGATAGCAGTGATATTGTCATCAAATATATAATATTAACATTCATAAGTGGTATCATAGATCGTCATTCTTAGTATTAAGTAAGACTTTAAGGAAAGAAGTCTCTTGCAATTGATTTTGCAAGTTAATTGTCCCTATTTCCTAAGTGTTAACTTAAGGGGACATTACAAGTGGTATCACAGCTAATGAACCTGCCAGCTTGTGGAGGTTAGGTGTAAATAAATAGTGTTATTAAGCAAAAGATACAGAAAGGTCCTCAAAGAGATAGTATTAAAGGTAATTCTTCCAAATTCAAATTTGGTGAAAGAGTAGAGATAAGGTGACAGCGGAAGCTTCATCCAAGAATTTGTGGAACAGAAGAATATTTAAGAGAGACTCTCTCAATTGTTGAGCATGCTAACCAAGATAAACAATGGAGGCAATAACCATCAAACTCTCAATGAGCATAAACCTATAATGAGTTTGAAATCAGTCACAACGACATTCCCATCTAGAGTCAAACATCAAAGCAATGACCAAATGTTGGTAGATCTACATGAGCAATTTCGACAAGATTGGATAAAAGGAGGATTGCATCATGATATGTCTCTAGAAGACTACATTGATCTACGAATGAAGTATTTACCTAAAGAACATTGAGGTCATCACCTTGACCTAAGGAGAAGAATTGAAAAGCATGAACAGTTGGATGAACAAGAGAAGATTAATTGCAATATTGGATCAAGAGTTTCACATGCACACTCATCTAAATGAGAATCACAACAAATGACATTGAAGACTTTGGAGGATGAGGAACCAAAGATAGTAAGCGAGGATAGATCAGCAGCAAGGTGTCATTAGCAAGGAAAAGATAAATCAATAGATGTTCATGAAACCTTACAAACAGAAAATCAAGATGAAATAACTAGACACTTCAGAGGTCACAAAGACAAGGGAAGAAATGATAGCATGGACGAGACCTATAATTCGAAACATAGGCCAGAGAAATCAGATGAGGAAAGTTCGGAAGAAGATAAGTTTGATTTTGGAAACAAGGATAACTTTCAGCTATAGTAACTAAACCCTTGTTTGAGGTTGAAGCCAATAAGACCTATGATAAGCCTCTTTTAAAACTGAATAGCGAAGTTACTCCGGAATCATGTGATGAGGACAAAGTCAATCACAAAACCTGGGATCTAGGCGCACTTCCCACCAATGAAGAGTTAAGACATGATCAATGCAGCAAGATAAGTCCTCGTGGTGTTACCACTAGAACCCTCTCCAAACAATCTACAAGAGATTGGCATTCACAACCATACATTTCGTTCTTTGGATCAACAAACAGATGTTGGGTACTTCAATTTGGTTAAAAGAAGAATATCCATACCTCCTAAACAAAGTAATTATTGTTTTCCCCTAGTAATAACAAGAAGTAATGAACAAGTGTGTATTGAACCATTAAAAGAATTAAGAAGAACCCTATCAGCACCAAATTGAATTTCTTCATCTCCATGAACCATGATTTTTACCCACATTCAAGTTGGAGGAATTGTAATTTTTTCCTTGACACTTTGAAGGAATATGTCAAGACATTATGGTCAAGCAAAATTTCTCCTTCTACATTAATCAAGGATGATATCTATTACAGTTGGAAGTTAGACAACAGGTACTTCTTAAGATTTGAGAACAGGAGGCAGTTTGGATATGAAGAACTGATATTTGTAATCAGAGTAGCACATAATCAACATAATACGAGTCTCCTAAGGATCATCTGGGATCCAGGAATCAGTGATTTTAAAATGCTTGTGGGCAAGCACCTCCAAGAAGGGGAGATTGTGATGTCCCCATCCAACCTTAAAAAACATTCTAAGATTAAGTCCTTATGAGCATAGTTCACTGAGGTTGTTCAAATTGAGAAGTCTCCTATGGAGACGACTTTGGAAGTAAGACTCGAATTTATAACGATGATGCTAAATCAAAAAGAGAATATAAGAAAGGTCAGCGAATGAGTTAAAGAAGATATTAATATCATGGAGATTTTCCCACATATACAAACATATGCTTGCTGATAATAATCCAAAGAGAGTAGGAAGACATCTCTCTGCTGTCAATATTTTCAGCACCAAACCTTGATAACTGCAACAATTATATCTGATATATTTTATTGTGCCAAGCAAAGGAGGAGTGTGGAGTGATGGATATGGGAAGTACTCATCTGGGCTCTTTGAGGGGTCAAATGAGGAAAGAATACAGGAAAATGGGAGATAAAGTGGGGACGCTACCTTGACACATTAATATATAAAATAGAAATGATATCAACGGCAATGATATTGAAGAGGTGTACGGGGATGGCAGGGGACCGGGGTACGCATTTCCGGGATGGTGATTTTTTGCCAATTTTGGGGACGGCTAGGGGACGGCTAGGGGACGGCTATATAAAAATAGGGAAAATTAAAATATATAGGGAAATTTAAAATATTCATATGAAAACATGGATAAAACATGCACATATAAATTATAGAACCTTAACATATCAGAACTAGCAGAGTTCGTATGCCAAATTTGTGTTAAATTGAGAGTCAAAGTCAAATTGCTTAAAGAATTCATTGTCAAAATTCACTGTCAATATGCAGAATTTATGGGGACATCCCCTAGGAGTCCCCTATCCCCGGGACGTGGATGCCTAAAAACAATACTGGGGACGCCTCCCCAGGTAACATAGAATTTAAGTATTTTTAGTTTGTTGACTTCTGCCAAGTTTTTGTTGAGTCACCAAATCCAAGTCAAAATTGGGCTTGGTGAGTCACAAGATTTTGAACTACGGTTGAGGAGTCCTTCATTTACAACTCCCCACATGCCCTTTTGCAATCAATGACATATTTAGTTGAAGATAATCCACATTCACATAAAAGAAGAAAATATGTGGAATTCTTGGAAAAGCTTTCAATATCCAATTGAGGACCTTGCTGCCAAACTTACTAGGTGATGTATTTATGAAAATGGGCTCTTGATTTAATCTCTAGAGGTCACCATACTAGGTTGAAATAGTGAGAGGCGTCAAATGAACTGCAAATAGATAAACAAGCAATAGTTATGATAAGGTACATACCACATTGTTCATTCAGGAAAAAGAAAATATGGAGAATGAATTGAATCTCATTATGGATTCTTGGCAGAAAAAGTGTGTGTCTGTGTCAAATGGACGGAAAGATTGCAAAAATTAAGCCCTTAATAAATACAATTGTTGATATACCCTAAAGGAATCATCTTTGCAAACCTGATTGATTGTGAGGGTCAAATGAAGGATACACAATTGTTTTTATAATCTCTTATAGGTGCCAGAAAGTCAATAGGACTTAAGAAAGTTGTCCAAGTAACAAATGCAAATATTATAGAGCTGCAGGATTGTTAATGGAAGCAAGATACAAACACATCTTTTGGACACCAAGTTCCATTCATTTGATCAACGTGATGATACAAAAGTTGTGCAAAATCTTGTCAATTCAGAAGATTTATGCAGATGCCATTGAAATTGAAATGTGTGTGACTAATCATTACATATGTACACCATTTTAGATTTATTCTCAAAGTCAAAGCTATTGAAGATATAAATAATATCATACTGATTTCTACTTTCTAAAATTTATTTTTACTCATTTTAATTTACATTATCTACTTTTATTTTAAAATATAAGTCTTCAAAAGTAAAGAAGATAATGTTGTAAATTTTGGCAGTTTTTAAATTTTAAATTACTTTTAAATTTTTAACTATACTGATTATTAGTTTTATTTAGATTGTTAAAACTTAAGACTAGATTAACTTGCATATGATAATAAAGACACAAATTGTGAAGCTGAAAGAAGTGTTCAGCAGCAGGTTAATCAACAAATTTTAAATGTATGAAGGTATTCAGAATTTTAAACATGGAGAAAACACAAAAAACAGAAGGGCTGATCCTAAATTGTTATAGGTGGCTTGACGAGCATTACATGTTTAGTTTTATTGAGTCCATCATAAGTATGATCTGATTAACTGACATAGACAAGACAACCTTACGTGAAATTTATGAGCATCAGCTCCATTTTTTTAAAATGGCCATTATAGTCATGAAAGAACAAGATTAGAATTGACTCAATGAACAAAAAACATACTTGTCATTCAATAAGTAAGGATTTAATTAGGAATTCCAAAATATAAATCCATAAAAATAAAGGGTAAAATATATTTTTTACATTCCATCCCAAATAAATTGTGTACTCCAGACCAGATTCAGATTAAGTAGGTTCTGGATTGGACTCAAGACCCCCCTAGATATTGGCAAACATTAACCCAACCCCCCCAATCCATTGGGCGACTATAGCTAATGGTTTGTCTTTAAGTTTGATGTTTGAACCTAGAAATCAATTACAACTTTGAACATAGGAACTTACAAATAATAATATAACATTACAAAAACATAAAGTAATAAAATAAAGCAGCAGACTATGAATCTATGATCCACTACAAGGCTATACAACATGATGTTGAAGCTCTAGGATCATAGATCACAAACACTTGAATCCTTAAAAACTTGTGAAATAAAATGTTCATGCCGTAGACCTCGCCCATCACAAAAACCTCTTACACAACAAATCAAACATCTTGAAGTGGCTTGAATGGTGCGAAGAAAATAGTAAAGTTCATGACAACTATTGTAGGCGCTAGAAGGATGATAACAAGTGTCGATCCTTAGATAACTACAACGATGAAGAATTTATTGCTAACAATCAACAAGATAGTAGGAAACTTGCTTCGATGGCATCCTTTTGTGTTTTCAAACTGAAACTTCAACTTTTCCATGTAAAGGGTGTGTTTTCGACTTCTTGCACCTTTAGTTATGATTTGACATTCAATTTCTTATTGAAGTGACTTCCTCTCTCCAAGCCTTCTTTTGAGCCTCTTGGTGCAACTTTCTTGTGTTTTTCTTTTCACTTTTGTCATCCAACACCCCTAGAAAGCACTTGAGTTACTTTTGGCACTTTTTCCTTCTATTTTATCGGTCATACTTAGCATTCAAATTCCTTGGCATGTCCTTTCTTCACTTAAGACCATTTTAACATGTTTCTCATTGACCTTCTATCATTTAAGTCACTAGCTGGGAACTTTGGAATTTGCATGAAAAATTTTATTAGGTTTTCACTTTGAGTTTTTGTCACTTAAGTCATTATGAGCACTCAAAGGTGTGTAGCACTTCTTTTATATTTCTAAGTTCACTCGAGTGATTTTCACACAAGTAGAACACCTAGTCTATTTTGATGTTGAGTTTATCTTTTACAAAGAAAAGTCACATTTTAATGATTTTATGTCCTAATTTATTGCACAAATTGGAAATTTCATACACGTTTTCCACTTAGGTATCTTTTTCACTAAAAATTCACCATAAATGACCTCCAGAAAAAAAGGACATGCCTAGGTAACTTTTGCACCACTTTTTGGCATTGGAACTTCTTGTTGTCTCTCCCATGTAGGATTTGCATCACTTATTTACCTTTCTCTAACTTGAAATCATCAAAAATAAATTTTCCTTGTTAATATGCACTCTAGGAACCCCAGTAACCATTCCCTACATTAGCACACCATCATCTTTCCTTTATGTCATAGTCCTCATCTTCACCTTGGTTGATACGTTGAAAATTGCTCATTGGACCTACAAAGGGGTTGACACAAAAGCAAAATGACAACATTAACAACCATTGGGCAAGATGACTCAAGTATGGCTTACAAATGAAAAACAACAATGTTTTTGTTTGAATGATGACTTACTACAATAGTATCGTATGGGTACTGTTGATGTGTTTTTTAGACACAATCTAACACAAAATCAAATACCCAAAAGTATGTTATCCTCTCTCGAACAAAGTTACTCAAATGCTGAAGATTAGCTTAAGGATCACTAGAGACAACTCCAAGGTTCATAAATGTCGGGTCACGACGTGTGGATAAGCTCAATGGTTTGATGTGATGTGATTTCCCCATCCTAGTCAGCACTTTAGAGTTGATGAGTTAGCATATTTCTTGGACCCTCGTAGGCTAATAGGGTATGGATAGAGGGTCATGGAGACAGTGGTTGGAGGATGATGTTCTTCAAATCAGTGTTGAGTTCAATTCAAGTTCCGTTTGAGCAGTTTCTGACTCCGATTGAGAGATTTTCTAATTATAGCATTTTGGCTATTTTTAGACAGGCCCCTGGTCACATGGGTTTTCTGAGCTTTATCTCCAGCTTCTGACGGTTCATCTTTTGGAGTCATATTGAGAGAGATTAATTTTTAAGTGGATTACAAGTTATATTTAATTAATGATGTTCATTATAAAGTCACATTGACTTTTTAATAAAATATTTCACTTAAATTTATTTAAGTGACTTTTTAATTTTCTCTATAGTTGGGCGCCCATATTGAAAAGTGTTTTAACACTTACTAATTTTTTACAACCCTAAAAGCAACACTAAATGGCAAATTGTGGGTTATGCATAAAGTCACCCCTTTTGAGAAATCAAATTCATTAATTGTTGAATACTTGATATCTCATTCCTCTCTAGGTTTTGGAGCTTGAGGGTTTCAGACTTGATTCTTCATTGGAGAACGTCCAATCTTCAGTGCATGGTAATGGTGAGACTGTAAAAGATCAGTTGAATTATTGCACCTATGGTTGGCTTCATTCAGAAGTCAAATTGGTGATTATTGCAAGCAAATCTGACCTTTTCAGGCAGATCGGTGATAGGATTTAATTCTTTGTTGTTGATGTTTCTTTGTGAGTTGGGCGTCTCTTTCCCAAGGCTCGCGATTTGCTCATTTTGGCGCCATCTTTCATGCTGTTTGGGCGTCTAGTTTCTTAATAAGAGCAATTCTAATTTGTTTCCTGAATTAAAAATCAGAACTTTGTAAGTTGCTGATTGAATCTTTTTAATCAATAAATTGGCTAAGGACCTACGGGTATGCTTCTAAATTCTCCAATTTATTGTTTCAGCTGATTAATTTCATGTATTCAGTCAATATGTGTATAAAATTAAAGAAACCCTTTCTGCAACTTCTATCTATTTCTAAAATACCATCTCTAATAATCCAAAAACACAAAAAGAATAATAAATTACAGCAGGTTGAAAAATTGAACCAGCAAGGGTTCATCACATGTGATTATGCTGGAATCACAAAGGGACTTACGTTGAATTGTTGAATGCTTGAATCGTTGGAACTTAGATCCTAACTATTTGCTTGGAGAATAAAAAAAGAGCAAAAGAGAAGGGTTTAGGGAATCTAAGGTACTCCTAAGAATGTAAGAGAAGAGTAAATGATTCGATGGAATCCTACTGGGCAAGGTCTCACCATCAAACCGAACAGTTTGACACAAGCTCAATGCAATCTTCTAAGGAATAATTCAAAGATATTCAAATCATTACCATCAAACATTGATTACCATTCAAGTAATCAATCAACAATCAACAATCAACAAGAGGCTAGTGGTCTGGACTAAACGAGTTCCACACAAATGCATTCAACAAATTCCTCCATTCAATCTAATCAACATGAATGCGAATGAGAAGTAGAAACCATGGGACTTGTTAAAATAACACATTTCGGCATAACTTCAATGAAAAAAGTATCTCATTTACAAGTCTTAACAGCAATTCCTCCTCCTAATCTAGCTTCTATTATATCTTCTAATCTATCAATCATTGGACTACACACTATTCTATTACCCTTTACAAATGAAGAGCTTGGGCTTTATATAGAGAGCTCATTACAATGAATGGCTAGGATCAAACCCCATCAATGGCCAAGATTTTACAATGAAAACCATAATTAGGGTTTGTTACAACAAACTTTATTCTAGCCAATGAAATAATTGCAATGTTGGGACACGTCATTTCTGGAGCGTTTGACCAATAGATAGTGGGGTAAGGTGCATTAGAGTTTGTCACCCCATGGGTGAGCTTGGTTCATTGAATCAAGATATGTTGATGTAGGACTTCTCTGATTGGTGTAGTAGTGACTGGGATGACAACTAGGACGCCCTCTCAGCTTACCTGTAGGCTTGACTCATAATCACGAATGAATATTGAGTAATATCTCTTGATACTCAACATTATCCAACTTCAGCAGTGATGAGCATGATCTTCTAACTTTGATTAACTCTTTTGAAACTATCCTCTTGAATGTCTCAATCATGGAGGTGTAAGATGTAGATGTTGACTTCCTCTTAGTTTTGGATCTTGATAATGCCTTGTCATAACTGCTTCTTCACTCTTTTTGGAACTCCTTTGTGATGTTGCAGTGAGGAATCTTGATTCTTTCATCTACATCCTTGAATGCGGGTATCATGTTCCAATATAAGTGAATGCTTGTGTAGTCGCCTTCTTGTGCTTGCCTATGAAATTTTCCTCTTGAAGACATCTTCCTTGTCTCTTGACCTTGATGTTAAATTTTCATCCTTAGGGCACTTGTTCCAATCTTCCTCCAACTTGGTCCTTTTGATTTCTTTCTTCGCCTCTTGCAAAACAAACAAATGAGCATCAAACACACATAATATATAACCTTTATAGTATCTTAATTTGACATGATCTTTGATTTTATGTGATTTGCAGGTTTGATAAGAGGAGGTCACTCCTAAGGGTAGGCAATGGAAGTTCAAGCAATTCTATCACCTCTTTATCAATTGATCTCTTGTACCTCATTCATTCCTTAAGTGTTTTAGTCTCCTTGTGCAAAAACCATCAAATTACCCTCAGTTAGTGCGTTACAAGTGAATTTGCTCTCATGAAGGAGCAATGGCGGGTGATTTCACTCCTCTCAGGAAGCACAGGAAGTAGTTTTTGCTCCAAAATGAGAGCAATGGAGATTTTCCAACACTTGGCAAATTTTGGCATATGCATCTCTTTCAATGGGCAAAAGGGAAATTCGCTCCTCCAAAGTGGCAAAGGAAGTGATTTTCGCTTCAAATTATAAGAAATGGAAATGGTAAGAAACTCACTTCTTTCAGCTAAGTTTCACCAATCTTGCCCTCTTATACCTCAAGATCATCATCTCTCCCATATGAAATGCTCAAAATTGTCATCAAAATTGCCTTGGGATCATTTTCGCTCTCAAAGAAGGGCAAAGGAAGTACAATTCGCTCCTAAAAAGGAGCAATAGAAATTTTCAGGTACTAGCCAAAATTTCAACCTCTCTCTTCATTGCATCAATCCAAAACTTAAGTTCTCTATTCTTCATGCATGAAAATGTGTCAAAATAACCTCAAGAAGAGCCTTGGAATCAACTTTGCTCCTATTCATGAGCAAAGGAAGAGCATTTCTCTCTCAAAGAGTGGAATGTCCCTACTAGTTAGAGATTACTGTCCTGCAAAACAGATCGTTAGAATACAACATATAAATATATATATAAACCATTTTTTAATTTGCAATCTATCTTTAATACTTAATTAACATAATCATAATTTTCATCTAATAAAAAGGATACGAATGCCATATGAAAGTATGTACTTGCGCGGCCGTGAAGCTCGCCTTCTTGGAACCCCTTGGTTCCAAGCCCTTCAGGAAATCGAAGATGAGTTCGAATCCTGTCTTGGGTGTAACCTCTTACACCCAAGCCATCCAAGGAAGACCCTTGTCTATTCCTTGCCTTGGGTGATGCCTCCATCATCCAAGTCCTCAGAGGGGACCAGCCAGATCCGTTTCTTCTTGGTTGAGTTTAATCAACCAAGCCTTACATATGCATATCAGTTTTCAGTATATATACTGCCCTAGGGATTATCATAATCCCTCCTTTAGACTAAGGGAGTTTCCCCCCTATAGCATCCATCATGTAATCACGTTTATAATACATTTTTGCATTTGATTACTATTTTCCATTCCATAATCCACATTTACATATTCCTGATTTAACATGTATTCCCTAACATATATTCATAAAAATGTTCATTAACCACTATTCATATTTATTTATTACGTATATTCCTAACTGTTCATTAATATGTATTCATTAACATATATTTTCACATATCCATTAACATATGTTTACACATATTCCTAAAAACCATTCATTAATATATATATATATATATAAACACTCATTAACATATATATTAAATATGCATTAATTATATTTATTAACATATATATTAAATTATTCATTCATTAATATATATATATATTAATTACTTATATTTATTAACATATACATTAAATAAGCATTAATTATATTCATTAACGTATATAATAAAATGTCCATTATTTATATTTATTAACATATATCATGAAGTATTCATTCATTACTTCTGCAACCTACATATTATAATATTCATGACATAATTCTGCAACATACATATTATAATATTAATGACAGAATTCTGCAACTACCCATTATATATATTAATGACAGAATTCTGTAACTATGCATTATATATATTAATAATGGCATAAACATTAAAACTACCAATATAGTTATATACATACCTGTGGCGCCTCTGCTCTTTTCTTCCTATACTCTTTCTTCTGCCCACACACTCTCCTTCCTAACTCCCTTTTTATATATATTTTAATTTATTTATAGATCTTATTATAATGCAGAGCCATGTTCATAAGATATTATATTAATTATAATTATCACATTACTATCTTTATTTATATTATTATACTCTACCTAAGAACATTATCGGCTTCATGTATTAATCATACATATTAATTGTATCCTTATGCACACCACCAAACAAGGATGTGACTGCCCGTAACTTAATAAAAATTCTGAGATAGTTCGTTCCATTCCTCTTTTTCCCTTTTCCCCCACCCGTGATGTCTCCCTTTATTCTCCTCCATGTCTTTAGTGGGGAGTCGTGTCCATTAGAATGGATTTCGGAATGGCGGTGACTCCTTGAAAAGTCACCGCTTCCCAATATTTATTAGCGCTAAAGCTTATAATATTTGTTAATAGGTGTAAGTTAATAATGGTAAGTTAACAATCAGTAAATATTATTTAATTATTTTATGGTTTATTATTATTTGTAAATTAATAAACTATAAATTAATAATCAGTAAATATTATTTCCTTCTTTTGTATTTTAATTGTAATATTATTTATTATTGAATATATAAATTATGTTGATAATATATAATATTCAAATCATGTTCATAAATAATATTTAATTAATGAATTTTAAATAATCATTCATTGGTAATTATTATATTAATTAATAATAATAATTTCTTCACTTAGGGTCTCTCTCTTTCTCTTCGTATATATATAACGATCCAGGAGGGGACATGACAGTCCCCCCTTCTCAAAATTGCTTGTCCTCAAGCAATTGGCAATTTTCTCAAACTGAGTTATCTCCCAATATGAATCACAAACACGGAGCATACACATGGATAATTTTAAACACGAAGCATACACGCATTGTCAGATTTTTCTTATTAACTAGAATGATTCATCTTTACCCTACAGGATGGCAGGATCATTGGTCTGATACCACTGTAATGTCCCTACTAGTTAGAGATTACTGTCCTGCAAAACAGATCGTTAGAATACAACATATAAATATATATATAAACCATTTTTTAATTTGCAATCTATCTTTAATACTTAATTAACATGATCATAATTTTCATCTAATAAAAAGGATACGAATGCCATACGAAAGTATGTCCTTAGGCGGCCGTGAAGCTCGCCTTCTTGGAGCCCCTTGGTTCCAAGCCCATCAGGAAATCGAAGATGAGTTCGAATCCTATCTTGGGTGTAACCTCTTACACCCAAGCCATCCAAGGAAGACCCTTGTCTATTCCTTGCCTTGGGTGATGCCTCCATCATCCAAGTCCTCAGAGGGGACCGGCCAGATCCGTCTCTTCTTGGTTGAATTTAATCAACCAAGCCATACATATGCATATCAGTTTTCAGTATATATACTGCCCTAGGGATTATCATAATCCCTCCTTTAGACTAAGGGAGTTTCCCCCCTATAGCCTCCATCATGTAATCATGTTTATAATACATTTTTGCATTCGATTACTATTTTCCATTCCATAATCCACATTTACATATTCCTGATTTAACATGTATTCCCTAACATATATTCATAAAAATGTTCATTAACCACTATTCATATTTATTTATTACGTATATTCCTAACTGTTCATTAATATGTATTCATTAGCATATATTTTCACATATCCATTCACATATGTTTACACATATTCCTAAAAACCATTCATTAATATAAATATAAAAATAATCATTAACATATAGTGGTTTATTATTTAATTATTTTATGATTTATTATTATTTGTAAATTAATAATCAATAAATATTATTTTCTTCTTTTGTATTTTAATTGTATTATTATTTATTATTGAATATATAAATTATGTTGATAATATATAATATTCAAATCATGTTCATAAATAATATTTAATTAATGAATTTTAAATAATCATTCATTGGTAATTATTATATTAATTAATAATACTAATTTCTTCACTTAGGGTCTCTCTCTTTCTCTCTGTTTATATATAATGATCCAGGAGGGGACATGACAAAGACAAGCAAAGGTACAAGAATTCGCTCCTAGAGAGGAGCAAAGGGAATTTTATTATACTTAGCCAAATTCTTGCCCTCCATTCATCAATTCATCTCTCTATGTGCAGGCTTTGTCAAATTTCTTCCACCAAGTCTTTTCAAGGTGATTTCGCTCTAAGATTGGAGCAATAGAAGTGAATTTTGCTCCCAATGAGGAGCAATGGAAGTGAATTTCACTCCAATCAAGGAGCAAAGGAAGTCATTGCAACTTGAATTCTTAGCTCAATATCATTCACTTACATTCATTCCACTAACTCAAACCTTTAGTCTTTAGCCACCCATACGAGAAAACGTGTCAAATTGACCCCAAAGGAGGCTCTAGAAACAATTTTGCTCTCAACCAAGAGCAAAGGAAGCAAATTTCGCTCCTAAGAAGGAGCAAAGGAACTAAATTTCGCTCTTGTGAAGGAGCAATGGAAATGGTTTCAAACTTGTCTTTCATCACTTCATATTTGAGTACTTCACCATTTATGCACTTGAAGGAGTCAATCCATCCTTGAAGAAGGCTTTGAGATCAATTTCCCTTGCAATCTCAAGCAAAGGAAGGCATTTTCGTGGAGCAAAGGAAGTGTTTTTCACTCCAAAAGAGGAGCAAAGGAAATGATCACACAATCAAATTTTGCCTTTCATCGACTCAAGCTAGGGTGTTTTGCAATTTATGCAAGTGAAGGCATCAAATCAACTTAGAGGAAGGTTGTATAAGCAATTTCGCTCTCAAACTCGGGCAAAGGAACCAAATTTCACTCCCAACAAGGAGCAATGGAAGTGTTTTTTGCTCTTGTTAGAGAGCAAAGGAAGCAATCTCCAAGTTGACACTTAACTCACTTTCGCTCACTTGCACTCATTTTCTCAACTCAAATGCATCAAACCATGCTCAATGTGAGGTCTTCGGATGAATTTTACTCTCAACTTAACGCAATGGAAGAGGATTTCGCTCCAATTTGGGAGCAAAGGAAATGATCTTCAAATTCATCCTCTAGATTGGCCTTATCACATCATGCCTTAGGTTTCAATCTCTATGCACCAAGTAACCTCAATGCCTATCTTAAATGTGATTCCACTCCAATAGCAATGGAAGGGAAATTCGCTCTCAAAGGAGAGCAATGGAAGTAAATTTCGCTCCTGTGAAGGAGCAATGGAAGTAACCCAAATTTGTCATCCCCCTTCCATTCCTTAACCAAAATGATGATGCTCTTGGCTTCTTCTATGATCAAAATGATGCTAGAGGCTTTAAAACTCACTCATTTTCTACAAATGTGCTCAGGAAAACAATTTCACTCCAAGATTAGGACAAAGGAAGTGGTTTTCGATCCTAATAAAGAGCAATTGAAATGACCTCCACACTTAACCTCATTCAAAGTTCATGATCAAGGATTAAATTTTTTGCTCAAACTAAGGTGTCACATGATGATTAGAGGAGGGTTTAGGTGATTTGAAAGGCCTGGGACGGATTTCACTCCTAAAGGGGAGCAATGGAAGCAAAATTCGCTCCTAGACTGGAGCAAACGAAATTTTAGCATAGTTAGTCAAATTTTGCTTCCGGATTTCACCTCTCATTTAAGTGTAATTGGACTTGAAGGATCAAGAAAACACCTACATAGTTGACTAGGCTTGGCCTAAGGGGCTCCTCTATCAAACTCTTGACTTGACTCCTCATGTCACATTACTTCATTTCACGCCTCAAAAAAAGGGCTAATCACCTGACTCCTGGCTTCTTGACCAACTATACCTCTCCAATGCAAAGGTTAATAGCAAAAGGACTCTAACACTATCCTAGAAAGCGAAAAAAAAAGTGGGGTCCCCATTTGCAATGGGACGATGTGTGAAGACATCACAACAGGTACAATACACCTATATATGCCAATCTAAATTGGATGTAGACCCCTATCTTGTGGTTTCCTCTCTGAGGGAAGTGCAATTCATAAAATTAATGCCAATAATCCCTCATCTTCACTCAATCACTAGGGTATCTATGAAGCAATTAGGATATAACAAGCCACAGACCTTAATGTGTGTGAAAGTAAAAAATACGATGAACAAATCTACTAACTCAAAAATAACTAGCTTAGCTAACTCTAAGATTTGAATATGCAAATTATTGTCAAAGGCCTTGATAGCATACATAAGGAAGGTGTCATTGGTCTTGCAATAATGCTTCAACAACTCACCATATTTCAACTATTCATGGCATTTATGGATTCAGTGTCATGCCCCCACCCTAAAGGTAGAATGAAAAGGGAATCAATACTTAGAATACATCTAATTTATAAGACTTCACGATTTTCTATAGGTATTGGACATAAATACAATGATCCGGAAGGCCAGAGATAAAAGTATCCACATACAAAATGTTGTCAAAAGATATGTCCGCCATCCATTAAGGAATGAAGGCTTGCAAGAATAAAATACCAGAACACTCCTTTATCACCATCCAAAGGAAGCCGATATGATTATTCGAATGAGGAAATAGTGAAACCGATTCATAATACCAGCCATCCATGAAGGAATGAAGGCTTGCAAGAATAAAATATCAGACCACTCCTTTATCACCATCCAAAGGAAGCTGATATGATTATTCGAATGAGGAAATAGTGAAACCAATTCATAATACTCTCTTGCCGCCATAAATATCAAGTGTCCATCTTGGGCAGTAATAAGCGCACCTTGGTTATCAACTACAGCAAACACATCATTATAAGACTCGGGAGAAGACTCGAGAGAATGTGTTATTATTAAGGCGATAATTGTATCGACGTATCCTACAGTCAGAAGAAAGTAGTCAACAATATATATCGATATATCAAAAAGTCAGCAAAGCATATCTAGATCATTCATTGAAACAAGGAGATTATCATGTTGTCCCTGATTAATCATAAAGACATCAGTGGTATCGAAATGATAATTACATATCGAAGATCTTATGACAGCGATTGGCCAAATCGGAACTTGATGAAACATAAACATCAGACTTGTATGAATCGATCAAGTGATTACGGATTTCATAATTGATAAGCAAGGGTAAGTATGGTATGATCAATTAGATTAAATAAATAATAACGGCTAAGGGTAACAAATGCGAAGGGAATAATTAAAGACTATTATTAGTTAAGACTTCATGCAAATTCTTAATCATGGAGAGAAGAGACATGTCTCTCAGTTCGCATCCATTCCTACTGTACAAGGTATAAGATGGGAATCGATCTCGTTCTAGAGGGGGGGAATAGGGTGTTTTACGGGTATCCATTATTGGGTCTGCTCAATTAAGAATAGCCTTTTGGCATCAAAACAGGTTGAATATATTCACAGTGACATTCAGAAACAGTATCAACATTTGCATACTTTCCAAAGGTTAAATCAGAAAACAACAATCATTCCTTTAATTGCAATCAGCGATAGGAGAAAGACTATCAGCACGTTATAATTGCTATATCAGAAATGGATCGAAGTAGTTGAACAATAACTTGCACCATCAAGTACATTGACATATAAGGAAGAGTGGAATAAAATCCCACAATTGCAAATCAGCATATTACAAGAGATCAATCATTGCATAATTCCCTCAATCCATAGCAGAAATAGCAAGATTTCTCTATTGCAGATTTGAATATCAAAGTTGTTCATTTCATCCTATCGCTCTTGTATTACATACTGCATATGTTCAAATGTTTCAGAACTAAAATATATGTATATCAGATTAAAAATTATATCAGCTTCATAAGAATTTAGAGTTTGTCACAAATAAGTCTCTTGCAACTGAATTATTAGTTAATTGTTCCCTTATTCTTAAATGTATACACAAGGGAACATTACGTTCAAGTCATATTCCAATAACCTACCTTGAATATACAGGCAAAACATCTAGCCCTCATCATGGCATAGGCTACATATGAAATCATTGAACAACTTGCAGGTTTGTTCAACTCACAAAGTTGCCTCTTTAAAGGCATATATTGATCAAAATATAACAATCAAAAAATTTCTTACCTTCGCAATAGAGTCAATGTTGTAGAACACGCATGATTTGAATGTTGTTGCCTTGTTCTCTCACACAATTGAGCAAGCTAATCATTATGGTACGCCCTTCTCTGTATTCATTCCTCCTCATCAAATTTAGCAGCTAATTGGACCCCTATTTCCTTCAACCAATGTTTTCCAACTTTACTTATGGCAATCCAAGAGATGATTATTCAAAATATCATCACAGTAATCCATATTTATCTGCGTATATGTTCTTCTATATTATTTGTTCTATAACTGGTAGGTATATTTACATGTATATAAAATTAAAAAAATAACATGTATATTATAGGTTTATATTTATAGGTATATCTATATGTATTCCATAAATCTATATGTATATTTATCTTTAGATATATTATAATCATTTAGATATTTTACATGCTTTTCTTAAGAATTCTATTATTCGGCATACAGATCATAAGAAATTATTATTTTATATATATTATACCTGTTAAAATATTTCATAGATATTTCTTTTATTCTTGATCATTTAGATTTGTAAATAAAAATTAAGTTTACTGTCACATTCCAGCTCCTCGTACCTCATGCAACCTCTCCTCTCTCGCCCCTTTCTCTTCTCTTTTAAGTCAATTTGAGTCTATAACTAGCCTATTTTTCATCTCCTTAAGCTCTCTAACATCCTAATGATGGATCACAGAGTGTGATCTGAAACATTGATGCTTGAAATCTTTCACAATCAAATCCATAAACAGCAGCAGTATTCAACAAGTATTCATGATTTTTTGGGGGAAATGAGTAACTCAAGTGGAGACTCACTACTCACCAAGTGCAATGACTCATGACACTATATTTTTGTTTGTTCTTTTTTGCTAAGTGAATCAACAACTAAATGCAAGATGATTATAAATCAACGTAAAATGACACTAACGCAACAACAAAAAACACAAATTCAATCACCTAGGGTTTTTTAATTTATTCTTTTGCTGCATTTCATTATCGTAACCATGATTCTAGCAGAACAAACTAGAAATTTTTATGTGATTATTTTCGTATGCTTATAAATTGCAGTGTTTTTAAATCATGTCTCCAAGTACACAAACTAGAAATTTTATGTCATCATTTTAGAATGTTTCTGAATTGAGGTATTATTGAATCATTATTCAAATTGAACAAACTAGAAAAATTTAAGTGCTCATTTTGGCATGTTTCTAAATCGTGGTGGTTTTAAATATTGCCAAGTCCTAGGCTTCAACATGTTGAGTGATCATTTGTTTTGCACATATGAGCTACTGGGAACCAATTTATGTGTTTCTTTAAGTTGCTAAGCTTTTGCCAAGTTGCTGAATTTGGGCATGTTGAGTTCTTCCCCAAGTCCAAGTTTACGAATTATGCTTAAGAGACAGCAAAGGCTTATGGATGACTATAGAGCGCAACATTTGGAAGCCCTAAAATCATGCCCAAACACACTTACCAAATCCTATTTGAAGCAATGAATGCCCGCCAAACATTCAATGTCACAAAATTTGTACTTTGCTTGAATTAAATACGTCCATGTAGCACGCTTGATTGAAATTTGTGGAAAAAATAAATTTTAAAAAGTCATTTACTTAACACCCCATGTAAGCGGCAATATTGTAAACAAATAATACTAGTTAATTAAGTTGTAAGTTGTAATTGTCTTGGTTAATGGTAACCAAGGGGTGGCACTTGCGGTGCGGCGGTTGGCGCTCGCACCCCCTCGGTATCTTTATATACTTCCGAATGTAACTTGTGACAGAGGATTATGAATGGAATAACATCTCTTATATTTGACCTGATATCTATGGCATTATTATTCTGCATTACGTGCTTTATCTATGTACTTTAAGTTATTCACCCGAGAGGGCAAACATTTGGTGTCGTTGCCTAGACATACTCGGGAATGGAAGACGCGGATGGCGCACGGACACGATGGGCCTACCCATTGGTGAGATAAACCCAGAGGCCGACGACGCGCAAACAGAGCTCTACAACGGAGAAGACACTGTGACGAGGGAATTTTCAATTCTGCTCCAGGTAGCCATCGAGACCTACGTCCGACAAGAGGCCACGGAGGCGGAAATCCCACCAAGTGCCGTGTGGACAGCGCTAGAGGTTAGCCCGGCAGTAAATCGGTTGATGAACCACCTTCCCCGGTTGCTTGCACAGGCATCGCTGGCACAACAAGCTCTCCTGGAGGAGATTGCCCAGGAAGAGCGACACCAACAAATCCTTCAATAGTACGAAGAAAGCAGCCGTCAGGAAGTGGAGCGGGATGGCATGAGGCCAGGAAGGAATTGAACCCTAAATCCCATAGGGACAAAGGAACATTTTATATTTAAATAAAGGTGTCACAATATTGACACGAGTTGTATTGACGAAATGAATTAATAAAGGCATGTTCTGGTTTATGTGTTGTGAATTATGGAAATGTATGGGAATTAATGCCCAGCCTATTAAATAAAGATAGAAATAAGAAAGCAGAAACGGACGAGTGGGAGACCGCGCAGAGGGCCTTGATTCTGGAACAGCAAGTAGAACGTAGACGGAGGCTGAGGCAACTTGCAGACGGACAACCTGCCGAAGGGTGGCCTGAAGGGAGGGTGCAGAAGCCGAGGGAAATTTCTACGCCTCGCCAGAACACCGTAGGGTGAGGAGCCACGAAGAGTTTCTAGAGGAGACAAGGTTACGGAGGAATCTAGTCGAAGAGACTCGGGATCAGTTTAGAAACTTATCCCTTACTCCACGAAGCGAGGATCACCAAAGGGAGCCCGGAGTGGGTGCGGGGGAGAACGGAAGGGAGGACAACCGTACGGTTGCAAGTGCCACACATAGCAGGCAAAGCACCGTACCCCCAGTCACCCACGCAGGACACACCAGTGGCGTCGAAGGGAGCAACGCACAGACGCAGCCACAGCCACCTCCACGAAGACGACCCCCATCGATGACAGGCAAACAGAAGTTGCCTAAATTCAATGGAGATGGCAACAATGACCCCGTACGGCACTGTCGTACATGTGAGACAATATGGTCAGCCAACGGGGTAGTTGACAAAGCGGATTGGGTGGTGCAGTTCCCTACCACCCTAAGAGGAGTAACCATTGATTGGTACTCTGATGTGGATAAAACAAAGGTGGGAACATGGGATGAAGTACAAAAAGCTTTTGAGAAGGAGTTTCAACTCCTTCGAGATGATAATGAGATCGTGGCGGAGATATTAAGCACAAAGCAAGGAAAGCACGAAACAGTGCGAACATACAGCCGAGCCGACTAACGGACTAAAGAAGAGATGGTTCGTGGAAGCGTTGCGGTCATCCCTGCAGAGGAAGATGAAAATTGTACCACCCACTTCATATGATGACGCATACAACCGCGCAATGGATTTGGAAAGTGAAGACAAAACATCACGGAAGAAAAAGGACAAGTCCTCTGGAGAAGAGGAATCCTTGGGAAAAAGCAGTAGTGACGAATCATCAAGTAAGAAGGTGCAAGCTCTTCAAAAGAATATGCACCGTATGTTGAAGGAATTTAAGAACATGAAAGGAAGAACGAGCAAAAAAGAAGACGTGTGGTGCAATGATTGTAAGGAAGAAGGTCACACAAAGGGCATCTGCCCGAAGAGGGCATCATGCAAAATTCGCTAGATGTTGGGACACGTCGTCAAAGAATGCCCCTACAACATGAAAACAAAAGGGAACCAAGTATTCTTCGCCCAAGAGCAACCCTCACTGTCAGGGGGCTCCACCCAGCCGCAAGCTGACGTCACTGCATCATCCGGTGGTTACAGAGGTAACTGAAGAGGAGGGAGAGGCAACAACAACAACAATCAGAGCAGAATGCAATATGACGTTAAGGGGCCGCCAATAATCCAATGTCGGGCCTGCAACCAATGGGGGCACTTCGCTCGGGAGCGCAAGAATACTGAAACCCCCCAGAGATTGTGTAGATGATGCGGCCCTGGGGATCACGATGACACAATGCCCTAAACAAGGGGTCAATCTCCTCAATATTGAGAAGACGGGCGAAGTGTTGGCGATCACTCGCCCGCAGGCGAAGAAGGCAACGTATCCCGATCCCCACACAGAGAAGGAGAGACTACGGGAGGCGAAGGCCGACATTGAACGGGATATGGCGGCAGAGGGACGAAAGAACACAGAGCCGATGAGTCCCTCAACCCGCCTGAAAGCGGAAAAGAATATTATTGGGCAAGTCTTGCAAATGGAGGTAGCGATAAAGGTAAAAGACTTTCTAGATTCCATGCCACATTTGAGGACTGCCATCCTCAGCAATGTGCTAAGCACCGCACAGGTACCTTTGAGTGCACCACAGGTGGAGGCTCCTGCCAGCCCTTCGACTGACCCAATGTTACTAACCTTGAACAGTGGTAGACACCCAGCTGTGGTAGAAATGGGCATCCTTGGAACCGTTCTAAAGGACACCATTGTGGACGAAGGTGCTGGGGTGAATGTACTACCAGAAGAGACATGGAAGAGGCTGGGGAAACCCACCCTATGGCCATCCACATTTAATCTGGTAGGAGCCGACCAAAACAGCATCAAGCCACTGGGCATATTGATGGCCCATCAAGTGACAATTGGTAAGCAACCCTTCCTGTTAGATTTTGTAGTTATTCCCTTGAAAAAGAAAGGCTATAACACCATCCTGGGGAGAGTGTGGTTGATCACCGCGAGGGTAAACCACAACTGGAAGAAAAATACACTTTCCATGGAGAAGGGAGGGCGGAAATATACCATTGACCTACGGACCCAAGATGTCCGCGAAGAGCTCGCCTCTTCCGACTTGGACTCAGAGGACTCTTATAAAGGGGAAGGGGGTCCCGACGAAAGCAAGGGCAAGAACGCAATAGAGCCGAACAGTGAAGGGGTGCTCGAATTGGAGGGATGTTCTGAAGATGAAGTGTGCTCACTCAACAGGCTCTTCCATTGGCAAATGGAGGACTACGAACTTTTTCACTGCAACATGTTGCAGATAGAGGAGCCCGCCGACCCGGAGGTCTTCCCTCCAGAATACAGAGAATATAAGGAGGGGGAAGCCCGAGTGGACGAGGCACCCGCACATAAGTTCGAGAAAGACAAGCCAATTCAATTTGAAGAGTCCAAGCTAAAGGCAACAAACCTGCAAAAGGAGGAGGACCCATGAAATATATTAGTCGGGGATGATTGGGATCCCGTGCTGAAGACAACGGCCTTCAAAATATTCCTGGAGTTTAAACACATCTTCGCATGGACGTACAAAGACTCGAAGGGGGTACCTCCCGAACTGTGCGTGCACCGCATCCCATTGGTACCCAAAGCCCGCCTTGTACGAAAGAGACCGTACAGGATGAACCGCAACTATGTAGCGCGGGTGAACGATAAGATAGAAAAAATGCTGGAGGCTGGTATCATTTTTTAAGTACAGACAAGCGAATGGGTGTCGCCCATAGTCATTTCACTAAAGAAGGAGGCTAACCAAATAAGGATTTGTGTGGACTTTCGGTGTCTCAACGCAGTTACGATTAAAGACCCCTTCCCAAACTCGTTTACGGACAGCATACTGGAGGAGGTGGCCAGTCATGAGATGTACCCGTTTTTGGATGGATTCTTCGGATATAACAAGATCTCAATCGCCGAGGAAGATAAACTGAAGACCACCTTTGTGGTCGAAGATGGTGTCTATGCATATAACCGGATGCCATTCGGCCTATGCAATGCACCTGCAACATTCCAACGAATTATACTACACATATTCGACAAGATGCCAGTAGGGAATTTTAAAGCCTTCCTCGACGACCGGTCCATCTATAGCGAGCAAGATACGCATTTGGTAGCCCTCAGAGAATGCCTGGAGAGATGACGAATCGCAAGGATGGCCCTTAATCCCAAAAAATGTCGATTTATGGTACATCAAAGCAAATTGTTTGGGCACATTGTATGCAAAGCAGGTCTGAAGACGGACCCACACAAAATACGGGTGACCGTGGAGATGGAGCCTCCTATGGATGTCACCGGGGTAAAGTCCTTCCTGGGCCATATCGGCTATTACAGGAGGTTCATTAAAAACTTTGCACAAATATCCCACCCCTTGGACAAGCTTACTCGCAAGGGTGAGCCGTACACCTGGGGGACCCCTAAGAGTGAAGCATTTGAGGAATTGAAGACGAGGTTGGTAGCTGCTCCCATCCTCGCTTACCCCAACTGGGACAGCGAGTTCCATGTCCGTGTGGACACTTCAAACTTTGCGATGGGTGCCACACTAGCCCAACTAGGAGATCACGGGTTGGATCATCCCGTCTATTTTGCCAGTAGACTGTTATCCAAAGCGGAGAAAAATTACAGCACAACAGAACGGGAGGCATTGGGGATGATCTATGCGGTACAAAAATTCAGACACTATTTGTTGGCGACACTGTTCACATTTTACGTGGAAGATCAAGCCCTCATGTACTTGGTCAACAAACCGATAATTCAGGGAAGGATTAGTCGATGGCTAGTCTTGCTGCAAGAGTTTACGTTCACAATAATTGTATGGCCAGGCAAAAGCCATGTCATTGCTAACCAATTGTCCCGGATCAGGTCCAGAGAGCCGCCAGAAGGGGTAAATGATGACTTTCCAGACACCCACCTATTCAAGATCGTAGTACTACCACCATGGTATACTGCCATCGAGGAATATCTCTCCACCTTTGTGTTCCCCCAAGGCATGCCGCCGGGAGAGCAAAGAAAGCTCGTGTTGAGAAGCCGCACATTCCAGCTGATTAATGGGTTATTGTATAAAATGGGGCCTAATGTTACATCGGTGTGTGATGGAGGAAGAGGTGCCAAGCATTTTGAGGGAAGCACATGAGGGGCCCGCAGGAGGCCATATGGGACCAGACACTACGACAAGGAAGGTATTGCTAGCAGGCCTCTGGTGGCCCACATTGTATAATGATGGGAAAGAATGGGTAGTAGGTTGTGATACCTGCTAGAGAGCAGGGAGGCCGCTAAAAAGGGATTTCATGCCCCTCAACCCTTCGCATGCTCAAGAATTATTCGAACGTTAGGGGCTGAATTTTATCGGCCTGCTCAAGGTGAGCCGCACTCGAAGGTGTCGCTACATTGTGGTAGCTACTGAGCATTTAACCAACTGGGTTGAAGGGCGAGCCCTACCGGACAACTCGGCCGTAAGTACAGCAAGATTCATCTACGAGCAAATTATTACACGGTATGGGATCCCTATGCAATTGAAAAGCGATAGAGGAGGACATTTTCTGAATCGCGTGATTAAACTCCTTACTACAGAATTCAAGATTTTCCATTCTCTATCTAGCCCCTATTACCCACGAGCCAATGGGTAGGTTGAGGCTACCAACAAGATTATTGTGAGCGTGATATACAAGTCATGCGGTGTCGAGGGAGAAGACTAGGAAGAAAAGTTACCTTCGGTCTTGTGGGCCTACCGTACAACCTACAAGGTGACCACAGGCCAGACTCTGTTCCAACTCATGTACAGGCAAGAAGCTGTGGTGCATCTATATTAGTGGACAAAATGGAGGAATTCATGACTCTCCACAACAGGACTTTCTATATGCCCTACCACGCTATCGGGTTCTTTGTGGATGCAGCACGCCTTCGGGGCTCACCGAACCAGGACCAGTACTTGGCACCACAAGGTCAGGTACACCCTGGACAGCCCTCCATTTTTAGGGGATGCACCTGAACACCATGGTGCCAAGCGGAGATATCCACTCTGGCATGAAACGGAAGAGGAAGGTAGTGATTTCAGCATCGGCAACAAAGTCCGAGTCTGGCAGTAGTGACCCTAGTGAGGAGGCAGAGGACTCCAGTGATTCTGCCACGGAGACTAGTTTCAGAATGGTAGGTATGGAGAGACTGACATGGGGGCAACATCAACGGCGGCCGTGCAGCCTCAGGATGAGCAAACGACTTCCGTAGGTACCATGTTGCCTCCTCCAGGTGCGGTAGTGATGGCAGTGCTAGTTCCTGGTTTTGGGCAAGGCCGGACACCCGTGATTATGGCCCCCCCACTTGCGGCCGCGACATTGGTAGAGCCTCTGGTGGTGGAAGAGAGTCATCCCACGACAGCAGTAGAGGTTGGAGGGACAGCAGCTGGGGAGATGGTTGTACCACCGGAACTTTCTAGAGGGAGTGATCGCCCTTCTCAGCAGGACATGAATGCATGGCTGAGCCGATTCAAGTTGGCACCAATGGCCCCCGTTGGAACAGTAGTTCTTTCTCCAAGGCAGGAGCAGAGACCTCACGAGATTGTGGACCTAGTCAGAGATGGTTCGCCAGAACCTACGAGGAGTGTACCGAGGGATCACTCACCCATCTGCGAGTTGACGTTGAGCCCTACGCAAGAGGAGTTCACCCCGAGTTTCCCTCAAACTTCCCACGAGGCTATGGAGGAGCAGGATATAGTAGCATCTCCGAGAGGGGATGGCGACAGGGAATTAGAGCAGTTTTTGGCGGATATCGATGTGGAAGCCAGACGGGTAGTAGCCTCAGTACGGTCTCAGGGTGAGGCCCGGGCAGACGAGGAGTAGGCGCGGCTACTTGAGTTCATGAGGGACAGGTGCAGGACCCACTTTACTCAGTGCTTCGAGTCTAGTGGATGGCCTACCACAGAGACCTTGCAGATGTTGGAGAAATGGGGCCTTCGGGAGCAAGTTGGCGAAACCAGCAAAGGGGCATTGTTGAGGCAAATAGAGTAGTCGTTCCGAGAAACTTACTATGAGTTGCAGAGGACGCAATATATTGCCGACTGTACAAAGACCCAGCGCAGGGAGGCCGTGTTGGCCCGAGATGAGTTGGTTACTAGGCTCCAACAGACGGAGGAACTCCACCGAGAGCAGTTGGCCCGAGTGGCGGCCGCATGGGATGCAGAACGAGCTGCCTTGGAAACAATGTTAACCGGAGAGAGGACGACTAGGGGTGCCTTGTTGGCACGGTTGGAGGAAGTGCAAGAAGACAAGACAATGTTGGAGAACCGAGTAGCGCTTTGGAGCAGGTGGATCAGAAAGATAAGGAAGTTTTGGAGACCGCATTGATGGTGAAAACAGCGATGGAACGCCAGATGGTGGCGTAGCGGTACCTCAAGTTGCGGACTGACCAGGTCTACAAGTTACGCGCTCGCCTGAGCGCTGCCCCTTCTCCACCAAGGACGCTTCCTCCACCCCCTCCTCAGTCCTGAGTTTTATGTTGTAATCCTTCCATATTGTTTTGTCGACCGGAGACGACCTTTTTTGGGGGGGGGATGATGTTAGCCGCAATATTGTAAACAAATAATACTAGTTAATTAAGTTGTAAGTTGTAATTGTCTTGGTTAGTGGTAACCAAGGGGTGGCAGTTGCGGCGCAGCGGTTGGCGCTCACACCCCCTCGATATCTTTATATACTTCTGAATGTAACTTGTGACAGAGGATTATGAATGGAATAACATCTCTTATATTTGACCTGATATCTATGGCATTATTATTATGCATTACGTGCTTTATCTGTGTACTTTAAGTTATTCACCCGAGAGGGCAAACACCCCACCCGCCAAATAAAAGAAAAAACAAAAGCTCAACTCTAAATTTAAACTTAGTTTTAAAAAGTCCTTGATTGAGTTAGTAAAAGTTTATAAAACCCTAACCTTAACTCTAATAATAAAGTTTAAGGTTAGGGTTATTGAATACTAAATTTCAAAAAAACGCTAACCTTAATTCAATACAAAAAAGGTAGTTTTGGATTAGATCTAGTAAAATTAAAAAATGCCTAACACTAAACTAACAAAATTAGGACTTAGTATTTTAACAAGACAACCTTGATTGTTAGTGCATTCAAAAGGATTTCAGTTGGGATTGTAACTAGTTGGTCTAGAGTTATATGGGAAAGCTTGTGAAGTGAGCAGTTTGTAGTCCTTTGGATATCATTTAGTGGATGCAAATACCTGTTGCTTTTGTTTCCATTTAGTGTAACTTCCAAAAATTTTATATCTTAGAAGTTTGATTTATGTTTTGGAATTTGTATGTTAGTGTGTATTGTGGATAGGGGTTTTTCAATAGTTGGGTAAGATGTGATCATTCAAAGACTTTTAAATATAAATTTCAATAAATGAAACTCAAGTCAGCATTTCTACAGCCAGCATTCTGTCACACTATTAATTTCAATATGTAGCAGCATGGAGAATCAGATAGCGATCACTCAATTTACCTTGTTGCTTGAGGCATCCAATTTATATCCTCGTGCCTCACATAACTGCAAGCAAAATGAAATTTGTGAGGACGAAGCTAGAAAGTTCCTTGTGAAACTAATTATTTTTCATTTATGTAATGGGGTACAACTAGTAAAAATTATTCTAATTTGATACCTCGAAAAGCAGACTGAAATTGTCAAGCCTTGGAGGCCTATGACATCGAAGCAAAGCAGCATGTGGGAAAGATCTGATTTTCAGACAGACGAGTAAAACTATAGAGTTACTGGCTGAAATTTCACACCATCATAAAGCAAAGAAAGCACAAGGTTATTGATATAATTTATGGACAGAAGCAAATAAACAATTTCATATTATGGAAGAATACATCTATTTGGCATTTCAGTTGATGAAAGAGATAGCCAGCCAACATCAACCAACTCAAGGGTTGAAATAAGAAAGATTAGGATCCCTATATTGACAACCTATAATGTCCCCAATCAGACAACTCTAGGACACGTATGATTTATCAGACTTGTGAAAACTCAAAAAATGATCAAGTGACCGATGCAAATGCCAAATCTTAGCTGATTAGCAATAATCCAACATTGCAAACCCTTGTGAATCAAACTTACACTTCCAAAAAACAAATTCAAATGCTCATAATGCTGCTATACATCCTCAAATGTAACATAAAAAGAACTAAATTGTATGTGTCAAATATATCAAATATGACTGCTGCTTTATGACTTTTGTTATGGACAGTGATGTTATCATTCATCAATATCTATATGAAACCCTTATACACTAAAATTAACCAAATATGTATCCAGTATTGGATAAAGAGTTGCTGGATAAATTAGGACAGCAACAAAAAAAATAGAAACTCCATATCTGATTTTTATTAATGAAAACCAATGTAATCAGCAATGATGTATGCAACAGCAGCAACAAAGCCTCATAATTACACTTACTAGATCTGCAAATTATCTGAAAATGCCTCCAAATCAGCCAATAAAATATTTATTGCTTGATTTGCTCGCAAGTATAAATAAATCCAAACCTACACAAGCTGAAATCTTTACGACGATGTAGCAATACTATAGCAGCAACATGTAATCTTGAAAACTTCACCAAAAATATTAATTTGATGATGTGATACATTTTCTTGCAAAAATGAATTGAACAACCACAATTATAAAGCTCAAATGTGATCCTTGAGTAGAATCACCTCAAGGGATAAGAGGCTTTCATCTCCAAATCCAATTATGGAAAACCAAAAGGAGGTTTTCATCTTCTACATCTCCAACAAGGGTTTTTATCCTTGAATACCTCACAAAGGACCTATAATAACATTTAATTTTGCCCATTTGAAAATAAAGTGATTGGCGCAAATAGAGATATTATTATTTCTTTTAGTTTTGAAAAGGGGACATGATGAAAAACCACAAAAAGGGAGGCTATAGAGAGCTCTATAGTTTAGCTAGGAGATGAATACTTATCTTCCATTGCTGACCTGCTATGCCCTTACTCTGGCCTCTTGATAATTCCTTGTGCCCTTTGTTCCCTTGAGGACCAATTCTTGTTCCCTTGGGTGGTCTTTTGGGATAGGCTACTTTGGTGGTTTGCTCATTATTTTGAATTTGCTTTCTTGCTTTACGATTTCCCTTTTTGTGTTTTGTTTAATATTTTTTGGATTGATAATAGTCCTCCCGACCACTTGAGTGCCTGTCACTTCGCATTTAATGCTCTAAGGCAATGAACCCTCAAGGGAGTCACCCAAGGAGCCGAAGGAGCTTGATACATTGGTTGGATTTGATGCCTACAAGAAATCATTCAAAGTAGTCGCAGGTTGTGAGGTCAAGAAGATTTTAGCTTCTACAAGCTTTGAGGTGTAAGCAATCAAACATGGAGAGCTCGATTGTGGTCTACTTGTCGAACCCAATGAAGATATGGTGTGTGCTTTGAATAAGGAAGAAACTAGACTTAAAAATGTGGCTAATTTATTATGGCTCTTGATATTAGTAAGATTCCAAAGAGGAAATTTTTGGATGTTTAGATTTATAATGTATGGGAAAAAAAGCTAGGGTTACATGTTTCTTTTTACAAAATGGTGCAAAAAGGTTTATTCATTGTCTTCTTTAACAATCACTTCATGCAGGAGAGAGCCCTTACTGAACAGTTTTGGAATGTAGGCAATTCCATTTTTAGGACAATTCCATGGTCCCAAAATGTCCTAAATGAAGAAGTCACGACCTTCTCAGTCCTTAGGTGGGTCAAAGTGAAAAATGTGTGACCTCAATTGTAGTCTTTCTTACCTTAGTTATTGCCTCCTATTTGAAAGGTGCTCCAAGTTGACGATACTTGAGCTACCCTTCCTCACATGGATGCCGGATTGTTAATTTCTCTCTCCTCGAATGTGGGTTTTGTTGGCGTGTTTGTCATTGATGTCAAGTACAGATTTCTAGTTTTATGTTTCAGATTTGTAAAGTTGTTGAAACTCTACTTTTGTGTTGGGTCTAGTACATGATCCAGAAAAAACAGAGTAACAATTGTCAATATAGCCCAGATTTATACAGATGTTGCAAAATTATAGCCCAGATTTATACAGATGTTGCAAAGTGAAATGCATATAAAATAGAAGAAAACATACAAATAAATTATTGTACCATTAAATCTGCTTATATGCATACAGAATGAATGATAGTTCAGATGCTTCATGGCTTTGTACAGCAGGTAGATCTGCATTTCTGATGGCCTCAGCTTGTTTCTCATCAGTTGTATTTAAGGCATGGAGACAATGGCATTTGTGTTGTCGGGTAATTAAGCATTAAGGTAAATTGTGTCCATTGGTGTATAAAAAAGACCGTACGATTCATTGGTATAGGAAAAAAAAGGGAATCGAACGATGGCGAATTAATCCATGGGAAAGAGAAAAGTCCGTAGGGTTTTGAATTGACGATGTTTTGATCTACAAGCCCATATTCCATACACCATTGCATCAGGGAAAGAGGTCAAATCTTGCCACGCCGTACACACTAAGGCAGTCGTACCACCATACCACACCACCATAATGGAATTGGCTATACGCATACCCCAAGAAACAAAATTCAGTTGATGGAGCAGGCAACTAGAAAGTTGAAGAAATTAGATTGGCAAAGGAGGCAACAGGAAACTCAGAGAGGACAACACAGAAAGGATTCGATGGGTGATCGATACGATGTGAGCCGGGGGAAGGCCGTGGTGCAGGTTGCATGCATGCACAAAGCCACGCCGGACACTGTGACATTTGAGGGACTAGCTGGCAATACGTGCAGACAATGGTGGGAAATAGCCCTAACCCCAGCCGACATTGAGATCAAAGTAGCCCTTGTCTGGGGTGACGACGGGAGTCCTCCCTGGGGTGGCCATTCTAGCATTCGAGCAGAGGCATCCTTGTCCTATAATGCAGACACTTGCAGTGACCACCACTCCTTGTATTCCAGTGCGCTCACCTGTCACAGACCAAGAAATAGGGATGGAAGGCATGGGGTAGGCAAAGGACAGTGGGGAAGCAATGGAGGACACAGACACATGGTTGGACCGATATGCCACCACACCCATAGTTCTGGTAGGACCACCACCTACTACACCTCGCCATCCTACACAGGCTGAGGTAGTTGATTTGGGGGAGCATCCTACGCAAGTAGAGGTAGTCGAGTTGGTGGAGCATCCTGCAGAGCTGGTTTTGCCCACTAGTGGCAAGGAGGAGATACCTTCACGGATGGGCCTTCAGGACGAAGGTGTAGGGAGGACCCAGCCTACTGCCGTAGCACAATTTTTGGCTAAGATGGAGGGGGCAGTACAGCGGTTGGTAGCCTCCACAGTTGAGGAATCCATTGTTCAGCCAGCCTTGGAGAGCCTACATGAGTTTGCTACTATGGGGGTAGGAGAGGCATTCCAGAGGTGCTTTGAGGCACGGGGATGGCCAACCATAGACCTACCTGAGATGAGAGCAGAGTGGCAATTTCCGGAGGTGGTCGGAGAGAGTCGAGTGCAGACTTTGGTGAGACAGATTGAGCAGGCTGTGCGGGATGGCTATTACCGACTCCGGGAGGCTCAGATCCAGGCAGATAGAGCTACGCAGCTGGCTGCTTGCATCCCATCGTTGGAGACGGAGTTGGCCCAGCAGCAGGCCCGAGCCGACCGTGCGGAGGAGGTTCTGGACACGGTGCAGAGAGAATTGAGCTCTGTGAGAGTAGCCCTAGCAGCTAAGTCAGAGATGAGGACCACAGCGAAAACCCGCGTTACCAGCCTTGCGGCAGAATTGGAGGCAAAGCAAAAGGAGCTCATGGAGGTTGTATTCAGGGTGAAGCGGTCACGGGAGCACCAGTTGGTGGCCGAGCGGGACCTTGCTTATCGCACTGATCAAGTGATGCGGTTACGGGCACAATTGGCTTCAACATCAGCGCCTCCTTCTTCAGGGATGCCCTCTTGCCCTCCCCAATGATTTGTTGTTTTGGGTTTCAATTTTACTTGTACATCATTCCCATTTTGGTTGTATGTCGTCCAGAGACGACATTTCTTTTTGGGGGGGATGATGTTGTCAAGTAATTAAGCATTAAGGTAAATTGTGTTAGCGTCGCGAGTTAACCCGTCGGTTGTCGGCAGTCGGCACCGGGTAACTGACCAAACTCTTTTATATTGTATGAGTTTCCAGTCTTTGGGATGTAATTGTAGTCGAACATATTGCTATCATTATATGTACTGGCTTATTATGAATCAATAGAACACTTGTGAGTTCCATATATTCTGTGTACTTATGTCATTTATGCAATGTCTTAACCTGACACCCTACAGGGAAAACATTTTGTTGCTCTCACAATGTTACAAAAATATTTATTTTGTGAGATAGTTTCTATTGGTTATGGTACGGCCAGATGAACTAATCATTAACATTTCTTTTCATTCATAAATCGGAAGTATTAGTTATTAGTTAAGGGTTGAATAAAAGTAGTTTCAACAACCTCTCAACCATATGAAACTACCTCTCAACCGTATATCTGAAGCAGGAATCTATTTAATAACAAGTCATTGACATTCAATAGTGTTGTGAAGAGTATTCTCGTGCAATGTGAAATTTGACTATAAACCTTGCTGTTTGCTAAAGATTAGTGTTTGATAAGTGTACACAAGTTAATGTGAAATCTGGAAATGGGTATGAGATTCAATGTTTCTCAAGCAAGATAAGTAAAACCATATTCACCTGTTGCTTGTTTGAAGATCCCTGCAATAAAAATGAAGGGTTGTTGACAATACGTGTGAAAAAGAAAGTTCGAATGAGATCTCATTAGTCATGCTTTGTTCACACATTCAGGTATAACTGTGATCTTTCTTTTGTGATTGGTATTTTCATAACAACATATTTGAGGCAAAGGGAGGTGACAACTAGTTGAGAAAGAAAATAACATATATATGTTGTGTGTTATGTTTTTTTGGAGCAACAAAGAGTTGATTCTGAAATACATTAGAGGACAGAGATATTTTCAGTAATGGAGAATTATTTCTGAACATGGACTGACATGTTTTGTCACTAAAAATAACAAGGGTGAAAAGCATTCATTGTGTCATCCATAGTAGAAATGTTGAAGTAAAAGATCACTACTTTCCTTGGTGATGTTATATTGAATTGTAGATCTGAGAGTTAATAGAAGTACTGGAAATTGTTTGGGTACAGCTTTCACATATTGAAAATCAGTGTTGACAGTGATATGCTTTCATGGTTGTTCTGCGGTTGTTTTAATAGGTTCACTGAAGTTTGGTGCTAAACACAGAAGTCGTGAAGGTTGTTACGATTGGATCAACTACCACTGCTGAAAAGTGATACTGTCTTGTTTTACTTGCATTATATCAAAGGTTGTAAAGGTTGTTATTTTGGTTGAAATCAATCGTAAGGAAAACATCCTTAGAGTTGGTGCCTAAGGACATGGAATTGGTGCTCTACGTTTCTTGAGTTGGTGCTCAAAAGATTGTAAGTGATTTAACTGTGAGGCTGAATTAGGACAGTAGATCCTAGCAGCATTTCTCACCATGGTTTTCCCAAATTGGGTTCCCACATTAAATCTTGGGCATTCGCTTGCGTGGTTTAGTTGATATTGTTAGAGTATTCGGGTATTTACTTGATTAATTAAACAATATTTGTTTAATTATTTAAGTTCCCTTTATCTCTTTTACACTTAAGCTAACTTTAGGTGCATAATAATTAATTCTTTTATTAATTATTATGTGCAAACCTAGGTTTTCCCTTTTAGGGTTTCTTGACCTATTAAGGTTGAGTTCATTATTTTCATTGTAAGAACAGGGTTTTTTACATTACACATCTTCTGAATATTGAGCTCTCTCTTTTTGAGCATATTTTCTGTGTATTTCTTTCTTCTGTGATTTGTTTCCTTGCTTCTCCTTGTAACAGGTTTTTCAGCTTGCAGAGATCATTTGGGCTCCTATGGTGTTGTATTTTCTCAACTCCAACATGGTATCAAAGCTTCAGATATATAGCTATTTGTTCTTGTTTTGAGAATTTCTGCATTGGGAGCAGATTTGGGGTTTCAGAAATATTTTTATGTACTTAGGGATTCGCCTTTTTTTTCTGAGCACTTTGGGCCTAAACGGACCTCACCGTCGTGCTCAGAAGGCCGAAAAACCCCTATGGTCATATAAAATTTGACCTATTTTGGTTTTTGAGCCTCTGGGAGTTTTTTTTTCTCAGATCCTGGCCGTACGGCCCTGGCACGCAAATCGAGAAAAAAATTCAAAGAAAGTAAAAAGCCTTTTTATGACATGTAGGCTGATTTTTTGATTTTTTTAAAAAACTGTAAAAAAATAAAAAATAAATAAAAATATTGCAAAAGGCGTCAGGGGCAGGTTTCGTACCGTCGATGGTCTAACAGTCTGGCCCCCGCCAGCACCGGCCTCCCTGCGGCCCCCGCCACCGCCGCTGCACCGTCGGCTGCCGCGTCTCCCTGGCGCCTGCTAGTCCCCGGCCCCCGCCGCTGCTCCGGCCACCGCTCCGGCCATCCCTGTTGCTTCCCACCGACACCTTGACCCGCCGCCAAAAGCCACTGCCCGGCAACCACGGCCCGCCACCGCCACCAACCACCGCTCAGCACGGTCCTCGCCCGGACACCGCCGCCCAACCACCAGGGAGCCACCGGAGCGCCGCTCACTGGCCACCTCCGCCTGCCAGAGCTACCAAACTACCCCTTCCTCTTGTTTTGAAGAGGGGTTTAGTTTTTTGGTCATATCTTGGGCATACGGAGTCGTCTTTTCGAAAACGAATAGGCGTCGGAAAGACGGTTCCGAGCCGGACCTCGTCATGTTGGTATTTTTTTCCAATTTTGGTGTTTGACTATGTTTTTTTCCAGTCAAAGTGAGGTCTCTTTTTTGCATTTCAGGGGACGTAGAATGAGCATCCGAACTCCGTTTTTCGAAAAGTTTATATTTTTGGAAAGCATGTGTTATGTACTTTCCAGCCATATGAGTTTTATTTCCAGATTCTGCTCCATGCATATTTTATTCAGTTTTTTGCTTTTCAGTACTCTGGTGGATATCGTGGTTGTTTCAGGTCCTGGGATCTCTTTTCTGAGTAGGGTGTCTCTATTTTGGTTCTCCTTTCTATTTCCAGTCTTTTTTTCATTGTAAGAAGAGATTGTAGCATTGTAATTATGCAAACGCACTGAGATAAAGTGCCATCATGCATTGTTTACTTGGGATCTTGCACATCGTGTGTCTTGTTGTACATGCACTCCTTATAAAGTGCCATGAGGGGGTTGATGTTTGCCTATTGTTTGCCATCTTCCTTTGTCCAGTAAGTGTTCCTTCCACGACATTCACCTCATGATGTGTGTCAAGTGAGTGTTCCTTCCACGACACCATGTACTTTTCTCAGCACCTTTGATGTTCCTATTTCTTTGTCATGCAGTTCTTCTTGGCTGTTCTTTTCAGTGTTTTTGTCCCTCTCCCTCTTCAGCATTTTGGGGAGGTTTGTCCTGTTGGTTCTAATGCTTCCATGGTTCGATTGATCAGCTCTTCAGGCTTTGGTGTTTTCATGCCATCTGTATCTTCGATTTCAGTTGTTTGCCTTGTTTGCCTTCTAATTCGAGTAGTGTCATTTGAGGGCACTCATACAGATTACAGTCTTCTCTACCTGGTCATGTTCTATTTCAGTGGAGGTTCTTCAAATCAGCAGTTGTTCTTTGATAGAGTTTGCAGGTTCTTCATGCTTCAGTGGTGTTCTTTTCCATCTCTTTTTGGAGTAGAGTTTTGTTCCCACGTGGTTTTCTCTATTTCTCCAGTTCACAGAGATTTCATTGTATTTGGGTACCTGATCAAGCCTTGTTGCCGGGACCTATCTTTATTGCTTTCAGTAGCTGTTCTAGGTTTTAGCTTCTCCCTAAATCTAGCTTATGGGGGGGTGTTAGAGTATTCGGGTATTTACTTGATTAATTGTTTAATTATTTAAGTTCCCTTTATCTCTTTTACACTTAAGCTAACTTTAGGTGCATAATAATTAATTCTTTTATTAATTATTATGTGCAAACCTAGGTTTTCCCTTTTAGGGTTTCTTGTCCTATTAAAGGTTGAGTTCATTCTTTTCATTGTAAGAAGAGGGTTTTTTACATTACACATCTTGTGAATATTGAGCTCTCTCTTTTTGAACATATTTTCTGTGTATTTCTTTCTTCTGTGATTTGCTTCCTTGCTTCTTCTTGTAACAAGTTTTTCAGCTTGCAGAGATCATTTGGGCTCCTGTGGTGTTGTATTTTCTCAACTCCAACAAATATTGTTTTCTTCCAGATTGCAATCTGAAGGTTAATAAGTTAAAAAGTTATTGAACTTAAAAATAGTTGAATATACTATAGATTCAGCCCCCCATCTCAGTAGTAGCTTGTGTTCTACAGGTTTTCCTAGCCAAACTAAGACTGACCTTAGGTAATCTATTGGTTTTCAAACTTGAAATGTTGGGCAGTTTAAACTCTTTCTTATTGTGCAAAAAGGAGGGGCATCAAAGCAGATTCTGCTGAAAATTCAAACTGAGAACAATCAAGAACCCTAAGTTTCATCTAAAAGCTAACATGCCTAACCTTGGTGGATTTACCAATAAGGCCTAGCCAAAAGGCAACCCAAAATTTGGTGAGCCATATGAAGTTTACATGCTCGATGTTTGCTGCTATATCTGATAAATCAAATACAGGAAATAATAATACAAATGATAATGCATACCAGACATGGCAGTATCTGTAATGTCCCCACTTCTCTAGTTGCTATCCAGATGTGCAAATTCACCTGTCACTCATCTCCACAAGTGAAGTTCAGAGTATGGAGATGATTGGTTAGCCAAAGGGGACCAATACTTAGTCATTTTGTTGCTTTGGTGGACTTAATAATAAAACTTTATAATATAAAGTTATAAACTCACTTTTTCTAAAAATAGAAAAAGTTTATTTAAAAGTGTTCGATTTTATCGACCATATCGTGTGTTGAGGAGAGTTGGGGAAGTGTCATATGAGATTGAGCTACCACCGGAGAGCAAGATTCATAACGTCTTCCATGTATCTTGCCTTAAAAAGGCAATCAGACAGGGAACAATGACTTCATCAGTGTTACCACCCTTGGATGAGGAGGGAAAGTTGATTATTGTTCCGGTTGAGATTATGGATAAGCGTGAGAGGAATCTGCGGAACAGAGTGATCAGGGACAACTTGGTTAGGTGGAAGGATTTGCCCATAGAGGATGCCACTTGGGAAGGAGAAGCTATTCTACAACATCCAGCTCTTTAGTTGCTTGAGGATAGGCAATCCCAAGAAGGGAGGATTGTAATGTCCCCACTTCTCTAGTTGCTCTCCAGATGTGTAAATTCACCTGTCACCCATCTCCACAGGGGCAATTCAGAGTATGGAGATGATTGGCTAGCCAAAGGGGACCAATACTTAGTCATTTTCTTGCTTTGGAGGACTTAATAATATAAGTTATAAAACTCTTTTTCTAAAAATAGAAACAGTTAATTTAAAAGTGTTTTAATAAGACTTTATAATTCACCCCATGGCACATCTTCATAGGTGAAAAGTAACTTTTAAAAAAGTGGCCAAATTTTAATAACAAGCTGACCCTTTACCCATCGAACTTATGGAGGTAGAAAAGATTCCATTGGAATCTTCTATTGATGCTTCTAGGGATCGAATTAGGTTTTGAATGCTAAAAGGAGGTTGTATGTGCAAGATGGGCATTAAGTTATTTTGTTGATTGTTATTCTTCTTTGCAATATTCTGCCATAGCAGGTACAGCAGTGTGGAGGCCAAATTGGAGACGAAAACCTTCAATTACAGGCAGGTTGGATGATACCCCAGCCATTTATCCTTCGTTAGCACTCAGAAAAGATCAGTTCCAAGCAATTCAAGGGTCAAATCAAGTGGATTTTTGTATCAGATTGCAGGGTTAGCACTATCAAACAGATTTGAGCAATTTGGTTAAATTTTTCAGCAAGTTTGTTGCATTGTTAAGCCAGCCGTACCTTCCCTAGGTCAGCCATACCATTTGTGGGAGCCTGGGATTGCAAATAAATTAATAAAGAGGGTTTTGGAGCAGCTCTCACTTGTGAAATCATTGTTCGGAGGAAGTTAAAGCATTGTGGTAATTTATTTGGTGAAACCCCAGCATATTTGAATGATAACAGCAAATTAGTGGGGAAAGGAAGCAATTTTGGTGATCTCTCCTGGCAAGATTTCAGAATAAGCTCCAGATCAGCTATTCAGCCCTTCAATTGTTTTTGATAATTATTGTTTAGAGGAAATTGAGGGGCAATGAGAGATTGTACTCCACCTATGATAAGGAGATGCTCGCCATCATGTATGCTTTGGCAAAGTTTCGACAGTATTTAGTGGGTGGGAAGTTTGTGGTGAGAACCGACCACAACAGTTTAAAATACTTCCTAGAACATAGAGAACTCAATGAGCACCAACAGAAATGGGTCAACAAGATTCAGGCATATGATTTCAACATTCAGTTTGTCAAAGGGAAGAAAAATGTTGTTGCTGATGCACTTTCTAGGAGGCCTTCAGTTGCTGCCCTTCGTTCCCATAAGGGAGATTTCAACTGATTGGAAGTCTCAACTTTCAATTAAGTATTCCAAAAATCAGTTTGCATGTGAGATTATTGATGGCCAGGTCTAGGATGACAGGTATGCGGTGATTGATAATGTGATATACTATAAGAATAGAATCTACTTAGTTCCTGGATCTAAGTTGAAGAAAAAGATTCTACGTGCCATTCATGATACTCCACTACCACGGCACATCCTAGATACTTCAAAATTTATAAGCACGTTCACGAGAGATTTTCATGTAAAGGACTTAAGAATGATGTCCTACACTATGTTCGCAAGTGTCTAACTTGTCAACAGAACAAGTCAAAGCATACTTTCCTAGCTGGACTTTTGCAGCCATTACCTATTCCAGAACAGAAGTGGGAAGGTATATCGATGGATTTCATTACAGGTCTTCTAAGGATTCAAAGGAAGGGCTGCATATATGTGGTTGTTAATAGGTTGACAAAATATGCACATTTATTTCCTATTGCAGGAGACTTCACAGCCTCACAGGTGGCAGAGTTATTCTTTCGTGAGGTATTCTGTCTCCATGGACTTTTGAGGACCACTGTCAATGATCGGGATAGCAGATTTAAGAGTGTATTCTGGCAGGAACTATTCTGACTTACAAGTACCGAGTTGACCCCCAGTACCAGTTACCACCCTCAGACTGATGGGCAAACAGAGATTGTCAACAAGTGGGTTGAGGGATACATACGTAGCTATGTGTCGAGCCAGCAGAGAACATGGGTGCAATGGTTATTCTTGGGCGAGTATTATTATAATACTACAAATCATATGTCTATTGGCATGACTCCCTTTCGAGCATCATACAGTTATGATGCCCTGTCATTTGTGGATCTGGCACTGGGTGATAGTAGAGCGCCTAGAGCTCGTGAGTGGCTTCAAGATAGTCAGGATATCCTTAAGGCACTTAAGGATAACATTTAGCAAGCACAGAATCAGAAGAAGGTTTATGCTGATCGGCACTAGATGGAGAGGACTTTTGAGGTAGGTGATATGGTTTTCCTGCGTCTACAGCTCTACAGGCAGAGTACACTCAAGAGGAGTGGGGCTGAAAAGCTCAGACCCAGATTTTATGGACCATTCAAGGTTCTTCGAAGGATTGGAGAGGTTGCTTACGAGCTTGATCTACCTTCAGAGAGTAAGATACATAATGTTTTCCATGTGTCTTGTTTCAAGAAGGCCTTGGGACAGCATGTTTACTTCATCACCAGATTTGCCTCTCCTGGATGAAGAAGGACGGTTGATACTAATTCCTGTAGAGATTCTTGACATGAAAGAGGAGGCTAACGAATAGAGTCATCAAGGAGTATTTACTACGATGGAAGGACTTGCCTTTGGAGGATGCCACGTAGGAAAGTGAGAGGATACTTCAGCATCCAGCTCTGAAAGTGCTTGAGGGCAAGTGATTCTGGGAAGGGAGGACTGTAATGTCCCCTCCTTAGTCCTCTCAGATTTTTGGTGGAGGTTGACCTACTATTGAGGTCCCATAGGTCAGCAGGGTGGTTTGGGACCCAACTCGGAGTTGTGGAATCCAGTTTGGGAGCTTTGCAGGCCTTTTAGTTTGTTTTTGGGAGTTCTTTTTATGGTTAAAGTTTATATTCTAATGTTGGCCTTATGTGAATAGTGAAAAGTGAATAGTAACTGAAAAACATAAGGATGAATAGTTAAAAAGTGACCCCCTACCTAGTAACTAAAGTTGTATTTAAAAGGGGGCCATTTTGCAAATGAGAAAATAGACCCTCAAACTCAATTTTAAGTTTTTAAGGCCAAAAAAGTGACCCCTCTCATGGATCGAATTTCTTGCAGAGTTATAAAAACTAACTTTCATAACATTTGGGCTCATTCTTACCTCTCCATTTTTCAGACCAGCAGCTTCCATGAGAACTTCAGCAGCTTGGACTTCCAGGAACGCCAACTCTTGGAAGAATTGAGGGATTTGGACGAAAACCCATCTCCCCGGGTGTCAGATTCCATCATAATACAGCTTTAGTGTGCATACGGCAGCCACTTTTGGGAATCTTTGAGCAGATTTATCAGTTAGAAGGCAGGGTTTCTTCAATCATTTGCAAGGCTGACCTTTTAGAGGTCATTTCCAGCTCTATTTCAGCTAGCCGTTCTATTTTGGGTAGAAGGGTTTCAAACCCTAGCATGTATTTAGGGGTTTGACATTAATTGGAGCTGATTTCCATATTTCTATGGGCTGGAAACTTGCATCAGACTTATGAGTTCATGTTAATGGTATGTACACTGAACTTTTAAGCAAATGATAGTTACTTATTTACGTTCCGTGTGTGTTTTGCAATGTACTAGTTTAAATCAGCAATCTCTTTATGTTATATTCAAAAATCCCACTTAAAAACTTCAAAACCACTCAAACAAAAACAAAAACCAGTCAAACCCCATCCACATATACGCTCGCCAAAGACTTATCAGCAAATAAACACTGCACATAACCTCCTAATTTGGATGAGATTGGGTGAAAATTGGATTGGAGATCTTTCAATGCCTAAATGTTTTGAGAACTTTAGGATTTCCAAAGATGGTCCTCAAACCCTAAATAATGATATTGAGATGCATTAGCTAGAATGTCAAGGGACTTCAGTCCAGTGACAGGAAATATATTATTAGAAGTTTCTTGACCCCATATACAGTATTAATATGGTTCTCCTACATTAGGTGAAAGCAGTAGGATTCACTCTTGAACCTAACTTAAATTTTATTTGTAAAGACTCAGTCCACTTTTGCACTAACCATGAAAAGGGTCGAGGTGGTACTGTTATTTTGCTGAGCAACAAAAGGTCTCAATTACTGACTGAATCTAGGGCCTCCCCTTGTATCAACTGTATGGATTACGCGTGAGATTGATAAGAAAAAAATTAGTATTTGTTCAATTTATGCTCCTAGCCATTATAGTCAGAGGATTGAGTTGTCGAAATGGCTCTATAACCTGCCCAACGTTCTTTAAATTGTTGGCAGAGAGTTCAATCTGAGTGAGAACAATATAGATAAAATTGTTGGCCTTGATATGGGGTAGAAAGATAAATGAAAAGTTCTTTTGGCTCAAAATGAAGAATAGATTAAATCTCTTTGACCCCCAGGAAGGTTTCAGAAAGGAGAATAAGAATATATGCTTCACCTGGTGCAACTCACGGAAAGGCTCAAAAAGGATATTCTATGTGAGCTAGGGATTTTTTAGTTTTGATCAAACCGAGGAGGGTTGCAGAGTGAGAGTCCACCCTTGCTCTCTATATACGATCATCATCCTATTGAACCTAAGATTCGATTTCATAGTTCATAATGATAGGCCTAGAGAAGTTAAGAAGAATAGCTATTTTATACTTAGCACCTCATTGCTAAATATTGACGATTGTAATGATGCCATCTTTATTGTAAGAAAGATCAATAAAATCCTGCTAAGGAACTACCCTACAATTGACGGATGGACTAATAATGTTAACAG
This sequence comes from Cryptomeria japonica, assembly GCF_030272615.1. Taxonomy (NCBI): domain Eukaryota; kingdom Viridiplantae; phylum Streptophyta; class Pinopsida; order Cupressales; family Cupressaceae; genus Cryptomeria; species Cryptomeria japonica. The sequence continues at coordinate 509,761,723 of NC_081415.1, read as the reverse complement.
TTGGATTGTCCTCTTCAAACTATAGGGAAGAAGAGGGCTATGGAGTGTAGGAAAACTGAAAGTTAGCTTCAAAACAAGTTGTGTTCTTTGGAATCCGATCTACAAACTGACCCATTTAATGAAAAATTGAATGATGAAATGGTTGCTATAAACCATACTCTTAGGACACTTCAAACAAAAAGGATCCAAGGTTTAAAGATTGGAATTAAACTGAATTGGCTTAGTATGTTGGGATTAAGGTGCTATCTACCTTGTAAACCCTATGACATGGTCTGAACATCCTTGGAAAGTGTCCTAAGGCACTTAGGATGTATTGGGAAAATAATTTGTAATATTTATTCTCACCGTTGTTTGTAATACATTCATAAGTGGTGATGGGTTACACTAACAGCAGCAAAATTGGGTTGTGAACACAAATATTTAATATTGTTTTTGCTACTTATTGAAAAATAATTGAATAAGTTTATTCATAAATATACAACGTATATGTAGAGAATTACGAGATGGTGTTCTGAAAAGAACTGCTAGGCGCTATATGTAGAGAATTACAAGATGATGTTTTGAAAAGAACTATTAGGACGTCGTACGATCACGTGCACTTAGACTCGTACGATTCCATACGAGGTATTCAGCAGTCATACAACTTCGTACACGGCATCCAACTTGGAGGGCGACCAGAAGGAGACCGTACGAAAGTAGTAGGATACCGTACGAGGCAAGAAGACATCAGAAAATAAATTGCGAGTATTGGTGCAAAGCTAGAAGAAGTCCGTACTGCATTGGCTAAAGAATTTGTAGGCAGCCGTACATCCCATACCAGAAGGAAGAGTCCATACGGTGAAGGAGTGCGGGCAGCCCGTACGGTGAAAGAGGATTTGGTGAGGCGGGTATGGTGAAGACAAGTTAGGGTGACCCCAACCGAACAAAAAATTCAAACCGTTATGACAACGGTCGACGGCAAGAAAAGGACAAGGGAAAACCACAGAATCCCAAGCACACACTCATGACTGCGACAAGAGAACCAAGCAGCAGCAGTGCCAAGAAGGCCAAAGTGCAGCCAAGAATTCAATGGGACCAGCAGGAGAAGGTGACGGTAGACACCTTGGCCTTCGAAAGTGTCACAGGAAGCGAATGTCGCGACTGGTGGGATGAAACTCCTCCGGACCATGCACTAAATAATACCCTCAGAAAGGCTGAGGTAGACCATGGCATCCAAATGCCAACCTTCAACATCAAAGAGTTCGAGCCAGTTCTCCGAACCATGGTGGCAAGATATTATTCTCGCAGGCAAAAATCTATAATCGAGTACCAGGACTACACTATCACGGTTTCCTTCAAACCTAGTGACTTTCGAAGGGTATTTGGAATACCAAACACGGGGGCGTCTGCAGCAAAACCAACCACCAAGATGACCAAAGAACGGAACGGCTGGCTCCTAAAGTTCGTATGTTGCAGCGATTTGACTCCTGCTGAATGGAAAAGTTTGTGGGGAAGCAGCAACAACCGAGGACTGAAACATTCCTTCATTGCCACTAGGGACTGGCGAATGTTGATGGATTTGGTGAAATGAAGGTTGACAGAGGCAAGCAGGGCTTCAGACATAGCCATTTGGATGATAAGTCTCATGAATGGACTCAAACTAGGTCACGTGTATAATTGGGCCCAGCTACTCTCTGATAGGATTAATGATATTCTTGCATTGGAACACAAAACGTTCTACATGTGCCACCACGCCATCAGTTTGTTCTTGGAAGTTGTTCGTACGTAGGTATCCTTCGAGAAGTGGGGGAGGTTTCATCCGCAGGGAAGAGTAGAGCCGAACAAGCCTACTATGTACCATTGGGTGCATTTGGACATGCTCGGCACCAGTGAGGCCACCCAACCAGCCAGGAAGAAGAGGAGACAGGAAGCAGAAGAGGAAAGTTCCAGTGATGACACAGAAGAGGAGGAAAAAACAGAAAATTTGGAAAGTCAAAGAGGGGAAGAGGGGTTCCGGATGGCACTGCACAATGTAGACTCAGACGAAGTCGAAGAGGTATAAGGGGCGGACGTGCAACCAAAAGGAGGGGAAGAAGTAGAGCGACTTGCGGCACAAGGAAAAACCACAACACGGGTAAAATTTGTAACCCCTAAGCTACCTGTTGACGTGTATTTTGTACACGATCATACACAGAATAAAATACCATTAGGCATCTTATCCTCTCTTGAGAAAATAGTCTCTAACTGCTGAAGATCTGCAAAAAGGATCAGTTAGATAGACTCCAAGGTTCTTTTAGTGGGGTCTCCACGTGTGGACAAGCTTTTTTAGTGGTATGATGTGATTTGCTGTTTCCTTCAAGGCGTCTTACGGATTCAATAGCTCGAAGATTTCACTAATCTAAAAAGAACTTTCAAAAAAATGGAAAAGATAGGGCTTAAGAGGTCTAATCTAGCCTAACCCTATGAACGACTTAGCATGAATGAGATTTGGCAAGACTCAACCAATTTCAATTTTGCCATGAGATAACAACTCAACTGAAATTAGTGCGATCTTCTAAGGTAATAATGATGTTCAATGCATCAAAGATCAAGGACACTACTACGAAGGTACATATCCTAGATACGAAAATGCTTGAAGGTTAAGGACTCAAGGTGTTTTCCAGTCGACCACGCAAGGCGTTCTTACAATCAGCAAGAAGCTAGTGGTTTGGATTGCGAATCCTACCAAATATCAAATCTCACACTTAGTCTTTCTAATTAACAAACTACTTTGATTGAGCGTGATTCAAGTACATCCAACAACCATGAAGATAACTCAAGGAACTTGCAACAAAACACCATAACTTCAATATTTTATTGATTTCCAAGTCATCATATACAACAATTGCTTGAACTTCTCTCTTCAAGACTCAATCTTGCTACAAAATAAAAATTGCTTATAATTCTAATCTCTCTATTTTGCTCTTAACTCTATTCTCTATTAACTGACTATTACAAATGAAATGAAAATGGGGGTATAAATAGCATCCCCAATTACAATGAAAGGTCCAGATCGAAAGCAAACCAACGGACAAGATCAAGACACCTAAACCCTAATTAGGGTTTATTACAAATGACCTCCTTTTTACTGAACAATATTAAATACATAGCCAAATATTAAATTTGGCACGAAAATCTAGGAGGTATCAACCAATGAGAAATAAGATGTCATGTCATCTGTAACAACCTTTCATCTAGAATCTTATTCCCTTTCCAATTTTCCTTCTTAGCATATGCAATGAATTTTGTCACAATTCCTTCGATTTCTGTGATTGGAATCTCGGGAAGATTCTTGATACTCTCTTCTAAGTGGATAACTTGATCAAATGCATCTAGAAGAGCCGTGTCCCAAGTAGGTTCAAGTTCCTTTGTTCTATCAATCAGGAGCATGGTGGCATACATCTGATCATACTGCTCATCTGTAACATCTGCGTCCTTGCGAAAGATGATAGTGATTCTATCCTCAAACTCTTGTAAATCCACATCTGTCTCGACCTCGATCCTCCTGCCAAGAATGGTACGAAGTACCTCAAATGCTCTGTCCTGGATCGGATTGATCACCTCCTCAACTTGACCACATCTAACGCTGATGTCCTCAAAGAGAACACTCTTTATATGGAGTAAGGTTGACCACTGAAACAAACTGTGAGAATCACCTTCTAAGATCCTCTCTTGTGCTAAAATTTTTCTAGATGTATGTCTTATAACTCTCAAGACAGGGATGACAACGTCCTTGGTATGGGCAAATGCAGCTACTGTTGCCATCAATCTGTGGATTATCTCAAGAACTTGGATAGCCTGATGGGTGATCTTCGACATCCTTGTAATAAACTCAATGGCCACCGTGTGAGATCTATCCATCCAATTACATGTACGCTGAACCATATTCCTGAATCTTTCTGCTTCATTGATTGATTGAAGGGGCAATGCCTGCAATGGTGATCTAACTGGATCCTGACGTCCCAAAGGTTCATTGATGTGACTGAAATATGTTCTCCATGCACCGACCTCTCTCTCAAGCTTTCTATTCTTTTCTACTTCTTCTCTAAACTTATCCTTCAATGCCTCAAATGTGTCGGTGGCATCATCTAAAGTCTGCTCTGCTGTGGATGGTCCTAACTCAATAGTCTGTATATGATAGTCCTCTGCTAGGATCTCACCCTCATATTTGTCTGCTGCCGGTGTAGCTATCTGCAGTTTTCTAGATCCAGTCTCATCTCGAATCATCTTGGACATCTTTGTAGCCTTCTTCTTCTCTGTTGTCATATGTGAGCGTCCAACAAGGCTCTCTAGATCGATTGCACTGTCCTCGTCCTCAATTACGATCACCTTAGTCAATCTCTCCTTCAACCAGTCTGGGATATTTGATCTTGTCTCTTGAACTTGAATTTCTTTGTGTACTACTTCTTCTTGTCTGGGAGGAGATGTTACTTCATTATCATTATCTAAATCATAGTCTTGGAGAGATCCATCGGATGAAACATGCTGTGCCTGTTCTTCCTCCTGTCTATCATTCTGTACCATCGATTCCATGGATTCTTCCACTCGAACTGCTCTATCTTCTGGCCTGGAAGAAGTACCTGGTGTTTGATCTTTGTTAGCACCTTGCTTTTTCTTGGAAGGCTCTTTCTTTTCTGATCTTTCCTTTCTCTTTGAACCTCTCGGATGGAGATTGCCCTCACTGGCACATCGAAGGTTACCTTCACCTGAATTCCTAGGATTAGGATTGCCTTCACTAACACTGGCTCCACCTTCGGCTGGCTTTTCTTCCAAAGTAAAAGACATGGCTATGCCTTGTTCTCTCAACTTCTGATGTTGAATGTCTACCCATCTGCGAGTACAAGACAAGACTGGTGCCATCAAATCATCTAAATCCACGGCCTCGGGCTCATTCCAATTCAAACTAATTGTTTTACTTTCTCTATCATATGAAGATTGGATGTGCCTGCCGTTGTCCTGAGCTTGGTCGGCTACTCTGTAAATCTTACATTTCCTGATGAAATCCAAAGGCAATCTAGAATGTATCTTGCGTTTCACTTCAAGATCATCTAGGAGATTCATCATAAAATCTTCAATTTGGTATTCATGTCTAAATCTTCTACCGACTGTCTCTTCTAAATGTCCATGAGGATCAAAACTATTCCTCCAAGCAAAAGATGAAAAAGGATACAAGGCTAACTCCCTCTCTGCGTCATCCATGGCTGAGACATTGGGACATACCTCAACTGAATTACCCAAAATAATAGGTACCTGAACTCCATTCTGATGTCTGTGTCTGAATGCCTTCACATATGCTGCCAACTGCCTTGTTACTTCAAGTAACACAATTCTATCTGTCGGGTACCTCGGCAACATATATGGAGGTAAAGGACATCCATACACTCTAATGTAAGTGAACTTGGGAAACTGAATGAACCAAGCACCGTACCTCTTGATTAACTCCTGGGCATCCTGAGATAATCTGTTGTGAATCCCTCCTTGCAACGTCCTGGTGATGTTCATCGTGAAAGTATCATTGATTAACTTGTAGTTCTTCCCTGGTGGATGATGCAAGTAGGTATAGGATTCACAAACTCTGACCTCGCCGGGTCCTCTTCCAATCACTCCTCTGTGAGGTAGTCCTGCGTACTCAACGCTCCTGATTAAGGCATAAATGACGTATGAACTCATGTGGAAGGACTTAGTAGCCCTGAGTCTTCTCAACTGTACGTCTAAGCAATGGCTAATTATCCTAGCCCAATGTATTGTACCCTTCCCTTGAACAATCACCTGGATGAAATAAAACATCCATTTCTCAAAATAGAAGGCATGAGGTGCTCCTGTAACTCTGTTGAGCATGGTGATCAAATCTCTGTACTCCTCTTGGAAATCGATCCGGTGTGGTGTGTTCGGTACTTTGCTCAGACGGGGACGACTCTTGAGTAGCCAGTTCTTGTTGATGATGCTTAGACAAGCATCTGGATCGTCATCGTACACTGATCTAGCTCCTTCAATGCTCTTGTATATCATGTCCCTGTGCTCTGGAAGATGGAAGGCTTCACTTATGGCCTCCTCTGAAAGGTACGCCAAAGTGTTTCCCTCATTGGACACAATTGTCCTGGACTGTGGATTGTAATGACGGGCACACTCGATCATCAACTCGTGGCACTGAATAGCTGGAGGAAAACCGGCCGCCTTAATGATGCCACTCTCTATTATTCTCCGGGCGACAGGTGATGGCTTGCCGATGTAAGGGACCTCTCGGAACTTCTTCGTGCTAAAGTTTCCCAAGTTTGTATCTCCAATGTTGCTCCACTTGGACACGATCTTGGTCTCCACCTCTTCAGTCTTCTGATCTTCTTTCATGAGAGCCGAGCGACTGGTGGATGCTCCCGCCTTTGGGGTCGCCATACCTACACAACATTTCATTATAAGAAATAGATTTTGCAATAAATAACGTAGATAAGAGAGATAGGTTTTAGGAAACCTCATGATAAGTCCCTAGAGTTATCATTTCCTAAAAAAAAAACAACGATTGAGCTAAGAGATTCAAAATTTCAAAATTCAAAAAAATGAAATATGACGATGAATGAATAAAGCAATAACAATTAAATCGCCATACCTTGATAGAGAGCTAACTCTAGAATGCAAAAACAAAATTCGCCTAGGCAAAATTTGAGGTATAAGATAATCTTCAATATGATTCCCTCAAAATATACTTCGCCACCTCTGGAGAGAACGTGATCTTCAAGTAACGCCTTAGACGTGGTCTTAAATGATCTCCAAATTCGCCCTTGGTGTGGTCTTAGATGGATCTCCAAGTTCGCCCTTGGTGTGGTCTTCAAATTCGCACCACCTTTTGATAACTACGCGCCACCCTTGGATGAATGAAATTCGCACCACCTTTGGTCTTCAACGCAATTCGCACTCCACACAAGATGATACTAGCGCCACCTTTGGTTTGAAATCGCACCACCTTTGAACACACTTCGCACTATATTCGCCTCTTCTTGATTCGCATGAAGAAAGGTAAAAATGATTATGTAAAAATGAACGTTTCACTCCCCTTATAAATAGCGCTCATACCCTTTCACCTCTTAGGCCGACTTGACAAATAAAACCATTTTTTAAATGATTTGCAATAAAATAACCAGGCCGACTTGCCTAATTGGGCGCTTCAAATCGATTTTTATATTAATTAAATAATTAATTATTAATGCCTTGCGCTTTTTTAAATGAAAATTTCGATTTTTAATAAAGGCAAAAAATAATTAATAAAAGATAACGCCATATTAAATGCTAAATAAAAATGGATTTTCAATTTTTTAATCGATTTAGCATTTAAGGAAATTTAAATTTGTTTGTTTGGCGCCAAAATTGGAAAACAAAGGGACGTACCTCATCGCTCTGGTCCCTTGGAGAGGGACAGGAGCGATTCACCATTTTGTCTTGACTTTTGCATTTCTTACGTCCAACTCCTTCATCTCCACGTTGAAAATCGATCACCTTGATGGTCCTTCGAATTTGATCGCCTTGTGTGCGCATATGGGTGTCCTTTAAGTGCACATCGCCCTGGTCCTTGTCCAAAGGACAGGAGCGATCCTCTTGTTTTCATGTCTATCTTGCATCTTTTAACTTCGATTTTTTATTGTGGGCGAATAGCATCCTTTGTTCGTGTCTTTTGCGCTTATTCCATTTGCTCGCATGAAGTTTTGAGTGTATTAAAGGGATCATCGCCCTTGTCCCTTGGAGAGGGACAGGAGCGATCCATGTCCTTTCCTTGACCTTGTCAACTTTGCACTTCGATCTTCATTGTAATGCCCTTCAAACGTCGTCCTTCACCTTACCTAACCTTGCTTCGCTTTGATCTTTGAAGGAACGTGCGTGCTTTTGATGATATCGCCCTGGTCCTTGTCCAAAGGACAGGAGCGATGTGAGGCTTTTACATTATTTGGCAATGTTTGGACGTTCAACACTTTTGCAAATTATCTTCAAACGATGCCTTGGACCATATGCTATCTTAAGACGTCTTGACTTAGCTTGATCTTGAAGCAAAACAAGGAATCCAAAGCAAATCGCCCTGGTCCCTTGGAGAGGGACAGGAGCGATCCTTCCCTTGTGGCCACTACCTCACTTTGCCAGGTTCCAAGTTTATATTCAACGGATTCGTCCCTCTTCACCCCATTCGTCCATGGCTTGACATTGTTTGGAATTTTGCAAAAAGAGGTAATTATATCAAAAATCGCTCTGGTCCCTTCCTGAGGGACAGGAGCGAACTAGGCATTTAGCACTGTTATGGGCGTCCCAAAAATCTTCAATTTATATTCAATGCGTTCATCTCATGTTTTCCCTTGTTTTTGAACGTAAACTTGCCTTGACCCTTGTCTGGATTTTGCAAAATGGAGGAAATCGCTCTGGTCCCTGGGAGAGGGACGAGAGCTACAAGGTACCTCGCCCTGGTCCCTTGGAGAGGGACAGGAGCGATTTAGTCAATATAGGTCATTTTCCTTCATTTTTTGCATCTCAAATTATATTCATTTGCCAAAGTATCTTCCTTCGGACGTCCTCCAATTGCTGAGTCATCAAAATCTTGCATGGACATGGCGAAATTTGAATTGTAGCTCCGGTCCTTCACTGAGGGACAGGAGCGATTTTCTTCCTGGAGGCCTTTCTGTGCTCATGAAAATCTTCAATTTATATTCAATGGAAAGATCTTGTCGTTCTCCATCACTTCAAACGTAAACTTCGTCTGGACTCTGCAAGGACAATGAGATATTTGAAATTGAGCTCCCGTCCTTCACTGAGGGACAGGAGCGATTTTGCTCCTACAGGCCAAAATAACAAGATTTTTCACATTTTAACACTTCACGAGGCGAAAACAAATCAATTCCAATGCCCAGGATCAAACTTCAAAAAAGTCAAAATTTGGTCAAAATATTCAATCAGACAAAAATTCACATTGACGGTCATCATTTAGACAAGTTTAAGCTTTGCATGAACATTCCAATTGAAAATTAGACCATTTTGGCGAATTTATTGCATTCAAAATTTGCATTCTAGAAAAGAAAGCTCAAAAGCTCTCAAAAAAATGACTGGATTTTGGCTTGAAAAGGCAAGATTTAAAACCCTAAGGCTTAGCCCTAAATCCAGACAACTAACGGACTAACAAAACCCTAAAAACGAAAGCGAAAACAAGCGAAAAAGAGGGGGTCCCCATTTGCGATGGGGCGATGTGTGAAATGGTCACAACACTACCCTCATTGGCTCACTTGGTATCCCCGCAGGCATTAGCAGTGGCTACCATACCCCCGCAGGCTTTGATAGTGAATACCCCAGTGAGAGATGTCACCCCAGTTGGCGTGTTGTTCTAGAAAATTGTTGAAGGCTCCCCATGGGCACCAGCTCGACCGTCCTTACCCCAGGTTGGACGGGCTATCGCGGGAGTAATGCTACCAAAAGGGAAAGTCGTACAAGCACCTACAGTCGGGGCGGTATGACCAATTGAGATAGTCGCACGCACACCTCCAACAGTCCACCGTACGGAGGATACACTTGCAGCTAGGACAGTACGATCAATCGTACCTTTGACAGCTCACCGTACGGATGATGTACAGATGGCAACACTCTCGAAGAGGGGTGTACGAATGGTAGTACCAAAAGGAGGTGTGCAGGTGACAGTGGCCGAAGGGCAGATCAGACTGGAGGTAGCGGCGTGCATACCGATGAAGGGCCATTACAGGAGGAGTTGGTCGTACTAGATGCTCTTGTCGCAAGGGAGGTTGATCAAGAACAGGACATGGATGCATCACTGGCAGATTGGCTGGGAAGGTTTGCCCTTGCACCCCAGGCACCTTCACCCCCTTCACCGCGTACTACGGCAGTTGGCGAGGAGCAAATTCAGGAAGAGGGGATTGAACATCTAGAGCAGACTCTAAGGACAGGGGAGAGTGAACAGGAGCCTACGCGGAGTATTATCAATGTGGAAGATGCGAGCTTTCAATCTAGGAATAGCAGGATGAGGGAACCAGAGTCCCCACCAGGGAAGGATTCATCCGGGAGCCTTCATATCTCACAGCCAGACATATAGGACCCCGTCGACTCCATTCGACGGTTCATGACAGAACTGCAGGGCTTCACAGATGTAGCACATGCCATCGCAAACTTGGCCTTACACGTAGATATAGGAACCTTACTAGAAGCAGAGAAGCTTCTGGCATTTATGACCTCTAGATGTCAAGAGGAGTTCATGCAGCAGCTTGTCCACCATGGCTGGCTAGCAACCAAGACTCCTGAGATGGTGGCAGCCTGGCGAGATACACGCATCATGCACAGGCAAGGGGCCCTTGGCCCCACCTTGTAGGGCATGGAGACCTCCTAAGGGGAGCTATATTTTCAGATGCAACGGGCCCAGGCTGAACAACGAGTTGCTAAGGAGGAGACCGCCATACTTCAGCAGAAGTTGGATAAACAAATAGAACTCGCCACTATGGAGAAGCTGATTCGAACATAGCTTGAGGAGGCGACCGCACTACAAAATTCACAGATGAAGGCATTGGAGGAGAGGGTTTCGGTGCTAACACGCGAGGTGGAGCAAAAGGATAAGAATTTGATGGAGGCAGCTCTTATGGTGAAGAAAGCTCCTAAATGCTAGCTAATTGCCGAGAGAAACTTACGGCTCCTGCAGCAGCCCCGGCAGTAGACTTCCGCCTCTGCCACTCCAAGGACGTCTTCTCATTCCTCTCAGTCTTAGTTTCAGTGTCCAGCTCCCATTTTGTCTTCGTCATCTGGAAGACGACTACTTTTTGGAGGGGTTGATGTAAGGCACTAATTAGGCTAATAATTATATTTGCTAAGTTATAGTTTGTGTAATAAAACAGTCGTCGATTCCCGTAGTGGTGAGTTGGCAGTTGTGACGGTTGGCACCTTCGCCAACCATTGGGTGACTATATAAGTACAATGTAAGGGAATCAAATGGTATTGTTGTTGTAATGTGGATGTAATGAACATTTTGGAATGCAATAGAAGAAAATCTTTCTGCCATATTGTTGTGAACATTACTTTAATTAATGTTCTGAGTACAATCGTAGTTGTTGGTTATATGTTTTGTGCTTATTCTGTTCATTCTGGAGAACTTAAGTAACTCACGATAGGGAACAAACAAGAACGAACCGTTAAACTAAATCTAAAAAGCTAAAAAGCTTAAAAAGCTAACTCTGTCTTATAATTAAAAAAGCAGTAGTCAAACTAAATTAATTAAACAAACTAAAAGAACTAAATGACCATTACTAGCATAATTACAGGTAACTAACTAAAATGATTTACACATTTTAATACCCTCCCTTAATGGTCACTCTATCTATTAAACCAAGTTGCCCTCGAAATTTGACAAACTTTGTCGGGCTTAGAGACTTGGTGACGATATTTGCAGTCTGATCTTCTATTGGAATGTACTGCAATATCGCAAATCCCAAGGTATATGTCTACAGAAAAAACTGTGTTTTTTCTCAAATATTCTACAAAAAACTAATGTTTAAAAATCCTTCGATTTTTCTGAAAAAAAATACAAAAAAAATCTACCACAAGAAGCACCAAACCCTAGGCATTGATGTGAAACCCAAGAAATAGAAACACCAAAACCTGATCCAATGGCACAAACCCTAGGTTGTCAGTACACAACCACGATGTTTTTCTTTTTAAAAACGCAGATAATAAAATTTTTAAATCTGCAAAGCTCGGTGGGTGCAAAAAAAAACAGTAATTTTCCCGCATATCTGGGTACGAACAAAGGTTGCGACAAATCACAGCCCAAGGAAAGACCATCGTTTACGGACAGGCGCAACCATGGATGAACCCAAAAAATCAAGCCACCAAAAATCACTGACTAAAGCCATGAAAATCGTGCAGGAACAAAGGCTGTGGAAGTTGGAAAAAATCCGCAAAGGGAAAACGCGAAAATAAACTCACAATTTTTGTAGAAGAAAAGTGGAAAATTTGTCGCTATGAAAGCCTATGAAATTGTGATCTACAAAAACACGACTTGACAAAAACCCACAAACAAATTCCACGAAAAATTTTCACAACCCTCGAAGTGGCAAAATTGCCCAGAACAAAAAAAGAATTTGATATTTTTCGCTAAAAAATATGCCTTTTGAAAAATATTTAAAATAAAAAATTTCAAAAATTTTATTTTCATGCTCTAATACCATGAAAAATAATTAAATGAACTTATTCATGAATATACAACGTATATATAGAGAATTACAAGACGGTGTTCTAAAAAGAACGAACAATTAAACTGAAGCTAAAAAAGGCTTAAAAGCTTAAAAAGCAAAAAAACTAAAAAGCTAACACTATCTTCTAATAAAAGTAGTAGTTAAACTAAATTAATTAGACAAACTAAAAGAACTAAATGACCATTACTAACATAACTAAAGGTAACTAACTAAAAAGAATTAAATATTCTAATACTTATGGATGTCTAGAATAAGATATTGACTTAAGAAGGAGGAAAAAGAGTGACCTATGGGCTTCTCCAACTGGGAGTATGGTAGAGGCAACAAGTGTCTGTTGAATTTCGGTCATTTATTACATTTAATGTAATGTTTATCTTGCAAGTATAGATGTCCATGTTGGAGGTAAGCTATTGCAAGCTAAACCAAAGAAACGGGACTCGGACTCGGCTCGGACTCAGCAAGGCCGACACGGACTCGGCTCCAGACTCGGCTCGACTCGGGAAATTGAAAAACTCAAGAAATTTAGAGATTTTTAAAGATTTAAAACTTGTTTCAGGCACCCTTTATTGAATACACCTTAAAGACACAATAACATCATCAAACTCGGCTCATTTGATTACATACACAAGTATACATCAATCACATAAGCATAAATGCAAATTGTAGCTAAAGGAAATAACAAACATAGATATATAAATATTGTCAAATGTATACAATATTACAAAACTCATGGAATAAAAAATCCATGTCATCATATGATCATCATCAAATGTTTCATAGAAATACCAAAGGTAAATACAACTACAAGCCTATGGCTCAGAGGAGCCTGCACCGTCCGGCCCCGGCCCCCTGCGAAGGCGTCTAAGGTAGGTCCTAGATGATTCGAGAGCCATAGCCGCTCCTCGTGACATCATGCCATGCTCACCAACATCAGGAACATTCGTGTCACTATCTTCCTCTGAATCTCCTGTCCCTGCTTGTGCTCTCTGCTCCTCCTCTGCCATGGCTACAGTCCCAACCTCTATATCTACCTGGTCGATCCAATCAATGTCAGACTCGGAGCTTAAATTTTCCCTACTTCTATCGACGCAGTTTCCCCCCATATTTTTCGACGGGGGTTTGGGGGCAGCGCCCCCAAGGTGGGGTCAAGGGGCATCGTTGTATTATTTTTCTATTGGCTGACATGTTGTAACCCTAATTTTTCTCATTCTCAGGCGAAGGTTGTAGTGAACAAAGACGATACCATTCATTTAAAAAAAACTTTTTAAAATGTATTTTTTTTGTCATTTTACTAACCCAGCCAGTAGCCTAGTTTGGGGCTCGGGACTCGCCAACTCGGAGAGTCTAGCGAGTTTGCTTGCCAGACTCGGACGAGTCCGAGTCCCAGCGACTCGGCGAGCATGACTCAGACTCGGACTTGCCGAGTTTAGGCGAGTCCAGGCGAGTCCCGTTTCTATGAGCTAAACCAATGTCTTTTTGAATTCCATGGAGGCAATCCAAGGGTTGTGGTCGTGAGTAATGAAGAGTCTTCTTTGGGAACCTTCATTGTTGGTTTTGAAGCTCTTACAATTCTATAAATTCATCCTTTGGGTGTAGATTTTATGTACAACAGAATGTGGAACAATTGAATGTAGTTTTCTCTACAGAAATGAAGGACGGATGGGAGGCATAAGGAAGTTGTACACATGTACATAGATGCTGCTATGGCAGAGGGAAAGAGGAGAACGAAAATGATCGTATTGTAAGCACTACTTTTATTGTTGTTAATACAAGCTTGTCCTCTCCTCTTAGTGGAGTATTTTCCTGCAAGGGTTTCTCCCTATAAATCCTGTGTTATGTGTGGATGTTGTGTTGCTCATTTATGCCTTATTGCTGTTATCTTATGCTGATGTTGATCATTATTTATTGTTGTTATAAGTTCACATAAGATAGGTTTATTAAGGATGGTTAGCAAACTGATTTTCGGCATCATAAAGAAGAAGGATCAAATCATGGGTTTTCAACAATTAAGGTAATTTAATTTTCAGATTTACATACGAGTTTCTGATTTTCATCCAAGCCTTCAATCTGCTCCTTTAATTAGTTTATTGGATACAGATTGATCTTCACAATCTCTCGTATTGAACCTGTTTATTTCCCAACATTTGGTATCAAAGTTGAAGGTTATTGGTTCTAGGTGTTCCTCTATTTTTTGTTTCTTAGCTTGGCAAGCTTGTGAGAATTATTTCCGAGGAATTAAAGGTTGTTGGAAGGCTTTTGGGGCTGCAATAAATGTTCAATGAGTTAACTCTATTTTGCAGATTTGTGAGATTGGAAACCATGGATATTATCAATGTGATCTATGTTAAGCATTTGAAGTTCATGCTTATGGATCTCCATGGAGTTGCTCATTCTTATGGATCTTCAAGGAGTTTGATAATATGTATGTATCCTCTTGTTTGGTGGTTTTGTTCCTTTACCTTGTGGTCATGTGTACTGAGAAAGTGTTCATGTTGGATGAGTATGGACATCCCAGTCACATGGAGATACACCAACTATTTGGACTAAGGAATGGAGTGCTTTTGTTGGGTTCATGATTTTAGACCATGGTTACATGAAAGCACTAGAAGATAAGCCACTGACCTCTTTGGGTGTTGTGGAGCTGATATGTTTCATATGGTTTAAGCTGCTGAACAACTTTCCTTTCCTTTCTTGGGTTGCAGTGATCTCTTGTTTTCAGTTGTTGGGTTTTGTAGATTTGTGGTATTTTAATTGGTTAGATGACATGTATAATGTGAATGTTTGGATATTTGAATGGATTTCAGATTTACAGAGATGGTTTCGTAGGTTTTGCATGTTAAATAAAATTTGAGGTATGTAGATCTGTGAAATGATTGGATTCGAGGTATTTTGGATGGAGATAGTTACAGATTTGCATGGCTTCTTGGAAGGCTCTTATTGATCTATGGTTAATCCTATGTGGATTTGTTTGGCAAATCAGGTCTAGCATTCATTTTGGTGTTTTTAGCCTTTGAAATCCACACGTTATGCCTGATTCTCTCTATTATGCATGATACCGATGTGAGGTTGTATCTTTCAATTATTTGAGGTTGGAGCACTGATTATGTATTTCTTCTTTGAGATGTTGCATATGTGCTGATCCTGTAGATTGTCTAATGAGGATTTGGTTTGGTAGGCCCTTGTTGTTGGTCATCATTATTGCATTGGTATGATTAGTGAAATGAGAAAAGGATTTTATTGGGAGTACCTAATATTGTTGATCATTTGAAACTTAGCAATAGATTGTGGTGCATTAGAAGCTCTGTTCACTCTTAGTGAAGTTTTTGGTAATGATGTTGTTCATGATGCCATGTATAACTTGGTATCACTTTCAATGGGAGCTTAATGTAGTTACATAATATGTTCTATCTTCTTTGTTTCAAGATTTTGGTTCTAAGTTGTTGTGGTTGCAACGTATTGTGGGCCATGGACAATCTTTGATTAAAATATGGATGATATTTTGCAATGGGTGTTGGTGTTATGAGGAGCTCTTAGGTTTTGCTTTTAGATTGCAGTGAGAGTTTGACATCTTTGGTTCTATTGACAAAGGATGTGCAGTTGTATCTTATTGGTTTGGAGATCGTGGTTTGACTCTTCCTTTTGGGAGCTCTTGGTTGAGTTATTTGATCATGTTGGAGCCGTGGAGGATATTCAGTTAGTGGTTGTCATGATACTTGGAGAGCATTGTTACACAGTTCAGTGGGAGCTTTGGTAGTGATGAGGATTCATCATTTGATGATGGATGATTATGCTGACATATTGGTGCCATGGAGGACTATTGAGTCTTTGGTGAGGTGGTGTTGTTTCTCTTTGGTTTTAAGTATTAATCATTTGCATGGAGCTTCATAATTTTGCAAGATTGCATTTGAAGTTAGCATGTATTGATTGGTTTATGTTCATGGAGACTAGAGATACTTTGGTGAGGCTATGAGATCTCATGTTTTTTGGGATCGTGTTGAGATGGTGACTCTTTGATGAAGATTTCAGCAGAAAGAAAGAGGAGCCTACACTTGGTTATGGATGTGAATCCATTCTGAAACCGAAGAGAAAATATTGTATTTAGGGCATATAATCAGTGCTCAAGGTGTTTACGTGGATCAAGAGGAAATACAGGTAATTTTTCACCAAAGACCTTGACACAATTCAGAGTTTTCTTAAGTCTTTGAAGTTACTATAGGAGGTTTGTTAAGGGAATCTCATAGGGTCACAGCTTTGACAGATTTCACAAAGAAGGGAACTTTCTTATGGTTAGATTCAGTACAATGAGCTTTTCAAAAAATTAACGTAATGAGTACATGTCATGTTAGTTGGTCCTAGTTTCTCACTTCCTTTTGTATTAGAGTGTGATACTTGAGGAGAAATGATTGGGGAATTTTTTATGCCAAATGGGTATCCCATATTATTTGAAATTTGGAAGCTTAGAGAGATAAAAAGGGATTTTCAATCTATGATAAAAAAATGTTAGCCATATTGCATAACTTGGCCGATCCGAGCAATATTTAGCTTGTGGTAGATTCGTGGTTGATACTGACCACGATAGCTTGAAATTCTTCCTAAACCAAAGTTATTTGAATGATAGACAACAAAAACGGATATGTTTCAAGATTATCAATTTGATATAGAGTATCCTAACAGTGAGACTAATGTTGTATTTGATGCTTCATCTAGAAAACCATCTTTATGCTCTGTTTGATAAATCGATTGATTGGAGAGTTACTCTAATAGCAAAGTATGCAAAGAATGCATTTACTAATGTTCTTGAGGGAAGAATGCATTTGCGTTGCCCCTTGATCCCAACTTGGGGGCGCTGCCCCCAAAACCCCGTCATAAAATTAACGGGGAAATTGCGCTAATAAAAGTAGGAAAATTTTAACCTTGAGTCTCATTAGGCTCCAATTCCATATAACAACATATAATTTTATTTGGTGCATCAAGAGTTGGAAAGGAAGAGTTTGCATCTCATTTGAACATATGATGACATGGATTTTTTATTCCATGAGTTTTGTAATATTGTATACTTTTGACAATATTTATATATCTATGTTTGTTATATCCTTGAGCTATAATTTGTGTTTATGCTTATGTGATTGATGTATACTTGTGTATGTAATCAAATTAGCTTCTATTTGATGATGTTATTGTGTCTTTAAGGTGTATATAATAAAGGGTGTATCAAACAAGTTTTAAATCTTGAAAAATCTCTAAATTTTTTTATTTTTCACTTTCCGGAGTCTGAGCCGAGTTTTGACTCTCGAGTCTGGGTCCCGAGTCGAGTTGCCCTCGCCAAGTCCGAGCCGAGTCCGAGTCTCGTTTCTATGATTACATGCCACCAAAATAAAACATGTCATTCCAATAGGATTGTTTTGCACTTATTGATTATATAAACTTCATCATTGGCCTTCCAAGTCTTCAAGCAAAGGATTTTTATTTTTTTTGTAGTTGAAAAACTAACCAAGTATGCTCATGTCTTTGCTATATTTTTTGAGTTCAAGGCACCACAAGCAAGTAGTTTTTGTTTTAGAGATATTCAAACTTCATGGTTTGTCTAAGGGGATGAGTGACATGGATAGCAAGATCCTTAGTTTATTTTGGCAGAAGCTCTTTTAGTTGGTAGGAACTAAATTAACTATCACTAGTTATCACCCTCAAACAAATGAGCAAATAGAGATTGTGAATAAGTGGGTTAGAGGGTATTTGAGAAGTTATGCAGCAAGTAAACAAACAACATAGATCAAACTGCTCTATGTTGAGGGGTATTGCTACAAACATAACATCACATATCCATTGGAATAATTCCATTCAAGGATTTATATGAATATGAAGCACTAACTTTTGTTTATTTGGTTAATATAGACAATACATTGCCATGAGTAAGAGACATGGTCAAGCAAAGTCAAGAAATTTTGGATTTACTTAAGGAAAATCTTTAATGAGTACAAACTTAGCAAAAGATGGATGCAGATTGTCACCAAATTTGCATTACTTTTGAGGTTAGAGATATAGTTCTCTTGAGGTTGCAGCTAACTTGACAATCTTTCCTCAAAAAAAGTGAAGCTGACAAGCTCAAGTCTCGCTTGTATGAACCTTACAAGATCATTTGAAGGATTCGAGAGGTATCTTATGAGCTCAACTTACCAAATCATAGCAGGATTCACAATGTATTTCATCCTTCATGCCTCAAAAGAACACTTGGACGGCACATCTTTCCTTCAGAAAAGTTACCTCCTCTCGATGATAAAGGCAAGTTGATTTTGATACTTGAAGCCATCATTGACAAAAAAGAAAAAAAATCCAGGGATAGAAACATGATAAAATATTTGGTGCATTGGAAGGGTCTCCAAACTAAAGATGCCATGAGAAGCAGTGAGATACTTGAGGATCACAATCTGCAATTTCTTGAGAGCAAGCAATTTTGGGAAAAGTGAACTGTCATGTCCCATTTTCTAATCTACTTGACTCATTTATAGATTTTTTAGTCCTAAGCCAATCTATGTTGTTACGGTCATTGCTAGACCTGTTAGCTCGAAATGAAAATAGATATGCCCACCACTTGACTCATTTGATTACAAGTTTATGAGGTTCCTCTAGTGAAGGCAGGTCCCAAGTTAGGGGATTTTCATAACTAAAAAATATATAGCTAGATAAATAAAACCATGATTAAAATCAAGTTGAAAATTTCTTGAAATTAAAAATGTTGGCATACTCATAAATTCGGCGTGCAACACAAGAATTGGCAAAAATCATCAGTTCGGCAACAATCCAATTCATCTGTAAAATAATATCAAATAATATTAATTAACAAGAAATCAAAGTCATCAAATAAGACTTCACAATGAAGTAAGCTTTGAAAATACTTTTAAATTTTAAAGAGAAGTTTACATACTGGTAGACTTAGTTTTGTCTTGACATCCACAGGTTCTTTGCCCTCATCGAGGTCAAAACCTAATTCTGTACTTGACAACTCCAATGCACCTTGGGATTCTCGGAAAGATCGTCGAACCTGCTCAAATATTTTGACAACTACATTATAAATACGATATAATAATTATACCTAAAATAGCACAATATATCATTCATATTTATAACTCAACCTCCATTTACGAACCAAGCGAAATATGCCAGTCCTTAAAATAATCTTACAACAAAATGGACATACTTGAAGTAAAACTTCATCTTTAAGGAGAACAAAATTCCCCATAAAATAATCAAATCATCTATCACCAAAATTTCTCAACTTTTAATAAGACATTCTTTTGGATCTAAGTTAAGTTTTCTATTTAGTGAATATAAAACATAGGTCTATAACTAGCGCATCATACATGAGCTCATTGTAAGATTTTAAAAAAATTGAGCAAGATAATCTACCATACTTATACGCAACTATTAGGGTGTTCCTAATGTAAAATTATATGCTTAGTTCTTACAGAAGCACATAAATAGAGTCAAAAAATTCCTTTAGACTTCCTCAAGTTTGACCAAAAATTTCATTCAAATTAAGTCATATATCCTTTTTAGAGAATATTAGGCCTAAATAAGCACATGTACTAATGGATGATTCCTAATGTATAGATATATGTTTGAGATGCAGCACAAACATTAAAACTAATATAAACAAAATGAGGACAGTTAATGAACCACCAAAATTGATTGAATGTCTTCCTTAGAAAACATGAATACAATATATTAATTGAGACACTAAGCAACATGAAAACATCTAAAGGTCAAAAATTTATTTGAAAGTCAATCAATACTCAAACCAACAAACCCTGATTCAATCACTACTCAAGGAAGTTTGAACGTATGCGTGTTGTTTAGAGTGCATGCATACTAAAACAAGCACAACCACATAGAATATTGTAAACAATAAGCATCAAGACAAAATAAGAAATGTTGGGTAGCATACAAACACCCAATGTACAGTAAGAACCTACACATCCAAGAAAGTAAAAAAGGAATAAAAATTTCCAAAATATGATTTTTAGTTATTAGTGATAAGATTGCTTGAAACATAATAAGATTAGGGCATGCCCCTTTATAGAAAAAACCAGAGTTCCGTGACTCGCGGTGAGTCACGCGAGTCAGCGGGTCGGGTGACCCTTGTCGGGTCACACAGACCCTGACCCGGGCTCAGACGGGTCAGGGGGCGTGACTCGCCTGACTCGCCAAGTCAGCGAGTCACTCCCTGACTCGCCGAGTCCGAGGGTCGTGACCCGGCCGGCGTCACTTAAAAAAGTGCAGTCAAAAAAACAAAAAAAACATAACATTTTTTAATGATCACTCTAGAGGAAGTTGACCCCAAGTCCGATTGGCTCACTGAGTCCACCGATCCAGTATTCACTGATGAGGATTTTGAGTGGGTTGACCAGGCAGACAGAGAGGTTGAGGCTATAGCTATGGCAAAGGAGGAGGATAGAGCACGATCAGGCACAGCACCTATGGCTACTCAAACTGGCACATCACAGGCAAAGACTATGGCTACTCAGTCATCCAAGACATACCTTAGACGCCTTTCTAGGAGGCAGATAGACGAGGCAGAGCCTGAGCCAGAGCCTGAGCCATAGACTTGTTTTTGTTTACACTTTACAATTACATATATGTTTGGGAACATTTGAAGTCATGGATTTTATATACATTCGACAACATTTATAACTCTATATATCTATGTTTTCTAATTCCTTCAACTACAATTTACATTTCTACACATGTGATGGATGGATGTTTATGTATGTGATCAAATTAGCTTCTTTTTGATAATGTTATAGTGTCTTTAAGCTTAATTCAATAATGGGTGTATGAAACAAGTTTTAAATCGTTAAAAATCTCTAAATTTCAAGGGTTTTCTTATTTTGCCGAGTCCGAGCCAAGTCACAAGCCGAGTCAACCTTGCCGAGTCAAAGCCGAGTCCGAGTCTGGGAACTTTGGAAAAAACTATATATGCAAACTATCCTCTAAACTAATACGGCATCAATTGATGATTATAAGCCAGTGATGCTAGATGCTCAATCACTTCCATCCGTTATTACATTTGTCCAAGTTCAAACATCTTCCATCATCATTGATCACCAACCCAAAATTATGCTATCAAAATGCTTGGGTCCATAATGTGGCTTCATCCATCCAAGGAATTCTCCAACCCAAGAACTAGGCCTCACCACTCAAAACTTATTATTGGTCTATAAACAATAAATATCCAATTTTCTCACACATGCATACCCACCAAAAGGATTTTTATCCTACCACATAGGCATTGTCTCAAAGTTACCCAAAATATGAAATCAATATGGTATGTCCCAAAACTCATAAAACTTAATATTCTAGTATCAACTTTATGACCCTAAGCTACCTAGCACTTCAACTTAGTTTGAATGAACATAAAAAAAAATGACACAAAAATACAATACCTATTGATGTATTTTTTAGACACCTCTAACACAGAATAAAATACCAAAGGTATTCTATCCTCTCTTGATCAAAATTTTCTTGGATGTTGAATTATATGACCAACCAAGATGACTCCAAGGTTTCTATTGTCAGGTCTTGACATATGGATAGCTCAATGGTTTGATGTGTTTGCTGGTAATCCAAGGGGACTTATGTTGAATACTTGAATATTGACCATTTGGATGTTGCTAGAACATGGAAATTAACTTGATTAACAAAGGGCAAAAGGATAGGTTTTGGGGAGTCTAAATCTAATCCTAAGAATGTAGAAACGATGGACAACCTTTGGTGAAACTCATCTAAGACATGCTTCGACATTCAAAGCAACAAATCCACAAAGCTTAGTGCAATCTTCTAAGGAGAGCAAAATGATGTTCAAATCACTACTAACAACAAGGATACCATCAAGGCAATGCATATCAAAGTGTGAATAGCAATTGAAGTTAGGCTCATTTAAGGATTCCATTTGACCACACAAAACAACCTTACAATCAGCAAATTGCTAGTAGTATGGATATATGAAAATCACCATTGATCATGCACAAAGTTCTTTCATTCATCTATACAACATGAAAATGAATTGAGAAGTAGAGACCATGCAACTTGTTGAAATAACACATCAAATCCACCATAGCTTCAATGAAATCATATGTTCTTTACAACAGAGTCTTGGCAACAATCTTTGCCTTCTCCTAATCTAAGTTCTATTCTATCTTCTACTCTATTATTCTTACTCTACTACTCCTATCGTATTCTACAACTCTAATGTTAACCTTTACAAATGAGAAAATTGAGCCTTATATAGAGGTCTCATTACAATGAATGGCTCAAATTGATTCACAATCGATGGTCGGGATTACAAGATGAAAACCCTAATTAGGGTTTATTACAACAACTCCCTCTAGCCAATGAGAAAACTAGATTTAGGTCCAATATTGAAAGTGGACGAATCGAAAATGAGGCTAGGTATCTCGAAGTTTGTACCTCCACGGGTGAGTCAAGTACATTGCATTTGGACATGCTGACATGGAATCCTTTGATTGGTTAAGTGACAACAAGGATGCCACTTCAATGTAGACTTGACACTCAACATCACAAGCAAGTGTTGATGTTGAACAACATCCCTTAATACTCAACATCCCAAGCTTTCTCAATGTGGTGATGATGATGGGAAGCATCGTTATGGTCAAGTCAATCCTCTATCTTTACTTGCTTATCTTTCTTTGATTAATCTGACTTGATCAAGTTTGCCTTCTTACCCATATACTAAACCAACTTCTTGATGATGTTTGATGTAATCTTATGATGCCAATGTTGGATGTAGAACCCCTTGTTCATGGTTTTCTTGGCGTTAATTATCTGTGACCTCCCCTTCTAGTTGACATCAGATACTCAATGAGATTGGCCTATCATTCTAACCCTCATAGGCTAATAAGTATGGATAGAGGGTCTCCTGAGGCTTGTACCATCTCCAGAGTTCAATGGTCTCCAGTTCTGGCTTTCGTTTGGTGTTTCCATGGCTCTGTTTGCTATACTTATTTATAATAAGTCACAGGTTGGTTGAGAGGGACCCTTACTATTTTTAGTAAGGCAGTCAAATGCGCAGTGGTTGCAGATATTGACCCTTTGGTTTAGACGGGATTGAAAAATAAAGTATATTGAAGGAGTTATTAATGTTTTAATGGCCTTAATGATATTAATTATTAAAAAAGAGACATTAATAAGTTATAATTTGAGGGTCAAGTTGTCATGAAAAGGGGGCCAAATATTTAATTATTAGGGACGCCTATCCCGAGGTGGATAAATAAGAATTATTAAAGAGCAATGTAATAACATTAATTGAGCATTATAATGAGTTTTTTTGTGAAGTTCGATTTCAAGGTAGGGATATAAAGGCTGCCATAGAGAGTTCGAATTCAATCGTTTTGTCAATCTATCTCATGATTTTTCTGTGAAAGAAGGAGCCAAGGGTTTTTGTCTTCAGTCAGCCATTGGAGATAGATAAAATCTTCATTGTTGCGGCCATTTTGACGTGGTGAAATATCCATTGAATTTTGGCATCCAGAGAACTTCACACAAGGGTTCTCTTTGAGCTTAATTTGCAAATAATCATCTCACTTTCAGGCAGATTGAAGAAGGTTAATATTCAGATGAAAAGAGCTGAATGAGAGCTTTATTTTGCAAATAATTATCACCCTCTCCCAGGTGTACAGCTGCTGCAATTTCCAGCCATACCTTCTATTGGCCGTACATGCAAGGGTTTGGACGATTTTGTGTGAGTTGGCACTCAAAAATTCTGAAATCATTTCAGAAGATCCATGGGGTATCTAGGAGGATAGGCATTACAATTTGAAGACCCAAAACGTGCTCAACAAGGAGAAATGAATAAGTCTATGTCTGCTGCTACTAAAACGAGGTTCATATTTGGCATGGTAATTGCTCTCCTCGAAACGTTTTCCCTACTAAGGGGCAATAAATTGGTTTAGCAATCATTAGTTTTGCTATTTCAGTTCTTTAATGCATTTTAGTTGAGTTTTTATAGTTCCCGCATTGTGTCTTTTTCCTATGCATCCAATATTCGAGCAAAATTAAAAGCAACACATAATTTCCCAAAACTCCAAAAAAAAAATTGCAAACAAACAAAACAGTCAGCTTTCAGCAGTTGGAGGGACTTGGGATCCTCACATCATCACCTTGTGATACTGATCTGAATACCTTCACTTGACGTGGTTGTTGGTGTTGGAAATAAGCCACACCTGGACCGACGATGGACTGGTCCAAGAGGGGCCAGTAGCTCAGTGGTAGAGCACTCCAACAGCGTATGGAAGGTCCTAGGTTCGAGTCCTAGCTGGTCCATGTCTCAACATGGTATCAGAGCCAGGTCCAGGCTAGGAGCCCCAAGCACACGAGAGGTGTGGCTTAGGGGGGGTGTTGGCGTTGGAAATAAGCCACACCCGTACCGACGATGAACTGGTCCAAGAGGGGCCAGTAGCTCAGTGGTAGAGCACTCCGGCAGCGTATTGAAGGTCCTAGGTTCGAGTCCTAGCTGGTCCATGTCTCAACATGGTATCAGAGCAAAATCCTATTGATTTTGCATTGACTATTATATGAGAAACTTATCCCTTACATACAGGACATCCTTAGGATCACAGCTTGTGAAATTTCAGAATTCTATTTGTGATGAAGAAGATTGAAATTTAGGAGGAATTTGCAGAGGACTTTAGTGGAGATTCTGAAATTTTAAATTTCCATTTTTTATGAAACAATATTTACTTACAAAAATGCTACAGTCATCTTGGAAAACCTATAAGTAATTTGTGCAGGGCTCGATCTTATGACAGTTGACCCATGGTAGTTTGGATCTAGTACTTTCAGACGAATAAGGATCATACCAGAAAATGAGAGTCTCCCGAAGCAAGATATCTTCCATGATTGGGTCCATGTGAGCAAGGGATGCTTCCGTGACAGAGGGAGCTTCGATTGATATCCTAGAATCTTGATCATATTGATTCAGAGGGAGTGGACTATGTCAAGAAAATTTCTCTCGTGATCAAATAAAAGATTATGATTCATGGGATGGTGTTCCATGTAGACTGAAAAGCCCTTTATGCTGACTCCTAGGTCATGAGATTTCTGGATAGATGAATCATTGATGAGCTTGGAATACACCAAGATTGATGCAAATCTTGTATTTCATGACAGGACAAAGCATGTGGAGATTCCTTATCATTATGTTAGAGACATGGTGGAAAGGAATGTTATACAGTTGAGATATATTTGAGGTAAGCTTGGTATGGTAGAAATGTAATTTTATCTAAGATTGAGTCTCAACAATATAAATTTATTGTACTGATATATTTGAAAGATGTTTAATGTGTAAACTCTTTTGTCATGTGTGTGATAACATGACTTCATGGGCCCCTGTGAACACCTTGAAAGATGACGATCTTTCAATGATGTACACCTGTACTTCTGGTTACTATTGTAAGGTGACGACTTTACAATAGTTAACTTACTATCATGATGGATATCATGTGACTTGATATCCGTGGACATGTCATGATAGTTGATATCTCTTAAGTGATATTAACTAAGTGGTGGATAACCACAATGAGTTATATTACTGAGATATTTCATGGTGGATATTATGTGACATAATATCCGTGGATATGCCATGGCCAGATATCCTTATGGTAGGCATCATGTGACTTCATGCCCGTGCACATACCATAATGGATATTGTGAATATGGTGAATATCATGTGACTTGATATTCGTGGACATGCCATTACTCCTGATATCACATTGAGGTGATATCTCTCTCACACAATATATGGATCTATTGTGTTTACTTCAGGATAGTAATCATCCTCCCTAGCTAAGAGGGAGTGTTAATGAATTGTAGCTTCGGTCGGATTATTCCTATCGATGAAATCAAATGCATTAGTGGCCTATCGGTCTTGAGCATTTTATTACTATCCTTCTTCTATATACTGCTAACAATTATGGTTATCACAATATATGATTAATAATTAGTAAATTAACAATCATGTATATATATATATATATAATACTGTATATGTATATTATTAAATATACATATATCCATGATTGAGTTTGATATAACAATTATTAATCATGCTGTGCACACTGTTGATATTAATAATGCTGTTAACATTAATCTTAATGTTGATGCTAATTATACCATGCATCGATATTGGATATCGACATTCACATTGGTGAGCATCGATAATAAATATCGGTATCATAGTATGATTCGATAATAAGTATCGAGCATAATATGGTATCGATATTTAATATCGATTTTGCATTGACTATTATATGAATCGATAAAGTGTATCAACTTTGGTTTTAATTATAACAGGAATCGATAATGAGTATCGATTAAACAGCATACATATCAATTAGTATATTGATTAGTTAATGATCGGTCATGAGACATGTCTCACGTAGAGACATGTCTCTATGTGAACTATGTTCGCATAGAGACATGTCTCCTACATGTCTCCACACTATTATATATATAATGATCGATCCAACTATCTTGTAAGGTACAAAAATCAAAAGTGCTAAGAAAGAGACAGCAATATATACATAGTTTGTAATCATCT
The DNA here is from genome assembly GCF_030272615.1 of Cryptomeria japonica. Lineage (NCBI taxonomy): Eukaryota > Viridiplantae > Streptophyta > Pinopsida > Cupressales > Cupressaceae > Cryptomeria > Cryptomeria japonica. Next base: position 509,734,882 of record NC_081415.1, on the reverse strand, counting down.
CATCAACTATATCGGTGGCATTATATATATAGTTCAGATCGGTATTGCAATCTCATTACATCTAAGCATCATCTCATTGATATTGATATTAAGATCTTAGCAGATCGATATATATATTCAAGCTGCATTTATATTAATATATATCCAAGTGAAATTATTGAGATATTGTGATCAACATATCATATAGAATCAGTATATACATCTGAGAGCAGTGATTATAAATTTAAAAATACTATAACCTCCAAATCTGATCTAAACTTTAACAATAGATAGATTTATTATGCTATAGAATGCCTCGATTCTTGGCTATTCTCCTTCTCGATACTCTTATATTCATGCTTCACCTTCAGGTAAAGAGTGTTGAGGTTTTCATCGAACTCGAGGTAACGGTAGTGTCTCAGATGGTGCACATTTTAACGTATTGGAACTATGAATCCAAAAAGGCTTTTGAATGGAAATTCTAAGCAAAGACATAGTAGCAGACAGTCAATAAAATATCAAGAACATGGTATCAGAGCCAGGTCCAGGCTAGGAGCCCCAAGCACATGAGAGGTGTGGCTTAAGGGGGGGTGTTGGTGTTGGAAATAAGCCACACCCAGACCGACGATGGACTGGTCCAAGAGGGGCCAGTAGCTCAGTGGTAGAGCACTCCAGCAGTGTATGGAAGGTCCTACGTTCGAGTCCTAGCTGGTCCATGTCACAACAGTGGTGACCATCTTCATGTCATATTAGTTTTGAATTTGTCTTTCCTTATGCAATGTTGATTTTATTTCAGCTGGTATAAGCTTAATCTCCCTTTTGCTCATTGAAGCTCTAACTTCCTCACGTTGCAATGCTTTAACCTTCAAATGCTTGACTATATTGTAGAACTTATCTACATGTGGTGGTTGTGTCTTTCCATCTTCATGTTTGGGAATCTACCCCTTTGTGATGAATCTACACTTTGGTGAGTAGCCATATGATGTCTAGGTTTGATTCTAACCCTATGATGCCTACACCTTGATGGAGAGTATCTGCACGTGGTATTGGCACTTAGTCTTGGATTTCAAAAGTTTTCTATCTTCAAATCAAAGTAGCCGGAAACTCCTTTGCCCCTCCTTGGGTGCATGTATCCCCGTATTCGAAACGGATATGTATCCAATACATCCTGGATACACATTGGAATCTGTACCCATGTGTGCCAATAAAGCCTTGATTTTCCAACCATGCCATATTCTATGTGATTTGATTTTAAAAAAATTTGATGTAAATCTTCCTAAATTTAATTTAAAAAACTTTATTCATGCATTTAAAAAAAAATTAATACAAACAAAACCTACACCAAATGAGAAAGACAAATGAATTTTTTCCTATTTCAGTGACCCACTTTTGGGGTTATCTTCCAATGCAACTCTACCATTTTTGTATATTGTAAATTGTTAAATCAACTTTTTATTATTTACGTAGCAATTACGTCTCTATATTGCTTTTGAAGTAATGAAGATTTCCTCTAATCACTTAGAAAATTGTGATAGATATATGTGTATGTGCTTTTTATGAATGTCTATCCAGCCGTATCCATATTGGGGGTCTTAAAAAATGGCCTTATCCGTATCCGTGTCGATGCAACTTTGCTTGAAACCCTTGGTGTCAATTGACCTTTTGAACCTTGATGTTGATCATTGTATAGCTTGTGAAGTCCTCCTAAAATCTTCTTCATGCTGCTGAGTTCCTTCACTTGATCCCTTGCCTTTGCTTATGTGGTGAAATCATTCCTTGAAGTGCTGTTCTGATCCTCTTGCAATCAGACCTACTTCTTTACTTGCACCGGCAGAATAAATGAGGGTATCAAACACATAAAATACATACTAATTTCATTCATCTCTCATCTCTTATGTGCTCCGATTTGTCTGACCAAATGATGTATTAGGTCTGATTAAGGTCTGATTTAAGTCTGACCACACGTTCTCTAGTCTGATATGACCTTTGATTGATTTGATTTTTAATTTCAGGTCGAATGTATGATGCTTAGGGTCTGATCTCTGAATTTTATATGTTGTCAGGTCTGATATTTGAGTACGAATGTCTGATCTTGCATGGAAATCCACTCAGCTCTGCCCAGGTTATCTTCAAAGAATGGATAAAATGTCAAGTCAAGCTTGAGTCTAAAATCGCCTTGCCGAATGTGGAATTGGATCAATGAAATGATCAACAAATTTGCTGATCCCAATGTATATCGCACTGCTCTCAGGTATTAATCAGAATTAGCTGATTGCTTCTTATTTGAATGATGCTCCAAGTGAGGTTAAAAGTCCTTCCTATAGGCGTTGATGCAAACAGATGTGCCTCTTTATCTTGCAGGCTGACTTGCTTTAGCAAACAAAACTTTTTTAATTTCCTCTCCTTGTTGAGCGCCTTATCTCACTCAAGATGACCGACTTAGCATCACACCTTGGAGATGTCTTGGAGAGGTCGCCATTTAGTGCCTCATTGGCACTATGATTTTGGTTTTAACCCCTTCATTTGCACTCAAATTTCGGCTTTGAACCCTTCATTTCCACAATGACAGCGGCATTTAATCCTTTGTTTTCATTAAACCTACTTTGCTTTGGGCGGTGTTCTGTAGTTTGTTTGCACTAAACTGACGCTTTTTACCTTTCATTTACACAATCATACTTCAGGCGGCCTTTTGCCTTTCATTTGCACAATGTAAACTTTGCTTTCAGCGGTGTTTTGAGTATCATTTACAGAAGTTCATCGGCCTTTGACCTTTCATTTACAGAACCTGAACGGCATTTAGTTGTTGATTTGCACAAGAATGATTTGCTTGATCAACTTTTGATCACTCATTTTGCACTTGGTGAAGCGGGGTTTTGTACTTAATTTGCACAAACAGGTCAGAATCTTGACCTTCGTTTGCACAATATGCTTGAGGCGGCCATTGAGGCTTTGTTTGCACAACTTGGTCGGTCTTCACCCCTTTGTTTGCACAAATATTATCTTACCTTTGGCGCATTTTATAAATTTCATTGCACAGCTAAGTGGCTGGGGCGGTATTTTGGTGTTCATTGGTATAGGCAAGGCTGCCTTTTCATGTTGGAAGGAATTAATGGGTCGGCCATTCCACAAGCAATTAACTGTCGTAGACAGTGACACACACAAAGAAAGTACCGCGGAAGAGGCACAAGAGGATCAGTTGACGGCAGACTTGGTAGATTTGTGGGACGTGTCGGTCACGCAGTACGTGCAGAGGGAAGCTCAGGAGAGAGTCGTCGCTGAAGACACAGTACATGGTGAACTCACAGCCAACACTCCCGTCTATGATCTGCTCGGAAGTATTCAAAGGTTGCTCTGAAAGATCCCAAATGGATCCTTTGGCTGTTGCTGCTATAAATTCTTAATTAAACATACTATATTTTTGTAATTTTCCGGTGATCTTATAGAATAGACAGAAGTTGCAGAAAGGGTTTGTTTCTTTTTGGGTTTTGATGTTATAAGTAAAGTAATTGATAAATACCAACGAGTGTAAAATAAAACAGTAAACAATGTTCATATGTAAGAACACTTGAGCAATCTGAAAATACTGCAAATCATACCAGGCAAATAACCTAGTTTTGTATTCAGCAAGAATCCATACATTTATTTGGAGTTGTTCTCAATCTGGATTGATGCTAGATGGAGGCATATTACTGGCAACGAACAAGGAAGATCAAATAAGCTGAATACAACCCTTCAAGCCAACATACAAACAAGGTGTGGTTGCAAAGGAGGTGTGGAAGCTGCTGCAAATCACATGCCAGCTGAAATAGACCAGCCACCCTGTTGAAACCCCCAATATGCACGTTGAATCTTCAGGACAAGAAGGTGTGTCTTCAACCTCTGACAATCTCTGTGCAATCCTATATAAATCCACTGTCAAAGGGCTACGTCCCAGCAAGCTCAGACCTGGGGTTTGCGTCTGAGACCAAAATCACTCTTCCATAGCAATTCCCAAATTCACAAGTTTCAAAATGATCAAAGATGCTATCAATTAGGTTTTCATCTCCTTATAACTCCTTTCCCTTTGCAAGTCGAACCCTAAAGAATAATAAATCTTGCGCTTTTTAATTAAAGTGACACTTTCCCAATTATGGCGTCAAACTATAGAAAAATATCACTTTATTGCGAATAAATAGCTTCAAGCATCCAAAAAGACTCCGGGAGGTGAGAATCATGTAGCAAATTTCAAGACTTTTCCAACGAGCTATAACACATAGGCATATCAAACCAGATGAAGTCAAAAACCCCTTATTACTCTGAAATGGCTATATACATAGCCTTTTTTTAATTTATTTAATCGCTAACTTAGGAAATATTTAAATATATTAGAATATTTCCATAAATCCATTAATAGCCCAAAATAACCAACCAAACATGAATCTGACTTTGTCACCTGTCTGTCACTGATGCAAGACAAGATGGGCCAACTGGCAGTCCCATCCCTAAAATCTAGGGATGCTCCTAGAAACTAGGAAACACACCCAATCTTCCTGAAACTGAAACCATGGTATGGTCTCGTGGAACCTCAAATATGGAAACTGCCACAACCTCCTAAAATGTAGGGAATTGCCCTAAAAAGTAGGAACCTCTCTCCAAACACCTGTAACTGCTCAAAAGGATCCTGCTCTACTCCTTGGTCCCCCAGGTGGTCATTCAGTCAACTGCCAATTCTCCCTAAAAAATAGGAGACCTCCCTAAAATGTAGGAACTGTCGTCTGAAGGTCCAAAACGGCTCACAGGGCCCCTGCAAAGCTCATCTCATGTCACCTAGAAAAGGGGACATTACATGCTCGCTAGAAATCTGATTGCACTCCAAGACCGAATAGAGGAAACTGCACGGGAACTCCGTTAGTATACTCCAAAGGTACAAAGAGCGGAACCGTAGGGAGGAAGACGAAAGGGAATTTGTCCTTGACAGAGGAAACCAAAATAGGAGGGTCAGACCCAAAAACCTCAGGAAGGAGGGACTATAGGAGCGAGGGTGACCAAAGCCCTACGGACATGGGTCCAACCAGGTCAAACACGTACGGTACCTTCCAAACACATAATACCTTCCGAGCATATAATAACTTGCAGGCGCTACATAAAACCCTCCAGACAAAAACAATGGCACACACTTCAAAGAAACAGAGGCTTCCAAAATTCATGGGCGACAGGTCGGAGGATCCCGTACGACATTGTGAGACATGCGTGACCATTTGGGAGGCAAATATTACTAGTTGAAGGCATTTCCGGCTACCCTGCGAGGAATAGCAATTGGCTGGTATACGGACCTAGATGCCCAGTAAAAAACATCATGGAACAACCTGAAGAAGGCTTTCCAAGAGGAGTTTGAACTCCTACGGGATGACAATAAAATCGTGTCGGCGATTTACAATACCAAGCAGGGAAAAAGTGAAAGTGTGCGGGCCTATAACAAAAGGCTGAGGGAACTACTCAACAAAAGGGAGAACCAGACGGCTAATGGCCTAGAGAAGAGATGGTTTGTTGAAGGACTGGTACCGTCCCTCAGACGGAAGATAAAGGTCGTCCCTCCACCCTCATATGACGAAGCATACAACCACCCGATGGATATTAAATGGGAAAATAAGACATCCCAAGGGAAGCGTCGGGTGAGTGATGGTGATAGTACGAATGAAGACAACGACGATGAAATCAAAAACCATACAGCCACTTTGAAGCGATATGATGAGGATGATGAAAGAACTGAAAGCTGACAAAGAAAATGGCAAGGAAGGGAAGGAACTATGGTGCACCGATTGTAAGACAAAAGGGCACACTAAGGGGAGTTGCCCTTGAAAAGCCTTCTGTGACATCTACCAAGTAATGGGGCATTCCATCAAGGAATGCTCGTACAACTTGAAAGCACGGAGCACCCAAGTGCTCTACGCCCAACTCGACCAAGTCACACCGCCAGCGACACCTCCGAAGCCGGCAGCAAACTCGGATGCCTCTCCTAGAGGGTACCGAAGCAACCGGCGAGGTAACAACAGGTCCAACAATAACACGTCGAGGAGTAGAATTCAGTACGACGGAAAAGGACGACCCATGATCCAATGTTGGAAATGCAACGACTAGGGTCACTTTGCGCGGGAATGTCAAAATGGAGATAACGTGGGGAGTTTGTTGTGCAAATGGTGCGGTCTAGGGAATCACGAGGACACAGAGTGTCCAAAGCAAAAAGGGGTGAATATTTTGGAGGTAAAGGAACCAGAGGAAGGTGTACTAACAAACACAAGATTGCAAAATAAGAAAGCCACGTATCGTAACCCTCGCACGGATAAGGAAAGACTCCAGCAAGCCAGGGCAGACATTGAATGTGCGATGGCAGAAAAAGGGAGTGCCTCGCACTCGGCTGCCAGTACCCCACTTCGGTTGGGACCGGAAAAAACTATCATTAAGCAAATGTTACAGACCACTATACCCATACGGGTATCCGACCTCCTACAGACCATGACCCAGTTTAGGATGGCCTTGACAAATGCAACCGGTGACACCACCACCAACCAGAAACACCGAACGACAACGGAACCATCTAGTACGGCTCCGATGACCGAACTTGGTATGAATGCCATAGATCCTGTGCTGATCACCGTAAGCATTGGATGGAAACCTGTCGTGGTAGAGATGGAGATAATGGGGTAGAAGCTCACAAACACCATTGTGGCTTGCAGGTCTGGAGTCAACGTACTACCGGAAGAAACTTGGAGGGGTCTTGGCAAGCCTACCCTCTGGCCACCAACATTCTACCTCGTCGGTGCAGATCGGCACGGCATCAAACCCCTCGGGACTCTCATGGCACAAAAGATGGTGATCGGGACACAGCAATTCCTTCTAGACTTCGTAGTCATTCCACTGGAGAGAAAAGCGTAAGACGCCCTCCTCGGAAGGGGATGGTTGATCATGGCTAGAGCCAATCATAACTCGAAGAAGAATACACTCTGAATCGAAAGTGAAGGTCATAAGTATGTGACTGACCTGAGGAACCAGGTCGTCAGTGAAGAGCTTGCATCGTCTGACTCCGACTCGAAGGACTCAAACAGATGGGAGTAGGCTTCCGAAGGAGACAGAGGAGGGAGGGAACCCAACAAAGGAGTGCTGGAACTGGATGGATGCTCTCAAGATGGAACTAGTTCATTGGCCGGACTCTTCCATTGGCAGATGGAGGACTACGAGGTCTTCCACCTGGAGTGCCACATGCTGCAAATATGAGAGATTGGGGAATCAAGTGGCGGTACAGAAGAGAAGTCATTTCCCCTGGAGTACGGTAGTACCAGGAAGGGATGGCACGGGTGGATGATACACCAGCCCAACGGTTTGAACGAGACAAACCTATCAAGTACGAGGAAAGGGATGTGAAAAATGTCAATCTAGTCAAGGACGAGGACCCGCAAGTGATACTCGTAGGGGATGATTGGAACCTCATACTGAAGGCGACGGCCTTCAAGATATTCCTGGAATACAAGGACGTCTTTGCCTGGACCTACAAGGACTTGAAAGGGGTACCTCTAGAACTATGCGTACACCGCATATCCTACATACCAGGAGCCCAACCCGTACAAAGGAGACCGTACAGAATGAACAAGAACTACGTGGCCAAGGTGAATGAGGAAATCAACAAAATGTTGGAGGCTGGGATCATATTTAAGGTGGAGACAACTGAATGGGTCTCCCCAGTAGTCATTTCTCTCAAGAAGGAGGCTAACTGGATAAGGATATGCGTAGACTTCAGGTACCTAAACGCAGTAACAATCAAAGACCCATTTCCAATCCCATTCACTAACAACATCTTGGAAGAAGTAGCTGGGCACGAGATATACACATTTCTAGATGGATTCTCGGGATACAATCAGATAAGTATCGCCGAAGAAGATAAGCTAAAAACTACATTCGTGGTGGAAGAAGGGGTGTACACCAACAATCGCATGCCCTTCGGGCTATGTAATGCACCGGCAACCTTCCAGAGAATAATTTTAAAGCTCTTTGACAAAATGTCCATAGGGAACTTCAGGGTGTTCTTGGATGGCTGGTCTATTTTTAGTGATCAGGACACTCATAACCCGAAGAAGTGCAGGTTTACGATACCGCAGGGAAAGCTCCTTGGCCACATTGTTTGTAAAGAAGGCCTAAAGACAGACCCAGATAAGATAGGGGTGATCATCAACATGGAGAATCTGATGAATGTAACAGGGGTTAAGTCATTCTTCGGCCACGTTGGCTACTACCCGAGATTCATCAAAGGCTTTGCACAAGTCTCCTGGCCCCTAGACAAGCTAACCAACAAGAACAAGTCGTTCTTATGGGGTACGGAGCAGGAAGGAGCCTTCAAGGAACTAAAGGATCGGCTGGTGAGTGCACCGATACTATTGTACCCGGATTGGAATAAAGAGTTTCACGTACACGTCGATGCCTCCAACTTCGCCATTGGTGCTACCCTAGCACAAGTTGGGACGCAAGGACCGGATCACCCCGTTTTTTACGCCAACCGACTTTTGTCAAGGGCTGAACGGAACTACAGCACAACGGAGTGGGAGGCACTCGGGATGGTGTACGCGGTACAAAAGTTTCGCCACTACCTGTTGGCTACTCCGTTCTCGTTTTACGTGGACCATCAGGCACTAATGCACTTGGTAAATAAACCAATCATCCAAGGTCGGGTAAGTAGATGGTTGCTGCTCTTGCAAAAGAATTCACCTTCATTATTGTGTGGCCAGGGAAGTCCCATGTGATAGTCAATCATCTGTCAAGGATCAGGTCACGAGAGCTGGCCGAAGGGGTAAAAGAGGACTTTCCGGATGCACACTTGTTCCAAATTGCAGTACTACCATCGTGGTACGAGAAGATCGGCCAGTACCTCTCTACTTCCACATTCCCAAAGGAGATGCCTCCAGGGAAACGGCGAAAGCTGGCACTGAAGAGTAAGACTTTCCAACTGATCAATGGCCTGTTGTATAAATTGGGACCTGATCACATCCTGAGAAGATGTGTCATTGAGGAGGAAATCCCCAATGTCTTGAAGGAAGCACATGATGGGTTAGCAAGCAAACACATGGGACCAAATGCAACTGCGCGGAAAGTACTTCTGGCCAGTTTGTGGTGGGCAACTCTACACACTGACGCTCAGGAGTGGCTGGTCGGGTGTGACACTTGCCAACGTGCAGGAAAACCACTCAAGCGGGACTTCATGCCCCTCTTTCCCTCTCAGTCATAGGAGCTATTTGAACGATGGGGTCTGGACTTTGTGGGACTGATAGGGAGTTTGCTAAAAAGTGCTCAATAAGGAGGTTTAAGTCTAATGGTTCAATTTGTTTCCAAAAGACTTACTTGTGGCTGTTGTATATGTTTGCAAATCATTCTTCAGGTCTTCATGCTAAGCAACTCATGCATCACTTCTCTAACAAACTCCCCTTTTGAGTGAGCTCATTCCCTTACTCATCCCCTATTGGTTATGCCAAACCATTATAGTTCTTTCAACACACTCCTCTGTCCTTTTGGGCATGATTCTAACTATTCTCTGTCCTCACAAGCACCTCCAATTGGTTTAGGGGACTAGATGAAGGTTTTGTTCAAAAAGCTTGTTTTCATTTTCTTGTTTTCGCTTCTTAGATTCACTTGCTCAAACCAACTCCTTAGGTCTCAAAACCCAAAAACGCTTCACAAGGATGTCATGGAGGTTTCTCAAAATTCATTCACTGTCTTGGACTGTCTTTCAAAGATCTCTCCAAACTGAATGAGTTCAAGGTGATCGGGTTCTTGAAAAATGCATTTTAGCAGTCAAAAAGGCTTATAGCCCGTGGAGGGCTAATTGTAACTTTTTTGCTTATTTTGTTCAACGATGGCAAAATCCTTCCACAAACTTGTCTTGGATGATAATTTAGAGGTCTAAGCTCAAGGATTTTTCAGGTTTTAGGCTCCTTCAATCAGGTTTAGTGACTGTCCTCAATTTTGGGCTTAAATGTAGGGTTTAGTGAGGGTTTGGATGCATCTACCATAGGTTCTAACTACCAAACTTGGTTCAAACTCCCACACTACTAGGAGACCTCTGCCACAACAAATTAAAGCATTCCTTGCCACTGATAAACAAGCATTATGCCAAACACTTGGTGATCAAGCTGTAGATGAGCAAAATTCGCTGTCCTTCACTGTTTTTCTGTCAATTCACTGTTATTTCTGCAAAATGGAGGATTAAGACTACCAAATGTTTGCACCATAACATAGATAGACCTTCAAACAATCAATTTAACACTGCATTGAACAAACAAGGGCGAAGTCTCCATGCATGAGGAGCTTCAACAACAATCTTGATACCAGAAACCATTTATTTTCCCAAAACAGGGAATACGCTGCCCCTTACAAACAGTGGCACATAATGATGCAAAATGAGTACAATTTGGAGCTCCAGTTCCTTCAAAATGCCTTTAGGACAGGTGCAGACCTCTGTTCATGTTTGGTTTCAACAATTGATGCTTAGAATCCAAATTAAGCCTTGAGGAAGAATACTAGCCAAGTTAGACAACTTGCGTAATAAGTGCTCACATTCACCTATCCAAGTATAACTCTGGCATAAAATGAACATATATACACTATATACATGCATGTCAACTTGACCAAATCCATTTGGTGGGAGCCCAGGCTTGGATTAGTCAGGTTGGTACATTTTTTAAACCCCAAACCCTTGACATGGCAGTGAGCACACAGAATGAAATAATTTTTATCTAATCTACTTGCAAATGGAAAACCAATGCAATGATCACTTGGAGACCATTGGACAAGTAATTGGAACACTTATCAGATGGTACAGTACGGACCAATATGCTGCAGTATGGACTGTTACTCCAAGGAAGGAAACAACAGTGAAAAAAACCAGAATTTCATACTTTTCTATTAGGATTCTTTTGCTCATATGATCACAAACCCTTTTCAAGGAAAAGGGAGGCCTTTTATAGTTTTACCAGTTGGTTATCAAGCCCTAGTATGGACATGAGGCTTCCACAACTTCATTGTCCTAGAAAAGTCAAAAAAAATGACAACTTTGACAACTTTTACAAGCCCAAATGACAACATTTCTTGCTCCAAAAGACATTTTTGACAACCTAACCTCATCAACTTATCTAAACACCCTAGACATGCTTAAAAACACTTAGCAAACATGTTGCAATGCTTTGGAAAGCATTTCTAGACCTTTCAGGCAATTTTTCACATTTTTGCCCTTTTTGGCCTGGAAACCCAAAATTGTCAACTCACATCCTGATAGACAAAACTTGACCTCTTGAGAACAAAACAAGATCAAACCCATTTGAAAAGACACACACCCTCCTAAAACAACATCATAAACCTAACACAAGACATTACAAACATGAAAGCAAGAAAGACTCAAAAAGGAGAGTTTTTACTCAACTAGGTGCTCCTGCACCAGGGACCCTTGAAGCCAAGCAGTATGCATAGGTGCAAATATATTGTAGTGGCTACATAATACCTCACTATATGGGCAGAAGCGAGAGCCCTACCAGATAACACGGCTCTAAGTACGTCACGGTTCCTGTATGAACAGATCGTCACTAGGTACGGGATACCCCTTCAAATCACAAGTGATCAAGGAGTGCATTTTGTTAACCAAGTAATCCGTACCATGACCATGGAGTTCAAAATCTTTCAGGATCTCTCTAGTCCGTACTACCCTAGAGCTAACGGACAAGCAGAAGCACGCAACAAGGTATTGGTGTCAATAATTTATAAGTCGTGCGGGGTGGAGCAAGAGGATTGGGAGGAAAGGCTACCAACGGTACTGTGGGCTCACCGCACAACCTACAAGGTCACTACAGGGCATACCCCATTTCACCTCATTTACGGACAGGAAGCACTGGTACCTATTGAGTACAGCGTACCAAGCCTACGGGTGGCAGTGGATAATAGACACGGTCAGGAAGAGAGCTTGAGTGCAAGGCTTGACAGCTTGGTGAAACTGGACAAACGGAGGGTAATGGCACAATGGGCAACGGAGATAGCGCAACGACGGCGAAAGTGCTCACATGACAAGCACCTATGGCGGGTCAACTTCCGGCCGCGGAAGTTGGTTTTCAAGTATAACGGTTGGAATGAACTCCGACCGCGGAATTTTAAAGTTCGTTGGCTCAGACCCTATAAGATCAGAGAGGTCGGCAAGAAAGGGGCAGTGAACCTATCCACCTTGGATAACAATCCAATTAGCGACCCAGCGAATGGTTCGAAACTGAAAGTCTACAGAGAACGAAACAAACCTGTGATACGAATCAACATGTTGGGCTACGCTACAAAAGGAAATTGGACCATCGACCAGAGTAAGGAAGTGGAAGAAGACCCGATGGTAAAACCAGAGCCCCATCGAAGGGATAAAGATTGGGCTAAGCCGCTTACATGCATGGAAGAACGGCTTGTGCCGAAGCGGTTGGAAGCTGTTGCGGTTCCCAAGATCCATAAACACCTGACAAATGCGTATTTTGGGGACCCGGCTTTGTGGGTACGGATGTCACACATTGGAAAAAGCGGGCCCCATATGAGGGTCTTCGAGAGGAGTACGTCGCATATGATATCGAGGAAGAAGCCGAAGCCAAAAGGAAAGCCGAGAATACAAATAAAGAGGAGGAACTTGTAGACCTGGAGGAAGAACTTGACCTAGAAGAGTACGGGGCAACTCTAGGTCCCTGTTTAAAGATGGTGCTTAAAATGGAGGACTTGTTCATTATTGTCTCCCAGCCAAGCGAATTGGAAGCCAGACCAAACTCATTATATCGGGTGATCCCTAACCCCGCAGTGCCCCTGGAGGTTGATGGAGAAAAAATAACATGGTACCAATAGTACAAAGGCCGCTACATCGACGGGCGGTATAAGCGGGGTCCATTAGTCGACAAGGTATGGGACTTGGAGTACATGGGGACGTGTTGTACACAAGAATGCTAGAGGAGGATGTTGCACGTATGTCTGTGGTTGCACGATTCAAAGATAAAGCTAAGGACTCAGGATCACCCCTCAGGAGTGAACAGGAACATAGAAGACGAGGACGCTGACCAAGGACCAAATAAAAGGTGGAAGGAAATCACGACAAGTGGCAAGGAAAGAGCAAGGATAAAATCAAGTACCCATACAACAAGGAGAAAACTAAGGGGGCGAAAAGATTATTCAAAAGTGTTCGCAAAGGCAATAAGCTACCCTGTAGATCACAAAGGCCGAACTGAACGGCGTAACCTAATCCCGGGACACCTTGGTAAACTGAAGGTACGAAATGTTGCATTTAAAAAATATTGTCAAGTGAAAAGTTTAAATCAATTGATAAGAAAGGGGGTATTAAACGTTGAAAAATTAAAGTATATGGATGAAATAAAAAGGTCAAGGTTAGTGAGCATTAAAAAATTAAAGTGTAAGGCAAGAGTGATGGCAAATACAATTAATAATAAGGCAATTATTCTATAAAAAGTTAATAAAGTACTTATGCCTAACCCTAACCATGAAAAAAACAATTGACTTTAAAAACCCCCGGAGAGCCCATTTGTAGACAACACACGAGCAAGATCACGCTTGTGGAAGCAGAACGGGCAAAGGAGAGAAGGCAAGTACAGGAAGGGTCGTACGGCCAACACACATAGCAAGGAAGTGGAGTCCGTACGGCGTACAGAATGCGTGTACGATCAAGAAGAAAATACAACGTGCACATCTCAAACCGTACGACGTACGGATTGGGCATACCACAGTAGAAGGAAGGGCACAGCGAAAAACCGTACGGTGGACTCAGCACAATGCACGAAGATCACGAACTGGTCCGTACGGCTTACAGCAATTCTGGCATTGTGTACAAGTTGACCCATACGGTGTACGGTGGTTGCAAGACAGCGTATGGTGTAGCCCGTATGGAACACAAAACATTCAGGAGACATCGTACAGTGAACAAAGAAGGTCGTCCAATACACGCATTCAAGGAATCAAGAGAGGTCGTAGGGTCAAAGCACATGTAGCAGACCGTACGAACAAGAGGCGTACGGACAGGAGGGAGAAGACCATACGGGGACGACGCAGGGAAGTCCGTACACACACGGAATAGGTACATATAAAAATAGAAAGCATTTGTTGGAAAATTCGTGCCATCCGTACAGAGTTATCTACAGAGTTTGCGAAAGTTGAAGAGTTTGTACAGTCAGGAGAGGGAAGTGTACGAACCAATCCGTACGGTGGAGAGGCAGCAGCTAGTACAATGGTCCATACGACTTGGCGTGACAAAATTTCAAACAGTTATAATAACGGTCAAAGGCTTGACAGGAAAACAGATAGGAGTGCAAGGCAAAGAAATTATAGCACAATTATGACTACTACTGACCCAACCAGCAGCAACAAGAAGGCAAAAATTAGACCAAAGGTACAGAAGGACTCGGAAGGAGTTACTGCAGAAAAAGTGGCCTTCGAGAGTGTGACCGGCAGTGAATGTCGTGCTTGGTGGGAAGAGACCCCTCCCGACCATGTGATAAAAGATTCTCTTAGAAAAGCATAGGTAGACCATACCATTCAGATGCCAACATTCAATATCAAGGATTTTGAACTGGTGCTGTGGACCATGGTGTTTGGATACAACCGCCAGGAAAGGGCCTCCATCATTCAGTTCCAGGGCTGCAAAGTACGGGTTTCCTTCAAGGCTGAGGACTTCAGGAGGGTATTTGGTATACCCGACAAGGGAGCATCTGTAGCAAAACTGGCCAAGAAGCTCACCAAAGAGAAAAAGAAGTGGTTGTTGGACTTGGTGTGCAGAGATGACCTGACAGAAGAACAATGGAAGAGCGCCTAGTCTGACAGTAGGGGATTGAAGCGTTCTTTTGTTGCACCGAGAGAGTGGAGGATGCTGATGGACTTGGTGAAAAGTTGGCTCACAGGAGCCAACCATGCATCCGATATAGCCATCTGGATGATAGGGTTGATGAATGGCATCAAGTGTGGCAAAGTTTACAATTGGGGACAACTTTTAGCTGAGAGGATTCATGATTTCCTCAAACTGGAGCACAAAACATTTTATATGTGCCACCACGCCATCAGTCTATTCCTGGATGCAATACGTTTACAGGTACCTCCAGAGATGTGGGGTACTTTTGAACCACGCGGTAGGGTGGAACCCAACAAACCATCCATGTACTATTATGCCCACTTGGACACTCTTGATGATACCATACAGCCAGCAAAGAGGACGAAGTTGGACGTAGCAGTCAAGGTTGAAGAGGATAGTAGCATGGAAGATTCCGAAGAGGAGGCCGAAGAAACTGAGCACGAGAGTGGAGATGAAGGATTCTGAATGGCACAACACACGACCGGAGAAGAAGAACAGGAAGCGGAATCACAGCAACAGGAAGGGGAGGAGGAAGAGCGGCATGTAGTACTGCGAGCACAGTGGAAAAGCACACGGGTGAAATTTACAACCCCCAAATTACCTCCTTCAGTGCACTTGGTACCACAGAAAGCACGCACAGCGGCCAGCCCGATAGGCAACGTAAGACTAGTAGGAGTGTTGTTCAGGAGAGTTGATGAAGGGGAACCGCTAGCACAACGACGAGTGTTGCTACCGCAGATGAGTCTGGCCGTACTCAAATCAAAAGTCGTACTAGCAGTAGAGCATACCAATAGGCCAACCAACCGTACGGGTAGTGACCTAGGTGGCATAGGAATAATGGATCGTATGGTGGCAGAGGAGGTCGTACAATATAGTCCGGAGGTAGCAGTACAGGAGGTAGTTGTACGAGAGGAAGCTACGAAGACAGTCGTGCAGGAAGTAGTCGTACAAGAGATAGGTACCGGTACGGCATGTACTAGTACAGAGGGGACCATAGCAGTTCAGAGCAGTACAGTACCAGCAAGGGGAAATGAGTTTGGGGATGTACCGATGGCAGGAGGAGATGGTCTGGAGGAGTTGGCGGTACTTGACACACTAGCTGACGAGGATATAGATGCATCTCTAGACGGGTGCCTGGGACAGTTTGCACTCACACCTTACCTTCCCACATCGCCCTCACCGCACGCCATAGCAGTTGGACGGAGCCAGACATAGCATAGGACCACTCTTTTCACAAATCAGGATGAGATGATGTCTGCAAAGGAGCACAAGAGAGCAACTGGAGGTGGTGGACATGGCCCGAAGATCATTGATGTCAATTGAGGAGAGCAGGTCCTAAGGACCACCGGAAGGTCTTCACCTCACCTCGCCAGACCCTAGCGATCCAACAAGCTCACTCCAGCAGTTCCTTAGGGAGCTACAAGGGATGTCAGATATAGCACGAGGAATGGCACAATTGACTGGAGAGATGGATGTCAGCAACTCAGTTGACGCTGAGAAGTTGTTCCATTTCATGGCTTCTGGATGTGCGGAGGAGTTTGCACGCCACTTTGAGCAGCAGGGTTGGCCAGACAGTAGTACGTCGAAGATGGTACAGGAGTGGATGCACATGCGACTGGCGGAGGGAGTGGGCACCTTGCGAGCCACCTTGCGTAGTATGGAGGGATTGTTCCAGAATGTCTACCTACAGATGCGACAGAGTCAGATAGAGCAACAGACCCAGCGTTTGTACGTAGCAAAATTGGAGAAGGAAGGGAGAAGCGTCCGAGGTTAACCGCAGTAGAGAAGAACTTGAGGATTGAGCTGGAGACAAAGGTGAACACTTATGAGGCATATTGCAGCATGCGGGAGAACGAGGCACAGGAGTTAGCAACACAAGTGGCTGACCTTACTCTGCAGATGGAGCATAAGGACAAAAAACTATTAGAGGCTGCACACATGGTCAAGAAGGCACGGGAGCGGCAGCTGATTATGGAGAACCTCAAACTCCACACAGGGCGACAACCTTCTTCTTCGACCACGACAGGGACGCCTCCTCCCCCTCCTCAGTCCTAGTCTTTTGTTTTGTTATTCCAGCTCCTGTTGTCTTACTCGTCTGGAAGACGACTACTTTTTTGGGGGGGCTGATGTTGGGGGTCAATAACACATGTTAGTTTTTAGTTGGTTTGGGTGTTTATGTTTTGTTACGTATGAGTTGTCGAGAGGTTCCCATGGGGTAGTTGGTAGCTAGTGACGGTTGGCAACTTGGCCAACTGTTCAGTCTATATATGGTATGGATGGAACCTTAGCAGATTGGTATTGTACTGGCAAATTTGAGAATCCAATAAAGATATCATTATTCTGCCATAGTTGTTCTGTAATTGTTATTTATGCTTTAATGTATGTTAATGTTCTTGTTATATGAATTGTTGGTACGTGTGGAATATCATTGTTTATCCGTGAGTTTACCAACCTAACCGTAAGGTCTAAACACCACACATATTTGGATTTGATTGGATTCTTTCTTCAGGAAGAATACTATTAAGGAGACCTACTCATTGGTTTCAACTTTAAAAATTATGTCGGCCTCCACATCTTTTCTCGCTCCTAGACTTTCACAACACAATTCTTGTTCATTCAATAAGGTCCCTTTGTATGGATTTTGCTAATAGCATCAAAGGAATTCTATGTACACATAGTTCTTGTGGTATCCTTTTCAACATCTTCAACATCAACGGTAAAAGACTCCTTCTAACCATAAAGATTTTTAATGTTGTTGCCTTCAATACTAGGTCCCAATTGCCACGAGGCATGATTGTCCATGGATTGCCTTCGTGTATTGAATTTGCCTTTTTTAATTCTAGGCTCCTTGTCTTGGATCATTTTGTCCTGCTCAAAGCTATTGGTTGACATATCATCCAACTTCGCTGCTCCCTCCTTGTATTCTCCATACTCTGGAGGATATGTTTCACTTGTAGTTGCTTGATCATCCTCTACTTCTATTTCCCCAATTTGCGGCGTATTGCAATTGTTTTGGAACATTGCGCCATCTTCCATTTGGCAATGGAAAAGTCCATTAAGCAATTTTTTTCCATCCTCGAAGTAATGTTGGAGGTCGAGAACTCCTTTGTTTTTAGGTTCCACAAACCTTTCTTCCTCTATTGTCAATTCTCCTCCTTTTGATTCCAAATCCAAGTAAGCAATCTCTTCACTCATCGTCTAATTACCCAACTCAGTGACGTACATCCATTATTTTCTATTGAGAAGGTGTTGTGTTTCCAATTGTGATTTGCCCTGCCCGCAATCAGCCATCCTCTCCTAAGCAATCCATCACTTTCTTCTACAGTGGAAAAACCACAAAGTTTAGCAAGAACTATTGGGTCTCGATCATCACCTTTTGTGCCATCAGTGTCCACATCGACTTCACTCCATGTTGGTTGATGCCTACTAATTGTTATGTCATTGGCTAGAGAGTTGCCACACTATGGCATTTCCATTTATCTTCCAACGATACATTGACTCTCAATGCTCCATCAACAATGTTGTTCGTCAAATTCTTCCCCATGATCTCCTTTTGAACAATAGTTGGCTTCTTCCATATGTTCTCCGTCAACAACATCTAGTCAATGCAAATGTTCTCCTTAAGGTGGCAATTCTATTATCATGCCTTTACTTGTGCCTTCCTACCATCGATTTTGGTCATTACCGGCCATGTTAGCGGCAATATTGTAAACAAATAAAACTAGTTAATCAAGTTGTAAGTTGTAATTGTCTTTGTTAGTGGCAACCGCGGGGTGGCAATTGTGGTGCGACGGTTCGCACTCGCACCCCCTCGGTATCTTTATATACTTCCAAATGTAACTTGTGACACACAATTATGGGGGGAATAACATCTCATATACTTTATCTGATATCTATGGCATTATTATATTGCATTACGTGTTTTATCTGTGTACTTTAAGTTATTCACCCGAGAGGGCAAACATTTGGTGTCGTTGCCTAAACATACTGGGGAACGGAAGATGCAGATGGCGCACGGACATGATGGGCCTACTCATTGGTGAGAAAAACCCAGAGGCCGACGATGCGCAAATAGAGCTCTACAACGGAGAAGACACTATGACCAGGGAATTTTCAATTATGCTCCAGGTAGCCATCAAGACCTACGTCCAACGAGAGGCCACGAAGGCAGAAATCCCACCAAGTGCCGTGTGGACAGCACTGGAGATTAGCCCGGCAGTAAATCGGTTGATGAACCACCTTCCCCGGTTGCTTGCACAGGCATCGCTGGCACAACAAGCTCACCTGGAGGAGATTGCCCAAGAAGAGCGACGCCATCAAATCCTTCAACAGTACAAATAAAGCAGCCGTCAGGAAGCGGAGCAGGATGGCACGAGGCCTGAAAGGAATTGAACCATGAATCCCATAGAGGCAAAGGAACATTTTACATCCAAATAAAGGTGTCACAATATTGACACGCGTTGTATTGACGAAATGAATTAATAAAGGCATGTTCTGGTTTATGTGTTGTGAATTATGGAAATGTTTGAGAATTAATGCCCAACCTATTAAATAAAGATAGAAATAAAAAAGCAGAAACGGACGAGTGGGAGGCCGCGCAAAGGGTCTTGATTCTAGAACAGCAAGTAGAACGTAGACGGAGGCTAAGGCATCTTGCCGAGAGACGATCTGCCGAAGGGTGGCCTGAAGGAAACCAAGGAGGTGTCACGAAGGGTGCAGAAGCCGAGGGAAATTTCTACGCCTCGCCAGAACACCGTAGGGTGAGGAGCCACGAAGAGTTTCTGGAGGAAACAAGGTTACGAAGGAATCTAGTCAAAGAGACTCGAGATCAGTTTAGAAACTTATCCCTTACGCCATGAAGTGAGGATCACCAGAGGGAGCAAGGAGTGGGTGCGGGGGAGAACGAAGGGAAGGACAACCATACGGTTGGAGGTGCCACACACAGCAGGCAAAGCACCGTACCTCCAGTCACCCACGCAGGACACACCACCGGCACCGGTGGGATCGGCGCACAAACGCAGCCATAGCCACCTCCAAGAAGATGACCCCCATCGATGGCGAGCAAACAGAAGTTGCCTAAATTCAATGGAGATGGCAACGATGACCCCATACAGCACTGTCGTACATGTGAGACATTATGGTCAACCAACGGGGTAGTTCACAAAGTGGATTGGGTGGTGCAGATCCCTGCCACCCTAAGACGAGTAACCATTGATTGGTACTCTGATGTGCATAAAACAAAGGTGGGAACATGGGATAACCTACAGAAAGCTTTTGAGAAGGATTTTCGACTCCTTCTAGATGATAATGAGATCATGGTGGAGATATTAATCACAAAGCAGGGAAAGCACGAAACAGTGCGAACATATAGCCGACGGTTAAAGAAGTTACTGGGGAAGATGGAGAACCAGCCGGCTGACGGACTAAAGAAGAGATGGTTCGTGGAAGGCTTCCGGTCATCCCTGCGGAGGAAGATGAAAATTGTACCGCCCACTTCATACAATGACGCATACAACCGCGCGATGGATTTTGAAAGTGAAGACTAAACATCACGGAAGAAAAAGGACAAGTCCTCTGGAGAAGAGGAGTCCTCGAGAGAAAGCAGTAGTGACGAATCATCAAGTGAGAAGGTGCAAGCTCTTCAAAAGGATATGCACCGTATATTGAAGGAATTTAAGAACATGAAAGGAAGCACGAGCAAAAATGAACACGTGTGGTGCATTGATTGTAAGGAAGAACGTCACACAAAGGGCATCTGCCCGAAGAGGGCATTCTGCAAAATTTGCCAGATGTTGCGATACATCGTCAAAGAATGCCCCTACAACATGAAAACAAAAGGGAACCAAGTATTCTTCGCCCAAGAGTAACCCTCACTGTCAGCGGGCTCCGCCCAAACGCAAGCCAACGCCACTGCATCATCCGGTGGTTACAGAGGTAACCGAAGAGAAGGGAGAGGCACCCACAACAACAACAATTGGAGCAGAATGCAATATAACGTTAAGGGGCGGCCAATAATCCAATGTCGGGCCTGCAACCAATGGAGGCACTTCGCTCGAGAGTGCCAGAATACTGAAACCCCTCAGAGCCTATGTAGATGGTGCGGCCCCGGGGATCACAATGACACAAAATGCCCTAAACAAGGGGTCAATCTCCTCAATATTGAGAAGATGGGCGAAGGGTTGCCGATCACTCACGCGCAAGCGAAGAAGGCAACGTATCTCGACCCCCGCACAGAGAAGGAGAGACTGCGGGAGGCGAAGGCCGACATTGAACGGGAGATGGCGGCAGAGGGATGGAAGAACACAGAGCCGATGAGTCCCTCAACCCGCCTGAAAGCGGAAAAGAATATTATTGGGCAAGTCTTACAGATGGAGGTATCGTTAAAGGTAAAAGACCACCTAGATTCCATGCCACATTTGAGGACTGCCATCCTCGGCAATGTGCTAAGCACCGCACACGTACCTTCGAGTGCACCACGGGTGGAGGTTCCTGCCAGCTCTTCGACTGACCCGATGTTACTAACCTTGAACAGTGGTAGACACCCAGCTGTGGTAGAAATGGGCATCCTTGGAACCATTCTAAAGGACACCATTGTGGGCGGATGTGCTAGGGTGAATGTACTACCAGATGAGACATGGAAGAGGCTGGGGAAACCCACCCTGTGGCCATCCACATTTAATCTGGTACGAGCTGGCCAAAACGGCATCAAGCCACTCGGCATATTGATGGCCCAGCAAGTGACAATTGGTACTACCAGAAAATACACTTTGCATGGAGAAGGGAGGGCAGAAATATACCTTTGACCTACGAACCCAAGATGTCGGCGAAGAGCTCGCCTCTTCCGACACGGACTCAGAGCACTCTAATAAAGGGGAAGGGGGTCTCGACGAAAGAAAGGGCAAGAACGCGATGGAGCCGAACAGTGACGGGGTGCTCGAATTGGAGGGATGTTCTGAAGATGAGGTATGCTCACTCAATGGGCTATTCCATTGGCAAATGGAGGACTAAGAACTTTTTCACTGCAACATGTTGCAGATAGAGGAGCCCACCGATCCGGAGGTCTTCCCTTCGGAATACAGAGAATATAAGGAGGGGGAAGCCCGAGTTGACGAGGCACCTACGCATCAGTTCGAGAAAGACAAGCCAATTCAATTTGAAGAGTCCAAGCTAAAGGCAACAAACCTGGGAAAGGAGGAGGACCCACGGAACATATTAGTCGAGGATGACTGGAATCCCGTGCTGAAGACAGCGGCCTTCAAAATATTCCTAGAGTTTAAAGACGTCTTCGCATGGACGTATAAAGACTTGAAGGGGGTACCTCCCGAACTATGCGTGCACTGCACCCCGTTGGTACCGGGAGCCCGCCCTATACGAAAGAGACCGTACAGGATGAACCACAACTATGCAGCGCGGGTGAACAATGAGATCGAAAAAATGCTGGAGGCTGGTATCATTTTTAAAGTACAGACAAGCAAATGGGTGTCACCCATAGTCATTTCACTAAAGAAGGAAGCTAACCAGCTAGGGATTTGTGTGGACTTTCGGTGTCTCAGCGCAGTTGCGATTAAAGACCCCTTCCCAATCCCGTTTATGGATAGCATACTAGAGGAGGTGGCCGGCCATGAGATGTACTCGTTTTTTGATGGATTTTCTGGATGTAACCAGATCTCAATCGCCAAGGAAGATAAACTAAAGACCACCTTCGTGGTCAAAGATGGTGTCTATGCATACAACCGGATGCCATTCGGCCGATGCAATGCACCTGCAACATTCCACCGAATTATACTACACATATTCAACAAGATGTCAATACGGAATTTTAAAGCCTTCCTCGACGATTGGTTCATCTATAGCGCGCACAATACGCATTTGGTAGCGCTCAGAGAGTGCTTGGAGAGATGCTGAAGGGCAAGGCTGGCCCTTAATCCAAAAAGATGTCGATTTATGGTACCACAAGGCAAATTGCTTAGGCACATTGTATGCAAAGCAGGTCTGAAGAAGGACCCAGATGAAATACAGGTAATAGTGGAGAGCCGTACACCTAGGGGACACCGGAGAGTGAAGCATTTGAGGAATTTAAGACGAGGCTGGTCGCTGCTCCCATCCTCGCTTACCCCAACTGGGACAGGGAGTTCCATGTAAATGTGGACGCTTCAAACTTTGCGATCAGTGCCACACTAGCCTAACTGGGAGATCACGGGTTGGATCATCCCGTCTATTTTGCCAGTAGACTGTTATCCAAAGCGGAGAAAAATTACACCACAACAAAACGGGAGGCATTGGGGATGATCTATGCGGTACAAAAATTCAGACACTATTTGTTGGCGACACCGTTCACATTTTACGTGGACCATCAAGCCCTCATTTACTTGGTCAACAAACCGATAATTCAGGGAAGGATTAGTCGATGGCTACTCTTGCTGCAAGAGTTTACGTTCACAATAATTGTACGGCCAGACAAAAGCCATGTCATTGCTGACCAATTGTCCCAGATCAAGTCCGGAGAGGCGCCAGAAGGGGTAAATGATGACTTTCCAGACGCCCACCTATTCAAGATCGCAATACTACCACCATGGTATACTGCCATCGGGGAATATCTCTCCACCTCTGTGTTCCCCCAAGGCTTGCCTCCGAGAGAGCGAAGAAAGCTTGTGTTGAGAAGCCACACATTCCAGCTGGTTAATGGGTTATTGTATAAAATGGGGCCTGACAAGGTGTTACGTCGGTGTGTGATGGAGGAAGAGGTGCCAAGCATTTTGAGGGAAGCACATGAGGGGCTCCCAGGAGGCCATATGGCACCGGACACTACGGCAAGGAAGGTATTGCTAGCAGGCCTCTGGTGGCCCACATTGTATAAAGATGCGAGAGAATGGGTAGTAGGATGTGATACCTGCCAGAGAGCGTGGAGGCCGCTGAAAAGGGATTTCATGCCCCTCAACCCTTTGCATGCTCAAGAATTATTCGAACGCTGGGGGCTGGATTTTATCAGCCTGCTCAAGGTGAGTCGCGCTCGGATGTGTCACTACATTGTGGTAGCTACTGAGTATTTAACCAAGTGGGTTGAAGCACGAGCCCTACCGGACAACTCGGCCGTAAGTAGAGCAAGATTCATCTACGAGCAAATTATTACACGGTATGGGATCCCTATGCAGTTGACAAGCGAAAGAGGTGGACATTTTGTAAACCACATAATTAAACTCCTTACTACAGAATTCAAGATTTTCCATTCTCTATCTAGCCCCTATTACCCGCGGGCCAGTGGGCAGGCCGAGCCTACCAACAAGATTATTGTAAGCGTGATATACAAGTCGTGCGGTGTCGAGGGAGAAGACTGGGAAGACCTTCGGTCTTGTGGGCCTACCATACAACCTACAAGGTGACCACAGGCCAGACTCCGTTCCAACTCATGTACGGGCAAGAAGCTGTGGTGCCAGTGGAATTCATGGTGCCAAGCCTTCGCATTGCAGTAGATAACAGACTCGGGGATATGGAGAGCCTGAGGGAGAGACTGTATGCTTTAAGTTGGACAAAAAAAGAATGATGGCACCATGGGCCATAGAGGCAGCCTAGCAAAGACGGAAGGTCTGGCACGACAAGCATCTTAGGCGAATGAAGTTTACTCCTGGGCAGCTAGTGCTGAAATTCAATAAGAGGAATGAAATCAAACTCGGAAAATTTAAAGTGCGATGACTAGGGCCCTTCAAGGTACGCGAGGTCAATGCCAATGGGGCGATCAAGTTGTGGACGCTCGACGGGAAGGAGATACCAGACGCCGTCAATGGGTCGAAATTAAAGGTTTACCACGAATGGAGGGAACGTGGACCCTCCCATCAAGATGTTTGACAAAAAAAATTTAAAAAAAGGGGTCGTACAGGTCCGTACGATGCCTGACCATACGAAAAAAAAGGTCATATAGGTCCGTAGGATGACCAACTGTATGAGAACAAAAAAAAAAAGAAAAGAAAAGCACGATGATGGGGCCACCATGCGGTGGAACCACCAATCTGTGGGACCACCGTGCGGTGGAGACCCACACAAGCATGAAGACCACCACAGTATAAAGCCCCCGCACAAGTCCGCACCGGCATAAAACAACACGCAGCTCCCGCACAAGTCCGCACCGGCATAAAACAACATGCAACTCCCGCACAAGTCCGCACCGGCATAAAACAACACGCAACTCCCGCACAAGTCCGCACCAGCATAAAGCAACACGCAGCACGCAACTCCCGCACAAGTCCGCACCAGCATAAAGCAACACGCAGCCGGGCCCAGCATGGCAGGGAACCACGCAAGGAAGCAGAATAGTAATGGTACGGCAACGACACAGCATTACCGTACAGTTACACCGTATGACTACAGCATTTCGGGGAAGGAGAAAGAGGCACGTGTTTATTATTTTAACCCTAAATTTTTTTTACAAAAAGAGGTCACAAACGACAAAGGAAGCATTATTTAATGGACGCCAGTGCGAAAAATTGGCAAAAGCGGTTATGGCAGTTACCTAGTGCAGTGCCGTCAACCTCAAGGAACAAGGGTGTCGTCCGGATTCTGCCTTCGGGTGGAAAGGTAAGAGGCGGCATGGCTGACACCAACCAAAAGAAAGGGAAGAAGGTACGCTCCCAAGTGTAGCAGACTCCAGCAAAGAGTGACGTGACCATAGACACAATTACTTTTGAGGGTTTGACTGGCACAAATTGCAGGAGATGGTGGAATGAGACCCCGAATGATGACCCTCTGAAGACGCAACTGCGACTTGCACAGGTACAGTGGGCCATCCAAATGCCAATTTTTTGCATCAGGGTCTTCGAGGTGGTGTTGTGCGCCATGATTGGTACTTACGACTCGCACAGGCGGCAATCAGTGTTTGATTACGACCACCAACAGCTTACAGTATCCTTTGCTTCGACCGAATTTACCAAAGTTTTCGATATTCCGGGGATGCACGGAAAGAAAGTGGATAAGGCACAGAAAATAGCCCCCGACTTCAAAGATAAACTTCTGAAACTGATGTGTCGCGACAACCTCACACAAGTAGAACTTGCTAGCCTTCAGCACGCAAGCAAGAGTCGCGGTCGGAAGAAGTCGTTTTTAACAGAAGCAATATGGCGGTCACCGGTGGATGTCGTGAGGAGCTGGTTGACGGGAGCAAGTCGAGCTTCAAATATTGCCATGGCACAGATGGTGCTCGTGAATGGCATCCATAACAGTATAGTATATGACTGGGCATCTGTATTAGCGGACAGAATGGAGGAATTCATGACTCTCCAGCATAGGACTTTCTACATGCCCTACCACGCTATCGGGTTCTTTCTGGATGCAGTACGCCTTTGGGGCTCACCGGACCAGGACCAGTACTTGGCACCACAAGGTCGCGTACACCCTGGACAGCCCCCCATATTTTATTGGATGCACCTGGACACCATGGCGCCAAGCGGAGATATCCACTCTGGCACGAAACGGAAGAGGAAGGTAGTGATTTCAGCATCGGTAACAGAGTCTGAGTCTGGCAGTAGTGACCCGAGTGGGCAACATGGAGAGACTAACATGGGAGCAACATCAACGGCGGCCGCGCAGCCTCTGGATGAGTAGACGACTTCTGCACATACCATGTTGCCTCCTCCAGGTGCGGTAGTGATGGCAGTGCCAGTTCCTGGTTTTGGGCAAGGCCGAACACCCGTGATTATGGCCCCCCCACCTACGGCCGCGACACTGGTAGAGCCTCTGGTGGTGGAAGAGAGTCATCCCACGACAATAGTAGAGGTTGGAGGGACAGCAGTTGGTGAGATGGCGGTACCACCGGAACTTTCTGGAGGGAGTGATCGCCCTTCTCAGCAGGACATGAATGCATGGCTGAGCCGATTCAAGTTGGCACCAATGGCCCCCGTTGGAACAGTAGTCGTTTCTCCAAGGCGGGAGCAGAGTCCTCACGAGATCGTGGACCTAGTCGAAGATGGTTCGCCAGAGCCTATGAGGAGTGGACCAAGGGATCACTCACCCATCCGCGAGTTGATGTTGAGCCCTACGCAGGAGTTCACCCCGAGTTTCCCTCAGACTTCCCACGGGGCTGTGGAGGAGAAGGATATAGTAGCATCTCCGAGAGGGGATGGCGACAAGGAATTACAACAGTTTTTGGCAGGTATGGTTGTGGAAGCTAGAAGGGTAGTAGCCTCAGTACGGTCTCAAGGTGAGCCCCGAGCAGACGAGGAGTTGGCGTGGCTACTTGAGTTCACAAGGGACAAGTGCAGGACCCACTTAACTCAGTGCTTCGAGTCTGGTGGATTTGATGCAAAGGATCTTGGAAAACCAATCACAACTCTAGGATCATGCTGATCCATCTATATTTTTACCATTATAAAAATTCATTAGAGGGATATTCCATCATACTTGAACAATCAATCAATCAAGAAAACACAAACTTGATCCAGGTATCAAATTTGCCAACTTGCTGTCCCTTTGGATAGGCTTGTACACAGAGGTATATAAATATCTAACCAGATATAAAAAACTCAATCCCTTCGGTCAGAACCTTAATAGCTTTCTTACAAACAACATATCGCAAATTTAGCTAAATCCAACAGTTAGATTAAAAGTTATGGTCTTTTCACCGAGACCCATTTCTGATGTCCCCAAATAAGACATGTGCATGCCCAATCCGTCTAGGGCATCAAATATCTTTCACAAAATAAAACCAAATGATTCCAAACTAATAGAACATGAAATATTTATGGATCTAGTTTCATAATATGTAATCCATTAAATTTTCAAATGGTTAAATCATTAGATAATCACAAACCCTTGTCTGCAACTCCATTGAAGATAGTTTAAAAATAGTTTTCACCAAAATTTTCATAACTTACACAAATGTGCATAAAAATGACTCAAACCAAAATGAAATGAAAGGTGATTCATATATCTTTCCAATGAATCTATTTTGAGGTCGTAATTCTTCCCAATGAATCCGTACCAAATGCTGCAACATGACTGTTCTTAGGAAATCTCAAATCTGCAAACAACCACTTTCACCAAAACTTTCATAACTTATTCATTTATTCATTAAACTGCACCAAACCAAAAGAATGAGAAAGAGGATTCATTACACTATCTAACCATTATAAATATACAGGGTTTCCAGGCCATACATGGTCGTACAAGGCCTGGAAACAACGACTTAACACAAAAACACCAATCAAAATGCAAGTTTTAAACACACCAATTTGTTCCAAAACTTTATCCTCCTTCTCTATTCTTCCAATAATGATTTGGTTCGACCAATACAACATATTTATAGACTCTTTGGTAGTTATAAACCATCCAACTACCTTTATGAACCTTCATCTTCCCTTTTACAACTTTATGTGCAATTTTTGCACTTTTACATTTTTGCAAATGTTGCACTTTTGCAATTTTCTTGCAACTTTGACACTTTTTCCTAATGACTCCCCAAATTGTAAAAACTCTTATAGACTATTTGAGATATTTTACATTGATTTTCCCCTTCCATGGGTTATTTCAACAATCTTGACCTTATAGACCAAACTGGGACCTAAAGAACAACTTTTAACAACTTTATGCAAATAATTACAATAATTGATCTTGTCTTTACAAATGGATTCATCATGAATCAATACATCATAAAAATGATCAAAATGACTTAAAACATCACTTTTCTCCTAGTGACCTCATGTTCTTGGGTGCTCCTGCACCAATGGCCTACCACAGAGACCTTGCAAATGTTGGAGAATTGGGGCCTCCAGGAGCAGGTTGGCAAAACCAACAGATTGCAATTGTTGAGGCAAATAGAGCAGTCGTTCCAAGAAACTTACTGTGAGTTGCGGAGGACGCAATATATTACCGACAGTACAGAGACCTAGCACAAGGAGGCCGTGTTGGCCCGAGATGAGTTGGTTACTAGGCTCCAGCAGACGGAGGAACTCCACCGAGAACAATTGGCCCGGGCGGCCGCCGCATGGGATGCAGAACGAGCTGCCTTGGAAACAATGTTAACCGGAGAGAGGACGACTAGGGGTGCCTTGGAGGCACGGTTGGAGGAAGTGGACGAAGACAGGACTATGTTGGAGAACCGACTGAGTAGCGCTTTGGAGCAGGTGGATCAGAAAGATAAGGAAGTTTTGGAGGCCGCATTAATGGTGAAAACAACGATGGAACGCCAGATGGTGGCGGAGCGGGACCTCAAGTTGCGGACTGACCAAGTCTACGAGTTACACGCTCGCCTGAGCACCGCCCCCTCTCCACCAAGGACGCTTCCTCCACCCCCTTCTCAGTCCTGAGTTTTATGTTGTAATCCTTCCATGTTGTTTTGTCGTCCGTAGACAACCTTGTTTTTTGGGGGGGGATGATGTTAGCGGCAATATTGTAAACAAATAAAACTAGTTAATCAAGTTGTAAGTTGTAATTGTCTTGGTTAGTGGCAACCGAGGGGTGGCAGTTGTGGTGCGGCGGTTGGCACTCGCACCCCCTCGGTATCTTTATATACTTCTGAATGTAACTTGTGACACACGATTATGGGGGGAATAACATCTCATATACTTTATCTGATATCTATGGCATTATTATTCTGCATTACGTGTTTTATCTGTGTACTTTAAGTTATTCACCCGAGAGGGCAAACAGACCACACTAGTGATTGTGACTCTCAGTTGTGGCATGCTTTGAAGGTTTGTCACCTTGATTAGTATGGTTGTTTATAGCACGTCATACTATGTTCTTCTCTAACTCCGACTACAATGAGGTACTAGCAAGTTCATTGGAGGTTCTTCATTCCTTGGCCAACATTTGTTCTACTTCTACTTTGGCTTCTCAAAGGCCTTCATTCTCTATACAAAGGTCTAGGTATATCACCCTCTTCATCTATGCTCTAGTGATTTCTAGGACTATCTCATCTTGTTCCTCCATGTCTAGCATATTAATAACCTTTTGTTTTGGGTAGTTGATGTCTTTATAGTCATTGGGTCCACATCATTTGCACGATATTCCTGCTTTATTCTGACTGCTTTGGAATTCCCTAGTGAGATGACCCCACTTGTTAAATTTACAACATTGGATCACCAGACTTCCCTTGGCATAATATTGATTTTTTCTTCTAGGTCCACTATTGTTGAACTAAATGCTATTTCCCCATCCATTATGGTATCCGCTAGAAGTAGCATTTGTATTATTGCTTTGTGGTTTTGGAGGTGTGGTCAACATGGTTGATTGTTGGGCTTGAGTGAAGAGCACTTGTGTGCTTCTTGTCTTCAAATTGTATGGGCTTTGTTTCATGGAATGTCCCATCACTTGGCAAATATCACTCAACAATTTTTAAGGATGAATTAGTGTGATCCTCAACCTTGCACTCGATGTACCAATATTCTTTAGTCTCCTCTGAAAATTCCTCCTCAACTTTGAGTTCCTTCATCATTCTCATCATGTTGCATTCTAGACCTTTTACTGATTTTGATTCTCCATTGCTACTTTCGTTTGTGCTATTGTCATCATCCATTGTTTTCCCCCGAGGGGGGTGTGTTTCAATAGTGCATAACAGTAGACAAATGTAGTAAATATGATAGCATACAACAATGCAAGTAAACAGAAGAACTCAGATGTATGTATTCATTAATATCAAATGCCAGTACATTCACCACATCACTTTGTTCGACAATAACTTCACCTTGAAATAGGAAACCAAGTACATATATATAGGTGTCAATGTAGGTTGTCTAGTGCCAACTACCGACAACCGTCACGTAACCACCGACCCTTAAACCCGTAACCTTCTAATTAAAATACGACATAATTACCCGACAACATCATCCCCCCCAAATAAGGTCGTCTCCTGACAACATACAACAAAATAGGAAATGACACAAAGACCAAACATGAAAATCAAAGCTGAGGGGGTACAAAGGGTGTCCTTAATGAAGAAGGGGCCGGTGGTGTTGCCGCTGCCAACTGCTCCCTCAGCTGGTGAACCTATTGTGTCCTATGCTGGAGATCGCACTCAGCTACCAACTGCCTTTCCCTGGATCGTTTCACCATAAAAATTGCCTCCATCAGCTCCTTTTGTTTACCATCCAACGCCTCCAAAGTAGATGTGAGATGGGTCTCAAGGGCTGCCCATTCTGCTACCTCATGTGCACACCCCGCCGTCTCCTGGGCCAAGTCCATCCTGGCACGAGCCAACTCCTCTAGGCTGGTCGCTCGGGCTCTCTGTTGTTCCAACTCCATCTCCATCGTATGCAGTTGAGTGGCTAGCTCCTCCCAAGCTGTGATGGCCACCACCCACTCTGCCTCTGCTGCCGAGGCACCATGCTAGGTGCATCTGAGCTGGTCGTACCCATCCCTGAAAACTTGCTCTACCCATTGTGTACTCCACCAACCTCAGTCGTCTTCTCACGCCTCCAATCTGCCAACATCTCAGAAGTTTCCATAGCAGGCCAACCCCTGGCCTCAAAACATCGCCCAAACTCCTCAGCACACCCTCTGGTGGCAAAGGCGAGGAGTCCTTCAATGGAAAACTATATGGCTGTCTATAATCAGCACATGGTAGGTCTAAGATTAAGAGTCTAAATCAAGACCAAAGGTAGAGTCTCTATCTGAGTCACTATCAATATGAGGGCCTGCCTCCTCAACCAATGGAACCCCAAGCAATCCTAGAGGTGTCTCGTCCTCCTCAACCTCTAGTGGAGTAGATTTGACGTTCTAAGCTCCTCTTTCACCTGCTGTTCACTCCTTAACCAGCTACTTCTTCTCTTCTTGCTGCTCTTTTCCTATTTTGCAAATGTCAAAATGAGTGTCTTTTTCTTCCTTTTATTTGTTTCATGCATTAGATTAAGGTTTGTTATATTTTAATGTTTATTTGGGGTCTTGGTGGGGCCAGCTGAGCCTCTATTGTAAATTAAAAAGGTATTATTTTAATTTATTTTGGACTTAAGAATTCTGGACCGTAGGGGACAGCCAACTGTCCCGGGGAGAGCTGGCTGTCCCCTGCTGTCCCCTACTGCCCCAACACCCATCCCCGAAACGTCCCCTGTGTTTTTGCCAAAAAAGGGACGCTTAGGAAACAGCAAATTCCCATCCCCACGTCCCCGTTTCGTCCCCAGTACGGGTAGGAGAGAAAAAAGGCAGGGGATGCGTCCCCGTGCAACATAGTTTATGAACCATGGAATATGCATTCTGCTATGCAATGTAATCAGCAAAATGAACATCAAAGAAAATAATATATATTCTACAATACATGGAGTAAACTATCATTTTTATTTGTTATCTATATCTCTA
Source organism: Cryptomeria japonica (assembly GCF_030272615.1). Classification (NCBI taxonomy): domain Eukaryota; kingdom Viridiplantae; phylum Streptophyta; class Pinopsida; order Cupressales; family Cupressaceae; genus Cryptomeria; species Cryptomeria japonica. The sequence goes on along the minus strand of NC_081415.1, from coordinate 509,702,748 downwards.
TGCCATTCAAGTGCCTTTAAATTTTAAGAATAGCAGGTTTTTCCTTTTTGGCATTCTTCAATATGTTTTGAAAATCCAATTTTTTTCTCATTTTTTGATAAAATCTTGATAGTTTGGTTTGCCAATTTTTTTCCCAAAAATATTTTTTCTGCTATGCTTTGAACACATTTATCAACACAAATTCATTGCCATATCCTCTTACTTCTAATACACAGATCATCATATAAGAAAGCAATAATTTTACCTTGGAAAAGGAAGCTAGGTTGCACAAATCTGCTTGTACTTGAGCCAAGTTTTCTGGGCTTTCGTCAATTTCCCATCCCTCACACAAGGGAACACCATCAAGTATTGCCTGTGCTTGGCCATAAAACATCTGCAACAAAGGCAAAACAAAGTAGTTATCATGTAATATGCCTTTAAAATTTATATATGCAACTGAAGCATTTCCATCACTTGTGTTCAAGAATTAACATTTTGAGGGATTAAATATATTTTCTGTTAAGTACTTGATATGTCAACACCAAGGAAGAAACAGATAATACAAGATTGAATTAGATAAATGGAACTAGAAGTACAAGTATCAAGCAATATTAGGTCAGAGAACATTATAGATTCTAAAAATGAAAAATATTTTTATAAGCTATCAAAAATAGCTTTCAGCCACTAGACTGTAGCACTGTTAAAACAATAAGTTGCACCTAGAGGAATTCACTTTTCAGACACTTTTACGCTTGAAGAAAGCCACCTTGAAATCCAGACTCTTAAATGTGCTAGAGCATTTAGTCAGCTTACAAATCTTTAGAAATATTTCCATTAGAATCCATTTATAAATTAATTTTTTCTTAGAAGAAATGATGCATTTCATATTAAACCTGATAACAAAAGATTACATCAACTTATAATTGAAATTATCTGTGTACTTGAACTGCAGATACACCTAATACAACAGAAAATATAGCGAAACAGAAAACAAGTGGATTCCTATTATTGAGAAGAGTTTTGGTAAATGATTTTTAATTTTAAACTTGAATTTTTCTTTTAGATATGCGTTATAAATATGTTTAAACTATAACACAGTTTTCCTCGTAAGTTTAAGCTTCCTCTACACTCTCTTGTTCTCACTTTCATGTTTAAAGTTCCTCAGAACTTCCTCTCATTTGTGGAAAGCTGGTTCTACATTTCAATCAAAAAATGTGAGATAAGACATCGTAGAGAAAAGCAGACATTATAAGGGAAAAGGCAATCATTGGATGCTTAACATTGGGAAGAATTTTGTTAAGTGATTTTAAATTTTAAACTTCAAAAGTCTTGAAAAGGAATTTTATTATGTTTTTAGTTTAAATACAGCGACATCTTAAAAGTAAGCTTAAGATTACTCAACTTCCTGTTCTTCTCACTTCCATATTTATAGTTCCATAGACTAGCAAGATGGTTATATGTTCCAATTAAACCTAGAGAGATATACAACCACAGGAAAAAGCATGAATAAAAAAGTACAAACCTGATGACGAGATCTAATAACTGTTCTTCCAAACCAAATATTTAGAACTTCAAAATCATTGTCCGGATCAACTGTCCAAATGACACTCACAGCTAGTCTATCCTGCCCTCCACGGAGAGAGCATAAATTTTCACTGCCATGCAACAAACAGATTCAACTTCAATTTTTACAGATAAAAAGAAAGAAAATGTATCTTAATAATATTATCAAAACAATAAAATTGATTTGTACCCACTGCAAAACAAATTAGATCTGGTTTAAACTTAAAAAATATCTGTTTTTTATGGTAAATGGAAACCTGCTGGACACACCAGAATGATAAAGTGTAAAGCAACAAATGACTTCTAGTTTTTTATTTTATTGATTTTGAATATATTGACTTGTCTAGGTTCTACCCATAAGTATTCAGTCCCCTTTTTTGGGGGGTTTATTCTTTCATTACAAATATTCGGTCTATTAATAATTTAATACATATGACAATGAAAAATAATTGGTTTATTATCATAGTTATAAGATTCATCAAGACTCACACAGACTTGGAAAGTCCCAATGGGTACCCTCAACCAGGTCTATGAAAATTAGGGGAAAATTAAAAAAAAACTAAAAAATTGAATAAGTTTAAACGTGAAAGCATGAAAGTCGAGATTTTTTAGGGTTGGAAGACTTTTGGAGGATGGTTAAAAGCGTTAAAATTATGAAAAAAGGCATGCACCTGAAGGTCTTTGTAATCCCAAAAAGCTTTTATATGGGCTTGGTGGAAATTGCTCCACTCCTCAACCCCACCCTATATCATGACGAAGAGCACACCAAAGGTGTTGCCTCTTTACCCCACTAGGGGCGCTAGCCCCAAAATCCCTACTCTATTTTTTTTTTTAAATGAAATAAATTTAGACCATGTTGGATGGAAGGGCAACACCTTTTTATTCTTTTGAATTTTTCCCAATCAAATTCCTAGTAATTGAATTACATTTGTACTTATAGTTTGCTAAGTCAAACCCTATCCTAAGTAATGTTCCATAATATCCCCTTTTATAAATGCCCTAGTTTTTGCCCTAAAATCACAATTCCAAGTAACTTTCTAACTAGGGTTAGGAACATTAACTTAATCATAAGATATATTTTATTTATTGGGGAAATTCAACCATAGGGAAGCTAGAATAAGGTGACTTGATAGGGTGCCCTAGAATTCCTCCCCTTAGGCCAAAGAGCGGATATACCATCCCTCTTGGCCTCATGTGGCCCATTCCATTCATATGAGGTGGTGTACCTAGTGAGGTGTCCTATAACTATTCCCCCTTCATTTTGCCATCCATTTCCCACTTCTTATGATTGGACTTCTTGGTATGTTAAGGATGAGGAGTATTCACAATAAGGTGCCTTGAAAGCCCATCCCTTCTAAGCCCAAAGGCAGTACCCCTTGTAGCCCCTTGGCCTCATGGGACCATTCAGTCACCACCATGAGGAAGCATACCTAGAAGAGCACCCCATCACAATTCCCCTCGTAATCCTTCATTAACCCTACCATGGTTGAAAAACAGAATATATATACATCATCCTATATTATTTTACGTATTCTATATATCTATATGTTAGACAGACATAAGCAACAGCATATTATTAATCATCAATGAGCAGATAATATCCATCATTCTATGTACAAGTACTCATACCCAAAAACCACAAGTATGTTCGAACTGCTGTATTTAATTATTAATATTCAATCTGATCTCTTCCTAATTTAGGTCTGCTTCTAAATCTGCTTTCAATGCCTTAAATATTTTATTCCATCTTTCTTCCTACCCTTCCTTTAAATGATCTCTCCTTTATACTTTATTGGTGGAAGAGTCACCACCTTTCATAGCAATTGAGGCACCACCTTCCATAACCATTAAGTCACCACTTTTCATTGTTGCTTTTGAGAATAATATATTATTATCCAAATTGATCTCCCTTCCATCTCTTCTTCAAATGAATCTTCTTCCCCTTATGTCTTCCCATGTGAGGGGGAGGTCCATCTCTTCATCATGCTGGCCCCTTGGCAAGACCCACAACCTTTCACAATTAGCACCCTTTGAAATAGTACAATTTTTCATACTTCTTGCCCTTTGAAAGAGACACAACCTTATCTACTTCCCATTCCTTTCTTCCTCCATTAATCCTTCCTTGATTCCCATGCTTCATTCATTTCTTCCCTCCTTTTTATACCTTTTCAAATGATCTCTTCTCCCTCTTATATCTCATGTTTAAGAGAGTCAAAACTCTTCATTCTATGCTTTTTGACCATTGATTAACTTAATTACATTTTAATTATATTAAATTATATTTTTATTATTTTATGTCTATTATTATTTATTATTAGATCTGTTGGCGGTAATTCACCGACATCGGGATAAAACCTGTTTTGTTAAGTTAATTGGCCATGTGGGGTTCGCATAGGGGTTACTGGCAGTTGGCAACGGTTGGTATCTCTGACAACCGCTGAGTAGTATTTATGCTATGTTGTAAGGGAACCCGGCAGTAGTGATTATTGTACATCCACTTTATCTGATGCAATAAAGATATATCATTCTGGCCATATTCTGAATTTTGTTTATGCTCTGTGAATTACTTCATGATTAACATCTGTGTACTTCATTTCCATTCTGTTTACTCTGTAATCTGAATTGACACCGTAACGGTAAACAAAATCCTATTTCAAAATGGGGACATTACATGCTCCTAAGGGTGAGACACAATTGCATAACTCCACATGGATCTAGCAATGCTGCGTTGAGGGATACAAGCTCCTTTCTACTATACTTCATGACTCCATATTGTCATTTTTTTCGTCGATGCGATGGATTTCATAATCCAAGACTTTTTGTACACCTAAAACACTTGATTGACGATATTTACATATTGTTGTTTCCTTATGTTAAAATCTTATTTTATACTCATATGATCAATGTATAGTTGTGTATGTGATCAAATAGCTCTATTTCATTAGGTGTGTCTCAAAATTTAATTATTGAAGGGTGCATCATAAAAGTTTTAAATCCTTAAAAATCTCTATATTTCATGGTTTTTTCAATTTGTCGAGTCTTGGCTAAGCCTAAGAACCAATTCCAAGTCTAAGTCAAAAATCAACTTACCAAATCGAAGGCCTTGTGACACCTTACATATGACAATATCAAGAGATCAAAAATAATGTAAATTATACTCAAAAGTATAACCAGGTTATTAAAAATATTTGGTTTATTATTAAATATGACAATATCAACAAATGAAAAATAATGTTAATTAAACTCCAAAGTATTTGCGTATATCATATTGGACCAAAAAGAAGCTCAAAAAAATGTTGATTATTGAAAGTAAACTAAAAAACCACTAAAAGAGTGTAGATAGTGCTGATTGAAACCAAACCAAGTAAACCCTAAAATTCTGTGAAATGATGCAACTATATTTATGACTCTTACAATCTTATTAAAGATAAAGAATTGAATTTAAACAAGACTCAATTTGTATGGATATGGGATTCTTTATCAGCAATCAATAGTATTACTTGAATTTCTAATATTTATCTTCCAAGAGGAATTGGTCTTCAAATCAGAAGTAAGCCCAATGTGACTGAATACAGATATAAATGCAGAAAAACACTATTGTGGCTTACTTACTTCTTTGGCAGTTGATACAAAAATTTCCTTTGATATTCTAGCGATAAGACTGCTGTGTCTGACTGACTTCTCTTTATCATGCGATGGATGGTTGAGAGGGTATACCTCAATCTATTCGCTGTGTTTGTTCTCAATCCTTGTGTTCATGCAAGAAAGGTGGACGCTGTCTCTGCTTATTAATTCCTAGATCTCATGCGTCTATGGCCTTGCAAGAGGGTGAATACAACACCTTTACCTGGCTTTCTTAGCAATCTGCTATGAATCAAATAAGATAACCAAATCTCCGCCCCTTCCTTATCTCTTCTCGTAGTTATCCTTTTTATATCTTCATATTCTTTGAAGTGATATATCGTTTCAGATTTAAAGAGACATGTCCTTACTGAAATAACTCAGATATTATTTATGAAATTGCACCTCTTTTCCTTTAAACATATTGCACCATCTTTATTAATGACTTTAATCATAACCAGATCATACCTTTATGAAAAACAAATCCAAATCGCATCCTTTCACCTAGGAATAGTATCTAATCATAACAAGTGCTCCACTTAATTATAACAACTGTATTAGAAGTATTATGTACAAGATAGTTTATGGTTTGTCAATGCTTAATTTCACTTGTCTAGAATCACACTTTCTCTTCAGATCGCACCTCTTTGTAAATGAATTACTAATCATATTATTTGTTAGTTCTCATTCCCATCTGATGTGGCAACATGTGTAATGCTGACTTGTATAATCTCTTGTCTTTGACTTGTCTTGGTTTATTAATAAGTACTGCTCTTTATAATGAATGTTCTGCCTTCATGATTGTTGGATATGTCTTGGGTTGTTTGTAATATGCTGCTGCTAATATCCATCAAGCATTGTCATGGTTGTATGGGAGTCAAATTTAATAAGTTTAAATCTATAATTTAAACTTCAATGTCTCCAATCATATTTCTCTTGACTGTAACATCGTCTATTTCTTACATTTGAATGTCACTGCTTTCCTTATTCCCTTGTATAGAGTGTTCAACCTTAGTTGATCACTTCCAATCATAAAGTCATTGTCCATCTTTAGATGAATGTTGCCCATGTGTTGACCTTATACTTGACCTTACTCATTTGTCCTTCGTTGTATTGGCTTTGAATGCTATTACCATTTATAAAGATAATACAAGAAGCTTCCTTGCAACATAACCATTTCCTGCCTATCAAAACTACTTAATGAAAACTGGTAACATACCTTTGTTTATTATTCTAGCTAAATCCACTTATTGTTTCTGCTACTGAATAACTTGAAAGTTGAAAGTGTCCTAGGCCTGCCATGCCTGGACCATACATGGTTCCTTTTACTTGCTTGGTTTTAGGGATTGGATGGGGCCATCACAGATTATGTTATATACTAAACATTACAAATAAGCTTGAGAAAATAAGGCATCTTTCCATAGAGGTTACAGAGAGCAAAGCAACAAAGCAAAATGTTTCCTATTATATCAATTACATCACGAACAATGTTTCCATCATCAATTACTATGAGAATGAATACAAGCTGTTATGATATCCACAAGAGAATGACCAAGAGACTAAGGGCAGCTAGATAAGTTAACCTGATAGGTCACAAAGAATGTCTCCTATAAACTCTCCTGAAATTCAATGTCAACAATCATCTAGTATTAGCATTAACATTAGTCCCAATCAGATTATGGAGCAGAGTAGGAGCGGGAGCAGCAGGCGTTCAAGAGCTAGGGTTTCTAGCGCAAATCTTGTTGCAGAATTGTAGGATGATGATTTGGGGGCTCGTTGCTGCTTGAGTTTCTCGCCTGGGAGGCAATATATTCAATCCTAGTGGTGTGGAGACATCGTGCAATCTCTTCTTTCTGCATTCAGTTGTGGCTCTATCCGTTGTCTCCAGATCTGTGATGGGTTTTGCTATGGGAAAGTTTGGAGACATGTTTTGGGGTTATTTTTAGCATCTCGTATTTGTTTTTGGTATATCTGTTTCTGGGTTCCTCTATTAGTCCTCAGTGGTTTTGGATCCCCTGATCTGTTCTTTGGTTGTTGTTTCTACTTGGTACCGTTTTGGGGATCCTGTTTGTGGATTTGCCTCTACTCCGTTTGGGTTTTTTGTTGAGGCCTCTTTCTTGGGCATTTGGTTGGTTGGGCTTTTCTCTTTGGTTGCCCCCTCTTTGGTTGCTTTTGGTAGTGGGTCCTTTCTTTCGGTGTTTGTGGCTTGGTCGGCCTTTAGGGTTTCTTTCTTTGGGCTTTTTGCCAGTTTTGCTTTTTTTGGCTTTTGCCTAATGCTGGTTTTGGGAGTTTTTGCTTTGGTCGGTTGTTTTTTAGCTACTATGCTGTTGGAAGTGCTTGGGTTCGTCTTTTTTAAGAACTTGTGCTTTGATGTTCTTGTCCCCTTCCCCTTTCTCTCACTTTGATGTCCTTGGTGTTGAAGTTGGTTTTGCTTTTGTTGTATGTTCTTGTCCCTTGTGTGGGAGTTTGTTTGTGATGCTTGGGGTCTATGGTGTGCTTGAGGCCCTCCTCTCCCCTTTTTATTAGAATATTGTAATGTTTCTTTAATGGTCATCTTAGTCATTTTAGTCATCTTTGGTAAGTTTCTATTTCAAGCTTCAATCTACGATTGTTTGTTTTAGAAACATCATCTCTTGTAAATTCTTTATATAGAGCTCTCGCTCTATTGTGTAATAACATCGAATATATTAACATGGTATCAGAGGATATGCCAATGGGATTTCATAAAATTTGCGAATGTTTTGAGAAAAAATTCATAACCTCTTCTTATCTAGAATTTTTTCGAGAAATTTGTTTTTCGATTTTTTATAAATCATTGGAGGTTCTGTTGAAATCTTTGTAGAATTTCATGGGCTCTTTTCGAGCTATAATCCGAAATTTTTGTGGGTTTGTGGACCTGTGTTCGTGGGCGGTTTGGGTGTTGTGTTTGAAGATCATGGACTTTTTCTTCTATTTTTTCATGCACACGGATTTCTAGTTTTTGTTCGCGACTGTGGTGTTTCAAATCAGCAACCCACATTTGTATTCTGCATCCTGTGACCTAGGGTTTCAAATCCTTTGTACCTTCTATCTAGGGCTTCGTGGAGTCGAGCCTTGTTCGATGTCTTCATCTCCCTACAACAATGCGACTAGGGCATGCAATCTGCCTCTTTATTTGGTCGCCTAGAGATGTTCTGATGGGTATTAATTAATTTTTTCCCTTCAAAAATTTCTAATGGGTTCTAATAATTTTCTCTTAAAAATTTCTGAGACGGTTTTAATAATTTTTATCCTAAAAAAATTATTCTGTTTGGTTTATAATTTTCTCCTCAAAAATTATTGTAAGGGTTTTTCGATTTTTAGGCAAAAATCGTGTTGGGTTTTGCCTAATTTTATCCTCAAAAATCATAGGTACAGGTGCTCCTATCTTAGGGTTTTTACCATTTTTTTCGGAAAAAAAATGATGCTTTGTAAACTTTAGTTTCTAGGTTTGGTGATTTTTGTCAAGTTTTGATCAGATTTGGATAATTCAATCTGCTTGTTGTATATGTCACCAATCTGATCAAAACTTAACATGTTATCAAAGCTAAGTTAAGGAAGATCATATTAAAATTTTGTAACAATCTCATAGACTTTCACCCGGTTCTTACTAGATCACATTCCTAAAATCTTAATGGCAACCGGAGTTACGTTTGAAGACTGATTACATGGACCATCAAATTTTGTATCTTGGAAATTCAGGATCCTGCTTGTTTTGAAAGAAAATAAAATTGACTCCCGTGTCAAAAGTGAAATTCCTAAACCCTCTGATGATACAGAGAAAATTCAGTGGAGCAAGGATAGTTAGAAGGCTCCTAAGATAATTGTGGATTCAGTGAGAGACCACATTGTGCCAGTGATTTCTAAATATGAGACGGCCATTCAGATGTTCAAAGCACTAGCTGACATGTATGAAATCAACAACACTAGCAGGGCGCTCACCCTAAAGAATCAACTACACCATATAAAGCTGAATAAAGGAGAAACGGGTACATCCTATTTCTTGAGGATCAATGAGCTTGGGGATCAACTATCCACTATTGGACATCTACTAGACAACAAAGAGGTTGCTATGATGGTCCTAAATGGACTTCCTACCTCATGGGAATCGTTCATTCAAGGAATCAGTGCTTGTTCTAAATTTCCTAAGTTTGATAGATTGAAAACCAATTGCATTCAAGAGGAATCTCGGCTTGTCACAAGAGGAATAAACCAAAACAATGGTAATGAAGCCATTCAAGTTCTAAACTCTAATTCCCAAAAGAAAAGAAAGAAGAAGAACTTTAATAGAAAGAAGGACAACAGCTCAAATAGAAAGAGGTCTTCAAAGAAGAAGAGAGACATCTCTGAAGTACAATGTTTCAGATGTGACCAATGTGGGCACTATGCAATGAAGTGCCCAAACAGGATCAAGCAACAAGATTCAATGGCTGAAATTAAGAAAGGTAGTGATTATGAGAAGCTAGTTTTCTATTCAGCCCTCTCTAGTCAAGTCACCTCCAGTTCCAACACATTGGTGATTGACAGCGGAGCATCTTGACACATCACTGGATTTCGTGAGCACCTAGATACACTTGTGGAAAATTCAAATGAAGAAGTGACAATTGGTGATGACTCAAATTATCCAGTTATGGGAATAGGAACCTGCAATATCAACCTAAAGTCAAGCATATTCCTACAACTGACTGGAGTTCTATTTGTACCTGGTATAAAGAGAAACCTTGTCTCAGTTTCTACACTCGAAGATAAGGGTTACAGATTAACCTTTATGGAAGGAAAGGTACTTCCTTGGCCAAAGAACTCCACCATCAAGAAAGCCCACACCATTGGAGTAAGACAGGAGAGCCTCTATAGACTTTGCACCACTCCACCTCTAGCCTTGATTCATGAGACTCCAGATTCGAATGAACTTTGGCACAGAAGATTAGGGCACCTTCATTTCCATGCCCTACCTAAGATAGAGAAGACGGTGATTGCCTTACCCAAGCTAAGTCATAATTCTGAAGGACCCTCCAAAGGGTGTGCCTTGGGAAAGAATACTAAAGGGTCTTTTAATTCTAGCAACAGTAAATCCAAAAATGTATTAGAATTAGTTCATTCTGATTTATGTGGACCCATGCCTGTACCCTCCTTAGGGGGATTTTTATATTATGTAATATTTGTAGATGATTATTCTAGGAAGACCTGGATATATTTTCTGAGGTACAAAGAGTCTGAAGAAATCCTTTCTAAATTTAAGGAATTCAAAGCTCTTGCACAAAATATGACAGGTAAGAAAATCATAACCTTAAGAACAGACAATGGGGGGGAATACACTTATGATATGTTTAAAGACTATCGTATAAATGTTGGGATTAAGAGGGAGTTAACGGTACCTTATAAGCCACAACAAAATGGGGTAGCTGAAAGAAAGAATAGGACTATAGTAGAAGTTGCTAGGGCTATGTTGTTTGACCAAAATATATTAACAATTTTTTCCTAAAAAATCGTGGCTTCTTGCAGTCTATTTTGGGGCATCATGCTCATTTGCAAAAAATTGTGGAGATTTATGTTATCCCAAAGCTCTCCTAATTCTAGGAGGGTCAGTGGCAAGCTCATGTCACAGAACGTTCTAAGAAGAAGAGGGCAGCCTTCTTTGTTTTTCTCTGGGTAGTTAGAACGATGACCATTAAGGGAGGGTATTAGAATATTGTAATGCTTCTTTAATGGTCATCTTAGTCATTTTAGTCGTCTTTAGTTAGTTTCTATTTAAAGCTTCAGTCTACGATTGTTTCTTTTAGAAACATCGTCTCTTGTAAATTTTTTATGTAGAGCTATTGCTCTATTGTTTAATAATATCGAATATTTTAACACTTTCTGGGGCTGGCCTCTTGTCTTTTGGGGGGGGGGGGTTTGTTGCTCTTTTTTTCTTTTTGGGTCCTTGTTTTGTTAGTGTGCCACTGCTAATTTTCAAGGGCACCCTCTTGTTTTTTGTTTTCCCGGTTTTTGGTATAGGGAAATTTCTTGTTTTGAAATTGTGCTTGGCCTGATTGGAGCCCAAATTTCTCTAGTTTGCTCAAGTGGCCTTCTTCTACTAGTCTCCTGGGCCATCTCTGTGTGGCTCCTATGGAGGTGGAGTCTTCACCTTTTGAGGTGGAGTTTTTTCTTGCGGGTAAGGATTGGCTTAGGCTCTCTCTACTCCTTTCATCCTCTTTTGTGATTCCTATTGAGGTGGTGGTGTCCTCTATGGATACGGTGACTTACCATGAGGAAGAGGTTTCGAAGTTGTTTTGTGGAGACTTTACTTGTCTTTGGCTGCTTGGATGCGGGGATGCTTCAAGCTCGGCTCATCTTCCCAGTGGTGTCTTCTTTTGATAACCTATGGAGGTGGAATCCTCTTCTATTGAGGTGGAGGGGAGCTTTGCAGAAGAGGTTTGGACTTCCTAGCTCAAGGGCTTTGCTATATTTTGCAAGTTGGTTTTGGGTGCCATGTTAAAACCCAATAAGAAGGTTTGGGGATCTGTTGTGACCATTTCACACATCGCCCCATCGCAAATGGGGACCCCCTCTTTTTGCTTGTTTTTCGTTCGTTTTCGCTTTCGTTTTTAGGATTTTGTTAGTCAGTTAGTCGTCTGGATTTAGGGTCAAGCCTTAGGGTTTTAAATTTTGTCTTTTCAGGCCAGAATCCAGTCGTTTTTGAGAGCTTTTTTGAGCTTCCTTGCTAGGATGCAAATTTTGAATGAAATGAATTCGCCAGAATGGTCTAATTTTCAATTGGAATGTTGATGCAGAGCTTTAATTTGTCTAAGTGTTGAAAGTGAAATGTGAATTTTTGTCCGATTGAATATTTTTGACCAAATTTTGACCTTTTTGATTTTTGATCCTAGGCATTTCAAATGATTTGTTTTCGCCTTGTGAAGTGATAAAATGTGTAAAATCATGATATTTTGGCCTGTAGGAGCAAAATCGCTCCTATCCCTCAGTGAAGGACGGGAGCTCGTTCTCAAATATCTTACTATTCCTGCAGGGTCAAGATGAATTACGAATTGGAAATGATAGAGAGAGGCGAGATCTTTCCATTGAATATAAATTGAAGATTTTCATGAGCACAGAAATGCCTCCAGGAGAAAAATCGCTCCTGTCCCTCAGTGAAGGACCGGAGCTATAAATTCAATTTTGCCTTGTCCTTGCGAGATTTCGATGACTTGATAATTTGAAAGGGTCCAAAGGAAGATGCTTTACCAAATGAATATAATTTGAGATGCAAAAATGAAGGAGAATGACCTAGAATGACCAAATCGCTCCTGTCCCTCTCCAAGGGACCAAGGCGAAGTACCTTGTAGCTCTCGTCCCTCTCCTAGGGACCAGAGCGATATCCTTCATTAGGCAAAATCCAGGCAAAAACCAAGGCAAGTTTACGTTCAAAAGCAAGAGAAAACATGAGATGAACGCGTTGAATACAAATTGAAGATTTTTTTAGACGTCCACAAGAGTGCTAAGACCCAGTTCGCTCCTGTCCCTCAGGAAGGGACCAGAGTGATTTTTGGTATAAATGATTTTCCGACCAAGCACAGGACAATGGCAGGCACATCCAGTCTTCCTATGATAGAGAAAGCAAAACAATAAGGTTGGATTGGAATGAGCCCGAGGTCGTGGATTTAGATGATTTGATGGCACCAGTCTTGTCTTGTACTCGCAAATGGGTAGACGTTCAGCATCAGAAGTTGAGAGAACAAGGCATAGCTATGTCTTTTACTTTGGAAGAGAAACCAGCCGAAGGTGGAGCAAGTGTGAGTGAAGGCAATCCTAATCCTAGGAATTCAAGTGAAGGTAACCTTCGATGTGCCAGTGAGGGCAATCTCCATTCGAGAGGTTCAAAGAGAAAGGAAAGATCAGAAAAGAAAGAGCCTTCCAAGAAAAAGCAAGGTGCCAACAAAGATCAAACACCAGGTACTTCTTCCAAACCAGAGGATAGAACAATTCGAGTGGAAGAATCCATGGAGTCGATGGTACAGAATGACAGGCAGGAGGAAGGACGGGCACAGCATGTTTCGTCAGATGGATCTCTCCAAGACTATGATTTAGATGATGATAATGAAATGACATCTCCTCCCAGAGAAGAAGAAATAGTACATAAAGAAATTCAAGTTCAAGAGACAAGATCGAATATCCCAGATTGGTTGAAGGAAAGATTAACTAGGGTGATCGTAGTTGAGGACGAGGACAATGCAATTGATTTAGAGAGCCTTGTTGGACGTTCACATGTGATAACAGAGAAGAAGGCGGCTACAAAGATGTCCAAGATGATTCGAGATGAGACTGGATCCAGAAAACTGCAGATAGCTACACCGGCAGCAGATAAATATGAGGGTGAGATCCTAGCAGAGGACTATCATATACAGACTATTGAGTTAGGACCGTCCACAGCAGAGCAGACAATGGATGATGCTACCGACACATTTGAAGCATTGAAAGACAAGCTTAGAGAAGAAGTGGAAAGGAATAGAAAGCTTGAGAGAGAGGTCGGTGCATGGAGAACATATTTCAGTCACATCAATGAACCTTTGGGACGTCAGGATCCAGTTAGATCACCAGTGCAAGCATTGCCCCTTCAATCAATCAATGAAGCAGAGAGATTCAGGAACCTGGTCCAGCGTACATGTAGTTGGATGGATAGATCTCATACAATGGCCATAGAGTTTGTTACAAGGATGTCGAAGATCACTCATCAGGCTATCCAAGTTCTTGAGATAATCCACAGATTGATGGTAACAGTAGCTGCATTTGCCCATACCAAGGACGTTACCATCCCTGTCTTGAAAGTTATAAGACACACATCCAGAAGAATTTTAGCGCAGGAGAGGATCTTAGAAGGTGATTCTCACAGTTTGTTTCAGTGGTCAACCTTACTCCATATAAAGAGTGTTCTCTTCGAGGACATCGGTGTTAGATGTGGCCAAGTTGAGGAGGTGATCAATCCGATCCAGGACAGAGTATTTGAGGTACTTCGTACCATTCTTGGCAGAAGGATCGAGGTCGAGACAGATGTGGATATGCAAGAATTTGAGGATAGAATCAAGATCATCTTTCGCAAGGACGCAGATGTCACAGATGAGCAGTATGATCAGATGTATGCTACCATGCTCCTGATTGATAGAACGAAGGAACTTGAACCTACTTGGGACGCAGCTCTTCTAGATGCATTCGATCAGGTTATCCACTTAGAAGAGAGTATCAAGAATCTTCCCGAGATTCCAATCACAGAAATCGAAGGAATCGTGACAAAATTCATTGCATATGCTAAGAAAGAGAATTGGAAAGGGAATAGGATTCTAGATGAAAGGTTGTTACAGATGACATGACATCTTATTTCTCATTGGTTGATACCTCCTAGGTTTTTGTGCCGAATTTAATATTTGGCTATGTATTTAATATTGTTCAGTAAAAAGGAGGTCATTTGTAACAAACCCTAATTAGGGTTTAGGTGTCATGATCTTGTCCATTGATTTGTTTTCAATCTGGACCTTTCATTGTAACTGGGGATGCTATTTATACCCCTATTTTTCATTTCATTTGGTAATAGTCAGATAATAGTCAATAGAGCAAGAGTCAATAGTTGATGTAAGAGAGATTAGAGTTAGAAGCAATTTTTATTTTGTAGCAAGATTGAGCCTTGAAGAGAGAAATTCAAGCAATTGTTGTACATGATGACTTGGAAATCAATAAAATATTGAAGTTATGGTGTTTTGTTGCAAATTTCTTGAGTTATCTTCATGGTTGTTTGGCGTACTTGAATCATGCTCAATCGAAGTAGATTGTTAATTTGAAAGACTAAGTGTGAGATTTGATATTTGGTAGGATTCGCAATCCAAACCACTAGCTTCTTGCTGATTGTAGGAAAGCCTTGCGTGGTCGACTGGAGAACACTTTGAGTCCTTAATCTTCAATTATCATTGTGTCTTGGAGATGTACCTTCGTAGTAGTATCCTTGGTCTTTGATGCATTGAATACCATCATATTACCTTAGAAGATCGCACTAATTTCAATTGAGTTGTTATCTGATGGCAAAATTGAAGTTGGTTGAGTCTTGCCAAATCTCGTCCATGCTAAGTCATTCATAGGGTTAGGCTAGATTAGACCTCTTAAAACCCTATCTTTTGCTTTTTTTTTGAAAGTTCCTTTTAGTTTAGTAAAATCTTCGAGCTTTGAATACGTAAGACCCCTTGGAGGAAACAGCAAATCACATCATACCACTAAAAAAGCTTGTCCACACGTGGAGACCCCACTAAAAGAACCTTGGAGTCCACCTAACTGATCCTTTTTGCAGATCTTCAGCAGTTAGAGACTATTTTCTCAAGAGAGGATAAGATCCCTATTGGTATTTTATTCTGTGTATGATGGTGTACAAAATACACGTCAACAGGATCCTATCAAAACCTTTTGATCCTCTTCTTGATCTGGATGGCTTGGGAGGTTCATGTGTCTCTGGATGTTAAGGTTATGGGAGCCTTGCAAAAACCCATTGATAAGGTTAAGGGAGCCTATCAGAACCCTTTGGAGGTTATGGGATCCTTGCTAAAACCCATTGTTAAGGTAAAGCGTGCTTGGAATCACTATTTACTCATGTTTGAATAGTCTACTTTGTTGGCTTCGGACTTCTGTTTTTACAGCCAGTTCTTTCATGCTTATCTTGTGTTGTATGGTTGTGGGTTGGTTGCTGGTTATCTGTGTAATATTTTATTGCAGCGGTCTTTGTGTGGGTTTCAGATCCCCTAAAATCTGAGGATTTCAGGTTCCTTCAAAACCTGTTGTACAGGGTTTTGGGTCCCCTTCAATACCTATTTTTCCCTTAATCAAAAACAATCATCTATTATTAGCAAGTACACTAGTAATTCAAATTTAGTCAAGTCTTTTTGAATGAAGATAGGAAGAGGACGATGAGGGTAACTGACCTTCTAAATCTAGGAACAACAAATCTACAACAATTAGAAAAAAAAAATGATGAAAACACTTCCCTTGTTGCTCGTAGAGGACATGAATGTCATCAATGTGTCAACATTGGGAAGGGCAATTGTAGCCTCCAAGTACTTAAGATTTCCAAATTCCAGCCACTGAAATATGAACAATGAGGACTTAAATATACTAGTCAGGTGGATTCCATATACAACCCAAGAACTAAAGGTAGTTGCATCTAGGAGGCAAAGAACCAAGATTCCCTAGATCCAAGTACAAGCAATAGAATCTCCCACAAATCTCTTTAATGAGGGAATGCTAGAATATTAAGTGCTCCTCTATCTCCTATAACCTCCAACAATGCCAATCAAATTCAAATGATCATGCATTGTAACCTAAAATAAATAAGTATATTTCCTAATATAAAACTAACTATATTTTTGAAAAAATATATTTCACAAGGAAAAAGCCTAAAAGATGCTTTAAAGAAAAATTTATTACTCTTTGTTCATGTTTATATACTAGTAGAGCTACAAAGTGCTTCATTTGCACCTAGCCTTGCTTAAACGGTTAGATGTGTTTATGTTTCATTGCCCTTATTTGTCTTGTTTCAGTTATATTTCCCTTCTTTCACAGTAACATAAAAAAGTCATATGATTTTATGCTGGACGTTGAATCCCTACATAGAATGAATTATATATTTTACCTCAAGATAGGTGGTAGCATGTGATAAGTATCTCCCACTAAATATACAGTGGTACCACGTGTACGAGCTTCGAGATCTAAAAGAGAATCTTGCTTAACAAAGTATGATACATCTGCAATATGAACTCCAACCTACAAACAAATAAATTAATATATCCATAAATCTAACAATGAGAGGAAAAACCTGAACAAGCATCCAAGAATGAAAAATAAGAAAACACCAAAAAGTTATTGGATTACAAAAAAATGCCTTCAATTTATTTCCTTGAAAACGATTGGGGTCATGATTATACGTGATCATAATTCAGTGAACAGGATCAACAGCTTCAGAAAAATAATTCCATGGATATGCTAGGATTACTAGGAATATACTAATACATCTTTGCAACATATATAGCTATGGAATCTAAAAGCACAAACACACAATTTGAGAGTAACAAATTTACCTTAATACCATGGGTGTTATTATGATGCATGTAGGAGCCATCATCAGCATTAGAAAATGAGTTGAAAGAACAATGATTACTTTCAATATCGAAAGCATAAGCTATATATACAGAAGAATTTATCATTATTTCCTCATTTTATAACATTCATCAACTGATGCATTATTAATCACCTCAAGTAAATATTACTTTGACTAATATAACTATGAAGTTGACGCTAGGGTATCTAGCAATTCTTTAATCAAATTCAACAGGTCTCCCATCATTTTTCAATAAATACTAGTAATATAAAAAGTTTTTTAACCATCACTTTACCTTATTAGCTTGCAAGGAAGTATAACTAGTAATAAAATAAAAGTTAACGCCTATCTTAGT
Source organism: Cryptomeria japonica (assembly GCF_030272615.1). Lineage (NCBI taxonomy): Eukaryota > Viridiplantae > Streptophyta > Pinopsida > Cupressales > Cupressaceae > Cryptomeria > Cryptomeria japonica. Next base: position 509,685,109 of record NC_081415.1, on the reverse strand, counting down.
CACATAGCCTACAACTAATCTAGGTCAATTGTAATCAACTATGTAGTGCCACTAAAAGTAATTTCAATCATATCCAAAGTGACATACTAGAAATATGTGGTTTACAATGTCAAATGGACGCCCATGAACAAGTGAGTTTCACACCATGCTTTTACATAAAAATCAAGCATAACTAGATTTATATTATGTGACCCCAACTTTTCAATATGAGAGGATACAAAAAGACATGGACAAGATTCAAGAATGGATGGGAAGCCAGCAAAATTTCAAGGAATAACAAGGAACCTTGGTCTCCCTAATGACCTAAATATACAAAAAAAAAAAAAAAGAATTAATAAAAATTTAGAAAATATATTTTTTATTTTAGAATAGGTATCAACAAGTACCATAACAATGGGGATAACTTCTAAGTATCTCATTTTCCAAGAAACATTCCATATTATGCCTGATTTTTCTAGGGGTTGAGACGATTAAGAGTGTAAGATCCCTCTTAATTTTTCACCGAGAATTTGTAATTTTCCATTGTTCCACATGGATGCGTAGCCCCCCCAAAATTCTGGCATTTTGAGGGCGAGGATGTCTTCAAGACGAAGGGAGGACATCCTATCACCTTTGTTGGTTCTCTAGGGACATCACCGAGATGGTGGGGACGCCTAGTGATCCTCATGACATCTAGGGCACGTCGAGGCATCCCTCATTCATCCCAAGTACAACCAGAAGAATACCGCAAACTATTACACAAAAAGTAACAAAACTACTTATGTATATTTTTTGACAGTTTAGTTTTATGTAAGAAAACTACTATACTACATTTCAAATTTCTATAAATTATGGTAGTTTTTTAGCATATACATGACATGTGGTGCTCAATTCCTGTTTTTAAGGTCCTAACATGTACATATTTATGGCTTTTATATTTTTTTCTACAAAAGTACTGAATCCCAGAGATAAAAAAATCTACACAAGCATAATCCTAACCTAAGGACTATTAAAAATTGATGTGCAATCAACCAACAAAGTTTAAGAATTATACCTCGAGAAAATTATCAGACACCTCACAAATCGAAAGAACATCATCCACATCCTTACTTCCAGGAGGATCAATGCTGCAACCGAAACAAGCAGTTTAAAATGAGTTTCAGAACTGAACCTATGAAAACGAAAAACATTAAAAAGCAATTCACTTATGTCCGGTTTGTTTGACTGAGTGGTACAGTTGGAGCACCATTCCAATGAGAACCTAGGTTCAAGTTTCCATGCATAACGCTGTGCATGCCCCTCATGTTACTACAAATTTACGAAGTTCAAGTTTTGTGCAGTTCCACCTAGAAATTGAGCCCTTTTTGTGTCTCATGTTATCAAGTGAGGGACCCCTATGAATCCTCATTGACCAATTGGCAAAAAAACGCATATTGAAAAATTTTAATTTCAATATAAAGTAAATTCCATAAAATGTCTCAAGTAAACATAAAAGTAATAAAATTCAATTAATAACCAAATATGAATGAATCCATAAACTTTAGTCATGGAGTTGAAATCCAAAAATCTACTTCTAACATTAAGAACTTAAATCTTTAATATTAATTTTTTTTGCTAGCAATATATCCTCGGCCATTAGCTTGATCAAGATTCACGGTCAGAAATAAAAAAATTTAGAGATGAATTGATAAATTAAAAATCAATTCCGAAAATATTGGGTTGTTTGATTATTTATCAGACACATCATTATTCTCTTCTTGATGAATTGAGTTTTGGGCAATAAGTTCATGATTAGCAAACAGAAAACAAATTGAACAGCAGATTTAGAAGTGAACATTGCACCCAGAAAGCTAATAAAAATTCACATCCAAGTGGTCAACAGGACCTTCAAATAGTGGAAAGGACCTCAAAAGCAATTACCATATTACGTGACACACATTTTTAGAGGGAAAATATACTAATCCATGAATCATGGCTACAGACCTAGTCAGCCAAATAAAACCAATTAACCACACAATAAAGCATACATGATTAATATTTAGTCCTTACAATACATGTGCACATATGAGAACAGTAAAATACATCTTGAAATATTCCAGATAAAAAGTGTTCATCTTGGCAAAATGCCAAAATCATTTTTACTTCAGTAAATTTGACTTTTCAAACAGACCAAAACTAAGGTTCTAATTATCACCTGTAAGCTCTATGTGAGAAGCGTAAATCTCGACGATTGGCCAATTCTTCTTTAGGTATCACCCATGGGTGTTCCTCTGTATCTTCTGGAAGTTCCTGCAGTGAACTATAGTTACAGAAGTGTAAGACCTAGTTCAGAATAAATGTCAAGTGAAAAACACTTCAAAGAATAAATATAATTATATAATTTATATGTACTGTATAGTCTTCCAAAGCATATTTACAAGTTTGATTTGTTGGCTTCCAAAACATGATAAGCAATCATTCAAGGTAGATATCTCCCTCAAAAAGAATGTATTACTCACGCTGAGCTGAAAGGAGAGATATTGATATCATTCTCTATCAACAGGGCCATATTTTCTGCATTGATGTCACCAATTGGGCCTAAAACACGTACAACATGACCACTTGGAATCTTTGATCTTTTGTCCCATCCATCTATTCTTATAACAAACCTTTGCCCCAACAGACGAGACCTTTGCCTCGATGCAACTCTGACCTGTGTGACCATCATCCACAAAAATATAGATCTACAACAACACATAATATGCATGAACTCTATGACTGTAGAAGAGCATATGAAAAGAACCCAGAAGCAACAAAATTTTATAAATTACAACTTCTTAAGTATATTTATGCACGAAAAATATACCAGTGGGATTCTTTGTTCCATTGGAACACATAGTAACTGCTCCTGCCTGGTATATAGCTAAATTAGTAAGTACAAAGAGGCAAAATTTTACATGTAAGAAATTAAACAGAATATAATTTTTTTCACTCCATTGATTTAAATTGTCCTTAAGAGCAAGCAATGTTTGTAAGCAACTGCTTATAATATGCAGGTTAAAAAACACACATGAAAACTTCTTCAACAATATTAAGAAATATACATGGCCAATTTACATAATTCAAACTCGAACTCCTCTCATCAATCCACAGATTAAAACAGGAAACACATTTTATTGGAACATGAAGCCATTCATCCATCCTACATACGATACAAATTTTTGTCTAAATTTCGCTCCTGTTAAGCTTAAAAAAGTAAGACATGTGACTTAGAAGCATACATTATGGCCAGATTTAGTTCAAATCTGGTTCAGTCCAGGTTTTTTGAACAAGCCATAATTGTCTAATTCAGTCAAGATTTTTCAATTACTTCTGATATTTTACAATTTTTCTTTAATTATGAAATTCTGATATTTTTCACCTCCTGCCAAATTGAAGCTTTTTGAACCTGGTAACTATGCTTGACAGCTAGAACCAAGACATTTGTGCAAGAACCCATGAAGAAATCTTGCTAAAAATGATCTTTTTAACTAATGCGTTAAAATTGGAAGTCAAAGTCAAATTTTGCATTATTGCTGTGCCAGATCCATGCAAAATCAGCACTAGAATAAAATCCCAGTTATGAATTTATGGAAACAACACTAAATTGATGAAACTGCAGAGATTAGCTATGATATATATCCTTCATATGCTAATCTAATTAATCAAAAATCCTACAGTGGAAATGTATTCAAACTCAAACCTTATTTCCCAGATTCCATTAGTGTATTTCTATACTAAAATTTGTCGATTCTATGGGACTGATAATGCATGCTTTAGAACTAATCTCTTAAGATTATTAATCACCACAAGGTCTCCAAGAATCCCAAACTCCTTCAGACCAACTGAAATGAGCCTCCATAATTTCCAACAGTTTGCCACTGGAATATTTATCTTTTGAATTTCCCAAAGATTCTACTAAAATTTTGTTCTCCGACAAGACAATTTATTTTATATTTTTTAATTTTTAGATGCTAGATTGAAATAAATAAAACTAATCAAGATTTTTTTAATAAAATGTTCAGAACATAAATAAATAAATTTGAATAACATTAAGGAAAGAAACCTGAAGCCATCGCTGTTTTGTGAACAGGTGTAACAGCTGAATTATTTGTTATTTAAATAGGCTATGCCAGCCTTGAAATCCCCACACCCATTTTGTCTTTCCTTCAACCCCGGTCCCTCCTGGCTGCCACATCAACCGAACCTTGACAACTCCATTTTTTTTACTGAGAAAAACCAAAACACAGCTCAGCAAAGTGGCAGCAATCTGAGAGGGGTGATTAATTTTCTTTTGTCTTGTTTCCTTCTTTTAAGCAACTGGCACAAGAACTCCAAGGGTCCCACTTATTCCCCAGCGGCCAATGAAAATTCATCAGGTTCAAAATCATTTACATGGTAGTGCACTGCCAAGGAATTACAAAACCAAAACTTTTGAAACTCTAATGCCTAGCTCTGCCAGTGACCCCCTTTTGACCCCCACATCATCCAAAGATGCAAAGTTTATTCTATATCTGGGCTGTTTGTAAAGTACACCTACCTTAAAATCCAATATAAACTTCTGAATCTTCAAGCAGACCTTTCTCCCTACATTAAAGTGCTACACTGGCTTTTAAAAGATTTTAGATGGAGATCTTGGCGGGTGGCTGGCAGTAAAGATGAGATATTCCCTTCAATCCTTCCTCCTCAGTTGGTGTATTGCAGCCAATATTTATTGGCTTTTTATTTTTTCATTTTTATTTCTGCTTTTCTATGGTTGAGTCAATGCATTGACAGCTCATATTAATTTATTTAAGATGAATCAGATTTGCTAAAACAAACAATTATGTTACCTATAATCAAAAATCAGAAAAACCTGTAAATATCTCTAAGCCTGAATTTTGACTTTTGAATGAAGCCAACTCATGAAACCGGAATATTTTCATCCTCCAATTCTCAAAGATCTGATGACGGTTTTCGTCCTCAAGATAAAGAAAGCTGAACTTGAACTTGAGCTCCACAAAAGGGTTTCTGAAAATTGTGCAATGAGAATGAATTGTTTCTTCTCCAATATTTTGTGTACTTTTTTCAGCCACCCCTAAAAAATAATTAAAAATTAATTTATATTTTATTTTGAATATTTCTCTTTTTTTCTTTCTAATTATTAATTAATTTTCAGGTAATTAATTTTTCTTATTTGAATATTCAATATTTTTATTTGTTTTTAAGCCCAAAGTAACAATAATAAATTAAATGTCCCTCTTCAATATTAGGCATTTTTTAACACTTAAAAAATCATTATTATATTATTCCCCTACAAATCTTCCCTTTAGCCTATGAGGAATACCTAGGATACTGGGTTCTGCAGGGGAAACCCCCAGGTCCTGATCTAGTTCCCTATTGGTTCGGACAAGGTCCGGCCCACAGCCTGTGGGTTCGGCCTTGCGAACCCATTGAGAACCCGAGCAGAATATCGCCCGGGTGAAGGACACCATCAAGAATCCAGTTAAAAACTCAATTTTTTTAACATTTTTAAAGTGTTCTCTTTGCCAAAAAGGCAAATCCAACCCCCCCAACCCTAATTTGACCTCTTAAAACACCCAAAAGGTAAAAGTTATTTCATTTTTGCACAATAGAATGAAAAACAAAACTTCTTTGCTCCATTGCTGAACTTCATTTTTTTCTTGCCATTGCAAAAGGAGAGTTGAAGATCAATCGTTGCTTTTTCCTAGCTGGTTCTGTGCTACTCCTATGCAATTGCAAGCATAGATTCGTTCTCAAACACATTGAAGAGGAAGATTTCAACAAAAGAGGTAGGTTTGATTTTCTTAAAAAAAAATTCCTTACATTTGATTTACAAGTTGAAATGAACTCTCTACTTTGTTTTATTTTTTTCATTTTCGTTCATAGAATGGCAAGTGTTTCTAGTGCTAGGAAACGAACCCCGTTTTAAGATGGACCCAAACTCTCCCCTTTGGAAATATGTAGAAATGGTAGAACAACTTCTAGGTGGAGGAGATTTTCTTTTGATTTCTTCTCATTGCAAAGAACCATATAATATGTCATACAATCGAGAAGCACATTTTTTCTTTATCCCTCAAAAAGGCATCAAATTTTGTCCAGGAAAGCCAAAAGGTAAAGGCCTTCTTGCACAGGAAATCGTAATGGGATATATTGAAGAGCAAGCAAAAGCAAATGAAGCAGCTGGGAAAGAACCTTCTCATCCTTTGACAAAGAGTAGGACTAAGAAAGGATCAATGGCCTCTCCATCAACTTCCAATCTTGAACATATGTAATGTCCCCACTTTGAAATAGAATTTAATGGTAAATAACAATAAATAAAAAATTAAAAGGCAAAAGAATAAAAATTAAATTAAAATTAAAATATAAAAGAACATAATTAAATATAATTAAAATTTAATTAAGTTAATGAATGGTCAAAAGACATGGAATGAAAAGTTGTGACTCCCTCAAACATGAGATATAAAAGGGAGAAGAGAACCTCATTTGAGCGGGGGATAATTTGGGAATCAGAAGTGCAGATCTGATTTAAATAAGAAGTGCAGACCTGATTCAAATAAGAAGTGCAGATCTGATAGTGAAAGGTTGTGTCCCTTTCAAAGGGTGGAAATAATGAAGAGTTGCACTCTTTCAAAGGGTGCTAATGATGAAAGGTTGTCTCTTGCCAAAGGGCATACATGATGAAGAGGTGTGACCTATCAGATCAGAACTGTTATTAAGTTACAGGCAGTAACATCCTTGTTCTTGGTGGTATGCATGGGGATATGCTTAATATATGACGCCTGATAATGTTCTTATGCAGAATTTAATAGTAATATTAATATAGACAGCAATATGTATGACAATGTAAGAATGCCTTTCTATCACTAACTGTTCATATGACGATTAAGTAAATTACATGGAGTCTGTAATACCTTTCAATCTCACCATCCAATTATGGAGGGAGAATACAAGGAACCAAGAGCACTAGGCTCCAGCAGGTACACCAATCCTGAGTGTGGGCCAAAAGGCCAAGTTGACGAGGTCCTTGGTGCTCTTGGGCTTGTTGGAGAGGGATAGACTCGAGGCACTGTGTGATTCTCCTTGAGCTCCATAATGGAAATAGGTGTAGGGAGAGAAAGGGTTGTTGAATCCTTCATATAAACTGGGCAATATATAAATAATGTTGAATACATGATCTATCATAACATAATGGAAGCGTTGACTAACCTGTTGTGCAGGTTCCAGACCAAGCTTTAGTTGATAAAAGTGTTCCTCTGTTGTATTTACTATACACTAAAATTGTGATTCTAGGCCAGAATAAAAAAGGGTCCCATTAGGGGATATTACAACATATGGAGGGCCATCCACTCTTGTCTATACCTCATCAACAACCTATACAATTACATAAGAGAGCGAAGGGACCGTTGGAAACATCATTTCACAATGCGGGTAGACAGATTGCCGATCAAGACATAGCTAGATGCATCTATGCTAACGGATGGCATTTAATGTTGTTCACTCACCTTATTGGCAAAAAACGGTGAGATCAATTAATGAGGCTCCAAAGGGGTTCAGGGGCCCAGGTTATGAGAAGGTGAATACTTCATTATTGGAGAAAGAGGTGAAACCTGTAGAGGACTCCTTGAAGCCCATCAAGGACTCATGGACTGAAATAAGGGTGTCCATCATATCTGATGGATGGAAAGATCAAGAAATCCCCCATTGATCAACGTTATTGCAGTGTCCCCTATAGGGGCAATGTTTTTGAGAGCATTTGATTGTGAAGGATAGGTGAAGGACGGTCCATTTATTTCTGACATTCTTTTCCAAGCCATTGAGGAAGTTGGCCCTCAAAATGTTGTTCAAGTGGTAACAAACAATGCCAAAAATTGTAGGGCTATAGGGTTATTGATTGAGGAGCGCTATCAACACATTTTTTCAACACCTTGTGTCCACTCACTCATTCTAATGGTGAAAAAAATTGGCAACAAAAGTGAATCAATCAAAGAGGTGTATGCTGATGCCGCGGAGATCCATATGTTTATCACCAACCACCATATGTCACAAGGCATATTTAGACAATTCTCAAGATTGGAGTTGCTGAAGATAAGTTAATTTTAAATTTAATTAAATAATGAATATGTTTAGTAAACTTTTTAATTGAATTTTATTATTTTAATTTTTTCTTATTTTGATTTTGAAATAGGTTGAGGAGACCCGTTTTGCCTCCACACTTGTATTGAGATGACTTGTGAAGGTTCGTGAGGCACTAGCTAGCATGGTAATCAGCCCTAATTGGGGCATATAGAGGCAATCTAGCACTACAAGGGCAGCAAACATTAAGAGAACGATACTAGATGACTCTTGGTGGGATCGTGTTGAGTACCTCCTAAAACTCACTGAGCCTATATTGAGAATGATCCGCTACACTGACATGGATAGGCCTTGTTTGGGTGAGGTATATGATGGCATGGACTCAATGATTGAGGAGATAAAAGTCATCATAAATAAAAAAGGGAATGATCCAAAAGAAATATTCTTCAAACAATTACAACAAATCATTGTGGAGAGATGGAACAAAATGACCACTCCATTGCATCTCCTTGCCTTTGCATTGAGTCTAAAGTATTATGGTCAATAGCTCCTTACTAGCACAAGAGTTGCCCCATATAAAGATCCTAAGGTTGCTCAAGGGTACAAGGCAACCCTTCGTACACTCTTTCCCCAAGACCTACAACCTGTTGCCGGGTAATTATGTCATATTGTAATTAGAACGTTACGAGTGTTAAGTGTCGGTGGTTACGTGACGGTTGTCGGCAGTTGGCACCGGACAACCTACACCGACACCTATATATATGTACTTGGTTTCCTATTTCAGTGTGAAGTTATTGTGGAACAAAGTGATGTTGTGAATGTACTGGCATTTGACATTAATGAATACATACATCTGAGTTCTTCTGTTTACTTGCATTGCTATATGTTGTCATATTTACTACATTTATGTACTCATCTGTACTATCGAAACACACACCCCTCGAGGGAAAACACAGCCAAAGGTGAGGGCTGAATTCATGATTTTTTAAAGCGCAAATGATTGTGGTCTTGAAGCTCTTTGGGACAACAATAGCGTTCCTACTCATAGTTGGTGGTACTTCCATGGAGAAGCCTAGAAACACCTACAACCTACTGCCATCAAAACTTTCACAAGTTCTCAGTGATTAATAAAAAATCTTTATCTTGTTTATATCTTATATTTTAATTCTATTTATAACTCTTGACTCTCTAATTTCAAGATCTTGATAGGTTGCTAGTTCATCTTCATGTGAGAGGAATTCAAGCACATACTCCATACACTCAATAAAGTGCAAAAGACTAGACTCCAAAAAGACAAAGGACTTGGTCTTGGTACATTCAAACTTGCAGCTCCTCACATACAAACAAAATACCTACAAACAATAGGAGACAAAGTAGTGGTATATTAATCCAGAGCATGCCGAGTTGGATGATACAGTTTCTCGCCTTGATGCACTTGGAGTTGATGATGACCATGAGCTACCTAGTGATCACGAAACTGACCATGCTAGTACTGCTTCCAATGCTGATGCGAGTGCCAGTGCCAGTAACACTGTTTGTGGTTCATCTAATTTACCATAGCATATCGAAGAGGAAGATGATATTTTTGATGACCCATATGATATTTGATTAGTGATGGCTGGTTGTTGTAGCTTGACATTATTATTTTTTAACTAAAACATTAATATGGTGTTGTATTTACTATTTTGATATGTTATTTGAACTAAAACTTTAATATACATCATGAAAATCGAGTTTTGACTATTAATATGGTGGTGTATTTTGCTATGTTATTTGACTATTAGCATAGTGGTGTATTTTGACCTTAACTACTGTTGCATATATGTAAATATTTTTTATTTTTATATGCTTTTGTACTAAAGAACCCAAAGCGCCCCCCCCCCCCAAATGGCCAAACCCACGAACCTGAACCTTGAACCCAATCTCAAGCTTGAACCAGAACCGGCAACTTAGAGGAATACAATTAGGCTACAGGTCTTACCGATTCGCCTCAATCAAAGAAGGGATCATTACAGCAACTCAGCATTTAGTGACACATTACAAACTTTAAACGCCACCATAGAGAAGAGCAGTTGGTTAGCCTACTATATGTAAGGTCTGAAGTTTTGACTGTGGGAAAAGTGACCCAGATTTAGGATTATTCAAAAGGTTGTACCATAGTTTTAAAAATCATGAAAAACTTATCGACTAGTGACTTTTCTCATGAAAAATCTGCTCCTAACTCAGGAGTTAACTCAAAGGGCAAGTTTTCTAGAAAATCAGCCTCATCCATGCCATGGGAAAATAACAATGGTCCTTTGAAACTTACGAGACATCATGATCTTCCTTCCAAATCAAGAAACAATGCTTCCAAAATTCTCTTATGATGCTAGCCAACTTTCATAGCAATATGTGGTATTTTGGAGGTAGTCCGTGAACATGTTGTCATTCTCTTGTTTGTACAAACTTTGGTAGGTGTTGCAGCAGATTATTTTCATTGTCTTTCCATCAAATCAATCCATAATTTGGAATCTATGCATGAGAAAAAATTTACGCACTTAAAACCAGCTGAGGATAGTCATATTTTGTTTGCACAACTCTAAGTGGTCAAAACAATGATAATGGGCCTACGAAAGAATCTATTGCAAGGTTCAATCATCTAGTTAGTCACACCAGCACCACCTTGACACATTCTCTAGAGGTTCTTCTAAGCTACTGTAATGTCCCCTTTTATATGGCCTAAAAATATAATTAAATAATTAAAATTATGTCTTAATTATTGGATAAGGTCATTAATTCCTAAGTTCTAAGTGACCAGTTTTTATGATGTTAATAAGGGCCACTTTATTATTTCCCAAACAAAAGTGAGAAATCAAAAAGAAAGGAAAAAATGAAGTGAAAACGGAGCTGAAAGAGTGGATTTGAATAGTTTCCTAGAAGGTTATAAAAGAGCATGTGAACGCTTATTTGGGCATGCTGAGTTTATTCTATCTCTTGGATTGAAACCTTTGTGGTTTTAGAGATTGGAACTTGTTCCATCTCAGCCTCTTGAGGACACAAACCCTCTTGGGAAGATGAGTTTGGGGGCTGAAAGATTCCTCCCTAGCTGGTGCTTGGCAGAGTCAAATCAGATTTCACATGAGTTTTAACTGTTGGTGTTCAGTGAAATTTGTGATGTCTTCGTTGCAGACATTTTTCCAGATTTCAAAACATTGAACATTAAAAGTTTCTGTACTTTCAAAAGTAAGAGCTAAATGTAGATTATAAGATGCACAATGTTTATTTTCTAATTGCAGCAAACTCTGTTCCAGATTGATATATGTAAATTTTTGAGTATTAGTATCTACAAATCAATTCAATTTTATATATTTCTGTTGTTATTGAAAGGAATATGGTTAATCAGAATTTCTATTTTCTGCATTAAGCCTTTCATTCTGAGCAACATCCATCTTTGGCAAATCTGAAACTGCTTGACAAAATTATTGAGAAGTTAAAGTGAAAATTTTGGAACGATTTCTTAGGGGATCTTGTGGTATCAAAGCTGGTTTTCCTACCAGCCTGTGAGGTTTCATGAATAATATTTTTTTATTAACATAAAGTCACTTATGAATTAATTTTTATATTCACCTTATATCTCCATGTATTGGCTTTTAACTAATCACTTTATGAGATTAATATATTTAACTCTTTTAACCCTTTATAAGCCCTCCTCATAAAGTCATTTAATATAATTAATAATATTAAAGTCAATGCTTGATAAGACTTTAATAAATTAAATTAAATCATTGAACTCCAATAAATGCCAATAACAATTTATGAGACTAATCCATCCACTTTCCAAATATGGATATGATGCCAACTCACCACCCCGGTGACATACTATAAATACTATCTATGAGCAAAACATCCAAGTGACTTGCTAAAAGAAGTAAGTGTAAATCAAAGTGTCCTAAATGATCTCCAAAAGGCACACCACAAATAAAATAGGACAATGAGCTGAAGGACACTGAGAAAAGCACCAAAAGGTCAGTTGAAGAGCCATAGAACACCCTCTGAAGAGTGTCCCTTAATCACCATGTTAGCCTATGGGGACCAAAGTCATGGACTAACTTCTAAAAAAGGTAAATGGTTAAAAAGGGGACATTACAACATACAACTTCCTGGTTTGGGCGTACGGATTTTTTATTGGAGTGTACAGCCTCCCTCACTATTCTTGCCTTTTTTTAAGTAACCTACACAGTCTTTTTCCACCATACAATCCTTGTATCATTTCGAAGTACAACATTTTACATACGATTATCATAACTATTTTCTCAAAAGGAGTTGTATATTTATAGTTTTTTTTTGCATAGTCAGGAGTGCAATTTTTACTTATGGATACAAGCAATGTCATGTCCCCATTAAAAACCTCAGATCAATAAGGGTCAGTAGACAATTTAATAAGTTTAATTAAATATTGAAATTCATTCACATAATCTATGATCGCAATAGAGAAATGAAGAACGATACAAGTAACACCAGCAATAAAAGAAAATCGAATTCAGATGGAGAAGTCATGCGGAAGTGGGTTAATTGAAGTGAAGACCTCTGCAATGATATCCTAAATCAGTATTGAATAAAGAGTGCCGAGAATATCCCCATAAGATGGTGATTGATATCAGAGTCAAACATTGAAGGATAGTCATCATCCTAATTGTTTCTTGCTCACTGTGCAGAGGGATGACATATCAACAAGACGTCTGATCAGATTAAGGAAGACTATGACGCAAGAATAAAGAATAGATAAGGGTCGCAGAGATATCTAACATAGTATTCAAGTATCGTATATAAGATTGGACTAAGTCTTACATAATAATTGGTTTATGGACAAACAGTGAAAGCAAAGATTGATACCATTAAGAATTCTTCTGTTAACAGCAAGTCCACGTGATGAATGGCTTTCAATGAACACATAAAATCATCGGTAGTCGTTAAATAAGATATGAAGGACACCGATTATAACAGTAAAGGTGCGATTATCTTAAGTAACTAATTAAGAGTACAAGAATCTAACTAATGAGTGTGATTAATAATTATGAAGGGAAATGATCAACAAGAGACACGAGACGTGTCTCATCCTTGCGACTTTCCACTCACAGTGCAAAGTATAAAGAGGCAGGCATAATCCTTCAAGAAGGAGGTTCTCATTCTAGTTTAGGGGAGCTCAGGTTGAGCAAGACCGTGGGCCTGTGATCGGGGAGCATTCACCAAGCAGAATTATATCTGAGTTGGTCCCATCAGTATTGCACCATAATAATCATTCTTGCAAGCAGATACGTCACGTCAGAGACAGCAGCATATCACTGTGAATGATATAATCATATACCTCTGCAGATAAATAGGGACATATAAGAAACCACAGATCCTCACACCATTCTAAGCAATATCTAGAATCGTTGTTGCCTACATTTAAGGGCCAAGATTAGACACAGACAATAAAGATCCCCTTTGCATATTCATCAATTTTCCATGCTTGAGACAGCAAGATAAGTCTTTTCTTTTGAACTATCCTTAAAATTTTAAATTAGATATCATAATGAAATGTTTCCAGTTTGGGTAAATTTTATATGGCAGTTCTCACGTTACGACTGAATGGTTGTCTCAGGATAAAAAATAGGAATTTTTCAATCGGGGACATTACAAGCAATAATAATGAGAAGAGGCCAGCACCTTACAAACCCCGCATTGCATTGGGGAAGATGGCTAAAAGAAAAGATGACAACACCATTACAGCAGATACAATCAATTGGGAGAGTCTATGTGGAAGCGAATGTAGAACATTGTGGCAGGGAACACAGGATGACCATATGCTGAAAGTAGCACTTTGGCACGCACAGGTTCCCAAGACGGCCCCGCTTCTATTTTTCAACTCAGGAGACTTCAAACCCTATCTATGAACCATGATAGAGCACCATAACCAACACTCTCACAAGTCAGTTATTGACTACAGGTGCTGCCAGGTGCCAATATCCTTCTGGCTAGAAGAATTCACCAAGCTGTTTGGGATACCTACCAAGGGAGCATCGGTGGGTAAGCCAACTACAAAGATTACACACCAACACAAGGAGTCACTATTCAAGCAATTTTGTCAGTTGGATCTTACCAAGTAAGAGAGAGACATAATTTGTAGTGTGGGCAATAGAGGACTCAAAAAGAACTTCCTTGTCGCCCGTGAATGGATGTGTATTTTAGATTTGATTAAGTGTTGATTAACTGGCGCGAGTATAACATCTGACATAGCGATATGGATGGTCGACCTTATGATCGGGTTAAGCATACAGAAGGCCTGTAATTAGGCAAGTGTGTTGTCTAAGAGGAATCAAAAGTTCTTGTGCCCAAAGCACCAAGCATTCTATATGACACATCATGCCATCAGGATTCTACTGGATGCTATACACACACAGGTTGTTGGCCTATCATATCTGAAAGTCTCAAGAGCAGTTAGATCAGCTTAAGGCAGTAGAGCATGCACTGTTGGCAGCCTTGGAGGTGACCGTGGTTGAGCGAGACACACAGTTTGCCAAACGAGACTGGCAGCTCACTAAATAAAAGACACAATTAGTTGAGCAAGACAGGCAACTAGCTGAACAGGACATGCAAATAGCAAAGCGAGAATGCAAGTTACAAGAGGAGTAAGAGTTGGAGAAGACAATAAACCAACTGATGGAGGGTGCTCACATGGTGAAGGCAGCTCAGGAGCGTGAGCTAGTGGCCAATCAGCATCTTCAAAGACTTCACCAACTACCTCTACTACATCCACACCAACATCCTCCTTGCATCTAGGAACATCTTCTCATCCTCCCTCTTCTCAGTAGCATTTTCTTTAGTTTCGTAGTGGACAGCTCCAAATTTTGTTTGCGTCATCTAGAATAGCACTTTCTTTTTGGGGGGATTGATGTAGTCAGTAAGGAATGAAATAAATATGTTATAGTCAACTATGTAATATATAATTACATTTTGTAGTTGTGTGCTAGTCCCCAATCGGTTATTAGTTGTCGGTTAGCAGTTGTCGATGGTTGGTAGCCCTATCCAACATCGGTCTACTATATAAGTGTACTTTTTATTCATAGTCAGGGACCGCTTTTGATATCTTGTACTCATTTTATATCTAACAAATGATAATAAAGCTATATCATTTTCAATATGATGCAAGTAATTTATATCATTATGATTTGTAATTGTGTATTTCCATTTACTTTGTAATGCAAACCATATCAAGTGAACAGATGAGTGTGTTCCTATTTGTGTCCAAGTCCATGGTAGACCTATATGAAAACCATGAAGGTTGATGAGAGGAGCCTTTCGTTTGAATCAAGATCATAAGCCACAATGGTTCGGCTTACTGAAATTGAAAGTGTTTAAGTTTGAAAAGAGGAGAAGGTATAAGAGAGCGGCTGACTATAGAGATCCTCTTACTGTCAAACTTCGTGGAAGTATGGTCGGTCAGTGATGAGTTCACTGGAAGTGAGAGAATAAGTTCTCGTATATAACTCATCATGTGCAACAAGACCCAACTAGCAATATGCAGATCTAAAAGTATGCGTAGACATATGATTTTGTTTCCAATTCATGTGTTGTACTTTCTCTCCATTTTCACACTAAGGGGGGTGTTAGAAACCATGTTAGTTCAAACTGGTAAGTATAATAATATGTGTGAAATTAAAATGAAAGTGAGTTATAGTAACAACTCGTGAATCTATTCTAGGGTCCTCCATAGATCATTCATGAAACTTTAGATTGGCATGATTAATATCATGATGGTGCTTCTCCTAGCTTAGTTGATAAGATATACTAGCAAGAACAAAATTTCAAAATGCAATCGGATCCAAGAAATTTTCCAATATTTTAAATACAAGGTTCTGCATAACTAGCCTTTAAATAATAAAGAATTTTAAAACAAAACTACCAGAAGATCATAGACAGGTTTTTGAATGCTCGAACTCCTGAGTGGTGCCAGGGAATATCAGGACTTCAGAATAGTTTAAGGGGGCCAACATTTTCCCAAATAGCCCCTAAACGGGATATGGTATTATTACAAGGAGATTAGAGAGATTGAATAACAAGAAAACATCTGAATTAAAGTTTTTTGGATGAACTATTCTGATCCAGACCTTTACTTTGTTACCGAACACTTGATGCTACCTTAAGATCCATGGAAGTGACAAATTATCTCAAGCTTAACCCAAAGTTGAAATGGAACAAGGATGAAGATCACTCTAGACAGTCCAGAAAACCTGGAAAATTTGAGAATAAGCAATCACTACTCAGCAACAAGAACACCCAAGGAGAATCCATATTCTCGAAATGTTCTTCATCTCCATTTATATCATTTTGCATCAAAAATGTTTACTGCTAATGGTGATGGATAGTACCCTTTCATATGATAATAATATCCAATTTTGTCACAGTTGTATATAAACATAACTAAACAAAAGCTGAACAATAATGAAAAATAAGGGAAAACCTAAATTGCATAGTTTTTTAACAATGAAAAAATAACAGATATATGGTACAAGAGAAGTCGATCAAAATAAACAATGATCCTTGAACACTGTTTCTCATCGAAATACTATGTCTTGTACACTCATTCTAAGTTTCTTTATTTAGAATTCAGTGCAACAGGAAGAAAGGAGAAGTGCTTTGCCAAGAACCCTCAAATTCAAAAGAAAGCACTTACCTTTTAGAGCTCAATTGCGAAGCAGCTGACTCTTCAGTTTCATCCAAGCATGCCACATAATCTCTTTGGGCCCTCTGTACAATGCCAACAATTTCACCCATTATTACACCATGCCTCTTATTGGATGAAAGGTCTTCACCTCCTTCATCCTCAATCATATTAAGACTTTCTTGAAATCCATAGCCAGTATTGTCATTATTATCATTGTAGACTATATCCCCAATAGTAGACCCATAGTCTGGTGGCATAGATTTCTGTTTTTCTGCACTTCCAGATGAGATAACACGAACCTGAAATTGTACAATAACACACTCTTAGTATAGACATTTAATATTATGCATAAAAATAATTTAAGTCCCAAAAGACATAAATTTGTTTAGATCAGTACCAGGTTTAAAGAAAAGCTAGTAAAGAAAGGCTAGTAATGTATTATGACTGTGCACATCATCAATTCTTAATCAGAGCAGAAGTGGTAAAAGACCTGGCTACTCATTACACATTGAATCTTGTGCCACAGGGTAACCTGAACCTAATCCATATATGTTTCAGTGGTGATAAAAAATATTTTGTTGCCTGTGGAAGTTATCAAAGCCTATGGCACACCCAAAAAGAACTTCTTTTTCAGAATAAGATAATGGAATAAAATGAATAAATTAACACGTGGTACATTCTGGAAAGGAGTATGAGGACAATGATCAAGGACATCAGTACAAATCACATCTTGCAAGCTTGCAAGGTATTGTGAATAACATAAAACAATAGAAAATGTTGAGAAAAGCCTTTAAAGAAAGAACTTGAATTGCTGAATGATGCTAATGAGATAGCAACAGAAATTATACATAATACAAGAGGACAAGAATAACATAAAACAATAGAAAATGTTGAGAAAAGCCTTTAAAGAAAGAACTTGAATTGCTGAATGATGCTAATGAGATAGCAACAGAAATTATACATAATACATGGTAAACAAAGAATGATTTACCAATTGAAGACATCATAAGAATGTTCAAAAAACTCATGAAAAAGAGATAAGAAGGAATTCTTGTGCACGACATGTTGCGAAGAAGGTACACACACATGCAAATTGTCAAGATTATCAATTTTGATATGACGTACAAAGGGGTACAAAATGAAAGATCGCCCATATAATTTGAAAAATATGATTGAGAAAGAGTTGCTAGTGTTGGCCACAAAACCAGAGATACAAAAGCCAACAAAATACAAGCCATCCAAAAAATGGCAACAAGGAGGTGGTTGGTAGAGCTAAAGTCAAAGAGGCTATGGCACATACAGAGAAAGAGAGAGAGAGAGTGAATGACTACCCAATAAATCAATATCAGCAATCAAATG
Source organism: Cryptomeria japonica (assembly GCF_030272615.1). Taxonomy (NCBI): domain Eukaryota; kingdom Viridiplantae; phylum Streptophyta; class Pinopsida; order Cupressales; family Cupressaceae; genus Cryptomeria; species Cryptomeria japonica. Next base: position 509,666,991 of record NC_081415.1, on the reverse strand, counting down.
AATGGTGACATTGTTAGAAGCTGTCCAAATAAGCAACAAGGTTCATTACATTAGTTTAGATGGTGTGGATGAAAAGACCACAACAAAGGAAATTTCTGAAAGTGGATGGCAGCAAGAAATTTGAATTTAATAACTATGCAGCTTCTACCATCTGCCCACCCATGAAACAAAATAGTCTGGCACTTTTGATATTGAATTCCCTTTTGAGTTTTTGCCAAGTCACCAAATCCAAGTGAAAATTGGATCTGCCAAGTTTTGCCAAATCAAAAGTTTTTGAACTATGCTACATGTATTTTCTGCAGATGAATATTCTGATTCATTTATCTGTATTTCCTCCCATTTTCTACATCAAGTGTACTAGTGGAAGAACTGAATTCAGTAAAGTAGTCAGTTCAACAAAAACAGATGGTTCTTGTCTCCTGGTCAATTACTAATGATTTAGAGCTAAGAGAACCTAAACATCATGAACACAAAAAAGGACCTTCTTGATAGGAAATAAAAGGGAACATACAGCAACTTGATCTCCATGCAATGCTCTGTTTTGTAGCTTTCGACCAGGAACTAAAATTTCAAGCAGAGATGCCTCGCCTTTATTGCTTCATGCAGCATCATAGGAAGAAGCTCCTCAGATAAGACCAAAAACAAAAAAAAAAATTCCATTCTGCCAACAATAATACTAATACTCCAATCATAAAGATCCTGGAAATATCTAAATAACAAAGCACATGATGAATCTATACTCCCAGCTATTACACATAATCATGTTAACTACAGCAATACCTAGGGCGAACAAATCCTTCATCAGGTGTTTGCTTTCTGGCATGATAAATACCAATAAGAAGAGCACCACTTGTGATGCCCTCTTCAATTGCATTTGCTGTTTTGACCAGATAAACTAGTCAGTATCACATAGAATTCAACATCTAATAAAAAGAAATAACTAAATAAAAGTGTGAATGAATTCAAAATAAAAAGGAGAATTTGATATCTGAGTGCACCTGAAAGATGTTCTTTATAAATAAATTCTTTGTGCGTAGTTACTCCAGATTTTTCATCCTTCGCTGCATCTTCATCATATGTATTATTTATCATGTCAATTTGTGATTGTATCTAAATAAACAGTAAAGAGATTTTGTAAGGGCTCTACTATGATAATGTCAACTAGATATGAAATCTCTAATTCCAAGCTACAATATAACTCAGATTGCTTCCTCATTAAAGTAGCATTGTAACACGTCTACCAATTAGGAAGATTATATATACTTAAACAAACATATGTATGCAGTGATATTTATTATTAACTGTGAACAGTACTTTAAAACTTGCCTTACTTTCAGTCATTGAGAAAAAAATTGTCCTAAAAAATTGTTTAAAAAACTATACAAATTGCCTTTTCTTAACAGTAAGTAAAAGAAGATATCACAAATTTAATAATAACACTAAAGGTGATAAGCAGGAAAAGGCTTCTCCATTATTTCAGATGATAATATTTACAACAACAAAAGGAGCACCCTACCATAGGCTTCAAGAGGAACGATTACAAAGGATAACAGGTTTACAAAGCCTTCCAGATTACAAGCTGGAATCCAAATCATCAACAACTTAAGCATTCTTCCAAGCACTCAAAGTATCTCTAATAAACTAACTAAAATATTATAAAGAAAAAAGGTGAGGACAATTTGCTTTCCTCAAAGCAATCTGTTGTGACCTTTTTTCACACATCACCCCATTGAGAATGGGGACCCTCTCCTTTCCTGCTTTCTAGGGTTTTTGTTAGTGTCCCGTGGCCTTCCGCTTCAGTTTTTCTCAGTTCTATCAAGTTTTGAACGGTTCGAGTCTTAAGGATTGAAAATCAGTTTTTGCAAACCAAGTGATAACAGAGTCTAGACACCGTCAAAGTGCCCAAAAACACCAAAGGACGAAGAACGCAATTGATTTGAGCGAATTCGGACAACTTTCTATTTTTGGAAAGTTTGCTTTTTTGCTTTTTTCTATTTTTTAGCAAGTTTCGTTTTTGGCATTTTTAGCTCGATCCCCGAGATGGATATTTTAAGAAAGTTTTCCCTATTTTTTAGGGATGTCTGCTTTTTGCTTTTTCAAAGTGGGGACCTAGGGTTTACACCACTGACTTGCATCTATCACGATCGAAAACTTTCAAGTTTTGACCCAAAAAACTAAGTTCCTATATTTTAGGGGTCATGACGCTTCGGATGGGTTCCCTGAGTGTGGATTTCAAATATCATGTTAATCTGGCAAAAATGGAAGAAGTTATTAAATTTTAAAGTTTTCCAAATATTTCTAAGTCTGGCTAATGGTGTTTAATGTTGTGACAGGAGATTCTCAAAGTCCGCCCTCATGGAAGGGAAGCATGGCCATGATCTTCATGAAGTCAGCCCCCCTTGGTGCCATAAAGATAGAAAAGTCCGCCCTCCAAAGTCTGCCATGGAGGAGAGACAAAAGTCCGCCCTATTGATGGAGATGGTGCAAGGAGGCTAGTAAAGTCCGCCATCCATGGTTCCTCAAAAAGTCTGCCCATGATGGAGACTCACAAAAGTCCGCCCTACTCTTTATAGCCTTGGAGAAATGAACCAAAGGTCTGCCCAAGGTGAAGGTGCATAAGTCTCACAAAGTCCTCCCCAAGATGATGGAGAGGGAGCCCAAGAAAGTTCGCCTTGTCAAAGTTGAAAGTGTTTGGAGAAAGCACAAAGTCCGCCCTCCTAAGATCATGACCTTCTCAAAGTCCACCTTGCAATGAAAGGTTAAGTTTTTTTTAAGTTTCCCAAAGTCCGCCCTAAGGTGAGATTAGGAGTAAGCAAAGGTATCAAGGCAAGCAAAGTCCGCCTTGAGGAAGGTCTGAAGGCCAAGAGAATAAGGCAAGTAAAGTCCGCCCTTCAACTTATGGTAGCAACACTCAAAAGTCCGCCCTCATGGTGTATACTAAAGGTGTCAAGTCTTAAGAAGTCCGCCGTGAGGCAAAAAAGTATAATCAACTCCTCCAAAGTCCGCCTTAGATAGAAAGGTTTTGAGGTGCACAAGATGATAAAGTCCGCCTAAGGAGATGGCAAGTAATGTGTGAACATGAGAAAGTCCGCCCTCTTGCAAAGATCAAGTGCATGAGACAAGGAAGTCCGCCTAAGACTAGTGTGCATTGCAGAGTGAAAGGCTTGAAATCCGCCTTCCTACTTGGAGATAAATCAAGCAAAGTCCGCCTTAGGTGGAAAACATATGAGGTATCTATGACAAGCAAAGTCCACCTGAGGAAGAAAGAGATTCCTAAATGGTTGCAAAGTGCACAAGGCAAAGTCATTAATGATGAGACAAACTCAACAAAGTCCGCCCTGCTCACAATGGAGGTCAAAATAAGTCAAAGGTTGCTAACTAAGTTAAAAGATAGAATATTCTGCGTGATGTCAGCAAGATCTTGGAGAATTCGAACTTAGAATTGAAAACAGAAAGTTTCTTGTGGGATGAATCTTGCAGATTGAATCGATTTTGAGACTAGAAATCAAATTAGAAACTTACATTTGTGAGAGATCCGAACTAGATGAGGATGACATTCCAACTCAAAATTAAATTAGAGACTTTCTCCATGAGTATCTAAGAATGAAATCGAATTAGAAACATGAATTGGAAGAGCATCTGCATGTTTCTAATTATGAAACCCAACTTCAATACAAATAAGACATTCTTTCCTTCATTTTTACACACAAGAGCTCGAATTTCTAAGTGTTGAGAGCAGGTTGAAGGAGTTATCTAGCAGGTTTGAAGACATTTTCAGAAGCTTTTTGCAGGGTGGGCGTATTTTTGGTGAAGATCTGAGTTTAACTATCATTTTAAACTTGAGCATTCTCAGATTTTTGGAGTTAAGCCAACCGATAGAAGGCAGATTCATCGAGTTTTCTGAGTTTTCATCAAGTTCCTTCTATCTTCCTATCTTTTTCTTCTCATTCTATCAAAGGTGAAGTTGGTTTTGAAGGCAGATTTATTAGATTTTCTGAGTTTTCTAAGTTCGTTGCAGGTGATTTTAGCAGATTTGCCCAAAATTTCAATAAGAAAGATCAACTTGGACTGAATATTCATACCTTCTTTCTTATTTTCCGCCTTTCAAAACAAGTTTGGATGAGATTGATGTTATTGCAGACCTGGTTTATGGATTAAAATCAGAATATAGAGTATGGAGTTTTATTATCATTTTTGAAATTTCTACATGTGAAAACTCCATTTTAATGGTATGAAAAAATGAAGTAAACAACTTCAACCACTTAGTCATTCAAAACCTCAAATTTTAAATTGAAATTCCGATTTCTAACTTAGGCTTCATATGTTTTCGCAGATTTCAGTCGCGATCAAGTTTCAAGTAGACAAGGATGCTCCTCCTGAATCAAGGATGAACTTGAAGTGGAAGAATATCAGTGATACCAACCTTGGACATATCAATCTGAGGGAGTTTAAGAAAAGGATGTTTGGCTTAGACAACCTCGTGCCTACCGTGACCACGCGTAAGATGATGAAGAGTGGCATCGTACATGTTGTTGGCTTTCTCCTTACTATACAGTGCACGGAGTTGGTAGTTGAGTGTGCTAGGCACTATAACCCTGACAGTAAAGATGTTGTAGCACTAGACGGAAAAGTGTTGGCTAATATCACTGATGTAGCCGTAAGCGAGGCATTAAGAATCCCAGAATATAATAATGTTGTATATGTGACCAAGGATGAGGCCAATCAAATGTATCAAGACCACATGGAGGAGTACGAGGCCACCATCAATCATTCATGGCTAGATAAACCAACAAAGGGGGCCTTTAAGCTATCAATGAAGAACTTGGTGAGGGCATATTTTAAAGAAGATATTGGAGACATGATTGTCCTTTTGAACCGAATAATGGGTAATCCCCAAGGCGCTCCATTTGAGCCTTGGATGTATTCCTTCATTAATGAGATAATGAATGGAGTCAAGATGATTGACTGGGCTCAGATAATAAGCAACAACTTGGACAGCCAGCTGAAAAAATTGGAGGGAGATAAAATCTTCTACATGAGTTCATATTTGTTCTATTCCCTTGCTGGAACTTATAGATATAGAGGCCTTACCTACAGTGGAGAGGTGGGAAACAAGGAGAATCAGTTTCCTGTTTACGATTGTTACCCCCAGCTACATATGGCAAAAAAAAATATGTCAAGAAGGTGAATGATGCATTTTTGATGCATATCACACGAACACTGCAGGGTGGATTACATCAGAGACTCTCAAGAGTCAAAAGACCTCATAAGCAAATTCGGGTATTGGTATATCCAATACCCAAAATTCACCTATATCAGAATTCAAGGATTTTCTGGATCTCCCTAAAAGCTCCCAATTTATCCCACCAACCAAGTTGTGTTGCTAGAAGTTGTGAGGCAACTGGAGAGCTTCATGGCGGTTCAGAGAGAGAAGCAGAAGAAGGAAGGAGCATCTTCTCTCACTATTGGAAATGGATTGGAGACGTGTCCATCAACACAAGTTGCTGCCACTACTGAAAAGTAGCTGGCATGGTACCCCTTCTACCTATACAAGGCAAGAAGGAGCTTTGATCCGTTCCATAAGATGAAAAGGGTAGAAGGAATTGTATTTGAACACGGAACTGATTTAGAAGATTCTTGGGCTAATGCAGTCGATAGTTTCGAAATCAGAAGAAGATTCTGGTCAAGAATTCCCCTAGGCATGGTAAGAGCAACAGAAGCATTCAGGGTCACTAATCAAGTGGAAGACAATCCTAAACTTGAACAACCGGGTTTCGAGAAGATAAGAAATGAGCCACTTGCCTTGAGTGATTGGGCAGACAAGGAAAAATTGGATTTGGCAGACCTTATGAAGACAGTGGTTGAATACTCTAAGTGGTGGACATCCGAGAAGACAAAGCAGCTAAATTCCAAAGGTGTTGCCTTCACTTATGATTTGATTAGAATGGATGACTCTATGTCTTCCAACCATGGTATCTCTTCAGGCAATGATCGGAATCCAGAAAGTGTTGGGTCCCGGAAGAGAAAGGAACTTGCTAGAAATTCTAGAAAGGCCAAGGGAAAGAAAATCGTCGGGGAAAGACGTGAATCAAATGAAGATCATTCGACCTTGAGTGCTGCATCTGTTGTGCCTAACCAGAATACTATTGAGGAACAGAAGATGGACACAGATATGGAGGATAATGAAGTAAGAGTGCCTTCTCCTTCGGTTGAAGAGATAATGAGAGAAGGCATCCAAAATCCAGCCAAGGAACAAGTTGAGCCTCCAACAGTTTTTCTTGATGGTATAGTTATTGGGCCTAGAGAAATAGATGGTGGATTTGATAAAAATACTGAGGAGCAATCAACCATTCCTGATTGCTTGACAGAAAGGATAAGGGCTAACGTTCCTAATGAGACCCACTCAGAAGAGAATACTACAACATTTTTGGCGAAGGTGAAAGAACCAGTTGTGATTAAACCACCTAAGCCAGCTAGAAAATACTCTTTGATTCAGAGGGATAGTGCAGGGTTCAGAATGGTTCAAATAGCTGAACCGGAGGAAGGAAAGACCCAGAGTGATGTTGCTCCAGAAGATTATAAGATCACTACAATAGAGTTGGGTAAGCCTACTCAAGCTCAAGAGATCCAATATTTTGATGATTCTTGCAATGCCCTCAAAGCAAGACTAGCCAAGGAAAAGGAGAAAAGAATTAAGGTTGAGGAAGAGAATCAGCAATGGAGAAAATATGTTCTCCATCTAACTAAGCCACTTAATCATGAGATACCGGTTTCCCCTCTGCAGCCTCTTCCGCAGGAGTCGATGAAAGATTATGAGGCCATGAAGGGCACATTTGGGCAAGTTAAGGAATGGACCTCAGATGCTTCGATATGGGCTGATATACTTGTGGAAAATTTGGTATCAGCACATAAGTCGGCTTCTTCATTAGTCAGCAAAATTCCGGACTTGGATGCGAATTGGGAGGATATTGAAGAAATCCAAGATGAAATACTTCCACAATTGAGGATTATTCGAGGTCTGTCAAAGCAAGACTTGATAGATGCAAGTGTTGTCCAGGCTGGGGATAAGTATGATTTTAACACTTGGTATTGAGCTTTGGTCACCAAGATTGAAAAACTGAAGAAATGTGAGAATAAGTGTTTTCAGATTGAGAAGAATGTTAGAGAAATTTTAATTAAAGTGTTCCATGTGGCATCAGAAATTTGGCAAAGAGAGGGCATGCGAGAAAAACACCTGTTGGCAGAGAACCTAGGAGCCAGAATTCGGTCGAGCTTTTTCAAAGTCTCGGGGATGATTGATAAAAGGGATCTCTCAAGAATTGCGAGTTTTCTCCTCATTGACGAAAACTTTCTTGCCTAGGCAGTTGAGTGGGAGTGCATCCTCGCCACGTGTACTGATGATGTGGATGTCGTCGACTTCCAGATTAGTAACTTGCCAAGTGTCACTATGGAAGAGGTTCGACTCATTGTGTCTAGATACATTGAATCTGCAAAAAGGGAAACTAGACACTCACCTCAGTGATAATAGTAGTTGTTCCACATGTCACTCTTTTATTTGCCTAAACTGATAGAGTTTTGAGAAACCCTGATTAAGGTTTGTAGCTTTCAATCTAGGCCCTTGATCAATATTTGATCTCGGTCGTTCATTATTTTATGAAAAACTATATAAGGCTACCTCCTCTCATTTGGAGAGTGTGAGGTTTTTGATATATTGTTGCGTGAAGGTCATTTTTCAAATACTAGATTGCATGTGCGCTTTCTCTTAAGGCTTTGTAACCTCTGTTATTTGAGTGATTGGCACGGTTTCAATTTCCTCAACACATTAATTAGAAGTTAGTTTAGATTTGCTTTCAAAGTTGTTAGAGTTGAATGAAGGATTTGATAAGTATTAATTAACGGTGTATCTTTGCTCATACTTTTGATGAATGGATGATTTTCATTTCACTATGCAAAGTTAGTATGAGCCTATCCCCTATGTATGCCAGAACTTCGATTATAAGCACAACCCATTGAAGATTGCACCTACTCTGTGTAGTTGTCCTTAGGGTGGCAAAGCAAAGTGCGGTTTCTCGAGAACACCTAGTTAATACCATCTCCAGAATTCATAGGTTTAGATCAGCTTTCTTAACCTTATCCCGTTTTCTCCTTTTTGAAAGTCTAAATCCCGGAAAATCCAAAAAGAGAGAGACCTGAAATTGATAAATCTATCTAAGTCCAGAAGCTTGAAAGACATTCGTAAACGTAAGCCCCCCTTGAGATTTTCAGCATACACTACCCAAGTAGCTATCCTACTAAAGTCGCTTGTTCGCACATATAGACCTTGGAATCAGTAGTCATTTTTCAGAGGAGGATAGAATACCTTTGGGTATCTTATTCTAATGTTTCGTAGATGATAAAACGTACACCAACACAATCTAAATCCGATAAAACTAGCAAAGTATCGAATTGACAAATCACTTCAGCCTCGAACACAATAGTGAAATCCACTACACTCCTTCCATGTGAACATATAACGATGAATCAAGAAGATCCATTCAAACAAAGATTGGCGAGCATTTTCTGGATCTTATGGCGAACATTTTCTGGATCTTAGACACAACAGGTTGGGAAAGACCCAAAGCACTCTTATTCAATTGAGCACCACATTTACATAAAGACCTCAAAGATCCTTCAAATAGAGGATCACAACTCATAAGTATTAGCTAGGGGAGATGGTTGTATTGAAAATCAACAAAAGAACTTGAATGGAGATGATAGTTTACTCCTCTGGCAATCTTAGAAGTGTATCATCATGGGCCTCTTAATCCCAACAAAAGTTTGTAATTTATGATTAGTTTTCTTATTTTTTACCATTTTAGGCATACTTGAAATGTCTCAATTAAGTAGGAGATTTTTTGCATTAGATCAAAGGTGTGATTGATTATCTTCTTAATTTTTCCCTTTTGGGTTAAGCTATACTCAATTTCTCGCACTAATTAGAAGCAATACATATATTTTTGAATAAAAGATTAAAATATATGAATAAGGGAGACAGTTGAATCATAGATCGCACACTCGGAATCGGAGAGTACTCGGCAAGCCCAATTTTTTTGACTCCGCAAAAACTTGGCAAATTAAAAAGTACTAAAATTTCTTATAGAAACACTTTTTTTTTTTTTGCCAAATTCAATTAAAAAATTTATTAAAGCAGCCCAAAAAAAGTAAGTGTTTTCTATCAAATTTGATCATTTAATACATGGATCACAAAATGGCATCATCATATGGAGTCAGATAGTAGAATTAGATGCAAAAGCTAGATACTAACTAATAACTATTATGAATTTATGATGATTGTATTGGAAAATCATCATTAAAAATTTCATATCTAGATAACTTAGACATTATAAGTTTTTACATCTTCCTCTTCCCCGCCCTAGAGAAATAATGGGAGGTAGAAGGTATGGTCCTCGCACTCGAATCTGGCTCCTTGCTAGGTGTAGAAGACTGTGCCTGTGGCTCCACCATGCCAGTAGGTGGTAGTGGCTCCTCCTCTACCATATCAATATCATTCAATCCAATCTCCTCTGCTTTTGTTGCAGCCAAATACTCCATAGCTTGCCTCTCAAAATCAACAATCTCATCCTCTGTAAATAAGGAGGCATCATGATCATCATCTTGCACGGTCCAATCACTGTAGGGATCAATGTCATCCAAATCAATGAGTTCATCTAGTTGGTCCTGCACCTTTCTTGTGCGAAGTCAAAGGTTATATTGCACAAATACAAGATCATTGAGGCGTTTTTGAGTCAACTTATTACACTTCTTTGTGTGAATGGCATCAAACAAACTCCAATTGCGCTCACAGCCAGAAGCACTACAAGATTGGGACAAAATTTCAAGAGCTAGCCTTTGCAAATTTTGGGTATTTCCACCAAAATCTTCCCACCAAGAACCTACAAATAAGATAGGACAAGGCAATGCACTACACAAGGAGATGTTGGCCATAATGCACGCATTCGCCAAGTTCAGGCAGTACTTGGTGGGCTCCAAATTCAGCATCAAAACGGACCACAATATCTTGAAACATTTCCTTGGTCGGCGTGATATGAATGATCGCCATCAGAAGTGGGTTAGTAAGTTGCAGGTGTATGACTTTGACATCACTTATGTCAAAGGGAAGAATAATATCGTTGCTTATGCATTGTCTCGCAGGGCACATTTGAGTGCTATGATTAAGATTATGGAGGATTGGAGGCATTTGATTTCAGCAGAGTATGCTAAGGACTCATGAGCTTCTAGCATCATGGATGGTACAGTGCAGGACAGTAGGTGCTCCATTGTAAATGATCTCATCATTTACAAAGGAAGGGTATTTTTAGTACCCGGATTAGAAATGAAGAACAGGATTCTGAGGGCCTTGCACGATTCTCCCATGGCAGGACATCCAGGTTATTATAGGACATATAGGCAGATCAGGGACCGTTTAACCTGGAAGGGGCTCAAATCCGATGTTCTTCAATATGTCAGAGTGTCATGTTTGTCAAAAGAACAAGCAAGAACATACCTATCCAGCAGGACTACTCCAGCCACTTCCCATTCCTGATAGGAAGTGGGAATGCTTATCGATGGACTTCATTATTGGATTGCCTAGAGTTCACAGCAGAGATTGTATATACGTGGTTGTTGATCGGCTTACGAAGTTTGCCCATTTCTTTTCGATCTCGGCTACCTATTTCGTAGTTCAAGTTGCAGATCTTTTCTTTCGGGAGGTTTTCAGACTTCATGGGTTACCTCGGACTATAGTTAGTGACAAGGACAGCAAATTTATAAGTAGTTTTTGGCAGGAGTTGTTCAGACTTAGTAGTACCGAGCTCACCCCTAGTACGAGCTACCACACACAAACTGATGGTCAGACGGAGTGTGTGAGCAAATGGGTGGGAAGGTTACCTCCGGAATTATATAGCCGGACAATACCGGGCATGGGTAAAGTGGTTGCATCTATGTGAGTACTGTTATAATACTACTTATCACATGTCCATCCAGATGACACCATTCATGGCTTTATATGAGTATGATGCACCCAACTTTCTGGATTTAATGTTGAGCGACAGTAGAGTGCCAAGTCCTAGGGATCTTCTTCAGGAGAGTTGGGACATTATGAGATCACTGAAGGAAAGTATATAGAAGGCACAGAACCAGCAAAAACAATATGCTAATCAGAAGAGAGTTGAGCGGTCATTTGATGTAGGTGATAAGGTGTACTTGATGCTACAGCCATATAGGCAGTCTGCTCTTAAGAAGAGTAGTGCAGAGAAGCTTAAGCCGCGTTATTATGGGCCATTCAGGATTGTTAGACGCGTTAGAAAGGTGGCCTATGAGCTAGAGCTACCGGCAAATGCAAAGGTGCATAATGTTTTCCATGTGTCACGCCTTAAAAAGGTGATAGGACACCATGTTGTTCCTTCCACAATATTACCTTCTCTTGATGATGACGGGAAGTTGATAGAAGTACCAGAGACTATCCTTGATTCCAGGGAGCATAGATTGAGAAACAGGGTCATCAGGGAATATCTGGTTAAGTGGAAGGATTTGCCGGTTGAGGATGCTACGTGGGAGAGACATAATATCTTGCAACATCCTGAGTTGAGATTGCTTGACGACAAGCAATTTCAGGGAGGGCGGACTGTAATGTCCCCTTATCCATGACAGTCAGTGACAGCAGAGGATTAGCCTATTATATGGCCCTCGTAGGCTAATGAGGACGGTTAGAGGGTCTTCTCAGGGTTGTATCATCTCCAACATCTAGAGATTTGTAGATTTGGGCTTCGTTCGACATCATTTGGACTTTATTTACTATACTTACTATTTATAGTAAGTCAGAAGGAATAGAGAAGGACCCTTTCTATTTTTTGAACGTGGGGAAATAATAGGAGAGACTCTTGTTCCAGATGGCATATAAAAATGTTGAGTATTTAGGGAGTTATTAATATTTTTGTGGCCAAAATTAATAATAAATCATTCAATGGCTTATTATAAAGTTATAAATTAACTTTATAACTTCACTTAAGTTGAGGGTCTAATTGTCATAAAGAGGGGGCCAAATTATATAATTAATTCATACGCACATTTTCCTAAGTTGGGGCCAATTATTAAATTAAGTGAAAGATATAATATTTTTAAGAGTATTTATTATTTAATGTGTTTTATGAAGGAAATTGAACTTTCTTGAAAGAGTATTTATTTGGCATTGAAGTTCGAACTTGGGATTCTTTGGCATTTGATAATTTTTCTTCCTAGAGAGCACAGAGATGAGGGTTTCTGAGTTTTAGCTTGATTGGACATTGGAGGATGTTCATCTTTCAGTGTTGCATCTGCCTGAGATTGTGAAATATCAGTTGAGGACAGCCAGTGAGAGTTGGCTTCATCCAGAAGTCAATATTGTGTATATTGAAGGCGATATTTTCAGAATTTCCAATCAGTTTTGAATTAGTTTAGTGAAGAGGTGAATCAGCAGAGAATTAATATTCATTGCCAGTCAGGGAGTTCAGGTTTGACAGCTGCAAATTAGCTCCAGCCCGCTGTGAGGCGCAATTTCCAAGGAGGTTCGATTTGGGGTTAAGAGCTGCAAAAAATCAATAGAAAGTTGAAAGGGGTTCGCTAGGCTTGGGAGAAGGAATCAGCACCAACAGCAACACCATTAATTGCAGATTTGAAAGGTTTTGATCAGACTTGGGGTTGCTTTTCCGCAACACTGTGCACCAGCAGTTGTTAGTCATCATTTTTGGGTATGCAATCTATGTAAAGTCTCGTATCTTTTAAGGAGAATAATATATATATATTATTCTCCTTAAAAGATACGAGACTTTACATATATATATATATATATATTTGCAGCCATCAATGTGTTGTGCGTTATGCACACCCGCCCTGCTTCACAGGGGACCCCCGTGAATTTTGAAGTCTGCCAGATAAAGAGAAAGGCACGTGACTGAAGCAATGTAAAACACAAAAATCTTGCATTTCAAGTTAAAGAGCCGAAATTCCACTACGAAGGGCAGAAAGTAAATCTGGCAATTGAGAATCAAATTCATGCATTTCTGTTGAAATCCCCGAGTTTCTCCCATATCAAGCAAAGGTCGAGTAAAGGGAACTCACGCATTTCTCCGACCTCCCAAATCCTCTGCAACCCATCTTCATATCACACGAGTTTCATCTGTCAAGGCGTCCAAGGGCACTTAAGATAAAATCGCACAAATCCCTTCAGAAGCCCAAATTTCTAATAAGCAAATGACGAAGCAAATCAAAATCGCGCATTTCTTCTGAGAGTGTCGAGTTTCACTAAAACGACTTTGGCATTTGAGAGCCTAAATTTGGCCTTTCCTCACGTTTTGCGAGAAGCAAAACAAAGTCGCACGCTTTCACCAAAATTGCCAAGTTTCACAAAGAAATGAGAGGAGCTCAAAGCTAAAAAATATGCCCTCCTTCATTCGCTGAAAAAATCGCCCAAAAGGCCGAAAATCATTAAAAAGGTAAGAATCGCACATTCTAACCTCATGAGCCGAAAAGGTCAAAAAGAGTTAAGTTCATGCAAAATGACCTTAAAGACCGAAAAGGTCAAGAGCCTAAAAATCACGCATTAAGGCTCATTGAGCCGAAAATGGAAAGGATTCATAATCACGCTATTGAACCCCAAAAGGCCGAAAATCACAAAAAGTGAGAATCACGTGATTAGGTTTCTTGAGCCGAAAAAGTAGACTAAAGTTCGCCCAAAAGGTAAACGCTTCAACATGTTTTTTAGGCCAAAAAAGTAGACTAAAGTTCGCCCAAAAGGTAAATGCTTCAACATGTTTCTTAGGCCGAAAAACCAAAGAAGCTTCAAAATCGCGCAAGGACGTCATTTAGCCGAAAATTCAAAAGAAAAAAACCAAAAATCAAATGGCCGAATTTTGGTATTAACGCAAAGGGGCGTTCAAAATCTCCCAAGGCAAATCACACTCATTGGTGAATTTCGGCGTTACATATTACTTTTTAAGATAGAGTTCTCTCATTTGTAACCAAAAGGCCGAATTTTGCACAAATTTAGAATCGCACACTTTGCCTAAAAGACTTGATTTTGACATTCACATAGGCGTTTAAAATTCTTGCATTTTGGCTTAATAAGCCAAATTTTTGAAAGGTGTTTGTATTTTCACCTTAAGGGCCGAGTTTGCTTCAACAAGGGACATTTAAAAGTTAAATTTAATATTTTGTTTAATTAATTTATTTAGTTTTTCAAAATGATTAACTGAAGTCAAAATTGATTGCTTGCAAAATCAACGACAACAGGAAGAGCTAGAGCGTCAATGTAATGTCCCATTTTAGGAACAATGTGATTTAACCACAAAATGTGAAGTTTTCATACCACTTGTAATGTCCCTTATAAGACAATTGGGACAATTACTTTCAATTCTTAGAATTATAGTGTCTGATTTCAACAATAAATTTGCGCAATTGAATAGATGACTATATTTATGTGATAAATGATAATAATTACTTCACTTGCTCTCTGTGGTTGTTATGATTAATAATACCTTGAGAAGATTGATAATTATTTACACTATCTGTAATAATTACTTGCTGTTTCAGATATGACAGTATATATATATATATATATATGCAAAGAGATAGAAATCAATATTGCCTATGGCAATATGGATGGCTATGTCTGGTTTGGAAATAATAGCATGCAACAATCAATTGATTGGTGTTTCAGATCTGGCAACGATGTCATGCAAAGTTTATGGTGCTGTTTTGGATGTGAATACTGCTCAGTTACATGCACACAATTTTTGGGCCTTCGGCCTTGCTCGCTAAGAGCTCTTCCAACTAGAACAGAAAACCATATACAGAACCAAATCCCCCCCTCTTGGTAATGAAGTGATTGCCCATATATATGGATACAATCAATTGGTGGTGTCTATTCAATTATTGAGGTTTGTTTATCATAATCGAATCTCTTCATTAAACTAATCGATTATTGTTATTAGTTAATGTGATTGGTTTGGTTCTTCCTTAACCATGATCGATATCATCATTAGATGGGAATTGATGATAAATACTTAATGGTTCGATGGCATAAATATTATCGGATTCTCCTTGGATTATGATTACTGGTTGGCAAAGATATATGCCTTAATCCACATTATGGTTGATCTCATCCCATCGCATTTCTTGATCATATGATTGGAATATCTCTGGACTATTATATATTCTCATATTATTATGTATCCTTCCGTAAGTGGTATCTTGGACGCCCGCTTCTTGTTAACTCGTCACATGTGATTGAACTCCATGTAATTGATCGTATTGCCAGATATGAAGACTACGTATCAATATCGTATCTCCTGATCCCATACTTCATACTATCTTTAAGAATATTGATGATGATCGGCAGTGGTGTAGCTTATTAAGCCAATCAAGATGTATCAGTGCTTCCCTGATATCACGATCGTAATTAATCGTTTTCTTTAATAATAAGTTGTAATCGACAGTAATATATAACCTTCCTTATGTAATAAAGTCTGATGTAAATACTGTTCCCAGAGAAGTCTATTATGAATTCTGATATAGATTCCAATTACCCATCATGAAGGGGGTCTGATGTGACATTCCAAAGTATTATTACAGACCAAGTTTATGGTTTGTATAAGAAGAATTAGAATGTCCTGTTGATTTTGGAGATTAGATTATGTTTACAAAATTATTTGCCAATGAACTAGTTTCGATTCTTAGGATAGTATCAATACAATTCAAACTATGAGTTCAATCTGCCCTATCAATGATGATCTGCTGGTAAACAGAAGAATCACGGCGCAAAGGAGGAATTCAGACTGATTGTTGATTGTGTAATGCTGACTAGGAGATGATAGAGAATCTGCAGAATAGAGGACATGATCTGCTGTTGGTGCTGGACAAATCTGATTCGTAGAATGTGGGACCGAATGTTATATGCTTCTGTCTTATGCTGAGACCGATGATCTAATGGAAGGGAAATATCGAACTCATATACTTAACATGATGCCTGTTCCAAACAGCATGTCTCTAACCAACAGGTCTCCCCCCACTTAGAACGGTCAAGCATTAACACATCTAAAAGACTAAGTTAACACGTTTTAACAAAGAGTCAATTCATATTTAATCATAACATAGAACTGATTTATATATTAACCAATTCATATATATTAAGCATTACATAGAATCAATTCATATATTAATCGATTCATATTAATTATCTCATAGAATCGAATCATATAATGTATATTAATTAGTGAACTAAGTTGACTCGGTCAGTGTAATATATTCAATATATCTATTTTATGTTTTAATGGTAAAACTTGTTTGCCCTCTCGGGTAAACGGTTAAATGCAGAACGTAAATGCACAGAACATAATGGAAATATATTAAATAACCAGCCTCTATATTAATTCCACAGTCCATGTACAATAAGTGCTTATAACATTACATCTGACACGACTAACATGATCCTCCTTCGAAGAAAAGGTACACAATATATAATACCCGAAGGGGCACGACACAACCGTCGCGACTCCAACTACCTACCCGTCGGCCAACTAACTGACCGTCGTATTATTACCGACGAGAACATAAACATAATATAACAACATAACATAATGATTATTCTCGGCAACATCATCCCCCCAAGAAAAGAAGTCGACTCCGACGACTTAATACAAAATAGAGATGAACGGCAGGAACTCCTGACGCCAATCGGGCCCGGATCTTATACACTTGCTGCGTCCTCGCCTGAAAACCCTTGTCTGCTACCATCCGATGCTCAAGTGTGGAATTCACCAATATTGCTTCCTTTGCCATCACAGTCCTCCTGTGCCTAACCCAAACTTGTCTACAAAACACGTTTTTCAATCTCAGCTTCCACCAACTGCTACTCAAATGATACTATCTCCCTAGCCAATTTGTCCTCGATAGCCACCCGTGCTGCTCTCCCGGCATCCAACTCCTAGGTACGCTGAACTAAGTCTCACGCGACTATTGCCTCCAACCTGGTGGTCAGCTCCTCCCGAGCCCTCTGTGCATCCACCAAGGCACCCTCACGTCTAGCCGAGACATACTGCGAGTTCCTCAAAGCGTACCTATCCTGCCTGGAGGTGGCCACAATCCACTGGCACAAATGCTAGGAGACACCTCAAATCCTCCATCACACTCCCCAAAGGCTAAAAACTGAACTGAATAACTCCTTGGTGTCGTACGACTACGCGGACCTGCAAAGCCTTCCCTCAAACTCTGTTTGTTCCCAACCTCCAAATCCGTCTCCCTCTACAGCTTATGGCTTCCCCGCCAATGCTTAGCTACAGGCTTCTTTCTCACAATACGGACAACCACAACACTTCCCGTGGTCTTCTGTAGCTCAAAATAAACTGGGGGTCTGGGGGCAACGCCCCCAACGGGGTCGAGGGGCAGCGCCCCTCGCGGGGTTTGGGGCAGCGCCCCTTGCGGGGTCCTGGGGCAGCACCCCAAGTGCCAACACCAATTTACAACCTTCAGAACCCCACAAAAGTCCATGGCGCGCATCATTTCAGTGATATTTTAAGATGCCAAAAAACCCTTCTTTTCCAGTGTCCTGGCTTCAAACTCCAGCGAATCATTTTAAATCTGGCCGTCGTCGTTTTTTTTTTTTTTTTTTTGTTTTTTTTTTTATGGCACTGGAATTTCCCCGATGGCATCCCGGCCATACAACCTTCCTGTACGGTCAACACAGCACTGGCACCTCCGATCGTGCGGTCAACACCCTCCACCGTACGACTGTGTTTGTTTGTGTGGGGGCTACGTTTATGTCTTTGTGCTCCACGACAGCAGTGGTTTCCACCGCACGGTGGTGGACGTTCCACCGCACGGTGGTGCCACCGCACGGTGGTTCCACCGTCGGTGCCACCGCACGGTGGTTCCACCGTCGATGGCCACACCATCGATGTTGCCACCGTGCGGTGGTTCCACCGTCGGTGTTGCCACCGCACGGTGGTGCTACCGTACGGTGGTTCCACCGTGGCTTTCTTCTCTTCTTTTTTTTCCGTATGGTCAGCTGACCCGTACGGCCATACGATTTTTTTTTTTTTTTTGGCTCTTTTTTTTTCGTTTTTTTTTTTTTTTTTTTTTCTGCTAGAGAGTCTTTTGCTGAGGTCCCCTGTCTCTGAGATCGCCCTTCATCCTTCTCAATTTTCCTTGCCCAAGGGTTTCCTGTTGTGGTCCTGTGCCTCTTGAGTCGCCTGCCTCGCCTCTCAAGTCCCCTTCCATCCGCTCAGGTCCCCCTTTGGGCTCTCGGGTGTCCGTCCGGCCTCTCGGGTCCCCTGCGCGCTTCGCGTGGTAGGGTTTCAATTTGTACCCGTTGGTGGCAAGTCTATTTTCCATGGCCATCCGAAGACCTGGAACCACAAATTCTACAGGGACGACGACCTCCTTCCCGTACATAAGAAGAAGAAGAATAATAAAGATTTTGAAGACTGCGGTCTTCCACACAGGGTTCCAATCGTTGCCAACACTCTTCGGATTATTTACGTTGCCAAGGTTTGGGGCGTCTCCCTTCCAATATTCTCTGTATTCCGACAGGTACACCTCTGTTGGTTGCTCTGGTTCCTCTACTTCAAGCCTGTAGCTTTGGAACATTTTGTAATCCTCCATTTGCCAGTGGAAGAGCCCATTAAGTGAGCATACCTCATCTTCAGAACATCCCTCCAATTCGAGCACCCCTTCACTGTTCGGCTCCATCGCGTTCTTGCCCTTGCTTTCATCGGGAACCCCTTCCCTTTTATTAGAGTCCTCTGAGTCTGAGTCGGAAGAGGCGAGCTCTTCGCCAACATCTTGGGTGTGTAGGTCAATGGTATATTTCCGCCCTCCCTTCTCCATGGAAAGTGTATTTTTCTTCCAGTTGTGGTTTACCCTCGCATTGATCAACCACGCTCTCCCCAGGATGGCGTCATAGCCTTTCTTCTTTGAGGGAATAACCACGAAATCTAACAAGAATGGTTGCGTACCAATTGTCACTTGCTGGGCCATCAACAGGCCGAGTGGCTTAATGCCGTGTTGGTCCGCTCCCACCGGGTTGAATGTGGGTGGCCATAGGGTGGGCTTCCCCAGCCGCTTCCATGTTTCTTCTGGTAGTACATTCACCCCAGATCCACCATCCACAATGGTGTCCTTCAGAATGGTCCCACGGATACCCATTTCTACCACAGCTGGGTGTCTACCACTGCTCAAGGCTAGTAACATTGGGTCAGTCGAAGGGCTAACGGAAACCTCCACCTGTGGTGCACTCTTCGAAGCGGTGGCGGGAACCCCTACCTGTGGTGCACTCGACGATGCGGTGGCGGGAACCCGTACCTGTGGTGCACTCAACGCTGCGGTGCTTTGCACATTGGTGAGGATGGCAGTCCTCAATTGTGGCATAGAGTCTAGAAGGTCTTTTACCTTTATCGGCACCTCCATCTGCAAGATTTGCCCAATGATGTTATTTTCCGCTTCCGTATGGGATGATGTACTCGCCACCTCGTTGTCCTATCGTTCGGTCGTCATCTCACGTTCAATATTGGCCTTTGCCTCCCGTAATCTCTCCTTCTCCGTACGGGGGTCGGGATAAGTGGCTTTTTTCGTCTGGGCGCGGGTGATCGCCAGTACTTCTTTCTCACCAGTCTTCTCAGCCTTCTCAATGTTGAGGAGATTAACCCCTGCCTGCGGGCAATTTGCGTCCTCATGGTCGCCTGGCCCACACCAACGGCAGACGTGCTGAGGGGTGGCTTCCTTCGTGCAATCACGGGCGAAGTGTCCCCACTGATTACAGGCCCTACATTGGATAATTGGTCAGCCCTTGGTGTCATACTGGATACGGCTTCCGTTATTGTTATTGTTGCTATTCCTTCCGCCGCCGCGTCTGTTGTCCCGGTATCCTCCAGATGATGCCGTTGTGTTAGTATGTTGGCCAGTACCCGCTGGTGCGGATGTTGTGGCCTGCTCTGTGAACAGCACCTGGTTCATTTGCGTACTTCGGGTTTTCATGTTGTATGGGCACTCCTTGGTGGAGTGTCCCATCACTTGGCAAATCTCACAGAATGCCTTCTTTTGGCAAGTACCCTTTGTGTGCCCTTCCTCTTTGCACTCAGTGCACCATATGTCCCCTTCGTTTCGACCAGTGCTTCTCATTATTTTGAATTCCTTTCTCATTTGCTCCATGTCTTTCTAGAGCGCTTGCACCCGTTTGCCAGCCTCGTCATCGCTGCTGCCTTCCTGTGAAGAGTCATCGACCTCGGATGAGGATTTATTACTTTTCTTCTTCTTTGATGTTTTGTGTTCACTCTCCAAGTCCATCGCCCTATTATAAGCGTCGTCATATGACGTCGGGGGTACAATTTTCATCTTCCTTCGTAGGGAGGATTTCAACCCTTCAACGAACCATCGTTTCTTCAATCCATCTGCGGGTTGGCTTTCCATTTTACCCAAGAGTTCTTTCAACCTCCGACTGTATGCCCGTACTGTCTCCCTGGTACCTTGTTTGGTACTGTATATCTCTGTTACAATTTCATTGTCATCACGGAGCAACCGAAACTCCCCCATGAATTCCTTCTGTAGATTGGCCCACGTGGCCACTTTTTGCTTGTCCACATCGGAGTACCAATCTATGGCAACTCCTCGTAACGTGGCTGGGAACTGCTGTACCCAGTCATCCTGGTCTGTTACTCCGTTGGCGGACCAAATGGTTTCACATGTACGGCAGTGCCGTAAGGGGTCTTCCTTGCCCTCCCCTGTGAACTTTGGCAATTTTTGTTTACTCGCCATCCCACCGTTGGGTCTCGCTCCTCTAATTCCTTGTGTGCTTGTACCTGGCGATCCTCCGCCTCCTGCAACTGAACCTCCACTCGTGGGTCCTCCGGAAAAAGTTGCTGACACCGAACCAACCAAATTGCCTCCCGTACAGTACCCTTGTGCTCCCTCGGCACCTTCGGTCGTACCGTCACCTTCCGGTGTCTCCCTCCAGTTGGTTGTCTCCCTCCGGTTGTCCTCTGAAATGGACAAATTCTTTAGCAAGTCTCTGGTAGCGTCGATCAAGTTTAGACTTCGCCTTGTTTGTTCCACCAACTCTTCGCGGCTTCTTACCCTACGGTGGTATTCTGGCGAACTGTAGAGTTCTCCTTCGGCACCCTCCATGACTCCTTCTGGCAGCCCTACAACAGTGTAGACAGTGTAGTTCTCTCCATCTATCTCTGCCTCCGCAACCTCCGTGACACCTCCTGGGTTCCCTTCGGGCAACCCCTCGATCGGTCGTCCCTCGGCAAGCTGCCTTAGCCTACGCCTTCGTTCTATCTGCTGTCTGAGATTCAATGCGGTTTGTGCCACTTCCCATTCGTCACTCTGTATCTTTTTATTTTTGTCCTTATTTAGTCTATTGGGCATAAGTCAAAGGTTCAATTTCCTCCTGGCCTGGCGCCATCTCGTTCCGTTTCCCGTCGGTTGTTCTCTTCGTAGCGTTGCAGGATTTGTTGTCGTCGCTCTTCCTGGGCAATCTCCTCCAGGTGGGCCTACTGTGCCAGCGATGCCTGTGCAAGCAGCCGGGGGAGGTGGTTCATTAACCGGTTTACTGCCGGGCTAACCTCCAGCGCTGTCCACACGGCACTTGGTGGGATTTCTGCCTCCGCCGCTTCTCGTTCGAACGTATGTCTGAATGGCTACCTGGAGCAAAATTGAAAATTCTCGCGTTGCCGTGTCTTCTCCTATATAAAGTTTTGTCCGCGCGTCGTCGGCCTCCGGGTTTACTTCACCAACGGGTAGGCCCATTGTGTCTGTGCGCCATCCGTGTCTTCCGTTCCCGAGTTCGTCTAGGCAGCGGCGCCAAATGTTTGCCCTCTCGGGTAAACGGTTAAATGCAGAACGTAAATGCACAGAACATAATGGAAATATATTAAATAACCAGCCTCTATATTAATTCCACAGTCCATGTACAATAAGTGCTTATAACATTACATCTGACACGACTAACATGATCCTCCTTCGAAGAAAAGGTACACAATATATAATACCCGAAGGGGCGCAACACAACCGTCGCGACTCCAACTACCTACCCGTCGGCCAACTAACTGACCGTCGTATTATTACCGACGAGAACATAAACATAATATAACAACATAACATAATGATTATTCCCGGCAACAAAACTTCTTTAATAGTTAATATAATATTAATAATTGAAATATGAACATTACATTAAAATAAAACAATAATAATAAATAATAATCATAACAAATAATAAATATTAATAATCATATATTAAAGGAAAATCGTGAAGTCTCATAAATGAGACGATTTTCCAATATTATTAAATGTTAATTAATAAATGTTTTAATTATCGTCTTTATTTAATCTTGTGTCCAAAGAGGGGTTACGACAGTCAACCTGAATTGTAAATTGGAGACGCGATCGAGAGCGACGCCAGGAAGAGCAAAAGCAAGAACGCACTGAAAGTGAACGATCAAAACGACGAAGCACGGGGAAGCGCACCACAACCTGAACCACAAAGTTGAGATCCACCCTCAAGACCGAAGATAAAAGAACTCACAGAATGCTACAAATATGCATTCTCAGAAACACACAGCTGGAATTAATTCTAGAAAATCAGTTGCAAAACTAAATTGTTTAGTGTACATGACTACCTATGGGCCCCGTCTAATGTAGTCAAAGTGAGGGGACACAGGTCAGTTATTTTCAACTACCGGATTGACCTGAATTGATGCCAAACAGTTGTAGGTAGTTGAGAATGTGGTTGGGAGGATAATTGAGGATTAAATGGGCATGGGTAATAGCTGCCAAGTTATAGAAGGTAGATCAAGATTGTTGGATGCAGTCAATCCTGGCCTCTGATTCAATTTGTAAAATCTATAAAAGGTAGGATGCCTCTCATTGTAAAGGGTTAGACAGTTAGAACATGTTAGATTGTTGGAAGGTTAGAATTTAGTAGTTAGGAATAGAATAGAACTGTTGCAGAAATTGTTTTAATGACAGCCACAATCAATATATGAGCATTGAAGTATGGTGTTTGTTATCTTGGTTTTCTTTTTTTGCATGGTTTCCTTCAGCAGGTATAGATAGATCATTTCTGGCATGTAGGTATTTGATGGATTCAGGCTCATACCATTGGGGATATTCTAATTGTGTATCCCTGTGTATGGTTAGTCTGAGACTTTAAAATCGTGCTTAGTTCAATTGCAGGTGTTCGTCTGAGCTGTGCCAGAATTGGGTGTTTAGGCATGCACCCGCAGTCTGAAAATCTTCTGAGTCTCCCTTGAAGATTGCACCGTTCTTGTGAGGTTGTGAGGTTGTGAGTTATTCTAGCCAAGCAAGGATTGGTTATGTCGAATCCGTCTACTCACACACCAGTCTTGTTAATTTTAGGTCTCTTAACCCTATCCTTTTGCATTTATTTTTGCCGCAACATCTTAGGATGCAGACCAACTTGTTGTAAACGTAAGGCCCCTTATGCTCCCAACAAAACACATCAACTGTTGAGTTATCCCGCAGTCATGACCTAACATTTGGAACCTTGAGGTTGTCCCCTTTGATCAATAAAAAACAGCATTAGGGCTTCCTTCTTTCAAGAGAGGATAGGATACCCAATGAGAACATTCTATTTTGCGTTGGCCGGATAGAGTTGTAGCAATACGATTTTATCCACATCAACACAATGCAAATAAAAATCTCAGAATTTTAATTTTATGAGTTTATTCAGTTTATGTGCATTTGCTTTTTGTTGTTAAACCCTTGCAAAAAATATAAAATTTAAAAAACCAAACAAAATAACACCAGCAACAGCAATAAGAACCAGCAGAGTTCTTTACACCACACCTTGAGGATTACTGGATGAATTCCAAGGATGACTTTGAGGTCAGAAGGAAGATGTTCTCCAAGTACCTATCGAGATCATAAGAACTTGTAGAGTGTTCCCTATCCCTGATCAAGTATAGGATGATGGAAGGTGCCTCCAATGTGCCTATGAGGTCAGAAGGAAGATGTTCTCCAAGTACCTATCGAGATCATAAGAACTTGTAGAGTGTTCCCTATCCCTGATCAAGTATAGGATGATGGAAGGTGCCTCCAATGTGCCTATGAGGTCAGAAGGAAGATGTTCTCCAAGTACCTATCGAGATCATAAGAACTTGTAGAGTGTTCCCTATCCCTGATCAAGTATAGGATGATGGAAGGTGCCTCCAATGTGCCTATGAGTGAGAAAGAGAAAAAGATATACAAGTCGATTGAAATGACGTTGAGATCATAGAGCTAGAAGAGATAATGAGACCTATCATGGCAGACACACGAAGGTGGCCAGATGCTCAAACCAACAAATTGAAGAATCAGATTGCACAATTAACATATGATATGATGGTAGATCCGGATTCATCTAATGAAGAGACAAAGAGAATAAGCATGAGTGATAATGCAGCCCAGAATCTCAACCTAAGGGTTCCAAGAGAAAAGAGAGTAACAAAGAAGGATCAAGACAAAACAAGTAGAGGACGAGTTCAAGTCGTCCTTCCACCAGCACCTCATCCATACAAGAGATCACAATGAACCCAATATACATCAATGCAGGTCAATCACTCAAGACAGGCATAGACCAAGCCATGAATGAGTCCTTGGAATCTACCATACAAGATAATAAAGGTGAAAGAGTAGATAAGTTAAAGCAACCTCAAACACAAGATCCTCCAGTAGCACAAGAACAAGTTGTAGACAACACAGTCGTAGCAAATGAATATGTTGAGATCGTGGATAAAGATGACCATAAGGAAAGAATCTCTCCACCCCGAGAAGATCAACAATCCAAGGAATTGGAAGTAGAGAAAGAACAATCCACTATCCCAGCATGGCTTAGAGAACGAGTAACTAGGTAAGTGCTAGTAGTAGAAGAAGACACAACAGATGACTTAGATAGCTTCTTAGAGAGAATTGGTAAGATGCTTGAGAAGAAGAAAGCTACTAAGCTCTCTATTCTCTAAGATCACAAGAGATAATACAGCGTCCCGGACTATACAAATAACTACTCCAAGAGTGGGCAAGCCAGAAGATTAGATCACTGTTGATAACTGACTTAACGAATATTGAGCTAGGTCCTGCTACTGCTGAACAAGAGATGCAAGAGTTAAATGATTCAACGAAGACAATCCGGGATAGACTGAAGATGGATCAAGGAGACAAGAGAAAGTTGGAAAAGGAATTGAATAGCTTAAGAAACTATGTCCAGCAACTTAGGAATCCGATAAGACAAGCTGACCCTTCGTGTATTCCTCCATCATTGCTTGCACCTAATTCAGTTGATGACTTGGAAGAAATGAGGACTACCTCTCACATGGTAAAGAGTTGGATTGATAATGCCTTCACCAAGGCAAATGAGTTTGTGGGAGAGTTAGCACACATATTTGAGAGAGTTTCAGCTATCCTTGATAGGATCCAGGCACTCACTACTTCCTATGATGTATTTAATCACACTGAGGAGTTAACCATTCTGAGGCTGCAAGTATTGATGGACATCCCCAAACAAACCTTGGTAAATGGTGGAGTGGTGCAAGATGGACAGACATGTGACTTCTACAAATGGTATTGCACACTTAGGATAAGGAGACACATGTTTGAAGGTATCAACAACAGTTGCACTCGAGTTGAGGAGATGATCAAGGTGATAAATAATAGAATCGTAGCAGCAGCTGAAACTATACTTGGAAAAGAGATTAAGGAAGAGGTAGAGATAGTTGTTGACAAATTGACAGAAAGAGTAAGATGTACCTTCTTCAAGACAACTGAGTCACTTTTACAGAAGCAACTGGAGGATATTCAGTCATTTATGACACTTGTGAGCAATATCTAAGACTTGGGCCCTGAGTGGGAGAAGATTTTCATTTCATCCTTAGCTGAGTTATCCTACATGGAGAATCAACAGAAGATCATGCAAAGTGTCCCAATGGATGAGCTTGACAGCATCATGTCCAGATTCATCGAATTTGCTTGTAAGGAAAGAGATAAGGGGAACAAACTTCTAGATGATAGTTTGTTATGATCCTATATAGCATCAAATTTTCTCATTGGAGGGTTCATCCTCGTAGTTTGTGCCAAGAAAGTTGTTCCTTCCTCATTGGTTGATATTTAATGAAATGCAATAATTAGGTATTTTTTTGTAACAAACCCTAAATAGGGTTTAGGTGGCACACTCTCAGCCCTTGATTTTAGATTGATATTAGCCATTCATCTGTATTGATAGCTCTATATAAGCTCAACTCATTTCATCTATAACTAATGAGAGATTTTGAAGAATTGTTGCTTTGATGTTGCCAGAGATAATAAAATCAACAAGTGTTGATGATTTCTTGTGGAGTATTCGAATATTTCTTCATCCTTTCAGAGATAGAATAGTTTGCTTCAACTATTTTAGTTAAATGGAAGTCTTTGTGCATGATTTATGGTGAAACTCTCTTGTTCATACCATTTACAATTTGTTGATTATAAGTTGTAGTGCATGGTTAGCTTGAACTCTCAAAATAAGCTTAACTTCAATTTCTATTCACCCATTGATATGCATGCCTTTGATGGTATTGATGATTGTTGGTGGTGATTTGAACATCATTAGCTATCCTTAGAATATTGCACCAGCTTTGCCTAGTTGTTCATTTGCATGGTGAAACAAAGTATGGTCGAGTTTCACTGAAATCGTCCACTGTCTTTGCATTTTACGAATAGATTAAGATTCCGCTCAAACCCTATCTTTTTTTCACTTTTTCATAGCCATTAGTAGTAGTAAGCAAAGCAAGTCATTGAAGATCATCTGAAGTTAGACTCATGGCATTTCCTTTCTTTTGAGTGATTATCTCCTAAGAACAAGTACGTAAGTCCCCTTGGATTACTAGCAATCGCATCAACCATTGAGACTACCCACACATCAAGACCTAACAGTATAAACCTTGGAGTCATCTAAAGTGATCACATAGTTCAGCATTTGAGAAGATTTTGTTCCTGAGAGGATAGAGTATTCAATACTTTATTCTATGTTCGAAGTGTCATAAAACACACATCAACAAACAACTTGTGATAGTGCAAGACCCCTTGAGTGCTATGGTCATCAACACCTTGTGGAGTGTATGGAAGCAATCAAACACAGAAAGAGACCCTAAATGAAGAAATTATTATTATTAATTAATATAATAATTACTAATGAATGATTAATTAAAATTCATTAATTAAATATTACTTATGAAGGTGCACATTACAAAGAGCACAAATAGAGGTGTATTCTTTCTATGCCATGCCCCATCCTTAATCATCATATTTTTCCTAACCAAGAAATATGACCTAAATATAGCAATTAAAATATTGTTAATTGTTTATTAATTTAATATTTTAATTTATTCATTATATACAAATTGATATAATAAAATAAATATAACAATTATTATTAATTAATTAATATTTGTTAATCAATGATATTCATAAAACGTTTTAATCAAATACTATCACATCATTCAAGTGTCGTAATGATTCTACCACATAAGTTTACCTTGATCATCAAAGGAAGAATCATCTAGTTTTGGATATACAATATGTTCACTAGCCCAATCATTGGTCAAAGACTCGATTAAGACTTGAAGTATAAACTCAATAGTTTATACATTTCAGATAGGATGCAAGCATACCATTTATTATTTATGGGCATCATGGAAGGTTAATACGGATGGCATAAATGACGTCAAAGATTAAGGAGCCGATTCTTCTCTAAGGAAGTTCACGGAATAGTTTCCAATGAATAACACAAGCGATCATGTTAATATCAATAACAATATTGATAACTGATTAAGCAATTACAATTGATTAATTTTGGAGCAATACAAGACGAGTTTAGGAAGAGACATCGGACATGTCTCTTGGAGGCATCCAATCTAATTGCAAAGATATGAGGAGGAAAAAGAAATATAGAAACAGGAAGAAAAGGAGGTGCTTAATACGTAGGCTGATATATGAAGTTTGAAATGATATTATGCAGAATTTAATAATAAGATTTAGGTAGACTGCAATACGTATGACAGTCATTTAATTTCTTTATTGTGCAAACCAGATCTGACACATGTCAGGTCTGTCTGCTTTTACAGCCAGAATTATAATAACTAATGTAATTAGGCAGTGGTGGTGTTAAGCTCTTACAACCAGAATTATAACAACTATATATATATATCAGAATAAGGAATAATATAAATATTGTAAATATGGATATTGATAATAATAAATATTAATATCATAATTACTATTAATATGGCACTTTTAGAGATTACTAATAATTCATATAACTAGTAATTAATAAATACGTAAATGATTTATAAATGAATCAGAACAAGATTAATTGTTTAGTAGGGTAAGAGATGTACAGAATGTAGGTGTAAATAGATATAAGTAATAATATTTTAATATATATATTAATGAATAGTTTAATATATATATTAATGAATATAAATAATGAACATCTGAATACATATGTTAATGAATACATATGTTAATGAATACATATGTTAATGAATACATATGTTAATGTAAGGTTCTTAGATGTTAATGAATATGTATGAACATAAGTAAATTAATACATATCAATGAATAGTAGGAATATATGTTAAGAAATAAATGTGAATATTGGTAAATGAACATTTTTATGAATATATGTTAGGAAATACATATAAATCAGGAATATGTAAATGTGGATTGTGGAATGGAAAATAGTAATAAAATGCAAAAAATGTATTATAAGTATGATTACATGATGGAGGCTATAGGGGGGAAACTCCCTTAGTCTAAAGGAGGGATTATGATAACCCCTAGGGCAGTATATATACTGAATATCTATATGCATATATATGGCTTGGTTGACTAAGTTCATCCAAGAAGAGATGGATCTGGCCGGTCCCCTCTGAGGACTTGGATGATGGGATGCGTCATCCAAGGCAAGGAATTGACATATGGTCTTCCTTGGATGGCTTGGGTGTAAGAAAGTACACCCAAGACAAGAATCAAATTAACCTTTGATTTCCTGGATGGCTTGGGTATAAGAAGTTAAACCCAAGACAGTTATCGAATTAACCTTCGATTTCTTGGATGGCTTGGGTGTAAGAAATTACATCCAAGACAGGAATCGAATTAACCTTCAATTTCCTGGATGGCTTGGGTATAAGAAGTTACACCCAAGACAGGAATCGAATTAACCTTCGATTTCCTGGATGGCTTGGGTGTAAGAAATTACATCCAAGACAGGAATTGAATTAACCTTCGATTTCCTGGAGGGCTTGGAACCAAGATGGGTTCCAAGAAGGCGAGCTTCACAAGCGCCTAAGGACATGTCCAAGTGCTGCACACGTATCCTTTTTAAGAATTGAGATTAGTGTAATTAAGTAATTGAACTTTAATTGCAAATGAGGTTAAATATGTATATATTTTTTGTGTTCTAACAATCTGTTTTGCAGGACAATGATCTCTAACTAGTAGGGACATTACATGAAGGAAGAATGAAAAGCAGAAATCCCCTCGAGAAATTTTTTGAAACTTCCATTTTTAGACACCAAATCTTATCAGTATCCGAAAATGTTTGCAGATTTGGACTCGTGGGAGAATTCTCTCTCTCGTGGACCTGGGTCCTAAATTTTAGGAAATTTCCTAAAAAATAGATGTGAAAATTGGTCAAAAATCTCCCTGCAAACATGATGAATTCAAAGACCAAAAAAATTCCTTCCTCGGGGAAGAATTACGCCCAAGAAGAAGATATTCCAGGAAAGGTGAAAATGTGGCTAAGTGTTGGAAATTCCTTCCTTCGGGACAGAATTCCAGGAAAGGTCAAAAAATGACTAAGTGTTTGAAATTTCTTCCTTCAGGACATAGTTCTTGGAAATCATGAAAATTGGCTAAGGCATGAAGAATTTCCTTCCTCAGGGGTAAGGAACAAATTTCTTTCCAAAGGAGAATTCCTTCACAACATGAATTCCACGCTGGGATGAATTGAAGGTGGAAAATCAATTTCTAAGGCAAGGAAGAAATCAAGGATGAATTGAACAAGAAATTTCCCCCGTAGGGAAAATTTTGAAAAATCCATTCTCGGGCATCAAGAATCATCCAAATTTGAAAATGATGGTAGATTTGGATTCGTGGGAGAATTATCTCTCTCCTGGACTTGAAACCCTAATTTGTGGAAAATTCCTAAAAAATAGGAGATGGTGGAAAATCATTAAAAATCTCCTCCAAAGCAAGGAAAGTTCAAGAAACTTCAAGAAAATTCTTCATGGATCAAATTCTTCTCTCCTAAAGTTTTCAATCTCCAAGGTTTTATCGCCAAGTGGCAGCTGAGTCAATGCACGCTGAATTAATGAAGCATCTCTTTGCATGCAGCCATCACATTTATGGCATTATGGCAGATTCCTTTTGCATGCAACTGTCACGTTCAGGAGATGATGGTGCATTTATGGCATCAAGGCCGATTTTTGCATGAGGGTACATTCATTGCATAGTGGGCACCTTTTGAATGTAATGGTTAATTAATGCTTCATGGATGCCATTTTTGGTAGGATTGTAATTAATTGTATATGGGCTTTATGGGGTATTTATTGTTGATTCCCACCTTGTTGCATCTTGAGTGGGGAATCTTATAGGGTGAAACCCTAATTAGGGTTTTGCATGTAATCATGGCTTGAGGCCTATATAAAGGGGTGACCCACTCATTTGTAAAAGGAGGGAAACTTGTATGAAATTGTTGCGATAAGTTTTGAGATAATAACAGTGAAACATTGTTCTTTGATGGTGTCCACTTAAGTTATTTTTTAAGCTTGCATGGTTTCACCTTCCTCACTTGAGTAGAAGTAGTATAGTGCTTTGATTTCAATGGAGAATGTAATGGTGTTTGATGAATTTCCATGGTTCATACTTTTTGCATCTTGTTGATTGTAAGTTGCAGTGTAAAGTTAGATTGAACCCCTTAAATTTGTGCTAAGTTCGATTGTAGATGGTCGTTTGGATTGTGTCGTTTTGGGGTATTCAAATGTACTTTCTCGATTTGAAAATCCTCTAGCACCCCCAAAAGATTGCACTGGTTCTTGCGGAGTTGTAGTTGATCTTGGTGAAGCAAAGCTTGGCTTATTTGGAATTTGTCCACTAGAGCACTATTCATTGTTATCACTGCCCTTAGGAGTAGATTTAGATCCTTCTAAACCCTTTCCCCTTTACTTTTAGTTCATTTTAGTCCATTCGAAGCAGAAGCATAGTAGAATTGCCATATCGGATGATGGAGTTCCAGCCACAACAAAGAAGTGAAAGAACGATGCAAATGTAAAGCCCCTTGGATTACCAGCAATCACATCAGCCAACTAAGTCACGTCTGTAGCATAAAGGAACCTTGGAGTCGATTGTTTGAACTTCTTGCAATCTTAGCATGCAATCGCACTTTGATCAAAAGAGAGTGAAGTGACCGTTACGCAACTTTATTTTGTGTTCGACATTGTCATAAAAAACACGTCAACAGGTCCTTCTATGAAAGACCCACAGAGAAGCCAAGCACCCAAGAAGTACCAAGAGTCATACTCAAGCATAGTTTCATACATTAAAACCTCAGTTTCGCTATTCATAACTTTGTGACAGCATTTTTAATCAGAATATACCCAATTCAATTGTCCAAATGAACAGCCAAATAAATTGTGTAACCACTTAAATTGTTCCATCACTTCATCTAGACACTTCTAGGAGCATTAAGCTATGTAAATTGTTGGACCTTTTGGGGGAAAAATTATATAATCAAAATATCTTCCTAATCCACAAGACAGTCCTCACAATGCCAATATTGTCCAATTGAAATTACATATACTAACATGATCCAAATGGCATAGTTAAGAGGCATTCCTCAAAGCGAAACCATTTGGAGAGTTCAAGTCAATTCAAGTGTCAGTGCGATTATTAAATATGGTTCACTTTCCATTTATTTTCAATCAGGCCTTATTTTGCAAATAGTGCCAATTAAACTTCAAAGGCAAGATTCCACATTCATACAACATCAGTTAATCCATGATTTGTGTCTCTAAGGTTAGTCATAAGACCTATCTTGACACATTTGCGATAATAACTTTTTCCATTCAAGCCTATCTTAGCACTTTCCACTGGAGCAAATTGGTCATCACTATGAATTTAGATTCGAATGATCATTCACCAATAGAGTGTATGGTTATCAGCATATAAACAGTATTTGAAATTTTGAATTACCATCCAAATTACCAGATGTTAGATAGGCCTCAACACAACCTACCTATACTTATCCAATTAGTTGCCTACAGCGATATGATGACATTAGTAGACCTTGTTCGAAGGCAATGTCCCATTTCCAAGATTCCCAAGCACCCCTTAAGTACTAAATGATAACAAATCCATTTTTCTTGTACTATGGCTACTTTGATTTTGGGGTCGTGATTCTTTTGCCGAGACCAATGTTCCTCTGAGTTTCTGGGACTAGGGAATGGGGCAAAGGGGAACAGGTTTCAAGGACAAAAAAAAATCCCAAATTTTGGGGATGGCTATAAAATAACATAAAAAATATTTGTATTTAAAATTCAAAATAAAGATAGTTAAAATAAATGAAAAAGAAGAGACGAAATTATCCATTAACCATCATTAATTCAAAAAATCAAAAAATTAATGTAACTTTTTGTGTTTAACCCAAATAACATTCCTAATATATTTGTGTATAACACGCACTTATATGTACATGAATTCAATTATGAGATTTCAAGTTGAAGAACACATACCAATAAAAACTTTAGAAGCATTACCATTAATGCCCCTAGGAATGGTAATATGGAGATCAACTTGAAACAAGGAATTGGGGAGGCACCCATATTTAATTTTTGGAGTAAGATCATTTATAACTAAAAATTGAGATCATTCTTAAAGTTATGCTGATATCAAAAATAACAATGTGAATACAAAATGGTAAGTGATAGCTTGTAGTAGGAATCTCTATATTTCCCATTATTGTCTCAATTTTTGAGTTTTCAAAAAAATAGACAACCCCTACAAATTTTGTAGTTTTCTTCTCTAAGCTACGTTTTACGAGGTTTAAAACTCGTATTTGTTAATGTCAAATCATCAGTGGGTGTGTTTGTCATCGTTGTCCAAGTTTTAGTTGGTTTTTGTTTTCATTTTCCATTTTCGTGCAATTTCGGGTTTCAAGACAGTCACTGCAAGTAGGAACTTTTTGCTGTTATTGCAAGTAGGAACTTTTTGTTGTCACTACAAGTAGGAACTTTTTACTGTCATTGCAAATATATAAAGTTTACGTGTAATCGGGTTCTAGAAACTCGACTAAAAGTCAACTCATTGTTTTAAAGTTTGCTTTACTTGTAGTCAAGTTTCTAGGACCCAACTACAAGTATGTTCAAGTCCCGATTGCAAGCCACCATTGTGTGAGCATTTCAATGTGCTTACTTGCAATCGGGTTTCAAAACCCCGATTGCAAGTTTGTGTCTACCTTGCAAACCTTTTACACTAGCAATCGGGGTTCCAAGACCCGATTGCAAGCCAATATTGCATGAGTGTTTTGATGTATTTCACTTGCAATCGGATCTTGAAACCTCGATTGCAAGTTTATTCCTACCTTGCAGTCTTACTTCATCTCACACTTGCAATCGGGGTTCCAAGACCTGATTGCAAGCTAATGCCAATCATGCAAGAATGCTTACTTGCATTCGAGAAAAGGATGTTGTCCCACCCAAGTTAGATTAGTGTTTATGTATTTTAGTTAGTTTGTAATAGTAGGAAAGGGGGAGCCTTCCCTTAGAAATAGGAGAGTTTTAAATTCACACGCTATGGCTGAAACCATAATTTTGCACACCTTCCCAGGTGTACAAAATTTTCAACCAACACCCATTTCAACTAATCTTCCTGCCAAAAAGCATGAAAGTCCAATACAAGAGTGTGAAACCCCACAAGTGACAGGTTTAACCAGTAAGTATTATGCTTTCATGGTGGTCTCTGTTAGGATGCCGGCCCTGATTGTAAAAGTTGAGCTTACAACTGCTTCTCCACATAAATTGTCCAAATAAACAGCCATCCCCTTCTCAACGCCAGGCAGAAGCACTACTAGATAAAGCATTGTTTGTTGCAGCTCTAATAAACAAAAGACGAAAAAGAAATAAGAATGTACATATATATGTCTGATGTCACAGGGATGCCCAGGACAGCAGGCCATGACCCTCAGGTCTCCAAATAGGGGAATGTACCCCACCTTTGGGAGACATTCCAAGGACATCCCCATTTTGCTTTTGATCTTTTTATGGACAAGGAGGGGGCATTCTGTCCCCATCCCTGAAACTGCATAAAATCTCCGTGGAGAAAACCCTTGGCTACACTAATCTAAACAGACCTTGTTAGGAGCCATATATTTTTGTTAGATCATCCTACTTGTGTACATTTAGTTGTGATAACGCAGAGATACCTGCATGAGGTTGTGTGCAAGTCCCAAGTGAATATTCATGGAACTGAATTCTCTGACATGGCTTTTGGATGAGCATTCCAAACTTGATAGTGCATTCACCCATGCATTCATATAAATGCAGAATGTAAAATTACCGATTTACTTAACAAAATTATCAGCCTACATGATAGTCAATTATATTATTATTATCATGCAGTCTATAGTTATAAAAGCATCAGTTTATTGCATACATATAGCCAAATCCTCAAATTCAAACTTTAAGAAATATTTTTGACCATGTACTCACACCTGCACCTACAATAGTGGTAAGTTTCTAATTCAACTTTACTCAATACAGGCAACTCGTAAAAAATCATCATAATATCTGTTATCCAACTTTACACATTACAGAAAAAGAAAAAGAATGTAGACCAGAAGGGCAACAATTAAAGAAAAATAGAGAAGGCTACAAATGACAGAACACCAAGAATATACTATTAGAATGATTATCAAACAAACCAGTGAGCTACACAGCTCTGTAACTGATGTATCATGACTCCAAAAGTGACCAAAGTATTCAGCTGCATTTAAAACCTGCATTTTGCAAGTGAAAGAAGATATCAGTCAGTCAATCAGTACCTTGATTCTCTTTTTGATGCACATCATAATAGAGATCACTCGCATTCACCATAGAAGGAAAGTCAAAAGAAGCTAACATGTTAATCATAAAATATGATAAATGTACATGTAAGGATGACACAGTAAAAGGAATTTAGGGTACATGACCAATTGGCACGGACGTGGTTGATGTAAAAGATATTGTGATGAATCCCCTTGTCTGCATAGTAGTAATACATACAGAATCACGGAACATTCTTGAGCAAAAAGAACATCTACTCCACAAATCCAATCCTAACATTTATTATGAATTCATCTGTGTAAGCAGCTTAGACAGTACATGGGTATAGAAGTTATATTTGCACTAACTAGCCTCAATATGACTGAGCTGATAAACATGGCTATTTAAGTTAATTATTATGTTTTGAAAAGGTATCAGCAAATAATAACCTTAGACTCATTCTTATGTACACTATTCTAAAGGATGAAAATATTATTCTCTTGTCATCTGTAGCTGTTATTTCCGTTCAAAGTTGTGTAACCATTGCAGTTATTCTCTCCTTCTATACAATTGTCACTCTACTTCCCTACATGGCTGTAATGAACACAAAAAGCTGAATGTATGTTTTAAGTATATATAGAGGCTAGAGAGAGGTAGAGAGTATCACTATTTTTAGTTGTATGCTCATTATAACAAATAAATTGGATATACAAAACAGCAAATTCGGATTGCATAGAAACTTCAAAACAAGCAGCCCTTCAGCTTGGTCAAGGGTTGGGCCATGGTAGCAATTTTCCTCAAATGTATACCGATGCTGCTTCCATTCACTAGTTCAGCCAGTAGGGATGCCACTGAGAATCCTCATTTTACCAATGTTCCCAGGGTAATGGCTTCAGCTCAATAAGATGTTATCTCTCGCATGCACCTTGCTTGTTTATCAATGGATTGCTTCAGCAAGCCTTCGTTTGGATTTTTTTTCCCAACAGTTTTAACTTTTACCCAATGGCTTCCTGCCTATTTAAGAAATGCTGATAGCACATACACTTAGGCTACTCATTCGAGTTTTCAAGCAGCTTTGAAGCATCTAACGATTCTCCTTTTGCCAGTCGGTGTTGTTTACAAGAAGAGAGATACATGCCTAAAGTAGACTTGGATCAAAAGGCACAGGAAGAGAAAATAATTACACCATGAAAAAAAACAACGTTCATATAATAACATAACAGGTGTAATATCCCTTGCTGATTATGGCTTCAAAATGTTGAAGATAGGCTCAAGGGATATTGTCAAACAGTTTGTATACATGAAATGTACTTGCTGATACGAATTTCTGTTTGTTATGCTATGAGTTTTAATGCTGCAAATGATGTCTTTGAATGCTTCAAATGATGCAAGATTGAGCAACAAAGTCTCAGCATGCTATGCCAACCCTTTTCTACCTTTACATGCATATAAGTGACTGAAAATGTGCATCTACAGCAACTAGGAATTATGACGAACACTTGGCATGCATTCTCATATGATAATCTAGAGCTCAATCAATATAAGCATTACATCAAACAATTGGCATGCAACTTATCCCTCCTTTATTGAGTGCAATCATCAAGTACAATGCTGATATGAATGGCCAAGACCCTTGGCTTACAATGAATGTTCAATACAATGCCAAATCTGATATAAATGATTACCTACAGCAGCAAGACCAGATAACAATGCAAATAAACTCCAAAATCATGAAGAACCTGGATATAGCAGCGCCTATGATGAAGAAGATGTAGCAATCAACAACCAAGCCAAAATGAACTCCTCTTAGGCCAAACGAAGCTTTCACCCAGCCACCCCTGTTCTTGCCTAGCGATATTTTAGATAAATAAATGCAGCGATTAAACTCCACCTCTTGGCACTTGAAACGATTGGTAGGACCAAAGGATCAAAATGCAGCAATGCCCAAAACCATAGGATGCTTCAATGATGAGATATGAACAAAAATATGTTGCCAATGGCGCCCTTGCTGTAGTATATCAGACCACTGTAATTATTTATCAGCAACCTGATAGCTACTCCAAAATGACTGCCAAGCTCTCCCAAGATGAATACTCAAATACCCACAAAGAAACAATGAACAAATGAGGCCATACAAGCAAAAATCTGAATATGGTATGCAAGATCGACTCCATTAAAATCTGATATGAATCCTCAATATGCTCAAGTTGAACTTCTGAATGAAGCCCACCACTAGCGATAATTCGGACGATATTTCACAACCTCAAAATCGCATTACCAATTGAGAGTTTTCGTTCCCAATGGCTGGAAAATGGAAGAAACCCTAGCTGGTCTCGTCACCAAACAATCTCAAATCAAATATCAAATTCTTCATGATTAGAAGCTTAGCTTGACCTTCTTTTATAATTTTTCTCCATCTTTTCAAGAAGCTTCTTTAAATAATATTAAAATAATGTTATTTCACTTAAGTGACTTTTATAATATTAATTTAAGTCACTTTATTAAATTAATTAAATATAAAGTTACCTTTTAATTTTTATTTATTTGATGACTTTAAAATTAGTTAACTTAATATATTTTAATTAAAATAATCAATTAAGCTATCCTTTAGAAATATCATTAATTGGGACAACTTAATTAATTAAATTAATTAATTATTCTGCCACCAAAAATGGGGATATTACAACAGGGTAAATTTTACAATTCATTACAAGGCTTTACAAATACTAATTCTTCAATTTACCCATGCAACTATCAAACTTGATTAACCAACCAATATACTGACTATCACATTAACATCCTTAAAAATATTTTAAAGTTCACACCCTAAAAATACCACATTAGAGAACTTTGCATTTTTCACTACTGATTTTACCCTACCAGATTGCAGCAAGATATAAGATAACAATACCAATAACAATGAAAACATAAATAGAAGATAATTAGATATTCTTATATAGGCAGTGTCTTACATGATGGGGCTTTACAAACAGATTAATTACAGACATATGCATTTTATTTTTATTCATATATATGTATATATAAACGATATTTGTTGACAAATAATGTAGAGGCAATATTTATACCACGAGAGCAAATATCAGGATTATTAGATGCTGGTAATAACAGTCCTGAAATGGTCAGAGGTCTATTGTCTTTCTATGCTCGATCTGGAAGTTATCTTCTTTTTTAATTCTGTTCTTTCTTCTATTCAATTATGCCCCTTGATCGCTTGGTCTAGTTATCAAATATTCCTTCAACGGGGGTAAAAGGTTGTGATCTTCCCAAAGTGGTGACTGCTGGAAAAGAAATAGGTCTCTTTGACCATTGCATGCCTCTTCAAGGATAAACCACTCCTTTAGATTAATGTTATGAACTCTAACTATCCTTAATGACTTTGAGGACATTGGTGTCCAAAGGAAAGAAGATCAAGCAATTAAGCTAGTTTGGATTCTCTCCTACTTCTTTCAATTTTCCTAGCATCATTTTGATCCCAATTGACACTTAATATTCTGTCAATTTTCTGTGACAGCAATTACAGCATGTTATCCACTTTTCTACAAGTGAGGAAGAATTAATCTTTACCAAATGGCATCCAATAAATTCAATGGTTACTTATGAAATAAATCATTTAACATGAAAGAAAAACACTTGATGCAAAAATCATATGGATCTTAAAGAGAGATATGCTTATGTTTATAACAACAGATTATTAACTAAAAATTAGTTCAGAAAAATACCAGTATTGCTCTAAAGATTAATAAGTTCAGAGCAATACTGGTAAAACCTATAAAAGATGTTAATGTTATGAACATACGATAACAAATATGTTTGAAAAATGTTAATGTTATGAACATACGATAACAAATATGTTTGAAAAATGTTAATGTTTAAAACCTACCCAGCAAATCATTCTACCATGAAACGATTTTTTTCTAAAAGTATTGGAGTGCACACTTTTTAAATGGCATAAAATGATGAAAAAAATGGCTTTATGGTTAATGGAAAAATGGTTTTAATTTTTAAACTTTTATGGTTACACTTACGATTATTTCATTTTCTTTCAGAAACATTATGTTTCCGAATCTACAATTATTGACATTGAAATGGTTTTATGGTAAAAAAAAATTTATTGAAATAGACTCCAAACCTTAATGAAGAGCCCAAAAATCTGAAGAACAAAGGAGACTGAAATCGTCTGACAATGCACCAAAAATCGAATGAAGAATTCAAGCCTTAACGAAATCATGTGACTTTTGAATTAGTTTGTATGAAGAATTTGTGCCTTAATGAAATCATGTGAGTGTGCCAAAAATCTGAGAATTCGTGTTCCAAGCTATCCAGTGTTTTTCTCACATCGTAAAAAGTTAAAAACCTCCGTCACGGTCGGGAAGCAAAATGAGTGAAAACTTTTAGGTTATTGCAACTCAAGTTTTTTTTTTGTTTTTACCGCCGAGTTTTTGCCCAAAACCACACATTTTTCTGTTGTTTAACTCGCAGCAAGTTAGGGCAAAACTTGTCCACGAGTTTTTCAGCAAGTGACTAGCGGCCAAAAATGGCACGCAAGTACTCACAAGTCTTTCAAAAAATCTCCAATTTTTGCATCTTTGATCTATATTACTTCTTACTATTTAAACACATTAGGGTTTGGGAGAAGAAGCATGATAGGTCCACACTAAGCCCAAGAGTAGAAACTCACTTTCTTGGCCCCAGTGGCAGAGAACATGGACATCCACTTAGGGTGGCCTACCTAGTGGAATGTGTGTACCTGCTCTCCCTATCCATCCCCCATCCCCTAAGGTCGATAGCCATCATTGTAGAGTCAAAAAGGGGATCATAATAGGGGCTTCTCGATTGTCCTATCTAAGCACAAGAACAAATCTTTTCCTTCTCGGCCCCAGTGGCAGGCAACATGGACATCCACTTGATGTGGTGTACTTAGATGACAACCTCATAATTCCCCTCTTCCTTACACCTCCTTCCTTCCATACATGATGGGGCTTTATAAGCAGATTTATTACAGAAATGTATTTTATTTTTATTCATATATATGTACATATAAGAGATAATTGTTGACAAATAATGTATAGGCAATATTTATACCACAAGAGAAAATATTAGGATTATTAGATGCTGGTAATAACAGTCCTGAAACGATCTGAGGTCTGCTGTCTTTCTATGCTCGATCTGGAAGTTATCTTCTTTTTGAATGCTGTTCTTTCTTCTATTTGATGATGCCCCTTGATCGCTTGGTGTAGTTCTTAAATATTCCTTCAGCGGGGGTGAAAGGCTGTGATCTTCCCAAAGTGATGACTGCTGGAAATGAGACAGATCTCTTTGACCATCGCATGCCTCTTCAAGGATAAATCACTCCTTCCGATTAATGTTATTAACTCTAACTATCCTTAATGTCTTCGACGAGATTGCTCTCCCAAGGAAAGAAGATCGAACAATTGTTAATATTGAATCTGATCTGCAATATCTCAATCATTGGAGATAGGCGATTGCAGTGTGTGAAGTCAAACAATTTCATATTTTGGTTTGCTGTTCCTTTGATGTTAATCCAGGGCCATGACATCTCCTGCTTATCCTAAATGTGTGTTAAAAGTTTGCAAATTGAATCAAAGCAGTTATCTATAAAAAAACAATAACAGTGGAATCTGGACAGTGTTGGTTGAGTTTGACTTCAAGGACATTAATGTTTTATATAAATATTATAATATAGAATGCACCACATATACGGTTCATCATAATGGCAGCACACTTTGGAACTTCTCATATTGAAAGAATCGGAACAACAGTAGTAAATACAAATATCGTCAGACAATATTTATATTGGCAACAACTATTCCATACACATTATTGATCATTCTGATTGTGTTTAGCACAACTATAAAAGTCCTTAAATAGGACAAAATGAAGCAAGACTGTTTTGTTAGGGATAATGTCAAAATTCAGGAGAAAGAACATGATATTTGTCTGTATAAAGTTCAAGAAAAAGGACGATGTATAGTCATTACACTTGGGCTTGAGTTTTGCCTCAATAAGGAAGAGTTGAAGTAAAATTCAGCAGTTGGCAAAACATGAATTGTGAGAAGTAACATGAATGACTCAGATTTTCAAAAACATTGTTTTTTCTATACAAGGAATTCACTCCAACTAAATTAAAAAATTCCAAATCTTGGGTGAAAATCAGAAACACTCTAGCTTTCTGATGAAATCCACTCAATGGCTCACAAAGAGTCAATTGTATGAGAAAGAAACAAATTAAAAAAATACTTTAATAGCTACAGATGGCCAAACTAGGATGATGGGATTCAGAAATATGGCAGGCTATGACAGTGACTCAACAGTGCTAAAAGGAACAAAAAAAGTGCTAGGAATAAATGGGGACTAGAGAAGTCAATATATTTGAAATTCATTTAACAAGACAAAATATTATCATAGAAAGAATATATACAAAAGAAATTCCAATATAACCAAGTGAGGGCCAATAAAGAACAAGGCTTATTCACTACCAACTTCAGAAGTAACAGGTGGACCGGCATTCTCATCAACCACCAAGAACAATCAACAGAAACTCTGATGGCATCTTCACAAGAATGGCCTCAGAAAAGAGTGCTGGAATGAATAATTCTTGGGAGAAACGAGTGTTACTCCTAGAAACTATTTTAATATCATAGCCTAACAATTCTCCAGATGTGTGAGAAAATTGACAGTGCACGTATGTCCCTTTAGTCCCAACTGTGACCGTGAGAGATAGCTGACCATCCATACTGTGTGCGATGAACACAAGTCTCAGGTGCCCAAGTAGCTCTTGGGTGAGGTGATTCCATTCCAGAAATAATGACTGCCTATGCTCATGACTTAGAGAAATCAGAAATATATAGAATAACATATGTATCCGGCAAACTAGGTACTCAATACAAAGAAGTAAATCTCCCTTGCATAGGTAATTTCAAGAAATAACATCCAAATAATCAGTGTGAAAATGAGTGACAGTATTTTGATTCAAAAGTATTCACACAGTTTTTTACCTGAAGCAAATGTAATGTGACTTACAATGTGGAAATCCAAAATACTATGTCTATGATAGAATTAATACATCTATTCCCAGTAAAAAGTGACTCTTTACATGACACTCCTTTACAACCTAAGGCTCAAAGACAATATTATAGAGCCTATCTCAGTATGTTCTGAATCAACAAATATGTATCATACATTTTCGTAGACGGCTAATGTCAGAAAATAGTATAAGTTTATAATCTACTAAGAAGCCATCCTATCTCTGCATTGAATTTGCAAACATTCTATAGAAAAATATGAAACAAAGAAACAACCAAGAAAGAAGACAGGAAAAGCCAAGAATGAAATTTATTATCACTCTGCATTGAGAAACTAGCTACCATACAAAAATCTCACCATGACTGCTTCCTTATCACTTGATGATAGGTTAAATGATAGGCCCTTTTCAAAATGCTTAGCCAATACATTTCCTTGAGTTTCCACTGAAGAGGAAATAGATCCAGTCATTACAACAATGGG
The DNA here is from genome assembly GCF_030272615.1 of Cryptomeria japonica. Taxonomy (NCBI): domain Eukaryota; kingdom Viridiplantae; phylum Streptophyta; class Pinopsida; order Cupressales; family Cupressaceae; genus Cryptomeria; species Cryptomeria japonica. The sequence goes on along the minus strand of NC_081415.1, from coordinate 509,624,329 downwards.
TATGGACCCTTCTAAATGCCCATGTAGCCATGCTGCAATACATTCAACTCCTGCATCCAACCAGAGCTAAATCAGTACACCATAGCAAAGAACTCACCTATGTCCTACTTTCAGGTGGCAATTAATTTGCACCATTATCACACTTCTCATTTTACTAGGTTAACTCTATTCTACAAAGCATAAAAATCTACTTCAATCTGCAACATAATAATCTTTACATTAGCATACTTGAAACAACCTAACACCATTGTCCACTAGTACTTCTCTAATGAGATTCGATGTACCATTAGAATACTATACACCTCCTTGATCATTTCTCAACATTAACATACTTCCTTTTTCTTCCCAGAGATTTTTGGAGAAAAACGTGGAAAAATAAAGTGAAACTAAACAAATAATGAATTAACCAAAAGAACCACATTTCATCATATGAAGGAATTGTTTTTATAATTACATCATTTGACAAAGCTATCATCAAGTCACATTTAAATGCCTCTTAAACCAAACAACCATAATATAAAACTTGAAAATTGACTTTAGCAAGCAGGAACCCAAACAAAACATGATGGGACAGATGGTAGTTCCAAATGCACCGTATTTGTAGATCTCAATTGACAACAATGTTGAGATGCTTTGTTCTATGACTCTAGATCCCATATGGCAGGTATTTCTGTGGACCCTTGGACGAGGTTTGTTCAATTATAATACTCTCTTTTCTGTGGAGACCCTTGAAATGGGTGTGGACGTCTACTTATAATACTCTCATTTCTGTGGAGATTCTTGGAAAGGGTGTGGATATCCAATTATAATATTCTTTGTTCTGTGGAGACCCCTGGAAGGAGCGTGGACATCCAATTATAATACTCTTTTCTCTGTGGAAGCTCTTGGAAGAGGTTTGTTTCTCCAATTATAATGCTATCCTATTGGTGGACAATCTCTCTCTCTCTCTCTCTCTCTCTCTCTCTCTCTCTCTCTCTCTCTCTCTCTCTCTCTCTCTCTCACACACACACACACACACGGACATCCACTTGTGCTATTGGTGGATGTAATGCATTGATAAATTGCAACAACAAGTCGATGCAATGCAATGATGGAATACAACGGGGATGCATTGAGCTTCAAATATCTTCATCATGGGTTAACTAGATCCAAGAAATTTTTCATTCAAGGCTTTGGTTGATGGTGCTTGCAATGTCGCCAGTTTTGATAAAGAGACATTAATTAAATTAATTATTTAAGTTGCCCAAAAATAAATATTATTTCAAAAGGATAACTGAATATTAATTAATTTGGTTAAAAATAATAAAAAAGAATAAAATATTATTTAATTGTCACTTTATTTAATAATGTTTGCCTCAGCCTCAACCAATTAATAGTTGGCCTATCTTTTAGAAGGCTGATGGGAGTCTTTATAAGGGTGGCTTTGGGGATGAATTGAACATGTCAGATTCATATTGAAATTGATATGTAACTCATTTCCTTTACTTGGAGGAGTGAAGTTTCTAAGGATGCAAACCCTTGGAGCTTGAAGATTTGAACAAAAACCCAACCCTTCTCTGTGGACTGATTGCAGGTCAGCAATCATTACAGAACAAATTTGTAAAGTTTTCCTTCGAAGACAAATTTCGGTAATAAAGATACCTACAGATTTGGATGTTTGATGTTTTATCTACATCAAGTGTGCACTAGGTTTAATTTGGGAGGAATTAATATAATAAAATAAGATATCCTTTGATATAGTGGCATAGCATTAGAACTGTGTTGAATTTGTTTTAAAATTTGCAGGCTGTGAATGATGACTTGGGTGACAAAATAAAGACAACCCAAGGGATTATTTCAAAGATGCAATAATATGCAAAAAAGCACGATTATACCCAATTAATCACGAATCGTGGAGCCAGCCAATCTATTCCCCGAAAACATCTCAATTCACAAAAAAATGGTTGACCCAATTTTCAATTTTCATGTCTAAATCATGTTTAAATCATGTTAAAACCAAAAAAAAATGGCAAAAAAAGAGTGAAAAAAATCATTACAAAAACCCGTAAAACCGTAGAAAAACTTGTGAAATTACTGCATTGCTCAGAAATAAGGCCAAGTCTGAGATGGAATCAAAGTCAGTGCGGAATCGACATGGAAACAATTTGTTATTTTGTCCCCTAGTTTTCTCCCGACCTCTAAAAAACTCTAAATAGAGGAGCGGGAGGAGCAATGGCAGTCATCAACCGAATTTGAAAGGGTCTGTCATCCTAAATCGTGGGGGGCATATGAAATAGTGTCAAAGCAACTAACAAATCTGCTCTAAATCAAGACTTTGATATGACTCGAGCTCTCTATACACCCCATGGATTTTGACATGAACAAGTATATAACTAATATTATACACCAACTTTAAAATAAAAACTATTATACAATGTTACAGATGGCACTTTGACGAGGAAGGAGCAAACCCTTATAGTTTATAATTAATACTATAAAGTAGTTTTAAAATTTAAACTATTATATAATAATTGTAATATATATATTAATAATTATATAATAAACTATAAAATAAAAAATAATGTAAAATTTATAAAGCATATTTAATTTTTAATATAATATATAATTTTATTTTATTTTTTTATTGAGGAAACTTGGATTTATAGCGTGGTCTGAACCCAGAGAGACCACTTACGGAGGATCTCCTCCCACAAGGCCATTTATGTGGGGCCATCACTCTCCACACTTCACTTTGTCAAACCTGTGAGCTCTATGACCCGGCGATGGATTTATAGCGTAGTCCGAACCCAGAGAGACCACTTACGGAGGATCTCTTCCCACAAGGCCATTTATGTGGGGCCATCACTCTCCACACTTCACTTGATCAAACCCGTGAGCTCTATGACCCGGCGAAGGCACAAGGCCTACAAACTCAGTGGCCCAACAGGGGTTTGAACCTTGGTGGCCGCCTCACCAATGAAGTATTTGTACCACGACGCTAAACATTCAAAGACATATATAATATATGTAGATATAGATATAGTTATATAATTTTTAAGTTTTAATTGATATATTTAATTTTGGCTCAAACAAAGACATACAATCCATAATATGAGCAATATATCCAAAGTGCTCCATGAAATAAATCTGAATGACAACAAACAAGCTTTCATACTTGTAATAAAACAGAATCCAACACATAATCATCAACATTTCTCTCCACCTAAAATAGTAGTTGCAAGCTAGATATTGCCAAAACCAGTAGCTTGCTAATCTTTTACTTCAACTAAACACATGCGTTTTGTTGAATTCTACCCCATAGAAAGGACTTATCAATTGCCATTAGGGAATATAAAGCATGCAATTGTGAAATAGGACTTGATAAACTTTCTCAAATACAGAACTATGCCTAGAAAACTCCTCGCCTCAATCACAATGAAAGTCTTGGATCACTTCCAAATGGCTTCCATTTTTACTAAATTCCTAACAATAGCTGGATTGCTATCTGATAATTTTTTATCTCAGTTACTTCAAAGACTTAGCTAATATTTGATTTCAGACTTAAACAACTATGGTGTATTTGTTGACAGCCCTTTTAAAAAGTAAACTAAATATTTGCCTATGTAGCCAGCAATATGAATATAAACAACAAAAAATCTATTTTCCACAATTCATAGGTTAAACTCTATTTTATTTGCTCTCTATATCTCTATGCTATGGAAATGCCCTTAAGTTTTAAAATAAGTAGTTTTTGTCTAATTTTCTACAATTTTTTACAATTTTCTTAAAATCCAATAATGCCTAGTGCCTCAAAAGGCAGGCATTATTCTATACTTTCGAATATCCTCTTCCTGCAATTGGTGTTCCTGTGCGTGGAAGAAGTATACGGCAAAATACCAGTCCATTATTTGTTGCTGTCCTATACTGCTGTGCGTGGGAAATAAGGTGTAATCTGTTAATTAATGCTGTCAAAAATTCCTTAGTATTGAGATTACTGTGATATTAATAAGTTAATGTTATTGCATATATCTGAAATAAAGAGCAACAGTTACCAGCAATTGCTTGTTATTATTTTGGTATTGAGTTTCAGATTTTGGTATACTTTCCTGTTTATTGATTATGAACAACAAATGCATTCTATGAAAGAAAATGTGCAAGCAGAAAAACTACCAAGCATATACCTCTGAAACTATTCATTCAGCAAAAACGGAGTTCATAAAAAACAGCAGATTATAATCTAAGGTAAAAACTTGGACAAATTAAGCTGGGTCCTTACAAAATGTATGCAGCAATGCAGCCTACAACTTACAAGTTAATTCTAGACCATGGTTTAATTGTAGAAATCTCACCTCCTTTGAGGCAATCCTGGCAATAAAGCCAACTATAAATGCAATGTTCATCATCAAAATAAAAGCTTCGTCGCCTTTTATCAGAAAAAAGCAACCTGGAAATTGCCAGCCAAGACTGTTAGATATGGAGACCTCATAAGAAGTTTTAAATAACAAGAACATTTATAATATCCTCAAAATATTATAGCCAAATCTCCTCAAAGCAAATATGTTCATGAATAAATAGTATATTTTCAAGGGCACCATATAGGGAACATTGTATCAGTCAGCTAATACAACAAGGCAGAGATTTGAGAGCATATTTTGCATGAAAACACTTAAGATGTTAAAAGTAATGCATTATCAAATAAAATAGAAGAGTTAGACAAGCTTGAGAGTAAAATTTCAACAAACAACTCATGCCACATATCCAAAGTAGCCGATGAAAAATTCATATTAAATTACAAAGGGGAATATTTAATAAACAAATGCTCAGCCACTGCTCATATACAGAACACATGTAACAAATCAGAACTAGTTTAGAGGTTGACTCAAAACACTAGAATTGACTCTACTGTAATGCCCAAAAACCCCCAATTACTATAATGTTACTCTCACTAACCCCTAACTGGTGAGGATAACCCAAGAAGAGCAGCCAGTGCAAGATACTTAACCCCTAACTGGTGAGGATAACCCAAGAAGAGCAAGTGCAAGATACTTACACCTTTGACCAGCCTAAATCCCTATTTTGACCAATTTGTGACATTTCAAGGAACCCAGGGCAACTTTGTGGCCTAAAATGCAGTTTCTTTTAAACTTGCAGCATGGCATAACAATTTTGTAGATTACCACTTGGCATCTGACCATGAATGGCTAGTCCAAACCTCTTGAAACCTATTTTATGGTCCATTGCCATCCACATCGGATGCAATTGAGGATACAGTTCTTTTAAGAACTATTAGAGCAAGCAGCCGAACTAACGGACTCAGTTCAGAGAAGTGCAGAGTTGACTTAAAACAAAGAAGAATGAAATGAATTATCAGTAGTGCATGGAGCTCAATTTTTTATCTGCAGTAGAAAAAACCTATTACTAATCATCCCCACTTACAACTACTATAATGTTCCCTCTTTCCTAGTTAATTACTTCAATGCAAAGATTTGCTTATTATCCATCTCCGTAGGCAAATCCAGTGGATAGGAGATGTCAGTGCTGGCATGTGGGGTCTTAAACTCGGCAATTTGCACTAAGATGGCTTATTTTTATAAGGACTTAATGTTATTTTATTATAAAGTCATTTTTTGCTAACAATAGAAAATTAAATAAAGTGACTTTATAAGGTGAAGTTATAAAATAATAAAATATTACAAAGTACCCCATGGCACGCACCCCATGGCAACATAATGTTGTTTTAAAAGGGTGGTTTTTCTCAATCATGAATAAGACCCTCAAAGGGGGTCGAACTTGCTAGGAGGAAGTTTATTTTAATAAATTTCATTAAAATAAAGCATTGGAACCCTAAATGTTGTGACTAGGGTAAGGAGGCAATAAAGTGACATGAGGTGAATTTATTTGGACATCTTCCAATTCATTTTTACATCAACAATTTGGGATTTGAGCTCTGGAGATGAATTTCAGCAGCAGATTAGACTTTTGGGAATGAAAACTCCCTAGAGATAAGTGAATTGCATGAAACCTCAGTTCACAGTTGAGGGAAATCCATACAATGTTTCTATCGGTGCTTCAAAAAACATTAATTTCAGCAAGTAACAGAGTTTATATTGCAGATTTCAAGTGTTTGGAATCACCTCAAGGCAGCCACATCATTCCTAGAGCCAGCTGTACCAGTTCCTTAGCTGATCGTACCATCTAGAAAGCTCCAAGTTGCACAACTTGGTCATACCAACCAAAAAAGAGTTTGGAAATTGAGTGAACTTTATTATCAGCACCCTCCAGCAGTGTCTTGGTGATCACTCAGCTGGCTACAGAAGCCAATTTTGGTTCAGAGTGTGTGTTCTTTCAGTAGATCCAATAATCTTGCTTGCAGGCCAAGCGTGGGACTTAGCAATTCCCTATTTCATTCACTATTTGTTTTTTATAATTATTGTAGAAGCAAATAAAGCCATTTGGAGTCATACTCACTAGTTGAAAGCTCACAAACTGTGATCTCTTGAAAATCATTAATAAAATCCACTCTTGGTTGAGCACTCGACTCCTAGTATGCAATAACTGTTGTGGTGAATTAATTCTCTTAATTCTTAAAATAATTGTCTTCCGGTTCCAAAAAATCAGTACTCAGAAATTAATTACCAGTCATTTATATTTTTGCATTTTGGGTTGAAAAAATACCTTTCATTGGCATACATTCATGTTAAAACCTTATGCAATCATTGGCAACAAAACTTCTGAAAAACTATCCTAAAACCTTCCATCAGCAACATTAAAAAATCAGAAAAATTCAGTATAGACTGCCTAGGAATCTTCAACTACACTAATAGTTTGTATACACAAGGTCAAAAGGCAAGAAATCAGATTACAACAAATCTATCTATTGGGATGGTTACTGCGCAGAAGTATTCCTCCCCATATCATCTTTTTTGCCACAATTGGAAAAACAATCAGATCAAAACCTGACCATACCTAGTTAATGCAGATTGTTAGCAAAACCAATTAAATACTGGATTTTGCAAGCAACTGAAAATGCAAACATTTTCTCAATTTGATCATCTAGGATGTTTTGTGTTCCATTGATCATCAAAAGCTTGGCATGCATTAATGGCCACAAGTTTCAACCCTTTAAAAAGCCTTAGACATCGCAAAAACTAGCCACATTTGCGCACCCAAATCACCCATTGCAAAATCATGCTGGCCTAGAGTAAATCTGATCCTTGAGCCCTAATCTCACAACTTCCCACAGTTAAGCCCTTTATAAAAAATGCACAACTAACTAACCCAGCCTCAAAAGAATACAATTTACCCCCCAAAAAGGAGTGGGGCAATGTTGGTGTCCGTTTTATCATCTACCAAACATTAGAATAGGATACCCGAAGGTATTCTATCCTATCCTAAAAAATCACTACTGATTCCAAGGTCTATATGTGCGAACAAGCGACTTTAGTGAAATAGCTTCTTGGGTAGTGTATGCTGAAAATCTCAAGGGGACTTACATTTAACAACTGTCTTGAACGGCTGGACTTAGATGGATCTAGCAATTTTAGGCGCTTCTTCTTTTTGGGGATTTTCTAGGGATTTAGACTTTCAAAAGAAAAGGAAAAAGGGATAGGGTTAGGAAGGCTAATCTAATCCTACGAACTTCAGAGACGGTATCAATTGGGTGCTCTCGAGAAACCAAACCTTGCTTCGCCACACTAGGGACAACTACACAAAATCGGTGCAATCTTCAATGGATTGTGCTTATGATTAAGATGTTGGGGTGCACGGAGGATGGGCTCAGACTAACTTTGCATGGTGAAATGGAAATCATCCATACACCAAACGTATGAGCGGAGATACACCATTGATTGACACTTATCAAAATCCTTCATTCGAATTAACAACAATGAAAGCAAATCTAAATTAATTCTAACTAAGTGTTGAGGAAATTGAAACCATGCAAATCATTCAAACAATAGAGATTACAAAGCAAGCGCACATGCAATATATTATCTGGAAATGACATTACGCAACAATGCATCAAAAACCTCACACCCTCCAAATGAGAGGAGGCAACCTTATATAGTTTTTCAAAAATAAATGAACGGCCGAGATCGAACAGTGATCAAGGGTCAAGATTGAAAGTTATAAACCCTAATTAGGGTTTCCCAAAACACTATTAGCTTGAATGAATGAGAAAGTGACACATGGCACAACTGCTAATCTCACTAGGTTCGTCTTTCGTCGATTCGATGTATATGGACACAATAAGCTTGACCTCGTCCATGGTGACACATAGCAAACTGCCAATCTGGAAGTCGATGATGTCCACATCATCAATACATGTGGCGAGGATGCTCTCCCACTCCACCGCTTGGACAAGAAAACTTTCATCGATGAAGAGAAAGTTTGCAATCCTCGAGAGATCACCTTTGTCAATCATCCCTGAATCCCTAAAGAAGCTTGACTGAATCCTGGCTCTCAGGTTCTCTGTAATGGACACCCCGGAATGCCCAAAAACCATACCAATTGCTGCTAGGAATTTTATCAAACAGTTTGCATCCAACTCCTTATTTCTCCGTTTAACGTTTTAAATTCCCTTATGGCTCCGGAAATGAAATGTTGGTTTGTTTTACATGGAATTGAAATCACAGAATATGGACAAGAATGAACTACAATAATATGCAAACTGAAAATTGAACTACTGCTGATAAGATGTTATTTTCAGATTTTAATAAAATCAAATACATGGCAGATTATCAACTCACTAATTATTCCAGCATTATTGACATAATACTCCAGCAATCATTTTCAATCTTGCTGCTACAGTGACATGAATAGTACCCGCGTGAATAGTAACCACGTGAATAGTAATCGCGTGAATAGTACCCGCATGAATAGTAACCGCGTGAATAGTACCCGCGTGAATAGTACCCACGTGAATAGTGTTGCAGCAATATTAATTTGTCTTCAACAGGTCCAATATCTTCATAAAATCATCTCCTCAAAATGGCATAAGCATTGGACAAGTAGGGAAGAAGATATGAACAAACATTAAATCTGCCTGTAGCTGGAAATGCACCCAATCTGCCTGATAATGAAGCTGATAGCAATGAATTCCAAAGGCCAAACCCCAGGGGAATGACGTCTAGAATGTCACAAGAGAGGATAGACGTCCTCTAATGCCAAGAACGGATCTGCAACTCACACATACCAATTCTTCTCATATTCAACATATCTAATGAAGCCACAAACGCTTTCTTTTATTCATTTTCCAAGGGTCCACTCAACTCTCATGGGCAATGTGGGATAAAAGATGAGCAATATAAAACATATATTAAAATATTCACTTATGTCTCCCTTGGGTACAGATCCCCATAAAATAAATATTAGAGTAACACTTTAATATTTTACAATTAAATTAAATGTTACTTTAATAAAACTTCAAGCATTAAAATGTATTAGCAATCGGACTCCGAATAATGCGAGTGATAGCTCGTCGGAAAGCTCTCACCAAGGAGTATCAAATCCAAACACCAAAACTGGCCTCCACTATGTCCTACTGACTTACTAAAAATAGTAAGTATGCCTGAAACTGAGTAAATCAACTTCGTTTTGGCCCAAACTGGAAATGACTAGGCCAAAACACTCCAGGATCCCCTTAAACCCTTCGTTAGCCCTCGGGACCATGTGGAACAAGGCTAAGGCACACACACTTGGTCAACTGCTAAAGTGGGGACATTACATTCTCTGCTTGCAAATGCTTCTCTCTTATACTTTCTTTCTTCCAGATCTCAAATGCCACACGAAATACTTTGCTCGGGATCTCCCTGACACTTTCCTTGGTCTCAAAGCACTTGGTCTCGGATTTCTTCATAACTTCAATCCCGGTGACCAAGGCATAATACCATGTGCTGAATTCGAACCTGTCTCCGACCTGTATGATACCTGCATCCACTAGGCTTCTCTTCGACAAGCCTCCGATTACCTTCAGATGTGGGAGTATTTCATCTTGAATTTCCTCCACATCCTCCCAATTGGTGGCTAGATCCTGGATATGATTGATCAATGAAGAGACTAACTCATGTGTTGATACTAAATTCTCTACCAGTATGTCAGCACGTGCTGAAGCATCTAAAATCCATTCCTTGGCTTGTGTGTACGAGCCCTTCATATCATCATAGTCCTTCATCGATCCCTGCTGAAGAGACTATGGTGGGGTAACCGGGATCTCATGGTTAAGTGGTCTGGTAAGATGGAGAACGTACTTTTTCCACTGCTGGTTCTCTTCTTCAACCTTCTTCCTATTTTCTTTCTCATGAGCCAGACTTGTCTTCAGAGCGTTGCAAGAGTCTTCGAAATACTAGACCTCTTGGTCCTGGGTGGGCTTTCCTAGCTCTATGGTGGTGATCTTGTAATCATCTGCGGCGACATTGTCCCTAGTCTTTCCTTCTTCGGGCACCGCTATCTGGACTGTCCTAAATCCTGCACTATCTCTCTGAATCAAAGAAAACTTTCTGGCGGGCTTGGGTGGTTTAGCTATAGTGGGCTCATTCACCTTCTCTAGGAATGTTGTTGTGATTTCTTCGGAACAGGCCTCCTGGGGGACCTTAGCCTTTATTCTTTCCCTTAGCCAATCAGAGATAGTTGATTGCTCTACAGTATTTTGGTCAAATCCATCATCTGTCCCTCCTGGGTTCGCAGGTATGCCGTCCAAGAAGACTGTAGGCGCTTCAGCTTGCTCTTTGTTCTGACTTTGGACAACTTCCTTCATTACTTCTTCAACTGAAGGAGAAGGCATTAGCTCTTCATCATCAACCATGCAGATGTTCATCTCCTGTTCCTTAACTGCATTCTGATTAGGTACGATAGAAGCGGCACTTAGAATGGATTGGCCTTCGTTGGACTCCCTTCTTTCTCCTACGATCTTCTTCCCTGTGACTTTTATGGAGCTCCCCACTGACTCCTTCCTCTTCCGAGACCCAACACTTTCTGGATTTCGGGCATTACCTACAGAAATACAAAGATTGGAGGGCAAAGAGTCATCCACTCCCATTAGTTCGTAGGTTAAGGTCACACCTTTGGACTTTAATTGCTTTGTCCTTTCAGATGTCCACCATCTGGAATACTCAACCACTGTCCTCATGAGATCGGCTGGATCTGATTTTTCTCCCTTCGTCCAATCTATCAAAACCAATGGTTCATTCTTCATTTTTTCGAAGCCCGGTTGCTGAAGCTCAAGGCTATCCTCTACTTGGTCAGCTACTTTGAATACCTTTGTTGCTCTCACCATGTTTAAAGGAATTCTCGACCAAAATCTCTTCCTGACTTCGAAACTATCGGCTGTGTTAGCCCAATAATCTTCTAGATCAAGCCTGTGCTCAAATGTCCTTCCTTCGACCTTCCTTATTCAGTGGAATGGATTGAAATTCCTTCTCGCCTTGTATTGATAAAAGGGATACCAGGCTAGCTCCTTCTCGGCTGTCGCGGCAGCCTGTGCCGATGAACATGTTTCCAGTCCATTACCAATTGTGAGTGAGGAAGTCCCTGCCTTCTTTTGTTTATCCCTTTGAATCACCATATATTCCTCCAATTGCCTTACAAAATCGAGCAACACCACTCGATTGGTGGGGTAAGCTGGAAGCTTATATGGAGGCCCAGAGAATACCTGAATTCGGAGGTAAGTGAACTTTGGATATTGGATGTACCAATACCCGAACCGACTGATGAAGTCCATAGACTTTGGAGAGAGTCTCTGGTGCAATCCACCTTGAAATGTCCGAGTGATGTGCATGAGGAAGGTATCATTCACTCTTTTGAAATGGGATTTTTCTTCCATGTGGAGCTAGGGACAGCAATCATAGACTGGAAACTGGTTCTCCTTGTTCCCTACTTCTCCTCTGCAAGTAAGACCTCTGTATCTGTAGGTCCTGGCCAAAGAATAAAACAGGTAAGAACTCGTGAAGAAAGTCCTATTCGCCTCTAGGTTCCTCAACTGGTTGTCTAGGTTGTCGCTAATCATCCTAGCCCGGTGTATCATTTTTACTCTATTCATTATTTCATTAATGAAATAATACATCCAGGGTTCGAATGGAGCTCCCTGAGGATTTCCCATTATTCTATTGAGTAGAACGATCATGTCCCCAATGTCTTCCTTGAAGTACGCCCTCACCAGGCTCTTCCTTTGGAGTTTGGAGGTGCCCTTCTGTTGATGTGTTTTTTATGCACATAACAATACAGAATAAATTACCAAAGTAATTTACCCTCTCTTGAACAAAATCACCTCAGATGCTAAGAATGAGATCAACTAAAATGATTTCAAGGTTTCTACATGTTAGGTCTTGACGAGTGGGTAAGTTCAGTGGTTGATGTGAATTGCTGTGTTTCACTTTGGGGACTTACGCAAATGTTTGGATTATCATGAATGATGCGGAATAGGTATGCTGACAACTTAAGATTTATCAATAGGGCTCTGGATTTACTTCTTATTAAAAAAGGAGGAAAAAGAATAGGGTTCAGGAAATCTATTCTAATCCTAAGAATGTAGGGAATGATGAATGGATTTAGTGGAATCAAACCAGGCAAGGTCTCACAATCAGGTATTGACACAAGCTTAGTGCAATCATCTAAGGTATACTTAATGATTTTCAAACTATTACCATCAAACGAAGACACCATCCAAGTTGATGCTTGTCAATGAACGCATAATAGTTGAAGTTATGCTTACTCAAACTCCAGTTGACCACACAAGACGCACTTACCAGCGGAAAGAGGCTAGTGGTATGGATTAAAGATTCCACACAAATATACTCAACAAATCTTTCATTCAATCTAACATACATGAAAATAAATTCTAATCTAAATTCTAATCTAACTTGGAGGAATTGAGAACCATGAATGCAAATACAACACTTGAAGAGCAAAATCACCAACAATTGAACAATGAATAGGATTCAAATAGCTGTAGCATATACCAACAATTCTACAAAAACTCTCTCTTACAAATGAGAGACAAAGGGGCATATATAGAGTCTCTTACAAAATGGATGGCCCAAATTGATCTAAGATCAACGGTCGAGATCATGCCAACAAAACCCTAGAATTGCCCTAATTAGGGTTACATCAAAAATGATGCCACCAACATATGGCCCAATAGAAAGATACCTAGTCATCATATAGGGAATCTTCTAGAAGATTCCTCCCTACATCTCTCTCTCTTAGCATACTCCAAGAATCTAGCCAAAACTGAATCTAACTCCTCCATGGAAATGCTAAGCAAGGTATCCTGCTGTAAATCAATCACATCCAATGAATCCGAGCAAGCATTCAAAGTATTCTCCCATTCAGGCATGAGCTTCTGCGAATTATGAACATGAATCAACAAAGAGACCAAGTCATCTATCTGACTCTTCTACAAAGAGTCCAACTGGAAAAAATACATAAATTTTATCTTGTCTCTTAATTCGGCTAAGTGTAAACCACTAGCATTACTAACATCAACACCCAATAATTCCTCAATCGAGGCAAGGATCTTCATCTGAATGTCCTGAATTAATCCTTCCATCTCCATACAACTCGATTGGGCGTTCTCATAAGCTGATTTCTTCAAAGCTAGTGCACAATACCAGCCATGGAAATTATATATGTCTCCACTGTGCACAATGTTCTCGCGGACCAAAATGGAATTAGGAACCTTCTTCAATGCCAGGAGGCATGGAATAGTCTTCTCTTGGATAGGCCGGAATTCTTCCCAAACTCCCTCCAAATACTGGATCTTGAATACAAGCGTTGTTCTCTTATCATATGCTTGGACAAACTGAGTAAGGAAATCATCTGCCTGCTTTCTTGTGGTTTCAATCCACTTTTCCACCTCTGAGTGTGTACCTCTTGCTACCTCGCAGTGTGAATGTATTCCATGGTCAACTACAATAGGGGAAATAAGGGTGGGATCTCCACGCTTTGTCCCTGCAATATACTCTCCGAGTCTAATATTTTCTTCTTTGTACCTTTCATTCTCCGCAATCGCTGTGTCTAACTTTGCATTGATTGCTTGGAGGTTGTCACCAATCTCCTGAAATTCTTGCCTTGCGGATGGACGACCAAGGGCAACTGAACTGATCTGGAAATCCATGTGAGTAGCAGTGTCCACTATCACGCCGGCTCTAGGAACAGCAATCTGGGCAATCCGCATTCCTGTCTCATCTCTAGCTATGTGCGACAAAATCTCTGCTCTCTTGGGCTCCTTCTTAGCACTCCTAGCTAGGTAGTCATCAATATCCTCAATAGGTTGTACTTCTATCATTTGTTTACTTTTTTCCATACTCTTCCTCAACCATTCAGGAATAGCGGTCATCTCCATACCATCATCAAGACATATTTCTCGATCAAGGTCCTTCAGTGCCGAGATAACTTCATCATTATCATTAGGATTATTCCCGGTCCAATCATATACATCATTTCCCAAACTAACTTCCAAAAGGACAGTAGGGGATCCCGATTGGTCATCATTCTCATCAGGAGGCACAGATGTTGCTGTGGCATGAAATTCCTGAGTATTCTCAGGTAGTATCACTGTGTTGGAACACTGCTGAGTCTCCTTATTCTGTTCTGTTACTTCAATCACTTCGATTGATGAGACACTGGGAGGGGGTGAAGGAATGATAAGTGGAGGAATGATAGTCTTTTGTTTCTTCTTCACATCCTCAATCTTCTTCCCTCTAGCCTTGACTTCTCCAGGCATGTTCTTCCTTCTCTTGGGAGCTTGACTCTCTTCGTCTACATGAATCCTGACATCACTGACAGTCCTCTGATCATCCTCGGAAGTAGACTCTTCCGTCTTCATCCTTTCATAAGTGAAGGGAACACCCATGTCAACTAATCTGTCATCTCCATATCCACCCATGTGCGGGAGAAATTCAAGACTTCTCTCATCAATATATTCAGATCAGTCTCCTCTGACTCTGACCAATTTGGCAATAAGATTGCCTTCTTCATTTCATTCTCATAATGTGGGTGTGTATGATCTCTATCATCTAATACCTAATCAGGGATGAGAAAAAGTCCACACTTCTTCATGAAATCTACTGACATTTTGGACCACATTCTTCTCTTCACTGCTTGTTCGTCCATTAAGTTAGCCCAATAATCCTCTATGTCAACCTTATGAGTGAACTTCTCTCCTCTGATCCTTCCGACCTTCTTGTCTGGATCGAATCTCTCTCTTTTCTTGTAGGTAGCAAATTTGTAGAATGCAATCTCCTCACCTGCAGTGCTAGCAGCTATGGCGGATTGGCAGACCTCTGACGTCTTCCCAACTGAAATAGGTAATGTCATTCCTGTCCTGTGCTTCTCTCTCTGGATAACATCGAACTCTAGAAGCTGTCTTACCACTTCCAACAATATCATTCTGTCAGTAGGATACCTAAGAAGTCTGTGGGATTTAGATTGAAACCCATGAAGCCTGAGGTATGTGAAAGTGGGAAACTGTATATACCACGATCCATATTTTTCTATTAACTCTGTTGCCTCCTTGGACAATCTTCTGTGGATTCTGCCCTGCAGCATCCGTGTGATGTACATAGTGAATGCATCATTCACTCTCTTGTAGTCTTCAATTCTGTGCATACTCAACTGGGGGTAGCATTCATAACTCTTAAACTGTCCTTGCCCATTCCCGACTTCACCTTTGAATATTAATCCTCTGTATGAAACAAACCGTGCAAGCAGGTACACCAGGTAAGAAGTCATGGCTAATGACTTGGACCGCTCTACATTCCTCAACTGAAAATCCAGATTGTCGCTTATGATCTTAGACCAATTCACTAGTGTTCCTTTAAGACAATCCTGGATGAAGTAGAACATCCATCCATGAAATATTGCTCCCTGTGGTATTCCCATCACTTTGTTGAGTAGGAATATCAAATCACTATATTCCTCCTTAAAATATACGCACATAAGTGTCTTGGGAGCCTTGGAATGATGATTCCTAGGTTCAATCATCCATTCTTTATTAATTAAACTCTTGCATACACCCATCTTCTTCGTGTATCTATCTGCATAATCTTCCTTGGTCACATCCTTCATGTCTGTACTGCGTGGAATTCCGAATACCTCAACAATTGCATCCTCAGCAAGGTAGGCGATGACAACATTCTTGTGAGCGGATCGTAACATCATGCACACTCCAGGATCAACTCACTGCACTGTATGGATTGTGGAAACCCAGCGGCATGGAAAATGCCGCTCTTCATAATATTCGCATATGCTGGAGAAGGAACCTGATCTCTGGATCCAAACATCTGACGCTGCATCCGGTCGAAGTCCAGGAAACGCATGTTGGTATCAGTGATCTCCCTCCATCTGGATGAAATCTTGAACTCTGGATAAAATCCAGTCTCCAACGTCTTCAGCAGCTCTTTCCTTTCCTTGTATCCTGACTTCGACATCGCACCTCTACGAAATTGGAAGTTAGTCCTAGGATAAAAATAAATACTTGTAATAAAATTCCTGACTTTCTAGAGATTTAGCTAGTTTAGAGCATGGAGTCAAGAAAATAATCCATACACTTGGTAAATTTTAGCAATTACGTTCAATGTGTGACAACACTAAGGCATGGAAGCCTTCCATAAAAATTCATTTATACCTCCTTACGCTTAGAAAATATGCAAGCAAAGAATGCAAAGGAGTATACCGGATTGATGATGACTTAGGAAAGGTGTGAAAGGTTGTGTTTTCACACAATGAATGTCTGAAGACACCTTCCGCAGTCAACAATGGAGGTCAAAATTCTGAAGACAACCTGAAAATTCAGACTTTCAAATATGTTGTAATCTTCAAAATGTGCATAAAATCAATAAAAATCAGTTTTATTGATGAAAACAATCATTTTCCGGAATGTAAGTATGGCTGGTAAAAATTAGTTTTCTGAGGACAAGTCTGAAAATCGAACACTTCAGACTTACCAGCACCTTGCAAAGTGGTTTAAATCCCTGAAAATGATGAAAAATGGCTTAAGAAACAGCCCCAAGCAAATTCGCCAAAATTGGTTAGGTGGCTGGAAATGAAAATTTCTGAGGACAACCGCGTAACAATGGAGTTTCAGACCTGCAACAGCATTAAAATGGTCTAAAAAGTGCACAGAAAACTCCACAAAATCTCTCCAAATGCTAAATATTTAAGTTAGAATTGGCTGGGCAATAAAAACTTAAGTTTGAAAATTAATGGCAGCCATTAATGGAGGTCAAAATCTGAAGCAAACCTCAGATCTGAAGCGAATCAGCAGGCTGGAAATGATGACAGCCAACAAACATGCATGAAAAATCCACCAAAATGTGGCCTCCAAGCAAAATCGAAATTTTCCCAAGTCTAGCGCTAAAATGGAAATCTGAAAATTGATGCCAATAGATAGCTCAAATCTGCAATAATGGAGGATGGCAATAATCTGGAAAAATCGCCCAAGTTGGGATTGAAAACCCCAAACACAAAAATTTGCCTGCCTTAGCAAAAAATTGAAATTTTCAAAATTCTGAAAATAGTTGTCAATGGCAGCAATCTGCAGAAATGAAGGTCTGAACAGCAAGCAACAATGGTGGAGGAAAAATCGCCCAAGGTCTCCAAACACAAATTCGCCAACTTTCACCAAAAAATGCTAAATTTGGAAAAAATTGCCAAACTTAGCAAAATCGAAAATCTGAAACTGGTCTTTAATGGCAGCCAAGAGGAATAAATCAGCAAGCTGGAAGAAAAAAAAGGAGGAAAATGAATCCTCAATCCCACACTTCACAAAAACGCCTTGCTAAAAAATTCTCCCAACTTGAAAAAAATCGCTCTCATGGAGACACCTGGTAGAAATAATAATAAAATAATGCTGAAGTTCCTCTCATATACTTGCTTTCAGCTCCAACTTTCACCACACAAGCAATGAGGGATATAAAAACACTTGTATAAATACTTGCTTGGTGAAACCCTAACTTGCTTCTAGAAGATTCAAACATTTAATAATTATTGCAAGTTATTAAATTTGCTTTTAAATTTTAAATAATCATTTAATAATTATTTAAAAGCAATCAAAATGGGGCTTTTATTTAAAATATTCCAATTTAAATCCAAAACAAAGCCTCCAGGGGAAAATCGCTATAGGTTGGGATTAAAAAATCCCTTCAAAAATCGCTTGTGTCAAAATTTGCCCCATAGGGGAAATTCGACCCATGCTTGGATAAAAATCCATGCTCAAAATCATCAAAATGCACATAAATCACCCTCCAGGGGAAAATCGATATGAGTTTGGACAAAAATCCAGACAAAAATGCACTCATTTTGCAAAAATCACCCCCCAGGGGAAATTCGATGGGTGTCTGGACAAAAATCCACACTCAAAAATCACTTAACTTGAAAAAATACCTCCCTGGTGGAAATTCGACCTTAGTCTGAACAAAAATCCGGACTCAAAAACTCTTCATAATGTTCCCAGTGGAAAATCGATCCCTGTCTGGACAAAAATCCTAACTTAGTTGTCACAAAAATCCTGGTGGAAAAATGACCCAGGCATGGAATTATCCTTGCACTCCAGTCCGCACTCCCAGGGGAAATTCGATGGGTGTCTGGATAAATCCTAACACTTAGCCAAATTTTAGCATCTCCAGGGGAAAATCGCTCCAGGTGTGGATAAACAGTGGGGGAAATTAGTGGCCAGTATAGATTCCAGGGGAAACCCATGTGTACTATGGATTTTGAGTGGGGGAATGGGTTGGGTAGTCTAGAATGTGAGGGGAAAATCACCCCTAGCATGGATTTTGACACTTTAACCCTTGGAATATGGATTTCCCTTAGGATTTTAACATTTTAACCACTCAAAATCACTCAGCGACTTTAAATTTAACTGGACTTAGACTAATTTTCCAAAAATATGAGCGAAACGCCAAGAAAATGTTGGAATAAAGTGCGAAACCAATTTAAATATTACCTTAGGAGCGAGAAACAACTCCAAAAGGTCTGTGAATATCTTAGCACTTTAAAATCATTGATGCGCATGTTTAAAAACACGTTAACGTTCAAATGCTCAAACACTTAACAAAACTTAGGATCATTAAAAATATCATCTTTTGCAACTTGATCCTAACACTTCAAAAAACCCTAAACGGCACTAGGCATGATCAAAACTCTGAGACTCAGGCACGGAAAACGCAAAATTGCCCACTAAGCAGCCAAAACCCTAACCTAACGACGCAGGAAGCTAGCAAAGAGGGGGTCCCCATTGGCAATGGGGCGATGTGTGAAAAGGTCACAACACCTTCCTCGGCTTGTCCAGCCAGGAATGGTTGACTATGGCATCATATTCCTCCAAGTGGTCCTAATACATGCCATCAGCTTCTTCTTTTGTTACATACACCGTGTTGTGATATTCTAGGATCCGGAAGGCCTCTCTGATGGCCTCATCACTGATGTTTGCTAGCACCCTTCCATCAGGTGCAACAATATCTTTACTAGTGGGGTTGTAATGTTTAGCGCATTCAACCACTAACTCATTCCATTACATGGTGGGGAGGAAGCCAGCAGCATGCATGATGCCACTCTTCATCATCTTTCAGGCAATGGTGCTAGGCACAAGGTTGTCCAGACCAAACATTCGCTTCTTAAATTCCCTCAGATTGATGTGTCCGAGGTTGGTGTCGCTAACATTCTTCCATTTTGAAGTCATCCTTGACTCCAAAGGAGCATCTTTATCCACTTGAAATTTCATACTGCCCAGGATCTACAAGCAAACAATGAAATTTTAAGTTAGTAATTAATTCGCAATTTGAATAAAAAACGGGGCTGCGAAATGGCTAAGTGTTGGAAAATTTCATCTTATTCTCATACTTAGCCAAACTGAAATTTCATCCTTAAAACCCTTCAACCTTCAAGGGTGGTTGTGATCGTGAATCAACACCCAGTGTGTATAACTCCGAAAATTTCTTATACAGCCAAAAAAAAAAAATCATTCTCTAGAAATTCGAATAAATTTACTAAAAAAAATCACTTCTTAAACTCTGAAAAATACTCAGAAAAATCATAAATCTGCGTCATGAATTCCATTTCACCTTCAAATGGATGGAAGTAAGGCTGAAATTTTCTCAAGAACACTCAGGAAATTCAAGAACGATTCAATAACTCTTCCTTATGCTGGTTGTCTTTCTCAAAAATCTGTGAAACTTTTGTCAAAAAAGTTTATCCAACTTCCAGCACTGTCCAAAACTTTCTCCAGATGATCTTCAAACTGAAAATACTTTACTAAGCTCTCCTTAGTAATTTCGAACTTCTTGCTGTAGAAATGAAGTTTACAACGAAGTATTTGTAAATAAAGTTAAATCCTCAATCAGAAACCCTTAAAATCTTCCAACTCATGTTTCCAATTTTAACTTCATTCTTTAGGAAAGTGTTGTCATGTTTCCAAATTCGAGAAAAATATCTTCCAAAAGTTTCCAATTTGGCTATAAGTTCGAAATATTTATTAATCTTCCAATATTCTCTTTTAAAAACTTTCCATTTTGGATTTAAGTTCGTTATCAATCTTCCAATATTCTCATTTTGAAAACTTTCTATTTTGGATTTAAGTTCGAAATCTTGAAGGATTTTCATGACATCACTTGTATTTTCGTTGATTTTGTTTGACTTTTATGCTTAGGCGGACTTTTGAAGACTCACCTTCATATTCATCAAACTTTGGCGGACTTTCCTTACCCCTCCAAGGCATGGTGGACTTTTAAGACATGGTTACCAAGGGCGGAGTTTGAAGACTTCTCCTTCAAGCATAGGATGGACCTTTTAACAAAGGCATGGCGGACTTTGAGAAGGCCTTCACATGGCCTAGAGCGGAGTTTTGAAGATCCTCTTTCATGCTTTTCCTTAACATGCCGGACTTTTGCTGGTCTTCAACCAGCATGGTGGACTTCTAGAAGCTATCTATCATCTCCTTGGATAGGGCGGACTTTAGTGTTACTTCCACCAAGCCGGACTTTGGTGTCACCTCCACCAAGGCGGACTTTGAAGGTTTCAACATGCTTGGAGGGCGGAGTTTGGTGACTCTTGCCATGGCAGACTTCTATGACACCTTCTCATGGCCTTTCCAACATGCATGGCGGACTTCCTTGAAGGTCTCCCTTGGGCGGACTTTTGAACATAGCCTTGGGCGGACTTTTGAACATAGCCTTGGGCAGACTTTGATGACGACTCCTCCTTGTTGCTTGTTAAGGCGGACTTTCAAGGACACCTCTAACAAGCAAGGGCTATTAAGGTATGGCGGACTTTGATGACTTCTCCTCCTTGTTGCTTGTTAAGGCGGACTTTCAAGGACACCTCTAACAAGCAAGGGCTATTAAGGCATGGCGGACTTTGATGACTCTTCATCAAGAGCAGACTTCTAACTTGACCTCTACATGGCGAACTTTCTGGAGGTCACCATCAATTTGCTAGGATAGGGCGGACTTTTGAAGACATGGCTACCAAAGGCGAAGTTTGATGGAAGCTTCTACATAGGGCAGAGTTTTGATAAGGCTCCCACATGGTGGACTTTCTAGAAGACTCTCCTCAACATTTGAAGGCTTAGGGTGGAGTTTTGATGGCCCTTCCACATGGCTATGGCGGAGTTTTAAGGCCACTCCCAAGGCTTCTCCAAGACATGGCGGACTTTTGGAGGGTCTCCCACATGGCGGACTTTTGGACATAGCCTCATGGAGGTCCTTGATCATCTTTTCAAATATGGCGGACTTTTGGTGCTCCCTCTTCATGGCTTCTCCAAGACATGGCGGACTTTAGGAGGGTCCCCAACATGGGTGGACTTTTGTTGAGGCTTCCACATGGCGGACTTTGCTGAGGCTTCCACACCTGTCATGACACTCAACCTTATCCATTAGCCATACTTAGACAAAATTTCTGGAAAAATTTCAAAATTTTACATTTTAACCAAAATTAACCAGATTAACTTGAAATTTGAAATCTATATTTAGGCAAACCATTTGAAGCGATACAACTCCTAAAATGTAGGGAATTGGCTTTTTTGGTCGAAACTTGGAAATTTAGGGCCCCGGTTGAAGCTGGTCAGTGGTGTATGGGCAAACCCTAGATTATTATCCCGAAAAAGCAAAAAGCAGGCATCCCTAAAAAATAGGGAAAACTTTCTAAAAATAGCCATACCGGGGATTGGGCTAAAAATGCCAAAAACGAAACTTCCTAAAAAATTGGAAAAATCAAAAAAGCAAACTTTCTAAAAATAGAAAGTTGTCCAAATTCGTCCAGGTCAATTGCGATTTTCGTCCTTTGACCTTTCTAAGCACTCTAACGGTGTTGGTATTCTGGAATCTCATGATTTGCACAAACTAACTTTCAATCCTTAGGACTTGAATAGTTCAATACTGAGCAAGGCTTGGAAAAACCGAAGTGGAAGGTCATAGGATACTAACAAAACCCTAGAACGTAGGAGAAGAGAGAGGGTCCCCATTTGCATAAACCACCAAGGCAAGAGCTGATGATCAGATTTGGTGATTATGATTTGATTCGATTTTACTATTCACGGATTGCAATGATTTTATTAAAACAATGAAAGTGTAAATATAGCATTCATGAAGACGATGTTTCTATTAAGAAACAATCGTAAACTAAAGAAAAATAGAAACTACCTAATATGTACAATAAATTACATTATTGACCATTAATAATTAATAAAAAAGATATTATTCTAATACCCTCCCTTAATGGTCAATTTGTCAACTACACCAAGTTGCCCCCTAAATTTTACAAACTTGTCTGGGCTCAAAGACTTGGTGGGAATATCTATTGTTTGATCTGTTGTCAGAACATACAGCAACTAAACTAATCCGTCTTCAACCAGCTTCTGAATGAAGTGACAATGAAGTTCAACATGCTTGGTTCTCTTGTGGAAGACAAAAATTTTGGCTAGTTTGAGCACCCTTTGATTGTCACAATAAAAGGGAGTAGGACCTGCTTAAGACATTTGCATGACTGAAAGCATCCTTCGAAGCCAAACTACCTCACAAGTTGCCTTAACTATTCCTCGCATTTTGTAATGTTCTAAATCATACCCCATGGGACAAAACATTTGGCGTCGTTGTCGTTTGAATGTCGGAGATCATTGGGGGCAGGTGGTAGGCACTAATGGGCCGACTATTTGACCAACAGTTGATTGTTATGGACAGCGATACACTAGAAGAGGAAACCCAAGGCGAAGCGCGAGAGAACCAGTTGACAAAGGACTTGGTAGACTTGTGGACATGTCTGTCACCCAATACGTCCAGAGGGAGGCTCGGGAGAGAGTCATTCCTGAAGACACCGTACGAAGTGAACTCACCGTCAACACACCTGTATTCGATCTTCTGGGGAGCCTCTCGAGGCTGTTGGCAAGAAATTTAATTGAACTCCATGACCAAAGGGAAGAGACCAATAGTCAACGTCGTCAACAGCACATCCAACAACGATTCCAGGAAATGACCCGACGGGAAGAGGAGGAACGTGACGAGAGCCGTCGACGACAAAGGATCCTCAACCCGTATGGAGAAAATAATTGATCCCAGTAACGTTGAATAAGGATAGGAACCATGTACCGAAGGGGCAAGAGGACGAGCATGAGGCTGTCCAAAGAGCATTGAGGTTGGAAGAGCAAGCCGAACGAAGAAGGCGGTTACGAAGACTTGTCGAAGGAGCAATCGAAGGAGACCGTGAATGGCGGTGAGAGATTGGTCAGAGAGATGGCCAAGTATCTGAATTGATTGAGAACACCCGACGTCATTTGGGGGACCTAACCCTCACGTTGGAAGAGATTGGCAATGGTAGCGGAATAGAACCGTACACACCGTTTCGAAGGGATTCAAGAGGATCCGAGGCTAGAAGGACACAGAGTGAGGAGCACACCAGAGACAGAGGCGTAGGGGATGCAGGAGTGGCTGAGAGTGTTAGGAGGACACTAGAGCACCGTAGCCAGAACATTCTATTCGGGTCTAGTGCACCAAACAAGGGAGCAACTCCAACCGGGCCTAGCGGATAGAGTGGGTCTCAAATCTCAACAGGGCCTAGTGGACAGAGTGGGTATCAGATTCCAAAGGGATTGAGCACTCATAGCGTGCTACCACAAGGAGTTAGGACAATGTCAAAGCAGCAGAAATTGTCGAAGTTTATGGGGGATGGAACGGAGGGCCCCATACGTTATTGTAGAACGTGCAAAACAATTTGGTTTGCCAATGGGCAGACAAACCAAGATGAGTGGGTGACCTAGTTTCCTGCTACGCTACGGAGAGTAGTGATAGATTGGTACTCTGAAGTTGACAAAACCAAGGTTGGTACATGGACTAACCTGAAGAAAGTGTTTTAGGCTACATTCAAATTGCTTCGGGACAATAATGAGATCGTAGCCGAAATTTATAATACAAAGCAAAATAAACATGAAAGTGTGAGGGCGTACAACCGGCGACTTAAGGAGTTGTTGGGTAAGATGGAAAACCAACCAGCCGACGGATTGAAGAAGTGCTGGTTCGTAGAGGGTTTGAAATCCTCCTTGAAGAGGAAAATGAAGGTGGTCCCCCCTACGTCCTATGAAGAAGCCTATAACAGGGCCATGGATATAGAGAGCGAAGACAAAACTTCTTGGAAAAAGAAAAACAAGCCAGATGATGACTTGTTCGAGGGGAGCAGCAGCAACGAGGAATCAAGCAAGAAGGTAAAAGCCCTTTAGAAAGATATGCATCAAATGATGAAGGAATTTAAAGCTATGAAGGGAAGTAGTAGTTGAAATGAAGGGGAACTATGGTGTGCCGATTGTAAAGAAGGTTACACGAAAGGCACATGCCCTAAAAAGGCCTTCTGCGATATTTCTCAGGTGTTGGGACACTCCACAAGGAGTGCCCATACAACATGAAGACAAGAGGTGCACAAATACTCCCTACCCAGGAGCAGCCATCAACGGTCATGACATCGGCCACCCCACAGTAGCCGGCCAACACAACTGCATCATCTGGTGGCTATAAAAAAAACCGGAGGGGAGGAAAAAACAACAACAATAATAGCCGTTGGATACAGTATGATGCCAAAAGCCGACCAATGATTCAATGTCGAGCCTGTAGCGAATGGGGCCATTTTGCCAAGGATTGCCCAAAGGGAGAAAGTTCGCAACACCTATGCAAATGGTGCAGTCCAGGTGATCACGATGATGGGAACTGCCCGAAGTCAGGAGTGAACCTATTGACCATCGACAAACCGAAGGAAGAGGAGACGCTAGCAATCACACGGGCGCAAGCAAATAGGGCAGGGTACAGGGCAGCTAAGGCCAACGTTGAAAGGGAGATGAAGGTGCAAAGGGAAACAACAAATGAGGCCACTGGCACTTCTGCGGAATCCGAACAAAATATCCTCAAACAAATATTGCAAACAGAGGTGTCCATAAAAATTAGAGACCTTCTCAACACTATGCCACGACTAAAGGAGGCCATTACTAGCGCCATAGATGTACCTATCCATACGGCCACACTCCACATAGAGATTCCGGTCAGCTCTTCGGCGGACCCAATGCTACTGGTTGTGAATAGCGAAAGAGACCCCACTATAGTAGAAATGGGAATAATAGGTACGATCCTCACTGATACTATTGTCGATGGAGGATCCGGGGTGAACATGCTCCCTGAAGAAACATGGAGGAAATTGGGGAAGCCGACATTGTGGCCGTCAACATTTAACCTGGTAGAGGCCGATCAGAACGGCATTAAGCCAATCGGGACTCTCATGGCACAACGGCTAACCATTGGCACTTAGCCCTTCATTCTGGACTTTGTAGTTATCCCTCTTAAAAAGAAAGGTTATGATGCAATCTTGGGGACCGGATGGCTCATCGCTGCCAGGGTAAACCACAACTGGAAGCGTAATACGCTATCCATGGAAAGTGGGGGTCAAAAATTTGTGATCGCTCTGAGGACGCAGATAGTGAGTGAGGAGTTGGCATCCTCCTCGGAATCTGAATCAGAAGGAGAACCTTCTGGGATCATTGAGAGAAAACATAAGAGGTAGCTCGATGATGAAGGTGTTTTAGAGCTAGAGGGATGTTCTGAAGATGAGGTGGGCTCGCTGAATGGACTTTTCCACTAGCAGATGGAGGATTATGAAGTCTTCCATCCTGTATGTCACATGGTGCAGTTAGAAGAAGTACCAGAGGAGAAGGACGTGTTCCCACATGAGTATAGAGAATATAAGGAAGGGGTCACTAAAGTTAATGATACCCCGGCACACCAATTTGCTAAAGACAAACCCATAAGATACGAGGACCCCAACCTAAAGGAGACAAATTTGGGGGATGAAACAAGCCCCAAGAATATTCTAGTTGGGGATGACTGGGACCCAGTGTTGAAGGTAGCAGCCTTCAAGATTTTCATGGAATATAAGGACGTGTTCGCATTGACCTATAAAGATCTTAAGGGAGTTCCTCCGGAACTATGTGTCCACCGGATCTCATTAGTACCAGGAGCTCAACCGGTACGGAAGAGACCATACCGCATGAATAAAAATTATCTTTCCTGAGTGAACGAAGAGATTGAGCGGATGCTGGAGGTAGGCATCATATTTCGGGTCGAAACAAGTGAGTGGGTCTCACCGATCGTGATATCACTGAAGGAGGCCAACCAAATCTGCATTTGTGTGGATTTTCAGTGTCTCAATGCAGTCACCATGAAGGACCCATTTCCGATACCCTTTACAGACAGTATCCTTGAGGAGGTAGTCGGACATGAGATATACTCATTCCTAGACGGCTTTTCAAGATACAACCAAATCTCTATAGTTGAGGAGGACAAACTAAAGACCACATTCGTGGTAGAAGACGGTGTATATGCGTACAACCGAATGTCGTTTGGGTTGTGCAATGCTCCTACTACATTCCAAAGAATAGTTCTCCGTATTTTCGACAAAATGTATGTAGGGAATTTCAAGGCCTTCTTGGATGATTGGTCCATCTATAGTGGACAAGACACTCACTTGGTGGCATTACGGGAATGTATGGAACGATGTCGGAGACTAGCCTTGAACACTAAGAAATGCAGGTTCATGGTGCCTTAGGGAAAATTGCTCGGCCACATTGTCTGTAAGGCCGATTTGAAGACAGACCCGGATAAGGTAAGGGTAATAGTGGAGATGGAGTCTCCAACAGATGTGTCAGGAATCAAGTCCTTCCTCGGCAACATACGGTACTACCGGAAGTTTATTAAAACCTTCGCACAGATTTCGTACCCCCTTGGACAAACTCACTCGGAAGGGGGAGTTGTACGTATGGGAGACGACACAGGCAGAAGTGTTTCAGGAACTAAAGACGAGGCTAGTAGCTGCGCCCATTCTTGCCTACCCGAAATGGGAAAGAGAATTCCACGTCCATGTGGATGCCTCTAACTATGCAATTGGTGCCGCATTAGCACATGAAGGAGGACATGGGCTCAACAACCCCATTTATTTTGCTAGCCGGTTACTGTCGAAGGCAGAGAAGAATTACAGTACTATCGAGAGGGAAGTCCTCGGGATGGTTTATGTTGTGCAAAATTTCGTAATTATCTGTTGGCGACCTCGTTTACATTTTATGTGGATCATCAATCATTGATGTACCTGGTGAACAAACCTATTATTCAGGGGAGGATCAGTCAGTGGCTTATCCTACTTGAAGAGTTCACATTCACAAATATTGTACGTCCCGGCAAGAGCCGTGTCATTGCTGATCAACTGTCATGAATTAAATCCGGAGAGCCACCCGACGGAGTCAACGACGATTTTCCCGATGCCCATTTATTTCAAATAGCTGCATTACCATCATGGTACGAAAGAATTGGGGAGTGCTTGTCAACCTCTCGGTTTCCAGCAAACATGCTACTAGGAGAAAAAAGGAAGTTGCACTGAGAAGTAGGACATTTCAATTGATTAATGGGTTACTTTACAAAATGGGCCCTGATTCGGTACTGCAAAGGTGTGTTATGGAAGAGGAGATTCCAGGAGTGCTAAGGGAAGCACATTGAGGACCCGCAAGTGGTCACATGGGACCAAATACCACAATGCGGAAAGTGTTGCTTGCAGAACTATGGTGGCCTACCCTGTATAATGATGCGCGTGAATGGGTGGTGGGTTGTGATACTTGCCAGAGGGCAAGAAAACCATTGAAAAGGGACTTTATGCCCCTCAACCCTTCTCATGCCCAAGAACTGTTCGAGCGCAGGGGTCTAGATTTCATCGTACCATCGAAGGCCAGTTGTGCACGACGGTGTCGATACATTGTGTTGACCACTGAATATTTGACAAAGTGGGCAGAGGCACGGGCACAACCAGATAACTCCACTTTGAGTACTGCAAGCTTCATTTATGAACAAATCATTACGAGGTATGGCATTCCTATTCAATTGACAAGTGATAGAGGTGGGCACTTCGTGAACAACGTAGTTAAATTGCTCACAACGAAGTTCAAGTTTTTTCATTCTTTGTCGAGCCCGTACTATCCCAAGGCCAACGGCCAGGCAGAGGCCACTAACAAAATATTGGTATCGGTAATCTATAAATCATGCGGGATCGAACAAGAAGACTGGGAAGAAAAGCTACAATCTATACTGTCGACGTACAGGACCACGTACAAAGTGACAACAGGGCAGACACCCTTTCAGTTGATGTACAGTCAGGAGGCCATCGTACCGGCAGAATTCATGGTGCCTAGCCTGCGGATAGCAATTGAGAACCGACTAGGAGACATGGAGAGTCTACGGGAACGATTATACCCGTTGGGTAAGCTGTACGAACGGAGAATGATGGCCCAATGGGCCACTGAAGCAGCTCAGCAACGACAGAATTTTTGGCATGATAAGCATCTTAGACATATGGAATACCGTCTAGGCCAATGGGTGTTTAAGTATAACCAACGAAATGAGATCAAACCTGGAAAATATAAAGTGAGATAGTTGGGTCCCTACAAAGTCCAAGAAGTAACGGAGAATGGAGCAATCAAGTTGTCAACGTTGGACGACCAACCAATCAAGGACACAGTGAATAGGTCAAAATTAAAAATGTATCACCGCAGGCAGCAGCGGAATGACCCAGTTCGTACAGAGGCAGGGCCTAGCCGGACAATTTGAAATGGTAATTATTTTATTTTTTAGTTAGAAAAAGAAAAAAGAAAAAAAAAAGAAAAAGAAAGAAAAAAAAAAGGAAAAAGAAAAAAATAATAATAATTTTGGAGGAACTTATCATACGGCTAAGCAAAATCCACAAGGGAAAAATTGTACGGCGATCAAGACACAATAAACACACTAGTGTATGGCAAAAGTAAGGGAGCAATAGTGTGTATGGCACAATACGATAAAGGCAAGGAAGCAAGTATATTGCACGAGGGGAATAAGGCAAAACCATTGAAGTTGTCGTCCAACAAAAAAGGGGAAAATCACAAGGCATCCGTACACCAATAGATCAGGAGAAGCCTTACGGTGAAAAGGCAGATCCATACATAAAATCCATAGGATTCAAATTGCAGAAGTCGTGTAATTGAAGGGTGAAATTCATAAGGTGGCAAAAGATAGCAAAGGAAGTGATAAATCTGTACGACCAAGTAGTAGCATTTCGTACGATCGGGCAAGATTTTCGTACAGCATAACAAAGGAGGACGACAGGAGCATAAATCCGTACATCGGCGGCACAACGGGAAAAGATGATCCGTACACAATCAGAAGCAAGGAAATTCGTACACTACCAATCTCGTACATTGCTAGTGACAAGAAAATTCGTACAGAGTGTGTAAGGTCATAAGTGCAGGAAGCAAAGGGTTCGGTGCACAAAAACCAATCCGTACATCTCTTAGGAGGTGTCGCGTGAAGAGTATACAAGTCGTACGACGCAAGAAGCAAAATCATGGTACAAATCCATACAAGCTGGAGCCAATAGGAAAAACCGTACAAGGACAACCGGAGGAAGGAAAATAAAAATAACGGTATTTGAATAGTATAAGTGTTATCCCACCAATTACTAAGTTTAGTTAATGGACTCTGGAAAGGCAAAACGAGATTGGAGAAAACAGTTACAACAGTTGGAGCCTTTAAAACAACAACTGTCCAGGAAAGCAACAATAGCAGAACCCAGCGTGCAACCATCGACAAAGGAAAAAGAACATTGTCGTCAGGAGTGAGGGTTGCATGCAAGACGGATACAAGCAAAGTTGGGAAAGGAAAGACAAAGTCGGCAAAGGTCACAGCAGATACCATCACCTTCGAAGGGTTGAGCGGAACTATGTTTAGAACGTGGTGGCTAGAGACTCCAAACAATCACCTCATCAAGGATTCCCTTCGACATGCATGAGTGCATTGGGCAATTCAAATGCCTATGTTTGTTATTCGAGATTTTGAGCCATGTCTCAGGATGATGATAACTGCTTATGATAGAAATGCTAGGGAATTTGTATTCACCTACCAGCAGAGCACAGTAATGGTGTCATTTACAGTAGAAGCATTTACCAGAGTATTCGACATTCCTGGCAAGGGCAAGAAAGTTGATAAAAACACCACAAAGATGTCAACTGAAAACAGGTAGAAACTTCTACAGTTAGTGTGTCGCGATGACTTGACAGCAGAGGAATGGGAACGAGTGAATGCGTCGAAGGAACGAGGGCTAAAGAAGTCTTACATTGTGTCAGGCGAATGGCAATGTCTGCTAGATGTGATGAAGAGTAGACTTACGGGAGCCAGTCGAGCCTCAGACACTGTTGTACCCATGATAGCTTCAATGAACGGGTTAAGGAATGGTACGGTGTATGATTGGGCATCTGTACTGTCGGATAGGATTCATGAATTCCTCATGCTGAAACATAAAGCCTTCTATATGCCCTTTCATGCCATTAGACTTTTTCTGGAGGTCGTCCGAACACAGGTACCCTCAGAACGATATGTGTGGAAGCCGCAGAACTGAGTGGACCCCTCGCGGCAACCTATCTTTTACTGGACTCGCCTAGATACCTTCACAGGAAGTGAGGATGCCCAACCTAGCAGGAAGCGAAGGCGGCAGTAGGTGGTGGCTTCGGAGAGTGAGCCAAAGTTGGTTGAAGAGGAGGAGAGCAATGCAAGGGAAGGGTCGACGGATACCTCTTCCAGCAGCAATGGCCGCAATGATGCCTTATGTCTGGCTAGTCAAGAAGTAGTAGGACAGAGTCATGGAGAGGAGACATTGGATAGTGTTGGTGGCGGTACACGTGCAGAAGGTGTCATGGGTGCACCCGTGAGTGGTACGAGTACGGTTGGAGTAGCACCATCGAGGGGGGTCAGACCTTAGAGAGAGGTGAAGACTGGACGACTTATTTTCACTCCATCCTTGCTAGAGGTGGATGGTGAACTAACTCCACTCCCTACTTCGGGGATGACAGTGGGAGCTATACCAGTGCCAAGATTTGGACGATTGCGACCTCCACCCACGCAAACACCGTTTAGTGCCATCCCACCAGCACACTGAATGCCCACGAGCCAGGTGCCCGCTCCAAAGCAAGGGGTCGAGTTGGAGAGTGTGCCTACAAGTCAGAAGCCCGCTAGAGAGAAAGAGGCTGAGTTGGAGAGTACGGTCCACGCATGGGATGTATGGTTGGACTGTTACCAGGCAAATCCCATGGCACCGGTTGGGTCTTGACCTCCTTCACCACAGCCACTGTTGTCGCCAGAGATAGAAGATCTAGAGGAGGGGAGTTCTCACCAACAACAGGAGTCAGCTATGGATCTCCTTCAGGATAAGGTGCTTGGAGAGGACTATAGGGTTGTTGAGCCTAACCAGCAAATAGCATCCTCTATGCAGAGTGAGTCAGGTGCGGTGAAGTAGTTTCTGGTAGAGATGGAGGCCAGTGCACAAAGGATGGTTGCCTTGGCAGATGTGGAGGCCAGTGCACGACGGATGGCAGCTTCCGTTCAGGAACTGGCTCTTGGACAGAGTGCAATGGAGGATCTACTTGCATTTGCCACAGGGGGATGTGCAGAGGAGTTTGCCAAGTGTTTTGATTCGAGTGGATGGCATGCAGTCGAGACACCTGCCATGATGGAGGAATGGAGGTGCAAGGCGCCTACTGGTAAGAGTGGGACATACATGTTGCGACAGGTGGAGCAAGCATTCCGAGACGGCTACTATGAGCTCTGACGTGCACAAACTTTGACATCTAGGGCGGAGGCAGAGCGGGTGGGAGCCATCACAGCTCGGGAGGAGCTAGCCACTCAGCTGCAGACCATTGAGGAGGAGCTCCTGCAGCAGAGTGCTCGGGTGACGGCATTGGAGGAGGTGTAATGTCCCCAATTTAAATAAAGTGAATTAAGTTAATTAATTAAGTGGTCTTAAATTTTAAATAAATTATTGTACAACCTCGTACTTAATAATATACTTCGGGCCCTTTTTATTAATTAGTTCGTTATAAACTTTTTGGTGTCGATCGTTTGTAACCCTTCGGGAAACTTCCTGGAGCCCATTTATATGACCGAGTTTGGCATAGTTGTAGGTATGATGGTGAATTCGATGTTTTCTTTGTATTTGTGAATTCCAGTTGGAGTTTGGCATTGTGCAATTTCGGAGGTGCAAGATCCTCCCTATTCTGTGATCGCAGTTTCAGTGGTTCACAGCCACCCTAGTTTGCCATTGGAAATATCATTATGATATTTCATATTATGCTACAAATTTGTGAAGTCTTCATTCGAAGAAAAATCTGTATTAGACAACGATATCTGATAGTGTTCTGAATAATATTCATAATTCGAGCATTCTAGTATTCCAGTAATTGTTCGTAACATCATTGCTTGTCTTTAGATCTCTCACATAGTTATAGCACCAACATATTACATATAACAAAACCATCTTTCCGGGGCCGAGATTATTAGTTTTGCATAGGAGAGTCAATTGACCGTACGAAAGGCAAGGAACGTATGGGTGGAGGGTCGTACGGTGGAGGTTGTACGATGTTGGTTGTATGGGTGGTGGAGGCTGTGTTGGGAGTACAAAGTGAAGGGTCGTACGGTGGCGATCGTACTGTACATCCTGAGTTGACCGTACGATAGAGGGTGTGTTGGTCGTACGGTGAAAGGTGTGTTGGTCGTACGGAGTGGAGGTTGTGTTGTCCGTACGGTGGAGGTTGTGTTGTCATACAAGAGGATAAGCGTACCGGACATTACAAGGAGTTGGTCCAGGCAAAGGCGGAATTGGCACACAAGGCGGCTACACGGGCAGCAGTAGAGAGTCACCTCACTTTAGTTTTGGAATTGGACAAGAAACATAAGGAAGTCATGGAGGCGATGTTCATGGTGAAAACTTCGCGGAAGCGACACCTGGTACTCGAGCAGGACCTCCAGTATAGGACGCAACAAGCCCGCTAGTTGAGAGAGCAGTTGGCTGCATTTGCACCGACCCCTCCTCTTGCACCTTCTTCTTCAGGGACGCTTTCTCGACCCCCAGCTCGATTTTTTTTCTGTAGTTGTTGTCATTATGGTATCCCCATTTTGTTGCGTGTCGTCCGAAGACGACTCTCTTTTTTGGGGGGGATGATGTTGTCAAGAAAATTAGTATTTGTTAGTAAATGGTTAGGGGTCGGCGGTTGGTCGACGGTTGCTGACGGTTGGCACCGATAGCCGGTCGACACCCATGTATATATATTTGTGTACCCAATCTCTGGATAGTGGTATTATGATTATGCTAATGTTGTTACGTTATTCTGAAGATACATTGTAATGTTGGCATTAATGAATATATAGTTCTAAGTTCTCTACATTTCGTGCATATGTATACTATTATGTTTTGCTCGCATTCTATAATGTTCTGAATCATACCCGACGAGGCAAAACAATCAATGCCTAATGGTCTACATAAAACGTGAAGGATGTTGCTCGTAGGTAGTGGCGAAACTTTTGTATGGAGTATACCATGCCAAGTGCCTCCCTCTCCGTCACATTGTAATTCCTCTCGGCCTTGGAAAGTAGGCAACTTGCAAAGAAAACTAGATGGTCCAATCCATGTATGCCCACTTGTGCCAGTATGGCCC
The DNA here is from genome assembly GCF_030272615.1 of Cryptomeria japonica. Taxonomy (NCBI): domain Eukaryota; kingdom Viridiplantae; phylum Streptophyta; class Pinopsida; order Cupressales; family Cupressaceae; genus Cryptomeria; species Cryptomeria japonica. The sequence goes on along the minus strand of NC_081415.1, from coordinate 509,590,338 downwards.
CAATTGCATAATTGGATGCATCCACGTGCACCTGAAATTCTTGGTCCCAAACTGGATACGTCAGGATCAGTGCACTCACGAGTCTGGACTTTAAATCATTGAACCGCCGATAGTAGCCTACATGCTTGAGGAATGGCTTTATGCCTATTACGTTCTCTAGGGCTTCCATCTAAATAATGATCCCTACCTTGTCAAGGTTTGTCTTCAATTCCTCCTTGCATACTATGTGGCCAAGCATTTTCCCTTGTGGCACCATAAATCTACACTTTTTCAAGTTTAAAGCCAATCATGCCCTTCAACACCTTTCCATGCCTTCCCGGAGTGTGGTGAGGTGGTTCTCTTGCCCGCTATATATGAACCCATCGTCCAAGAAAGCTTTGAAATTGCCCACTGACATTTTATCAAAGATGTGCATAAAATCAGCTAAAAGGTGGCCGAGGTGTTAGACAAGCTGAACGGCATCCTGTTGTACGCATACACCCGTCCCCCACAACGAAGGTAGTTTTGAGTTTGACCTCCTTGGCAATGCTTATCTGATTGTACCCGAAAAATCCATCCATGAAGGAGTATATCTCGTGGCATGCAACCTCTTCCAATATAGTGTTGGTGAACGGGATCGGGAAGGGGTCCTTGATGGTTACCGCATTAACGCATTTGAAGGCCACACAAATCCTTATATAGTTCGCTTCCTTCTTGAGGGATGTGACAATTGGAGAAACTCACTCACTTGCTTCCACTTTGAAAATTATGCCTACCTCCAACATTTTCTCAATATCTTCATGTACCTTGGCAACATAGTTCTTGTTCATCCAGTACGGCCTCTTTAGTACGAGTTATGCACCTAGTACGAGAGAGATCTTGTGTATGCATAACACTGGCAATATCCCCTTCAGATCTTTCTACGTCCATGCAAAGACATCCTTGTACTCCATAGATATTTTGAACGCAACTGCCTTCAATACGGGTTTCCAATCATCACCGACCAATATCATCTTTGGATTGTCTTCATCACCAAGGTTCACCTTCTTCACATTCGGTTCTTAATATTTTATGATTTTATCCCGTTCAAAGCGGTGTGCAGGTGTGTCGTCTACTCGTGCTACTCCCTCCTTATATTCTTCATACTCTGGATGAAATGTGGCACTCTTTGTACCATTATCAACTTCCTCAATCTTTGAGATCTATATCATGCTACACTTGGGGTGGAAGATTTCATAGTCCTCCATCTACCAATGAAACAACCCATTCAGGGAAATTGTCTCATCCTCCAAGAAGTCTTCCAATTCATGTATCCCTTCGTCATCAAGTTCCATCACCTTCCGCCCTTCATCCATCCCAAAATCTCCACACTTTATCCATCCTGAAATCTCCGCCCTCAGACTCTAAGTCAAAGGATGCGAATTCTTTGCTCACCACCTGATTCCTCAAGTCGATGACATACTTTCTCCCTTCACTCTCGATGGACAGTGTGTTCTACTTCTAGTTGTGATTGGCCTTGGCAATGATCAGCCAACCCTTTCGAGGAGAACTTCGTACGCCTTCTTTTCCAGTGGAATCACTAAGAAGTCCAGGAAATAATATTGTGTGCCAATTGTCACCTTTTGTGCCATCAATGTCTCAAGTGGCTTGATATCATGTTGTCGACAACTACCAGGTGGAAGGTTGGCAACCAAAGTGTTGGCTTCCCCAGATATTTCCGTGTTTCTTTTGGCAACACATTGACTCCTAAGCCTCCATGGACAATGGTGTTCGTCAGCTTCCTTCTGATTATTTCAATCTTGACAACAGACGTCTTTCTTCCAATGCTCACCGTCAACAACATGGGATCAATGGCCAGGTTGCCAAGTGACTTCACGGTCGATTCCTTTTGTGTATTGTGTTGTTCCAGGCCGACTGTGTTGTCACCAACTATATTAGTAATGACCATTTTTAGTTGTACCATGGTTTGTAGAAGGTCAATTACCCATACAAGAATTGAGGTTTGCAACACCTACCTCACTATGCTTTTCTCATATTCCGACCATAGTGGAGTACTAGCGGTAGCAATTTCATTAGAAGCTCTTCTTTCCTCTGCCATTGCCCATTCCACATCGGCTTTGACTTCCCAAAGTCTTTCCTTCTCCCTACAGGGGTCTAGATATACTGCTTTCTTTGTTTGCAATCTGATGATTGCCAGTGCTTCCTCATCCAGCTCTTTCGCAGCCAGCATGTTTACCCCTTTTTGTTTCGGGTAGTCGGCATCTTCATGGTTTTCGAGTCCACACCACTTGCATATTAAACCTACATCGTTATTTTGACTGCTCTAACAAACCCATGCGAAGTGACCCCATTCATTACAATTCCAAAACTGGATCATGGGTCTACCATTCGCGTTGTACTATATTCCCCTTTGTGAGGTGTTATTGTTATTGTTGTAGCCATTCTTATTATTCCCCTACCTATGTTACGGTACCCGCCAAGCAATGCATTAGGATTGGCAGGTGGTTTTAGAGGTGTGCCAAAGGGGTTGCTTGTTCCCCTTGAGCAAGGAGCACTTGTGTGCTTCTTGTCTTCAAGTTGTATGAGCATTCCTTAATGGAATGTAGAACAGTTTCTTGGGACATTATCTTTATGTGACCTACTTTGAAATTGGTGCACCACATTTCCTTATTCTCCTTCAAGTCCTCCTTTTCAGCCTTCAATTATTTCATCATTCTCAACATGTCTTGTCAAAGGGCTTGTATTGTCTTAGTTTCACCGTCGCTGCTGCTCTCCTCCGTACTGTCATCATCCTTGGCTTTCTTCTTTCCTCGGGATGTTTTCTTTTCACTTTTGATGCCCAACACCCGATTGTTAGAATCTGCATACGACTATGGGGATACCACCTTCATTTTCTTCCTCGATGAGGGGATCAACCCCTCGATGAACCATCGTTTCTATCAGCCCATGGATTGGTTGGTTTTCCATCTTACCCAACAACTCCTTAAGCGTACGATTGTAAGCTCGTAAATTTTCATTTTTTCCTGTTTAGCATTATAGGTTTCCACCACAATTTCATTGTCATCCCGTTGGAATTTGAATTCCTCCTAGAATGCCTTCTTCACGCTTTCCCACAAACTTAAGTGTCTCACTTACAACTCTGAAAACCAATATATTACCATTCCCCTTAATGTTGTAGGGAATGACCTCAACCAGTAGTCTTTGTCGTCCTAACCGCTTGCTAGCCACATGGTTTCACATGTCTTGCAATGTCTTATACGATCCTCTAATCCATTACCGGTGAACTTGGGAATTTATTGCCTATCCACTACTAGACTCAAAGGGGGTCACCATCATCCTCAAACAGTATGTACCTGGTGGCTAGGACCAAATTGGATTGCTTGGATCTCAGCGTTCCCATGGTTCACTTGCACTCTCGGCCACATGCAAGCCGTCCACCATCTGCATCCTCTGCACCTTGGCTCAAGCCCCCCATTCCCGATCCCTCTCTTATGGATAGACTCTCAATGTGGTACAAATTGTGTTCAAAAATCTCGACGTCACTCTAGAGGTCCCTTCCTTCGTTGCCTTCTTCATCACATACCGACTGTACAAACAAACTACTTTTTGTGGATGTGGAGTCAGTCCCTTCATCTAATACTGAGTGTACGGGTTGATTATCTGCCCGATCGACAATATCCTCGTTTACCTCATTTGAGAGTGGTAGGAAACTGTCAACTTCCTCCCACTCACTCCATATACGTGGAGCATGCCTCTCCCGACTACGGCTTCAATTGACACTTCTGCTCTTGCTCCTTGCTAGACTCTGGGACTCCTCAACTATTCTCCATAATCATTGTCATTTGTCACTTTGTTCCTTGATCCAGAGAGATCTTCTCACTGATCCCTCTCTCTCCTCCTAGGTGTTTGCAATATGCTTCCTTTCTTTGTTTGGTCGTAGGGGTATTAATTGCTAGGGGTACAGTGTCTGCTCATATCCCTCTCTTCTTCCTCCCTACAGTTTCTCTCTTTGTATCATTGCAATATTTGTTGCCAATGTTGCTCTCAATTGTTGTTCTTGCACAAGTCTTGGTGGGCAATGAGGTTACATGCCAACAACCTTGGTAGTCTAGAAAGGAGACGATCGATGGTGTCGTTCACAGTTAGGGCCTCTCCTACAACACTCTTCGGGACCTCGTTTGCACGAGCCTCCTGTCGAACGTACTAGTTGACGAACACCTCCCACAAGTAAAACAAGTCATGTGTCAACTCGTCCTACCTGTTGATGTGTGTTTTATGCACATAACATTCAAAATAAAATACCAAAGTACTTTACCCTCTCTTGAACAAAATCACCTCAAATGCTAAGGATATGATCAACTAAAATGATTCCAAGGTTTCTACAATCAGGACTTGATGAGTGGGTAACTCAATGATCGATGCGAATTGTTGTTTTTGCTTGGAGACTTACACAAGTGTTCGAATTAACTTTGCATATCATGAATGTGGAATGGGTGTGCTGATAATTTAGGATTTGGCAATGTAGTTCTTGACTCAATTCTAACAAGACTTTCTAAAAAAGGACAAAAGGGAATAGGGTTAAGGAAATCTATTCTAAACCTAGGAATGTAGGAAATGATGAACAAATTTAGTGGAATCAAACTAGGCAAGGTCTCACCATCAAGTCGAACAGATCTTAACACGAGCTTAGTGCAATCATCTAAGGTGTATTTCATAGATTTTCAAATTATTACCATCCAACATTGAGGCCATCCAAGTTGATGCATAACAATGGATGGATAATAATCGAAGTTAAGCTTGCATAAATTTACAGTTGACCACGCACGGTGCACTTACAATCAGCAAGAGGCTAGTAGTATGGATTAATAGATTACCCACAAATATACTCAACAATTCATTCATTCAATCTAACAAACATTGAAAGCGAATTCTAATCTAACTTGGAGGAATTGAGAACCTTGAATGCAAGACAACACTTGAAAAACAAAATCACCATCATGTCGAACAATGATTTATATTCAAAAGCTGCAGCATACACCAACAATTCTAAAAAATCTCTTACAAATGAGAGGCAATGAGGTATATATAGAGTCTCATACAAAATGGATGGCCAAGATTAAACTAAAATCAAGGGCCAAGATCATGCCAACAAAACCCCAAAGATGTCCTAATTAGGGTTTACATCAAAAATGGTGCCGCCAACATATGGCCCAATAAAAAGATACCTAGTCATCAAATAGGGAATCTTCTAGAAAATTACATCCTACATCTCTCTCTCTCCTAGCATACTCCAAGAATCTAGCCAATACAAAATCTAACTCCTCCATGTAACTGCTGGGTAAGGTATCCTGTTGTAAATCAATAACGGTCCAATGCATCCGAGCAAGCATCCAAAGTGTTCTCCCAATCTGGCATGTGCCTCTACGAATTATGAAAATGAATCAACAAAGAGACCAAATCATCGATTTGACTTTATTTCAAAGAGTTCAACTGATTGAAATACATGAATTTTCATTTTGTCTCTCAATTCTGCTAAGTATAACCCACTGGCTTCACTGATATCAACCCCCTATAACTCCTCAATTGAGGCAAGGATCTGCGATTGAATATCATAAATAGATCCTTCCATATCTGCACAACTCTTTTGTGCACTCTCATAAGTTGATTTCTTCATTGCCAATGAACAATACTAGCCATGGAAATTGTATCTATCTCCATTGTGCACAATATTCTCCCTGATCAACGTGGACGTAGGAATCTTCTTCAAAACTCTGAGGCGTGGAATAGTCTTCTCCTGAATGGGCCGAAATTCTTCCCAAACTCCCTCCAAATATTGTATCTTGAATATAAGCCTCCTTGTCCTGTCAAAAGCTTGGAAAAAGTGAGTAAGGAAATCAGCTGCCTGTCTTTTCGTATCCTCTATCCATTTCTCCACTTTCGAAAGTGTATCTCTCGCAGCCTCATAATGTGTATGTAGTCCACGATCAATTGCAGTACGGGAAATAAGGATGGGATTCTCACGCCTTATCCCCGCAATGTACTCTCTAAGTCTGATATTCTTTGCTTCGTATTTCTCTCTTTTCTCTATCTCACGGTCTAATCTGGCACTAATTGCCTTGAGGGTATCACCAACCTCCTGAAATTCCTACTCTTTTGTAGTACGGCCACAGGGCAACTAAAGTAATCTGGAAATCCATAGGAGTAGCAACGTCCGCCGTCACATCTCCAATAGGAATAGCCACCTGCGCAATCTGCATCCCTGTCTCATCTCTAGCTATGTGTGACAAAATCTCAGCTTTCCTAGGTTATTTCTCCTTATTGCTCCTAGCTAAGTAGTCATCAATATCATCAATAGGCTATGCCTCTACCATCTTCTTACTTTTCTCCATACTCTCCATCAGCCAATCAGGAATAGCGGCCATCTCCATACCATCATCAAGACACATCTCTCGATCAAGCTCTCTCAATGCCAAGAGAACATCATCGTCATCATCAAGATTATCCCTAGTCAAATCATATACATTCTTTCCCAATCTAACCTCAAAAAGGACAATAGGGGATTCCGGTTGATCATCATCCTCATTAGGTGGAGCAGATGTAGTTGTGGCTTGTAAATCCTGAACATTCTCTAGTAATATCACTGTGTTGGAATATTGCTCGGTCTCTTTGTTCTGTTCTGGCACTTCAATTTCCTTGATTGATGAGACACTGAGGGGTGGTGAAGAAATGACAGACGAAGGAATCATAGTCTTTTGCTTCTTCTTCTTCTTGACCTCCTCAATCTTCTTTCCCCTAGCCTTGACTTCTCCTAGTGTGTTCTTCCTTCATTAGGGAGCTTGACTCTCCTCATCCGCAAGAATCCTGATATCATTGATAGTCCTCTGATCATCCTTGGAAACAGATTCTTCCTGTTTCATCTTTTCATAAGTGAAGGCAACACCCATATCAACTAATTAGTTTATCTGAATATCCACCCATGCTCGGGAGAAACTCAAGACCTCTCTCATCAATACATTCAAATCTATTTCTCCTATTTCTAACCAATTAGGCAATGAAATTGCCCTCTTCATTTCATTCTCATATTGTGGATGCGTATGATCCTTATCATCCAATACTTGATCAGGAATGAGGAGAAGTCCACACTTCCTCATGAAATCTACTGACATTCTGAACCACATTCTTCTTTTCCCTACCTGCTTGTCCATCAAGTTGGCCCAATAATCTTCTATGTCTACCTTGTGTGTGAACTTATCTCCCATGATCCGTCCAACTTTCTTATTTGGATCAAATCTTTCTCTTCTCTTGTATGTTGAATGCAAGCTCTTCAACTGTTGTGCTAGCTGCTAAAGCGGATTGGCAAACCTCCAATGTCTTTCCCAGTGAGATAGGAAATGACATGCCCGTTCTGTGCTTTTCCTTTTGGATAGAATCATACTCCAAAAGTTGTCTCACCACTTCCAACAAGATCATTCTCTCAGTAGGATACCTAGGAAGCCTGTAAGGTTTGGATTGAATTCCATGGATCCTTAGGTATGTGAAAGTGGGAAACTGTAAATACCACGATCCATATTTCTCTATCAGCTTTGTTGCCTCCTTGGACAACCTCCTGTGGAACCCGCCTTGCAACATTTGCGTTATGTACATAGTCAATACATCATTCACTCTCTTATAATCTTCAATTCAATACATGTTCAGCTGTAGATAACACTCATAACTCCTGAATCGTCCTTGTCCATTCCCGACTTCACCTCTACATATCAATCCCTTGTAGGTAACAAATCGTGCAAGCAAATACACCAAGTAGGAAGTCATGGCGAATGACCTAGACCGCTCCACATTCCTCAACTGAAAATCCAAATTGTCACTTATGATTTTAGACAAATTAATTAACGTTCCTTTTAAACAATCTTGGATGACATAGAACATCCATCCATCGTATAACACACTGCCAAGTATACTAACACAACATTATTTATTTATTATGGCAAAACTGTCTTCTACATGCGCCATGGAATTCTATGTGGTTCTAAAGATCTTAAATTGGGCTTGACTATAATGTCCCCAAATTTTCATAAAGTGACTTAATTAAATTAATTAATTAAGTTGTCCAAAAAAATAAATTTATTTCATGAGAACGACTCTAATTGATTAATTTAATTAAAATAAAGTGAAAATAATAAAATAAATATAATACAAAAAGTCACTTTTTTAAATAAAGTTCTCCAAATATGATAAATATTAAAGTCGGCCTAATATTCTAGATGCTTCTGGGAGTTCTTCATAAGGAAACAGGCTGGGTGGAGTGAGGTATGCTTTTGGATTTGATATGTTTATGATTTATGGAAACGGAAACCTTCAGGAGTTGACAGAAGGTTTGGAAGAAACCTGACTCTTCCTACGAGTGGATTTGTGACAAAGTTCACAGCTGAGCCAAAATTGTGAAGTCTTCATTGGAAGACAAATTTGCAATACTAAGGGTTTTGCAGTACTGAGGTATTTTGTATCTTTGTGAATATTGAATTTTGAGTAATTATGGATCAGAGGTGAAATAAGATATTATCTTCATAAGTTTCATAGAAAATAATTGCACTGAGCTACTTGAATATGTTATATCATTTGCAAGGGATCGAATTATATTATTAAGTTGTGGGCTTATTTTACACTTTGGCTGAAGTAAAGGTATGCGATTATGAATGAATTAATCAGTGCTCCGCACTTCCTTAAGTTTTTCCATAAGGATCTAAAATATATTTTTATCGCATGATAAAGAGTACGACATTATTAAGTTTCACCTTTGTCTTCATTCGGTGAGCTTTAATCTTGACATAGTCCAATAATTAAAATTTTGAAAGGGATTTATTATGGGAGGGTTTGGTTTACAGCTTATCTTCATATTGCAAACTCTATGTCAAAACATGAACAGTCACAGTTCTCATCGCCTGGCTTATCATCGACTCATCAACTGGATCTAGTGGCGAATGTATCTAGACAGCAGCAATTGTTATTATTAAATTGTGGGTCATTTCTGCCATCGAGTTGATTGGAAGGACTGAATTGAAACTCCCCTGCAGCACACCTGCTAGTCGAGCTTATTATTGACCATTAATGAAGCGGCTACAATATCCAGGAACTGTGTTGCCAATCTAGCTGTGGTTTCGGTATTAGTTTGTGGCTGAGGATAAGCAGAGTACTGCTCTGGATGGGTGTGAATAATTGAGGAGAGTCAAGCACCTTATTGCTCAGTAATGATAAAGCATAACGGTAGCAGCTAATATAGTCTTATTCTGTCAGTGATTTCCCTCTCTACTGAGCATTGTTTGTATTAATGTTAGTGCCTTTGAACGCTACACATTAATCATCCTTTATAAGGACAATCTCTGTCATGAATATTTATGAGCCTCATTGCTGCTGCAGTTAAAAGGCAAGTCATAATATTTCTAATTTTCAATGTATGATTAACCTTCTGTTCACCTTATACATTGAATGCCATCGTTATAACTATTAGTATTATTGAATGTCTCAAACAATAAAATCTGCAACCTGAAACTAGTATAGTAGCATAATTGAAATTGTGGCAAACCAGATCTGTGTGTGTAATTTGAAGGAAATATTTTAAGGATCTTTTCAATGTGGTCATAATTCATGTGAAGCAAAGACCATCAGAGTGTTTGAAGACTCTTACCACCTGCAATGGGGATAACATCACTTCATGATGCCCAGGGATGGCTTGTTTGACATCTTTGCTTGCATGTGTAGTCAGAATGTTAAAGGCACCTCCCAAACAACCTTCAGTCAACTGTTTATTGAATGCAGATACAGCCTACAGTGCTGCTTTCTAAAGTCGTGGATTGATAAGTGCTTTCACTGCTTTGCTTTAACTAGCATTTTTCACCAATTGCCAAAATGTAGTGGCCAAAAATGTTGAGACATGGACCAGCTAGGACTCGAACCTAGGACCTTCCATACGCTGCTGGAGTGCTCTACCACTGAGCTACTGGCCCCTCTTCGACCAGTCCATCGTCGGTCCGGGTGTGGCTTATTTCCAACACCAACAAAAAATGCCTCCAACAACATGTTGTCATGCACATGAAATCTCCTTAAGGCCACCTTGCAGATCTGTCTCAGTTGTATGGCCATGACATTTGCGTTGCAAGGGCATACAAACCCTTGGGAAATATATGCAATATATCCATGCCAAACCCAAAGCTATCATACGAAAGGAGATGAATCAGAGTTCTAACTTTGTTTTGTGCGAGAAGGAGAACCAACTAGACATACTGTTGTAAGATTTCTCATCTAATCAAAGTAGTGGAATTTCCCAGGTATGTTGATTGCTCAATACGCCATCTGCCTCCAATTGATCACGTGTGATATTTGCTAGATGATCTGAGGTGCCATTTGCTCCTTGATTGTTGGATAGATACATTATCCATACCATCCAGAATAGTCCATATGAATTCGACAATCTTAACTTCTAATTTGTTATCTTTTGATTAAAAGCTACATGTATGCATATCTAGGAATCGTCTTCCATGTGAATATTAATTAATCATTTTTCTTGACACAAATTGATTCCTACGAGAGCTTGGAACTTTACCTCATTGTTAGCAACATCCAATTGTTTTTTTGATAGGGCCCAAACCAATTCCCCTTTTCATCTTTTATGATGCACCCCATGCCAAACTTACCTAGGTTTCCCCTAGCCAACCATCAAAGTTGAATTTAAGCTAGCCAAGTGGGGGTAGGCACCATTTTATCATGCAGTGCTTTATCTTTTTTAATGGAATAAGGGCTACCACCAATATACCAAAGGTTATATGATGAAAGTGTGTCCTATTAACCAACCCCTTAAATTGTTTTAAATATAGGGAATCATAAAAGCATATCAGACATTGGATGAATATGTGATATATACATTAGTATGAGCCAAAGACAAGACTGCATGAGTGGTTATAATAATACATTGTATATGCATAAGAGTTATTATAAAAAGAAAGGGACGGTGAAGATACAATAATATGAAAGTTCTTCTTATGTCTACATTTATACAAACTTGTTCCAACTCTAAGTTTCCTAAAATATGAATGATGCTTTAAGGGGTTTTTTATCCTAAAAGGTTTTCCCCATGGATCTGTGGCATAATGTATTATCTTTGTGCATTCTGTGATTTTCATTTCATTTACTCTCTGTTTCATATTGAATGATGCTTAAAGATCTTCTTTCCTGGCATTCTTCCAATAATTTCCACATTACCTAAGGCATTTACAATAACTTAATTAGAATTCTTTCTCATGAATTTGTTTCATACTTTCCCTGGTGATGGGTTCACTAGTGAGACTCAAAACATCAAACTTAAATTGATATCTCAATTTTTCCCACATATTTTTATATACTCCATAATATATTTCAAAATAACCATACACAAGCAACAAACTCCAAGAGAATATGTAAACACCAAGAATAATATAATAAGTCCTTACCTTAAACGTCGCCAATTTCGTTGGTTTGATCGTAATTGAACCTAACAGATTATGAATACCAATCTAAATTAATAGAAGTATAAAGCATATCTCGAAAGATATTGGGTAAAAAATCAAATTAGATATAATTGTCATGCAAAATCCTATCAGTTAACTTGCAATTAATGTCTACTTTCTCTTTTAACCTGATTATTTGTCCATTAATATATTGCATACTTTAGAATCTTAGATAGTTCTACCATAAATTACATATTCAAAATGATAAGACATGATCTGGAATTTCATTTATACGCCAAGCCAGAAGTACAAATTGTTCTTTTAAATACTTCAATCATGCTAACATTATCTACAACAGCTTATATGAATGCAGGAAAAACATAAAAGATGAAAATACCATTACCTTAATATAGTGACTAGGTCAAATGAGAGAATTCAGGTAAGTATTTCTCAATCTAGCTAGCCCATATTTTTTACTTTGACTAATATGGTGGCTGGTGAATAGACTAATAAGTCATGGGAGGAGCTCAATGGTTTATTTGGCATGGGAATAACATTGGTGCCCTATACCCTAACCAGTCATTAAATTGGTGAATCAATGCTACCAGCAGACCAATAATGCTTTTTAAGTTAATACATATGATGTTAAAGATATTGTGATTCAAGGATAGAACTCTTAAATATTTTATAGTACCATAGTTCCCTGAAAAAATCTTGTGGGAAGGTAATTAAGAATTGGGAAGTAACAGATGCTACTCATATCATTCTCATGGAAATGGATTACTTTATGGTTCAGTTTACTAGTGAAAAGGAATCTGACAAGCTTTGATCCTACAAACCAATTACATCCACTGTATCCTATTGTCTACGTTTGTCTGCTATAACCCTAGAATTTTGGAATGGAATTTCATTGGAGCAAAATTGGTACTGTGTTGGGTGAATATGCCTGGCTCTTGATCCTATTACATGCCAAGGCATGCTATGTATCACTTTTAAATTGAAGAAGTTGCCGACTGTAATTCATCTAAAGCTTACAGGTTCATATGGGTAGATCTTAAATTACAACAATTTTCTGTGAGGTTGCACATTGCTTGCTTGTGGTCATTCAGTTCAGCTTTTGTTCAACAGCTCTGGAAGCCTCTAATCCAATCAACGAGGAGTGGCATCTTGATCTTCACTTAAGGCTGCAAATAGAAATTCTGTCCCAAATGAGGAACACGTGAAGTTTAAACGGAGCATTTATTTTCAGATGATCACTGAAAATTTTACACATTAATTGAGAAGGGGGTTCTGCAAACATAATACTCTCATACCTTATCATTGTATCATCACATATCAATCATCACAAAATTTCTTCACCCAATGATTTCAAATTTTCAACAAATAACATTTAAATTATTTGAGACTAATCCTCCACCAGCTCAGCCTTCTTATTAGAACATTAATTTTCCATTGCCTTCCGAGATTGTTATGATCCTAGTTTACATTTAGTGTGAAGTTTACTTTTTTGTTATTTCTTGTAGAACATGTATTTAGAATATAATTCAGACAAAAGAACATCTATTTGCAATGTGAATGTCATAGGAATTATAAACAAACTTGTCATAGAGATTGTAAAGTTGTCTATGGGAATTTCGCCATGGTGAATATAAAGAGTAAAGAGGTCATCACAAAGCATCTTAGGTATCAAATGAAGTTATAATCTATTGAGAAAGTTGCAAAGCATGGTAGGTGTCAAAGATACCTTCAGACCCACCAGCAGCAAGGCCTGAAGTGGTTAGTTGAGATGATAAGCCAAAAAAGGAAAATAGTAGAACCAGCATCACTGGACATTATGGCAATCTCCTCTTTGCTCAAGGGACCTCCAGCAAAGAAGGCAAAGAGCCAAAACATGTTCAGAAGAGATAAATAAGGGAAAACGTTTTCCTCAAACAGCCATGCCTCCAGCAAATGTGAAAAGTTGGAAACCCAAGATGTCCAGCCAACAAATTATAGTCACAAAAACTCCTTTGGGTAAGGGATCTAGAAAATTATATATTAATTGATTGGATATTACAACTTCAGTAAAAGAAAGGATACGGAAGGGTCCAAAGAACAAGACTGAGTTAAAAGAGCAGATTAGATAGTTGAAAGCTTAAATAGAGAAATTGGTCCATGATCGATCTGATTCCAAGCAATTCTTCAGTTCAACCAGGTATCAGAGATTCTACATGTCTGCAGCTCAATAAGATTGCCTTATAGAACACGACTATGGAATCTTGGATTGAAAAATAATCGGTAAGGATGATAAATTAATTGACAATTCCATGGAGCAAGGTAGTAGATTTGAATTAATTGACAATTCCATGGAGCAAGGTAGTAGATTTGACACCCAAAAGGATGTGATTGAGCAGTCATAGAAGGAGATGGAGGTAAAACAAAAAGATGGGCAAGAGACATTCTAAAATTGAAAATACACGGCAGAGGTTGAATCGGATATTTTAATAACCCTTGGCATTCTTCCCACTCACCAGGCACATTATTCTTTTGACTGATATGAATCTGCCAGGTTCTTTGTCAAGATGGCACAAGTTTTTGTAAATTCTATGAAAGAAATGATTAGTAAATTGGAATGGATGAAATATGAAATTAATTCATTCCTAGATACCATTCCCTATTCTCCAAAAGACACAGAAGGCAACATGAGGAAGAAAGGCAATTTGGAAAAAGACTCCCTTAAACATGTGAAGGAAGAGATGGCAAGTCTGACGAAATTTGGTGAAGAGATGATAGATGAACTAATGGAATTCCTGTATAACATTGAGTTTGAGGAACAGAAGCAGCATAAGTATGAAAATTTCATTATTGAAATGACAAAGTACTCAAAATCCATAAATCAAGGTTCCACAAAATTGTTTTATCAGACCAAAACGAGTGAAGGCTCAAGTAAAGATATTCAAGGAATAAAAATTGACAAGAAGTGATTAACAGGAGTTCAATTCAACTTAAGAGCAGCCAACCATAGTCCTCTTAGTGATTGCCATTTTTGCAAGTCATTTTTAAACTTCTAAAATAGAATCACCTTTATTTAGAGCACTACTAGTTTATTTTGGGTGAAACCATTTTATATTTTTGGATAATTCTAGAATAGGTTGTAATTTATTTTAACAGAACTTATTTTTACAAGATAATCTTTATCCTATGGATGAGCTTTATTCAAAACTATTTTTAATTTTCTTGCAATTTTTATTTTTGAAGCAATTTTACATTTAGAGGACATCCAATTGTGCAAAGTGATTCTTTGAAATCTTACATATATGGGTTTTGCACTAGAGGAACTAACAGTAAATTTTGGAAGACTTCGGGCAATTTGTATTGTTTAAGCTGTGTGTGAGATGAGATTGTTATCTTATTTGCAATTTTGTCATAATTATCGAGTTTTTTGTATTAAGGATTTCATTGATTTAGTGCAAATTACTGATACTGCAGGCTTTCTATTGTGATTGTAGTCATTCAGGTGCTTGTAGATTTGTAGACAACATTCAAATATTTAACTTATGAGATTTTATGTTGTGTGTGTATAATCAAAACAGTCAATTCAGCTCTTGCATGCACATGCTTTTTGGTGTTTGTGTGTGTGCGCGCGTGTGTGTGCGCGTGTGTGTGTGTGCACGCGCACGTGTGCACACATCCATGTGTTCTAAAAGGTTAACTTTTCCGTGGAGTCATAAACATATAAAATATTTCACTTGTCTGTGCAATAACTGATTAATCTTGTGCTCATTCCTTAGGAAAAAAATAGATGTACCAGATTGTTTTCTAGTACATGCTAAAACTCCCCAAAAGCTGTAAAATTCCTTAACTGAATTTATTTGCAAGGAAAAGAAATATCACAGGTCAAGCAAAAGATTGCTAATAAAACATAAAGATATTGAATCTTTGAATTTCTGGAAATTTCATCACACCGTTCTGTTTTAATTGCATCCTTCCTCTTGCTTAATTCACAACAAATTTATACTTGTTCGATATAATAGGGGAATGATTATTGATCATTTCAAATAATGTTCCTAATTCTGCAAATGAAAGGCAATGAATATGCAGTTTGCAACTGGTAAAGATTTTAATATTTGTGCACCTAAAGCGTTCACAGCCAAGTTGGCAATTCGGTGTTGACTCAAATTATTATACTGAAACGGCTCTTTCCGGAAACACCGTTATAGGTCAAGCAAAAGATTACTAATAAAACATAAAGATATTGAATCTTTGAACTTCTGGAAATTTCATCACACCGTTCTGTTTTAATTGCATCCTTCCTCTTGCTTCGATTCCGCCATGGATATAATAGCAATAGGAAAATCCCAATAGGCCAATTATTATTGACGAAAGGAATACTGTAAAATTCCTGACTATGACTGACTGCAGTTAGATGTTCCCTTCCAGTTTATTTAGTAATTGTTTACCAGTTTGATCATTAAAGTCCAAGAATGTAGTTCAGAAATTGTAACCCGTACTGTACTCTAATTGATTTCAGGTTTAAAGCAATTTCAAACAACATTTCATAGCATTCAATATCTTAAAAAGTGGTGCACCTGTTGAAGTTGCAGTGGATGCCTACCACGTGACTATCTGCTTTCTACCTCATGGAGCAATAGTTCGGCTGGAACACTCCTTCGCAGTTCTACCAACTAATACAATTAGAATATCACGGCACAACAATCTTTATGAGAGCATAGAATGCCCGATATTAACTCCATAGTCGGGTTGGCAGGATGAGAAACTACCGTGTTGGCTGGACGTGGTCACCCCCGACAATTCCACTCTGCTACACTTCCGCAAATACCACTGTCGAACCATTACTGATGTCACTTCCGCTCGTTCCCTGCTCTTCGTGAACTCCAAACCGGACGGAGATACTTCCGATGTCACCACTGTCTATAATGTGAAACAACGAAACTGCTCGTATTTATTCCTTACCCGATATCGGGTTGCCTTACGCGATGGGTAGGATGTGAGTTTTGTCCATGGTAATCTTTGTGCAGATGCTTCTGGGTTCTATTCCCGATTTGTATGAATAATACAAGTGTCAATGCTTTCAACGACCCGCACGCTGTAAACTTTGCATTGTTTCAAAATTCCACTAGGCCCGTGCCGCAGGCAAAAGGAATTCCCTTCAATGTTTGATGTCTCACTGAGAACCAATCCTCACTCTAAACTTCGTATACAAGTGTCAATGCTTTCAACGACCCGCACGCTGTAAACTTTGCATTGTTTCAAAATTCCACTAGGCCCGTGCCGCAGGCAAAAGGAATTCCCTTCAATGTTTGATGTCTCACTGAGAACCAATCCTCACTCTAAACTTCGTATATCCTCCTCCTCCCAGATGTCCATCTTTATATCCACTCGTTTTTGAGAATTCCCGTAGAATTCCCGTAAGAATTCCCGTATTCATTAATAATAGCAAAGATTAACTATTAAGAACATTAATTAGTTTATATCAGCGAAAGAGCACTTAATATAAAGTAATTAATACCTTTATACCTTTGATTATTTATTATTTTCACGGGGACATGACAAATACTCTGTATTTCTTACTGGAAACTACAGAGATGAATATGAACTCTCTTCCAGTTATTAAATCTAATGATATTTTCCGCTGCCCCATTTCCAACAGTGCCTCCATTTAAATATGAATTTAGAAAGGAATCCGTTCCGTCCTGAAACTGTTTGGAAACCAACCTGAAACTTATTCCATTTCAAAAATAAACAATAGTTTATTGGCTTATTAATTAGTTTATGATAGTGAAGAAATACTAATATAAAATAATTAACCTGAGAATAATTTATTTAATTATTAATTAATTTATATTAATGTAATGGATAATTAATATAATATTCTAGTTGAACTTAAACTAGAATTTATTAGGGGACATTACAAAAGCAAACTACATACATGTCAAAATTGTTTGTCCATAAACTACTTTTCATGGGTTTAAGATTTTATTTTTACAAGGGATCTCCTCCTCTAATTTGAAGAAAGGTTCTACTGTACACACCGTCCTGTTGTGTTGCCCTAGAAAGAACAAATTAAAACACTAACACTCACACAATGGTATCAAGGCTGTAAATTTGAAACCTTAAGATTTGATTTAAATCTTTCAGCTCTAGTTTGAATTCCAAATGCTAGTAAAAACTTCTCCCAGGTAAGAAAAAGTTTTTTGATAGGAATAACTATGGTGTTTGTGAATGCTCAAAATTGCATGGGCTAACATGGTAGTGTTGTGACCATTTCACACATCGCCCCATCGCAAATGGGGACCCCCTCTTTTTGCTTGTTTTTCGTTCGTTTTCGCTTTCGTTTTTAGGATTTTGTTAGTCAGTTAGTCGTCTGGATTTAGGGTCAAGCCTTAGGGTTTTAAATTTTGTCTTTTCAGGCCAGAATCCAGTCGTTTTTGAGAGTTTTTTTGAGTTTCCTTTTCTAGGATGCAAATTTTGAATGAAATAAATTCGCCAGAATGGTCTAATTTTCAATTGGAATGTTGATGCAGAGCTTTAATTTGTCTAAGTGTTGAAAGTGAAATGTGAATTTTTCTCCGATTGAATATTTTTGACCAAATTTTGACCTTTTTGATTTTTGATCCTAGGCATTTCAAATGATTTGTTTTCGCCTTGTGAAGTGATAAAATGTGTAAAATCATGATATTTTGGCCTGTAGGAGCAAAATCGGTCCTGTCCCTCAGTGAAGGACGAGAGCTCGTCTCAAATATCTTACTATTCCTGCAGGGTCAAGATGAATTACGAATTGGAAATGATAGAGAGAGGCGAGATCTTTCCATTGAATATAAATTGAAGATTTTCATGAGCACAGAAATGCCTCCAGGAGAAAAATCGCTCCTGTCCCTCAGTGAAGGACCGGAGCTATAAATTCAATTTTGCCTTGTCCTTGCGAGATTTCGATGACTTGATAATTTGAAAGGGTCCAAAGGAAGATGCTTTACCAAATGAATATAATTTGAGATGCAAAAATGAAGGAGAATGACCTAGAATGACCAAATCGCTCCTGTCCCTCTCCAAGGGACCAGGGCGAAGTACCTTGTAGCTCTCGTCCCTCTCCTAGGGACCAGAGCGATATCCTTCATTAGGCAAAATCCAGGCAAAAACCAAGGCAAGTTTACGTTCAAAAGCAAGAGAAAACATGAGATGAACGCGTTGAATACAAATTGAAGATTTTTTTAGACGTCCACAAGAGTGCTAAGACCCAGTTCGCTCCTGTCCCTCAGGAAGGGACCAGAGTGATTTTTGGTATAAATGATTTTCCGACCAAGCTCAGGACAATGGCAGGCACATCCAGTCTTCCTATGATAGAGAAAGCAAAACAATAAGGTTGGATTGGAATGAGCCCGAGGTCGTGGATTTAGATGATTCGATGGCACCAGTCTTGTCTTGCACTCGCAGATGGGTAGACGTTCAGCATCAGAAGTTGAGAGAACAAGGCATAGCTATGTCTTTTACTTTGGAAGAGAAACCAGCCGAAGGTGGAGCAAGTGTGAGTGAAGGCAATCCTAATCCTAGGAATTCAGGTGAAGGTAACTTTCGATGTGCCAATGAGGGCAATCTCCATTCGAGAGGTTCAAAGAGAAAGGAAAGATCAGAAAAGAAAGAGCCTTCCAAGAAAAAGCAAGGTGCCAACAAAGATCAAACACCAGGTACTTCTTCCAAACCAGAGGATAGAACAATTCGAGTGGAAGAATCCATGGAGTCGATGGTACAGAATGACAGGCAAGAGGAAGGACGGGCACAGCATGTTTCGTCGGATGGATCTCTCCAAGACTATGATTTAGATGATGATAATGAAATGACATCTCCTCCCAAAGAAGAAGAAATAGTACATAAAGAAATTCAAGTTCAAGAGACAAGATCGAATATCCCAGATTGGTTGAAGGAAAGATTAACTAGGGTGATCGTAGTTGAGGACGAGGACAATGCAATTGATTTAGAGAGCCTTGTTGGACGTTCACATGTGATAACAGAGAAGAAGAAGGCTACAAAGATGTCCAAGATGATTCGAGATGAGACTGGATCCAGAAAACTGCAGATAGCTACACCGACAGCAGATAAATATGAGGGTGAGATCCTAGCAGAGGACTATCATATACAGACTATTGAGTTAGGACCGTCCACAGCAGAGCAGACAATGGATGATGCTACCGACACATTTGAAGCATTGAAAGACAAGCTTAGAGAAGAAGTGGAAAGGAATAGAAAGCTTGAGAGAGAGGTCGGTGCATGGAGAACATATTTCAGTCACATCAATGAACCTTTGGGACGTCAGGATCCAGTTAGATCACCAGTGCAAGCATTGCCCCTTCAATCAATCAATGAAGCAGAGAGATTCAGGAACCTGGTCCAGCGTACATGTAGTTGGATGGATAGATCTCATACAGTGGCCATAGAGTTTGTTACAAGGATGTCGAAGATCACTCATCAGGCTATCCAAGTTCTTGAGATAATCCACAGATTGATGGTAACAGTAGCTGCATTTGCCCATACCAAGGACGTTACCATCCCTGTCTTGAAAGTTATAAGACACACATCCAGAAGAATTTTAGCGCAGGAGAGGATCTTAGAAGGTGATTCTCACAGTTTGTTTCAGTGGTCAACCTTACTCCATATAAAGAGTGTTCTCTTCGAGGACATCGGTGTTAGATGTGGCCAAGTTGAGGAGGTGATCAATCCGATCCAGGACAGAGTATTTGAGGTACTTCGTACCATTCTTGGCAGAAGGATCGAGGTCGAGACAGATGTGGATATGCAAGAATTTGAGGATAGAATCAAGATCATCTTTCGCAAGGACGCAGATGTTACAGATGAGCAGTATGATCAGATGTATGCTACCATGCTCCTGATTGATAGAACGAAGGAACTTGAACCTACTTGGGACGCAGCTCTTCTAGATGCATTCGATCAGGTTATCCACTTAGAAGAGAGTATCAAGAATCTTCCCGAGATTCCAATCACAGAAATCGAAGGAATCGTGACAAAATTCATTGCATATGCTAAGAAAGAGAATTGTAAAGGGAATAGGATTCTAGATGAAAGGTTGTTACAGATGACATGACATCTTATTTCTCATTGGTTGATACCTCCTAGGTTTTTGTGCCGAATTTAATATTTGGCTATGTATTTAATATTGTTCAGTAAAAAGGAGGTCATTTGTAACAAACCCTAATTAGGGTTTAGGTGTCATGATCTTGTCCATTGATTTGTTTTCAATCTGGACCTTTCATTGTAACTGGGGATGCTATTTATACCCCTATTTTTCATTTCATTTGGTAATAGTCAGATAATAGTCAATAGAGCAAGAGTCAATAGTTGATGTAAGAGAGATTAGAGTTAGAAGCAATTTTTATTTTGTAGCAAGATTGAGCCTTGAAGAGAGAAATTCAAGCAATTGTTGTACATGATGACTTGGAAATCAATAAAATATTGAAGTTATGGTGTTTTGTTGCAAATTTCTTGAGTTATCTTCATGGTTGTTTGGCGTACTTGAATCATGCTCAATCGAAGTAGATTGTTAATTTGAAAGACTAAGTGTGAGATTTGATATTTGGTAGGATTCGCAATCCAAACCACTAGCTTCTTGCTGATTGTAGGAAAGCCTTGCGTGGTCGACTGGAGAACACTTTGAGTCCTTAATCTTCAATTATCATTGTGTCTTGGATATGTACCTTCGTAGTAGTATCCTTGGTCTTTGATGCATTGAATACCATCATATTACCTTAGAAGATCGCACTAATTTCAATTGAGTTGTTATCTGATGGCAAAATTGAAGTTGGTTGAGTCTTGCCAAATCTCGTCCATGCTAAGTCATTCATAGGGTTAGGCTAGATTAGACCTCTTAAAACCCTATCTTTTGCTTTTTTTTTGAAAGTTCCTTTTAGTTTAGTAAAATCTTCGAGCTTTGAATACGTAAGACCCCTTGGAGGAAACAGCAAATCACATCATACCACTAAAAAAGCTTGTCCACACGTGGAGACCCCACTAAAAGAACCTTGGAGTCCACCTAACTGATCCTTTTTGCAGATCTTCAGCAGTTAGAGACTATTTTCTCAAGAGAGGATAAGATGCCTATTGGTATTTTATTCTGTGTATGATTGTGTATAAAATACACGTCAACAGAATTGGCACTAGAAGGAGGGCTCTTAGTCTCCGAAGTTCGAAGTCCGAAGATTTTGAAAAGAGAAAAAACATTGCAAACATGATCATGAAGTACGATGGTGTTGCCGAATGAAGGACTGAATCAAGTAGTGCAACCCAATTTGCGAGTAAGCAATACCCAAGAAGACATCATTTCCGAATTGAATCAAGTAGCTTGGAATGCAAGGAGAAGTCAAGTTGAATATAGCAGAGTCAGAATCATCTTGGAGCAAGAGGAAGATATAGCCGAAGAACATCAAAGGGTCATAGCTAGAAATCTTCGCAACCAAAGGAACCCACAATAATCCTTGCAAGACTTCACGCTGGATCGCATTGGTTCTTTCTCGCCCGAGAAGCATCAAAGGTTGTTGAGGTCCACACCAGGCGTCAAGAATCTAAGCGAACTTCAGTTTACTTCCAAAGCAAAGCGAGCTAAAAGAGAGGACACTCCCAAAGAGTTCAAACTAAGATTGGAAGGATCTCCTGAGTCATCTCAAGTTCTTCAAGAACAAGTTCAAGCGGCGATCTAATCTAGTATCCAGGCAATTTCACAAACAAAGAGTCAAGCTAGTTCATCAAGTTCAGCTTCAAAGAGTACAATGGCTCAATGTGTTCCACCCCCCCCTCCTCCTCCTCATATACTTAATGGTGCGACGTGGCTAGTCAACAATCCATCACCGTTGGAATTTGCAATTTACCATGATATGCCGAAGAATCCAGAACACTTTTGTTCCAAGTTCAATGTCAGTGATTTCCATCGCACGGCAGAGGATCACATCAAGATGTTCGAGGACCTTCTTCGTAACAGAAAAATTTAATATGGAGATGTGGCATGTAGGCTTTTTCCCTACTCATTGGGAGAAGAGGCATACTTTTGGTTTATTCACTTGCCTACAGGATCCATCAGGACTTGGGACGCGATGAAAGACGCATTCATTGCTAAATTTGGCATCCCAACTACACCAGCAGAGTTATATAGACAATTTGTTGAGGTTCGAAGGAGAGAGCATGAACCTATTACTTCCTTCAACAACAGATTTCATCGCGCATACACGATGCTACGTCCTCCTTATCTTATTGCAGATCCAAGAGAGATTTACTATGGAGCCTTAGATCATCTCACAGCTATGTTTGTAAGGACACATCCGACTCCGAATGATCTAAATGCGGCCTATGCAAAGGCCATTGAAGTGAGTAAGCACATGGGTCAGAACATCACTGGACCACTACTACATATGGGACCCGTCGCAGCACCTAACCAGATGCAGGCAGTTGGCACGGCTTTGGCCAACCAAACTCCAGTCATGAATCCAATCCCACAAGCAACTTATCCAAGCGTACAGCCGGCAAATCAGTTGGTTCTTCACCCAGGAGCTCCAATTTCTCAAGCCCCACCCGCTCAACCTGTGTACCTGCAAAATGCCACAAATTCGTCAAGGACACAAGAAGAGAAAGATGAAATGAAAGAGTTGATCGAACAAGTCAAGAAGTTATCAACAGAGGTCACCCATTTGAGGAACCAGAATAATCAACTCCAGAGCATGCAAAGGATCAATCACAACCAAAATTTCCAAGGAAACAATAACCAAGGATTTAGAAACAATTATCAAGGAAATAACAATCCAGGCTTCCAGAGAAGACCATGGAATACAGCTCCAAACAATGGAAATGTGGTGACGCCTTTGGACAATCCACCAAATGCGCAAAGTCAAGAGAACCCCTCTTCAAGCAAAGTGTTTTTAGCCGAAGCAGCCTTGTCCAGTTGGTGCAGACTTCACAACACGAACCAACATTCCGAGTTGCAGTGTCCTGAGTTCAAAATTGCAGCTGACATTTTCCAACAAGAGATGCGTACCACCAATCCACCTGAAAATCCTCCCACCACAGGGTACGAAATTGTTCCAACCACGCAGTATGGTCAAGCCATGATCGTTGAAACCTGCAGATATTCACAAGAAGAAATTAGTCAAGTGCAAAATGGGAGATTTCCTCCAGAATCGGCCAATGGACCGATGGTACCACCAGGATCCCAGTTTCCGCCAGCATCTGCAAATGGACCTGTAGGAGATTCAGAATACTATTTCCCACCATTGAACGACAGTGTCCTAGTGGAAGGAATAAAGGAAGTGTTTCATCAATCGTCAGGAGGAGTGAACCAAAGAGTTTATCATAGGAATCAGAGGAATCCTGAACCACTAACTACATCGATTCCTCCAAACAATTTCTCAACTCCGCCAGATCCCCAAGCCAGCAACGTTCCAGAGTACCCGCAGAACACTCAAGAATACAGACAAAGAAATATTACACCTCCCGCGGGAAATGAAATGAAGAGATTGGCCGCCTTAGTGTTAGATGAACTTAAGAAAGTCAAGGTAAGTCTACCACTCTATGAATTGCTTAAAGTGTCAGAAATCAAAGATGCGGTGATTAATAGTTTAAGTGAATCTAGTACAACGAGGTCAAATGTTCAAGCCACTATCAATGTGACCCAAGAGGAAGGCAACTCCCAAGAACAATCCGAACAAAATGAGTGCATGGTTCAAACTATGACCTTCCCAGCTAAAAAGGAAGATATGTTGGAAGGGAAAGTATTACTCAAAAGAGGCGAGACCAAGAAAGCTCAGCCTACAGTCAAAGAGAACCTCACCACTAACTTGGTTCTTCCCGAGAAGGAAGTCGCAATCAAGAAAGATGTGATTAAGAAAGGAAAATCTACAAGCAAAGCCAGTCAATCGAAGGAGGAGAACCCAGCTAAGGATGATCATTCGAAGATTAATCAAGTCAAACATCAAGAATTAAGTGAGGAAACTTCAGTCCCTGCTCAAGGAAAGGACGAACCAGCCCCGTTCCTGCTTTCAGTCAGGATATTTGGAAAATTATTACACAATTGCCTTTATGATTCCGGAGCCTCAAGCAACGTCATGCCCCTGGTTGTTTGTCAAAGACTTGGAATAACTCCCGTACCTACTAAGAGGAAGGTCACTCAGCTTGACAAGACAGAAGTTCCAGTCATGGGAGAATTGAACAACATTCACATGCAATTGGCCGCGGATCCAAGAGTTCAGAATTTCATAGATATATCAGTAGTGGATATTCCAGATTCATATGGGATGCTCCTAAGTCGAGATTGGTCCCGAAAATTGAATGGATATGTGTCGACCGATTTCGCACACATGTGGCTACCATGGAGAGGAGTTCCGAACCAGATTAAGATTGATAGCACTCCAAGGTTGAGGTTGATGATAACTGAATATGGAGAGGACAATGAAGTCCTATTTTTAGAGTCCGACCTAGGAACATATAAACCCAAAGTGGAGGAAATCTTGATGATACAAGATGTGCAAGATGAAGATACCCAGCAAGAAGTCATGGAATCAACTGAGATCGTCATTGAAAGCGATCAAGGATCCGATCAAGAAGACGAAGGCATGTTTGAAAACTTCAGGAGGTTCGTACAAAGAAACATCCAACAAAGTGTGCAACTTGGCAACCTAACATCCGTCCGAGATCTGCTTCTTCCGAATTGGTGTAGAATTCACAATGCCGTCCACTCAGAATTATCTTGTGCTTTATGCCAGACCGCATTGGAACAAGTAAACAAAAGAGTCCCACAGACACTACTTATAGAAGAAATTCAAGATTCAGAAGATGAGAGCTCTACAGAAAACGAAGTCTTATCCGATACATCATCTGAAAGTCAAGAAAGTCCAGAAATAGAAAATCAAGAAAATCAAATATGGACATTAAGGTTCGACGGATCTAAATCCAAACAAGGATCTGGAGCTGGTTATGAATTGATCAGTCCAAAAGGAGAAACATACCTTGCCGCTCACAGATTGCAGTTCCCTTGCACTAACAACGTAGCAGAATATGAATCCTTGGTTCATGGATTACTATTAGCCATCCAAAAGGGGTCGAAGATACTGCAAGTATATGGAGATTCAGAAATTGCAATAAGGCAAATCAGGAAGCAATATGTTTGCCATGACAAAAGATTAACCAAGTACAGGAATCGAGTCTGGGATCTAATTGAAAGTTTCGATGCTTTCAATATCAATTCAATTTATAGACATCAGAATCAAGTGGCCAATTCACTTGCACAGGCCGCCAGTTCACTGATACCATTAGCAATGGATGGATTGAAGAAGTTTACAATCGAGTTAATATCAGTTCCTTCAGTCCCAGACAACATTACCAATTTCCAAGTGTTCGAAGATGACAAGCATATTCTAGACTTCCTAACCAACACAGACATCTTCTTAACACAGATCATAGATGAAGATGAAGTGGGTGAAGCTGAGTTCGATGCTGAAGGAGTCCTGAACTTAAAGACAAACACTATTCCAAAAGGAATGGTGGAATTAGAAAGGATTTTGATCCTGACAAGTTGAAAGAAAAGAAAAATCACAGCGTAGAAGGCAATATGTGTGATACAGTCAATCTAGGTGATGAAACACAAGTTAAGAATGTCTTCATTGGAAAGTCCTGCACAGCGACTGAAAAGGATGGAATCCTAAAGAACATGAGGGACTTCCCGGATGTCATCGCATGGAGCTATGAAGATCTTAAGACCTACGACACTGCAATTATCACTCACACAATCCCGTTGAAACCAGGAAGCAAGCCATTCAGGCAAAGACAAAGACCCGTCAATCCTTTGTTGGAACCACTGATATACCAAGAGGTGAAGAAGTTGCTCACAGCTAAAATCATCTTCCCAGTAAGACACTCGACGTGGGTCGCCAACCTGGTGCCTGTTAGAAAGAAAAATGGAGAGATAAGATTGTGTGTTGATTTCAGAAATCTCAACAGAGCATCAGAGAAAGATAACTATCCGCTACCATCATTAGATGAAGTGTTGCAGATCGTCAATGGTTCGCAGATGATGTCCTTTCTAGATGGATATTCAGGATACAATCAAGTCCTAGTCGAACCTGAAGATCGACTGAAGACTGCTTTCACCACCAAATGGGGGACGTTTGCTTATAAAAGAATGCCTTTTGGACTTATAAATGTCGGGGCCACATTCCAGAGAGCTATGGATATCGCTTTCAGAGATTTAATTGGTAAGTGCATTATTATATATATGGATGATATCACAGTTTTCTCCAGGCAGAGAGAAGATCATGTGGACGATTTGAGGAAAGTTTTCCAAAGATGCAGAAGATACGGTGTCTCCCTCAATCCCAAGAAGTGCATATTTGGAGTCACAGAAGGAAAGCTTTTAGGACATGTTATTTCAGAGAAAGGAATATCTATTGATCCTGAAAGGGTAAAAGCCATATCTACTATCAATCTGCCAGCAAGCAAGAAAGAGCTTAAGTCATTTTTCGGCAAGATCAACTTCGTCCGAAAGTTCATTACCGGATTTGCCGAGATTGTCAGACCACTGAATGAAATGTTAAAGAAAGATGCAAAGGTTGAATGGACTCCACAAGCCAAAAGGGCGTTTGAAGAAATAAAGACCGCAATTTCAGAAGCTCTAGTGTTGATCAGTCCTGATTATCTCAAGCCATTCTATCTATATTCCTTTGCTTCCGATTACACCTGTGCCGCCATTCTCACCCAGAGAAGTGAAGAGAGGGACGAAAATCCCATCGCTTTCATGAGCACTCCATTGAAGGATGCAGAACTGAGATATCCAAATGTTGAAAAGCAAGCATACGCATTAGTAAAGGCAGTGAAGAGATTCAGACATTACCTCCTAAGAGCCAAGATTTATGCAATAGTACCTGATGCGGCAGTCAAGACTCTTCTCATGCAAAATGAATTAGGAGAAAGAAGAGGAAAGTGGGTCGCCATTATCCAAGAATTTGATATAGAGATACAGCCCATGAAACTTGTCCGAGGACAAGCTTTGGCACAGACATTGGCAATTGATGGGCCAGGATTAGTCCAACAAGTTTATGAATTAGAAGATGTCACACATGATGAATGGTACAAGGATATTGTGACATATTTGCTTAATCACAGATGTCCTGCTCATATGACACCTACACAAAAGAGAGCATTAAGATTAAAGTGTCAACATTACATGCTTCAAGGATCTGTTTTATACCGCAAAAACTATGAAGGAGTATACCTGAGATGTGTTGGCAAAGATGAAGCGAAGCAAATAATTGAACATTTCCATTCCAAGTTTGGAACCGGACATGGAGCCAACCTCGCCACAGCACACCAGATCCTAAGAGCGGGATATTACTGGCCTACGCTTTTCAAAGATACATTCAATCACATCAGGACTTGCCACACATGTCAAGTCGCAGCTTTTAGAGAAAGGAATCCTGCCATGCCACTGAATCCAGTGATTGAAGCCAGACCGTTTGCCAAATGGGGAATGGACTTTATTGGTGTCATCAACCCCGCATCCTCAGCACAACACAAGTACATCATTATAGCTACAGATTATTGTACCAGATGGTCAGAGGCACAAGCACTTAAGGTTTGTTCTACTGAAGTTGTAATCAAGTTTCTAGAGGAAAACATAATCACAAGGTTTGGATGTCCTTATGCGTTGGTTTGCGACAATGGATCGGCGTTCACATCATTGAGATTCTCAAATTGGGCTTTTGAGTACGGAATAACCCTTAAGTTCTCATCAAATTATTATCCTCAGGGTAATGGATTAGCAGAATCCACCAACAAAAATTTGTTCAGCGTAATCAAGAAATTATTAGAGAGAAGTCCAAGAGAATGGCATACCCAGTTGAGATTTGCTTTATGGGCAGATAGAATCAGAACAAAGAACGCATTAGGCATTTCGCCTTATTTTCTAGTCTATGGCCAAGACCCAGTCTTCCCCATGCAACTCAAGATTCCGACTTTAAGATTCATTCAGGAGTACATGGAAGACACTGATGCAGTACAAGCCAGATTGACACAGTTGATGAACCTAGAAGAGAAAAGAGATCAAGCACTAGAGAACTTTGCTAAACACCAAGGAGTGGTGAAGAGATGGTTTGATCGACAGGCAAGAGTCAAGGCGTTCCGAATTTCAGATCTCGTCCTGTATTGGGACAAAGCACATGAGAAAAGAGGAGAACATGATAAGTTTGATAAGCTTTGGAAAGGCCCTTATCAAATTTCAGAGATATTGGGAGAAAATGCATTTAGGTTGCAGACTCTAACTGGAGAAGACATCCCGTTGCATGTCAATGGGAGATATCTCAAACATTATTTCCAATCCTAAAATGCCAAGGCCTTCCCTTGTACATAGTTAGTTTAGTTTGCTTTCGTTGTTTTTCGTTTCTGTTTGTTTTGTTTTGTTTTCGTTTTTTTGTTTTAGTTTAGGTGTTTTTGTTTTAGGTTAGTTGTTTTGTCCTGAGGGGTACCATTTGACGTTGGGTGATTTTGTTATGTAACGCTCTGACTTCCTGCTGGATTGTTGGATGCATTTGGAAAATCATGAGGTCTTTTGGAACAACAAAGGGAGTTTCTTTTAATGAAGCTTTGAGTCAGGACGTATTTGCATTGAAGTAGATTAGCTTATTGAACTCACGTATTTTTGTCCTCCAGTTATTATATTTTCACACACTTATAATCTCCGAGTCATTATGGTTTACAGGCGAAGCTGTGATCAGTGAAAAATCTAAAGTCTAGCTTCAGCGCCACCGCAATCCTCAAACCCTAGTGAGTTTCATTACTCACGAGCCAAAGAATTGACGGAACTGAAAAGCAGTATCAAAAGAAAAGATGAAAAAATGAGAAAAATCAGAAGAAAAGAAATGAGCTAAAAAGAAATATCAAATTGGCTAGAGGGAATTTACGAGTAACTCCATCGGGGCTATAGATGCCTGGCTGGCAATGGAGCAATGTTCATGAGCTTGCGGCGATAACCTCGTCAGGACTATGGACGTCTGATTGGCAGCGAGGCTCTATCCAGGATGCTTTTGGAGTTTAGACTAACTACGTAGCTTATCACAGGGGAACCTGGAGATCATGATGGTCTTGTTGAGGGGAATTAACGCATTTGCACACACATGGGTAACTGTGGACTTGATACTTTGTCTCAATATGATGGTCTCTTCTTGTAAGTGTTTCTTAACTCCTGGATTTGTTGAGGGAAGTTTTCTGAGTTTTCTTTTAGAAGGATTGATTCCCAAATGTTTTGCAACATTTCTCAGTGGTGTCGCCAGATGTTGTGACCATTTCACACATCGCCCCATCGCAAATGGGGACCCCCTCTTTTTGCTTGTTTTTCGTTCGTTTTCGCTTTCGTTTTTAGGATTTTGTTAGTCAGTTAGTCGTCTAGATTTAGGGTCAAGCCTTAGGGTTTTAAATTTTGTCTTTTCAGGCCAGAATCCAGTCGTTTTTGAGAGTTTTTTTGAGTTTCCTTTTCTAGGATGCAAATTTTGAATGAAATAAATTCGCCAGAATGGTCTAATTTTCAATTGGAATGTTGATGCAGAGCTTTAATTTGTCTAAGTGTTGAAAGTGAAATGTGAATTTTTGTCCGATTGAATATTTTTGACCAAATTTTGACCTTTTTGATTTTTGATCCTAGGCATTTCAAATGATTTGTTTTCGCCTTGTGAAGTGATAAAATGTGTAAAATCATGATATTTTGGCCTGTAGGAGCAAAATCGCTCCTGTCCCTCAGTGAAGGACGGGAGCTCGTTCTCAAATATCTTACTATTCCTACAGGGTCAAGATGAATTACGAATTGGAAATGATAGAGAGAGGCGAGATCTTTCCATTGAATATAAATTGAAGATTTTCATGAGCACAGAAATGCCTCCAGGAGAAAAATCGCTCCTGTCCCTCAGTGAAGGACCGGAGCTATAAATTCAATTTTGCCTTGTCCTTGCGAGATTTCGATGACTTGATAATTTGAAAGGGTCCAAAGGAAGATGCTTTACCAAATGAATATAATTTGAGATGCAAAAATGAAGGAGAATGACCTAGAATGACCAAATCGCTCCTGTCCCTCTCCAAGGGACCAGGGCGAAGTACCTTGTAGCTCTCGTCCCTCTCCTAGGGACCAGAGCGATATCCTTCATTAGGCAAAATCCAGGCAAAAACCAAGGCAAGTTTACGTTCAAAAGCAAGAGAAAACATGAGATGAACGCGTTGAATACAAATTGAAGATTTTTTTAGACGTCCACAAGAGTGCTAAGACCCAGTTCGCTCCTGTCCCTCAGGAAGGGACCAGAGTGATTTTTGGTATAAATGATTTTCTGGCCAAGTTGCAGACAATGTCAAGGCATGGACGAATGGAGTAGAGCATGACAAGTCCGTTGAATATAAACTTGGAACCTGACAAAGTGAAATAAGAGCCACAAGAGGTAGTTCGCTCCTGTCCCTCTCCAAGGGACCAGGGCGATGCAATGGTTATATTGCCTTTTTACTTAAGTTTAAGATCGATCCAAGTCAAGACAAGGTGGCGAAGGACATTTCAAGGCGTCTTCATCAAGCACAAGCGCTTAAAGGTTATCACAATGAGGAGATTTGCACACTAAGACCTAGATCGCTCCTGTCCCTCAGGAAGGGACCAGAGCGATGTCAAGTATATTGGTCATTTCATGCAAGATTTACGTAAGGACAAGATTTTGCTGGGTCTTAGACGGTCCGTCGTGCCTTTTGAAGATGATACACAGAAATTTTGAACGTAAAATGATCATCGTTTTGAACATGGAGACCATATCGCTCCTGTCCCTCTCCAAGGGACCAGGGCGATTTGCTTTGGATTCTCAATTTTGCCCCAAGTTCGTGCTAAGTCAAGGCTTCATAAGGCTATATAAGGTCTAAGGCATCATTTGAAGATAACATGCAACAGTTTTGAACGTCCAAACGTTGCTGAGTCAAGCTAAAAGACTCACATCGCTCCTGTCCTTTGGACAAGGACCAGCGCGATCCTATCAAGAGCATTCATGTTCCTTCAAAACGAGGCAAGGCGAGGATAAGCAAGGCAAGGGACGGCGTTTGGAAAACATCACAATGAAAGATCGAAGGTCAAAGATGCATATTGAACGTGGAAATTTGAAGATCGCTCCTGTCCTTTGGACAAGGACCAGGGCGATGAACACCCAAGGGCACTTATGAACGCATGCAAGGCAATCAAATTTGAAGAACCTCATAAAATGATCGATTTTGGACGTGGAGATGAAGGAGTTGAACATAGAAAATGCAAAAATCAAGACAAAATAATGAATCGCTCCTGTCCCTCTCCAAGGGACCAGAGCGATGAGGTACGTCCCCTTTGTTTTCATAGTTTTGGGGCCAAATAAACAATTCAAATTTCCTTAAATGCTAAGTTCGATAAAATTGAAAATCTAATTTAATTAGCATTTAATATGGCGTTGATCTTTTATTAATTATTTTTGCCTTTATTAAAATCGAAATTTGCAAATTAAAAAACGTAAGGCATTAATAATTAATTAATTAATTAATAAAAATCGAATTTGAAGCGCTACAAAGGGAGGTCGGCCTTGTCATTTTAATTTAAAAATCATTTTTAAAAGTGGTTTTATCTCCAAGTCGGCCTAAGGGATAAATGGATACAAGCGCTATATATGGAGGGTGACAGATATCATTTTCACATAATCATTTTTGCCCTCTACATGCGAATTAAGGAAAAGCGAAGATAGTGCGAAGTGTTTCATGTGTGTGGTGCGAATTTAAACCAAAGGTGGCGCTAAGTCTATTAAAGGGTGATGCGATATTTTGAAGACTTCATTGGAGCGAATTTCCCAAGGATTGAAGACCACGACAAAGGCGCGAGACTTGGAAGATTTGTTTGTGCGAACTTGAGGATCCATTTGAGCGAACTTGCTAAGGACTTGGAGATCACGTTGAGATCCAAAGGTGGCTAAATTCATCTTTTGAGGAGATAATATTGAAGATCATTTATACTTCAATTTTGC
This sequence comes from Cryptomeria japonica, assembly GCF_030272615.1. NCBI lineage: Eukaryota > Viridiplantae > Streptophyta > Pinopsida > Cupressales > Cupressaceae > Cryptomeria > Cryptomeria japonica. The sequence continues at coordinate 509,557,847 of NC_081415.1, read as the reverse complement.
CTAGGCGATCTTTTCCTTTTTGCATTCTAGAGTTAGCTCTCTATTGAGGTATGGCGATTTAATTTTTATTGTTTCATTCATTCATCGTCATATTTCAAATTTTGAAGTTTTGAATTTTGAATCTCTTAGCTCAATCGTTGTTTTTTAGGAAATGATAACTCTAGAGACTTATCATGACGTTTCCTAAAAAACTTCTCTCTCTTATTTACGTTATTCATTGCAAAATCGAGTTCTTATAATGAAATGTTGTGTAGGTATGGCGACCCCGAAGGCGGGAGCATCCACCAGTCGCTCAGCTCTCATGAAAGAAGATCAGAAGACCGAAGAAGTGGAGACCAAGATCGTGTCAAAGTGGAGCAACATTGGAGATACCAACTTGGGGAACTTTAGCACAAACAAGTTTCGAGAGGTCCCTTACATCGGCAAGCCATCACCTGTCGCCCGGAGAATAATCGAGAGTGGCATCATCAAGGCGGCCGGTTTTCCTCCAGCTATTCAGTGCCATGAGTTGATGATCGAGTGTGCCCGTCACTACAATCCACAGTCCAGGACAATTGTGTCCAATGAGGGAAACACTTTGGCGTACCTTTCAGAGGAAGCCATAAGTGAAGCCTTCCATCTTCCAGAGCACAGGGACATGATATACAAGAGCATTGAAGGAGCCAGATCAGTGTACGATGATGATCCAGATGCTTGCCTAAGCATAATCAATAAGAACTGGCTACTTAAGAGTCGTCCCCGTCTAAGCAAGGTACCGAACACACCGCACAGGATTGATTTCCAGGAGGAGTACAGAGATTTGATTACCATGCTCAACAGAGTTACAGGAGCACCTCATGCCTTCTATTTTGAGAAGTGGATGTTCTACTTCATCCAGGTGATTGTTCAAGGAAAGGGTACAATACATTGGGCTAGGATAATTAGCCATTGCTTAGACGTACAGTTCAGGAGACTCAGGGCTACTAAGTCCTTCCACATGAGTTCATACGTCATCTATGCTTTGATCAGGAGTGTTGAGTACGCAGGACTACCTCACAGAGGAGTGATTGGAAGAGGACCCGACGAGGTCAGAGCTTGTGAATCCTATACTTACTTGCATCATCCGCCAGGGAAGAACTACAAGTTAGTCAATGATACTTTCACGATGAACATCACAAGGACGTTGCAAGGTGGAATTCACAACAGATTATCTCAGGATGCCCAGGAGTTCATCAAGAGGTACGGTGCTTGGTTCATTCAGTTTCCCAAGTTCACTTACATTAGAGTGCATGGATGTCCTTTACCTCCATACATGTTGCCGAGGTACCCGACAGACAGAATTGTGTTACTTGAAGTAACAAGGCAGTTGGCAGCATATGTGAAGGCATTCAGACACAGACATCAGAATGGAGTCCAGGTACCTATTATTTTGGGTAATTCAGTTGAGGTATGTCCTAATGTCTTAGCCATGGATGACGCAGAGAAGGAGTTAGCCTTGTATTCTTTTTCATCTTTTGCTTGGAGAGAGAGCTTTGATCCACATGGACATTTAGAGGAGACGGTCGGTAGAAGATTTAGACATGAGCACCAAATTGAAGATTTTATGATGAACCTCCTAGATGATCTTGAAGTGAAACGAAAAATACATTCTAGATTGCCTTTGGATTTCATCAGGAAATGCAGGATTTACAGAGTGGCCGACCAAGCTCAGGACAATGGCAGGCACATCCAGTCTTCCTATGATAGAGAAAGCAAAACAATAAGGTTGGATTGGAATGAGCCCGAGGTCGTGGATTTAGATGATTTGATGGCACCAGTCTTGTCTTGTACTCGCAGATGGGTAGACGTTCAGCATCAGAAGTTGAGAGAACAAGGCATAGCTATGTCTTTTACTTTGGAAGAGAAACCAGCCGAAGGTGGAGCAAGTGTGAGTGAAGGCAATCCTAATCCTAGGAATTCAGGTGAAGGTAACCTTCGATGTGCCAGTGAGGGCAATCTCCATTCGAGAGGTTCAAAGAGAAAGGAAAGATCAGAAAAGAAAGAGCCTTCCAAGAAAAAGCAAGGTGCCAACAAAGATCAAATACCAGGTACTTCTTCCAGACCAGAGGATAGAACAATTCGAGTGGAAGAATCCATGGAGTCGATGGTACAGAATGACAGGCAGGAGGAAGGACGGGCACAGCATGTTTCGTCAGATGGATCTCTCCAAGACTATGATTTAGATGATGATAATGAAATGACATCTCCTCCCAGAGAAGAAGAAATAGTACATAAAGAGATTCAAGTTCAAGAAACAAGATCGAATATCCCAGATTGATTGAAAGAAAGATTGACTAAGGTGATCGTCGTAGAGGACGAAGACGGTGCAATTGATTTAGAGAGCCTTGTTGGACGTTCACATGTGATAACAGAGAAGAAGAAGGCTACAAAGATGTCCAAGATGATTCGAGATGAGACTGGATCCAGAAAACTGCAGATAGCTACACCGGCAGCAGATAAATATGAGGGTGAGATCCTAGCAGAGGACTATCATATACAGACTATTGAGTTAGGACCGTCCACAGCAGAGCAGACAATGGATGATGCTACCGACACATTTGAAGCATTGAAAGACAAGCTTAGAGAAGAAGTGGAAAGGAATAGAAAGCTTGAGAGAGAGGTCGGTGCATGGAGAACATATTTCAGTCACATCAATGAACCTTTGGGACGTCAGGATCCAGTTAGATCACCAGTGCAAGCATTGCCCCTTCAATCAATCAATGAAGCAGAGAGATTCAGGAACCTGGTCCAGCGTACATGTAGTTGGATGGATAGATCTCATACAGTGGCCATAGAGTTTGTTACAAGGATGTCGAAGATCACTCATCAGGCTATCCAAGTTCTTGAGATAATCCACAGATTGATGGTAACAGTAGCTGCATTTGCCCATACCAAGGACGTTACCATCCCTGTCTTGAAAGTTATAAGACACACATCCAGAAGAATTTTAGCGCAGGAGAGGATCTTAGAAGGTGATTCTCACAGTTTGTTTCAGTGGTCAACCTTACTCCATATAAAGAGTGTTCTCTTCGAGGACATCGGTGTTAGATGTGGCCAAGTTGAGGAGGTGATCAATCCGATCCAGGACAGAGTATTTGAGGTACTTCGTACCATTCTTGGCAGAAGGATCGAGGTCGAGACAGATGTGGATATGCAAGAATTTGAGGATAGAATCAAGATCATCTTTCGCAAGGACGCAGATGTTACAGATGAGCAGTATGATCAGATGTATGCTACCATGCTCCTGATTGATAGAACGAAGGAACTTGAACCTACTTGGGACGCAGCTCTTCTAGATGCATTCGATCAGGTTATCCACTTAGAAGAGAGTATCAAGAATCTTCCCGAGATTCCAATCACAGAAATCGAAGGAATCGTGACAAAATTCATTGCATATGCTAAGAAAGAGAATTGGAAAGGGAATAGGATTCTAGATGAAAGGTTGTTACAGATGACATGACATCTTATTTCTCATTGGTTGATACCTCCTAGGTTTTTGTGCCGAATTTAATATTTGGCTATGTATTTAATATTGTTCAGTAAAAAGGAGGTCATTTGTAACAAACCCTAATTAGGGTTTAGGTGTCATGATCTTGTCCATTGATTTGTTTTCAATCTGGACCTTTCATTGTAACTGGGGATGCTATTTATACCCCTATTTTTCATTTCATTTGGTAATAGTCAGATAATAGTCAATAGAGCAAGAGTCAATAGTTGATGTAAGAGAGATTAGAGTTAGAAGCAATTTTTATTTTGTAGCAAGATTGAGCCTTGAAGAGAGAAATTCAAGCAATTGTTGTACATGATGACTTGGAAATCAATAAAATATTGAAGTTATGGTGTTTTGTTGCAAATTTCTTGAGTTATCTTCATGGTTGTTTGGCGTACTTGAATCATGCTCAATCGAAGTAGATTGTTAATTTGAAAGACTAAGTGTGAGATTTGATATTTGGTAGGATTCGCAATCCAAACCACTAGCTTCTTGCTGATTGTAGGAAAGCCTTGCGTGGTCGACTGGAGAACACTTTGAGTCCTTAATCTTCAATTATCATTGTGTCTTGGATATGTACCTTCGTAGTAGTATCCTTGGTCTTTGATGCATTGAATACCATCATATTACCTTAGAAGATCGCACTAATTTCAATTGAGTTGTTATCTGATGGCAAAATTGAAGTTGGTTGAGTCTTGCCAAATCTCGTCCATGCTAAGTCATTCATAGGGTTAGGCTAGATTAGACCTCTTAAAACCCTATCTTTTGCTTTTTTTTTGAAAGTTCCTTTTAGTTTAGTAAAATCTTCGAGCTTTGAATACGTAAGACCCCTTGGAGGAAACAGCAAATCACATCATACCACTAAAAAAGCTTGTCCACACGTGGAGACCCCACTAAAAGAACCTTGGAGTCCACCTAACTGATCCTTTTTGCAGATCTTCAGCAGTTAGAGACTATTTTCTCAAGAGAGGATAAGATGCCTATTGGTATTTTATTCTGTGTATGATTGTGTATAAAATACACGTCAACAGGTAGTTCGATGATAATTTGCTGATACATCTCACAATGCAAAAAGGCATGAATTGCACTTTCTCTCAACAATCTAAGGCTTGATGACACTTACCCTAATCTATTTAGCCACTTGTCCTTTTTTAGACCCAAAACTAGGTTCCAAGTGTTTGCACATAATCCATGGGTAGCAGGAGTGATGAAGGGCACCACTCAGGATGACAAGTTCATGGTGATTGATGATCTTATTTACTACAAGGACAAAATCTACTTAGTGCCCTCCTCAAACTTTAAGATGACAGTTCTAAAAACATTTCATGATGTACCTTTGGCTGGTCACCTGGGGTTCTTTAAAACATACAGGCAGAACCGAGAGAGGTTCACGCAGAAAGGACTTAAGAATGAAGTCTTGAAGTATGTTAGAGAGTGTCTAGTTAGCTAACAATACAAAAATGAGCCTACCTTTCCAGTTGGATTACTACAACCTTACTGATCCCAAATCACAAATGGGAGAGTATATCGATGGACATTATTACAGGATTGCCCAAGGCTCAAGGAAAGGACTGTATTTATGTGGTGGCTGACAGGTTGACTAAATTTGCACACTTCTTTGCTATTGCAGCCACCTATACAGTAGTTCAGGTAGCAGATTTGTTCTTCAGGGAGGTGTTTAAGCTACATGCGATGCCTAGAAATATTTTTAGCGACTGGGACAGCAAGTTCTTGAGTTTGTTCTGGCGGTAACTGTTTAGGTTGAGTGCAACAGAGCTCACTCCCAGTACCAGTTATCACCCATAGACTGATGGCCAAACAAAAATAGTGAAAAAGTGGGTTGAATGTTATCTCCGGAATTATGTATCGGGGCAGCAAAAGACGTGGCTTAGATGATTGCATTTGGGTAAGTATTGCTAAAATACCACATATCATATGTCCATTAAAATGACCCCGTTCATGGCTTTATATGGGTACAAAGCTCCTAACTTCATGGATTTACTTCTCAGGGATAGCAGAGTGCCCAAGGCAAAGGATTTGTTGCAGGAGAGTCAGGACATCCTAAGATTGTTGAAAGAGAATATCCAGCAAGCATAGAATCAGAAAAAGTTGCATGCTGATTAGCACATAGTTGAGCGCAGTTTTGAGGTGGGGGATATGGTTTATCTAAGACTCCAACACTACAAGCAGTCTAGACTTAAGAGAAGTGGGGCAAAGAAACTAAAACCAATATTTTATGGCCCATTTAGAGTTTCTCATCATATCAGTGAAGTGGCCTATGAGCTAGAGTTACCGGCAAGTAGTAAAGTTCAAAATGTACTTCATTTGTCACGGCTCAACAAGGTTCTAGGTCACAATGTGATTCCATCAGCAGAGTTACCACCCCTAGATGAAGAAGGGAAATTGATATTCGTTCCAGAGGCTATCATAGATACCAGGGAGAGAAAGCGTCAAAAGTGGACCATCAAAGAGTACCTAGCCAAATGGAAGAATCTGCCAATGGAGGATGCCACATGGGAAAATGAACAAATATTGCAGCATCCGGAGGTGAAACTGCTTGAGGACAAGCAATATTGCAAAGGGCAGATTGTAATGTCCCTTTTCTAGCACATATTGTATGAAGTTGCCGTTTGCCCCTTTCTCCATGGTCCCGTAGGCTAACCAGAACATTTAAGGGATCTTAAGGATATTTGGCCTAGACAGTTTCAATTGCAGGCGATTTTGAGGTGTTTTGGTATGGTTTTGGGATACTTACTATTTATAGTAAATCAGTTGGGCCAAGTCAGGATCATCAGTGATTTATGGATAATATCCAGTTGATGGTAAATGTTTATATCGACTAGAGATTTTAATAATGATTTGTGATTATTAATTTATTTATCAATAAAGTTAAGTTAAAAAGTTAAAATTAAAATATTTAACTTTATTGATTTGTGGACTTAAGTTAAAGGGAAAGTTATTTAAATATTAAAAGTTCCCCTTCATTAAAGGTACTTGGAGACTTAAATATTAAAAGGAAAGTATTTCTATTTATCCCACATTGGGTGGAGAAGTCTGTGGGCTCTCCTAGGAATGTTATAAAAGACTCTTAAGAGTTCATTTTCAGTATGTTGGGATTGAATAAGAAATTTATAAAATTGTTTGAAGAGTTCATCTTCAAGGGCTTGGAGGACGAAATCCCTCTGTGCTAACAATCTCTACACTGTTGAAAGACACAGTCTGGGGATTCAATTGGTGATACATTAAGGTAAAAATCTGATCATTCAATATAGCTGATTATTCCAGTTGATACAATTTTAGTTGTCCAGAAAGGGCCAATTTGAGGAGTTGAAATCAGAGCTTGAAGCCAAACTGCTGTGGTCGAATTACCACTGCCTTGTGAATTCCGTACAAGCCTGGGCAAGCCATACATGCTGAGAACAGGGCTGTACCAATCTGGAAAACATCTACAGCCAGCCATCCAAATCTGAAATACGTAGAGCTGGGCCGTACAGGTCTGAAAGTGCTAAGGGGAAGTGCCGTACTAGTCTGAAATCACCTACAGGAGTGCCGTACAGGTCTGCAACCATCAACAAGGGAGCCATACAGTGCTGGATTGTAAAGACAAAGGTTTATTATTGCTGTTAATGTACTCAGCAGAGATTCTTATGTCTGGAGCAGTGATTTTGGTATGCAAAATACATTGTGATGTTTTCATTTATTGAGGAAATCAGAGTAGTAATTTGCTCTTAATGTTTCCCAGAGCTGTTGGTGTTAGAATAGAAGATGTATTTGGCTCAATATTGTTGATGTTAATATAGCAGGCTGCAATATCTATATTTTGTGTTATATTTGTGTTTATCAATTCTTCTATATCCTTTCCAAGCAGCCGTAAAGTCAAACAAAACAAAAAAATCAAAAGTTTAAAAAATCAGTTTAACACTAAGGGCAGCCATTACAAATTTTCTAGTAAATTTCCTGACTATTCTTTTACAAAACCATTATCTTTTATGCATTTATCAAATACAGAAAACTTCTATAAAGTGTGACCTTTGATATATCTCCTTACAACCAAAGGCAAAGAGAGCTAACGTTTTTGTTGTTGCATCTACTGTAGATTATTCTATGTTTATAGTTGAAAGAAATAAAGATAACCTGTCAGTAATCATAAAAATGTTTAACTCTGTTCAAACTTCAAACCCAATAAATTATACTTTGGACAAACATGATGAATTTATCATACAACATTTATAAAATAAAAGGTACGCACCTCTCTCACCACTGAAGCCAAATAAACTACTGCAGTAACTTGAGGTAGATCCAAAACCTCCCAAAAATTAAGCAACGCATCTGCATTTGGGATCTATACAAGAACCAAAAGCATATACATGAACGCTTGTTACTTCAATGAGAAAAAGCATGAAATAAACAGAATTTTAACTTTAACAAAAGGCAAACATCCTTGCATCGTACAATTAATCGTTAAACACCTTTAATCACTTGTATTTTTATAAACAATTGTCACAACATAAAGTTAAGGACCTCAAGATTCTTGGCTTGATGCAAAGTTGCAATAATTCTTTCAAGCACCAAGGTAATAGCAACACAGTTCCCATTAAATACCTAGGTATAATAGCACCAAGTCACCATTATGTACCTAGGCATATGATATTATGATGTGTTGGTGTTACTAGCTGCCTGTTTACTTCTGATATGCCTCACAGCTTGACTTAACCAGTAAAAACCTTCAAAGTGTTGAGTTTCAAACTCGGATAGGAACTTCCACACAGGTTCAACATGAACATGCATGGAAAAGTCCAAGTCGTCTTTTACTTAGTTAATTAAGTCTAATAAAGTATGGATAAGCACTAATGATTTAGAATTATCTTCCAAGTCAACTCTTGCATGAGATAAGATTGCTATGTTGGAAGCTTGGATAAGAAGCTAAATTAGCATAAAGATAGGAACAAGATAGAAGGCTTGTAAGCATTTTCATTCAGATTGTCTTCCGAAGGACTAAAAAGCACCATGGGCGATAAGATGAGCTGACAATACAAATGTGGCTGTCAACAAAAGGAGATGAATGTCCTTAAGATTATCCTCCAAATCTGCAATCTAAGACTCCACAAACAAGGATGATATGTTTGTAAGATATGAATCCCAAGTAGCTATGTCTGGAAGAAAAGATGATGAGCTAACAGCGATGATGTAGCTATCAACAAAGAGGAAATGAAATTCCTCTTCGTTGACAGCCACATCAGTGTCGTAAGCTCGTCTTCATCACCCATGGAGCTTGTTCTACATCAGTTTTCACAAATTCCCGAACTGTCAACTTCTACATTAATTGGGCATGTACTTAATTAGTTTGCAGAACCATCATCCTTCATGGACAATACGACACATGAGCAGTTTCCAGAGGCACACATCATTTGGATTTGGATTCTTGATTCTTCCAGTTTATGGGATTGGCTTCTCCAATCACCAATAGATCTATGCCTTCCTAAGGGGAGAAATGTCGTTTGCAAGCAATAATAATAATGTCCCCATTTTGAAATAGGATTTAATAATAAATAATAATAAAATTAAAATATAAAAAAATTGAATTAAAATATAATATAATTAAAATTTAAAGTTTAATGAAGGGTTAAAAGGAATGAAATGAAGAGTCGTGACTCTCTCAAACATAAGATATAAAAGGGAAAAGAGTTCATTTGAATGGTATACGAAGGAAGAAAGTACGGAGCATGGGAATCAAGGAAGGATTAATGGAAGAAAAAAGATATGGGAAGAAAATAAGGAAGTGACTCTTTCAAAAGGGCAGAAATGATGAAGGGTTGTAACTCTTCATTAATCAGAATAAAATAACCAAACACGGAATAAAGATGTCCAAAAGACACTCTATCCTCTCTTGAATAAAATCACCGTGTATGCTAAGATTGCAAAGAAGATCATATGGTGATTCCAATGTTTTTACTGCAAACTAGTGACTTTATGTTGGATATAGCTCATTTGGTGATGTATGCTGGTAATCCAAGGGGAACTTGGAAATTTCATTCACAATGAAAACTTTCAGCTAGGAAAACTCTTTATTTTTTGGAGGGGGCATTTTTGATTTTGGATTTTTAAAAAAGGAAAAAAGAAAAAGAATTCAAGAATCTATACTGTTCCTAGGAATTTAAGAGACGATAGTGATTGGATGAATCTAAACCACACTTTGGTTCGCCAACTTAAACAACTAAACAAAGTGGGAGCAATCTTCAAGGGTTGTGCTCAAAATTTAAATACCATAAATAATACCATCAAAATGAACAATACTTATCCGAAGGTAGAAGTTAAACATCCACAAAATATGCTCAGGCTAACTTTGCACAATGAACAAAAATCATCTATTCATCAAAAGTATGAACAATGATTTCACCAACCAATACTATAAAATCTTGCATTCATTTAACAACTTTATAAAGCAAATTCTATTCTATGTTGAAAAAAATATGAAACCATGCAACTATGAGATAACATAGAGATTCAAAGCAATGCAAATGAACTTTATTATCATAATAGTCTTAAGCAACAACCTCACCAATCTCTCTTATACAAATGAGAGAAGAGGGGTTTATATAAAGCTTTGAAAATGAACAAAAGGCCCAAATCAAACAGAGATCAACGGTTTGAGATCAAAACACAGATACCCTAAATAGGGTTTACAATAGTTATCCAACAAGAGCAAATGAAAGAAAGACATGTGTCACAAAGAGATTTCTTCTAGAAGAATGCATCCTTATCCCTTTTATGTGGTAGCATATTCGATGAACCTGGACACAAGAGGATTACCCTCTTCCATTGTGACATGTGGCAACATGTTTATCTTGAATTCAATCACGTCCAAGTCATCAGCATAGGTGGCAAAAGCATTCTCCCAATCTAGTTCTTGTTTCTGAAATGCATCCTTGATGGAAAAGAAGGTGGATGCCTTACTCAAATTTTGCTTAAGGATCGGTCCTGTAAAAGTGACGAAATTGTCTTGAGCTTTGACCTTCAAATTTTCCATGTTCATTTCATTTTCTCGAATTGCTTCCTTTCCAACCACATCAGTAGCCACAAGGACAATCTTATTTTGAATTTCTTTAATCAGCTCTTCAATTTTGACACCAACATCCTTCACCTTTTCTAAAACTTCATTTCTTGCTATCAATGCCCAATACCATGTCTTGAAATCATAGATATCTCTAGCTGCAATTACTTGTCCATCTATTAATTCCTGTTTGGAATTCCTTTCAACACCTTCAAGCATGGGATTACTTTATCTTGACTATTTTGAAGATCCTCCCACATTTCTGCCATGTCTTGAACTCTAGATAGTAATGAAGAAGTTTGCCCATATGCCAATATCGATTCTTCTACGAATGTGACAATTTCATTATTGATGTCTGCCATCCATTCCTTAGTTTCTTTAGCTGTCACCTTAATTTCTTCAAAGTCTCCAACTGTTTCTTGTGGAAGAGCCAAGAGTGGAGGGACTATTGTATCTTCTTGAGCAATAGGATTGATTAAGTGCTAGATATAAGATCTCAACTGCTCAACCTCTATCTTTAATTCCTGTTTCTTTTCTATTTCTTTCTTCAATCTATCCTTGATTGTCTTAACTGAATCATCTAGTTCTTGAACATCTTGCTCTTTAGTGGTTAGGCCCAAGTTGATAGTTGTTACTTCATACTCTTCGGGAGTAATATATTCTTTTGCCTTATTAACTTTTGGTACAGCTACTTGAACTGAACGAAATCCTGCATCGTCCTTTTGGATCAAGAAATACTTCTTGGTTGTTTTCTTTATCGTAACCCTTTCTAATCTAGCCAAAAAATCTGTTGTATCATCTTCTTGCTAAATTTCCATAGGTTCTTTTACATTCATCCTCTCTTTTAGCCAATCAAGAATTGTGGGCCGCTCAATTTCTTCTTCCTCTTGATTGTTTTCATCACATGGACTATCCTCAACTCCTCAAAGAGTGGAAATCATTCCCTCCTAGAATTCTCCATCTAGGATATTCATCTCATCAGTTTTTAATTCTATTATTTCCGTGTTTCAAGCAAATGGTTGCTCTTAAACTTCCTGTTGAATAGATTCCGCGTTTCTTTCTTCACGGATTGGGGAAGGGATTTTCATATCACCCAGTGGTTCGCTTTCAAGAATTGATATATTGTTCAAATTTCAGGATGGTGTGCTAATAGAGGAATGAGCTTGACCTAACCTTTGCTTCTTTCAAACAGCTCCTTCATTTGCAATTTTCTTTCCTTTTGACTTTGTAGAACTTTCAGTTGTTTCCTTTTGGTTCCTTGAACTTATACTTTCTAGTGGTTCAGCATTTTGAGATGCTTCATCATTATTGGAAGCCAAGTCACTATGTTCGAATTTGAATTCGAGTTCGGCAACTATAAAATTCGGATGAAATTCGGCAAAGGCAAAAAATTCGGATGAAATTCGGCAAAGGCAAAAAATTCGACATTAAATTCACCTTATATAATTTAGTTTTTTCAAATATAAGCAATATATCTAATAAATTATCAAAATAGTTTAAGATTGCAAAATAGATTTGAAATCATTATAAACAAATTAAAAATAAATTAAATATACTAAATACTAAAATATTAATAAAAATTTAATATAAATTAAAATTATAAAACAATAAATATATCTAAATAAATTAAAATAATAATAAATTAAATATACTAAATACTAAATTTTTAATAAAAATTTAATATAAATTAAAATTATAAAACAATAAATAAATCTAAATCTATTTAATATTAATAACTCAAAGTATATTAAAAGAACATTAATCTTAACACAAGGAAAGAAAAATCCTAATAACTAAAAGTAATATTAAAAGAACATTACGAAAAACAAAAATCCGAAGGCTTTGGGTGACCGATGGCGACAGGGCACTCCGAGGGGGAGGGAAAGTTGCGGCTGGGCAAAACAAAAATTCAATGGCAAACTCGACACACAAACACAAAACAATCCGCGCCGACAAACTTTCGACGAATTTAATTAATTTTTTTGAGATTTGCCGAATTCCAAACCTGAAGCCGGAAATTCGGCAAATGCAGTGACACGGTATATTTATATATATATATATCAAATGGATATATGCAAATGGACTAAGATAGTAATTTCATATAAATAAATGATTAGAATATGTTCATAACATTTACATTCCTAATACATTAACAATTGATATATGGTAGCCTAATCTTTAATCTTTAACATTGCCCCTAAGAAGAATTGAATGTGGGAATGTTAGGGAGAGGTGGTATTAATACCTCGCAAGATAGGTAAGTCTTACGGTGTAATGGATCATGCTACATCATAAAAGGGCAATAGATAAGACCTATGGTGGAATGGGCATGTGTTACATCGTACAAAGGCACTATTTGTGAAGGATAGTTTCTAGAATCCTAACGGTTATTCCCCATCCTTCGTAGGGTTGAAAATTAGGTTAGAGGTAGGGATTGGGGCTTAAATATAATAGTTATCAAATTTATTATAAAAGCTAAATGCTCATTAGTTGCAATAATTGAATATAAGCATGATAGTTATGTTGATATATGTTGGTCTTCCTAGTAAGAAGTATCATAAACCTTAACCCTAACGCTAAATTTATATAGTTATAATTCTAGGACAAAAATCGGAAGGGGACATTACACTCCAGATGATTGACTATTCTACAATTTTCCTCAAATCAATTCTAACCCTTTGAAGCCATTTTAAAATCTTGAAAATCCTCCTTGATGTTTTGAATCCCTTTGATAGGCATGCAGTTTTGCTTTACTTGCACACCAATATATTATAAAACAATCTTTGGTCTTGCACTTATGATTTCCTTTGTACAAATTTTCACTTCATCACTAGATGTACTTCTGATAATTGGATTTTAAAGTTGATTTCCTTCAATGAGGTGTGCACTTGCACCCTAGACACATTTGACAAACATATTTTTGATGTTTTCATTTTGAATTAATTTCTTTGTTGAGGTGCACACTTATCTAGGTGTGCCTTGTTAATATAAAACTTGAAGACTTTTGATATCCACTATCAAGTGCACACTTGACACTCTCATGTGCACTTGTATGGTGTGATTTTTATTATTTTTTTTTTATGTAGGTGTTTTCGTGCTCCCATGCACACCTAACAATGGGGTTTTAAACTTTGATTTGAGCTAAAGTTTTTCTTTGTTGAGTTGTGCATCTACATCCTAAATGTGCACCTATACATAGGTTTTGAATCTTTGCATATTGAGTTCGTTGTGAGGTGCTTGCTGCACCTCCCATGTGCGCTTGTGAATGGAATCTTTAATTCTTGTTTTGAAAACCAATCTTCTGCTTATAAAGTGTGCTTGAGGCTATGAGGCACACACCTATACACTGCTGATCACTAATTTGAATCAAATTTTATTTTGTAGAGGTGTGGCCTGACTCCATAGGTGCACACTTGGATTAAGGATTTACAAGACAACTTTGAAAAGTTTTAACTTCTTTGATTAGGTTCATGCCATGACACCACACGAGCACTTGACAATACAAATAATTTCATATTTTTCAAGTGTGTGTTTCAATGCTACATGACGACCTTTAAAAATGTGAATCCTTTCCTTTTATCAAATGCATCCTCTGGCTCTCGAATGCTTGTATATTAGGATTTCAAACCTTTTTTAAACATCACTTTTCCATTGTGTAGTGGTGCAAACATCCTAGGTGCAAGTCTATTCACACCTTTGTTTGCTTAATTTAAGGACACACTTGTATCATACATGTGTGCCTTTGCATATGCCTTCAAGCTTTTGAACTAAAATTTGAACTGCTCTTTTAAGCTTGCACTGCTCACTTGGAAAAAGTTGTGATCTCTGAATTTGCTTCCTTGTAGGTGTGTCTTTGCCCCCTAGGCGTACACCTCTATCTAGGTTTTTTATTTTTAATTGTCTCCTTCCATATTTGTCCATTTTTCAGCCATACCTATGTTGAGACATGGACCAGCTAGGACTCGAACCTAGGACCTTCCATCGTTGCTGGAGTGCTCTACCACTAAGCTACTGGCCCCTCTTGGACCAGTCCATCGTCAGTCCGGGTGTGGCTTATTTCCAACACCAACACCCCCCCTTAAGCCACACCTCTCGTGTGCTTCAGGCTCCTAGCCTGGACCTGACTCTGATACCATGTTGAGACATGGACCAGCTAGGACTCGAACCTAGGACCTTCCATCGTTGCTGGAGTGCTCTACCACTGAGCTACTGGCCCCTCTTGGACCAGTCCATCGTCAGTCCAGGTGTGGCTTATTTCCAGCACCAACAACCTAGACCTCTCATGTGCACTTCTATATACATTTTGTAATTGAATCCAATCCTTCATGGTTACACGTGTTTCTCTTCTCCAAGTACCCTTAGGTATTGTATTTAGACATTTTTCTCTTGAAAACTCATTCCTTCCATCACATGTGCACATGGGATCATACTTGGAAACTTCTTCAATGACCACCTTTTTTCCACTATGATGGATGACTTGAAAGCCTTTGTTTCATGGCCTTGTGAACATCAAAGAAAGGACTAAGGACTATAGGACCAAACAATCTAAATGAAACCTAAGACATATTTTACACTTGCAAAACAATAGATGTAGCTTAAAAATTGACTCAATATGAGAATTTCGTATGGGTTCGACAATTGGCTTTGTCTATGGACCAGGGTGTATATTTGTGGCATATGAGAACTACAAAATCTTTGTTTTACATTAGGACTTGTGCATTATAATTGGGCAATAGATTCAAACGGTTCCTAAACTACCTAAAGACAAACATTACTTAATCATCTATTTCATGAGAAAACACCAGATATTACATTGTTGAAGGGGATTGATACTACCTAACAAAATATCACAAATTGGGAAACATGATTCAAAACAATGTGGAAAACAAAAAATCTTTATTATGAGAGAAAAATTGGAAACAAAATGGGTTACACGAAACCATTTATATGTTGAGAAAAATAGCAACCTCTCTGCATGAGTAGAGAATCCAGTTGTGTGTAATGTCCCTTTTGGGGATATTTTCCTTATGGATTAAAATAAGAATTAGAGTACATTTAAGAATACAACTTTACCCATTTGAAATGTCTTCTATAAGGGAAAGCTTGATGTAAGTCCCAAACACAATGTCAGTCATTGGAAATTGACATTAAATCACAAGCCATAATATCATATATCATACTAATCATTAGTAAACATCATGATATCAGTAAAATCCTTCATAATCCAAATAAGCAATAGCCATCGCAATGTGGATTCATATAATAGTCTCATTAGGAATTCGTTGAAACATTTGCAAATTGCAGTCTTGAGTGGAGATTCCCTTGTATTTTCAGTGCCGCGGGTTTTTTTATGGGATCGCGATTTTCGACAGCGCTGTTTTCTGCGATTTTCGCTACCTCGGCTAAAGGGTTTTGATTAGCAAAACTGGGTCATATTTTCTTTTTGAGGCCTTTCCTTTTTTTTCCAAACGAAATCGCAACTTCAAGCCACGATTTTCTGTGATTCTAGCCGTCGGCTCTCGTGCGACGGGAATATTTTATTTCTGCAAAGTTTTTACAATTTTTTTTGCGATGTGATTATTTCGTGATTTATGCAGTCGTTGGCTAGGGTTTTTTGAGGCGATGTGTTTCGCGCATCTGTGTTTTTTGGTTCAGGGGTAGCTTTTCGCAACACGATTTCTACACACAAGACGACTTGCGGTTAGGGTTTTGACGAAAACCCTATGTTTATTACTGCTTTCGAAAATCACACACCATATTCCTTCTGGGTCTTATATTCTCTTTTTTGGGTTCCTTTCAAATTTTTCTAGGTCTTCCAAAAAAAATTTGCCTCGAAAACTATGCTAGGGTTTAAGTTTTTGCCTTAGAATCTGACTTGTAGAATTTTTAAAAACCCTTTGTTTTCATCTACTGGTTTTTGTGCATTAGAATTGGTGCCTTCACCAGTTAGACCTCGAGGTACGTGATGGCATCTCTAACAAACATTATGCTCAAAAGTAGCCAGAAATTCAACAGCCGCAACTACAACACATGGAAGCAGCACATGTTGATTGAGTACCGATGTCTTGATGCAATTGTTCTGGGCACGTCTCAACGTCCAACTACTGCCGAAAAAGACCAAGACAAACAAGATGAGCGCAACCGAGAAGCAATCATGCTTATTAAACTCTCTGTCACCGATGAGCAGCTACCTCAGGTACCATCCAGAAAAACTGTGAAGGAGATATGGGATCATTTGAAGAGTCTCCATGAAACCTCTGACAAGAGCAGAGCATTCTTTCTGAAGAATATGCTCTTTTAAATTATGATGGACAAGAGGACACCTCTGCAAGATCACTCGATAAAGATCAAGGACATCTATGATCAACTTGAGGCTATTGTGTTATTTTAAACCCTAGGTATGTTAACCAGATTTATCTAATTGATTATGCCCTAGGTTGTATTCAGATTTGCAATATTTTAGTAAACCAACATAGATTAAATTGTGCTCTAGATTGTAATCAGATTTGCAGTATTTTAAGAAACCAACATAGATTAAGTTGTGCCCTAGATTGTAATCAGAATTGCAATATTTAGTAAGCCAACATAAATCAGAATTAGAACAGAAGACAAACAAGCATACCCTGGGAAAACCTCCAAGGAGGAAAAACCCAGCATGAAAGACCCACAGGTCAGATTATATATTCTCCTCTAAAATATAAGTACAATACTTAGCTCGAATCTGATCTTCACATATCAGATCTGTCCTTGAATGCTTCAATGTCTTGCATCAAAATCGACTATGTCCCTTTGGACAATTTCGCACCAAGCTGAATAAGTTCGCACTTTTCCTTAAGTTCGCACAGCAGAGCTAAATCGCCTTTTTGATATGATTAAACTTGATGAAATGACTTGCAAATTGTCATTTACTTATATGTATCTTTATTCCTTTTAAGTCGGCCTCCTTATTATTTTTGGCGCTAAAGTTATTTTGGAATTTATTTAGCGTGGCATGGTGAATAAGGATGGGGTCACGTTATTTTAGGGTAGTACCCGGTCCTAAAAGGGGTTCGGATGTTGCCTTAAGGCAATCCGAACCCCTACACCCCTAGTTACAATCAACACTCCCTCTTAACTAGGGAGGAGGAGAATACATAATCTGAACCTTTTAAGTTCCATCTACCACACAAGCATAGAATTACATCTTCCACCTAGCACACAAGCATAGGATGGTTCTAGCACACAAGCATAGAAAGTGTAATACACCAGTGGGTCTTTACATTATTACAATAATCCATCTAGCACACAAGCATAGATTGGATGAAATTCATTCTTGCACACAAGCAAAGAATGATTCAAAGTGCTACCAATAGTCACTAAGATTGAAGCTCCCTCTCAATCAGGGTTCCGTTTTCCATGACACCAAGTCTATCTCTGAAGTACTCAAACTTCACTCTGGATAAGGGTTTGGTGAGGATGTCAGCAATCTGTTCATCTGTGCTAATGTACTTTAGATGAATGGCGCCTCTTTGCACCATATCCCGAATGTAATGATAGTGCGTTTCCACATGTTTGGACCGATCATGAAATACAAGATTTACTGACATCTTTATACAGCTTTGATTATCACAATGAATGGTGGTAGGATCATTGACTTGACCAAATAATCCAACAAGGAGCTTACGAAGCCACACTGCTTCTCTGGATGCAACAAATGCGGCAATGTACTCAGCTTCTGCAATGCTTAATGCTACCGAAGATTGCTTCTTGCATGCCCAAGAGATCACTGCGGAGCCCAAGTTGAAGCAAATGCCTGAGGTGCTTTTCCTGTCCTTGACACTTCCTGCCCAATCTGAATCTAAGTAGCCTTTCAGGAGGATTGGGGTATTAAGTGAATACTTCAGCCCATAACCAATCGTGCCACGTAGGTATCTTAGAATGTGCTTGGAAGCAACCAGGAGAACATGTTTAGGTGAGCTCATGAACTGACTGAGAGCATTCACAGCATAACAGATATCTGGCCTAGCATTGACTAGGTACATCAGGGAGTCAATCAACTGCCTGTACTCAAAAGGATCTGCAAAATCCGAGTTAGCTGCAGAAACACTTAACTTCTTTAAGTTAGATTCCATAGGAGTACGCATAGGTTTACAATCTATCATTCTAAATCTTTTCAAAATGTCAATAGTGTATTTTCCCTGACTTAGAAAGATTTCATTAGCTCTTTGCCATACTTCTAACCCTAGGAAGTAGTGCATTACACCTAAATCCTTCATTTCAAATTCTGATGCTAATTCCTTTTTACATCTTATGATTAATTTATTTTCACCCATGAGAAATAAATCATCTACATACAAAACTAAAATAAGCATCTCATCATTATAAATTTTCAAGTAAATGTTAGCATCAGCATCATTCTTGGAAAACCCTAAACTTGGTAAGTACTTATCAATTCTTTCATACCAAGCGCGAGGAGCCTGTTTGAGCCCATATAAAGCTTTCTTCAACCTGAAAACATAAGAATCTCTTTTATGGATTACATAACCTTCTGGTTGCTCAATATAGACTTCCTCCTCAATGACACCATTAAGGAAGGCTGTCTTAACGTCCATTTGATGCAGCTCCCAATCTTTGGCTGCAGCAATAGCTATTATAGACCTAATAGAGGTATATCTAGCAACAGGGGCAAAGGTTTCTTCATAATCTATTCCTTCCTTTTGAGAAAAACCACAAGCTACAAACCTAGCTTTATATTTTTCAATACTACCATCAACATTATGTTTAATTTTAAACAACCATTTAGAGGAAACGACAGACTTACCTTTGGGTCTGGGTACGATGTCCCAGACATCATTCTTGATGATAGACCCATACTCTTCATCCATGGCTAATTTCCAAGCATGATGGGACATAGCTTCTCCGATATTGTGGGGTTCAGACTCAATTATATTGCACATCACAAAAATGTAGTTGGCGTGATTTTGGACACTCTTGCTATTTCTGAAGGTTCCTCTAGGAGCAACAAACCCTTCAGCATCTTGAATTGTATTTCTAACCCAAAGTGGTCTCTTCTTGCAGACCACAATATCCTGAGGTATATCGGTAGATTGCATGGGTTCTGATGAGTCATTTTGAACTTCCTAATCTGGAAGATCAATAGACTCCTCTTGTAACTCAGGGTTAGCATCAACAATTAAATCTTGTTTTTCCATCACCATATCATCATTGTTGATTAATGAACCTTTAGATCTTTTGAAAGCAATATCTTCTTCAAAAGTTACATCTCTACTTACCTCAACATACCTTTGACCTGAAATGTAGATCCTGAAGGCTTTAGAAGATTCGTTGTATCCTACTAGGATGCCTTCAGAAGGCTATAGAAGGCTTTACTGGTTACAGCGACAACCACAAGGCCTACAAGTTGATTGATGTGGAGACAGATCGTCTCATTTTCAGTCGTGATGTTGTGGTTGATGAGACTACTAGTCCATTTATGCCTTCTACTACTCCTAGTCCCGCGACTCAATCTATGCAAACTTCTGATGTTGGTGTTCGTCTTCCTTTTTGTTCCCATGATGGGAAGGCTTTAGAACATTCTGACTCTGAAGATGAGGAATCTACCGATCCAGCACCACCTAATTTTTCATAGGATTCACATCTAGATGACTTTATTCCGGAAACTCCAAGGGATGTTGTTTCTCCAATGTCAAATGTTGGTACTTCTACCCTCAGGCCTAAATGGTGGGCCAAGACAATAGGAGATCTTCGTGATGATGAGCTTCTTGAGGATAGATCAGTTCGCCGAAAGCGAAAGCAGCAGAATACAGTCAACTTTGAACTTATGGCCAACATCCACAGCATCCTTGAGCCCCAGACATATTATGAGGCTAAAGGCATTCCTGAGTGGGAAAAGGCTATGGAGACAGAATACCATAGTCTTCTGAAGAATAACACTTGGGTTCTTTCCGATCAACCTCCTGGGAAGAAACCTATCGGCTGTAAATGAGTTTATAAAGTCAAGTATCATGCGGATGGTACTTTGGATAAGTACAAGGCCTAATTGGTTGCTCGGGGATTTACATAGCAAGAGGGCATTGACTACGAAGAGACTTTTGCTCCTACTGCCAAGATGAGCACAATTCGTCTTCTTCTTGCTATTGCAGCTCAGTTTGGATGGAAACTTCACTAGATGGATGTTAAGAGTGCATTCTTCAACGGTGAATTGCAAGAAGAAGTTTATATGACTCAACCTCCTAGCTTCAAGGTTCCTGGTAAGGAACATCAGGTTTGCAGATTGGTAAAAGCCCTCTATGGCCTGAAGCAAGCCCCTCAGGCTTGGTACTTCAAGATTGATCAGTATTTGGTTGAACATGGTTTTCAGCACAGTCCCAGTCCCTTTGACACTAATATGTATGTCAAACTCTCTGGTGATGATATCCTTTTTCTTGTTGTCTACGTGGATGACTTGATCATTACTGACAATTCAGCACATTTGATTACAGCCATCAAACAGAACTTGTGCCAAGCTTTTGACATGACAGATTTGGGGCTTCTCCATTATTGCTAAGGTGTCAAAGAGTGGCAAACTGATGACAGTATCTTTATTTCAAAGTCCAAGTATGCCCGCAATTTGCTTGACAAGTTTTGAATGCAGGATTGTAAACCTGCTTCCACACCTATGGAGAAAAGGTTGAAGTTATTAGCCAAGTCTGATTCACCTCCAATAGATGAAACCAAATCCGGGCAACTAGTAGACAACCTCATCTACCTCACTGCCACTAGACCTGACATCTGTTTTGTTGTCAGCTACATCTCTCGCTTCATGACAGCCCCAAAAACTGATCATTGAATTGCAACAAAGCGAGTGCTATGATATGTGAAAGGCACTTCAGACTATGGTATTCTATATAGCAGGTGCAACGATCCAAAGCTGATTGGTTATACTGACTCAGATTGGGCAGGATCAATGGAGGACAAAAAATCCACTTCTAGGTACGTATTCAGTTTGGGTATCGGTGCCGTCACTTGGAGCAGCAAGAAGCAACAGACCATGGCTCTTTCCTCAACCGAAGCCGAATATCGGGGAACAGTCAAGGCCGCATGTGAGGTAGTTTGGCTCCGGAGGATGCTCTCTAACATGCAGATGCTGCAAGCAGGTCCTTCTCCCTTGTATATTGATAATCAAGGGGTGCTCAAACTGGCCAAAAATCCAGTCTTCCATGAACGTACGAAGCATGTCGAGCTTCATTGTCACTACATCCGCAAGCTGGTAGAAGACGGATCAGTTCAATTGCAGTATGTTCCTACAGCGGATCAGACTGTGGATATTCTCACCAAGTCTCTAAGCCCAGATAAGTTAGTAAAATTCAGGGGGCAACTTGGTGTTTTTGATAGATTGACCACTAAGGGAGGGTGTTGGAATAATATTTCTTTAATCTGTTAATGGTCAATAATATAATTAGTTGTTAGACATCTTAAATGTCTACAGCAGCAAGTACTTAGAAGTAGTTGATTCCATTAATATCTACAATGCTTTGTAATTCCTATATATTGTAATCTTTTCTCAGTTAATATACTTAAGATTTTTACCAGTGAATCTCTGATTTTCACAATTTACTAAAGTGTTTGTCTTTGTATTTAAGCTTATCCAGTTTTTATTTGCACTTCCATTGTTCAATCTCCACTTCTAACGGAACAAAGTAAGCATGCAGTTATAGGGTTTTCTTTCAGTCAAAAAGCATAAAACTTCTCGCCTAGTGTTGAAGTCCATGTCAGCAAGGTGAATCTTAAAAAACACACTTACTATTATTCAACGTGAGATGAAACATTAAAATAAATAAATAAAGATTGCACATAGCAAATGCATATCGTGCAAATTACATTAATTTTTAGTTACAGGGAATTTCCTCTTCTAATTCGATTGTTTTGTGTTGAACTCAAAAGTTCATATAAAACACTCACATGTACTATAACAAATGCCAAAATGAGCATAGGAGCTCCTAAAGTCAAGGGAATCCCCACTTGTGTGCAATTGCTGAAAATAGAATAAAAATTATGGCAGGCCGACAACAGATGGGTTGTGAAAGGGACAAATTCAGCTTGTATCAAAGAGCAAGAGAAACCATAAACTACAGCCAAGAAATCTAGATTAAAGTCTCATCCTTTAGCCAAGAAGGGATCCTACAAGTTACCCACAAGGCCATCCTTGAATACTCCAACAGTCGCTGCTACACATCCATTTCTTGTTACAGCATCTAGAAAACGAAGAACATTCTCTTTCACACAAAAGAACCAAGGATGAAGAGCCATTAGAAAAGGCAATTTAGAATGAGACAAGGAGCAATATCAATGACCACGTTACATGTTGTATTTACACTAAGAGGATTCGTTTCCACCTCCTAAGATTAAATACTCGCGTGAAATTCCGAGGAGACTCAATGAGGCGCCTATAGGCTATGGAAGTCTTGACTATGAAAAGATATGGACCACCTTACTGGCCAAGGAAAGATGGTTTATAGATACTTCAATCCAGCCTGTTAGAGATTCACGGGTCAAAACGTGAGTGCCCATAATTTCTGATGGATGGGAAGATGCAAAATAGACCCCCAATTAATGTCACTGCAGTGTGCCCTAAAGGGGACAATGTTTTTGAGATCATTTGATTGTCAGGGGCTAGTGAAGATGGATATTTAATCGCCAACATCCTCATACGATTAGTGGTGACATTTTGCTAGAAACTGTTCAAATAAGTAATGAGCTTCATCGTGGTAGTTTAGATGGTGTGGAACAAGAGACCAAAATATTAGGAATTTCCTTAAGTAGAAAGCATCGACAAAATGACGACGAATTCTCATCAAAATGAAAACAATTCAGAAGAGAATCTTACCAAATAATGAGAAGCATTCGCTGGAAGACGCGGCGAAGTCTGAACACACGTATGGCACGCAGCGCTGCCGCATGCAATGTCGTCGCGCAGATAAATTTCTTGCAGGTTGAGACCTACGCTATTTGACCTTTTCCGAAATTTGAAGTCTCGTTTCACCTAAAATAGCCGTTGAGGAAAAATAACGAAGTGGATACCAGCATTAGAAAAGGCCATTAGCGTCGTTTCAGGCAGTGGATATCAGTATTAAATAAACAAGTAAGGAAGGTCCCTGGTTCGAAACGAAGAGAGTAGGATGACGCAGGTTAAGCATTCAGAAAGAGAGGTTACCTTGCGCGCAACCCAGCCAGCCATTGCAGTATTCCTAGCAGCAATTTTTTTTGGTTTGCTCTTAAACAGCGAGCAATTTCAGGCTGGTGGTCGTGCTGCTTGTCGTGACAGAACTTGTGCCGACCTGTGATCGACTGTGATCTCGTAGGTCACGGTCACGTGAACATGAGAGTTATAGGGATTTTCTTTCATTCTCGGGTTTTGTGTTTTCAGGAATAATTTTGTTTTGGGATTTTTTAAATAAATTGTTTTTTAATTTGTTATGTCCTAGAGGCTAATTTTCAGTCAATTAATAAATTTAATTTTAGTTTGTGATTTAGGTTTATTTATGATAATAGAATTATATGAATAAATAATTTGGTTCAGCAGTTTGAGAATGATTAAAAGGTTTATTTGTTTTAAATGTGATGATAATTTTCCATCAAGTAGTTTATTCTATTTTATGTGGTTTAGTCTATTCTTAATGTGGCCTCGTAAACTCATTTTTCTTTGTCTTGGACTTGTTTATGCAAAGGGTTATGTTGTAAGGCATGTTGAATATCTAGGAAACTCAATATCCAAACTTGTTATTTCCCAAATTTTTATCAAGATTAATCATTATTGTTTGTTAACCCGATTCAATTTGTGATCTCCCTCATCAATTGACAAAGTTGTCGTATCTTGATCTTTGTTTTTAAATTAGCAACTTTTCTAGAATGATGAAGGTTACAAATGGTTGAGATATAATGAAGATGTTTGGAGATTGTCATAACATTGGCAAAAATAAAGAGGGGAAAAATGGTAAAATAATGGTTGTTTTTTTGCTTAGTATTTTGAAAGATGTCAATGTCCTAGAATATGTTGTTGAACATCAAAAAGAGGCAATAATCAGTTGCACATTTGAGACGGAGTAGCCACTTGTTACTTCATCCTAAAAGCCAAAATGGGTCCAAGTGATACATTTTCCACCTTTGATAAGTGAAAAACGGTAAACATAAGCATGGGCATGCTTTCTTAATAGCCTAACCATTGGAGAGTTTTGCCTAAGATAGCAAACTTGGCATTAGTAATAGAAGCTCTATTGGGACTAGGGGTGATATTTGTAATGTCCCAACTTTGGCATTAGGACACTAATGGATAAATTAAAAAATAATTATAACACTCGCATACCATAATCGCACACTCACACTAAATATTTAATGAAACCCCGCAATAACAATATAGAACACAACACCACTGCAACAAGAAATGACCACATATAGTAAAATCACAGCAATATAAAAAACATTGGTAAGGACTTGAAAGGACCATTATGGATTGAAACTAATGTGGTGAACAACTTTAGAGTTGGAGTCTTCTCACGAATGGTTATAGGGTACATGACTCTCAACATCCACATTGATGAAGAAAAAGAATGGAAAGGAGTGAATACTCGAGTTTATCCCTAACACATTCAAATGCTCAACTAAACACCCAATTATGGATCGTAACACTCAAGCATCCTCCCAAACAAGCTACCAATCATTGATGACTAAGGATATGTAACAAGTCAAATATGTCTCAACTAAGGCTAATCAAACATGCTTAGGGACACACACATTTAACACTATGTACGGGAATTAAGTGTCAATTAATTAAATCCTAAAACACATCAATGAGACTAATAGGGAAAGCAAGTTTAAAAAATGGAATTCAAATTCAGTCTTCCTATGAGCGTCCCATTGTCCTCTATCTCCAAGGATTCTTTTAGTCGTGCTTGCTCTCAGATTTCATGCACTTGGCTTTTAGAATGACAACTTAGAGAATGAGTGATTATATTCTAATGGAAGAATTACATCCTACACTATATGATGATAAGCTAGATGATATGCAAAATTAAGATCTACATTTTATTAAAATGCTTCTATATTGATCTGCATTAATGATAATGCTCTTACTATGAAATGAAAATGCTAGAATGTTGCTAAAATGCTCAATTGCTAAAATGATCTAATGTTGGTTAAAATGCTTTTAATTTTTTGTGAGAGCTTGATTTGTGCAAATGAGAGCCTATTTATAGATTTTTGAAGGCTCGTGTCCTAGGTGGTAGAGATGGACAATTCAGATTCAATTTGAGGAATTGAATGGTTGGAGATGGAGAATTTGGAGAGAAAAGTAGATCTTGCTCCCTCGAGAGGAAACAAATGCTATGTGCAGGATGGAGAGGAGAAATGGAATGCCAAGTGTCCTCAATTGGTTGAAGATGCCATGTGTCTCTTCCAAGTTTGTTGAAGATGTTTGATTAATTAAATATTTAGGAATATTTAATCTCTCAATTTGTTGCAGATGTCATGTGTCCATTTAGTTTGTTGAATTGGTTGAGGATAATTGATCAATTAAATATTTAGGAATTTTTAATTTATGACACATGTTGATGTGGCATAATATGACAAATTGGTTAGATGATGTGGAATTGATCTAGGATAGGAAGAAGTAAAAGCTATGAATCATATAAATAAATTAAAGAATTTATTAATATAATAGAGGAATTAAACATTAGACATTAATAAAATAACACATGTTTAATTAATTTTCTCAAGCCAATTTTAAGTGCATACAAACACAAACAAGATGATGTCACAATACCACAAAGAAGCGCTCAAATTAAAAGTTAAGATAAGTAAACTAGACCCCAAGAAACAAATGTCCTCTAAGAAAAATTCCTTAAAAAGGGTAATAAGTAGTCATTGTCAGTGAAGTTACATCCTTTTTAAATTAGGTTGCCTAATATGCCAATCCAATTCACCCCTAGTAAATTGTGCAACCTACCCAAAACACCCATTTATCAATAAAGTCTACCCTTGGTAAATTAGGTGACCCACATGTTATCAAAATATTTTTACATATTTTCACGCTTCCCAAAGTCCTACAATTTTACCTCAAAGCACAACAAAATCTCTTCTACAAGACTAATAGTACAAGAAACACTCAACATAAGGTTTCTACCCTCCACATTTTTTTTTAAGGGAAAACTCAAAGCAAGAGAAGGGCTAGGCCTACACAACCTTTGCAAGCATTGGACAACTTTTTTAATGTGATGTTTTAAAATGATATAATCTAATGAAATGAATAATAATAAACTAAATATTAACCATGCTTGACATTTAATTTAATTTTCATGATCCATTTTAACCCAAAAATGTATTATTCAAATGCAAGCATTCAACTACTCAAAATACAATGATGCAACATACAAATAGGGAGCCTCCAATATATAGCATAAACACCATTTAAGCAGCCTATTATTGATTTCCATATTTTTGATAGATGCAAAATGAGGCCTACTCATCAAATCCTTCACAGGAGAAAATTAGGGCATTTGCTAAATAATAATTTTTACTACAAAATGAGGGTTTATTCCCATTCAAATAATATCATTATATGATTGTAAAGTAGAGGATACCTCCCAAATATGGAGGATCGGACTCCAATATAAAAATGATGATAATGGGTAAGTGCACCAAGATGGTAAACAAAAAAATGGCCACTTGTACAAAAAAAAAAACACATGTAATGCATTTGGGTTATTTTATTTTTCAAATAACCTAAACGCATTACAATTCAAAATTTTTGAATCATAACCCATACGAGGTTTAAATTTTAAAGCCTCGTACGCATTAGCTTTTTTAAGAAACATGATCAAGGTTTTAAAACTAAAATAACCCGTTCATATATCTCTGATTATAATTGTTTCTAAAAAACAATCAATTGGGTCATTCTAATCTACGACTGACAAAATAGATGACAGCCAAAAATAGCAAGAAGAACTTGATCATGTTTTGTGCCCTATCAGCCAGATCATCATGCCACGTCGTTGTGGAGGTAAGTTCTCATTCGTTTGTGCATTCTTGTTGATTTTTATTTTAAATTTTGTTGTATTTTCATAGTTTTTAATATTTATTTTATTTTTTAAATTTGATTTCAAATCTTCAAAATATTTCCCCACAACAAAATTTGCCTCCTCATAACCCTGAAGAAAATCCAAACAATATCCCTCAAATGGGAAACCCTCCTAATCTTTTGATAAACCCTTCTTAAACACACAGGAGGATTTTTTAGGTCGTCTGGCACAAAATAGGGTTACCATTTCTTATTTAGTGTCTAGACTAAATAAAGGCTTCACATCATCGACACCATGCAAACCTTGCCACAACGATAGAAACAATGGTCGATAGTGTTGATAAAGTTTCTAAACAAGTGACTGAATCTATGGAGATGGAGACACTTTGAAGGTAGCTTCCACAATGATTGATACTATCATCCAGCATGGTATATAGTTATCCCAACCTCTTGGCACAAACGATGGTGTAGCAAATAGACCATCTACCTCCACCGGGTGTGGCTCTCATCGGTGCACCACTTGTTGCAATATGTGCTTTTGGGTAGGTACCAATGCACATGCAGATGGCTCGAGCTCCCATTAATGTAAATATTGTAGGGCTAGTTGTCAAGTTGGTGGACCTAATGATGTGGTGCTCACAGATGACCTAATGGAGCAGGTCTTTGCTGCTCAGATATCTTGATTTGAATTTATGACGTTTTCTTTATTAAACACTTAAAAATTTTAAATGTAAATAAATTTTTGATTGAAGATTCAATCAAACTAATGCAAACATACTGCATTTCAAGATGTAGGAGCGGATTTTGGTACATCATTGACCATTCCTATCACAACTTATGCACCTATATCTTCATCATAGGTAAAAAAAATAATAGTTCGTGTCAAAATAGAATAAGACCTTGAATTCAAATTAATGTTTTATAATATATATAAAATTTATGATGTATATTTGTGTGGGGTTTGATAGACGTTGACAATGGATCAGATTTCATAGGTTCATGATGCCACCATTACGTCCATTTTGTTTGGCCTAGAAAGCTATACAGTATTCTTATTTGCACACATCTTGTTTATAGTTTGTATTGAATATGCACATCATTTGAATTGTGATTCGTTAACTTGTATTGTAGTATTATATGTTGATTTATATTAATTGTGTTACTCTTTTACAATATGTCACATGTGGTTGAGAGTCCTCCATTGCAAAGGTCATACTCGAGAACACCTAATCGAAAAAAGATAATTGATCACAATTTTAATCAAGATATAATAGTTTCAAGACCTTACATGAGTTATTCCAACATGAGTTGGATTTTGTTTTTTCAAATGTATTATGATTATACATGTACATCTAGATTTATCTAGTCTAGTTCATTGTTTGTCTTATACATTTACAACGACAACTAGGATCATTTATAGCAATGATGAATTCACTTGATAATGCATTAGAAGAAGAGATGTAAGAGGTATATGTTGTTTTTTTCGGATTCATGATTATATGCACATGTACATTCATTGTATTACAATCTTGTCATTTTACATACAGGGAACATTGATATCCGTTTCATCAATGATGAACCCTCCTAGGACAACAAAAGAACCATCAGAGTCTCTGGTACACATTTATTATATATTGTAAATGTACGTTTACATGGAAGTAGATATATCTATAGTTTATATTTCTTTGTCAACTATATTTATATATTAACTTGTGTCAATTGTATTTTAACTGGTACAACCCCCTTCGTGATATGAGCATAACATTGATCCTCTACCTCGCCGATTTGGTAGCACTCCTAATCATCGAATGGGACCATCATTTTTTAAATGTATTTTAGCAAGAAAACCACAACATGAGGTAACCAACAATTAAATTGTAGAGAAATTATAGTACAATATAATTATCTTGGTGTTAATTTCACAATTGTAAATTATTATTGGCATAAGTAATATAATTTGTTGCTTGAATTATTCTTGTGAAGGCATCTACAGAGCCTCGTAGTACTTCAAAGAGGCTCGATTTTGATGATCCACCACACTATAGGATTTGCTAGAGTAATATAGTGTTAGTTGTCATCATTGAATGACCGATACATGTAGCTAGATGATATTTTATTGTATATCGATCTTGAGATGGCATATGCCACAATTTTGTAAAACTTGTATTGATCTGGCACATATACCATTTTTGTACATTTTATTGAGTTGGCACATATACCATTTTTGTACATTTTATTGAGTTGACACATATGCCATATTTTTGTAAAACTTTTATTCTACATTTGGATATATAGAAAAGGTGATATTCGATCTAATTTGTTTGTTATGTGCATATTTTCCTAATTTGAAAATTAAAATTTGAATGTATATTTAGTTAAGAGTGATTAAGTTATGAACAATTTAGTATGTTGTGGATTAATGATATTGCAATTCAATAAAACTTATGAATTACCATTGGTATTTATCTAAATTCCAAATGTTAAATTTGGTTGCCTTGGGCAAATTCACCAAATTTTATGATCCTTTTTGTATTGTTATCAATAATAACATAGATGCTTAGAAATAAGGGATAAAAAACTATGATTCCATCAAGGCTTAATATAGACTTGGCAGTCTTTCTCTTTGCGTTCATATTCATTTTCATTTGGATTCGTTTACAATTTAGATTCTGAAAGATCCCCAACCCAATTCTAACCAAATATGATCCAAACCAACTTTTTGTTTTGCTGATAAAGTCTTTGGCCAACATATGTTAAGTGGGGGTTTGACTGATTTCTTTATTTTGTTTAGGTTTTTGAGAGTTTTTTAACAATGTTTTGAATGCTAAGCAAAAGAAATAGCTAATACCATATAGAATAATGGACAACACATTAAGATAGCAATTAAGATAATTTTCTTTCACTTTAAAAGACTGATGTACATACCTTTAATCAAGCATAAAAGTCTAATACAAATTTATCGCAAAGAGAATATAAGAAATCGGCTCTAATATTAGCTGCAACTCCAAATACACCCTAGGGTTTGATACCCTTATTTCCAAAATGGAGCGGCTAGCTAACAATAAGCTAGAAATGAGTGGCGATGACCTCTAGAAGGTTTGCCCTACAATTAATTCATGGAAACCTACCCTCAAGCTAATAAAATTACACTAAATCCCCAATGAAGCATACCAAATGCACAATGAAGCTAAATACTGATGCAACTTGTCTTCAGGAGATATGGGATTTCGTCCAAATCTCCAAATAACTCCAGAAGTTTGTGTTCCTAGAAGCTCCAAGCTGTTGAAACCCTCAAGCTTGTTGCTAATCTAAAAATTGGAAGCATAATAATGAATCCAATTGATAGACAAAAAGCATTTTTATCTATTTTGGGGTTACTATTTGGCCTTAAAAATCATAAAATGTCATTGAGGGTCTAATTCCTCATTATGAACTTGGCCCCCTTTAAAAACAACTTAAGTTACTAGGATGCGAGCACTTTTTACTATTCATCTTATGTTTCTCTTTTACCATTCACATAAGGCCAACTTTAATATTTCAATTCTAACCATGGATTCAACCCCAGAACTCCAATCTGAAATGCCCAAAAAGCTCCCTACTGAGTTCCACAATCCCTAGTTGGGTCCCCAAACCACACTGCTAACCTAGGGCACCCTAATAGTGGGCCAACCTCTCCTCAAGTCTAAGATGCCTAAGGAAGGGATAATAAAGATTAATTAGCATTGACTTAGATTCATTACAAATGATTTGGGTTCAAAATTTGTCAAAAGTTGTCAAAAGTTGCAAAATTTGTCAAATTTTGTCAAAAGTAGGAAAACTTGTCAAAACTTGTCAAAACTTGTCAATAGTTGCAATGAACAGTTGCAAGATAGGCTAAATTTTGTATTGCTTGTCATATCCACGAATCGTAAGCTCAAGCATGTTTGGGTAGGTAAACTTATGGTAGGCATGGTCACTATTGGCTTCCCAAGTTGCTCAAACATCCAGGGCCATACCATCGCAGTGCCATCTCTTGAGTGCCCTGAATTCAAAAAATTATTAAATTTTGACAAGTTGTTTCTCAAAATCTAGGGCACATACTAATGATCTGCTTGAACCCACAAGGTCACGTCAAGCTTCTCTATAATAACCTATCTCGGTTTTTGAAGACTCAAAGCCATTTGTTTAGGGCAAGTATTTTTCATTTAATGCAAATATCATTAGTCACATGCAATGAAAAGTTTCAAGATAGGCTAAATTTTATTTTGTTTGTCGTATCCATGAATCATCTACGTGAGCATGTTTGAGTGGACAGTTTTATGTTAGGCATGCTCTTGGTTGGCTTCCCAAGTTGCTCAAACATCCAATGCCACATCATCACCATGCCAACTCTTGAGTGCCCTAAGTTCAAACAATTGTCAAACTTTGACAAGTTGTTTTCGGAATCCGAAGCACATTCGAATAATCCATTTGAACCCACAGAGTCATGTAAGCTCCGTCTAAATTAACCTATCTCATATTTTGAAGACTCAAAGCCATTTTTTAAGGGCAACAATTTTTCAGTTGATGCAAATATCGTCAATCACATGCAATGAAAAGTTAATTTTATTTTGTTCATTGTATCCACGAATCGTCAATGCGAGCATGTCTAGGTAGGCAAATTTATCATAGGCATGATCCTAGTTAGCTTCCCAAGTTCCTCAAACATCCAAGGCTCATGATTTTTAGATCCAATTCACCTTCTAACAACATATATTTGACTGGGCAAAACTCTTGCATTGTCGTGCTAATTTTTTTCAATTAATACTCTTAATGCATCAACAACAATCTTGTATCTTCTTGGAAGTCTACCCAAGAACACCCATGGAGAATTATTTTTAGGATCCTTATTTTCTCATGTCTCCCTAAGCCATGGTGTAGTGATGTTCTACTTATCTTTAATGACTTACTTGTTTTGATTATTAAACGAGATTTTTTAGTTTGATTGCTCATTATGGTTGATGTAAGAACACGTCAGGTAATATTGGCATATTTAGAGTATGATGTTGAGTCGATTTCTTGATACGTATCGAATAAATTTCTTACTATAGTTTTTTCACTATTATTTTCCAATGATCTTAAACCAATAATTTTAATTATATCTCTATAATTCAATTTTTTTATCATTTGAAAAATTAATTGGCATCTTCCAATTTGATTTAAACTCTCGAAATAGTTTTTTCATATTCTATTAACAATTCTTCTTCAAGTCCATTCGAGAATTTTATCGAAAATTGGCTTCAAAATATTTTCATCAACTTCAATTAGATACTTGTGTTTTCTACGAATAATTCCAGGAGGTGTTAATATTGGTGTGTGTTCTTGGCTTGCGTTAAATGCATTTTCTTGATCATTGATTAGCACTTGTTCTTGGTTTGCATTAGATTCATTCGGTACATGTAATTGAGTTGGTGTAAATGACATACCTTCTCCTATTTTTCTCACTTCACACAGTCTTCTCATGTGCTCCTTTTGTCTTTCTTATGCTACCTCTTGTGATTTGATTGTTCCTCGCTCGTTCCTTCCCATCCATAATATCAATCGTCCTCGATATTATCATATGTGTTAGTAAAAATTGTATAAATTACATAAATGAATTATTTCATGAAAATTATGAAAATCATTCTATTTTACAATCAAAAGTATTAAACAAACAGAAGAACATTGAAAAAAAAGTTTAGTTATACATTTCAATGATTGAAAGTCATACAAAACATAACAAACTCTTATAGTGTCCAAGAATGTCGTGTGTATATAAAAATAGTTGCAGTAGGACCATCAACAGAGTTCTTTTGGGATTTTTTGCCGTTGTGAATCCACTTTAAGTCAACATAACACATACGGGTTACTTTTGCTTAACCCATTCACATTACCGCCCCTAAAATGCTCGTCGTTTGTAAATGGGCTTGCAATCTATAGTGTTAAAATGAAAAAACCACATACAGGTTCTTGACACTATAGACTCAAACAAGGAACAATGACATTTTAGGGGGGTAATGCGATCGGGTTAGGTAAACTTAACCCATTCGCATTGTTGGTCCTAAACTTTAGCATACACTTAAGAGAGAGAGAGAGAGAGAGAGAGAGAGAGAGAGAGAGAGAGAGAGAGAGAGAGAGAGAGAGAGAGAGAGAGAGAGAGAGAGAGAGAGAGAGAGAGAGAGAGAGAGAGAGAGAGAGAGAGAGAGAGAGAGAGAGAGAGAGAGAGAGAGGTTTCATTAGGTACACATAATTAGATATGTCCATTGCATGCGTGAAATAGAGAGGGAGGTTTCTCACTGGAAGGAGGAGGTTTCTCAGTAGTTCCACCTCTATCAAAGCATTTCCCTAAATCTAAAACTTTGTTACCCAATGCTAATTGGAAAAAATCCACAAAGGAAACTCTCATCTTCTTCAAAACTTACTTGAGATTTTTATGATAGGGCATGTGATTGATTACATCAGTATCAAATCCTACAATGCGTCCAAGCTTTAACATCTTACATAAACCTACAACAAGAAGTAGATGTTCTAATTTAATAGACCTTTTACTCTAACTCAACAAATTCAGTTGCTAGGCACATCTTTTCCTTTTGGTTATGTACATAATTGTAAAGGGTTTAGCAACTTCATAAGATAGACACTCCAACAGAGATATCATTATTATATATAGACCTTTCCTAAACAGATACTCTCCCAATTGAAGCTTATGCAAATAGTTGTTACCTAAAAGAAACACCTCCTTTTTCTTCACTAATTCTAATAGTTTTGGACCTCCAAGAGACGTGTACATTGTGAACACGTCCAATGGCATCTTGGGATCTGAAGGGTTAGCATGCCAAGCAAATTTGACCTCTGTAGAATCTTTTTTGAATAACTCTTTTAAAAAAAGATTGTCAAGAGTAAAGGTTTCACCAGGCACACATAATTGGATATGTCCATTGCTTTTGTGAAAAATAAAGAGAGGGAGGTTTGTCAGTAGAAGGAAGAGGTTTTCTCATTAGTTCCACCTCTATCGAATCATTTTCCTAAATTTAAAACTTTGTTACCCAAAACCGATTGGAAACAATCCTCAAAGGAAACTCTCATCTTCTTCAAAATTACTTGAGGTTTTTATGGTAGGGCATATGGTTGAATACATCGGTATCAAATCCTACGATGCACCCAAGCTTTGACATGTCACATAAATCTACACCAAGACCTAGTGTTCTAATTTAATAGACCTTTTGAAACTACCTTAGCAAATTCAGTTGCCAAGCACATCTTTTCCTTTTGGTTGTGTACATAACTATAAAGGTTTTAACAACTTCATAAGATATACACTCCAAAAGAGATCTCGTAATTATATACAGACCTTTCCTGAACAAACCCTCTTGTAATTGAAGCCTATGAAAATAGTTATTACTTGAAAGAAATACCTCATTTTTCTTCACTGTTTCTGATAATTTTTTGACCTCTGAGAGATGTGTACATTGCAAACAAGTCTAATGGTGTCTTGGGATCTAAAGGGTTAGGATACCAAGAAAATTTGACCTCTGTAGAAGCTTTTTTGAATAACTCTTTCAGTGAAATATTGTCAAGAATAAAGGTTTCATTAGGCACACATAATTAGATATGTCCATTGCTTGTGTGAAAAAGAAAGAGAGAGAAGTTTCTCAATAGTTCCACCTCTATCAAAGCATTTCCCTAATTCTAAAACTTCTTTACCCAATACTAATTGGAAAAAATCTTGAAATGACACTCTCATCTTCTTCAAATATTACATAAGGTTTTTATGGTAGAGAATATGGTTGACTACATCAATATCAAATCCTACGATGCATTCAAGATTTAACATCTCACATAAACCTACAATAATACCTAGATGTTCTAATTTAATAGACCTTTTGAAACTACATTAGCAAATTCAATTGTCAGGCACATCTTTTCCTTTTGGTTGTGTACATAATTGTAAAGGGTTTAACAACTTCATAAGATAGACACTCCAAAAGAGCTCTCATAATTATATACAAACCTTTCCTAAATAGACCCTCTTTTAATTGAAGCCTATGCAAATAGATGTTACTTGAAACAAAATCTTCATTTTTATTCACTGCTTCTGAAAGTTTTTGAACTCCAAGAGATGCATACATTACAAATAATTCCAAAGTTATCTTAAGATCATGAAGGCTAGATGCCAAGAAAATTTGACCTTTGTAGAAGCTTTTTTAAATCACTTTTTTAGTGAAGGGTTGTCAAGAATAAAGGTTTCATTGTGCACACATAATTGGATATGTCCACTACTTGTGTGAAAAAGAAAGAGAGGGAGGTTTCTTAGTAGAAGGAGGAGGTTCCTTAGTAGCTCAACTCTACCAAAGCATTTCCCTAATTCTAAAACTTTTTTACCCAATACTAATTGGAAAAAATCTTGAAAGGAAACTCTCATCTTCTTCAAAAATTACACAAGGTTTTTATGGTAGGGGTATATGGTTGACTACATTTGTATCAAATCCTATGATGCATCCAAGCTTTAACATCTCATATAAACCCACAACAATACCTAGATGTTCTAATTTAATATATCTTTTAAAACTACCCCATCAAATTCAATTGTCAAGCACATCTTTTCCTTTTGGTTGTGTACATTACTATAAAGGGTTTAATAGCTTCATAAGATAGACACTCCAAAAGAGCTCTCTTTATTATATAAAAACCTTTCCTAAATAGACCCTCTTCTAATTAAGGCCTATGCAAATAGTTGTTTCTTGAAACAAACACCTCCTTTTTCGTCATTGCTTTTGATAGTTATCGACCTCCAATAGATGCATACATTGCAAAAAAGTCCAATGGCATCTTGGGATCCATAGCGTTAGATGCCTAGCAAATTCGACCTTTGTAAAATCTTTTCAAAAAGGCCATTAGGAATAAAGGTTTCATATTGATCTTGCATAACTCTTTAATTCATTCATGTTCCTCTTGTAGAAACAACAACTTGATCTTCTCTAATGGGATAGAAAATTGCAAAACCTTAATTGTGAAATCTTTGGTAGAACAGAGTGAGAGGGAGGAAGGGAGAGGAGGGGGGGGAGAGAGATGGGGGAGATCTTATACTATGTGGTGACATGGTGGTTTCCAAATTGAAAACAACAAATGTTCCATGGTTCTGGGTTGTGGGTCTGGCGTGCTTAATCCATACTGATTTGCCTCCTTCCACTCCCTAGCCATGACTAATAAATGGGAAACAATGTAGAGCAAAAGGTCTATTATTCTTTAATTAAGTGAGCATTCATAAGAAAAAAAGAAATGGGAATATATTATTGGAATAAAATACACACACACAACAAAAAACAAACAAAACAAACAAAAACAAACAAGCAAACAACAAAAAACAAACAAACAAACACACACACAAAAAAACAAAAACAAATACACACAGAGGTTTACCAGGTTTTTTAAATTGAAACCGTGAACATGTTATGGCTTGTACTTAGGCTTGGGAGCCTTATTCCCTCCTTTTTATGTGTTTTCTTCTTCCAATATAGTTGCTCAACTTCATCATCATCAGTTTTGCATGTTATCAAGTGGGTATTTCTAAAATTGCCACCATAATTTCACCCATCTTTTGAGCTTTCTAACTGTTTATGGTAAAAATGGAAACAACAATATTAAAAGACTAAAATAGATTCAATCACAAAACCCTAGCCTAACAACAACAAAGATCCACCATAACATATGAAGATTACCTAAGACAATGTAAATCAACAAATCATAAAGATTATACCATCACATGTCCAATAGGGTTTGGATCTCCATTCTTCCTATCTCCATAGATCTTGCTTGATATATTTGCTCTCAGATTTTATGTGTGCACAAGAGCTCAACAAAGCACGAAAATGTGGTTGGAAGTAGACTTGATTGCATATGAAAGTTCAAAAGCATAGTTGGGGGTTGATAATGAAGGAAGCATCTCCTTATATAGAAGACACTGTAAGAAATGGAGGGATAAGATTAAGAGGTGTAAAAGATAAATGGTTGGCTAGGATTAGAGGGTAGGTAGAGAAAATAAGAAAATAATGAGAGGGTAGGTAGTGTAGGAATTAAGAGATGAATGACATGTGTCATAGGTGGAAAAGGCTAATGAATTAATTAAATAGATAAAGATTCATTTAACTAATAGAGGAAATGGGATCAATTAAATAAAAAAGATATTTATTTAAGTTAGGAAAGGATAATTTAAATAAATAAAGGTATTTATTTAAATGAGAAATAAGGCTACAAGAGGGTAAATGAATTAATTAAATAAATAAACATTTATTTAATCAATAGAAGAATTGGGCTTAAAATAATTAAATAAATAAAAATATTTATTTAATTAGACTAGACAATTTTAGGTGTCTACATTTTGCCCCTCTTTGAGACAATGCAGCTTGTTGCTTTGTTTCAAAGAAGATAAGATGAACTAATACTAAGTTGCCCCAAGATGGGAATGATATGCCCCCTTGAGAGATTGGATGAAATTGTCTGAAAGGATCACAGACAATCTCTTGATAACAAGGAAAGGCTAGAAAGGACTGACAAGATAGGATAGAGTGACAGAGTCACAAGATAAAGAAGACTGACTCGGGAGACTAGGGCTAGAGCAGTCTATAAGATAGATTGCGAGGGAAAACATTCTCATTGTCATCCACCCATCAAAGAAATCAGACTGCAGAGAGAGCAAAGAGCAGTCAACAGTCAGCAGCGATGGCATTGGTGCATAGATTCTATCCCGTTCGCCGATATCAGAGGCTAGCCGATGCAGGAGAGTCGGTAAGTACCACAAAACCTCCTTGTACATTGTTGCATAAATTGTTGTCATAAATGCATGCTAGGCAGTGTAATAAATGCGCTCTAGGTATGTCGAAAAAAATGTCAAGCGAGGTAAAAAATCACAAAGGCGCGTCTGTGTTGGTGCAAGGCGCATCTAGGTAGATTAGGTGCGTCTGTGTTGGTGCCAGGTGCGTTTGTGATTTCAATAGCATTTGTGTTCAATGCAAGCGCATCTGTGTTTTGCAGGCGCGTTTATGCAGGATAGGCGCGTCTGTGCCGAACAGAGGCACGTCTGTGTAATTCAGGCGCGTTTGTGTCAAAAAAGGTGCATTTACACACTCAAGTAGGTCCTCTAGGGAAGACTAGGATAGCATATAGGGCTAGGATTGACAATTTTGTGATAGAACATACGCTACTAATAAGGAAACTACTCAAGAGGATACACTCAAGCAGAGCCTTAGGATAGGATAGGTCAAGGCACTTTGTGATGAACAAGGAGTACCAAAGAAATTGACAATTATGTGATAGAACATACGTTGCTAATTGGGTTAGGCTGAAATTGAAAATTTTGTGATAGAACATACGTTGTCAATTGGATAAGCTACTCAAGAGGATACACTCAAGTAGGTGCCCTAAAAGATAGGATCAAAGTAACACTTTGTGATGAACATGGAATGCTACTAAGATAAAAAAACAACACTTTGTGATGAACAGGGAGTACCACTAGGATAGAGTGTCATATGGTAGATATAAGCACTAGGATAAAAAGCAACACTTTGTGATGAATAGGGAGTACTAGTAGGATAGAGTGCCATATTATAGATATTTAAGCACTGGGACAAAAAGCAGCACTTTGTGATGAACGGGGAATGCCACTAGG
Source organism: Cryptomeria japonica (assembly GCF_030272615.1). Lineage (NCBI taxonomy): Eukaryota > Viridiplantae > Streptophyta > Pinopsida > Cupressales > Cupressaceae > Cryptomeria > Cryptomeria japonica. The sequence goes on along the minus strand of NC_081415.1, from coordinate 509,518,576 downwards.
ATTGACACAGTTGATTTGCTTGACTGCAAGAGGACCTACCAATGCTGGAGTCATGAGAGAGATTCCGTTCGTCTTAGAGTTTACGCGAAGAGCTGACATTCGAGGATAGAGCAAAAATTGAGGTCATGGGACTGCAATATATTTTGTATGTGCCTGAGTTTCGGGCGAACATGGGATTGTTGACCGCATTAATTGAGAGATGGCACTCAGAGACATGTACGTTTCATTTGCCGATGGGTGAGATGATAGTCACCTTGGAGGATGTATACAAGATACTGATCGATGGGGAGTTAGTTCCTTATAATCTAGAGGGAGACAAGGATGCACTGAGATGAGTGTTTCAGGATGTAGGACTGGAGATGAGGGCTAGACATGTGGGTTGGGACACCATGACACATACATGATTGACACTACTGGCGGTGCTGGTAGGAGTTATTAGTGGATTCCTCTATCCAGATAGGGCGACATGAGGGTTGGCTGTGGGATGGGGGAGGACTCTGAAGACATTGGTGACTGAGCACACCAGGTTTGCATGGAGACCGTGTCTACTAGCACACTTGTACTATGAGTTGTATCAGTTTGTGTATCATGGATCAGCATGATTAAGATGCGGAGTGACCTTGTTGCAGGTATGGGTTTATGAGCATCTATTGGTTACATGTCTAATACACTTCAGGGGTCGAGGACATGGGCGTAGCTATGTTCATTTGTATGATATGATTACTTCTCTGCCATGGATTGGGAGGCTAGAGTATTGGCATCGGGTTATGGACGAGATAGACAGTGTGGTATGGAGGCCATACCAGGGCTGTGAGGAGTGAGAGGATGATGCAGTAGAGTTGTCATATGTATTCCAGAGTAGGTATCTGATTGGTCGGACACCATATATCATTGAGCGACAGTTGGTAGACAGAGTATGCAGGCAGTTTGGCAGGATACAACAGATGCCACGGGGTTCGGGGATGTATGCACAGACAGTGAGGGATCAGGTGCATTTGGGTCTATTATTGTCTTATGATCAGGCAATGACACAACTGCAGGAGATGGTTCCCATGCCTTGGGACATATGGGCGGATGTGGAGGATGTATGGATGGATTTAAAGTACACTACATATTGGGTAGAGCATCCATTTCTACGGTTGACGGATCCAGGGGAGCCGATAGATGGAGACAGTAGAGGTGATGATGATGACAGTGGAGATGGCAGAGGTAGGGGCCAATGGCAGAGGCGGGGTGCAGTGGTAGAGAGGAGAGTGGTGCAGAGGAGAAAGGGCAGAGAGGAGAGACAGGCTCAACAGGCTCATGTAGTAGGGGAAGAGGTGGATTATCATTATAGGTGCCAGAAGCATAGGTTCCCAGATAGGTACATGCTCCTAGACAAGTACAGGGACGGGGACAAGGACAAGAGTAGCCACAGAGACAGGGTGAGGGGGGAGAGGAGGAGGATGAGCTACTATCCTTGAGGGAGATTTGTCAGGGATAGGCAAATGAGATCCAGGATCTGGAGAGGGATACGACTAGGCTCATGTGACAGCTGAGGGACACTGAGCGGGAGAGGGATCAGGCTATTCGGCTATACAAAGGTTGAGACAAAACTGAGGGCCAGGAGACAGGAAGTAGAGGACATAAGAGCCGAATACACCCATGTTCTGCGGGCAGGGGAGGAGATAGCCTACTGGAGAGACCTGCATTATGGAGTGGTGCCACCAGATCAGCAGGCTAGGAGCTTCCGGAGACCATCACGGACTGGGACAACCTCTGGAGGGAGAGATAAGAGGCAGGCGTCTAGCAGTGGGGTTATGGGTCTTCCACCACCACCATATAGAGGGGGAAGGAGAGATGATCCTGAGGCAGGTCCTTCCAAGGCTTAGACTCTGTAGAGGCCAGTTGGCTCCAAGGGAGGAAGTTCATCATAGCCTTAGAGGGCTCCCTATGTATCAGTTATGATTTTGACATCATTTTATCATGACACTTATGATTATATATATGAGATGATTCATCCTTGCGGCAGCTATATGCATGTGTACCTATGTGATATTTCTATGTGATGCATGTATCTATGTGATGCTTGTGATATGGATGCAAATATATATACATGATGAAATGCAATATATTTTTGTTCTTTTTTCTATTTTTAATATGTTATGCAAATGTGAATGTGAATGTATGAAATGTAGATGCATATGATAATGCAAATAATTATTTACATGATGAAAAATGTAAAATGTGCTAACATGTGGTGTGTGTAGGATGTGATGTAATTGTGATATCTATATGTGTGTATGAAATGTGAATATGTGGTAATGGAGGTGCAAACTATATGAAATGCAAATATTTTTGGTGTGTCATTATACTCAGCCATGTAATAGCGGGCTACACAGACTCAAGAAGGACGATGAAGGTCAATCAAGAAAGGGTGATGAAAATAGAAGATATGGAAGTGAAAGAGCTTTTTGTGCTATTATCATCATTGAGCTTTATTATGGCAAATAGGTTATGACAATCGAGGCATATGTTCGACCCAGAAAGTCATTGTACTCATTTGCATTAAGATAAGATAGTCGCAAACAAGAAATGCCCTAGTTCACACTAGACTCACAATGTCCTCATATCCTTGGACAAGTCATAGCATTGCTAAGAGACAATCCACAAACATCAAAGAAAAATAGGTGACGATACCCCATCCTCGCCTTTCTAGTTAAAGACATCTTGGAGATAAAATCTCTAGTCAGAGACATCCCGAAAAAGCCAAAAGACATGTCACCAAAAAGATAAAATCAAGAAAAAACCAAGACTTGATACCAGCATCTACTGTAGTCCTCAAGTTTAGTGTCTCTTGTCACTTGTAGATCGATCAGTGAAGCAATAGTAGCCATGGCATCTGCGGCTCGATTCTGCTCTCTTGGTATCTTCTCAAAGGTTAACTTCATGAAATGTTGCTTGAAGTCATTTACCATTTTCTTGTAAGGCATTAATATTTTGTCCTTTGTTTGGTAGTTATCAGTTTCTTGACGAATTACCAATTGAGAGTCCCCAAAAACATGAAGTTCTCAGATCCTCCACTAAACTGCAATCTATAATCCAATTGTTAATGCCTCATATTCTGCTATGTTATTAGTTTAAGGAAACGACAATCGGCATGATTTCATAATGGAATCCCCTTGAGGTGTGATAAAGAGGAAGCCAACTCCTGCACCATGTTGCGTGTATGAGCCGTCAAAGTATAGTTGCCAAGGCTTTGTGTGTGATACCGTCAATATGGATTCATCTATAAATTCTAAAATTAAAGGAGCATCATCTATCATGGGTGCATCTACTAACTGATCTGCAATAGCTTGTCCTTTTATTGCTTTTATGTCCACATATTCAATGTCGAATTCACTGAAGAGCATCACCCATTTCGCTAGTCAACCAGTAAGTGTCGCCTTATTGAGAAGATATTTTAATGGATCAATCCTTGCGACCAACTTAGTTTTATGAGTTAGCATGTAATGTCATAATTTTTGCAAAGCAAAAACCACAGCGAGATACACATGCTCAATTGGTGTGTAGTTTAGCTCATAACTGACCAACGTACGACTGATGTAGTAGACTGCCTTTTCTTTGCCCTCAACATCTTGTTGCGCTAAGAGTTCCCCCAGTGTTGTTGATGTAGCTGATATGTAGAGTAACAGGGGTTGTTCTGGAACTGGTGGCATCAAGACTGGTGGATTTAGAAGATAATCTTTGAGTATCAAAAAAGCTTGTTGACAGTTATCATCCCATTTGAATTTGATGTTTTTGTGTAGCAAGTGTTGAAAAGGATGACATTTATCTGCAAGTTGTGCTATGAATCATCGTATGGACTGGAGTCTTCCTTGTAAAGATCGAAGTTGACTGATATTTCTTGGTGGTGGAATTTCTATGACCGCTTTGACTTTTGTTGGATCGACTCCAATTCCTCTTTTTGAAACAATGAATTTCAAAAGCTTCCCAAAGGTTACTCCAAAGACACATTTCTTGGGGTTTAGTCTTACTTTGTATTTTTCCAACCGATCAAAAATGACTGAAAGGATGCCCAAATGTGTATCTTTGTCTATTGATTTTCCCAATAGGTCGTCAGCATAATCTTCTACAGTTATGTGCATGAGATCATGAAAGATAGTAGTCATGGCTCATTGATATGTAGCGCCTGCATTCTTTAGCCCGAAGGGCATGACATTCCAGCAGAAAGTTCCCCAGGGACAAGTAAATGTTGTTTTGTGGTGATCCTCAGATGCGATTTTGATTTGATTTTAGCTAGATAATTTGTCCATCAAAGATAACATTGCATGACATGTTGTGAGATCTACAATCAAGTCTATATTTGGTTATGGAAAGTCATCTTTAGGACAGGCTTTTTTGATGTCTCTGAAATTTGTACATATTCTGATGTTGCGATCTAGCTTACTGACTGGTACCAAGTTGGAGATCCATTCAGGATAATCAATTGGGCATATGAATCCGACATCCAATAATTTTTCAAGATCTGCCTTGACTAATAATGCCACTTGTGGATGCATCTTTCTTAATTTTTGTTTCACTGGCTTTGCCCCCAGTTTAACTGTCACATGATACATTACTAAATCCAGACCTAGTCCAGGCATATCGACATATGACCATGCAAAATTGATTTGTCACCCAGTGAAAAAACTTATGAACTTTGATCTTTCTCCCTCTGTCAGAGATTGTACCAGAAATATGTTATGTGGAATCTCTTCTGTACCAATGTTTGTTTTGATGGTCTCCTCTACTAACATAGATGATTTTTCTTCATATGATGTCGGGCGAATGTCAAGCCTGCCATCTTCGGGCATCTCAGAGAGGTTTTCACCCTCAGATACGTCCTTTCTTTTTACTTTTTTGGGGTCAGACGGTGTCACAATGTGGTTTTCTCCATAAAACGCTTGATTTGTTTTTATTTTTACATTTTTGCGACTGGAAGGCCCAACACCCTCACCAAAATATGCCACATTGTTGAGTTCTATAGTGTATCCCACCTTATGGTACCCAAGCGAAAGATCATCTCGTATGCCTAGATAGTCGATAAAGGCTTCATCATTTTGAAATGTGTCAAATTGTACAAGTCCTTCATGGTCCCAGTCAATAAGTTGGTGGTGAACAATGGAAAGACCTTCAATGTTTTCGAAGTCAGCGGGTGTTAGGGTGCAAATACAGTTATATTCAGGTATGTCAAGGTAGTTGTCGAGATCATCGTTGGCACATTCCTCATCTGTCTCAATCATGAACGGGTCCAGATTGTCATTACTAAAAGCGCATTCTGGAACTGGTGTCCTCATCCTTTGTGATTTCGACCTAGAGCCTAGAGACAAAAACTATGTGGGATCCTCAGGGGTTGTTTCTTGGCCAACTTTGAATTTTCTATGAAATTCCTCTTCTTCTGCGGGTTCACCTGGTTCTCTGAATGTCTAGGTGAGTTCATAGTCACAGGAGGATTTGTCTGAACCCCATTCCCATTCATTAGAGTCAGTGGAATAGCGACTCTCTTGTTGATCTTCAGAAGTCTTGATTTGTAATGCTTCTTCTGATTTGTGAGTGTTTACCCTGGAAGAGATGAAACCAAGCCCTTTCGAGCATTGATTTTAAAATGTCAATTCTGGTTGCAAAGGTTGAGTGATACCTTCTTTTCTTTAGCCAAGAGGACTTTTACCATCATACCCAAACTTTTGTAAGATCTTGAATCCTTTGCCATATTTTTCACATGGTATGTTGATGTGATCTTGTGTACCATCTTCAGGGTCTTTGTAAAGCATTTTGTATAAGTCTTCTTCTTCCATTTCACCCCACTTCTCAAAGATAGTAGGATCCCATTTTAGTGTAGTGATAAATAACCATTTAGAAGGATGTCGTCATCCATATTCTTTTGGTGAGCTCATAACTTGTCATAAGCACATGGTTTTATTCAAAGTGTATTCACCCATGCCTTTGTCCTGATATTTCCCTTTAGGCTCACCTTGCTTTGATGTTGAAGGTTTTAATGATACTGGGTCAATGTATGCAGAAGAAGGGATAGCTTCTCTATTAATTGGAACGATTGTCTCGACTTTTGGTCTTAAGTTATTGCAATATATAAATGGATTAGGATCACCATTAATTTTTACTTCAACTCCATTATGAGGAAACTTAATGCATTAGTGGTATGTAGATGGGACTACTATCATCTCAAGAATCCATGGACGTCCTAGCAATATGTTGTATGTGAGATTCAGGTCTAAGACTTGACAAACCACATCCTTTGTAACTGGCTCAACTCTGAGAGGCAAGGTGACTGTGCCTTTGGATGAACATTCTTCGTCATCATATGCCTTAATGGTGATTTTGTTTGTAGCATTCACAGCTTTATCTGAATATCCCAATTGTATTACTATGTTCAAAGTACATACATTAAGACCAACTCCTCCATCTATCAGGACTCATTTTATTTGATGTTTGTGTAGGAAGGCTTTAATGTGTAAAGGTGCATTATGTGGTTGGCTTACAGAGGCGTCGTCAACTTCAGTGAATGTAAGGGAATGTGGAATGGAAAGGTACCCCACCATGGCTTGAAACTGGTCCATGTTCAAATCGGTGGGGACAATAGTGTCTCTCAAAGTTTTGTCAAGAATAGCTTTATGTGCGGGAGATAAGCGTAAAAGCTCTAGGATGGAGATAAGTGCGGGTGTCTTCCCTAATTGCTCTTCCAGCTCATACTCTGGCTTGGTTGCTGAGGAAGAAGTGTTTTTAGCTAGAGCACCTTGCAAGGTGACCTTACCTCGACAAGTTGTGACATTACATTCAGATGTAGGTTTAGAAGAAGATCCAATTCCTTTTAGGACAACTTTAGGTCTTTGGGTAGAATTTTCAGATGTTTTGTCCTTGATGATAATGGCAGAGACATAATTGTCCATCGAAATGTGATTAATAGTTGAATCATAGTTGTAGGATTCTCTGGTATAGTTGGCCTGCTCATCTGTGGATTTGGCCAAATACTTCAAACACTCTTTATCGCTAAGGTCAAATGGCCAGTTGCGATAATTTCATCCCACATCTTGATATTTCTTCAACTTTGGTACTACATACCTTATGAATCCCGCCGTGGCAGGTAAGGATGTGATATACTAAGTCTTGCATGAGAATAACAAATAGATGATCCCTATAATGGGGGAGTCACCACTTTTATCAGGCTACAAGTAACCTTTCAAAAAGTTATGTTTCTACTCAAGGAAATATGTATGGTGAGTATCTTGGGAGCAAAACCTTCTATGCTCTAGCACCGAACTTCTCACAAATATCCTCAATCAATAGAACAGGTGGGCTACTACTTAAAGGTGTTTAGTAATTTTTTATGTTTTTGGACATAAGTTTATTCTGTAGTGACTCACTTAAGAGCCTTGTAACTTGTGATGGGGCCCATTTGTCCTTTCGGCAAGTTGCACTATAGAAACAACTATACCCAAGGCTACAACTTTCGCTCACACCTGATTTCTATAGCGGCTCGAACGATTTACCGCGCGAGGTCGTTCCCAACAGTGATGTGTCTTTTGTCAGGCCTCTCTTAACAAGATAAAATTTTGAGTGTTACTAACACTTTTCTCTTGCACCTAAGACCACGAAAGCCAAGGGAGAGGATAGTGTGTGTTAGAAGTAGGACCACTCGACAAACTTTTTGCACAAGTGTGCCAAAAACAAAAGACACTTGTTCTTTTTAACTCATCATCGCAATGTTATCTAACTATTTGGAGATGTTGCTCCAATAGTCATGGTGTTATTTTTATCCTTCAAAGGCAATATGTTGAGTAAACTAGGAAACTGATACCCTGGTCAACTAAATGAAAAGCACATTTGCTTGAAGTAAATCGCTTTGAGCTTGAAAGAAAATTGGATTATTCTTTTTATTTTGCCCAAAAACAAAGTGTGGATTATGAATTTTAGTTTGAGTTGATGCAAGAAAATCAAAATTTGTCTTGTTGAGTTTTAAACACCAAAAAATAGAGTTTGTGTTCCCCTAACTTGCAAAAAAATCAAAGTTTGTTTTGTTGAGTTTTAAACACCAAAATAAAGTTTGAGTTCCCTAACTTGCAAGAAAATCAAAGTTTGTTGTGTTGAGTTTTAAACACCAAAATATAGTATGAGGTTAATTTTTAACTTGCAATAAAAGGAAGTGAATTTCTAAAATCCTAAAAAAATGGGGTTAGTTCCAAACCTGCACAAAAAGTAAACAGTTAGTAAAATCTGCATACATGGTAGGCCTCTACAAGCCTAATTTTTTTTTATTTGTCGGTTACATGGTATTTTTTACAACTCTCTGTGTATTTTTTACAACTCTCTGTTACAATAGCGCTACTCTGTGTGAGAACAAAGGTGTTATTTAACACGAAAGCGTGACAGTAAGTACAAAAGCGCTAAAATAAATTATGTCACATAGAGTCAACAACGCTAATACTGAAACAATAGCGCTACTTCAGGGTCAATAGCACTAGACTATATACAAAAACGCTAATTTTTGGACAATAGCGCTAATTTTTGGACAATAGCGCTATTGGAGGAACAATAGCACTAAAATACCAAATTGCGATAGTGCTAAAGCATGAACAGAAGCGCAAGAGCGCGAATTGTGTGTCAATTAAAACATTCAAAAATTAGTAGTTTTTTCCAAAAAAGGTTGCGTGTTCAATTCACGTCGGGTTCACCAAATGATGCTCTGCAAAATGAGAGATGTTTAGACAAGAACCTGTGTTGGTATAACACATAAGGTAAACAACAAGAAACGAAGAACTGTTAGTGTTAATCAACCAAAGACTAGTCTAAGAAGGCATACCAAGAGAGACACTAAAAACATAATAAAGCATTTGACAATGAAAGCAAATACAATAAGGCATCTCCAAATGCCTTCCACCATGCTTGTAAATCCTCCTCCCTTGTTCCTCTCCTCTCCAAGTTCAAAATTAGTGTAACTCTCAACAACTTTTTGCACTATGGATGCCTTAAGGAGGTTCAAGATTGAAAAATGATCAATCTAATGCTATGCAAGTGTGATCAAAAGCTAAAATAAGAGATTATCTAATTAGCTAGTGTTGATTTTAAACCAAAAGAGTGAATATGATTGATTTATACTAAATGCTCTCTAAAAATGACTATAATGTAAATGCATACAATTTTTCAGGATCTGGATTATGAAGAAATGAGCTCTATTTATAAGAAAAATGGAGCAATGGATGGTTGAGATTGAGTAATCTCAACAAGGGTCAGGATTGAAGGGTTTAAGATCCATGTGAGGAATTTCAACCCAATCCTAGGATGACAAATGTCAACATGAGATGGGTTGAGAGGGGAGGGAAGAAGCATTAAATGCTTGACATGACTTGAGGGTTAACTTGGGAGGTAAGGTTAATGTTGAGTTGAATGGATAAATTCATTATTCAAGGAATAATGCTTTTATCCAATGGGTAAACTCTTGTGCAAGAGTTAGTGGGGATAACCATGGTCAAAGCAATAAATGCTTGAGGAGACACATGGGTTACAGGAGGTTGAGTTAGTGGTCAAAGTTCTTAACCATGGGTGCAAGTGGATTTAACCATAAATAGTCATGTAAGAGCCATTAGTGGTTTAGAAGACTTTAGAGGTTAGCTTGTTGAACACATAAAGCCTTAAATGCTTTTCAAAGGCTTTGAAGTCTTTGAGAAGTGACTCCAAGTTGCTTAAGAATGTGACAATAATCGGGGGATGGATTAGGCTAATTAGGAAGGGGTTAGAAGAATCTAGAAGGGGATTAGGATTGCAAGTGGGTTTGGTGGGTGAGGGAAAATAGGATTTTTATTAAAATAAAAATCATTTATTTCAACAAATAGGTGCAAATTGCATTTTTAGGAGAATGCAAGTGGGGGGGGGATTTAATGATTTAAATAAATGTTTTATTTAATTTATTTAAAAGAAGAAAGGGGATTAAATTGAACAAATAGGATTTATTCATTTAATTGATTGTGAATTTGGTTTAATGAATTAATTAAAATAAATTGAATAATTTATTTAATTAATAGGAGAATGTTTGAGGATGAATTAATTAAATGTTAATTTAATTAACTGTTGGCTAGTGGGTTTTTAATCAAATAAATAGAAAATATTCATTTAATTAAAATGGACAAATTTATGTGACTACAATTTTGACGTTTGATCTTGAATGTTCCACCCTCGACACTCACTTCTCTGGGGCAGACAAACATCAGTCCCCACGAAAACTCCCTGTGGCAAACTTTGTATCTCTACTAAGAACTGTATGTGTGTGGGTCGCTCGAGAGGTCCGACCTCCTGCCCCAACAACTATAAGGATTTTGGCTTTCTAAAACAAAAAGGTGCTAGTAAGGGCATCCGCTCGTGTGGCCATACATGCAGTACTTTTAGCTTTATAAATACAGAAGGCTCCCAGCTGGTAGGGGTTATGCCTTACAACTGATCAAATAAATTTGATCAAACAGGTTTATGGGGAGACATAGTGTCGGTATGAACTAATCAGCACACGTTACCCATGGCTTTCACCATGGATACAGTTATATATAGTGGTTCGGAAGAGGTGGGTTTTCCTCGCTACCACTTGGGTCATTCTCTCCTCACTAGCCTAATGGCCACACGGGGAGACAAGCCCTCTAGAGATTAAACAAAAAGAGCTTATTGCTCAAGGCACAAAAGGCACTGGTTCAATTTTAGTGCACCAATTGAAGTGTTTGATAATTTATGAAAACAAGGCACACAATAAAAGATCAAAAGAAAACCCTCGTCAAGATCCTATAACAAAAAATTGTTAGTGTAGACACCTAAAATTGTCATGTCTAATTAAATAAATATTTTATTTATTTAATTAGCTAAGCCTAATTCTTCTATTAATTAAATAAATCCTTATTTATTTAATTAATTCATTTATCCTCTTCTAGCCTTATTTCTCATTTAAATAAATACATTTATTTATTTAAATTATCCTTTTCCTAAATTAAATAAATATTCTTATTTATTTAATTATCCTACTTCTTCTATTAATTAAATAAATCTTTATTTATTTAATTAATTCATTATCCTTTTCTACACATGACACATGTCACTCATCTCTTAATTCCTACACTACCTACCTCTTTCATTATTTTATTATTTCTTCTACCTACCCTCTAATCATAGCCGACCTCCTTTTACACCTCTCAATCTTATCCCTCCATTTCATATTGTGTCTTCTATTTAAGGAGATGCCTTCTTCATTATCAAACCCTAATCAACAATTTTGGAGGACTTGACTACACTACAATCCTACTTGCAACCACATTCCGTTCTTTGTTGAGCTCTTGTGCATATAAAATCTGAGAGCAAATATATCAAGCAAGATCAATGGAGATAGGAAGAATGGAGATCAAAACCCTATTGGACATGTGATGGTATAATCTTTGCGATTTTATGTGATTTGCATTGTCTTAGGTAATCTTCATATGTTATGGTGGATCTTTGTTGATTGTTAGGCTAGGGTTTTGTGGTTGGATTCATTTAGCCTTTCAATATTGTTATTATTGTTATCCATTTTCACCATATACAGTTAGTAGTTTGGGTTGTTTCAAATGATTACCCCTTCCTGCAAGCAAACAAGTTAGGTAAATTTTAGATCCAAGAGACTGTGAAATAGGGGCCTTTTACAAGACGTATTTTGCTTCAAAGACAAGATGCACTAATTTTATTAGCTAGATCACAAGGTGTTAGCCCGGAATAAACCAGATCTGAAATCCAAATGACGAAATAAAGCCTCAAAACTGGATTAAAAAAAACTGAAAAAAATGTAAAATCTAAAACACGGACGCAATTGAACCTATTGCGGACACGACAAAAAATAACAAACGCGCCTAAATCCTTCGTAGACGCGACCCCTGAACACAGACGCGTCTGAAAGGTGCACAAACGCGGTTTGGAAACAGAGACGCAACCCTTCAATCTGGAAAATAAAATAAAATAATGCCGAACACAGATGCGATTAAGGAGGTCACATACGCGACAGGTAATAAAAAATGTGATTCCAGGATGCGTAGACATGAAATTGTCAAAAATTTGTCGAAAATGTCAGATCTGCAACTTCAAAAACACAAAATCTGCAACAAAAGATGTTAAATGCAAAAGGAACAAGAGTCCCGTCGGACGTGCCAAAATATTTATGGTAAAAATGGAAACAACAATATTGAAAGACTAAAATAGATTCAACCACAAAACCCTAGCCTAACAACAACAAAGATCCACCATAACATATGAAGATTACCTAAGACAATGCAAATCAACAAATCATAAAGATTATACCATCACATGTCCAATAGGGTTTGGATCTCCATTCTTCCTATCTCCACAGATCTTGCTTGATATGTTTGCTCTCAGATTTTATGTGTGCACAAGAGCTCAATAAAGAACGGAAATGTGGTTGCAAGTAGACTTGATTGCATATGAAAGTTCAAAAGCATAGTTGGGGGCTGATAATGAAGGAAGCATCTCCTTATATAGAAGACACTATAAGAAATGGAGGGATAAGATTAATAGGTGTAAAAGATAAATGGTCAGCTAGGATTAGAGGGTAGGTAGAGAAAATAAGAAAATAATGAGAGGCTAGGTAGTGTAGGAATTAAGAGATGAATGACACGTGTCATACGTGGAAAAGGTTAATGAATTAATTAATAATTAAAGATTCATTTAATTAATAAAGGAAATGGGATCAATTAAATAAATAAGATATTTATTTAATTTAGGAAAGGATAATTTAAATAAACAAAGGTATTTATTTAAATGAGAAATAAGGCTAGAAGAGGGTAAATGAATAAATTAAATAAATAAAGATTTATTTAATTAATAGAAGAATTAGGCTTAAAATAATTAAATAAATAAAAATATTTATTTAATTAGACTGGACAATTTTAGGTGTCTACATTAACCATATAATTTTTTTTATATTCAAACAGCATTAACATATTAATTCTTAATTTCTTTTCTGGTGTCTCCAAAGTTATTAGATACATGTGTTTACTATTTGTTGAGTGGTGTTTGCTTTTGATTTGATGTTAGTCCTTGTGTGAAGTTGTTGGTTGCTCGAGGATTCTCTCTTATGCAAGAGGTGTGTATCCTTAGCGATAACCTCTTTTTCACTCAGGCAATGTATATATATTATAAACTTACCCCTCACATTAGGTCCAAAGTGTGTCATCCTTCACCAATAATCCCTTTCACCTAGCAATAGGGGGGAGGTATGCAATCTTGTTCTCCTTCCATTGTTTTGGGAGAAGATGATATGTTTACATTCAAGAACTCCTCTTGGAGGTATATGTCTTTTGAGCAAAGATCTATTATCCTCCAAGGATCCTCTTTACACTTGTTTCAAGATATCTCTTTTCAACTATCTTATCCTTGCTTGTAAGAGTATCGACTCTTTAGCTTGGATTTTTGAACAATGTTGCCTATAAGATATATCCTTGTTGTTGAAGGTAGGTATCCTTGTTTCTACCTTCCTCAAGACATCAACATAGGGCTATGTTGACATCTTAAGGGGGAGGCATATATATCGCCCTCTTTTTACCATTTTGTACTATTTTTTTGCAATGTCTTTGTTAGAGTAATCTTTTATTAGCTAATAATTATTTATTTAATTATTAGTATTTTATACTCTATGCTTAAGCTAAACTTAGGAATCTTATAATTCTTTAGGGTTTTCACCTTTAGGGTTTTGAGTATCATTTTATAAGGATTCTCTCTTTGTATTTTCATAACAACTGTAATTATTGAATTGCATTCTTGTTGCACAATCAATATGACTCCTCTTTTCTGGATCTCTGAATTCTGGCCTCCATAGCTTTTTTGTTTCTCTCCTTCTGTGACAGGTTTGCATGCAGGTGATCTTTGGGAGCTGTAGAGTTGATTTTTTATCAACTCCAATAGTCTTAAATTGGATGTCCATTCTCAAAACCAGAGAAAATAAACTCTTACACAAGATGCTTCATGCCCGAAACTAGACACAATATTGATATATGTCTTATACGGGGTACACATTCCTGAAACTAGAGCAAACAAACTCTTACACGGGATGTCCTTGGAACCAGGCATATATTTGTCTTACACAGGGTTACACATTCTCAAAACCAAAGCAAACAAACTCCTATACAAGATGTTCTTGAAACCAAACACTCGCTCCTTGGTATTTTTTATTATATGTCTTACAGCTATTGTTGCATGCTCGAAACTATAGAAAACAAAGTCTTATACATGATGCTTAACAATTAAAACTAGACATCACTTGCACACATGCATGAGGATGAGGGGAACTAGCAAAACACAACTATACTATTCCCACTCTCCTCCCCAACATGGATCACCTAGAAAAACACACCTAGAATGTGTATCCATGTTTTCTCTCATTCTTCTTCACATGGATCACCTAGAAAAACATATCTAGAATGTGTTTCCATGCTTCTCTCTTTCTTCTCATGAAATCATAACACTACTATTTGTAGTTCATGGATGATGTGTGCTCTTTCTCTCTTATGTGATCAATTGTGTTCTTGAGATGACATTTCTCAAGAGTGATATTAGAAGTTGAGAAATTTTGATATCGAGGTCTCTTCAGCTAGTTGACTTGAGGTCTTTGGTTTTTAGCTTTTGTGTGGTGTGTCTTTTGCCTTTGTTTGTCTTTTTGTTTTTATCTTATTTTGTGTGTCGTTGCATATGATTGAGTGAGTTAAGATCCTAAGATTGGGGGCTTGGTTCATCAAAATTAGTAATCCCTTATACTCCCTATGATTATGCTCCTATTTTCTCCTTTCTTTCATCTCTTTTGTCTAATTTACCATGAGTATTTGCATAGGCTCATACTCCCATTAAAGTGGAGGCTAAATGTAGCATCGTAAGTTGTCACCGAGCCAATTTATACCTCATGTTTGTGCCCCTACTATAGCGTGTCTCCCCCTCATCTCCTATCTAGGTTTGATTTGCGTTGATTCTCTAATTTTGATGTCATGTACACCCACTGGCTGATTTCCTAGAGTGGTATCCTAGATAACCCTAGATAAAGATATCTGATCAACCTAATTTCATCCAAGCATCATAAGTATTCATCCTCAAGAATTCTTGCATCCATGAAACATTCATCGTCAAGCATGTTCAGGTATCTTCAAGACTGCATATTCTTCATTCAACTATTGTGGAACAAAATTGCATCATTCATATGCAAGCATGTATCTGCGATTACGGTTTTGTCATGTCCATGTCATTTCATACAACACATGCAATTACAATCAAGAAGCAAAGCATCATCATCAACAATTGTAGATCTGAGGTATATCCTTCCATCATTTATTTTAGTATTTGCATTTATTAATTCAAGGTTAATTCCTAAACCGAGGTTTAACTTAGGCAAACCCCTATTCCCAACAATTTTCCCTTCTAAACTATTCATAGTGTAGATAGGAATTTGGAAATCATCAAAGCAATAGATATTAAACTAGCTCAACCACAAAAACTAGATTGCAATGATAAGAAATCTTAATTGCAACCAATAAAGGCATGAAGATGAAATACTACAATAAAAAGCAAACCAAAGCCTGTATCTCCTTCATTGTTCCTCCATTGTTCTTCTTTCACCTTCCAATTTGATGTTGTTCTCACCTACAAAGTGCATTTGCAAGTGGAAAGCAAGTTATTGATGAAATTTGTAGCATAAGGTTACTTGAAAATGTGATTAGCCCCTTTGATTGAAGAAAATTATCCAATTTATAGACAAATTGGAGAGATGACAAGATTAGGATGAAGAGATTTGAAAGGAAATTTCAAATCAAGAATGACAAATATGACAAATAATGACAAAATTGACATTTTCTATGCAAGATTGATTGATTGACAAATTATGACAAATTATGACAAAATTGAAATGCCATTCCCATGAAATTAGGGGAAATATTAGAAAAATAGGAGAAATAGAAAATTAGGTTAGAAATGATGAATTGGAAATTAGGAAATTAGAAATTGATGAAATTAGAAAATTAGGTAAATTAATTAATAATTTTTCATTCATTAATTAATTCACAAAAAGAGGGGGAGTTAATTAGCCAATTAAATAAATATTTAATTGTGACAAGAAGACTTAGGATAAATAAATAAATTATTTAACCTAGAGGGAAAATGACAAACAAGATTAAATGAACAAATCATAAAACCCTAGAAGATGAATTAGAAATGTAAGGACGACAATTAGGTCTTGACAAAAGATAATTGATGTAGGTTCGATCATGATTCTGATTGACAAAGGACCAATGTTGATAAATGATTGAGATTGGGTGACAAAAATCAATGACAAATTGACAAGGAGACCAATTGATAAGCGCCAATTGACGAGGAACAATGACTAATTGATCCAAATTGACATGATTGAAAAGGACAAAGATCGATGATGAATCGATGACAAATCGATCGCAAAATGACGAGATTGACAAGGACGAGGATCGATGACGAATTGATCGCAAGATGACAAGATTGACAAGAGGACGAGGATTGATGACGAATCGATCGCAAGATGAAAAGATTGACAAGAGGACAAGGATCAATGACGAATCGATCGTAAGATGACAAGATTGACAAGAGGAAAAAACCCTAATTCCATCATCGATTAGGATTGACGATGTCCAAAATGATGATAAATGAGCACACACATTGATGCGATAGGATAAGATCGACCAAAATCATAACTGAAGATTGTTATCGACAAGACCAAATTCGAAAGCGAGAAAAATGAGGAATGCAGAAGAAGGACTCGATGCTCGCAAATGATAAAGACCAAGTGTGCAACATAGAAGAAATGTTAATGCGACGCAAAAACCCTAAAATAAGGCAATGCACAAATATTAAAGTATGACTCCACAAGCGTTGACCATTTTTAGACGTCTACACATAGGATTAGGTGTGAAGCTGTAACTTTTGGGATCAACATAATTTAGAGATGAACAGGTTCCCCTTTGGACGATGAAAAGTGTGAAGGATCAAAGTGACGGGCATTCTCGTCCCAACAATTCAAGATGACCTTGCAGAAATAGATCCAAACACTCTCATATTGCTCAGATCTAGGTTCTTTGCTCCATTTGATAAATGTAGCTCAGTATTTATGCATAATTACTTCAATTTCAGAATATTTACTCTAATTTCAACATTTTCACAATTCAACTTAAAAAGAGGGAATCAAATATCTAATCAGAATTGTCAATCCTATCCTTGCTGATTTGAAGCTAGATCTATTAGATTCACCCATCTTTAATGTAATTGGTTCCTAAGAAAAAATTAAGGGATTCTACTACATCTAGTGGTGGAAACCCTAATTTTTCACCCTTAAAATTTTTATGATATATTCTTGATTGAGTAAGTTTTTGACCTTTAAATGAAACTTGTAGTTTTATTTTTGTTTTGCACCTATTTTCTTTTTTACTGTTCCAATTTTAGTTAAGACGCTCTACATTTTAAGAGTTCCCATCAACCTCAAACCTAGACTTTTGACCATCAAGTTTGGGATGCACAAGGTATCCCTAGTTAAATAATAACAAGGTAGACATTTAATAATATTTTATTATAAAAATGCACATAATTAATCCTTAAATAATTGCCATATTGTGTTGAGGTGAATGGCATTCAAGAAGTTATCAAGATCAAGAGATGAAGGATTAAGTGTTATACCACTCCTCAATATTTAATTTGGATACTTAACCCTTAGACTGATGTGATATCCTTGAGGAAAGACACTCATAACATTTGATGCTTGGTAATTAACAAAAATGAGTCCCTACAATGAAATGAGGGAAGCAATAATTTGCGAAAGACCTCCTACCTTTTTATCACAACTAGTGAAAATGTGACACATAACCCACTACCAAGTAACTACCTAAAAAATAGAGAAAATGAATGCAATTGACTAAGAAATTAAGTGTATATGTGCAAGGCCTTTTGTTTTCTAGTAACTATATTAAGAGTAATAAAGTGCACAATTAAAACACATAGAACAAGGGATATAAAGTAGATATAATAAATTATGAAACAAATGCTTGAAGACTTGCACACACAGTCTCTATTTAAATCAAAATGGTTGCTATGGGCATTTTTTAGGCATGACCAAGGCTATTAGCACAAATAAAAAGCGCATAGAAAAGACTAGAAATTTCACAAGTATAGGATGAGGTTCAAGTTCTTAATTTACATATCAACAAAGTTTGTGGAAAACTCAGAAAGGGTAATAAGGAACCCACTTAGATCCATATATAAACATTAAAAGTCATTGAATATAAAAAAAGAGGGATCCCCAAGTCATGGAGAACTTGAGAGTATTGTAGAAAACACAACAAAATTGATCAGTACCGTAGTCACATAAATCTGTCCATTTAATTAAATGAATATTTACTATTTATTTGATTAATAAACCCACTAGCCAACAGTTAATTAAATTAACATTTAATTAATCCATCTTGAAACATTCTCCTATTAATTAAATAAATTATTCAATTTATTTCAATTAATTCATTAAACCAAATTCACAATCAATTAAATGAATAAATCATATTTATTTTATTTAATTCCCTTTCCTCTTTTTTGTAAATAATTAAAACATTTATTTAAATCATTAAACTCCCCCCACTTGCATTCTCCTACAAATGCAAGTTGCAACCACAATTGAAATAAATTAATTTTTTTTAATTTAAATCTTATTTTCCCTCACCTACCAAACCCACTTGCAATCCTAAATCCCCTTCTAGACTCTTCTAAACCATTCCTAATTAGCCTAATCCATCCCCTAAATATTGTCACATTCCTGAGCAACTTGGAGTCACTTCTCAAAGCCTTCAAAGTCTTTGAAAAGCATTTAATGCTTTATGTGTTCAACAGGCTAATCTCTAAAGTCTTCCAAACCACTAATGGCTCTTACATGACCATTAATGACTCTTACATAACCATTTATGGTTAAACACTTGCCCCCATGGTTAGAGACTTTACCTCTAAGTCAACCTCTATTTTACTCATGGGTCTCTTCAAGCATTTATTGCTTTGACCATGGTTATCCTCACTAACTCTTGCACGAGAGTTTATCCATTGAATAAAGACATTGTTTATTGGATAATGGCTTTATTCTTTCAACTCAACATTAACCTTACCTCCCAAGATAACCCTCAAGTCATGTCAAGCATTTAATGTTTATTCCCTCTCCTCTCAACCCATCTCTTGTTGACATTTGTCATCCTGGGATTGGGTTGAAAGCCCTCACATGGATCATAAACCCCTCAATCCTAGCCCTTGTTGAGATTACTCGATCTCAACCCTCCATTGCTTTATTTTACCTATAAATAGAGCTCATTTCTTCATAATCTAGATCCTGAAATCTTGCATGCATCTAATTTATAGTGAAATTTAGAGAGCATTTAGCATAATCATCTACATTTGTCTTTTTGGGAAAAAATTAACATTAGATAATTAGAAAATATCTTGTTTTAGCTTGTTCATATTTGCATTCTCATAATCATCCATTTACAATCTTGAACCTCCATAGGACATCCAAAATAGTGCAAAAATCTATTGAGAGTTACACTCATTTGGGAACTTGGAGAGGAGAGGAACAAGGGAGGAGTAGCTACAAGCATGGTGGAGGGCATTTTGAGACGCCTTATTGCATTTCTTAGATTTATCAAGCTTTCCATTTTATGTTTTGTGTCTCTCTTGATATGCTTGCTTAGGATAGTGTTTGATTTGTGATTTCTAACACTAACACTTTCCTGTTGCTTGTTGTTTTGTGTTTGTCTTGACAATATCCTAACCATCCCTTTTTGCAGAGCATCAAGTACAAAAACTAAAAATAATCGCATCACCTTTGGTTTTAAATTAAAAAGGGGGGCTCACTTCATAAACTACTCACATCACCTTTGCTTTTACCTTTTAGGAGGGTCTCACTCTATTATTTAAGTGGAGTTAATTCATATATGATCCAATTGGGAATAAACATGTCACTATGTGCCTATAACAAATTTTTTGTTAATCACATTTCCGTTGATGATATATAACCTTTGAGGTATGTTAGGAGAAAAATATTCCAGTCTCCTAGTTGGTTCACATGTCCATATTTTACCAATAATTAGTCAACTAGTATAAGAGGATGAAGCACAATAGAATCCCTTAGCAAGTCAACAAAATATAGTAACAAAGGCAAAAAAAGCATAGAAAAAATGTAAGCCTAGTTTGGTTACCATTAAAAAGTGCATCTTTGTCACGAAAGTCTCATATATTGAAGTTGATAATTCATCACTCAAATTAATTTATATTTGTAGACACATAAAAAATTTCATTAATATTTTCCTCCCAATCAACTTCAATTTTTCCAATCATTAAGTGTATCCAAATTATCCTATTTCTCCATATTATTGTATTCATCACATTATATATTCTCCATTGTTCATCTTTATTAAATTATAATGTTCAGTCATTAATACTCATTGTTCTGTTATGTTCATTTAATTCATTAGTGTATTCTATTGATCATTTCCCTAAATCTCCTACACATCAACTACACCATTTATTTAACATTTTTAATATCCATACACTCATCTAATACATGTGGGATAAATACTCTTCATTTATGGCCTAATCTATTATCCCACATTCATCTTGAAACTTGGATTCCACCCTGAGGACATTTATAAATACCTTGCTCCTCCTAATTTCTAAGCTGGCAAATATCTCTCTATCATTTGCATACTTGCATTTGGAAAACATTTTTCTTGCATTCTATTTCATCATCTCTTTGATTTTGAAATCATTTTTCGAAATCTCCTTTCATCATAGCTCTTTGTGCAAATGCTTCTACTGAGAGCATCTAAAATTGAAGCATGAAGTCTTGATTGATAAAACTGCAATAGAGTTAAAATTCCTGTAGATTTGCATATTTGGTTTGTTTTAGTGTTGCATGTGTTTTTTCTTGCAGATGTTGGAATAAATCCGAATCTTAATTCAATGAGATCTTAGATGTTTTCCCCATCTACAATATCCCTTTTCTACCATATTGATAATGTTTTATTTTAAAAGTTGATGATTCATCCATTTTTTTTAGTCATTCTAAAATTTGTTGGATAAAAGTATCATTGTCTACCAACGTGCACATATTTACCATGACGATTAACTTTTTTCCAAAAATAGTTGTGAATTTGTCATGAAAATTAGCATACCTAGGTAGGAGTTGACAAATTGTTATAGAATTTAATATGAGACTTTTCCTAAAGTTATCATTGATATATAATCCAATGTAAAGCAAATTAAATCTAAAGGGGGAGATACATATATTAATTAACCATGGAAACTCTACCTTCGTGTTTAAAACTTGGTCCCTTATAAGAGGTACAACTCATAAATACTCCAAACATGACCAAACTAGTGAGATACCAAACTTATTGGAATCAATTGTAACATGAAACATCCATTTATTTGAATCCATATATGATTGGTAGTAAGATGAAGCCTAAAGTGTGAGTAAATAAGCTTATAATTGGTTTTAAAGAAAAATAAGTATGTGCATAGGATCTTGGTTCCATATGATTTACAACTAATAAGTTTTTCATGCACAAATTATATTGATTTGAAGGATATATGTGCATATCTCTAATAAATATATTATTTAACTTTCTAACCGGATATAGTGGACCATGATCGTTATTCATGGGATTTACTTGTCATAAATTGTAATTGTTGGACTAGAAGAAGGAGAAGAGGTAGCATTTCCTTTAATAATTGTTGTGAAATTATGTTCATAAAATATATCTTCATGTGTTCAAGAAGTTCATCACTTATATTATATCTATCATACACCTCAACATATTGTTGAAATGGTGTGATTTTTTTTTTTAATATTTGTGTTAATCTATTAGCAAGATTAATTTATGGATTTCCAATTTCATTAGTGTCCTCAACTTTATTCATGTCGTTGTAAATGATATCTTATACCTTGTTTTTTAGACCTATGCATGACTATGTATAATAACCCTTAACTTGATGGAAGTTACGAAATTCTTGGTCATATATATTATAGGAAGTGATTTATTAGGTTCCAATTGATGAAATGGAGGATGAGTCATTATATTATCAATCAACAAGATTTCAAGAACATGTTTTGAGCATTCTTGAAGCTTAGTAAAATTTCTTAAAATATTTTAGTTTTAAATAAAGCAAAGAAAAAATTGTGCATCTTGATTCACATTAATAAGTAGCGGGTATTTTCATTATGTCTCAAATTATGATACTTATATCATGTTCATGGGCATTATATTTTAGTCAAATTCATTCATCAATATTTCGTGAGTAGTGGTTCACATGTATCCATCTCTTATGTAAAAATTGAGATGATTATAAACCATGCTTTAATATGTTTGATGCTAAAATTCAAACAATCAAACACCATGATTCTTAAAATACATGTACATGTCTATAAAACATGGAAACCTACCCATGCACATTATTATTTATCTAGTAAGGTCTAAATTAATGATCTTAAATATCATGCTTATAGGAAAGCGTTGAAAGAATTTGGTTATGATTATCAAGATCATCTATGATGATTTATTCACAAAAAATCAATGACACTAAGTTATCTAAGCAAAGAATGATAAGGCTTTTGCCTTTTCATATAATACTAGCAAATATTTTGGTGACATTGCAATATGATTATTTCTAGATACTATAATCCATTGATGATGATCTATGAGTAAATTCTTCATCTTGAGCTTCCATAGATTGAATTTTGTTAAATTGTATATTTTGATCTCAAACATTAATGTACTTCCCATCTTCCTGAAGATAAATATCTCCTTAATGCACATTCCCACTAAAATCAATATTAGTTCAAAAAACTTTGTTCTCACCTCCTACGACACAACTTGATTAAAACATGATACTAAATGAAAGGATTTAAAGACATATAAATGCTTGCTACAGTAATAGACAAGGATATCAATGAGTATATGACAACCTAAAATAATCCTAAAAACAATATGAAAATAAAATAATCATTTCATAATGATTTGTGCCAAAAAATAACTTTCAGGAAAGGCCTAGTTTTCAAAGTTTGAATCGATGTATTCATTATCAACAATGTTAGTTAATACTCACAATTCCAATACACACACACTCTACATTTTAAAAATCTTTTTCTACCAATGGGCTCAATTGAGGGGTGGCTCCATCAAGATACCCTGGCAAATGTTGTCACTTCAGGGTCATCCTCGAGAGTCAATTTTCCTCGATCCTCTAAAGCAAAGGGTGGTCAAGAAAAGGACAACGACACAATGTCCTTGAAATATGGCCATAATTCCTTATTTTGTTAAGAAGACCAAAGCATCTTATGTTTAGAAGTTGGAAGGTGTCCAAATTAGATGAAGGTTTGGAAGTGCAGGTTCTAGATGATCGACCAAATGCTACAATGATAGGTTTAGATCTCTGCCTTGTTGGTAAATTTATAGATTATATACCCAATATGGAATAAGTTAGGAAATAGACTAGTGAAGTATGGAAGGTGAAAGGAAGTGTCAATGTTAGTGGTGTGGGAAATAATTTGTTCCTTTTTAATTATGTGACTAAAGAGGACATCATCAAAGTTCTTATAGGTGTTGTCGGGAATCAGATAAAGGGTTCAAGAACTTTATCTCCTTAATTTAGTGGAATAAAATCTTTGACCCTTCTCCACGCCTAAGGTCTATAGCCCCAACTTGGATTTGCCTCCTGAGCTTGTCTTTAGAGTTTTAGAGTTATCAAAATTTTCAAGACTCTTTTGGTCACCTGTTAGTAGTTGATAAAGTCAAAATCATAAGTCTCATTTTGTTTTTGCTAGAATTTGTGTGAATGTTGTAGTTAATTCCATGTTATCCTCCTCCTATATCAATATGAAAACTCATTTTGGGACATGGAATCAGCCTATTGAATATAAGAATGTTATGGCCTACTATTAGTTATCTCGTAGATATAATCACCTAAGCTATTTCGACAAAAAATTACCAAAATATAAAAAAGATTCAAAGGAAAAATCTCCTCAAACCCTTAAGGAAAAGTAGAAGTGATTTCAAAGAGACAAAACCCCCTATCTTAATGAAGGAAAGAGTTGAGAAAAAACATTAGCAAGGATAACTTTGTTAAAGACACAAAAATAGATCCTCCCCTTATTATGTTAGAGTAAAGGGATTTTTCATGGGATAATAGAACTAGCTTTGTTCATATAGTGAATAATAGTTCTAAAATACATATGTCAAAAAAAGGAGACAAAGGAAACCTAGATAAAAATCACATCTAGGTTGTCAAATAAAGACTCCTCAAAATGAAATTGTTACAAAATTGCCACGAGTAGAAGAAACATTGTCAAAGGTTGATCTTATCATCAATTTTAATATTGTATTTGTTAATAGTACTTCCATTATATTTTTATTTTGAAATTTCACAAATGCTCGCTTTTGTTTTATGAGTTGCACCTTAATCAGTAAAAACTTAATACCTCAAAACCGGGTTTCAAAGTTCCTGTGTTCTAATTTGATCTGATACCGCAATGCGGCGATCAAATAGCAATAAAAAATCTGCACTATTCAAAATTATTGTTTCTTCTTGATGACCGAAACTACCTTATAGACCGATGTCGATTATCGGAGAATTTAAAATCTCTTGTTTCGTGCTTCGTAAGCTCCCAAGTCAACCAGTTGTCGTATATTTCATGTCTCCCAAGGGACAAATAAAATGAAAATTTGCAAGTACCCTCATTAATGGTTGATTAAACGACTAAAGGCATATAAAGGTGGCGGCCTGAGTCATAGATTTTTATATCGTCACCTTTAACAGATGAAATTTAATAAACCATTCTTTAAAGATAGCCAAAGTAACACATGCTATCATGAGTTTCCTTTGTCATAATGGTTTTGCCTTGTGATGATCAATTATCAATTGTTGATCCTGACGTAAATTGGTCGGAAAGCAAGCAAGGGAATATTATCCAATGGTTGCATGCCCTTACATGGAAAGGATGGATTGATTTTGCAAGATACAAAAAAGACAATTACCTTATTAAGTCAAATTGCGGAGCAAGTTGAAAATCACGAACAATGATTACAAGAAGAAATGAATGTGAGAAGAAACCCTAGTAATTAACTCTTCAGACAACAAAGGAAGATGGTGCTCAAAGGGAAAGCTCCAGTGATACAACCTAATGTTGAAGACATGCAGGATTACATGCTTTTCAGTCTGATTGATTTTGCTCGAGAATGGAGATGGGATGAGGAAGAATTTGTAGCAATTATTTGGGTGTTGATTGAAGAAGAAATGAAGGCCGAGATGATCAAAATTCAAATTACAGGCAAGAATCTAATACTTGATGAAGGAATAGAGAATTAAAATTATTTATGATATGGGTTTAATGTTAATAATACCTATTGGTGAGTTCTGCTTTATCTAGGGAAATCTTTGAAACAATCATTTTCAAGATCGTTACCCTCCTAGAAACTGTTACTTTGAAATAACAAATGGATTTTAGTTATAAAAAGGTATAGAAAGTAGATAGAGGGGGGGGAGGTTTTATGGAAAGGCAAACTTTGTGTTGTTTTCTGAAAATTTTGGATTTAGTTAATTTTGTTGCTTTGATCTCAAGTAAAGAAGTTTTTGAATAGGTTATTTGACGTGACTATAGTTTGTGCTACAATGGATGAATTTTCATTCTTCTTATGTGGGTGCTTTTTTTTTGAATTTTCATACTTTGAGTTGTTAAAACATTTTGTGGATCTTCCATTAATCACTGTTATATAGTGCTTATCTTTGAATAATAGTGACATTCATTGATGATAAGATGAAAAAGTTTTTCCATTATTTGTATGCTATTTCTTCCTCTCTTTCTTCTCCTTTAAGACTTTTGGGTTAAAAGTCTTAGCTTTCCTACTTTATACTTAAAAGTATACCCATAAAAACCAAAACTATATCATAAGAGGGAATCGTACCTCTTAAAATTCAGAGGAAAGTTGTAGAAATAATTGCAAGTTCTCCAACTATTGTTAATAGTTTGTTCTCTTGTCTGGGCTGAGGGTCAATATTGTCACCTTTTGGAGAGAACAAAAACTATTAACCAATAGTATTTTTAGAAGCTAAAAACATTATTGCTTAGTATCTAGAGGATGAAGAAATAGAAGTAGGAAATACTAGTTCCTCTTTTCTACCCCCCTCTAAAATACAAAGTGTCCAACCTAGAAGAGTTGTCAATTCTCAAGGTAGTAAGACTTTTGAAGTTTTCTTATCACTTCTTAGGCTTGGTGCTAAGGCAAAGTCTTGCACCCCTCTAAAGAAGCTAGATGAAAACAAATAAGAAGAATGGAGTCGAGTGAATGAAAAATCAAAAAGAAGAAAAAATTAGATGTAGGAGGAAGGATTCAACAAGGTGGATATTCACAAAGAGACACAAGAGCTTGTGATGCAACCTATGATGTTGCCTAAGGAAAACAACAAACCCCAAAAAACCTTTTTAGGGAAAAAAATAGAATAAAAATAGCCTTTGGGCAGGGGTTCATCCCCTATTTTATTAGCAAAAGACTTGGCTTAATTATTTTCTCTTAGTCCTTATGAATATTATTTATTGAAACATTAGAGGATTTAATAGTCCTTTTACAACACATCATTAAGAGTCGCATATTCTAGGTCAGAAGTTAGATATTATCCTCATCCATGAAAGTAAGATGATAATATTACTTTGACTAATATTATTAAAACATATGTTTAGTGTGGATTTTTGTTAGCTCAATAGAAGGGGCTTTAAGGAGTATAGCTATGCTGTGGAATTTCTCTAGAGTTAAAGGGGTTACTGATTTCAGTTGCAAAAATAAGTTGGCTATAACTTTTGAGGATCTAATTTTTTTTATTAAATGTAACCTTGTTAACATCTATGCTCCTAACTCAAGGCATGATAGAAAACAAAATTGGTACTCTTTTCTTATTCTAGGAATTGTAGACCTTTGGATAAATGGATGCTTGGAAACAATTTCAATGTCTTTCTACTTCCCTCTAAGAAAGTAGGAGGCATGGATGAGGACTTACTTGTTAGCATGGTGGATCATACTAACTTCATCTCCAATTATGGTTTAATGGATATTAATCTTCAAGGTTTCTGATTTACTTTGTCAACTAGTTTGCAAGGAAATAATCATGCTTGGGTAAAGCTTGACAGATTCTTAATATCAATTGGTTGGAACATCATACTAAATATATGCCCTGATTGGTGTTCCCATAACTGATTCAAACCATAATGCCAGTATTTTGAATTGGAGAGGAGTTCTTAAATACCCTTTCCCTTTTAGATACGAGGTAATGTGGGCTTCCCATCTAAATTCAAAGACTTGGTTAAAGAGTGGTGGAGTATGCCTTTCGCTGGCACCCCTATATCTTATTTGACTAAAAAACTAAATAACATCAAGGAAAAGGTGAAAACATGGAATATACTAAATACAATCTAAGGATTCTTCATAAGATGAATCACCATTAACATCTATGGATTAATTCCTTTTGCATAACTATACCTACAAACTGACTATTCAATCTTCATCTCAAACACCCAATATATGGAGAACCCAATAGATGAAATTATTGAATGAGAAATTCAAAAGTATGAGTAAATATAACCAAGAGCTAGCAGCTAAATCATATGTTTAAAATTTAATTCCTAAATTCTAATAATATCCATAGCTAAAAATAACATGAACCTTGTATATTTCATAAGCTATCATAATCTATCACATATAAATCCTCAAGTTGGGCACTCCAATAAGGATTCATTATCTCTATTGTAGGATTCTTTATGATATTTCATAAGTTGGTAAAAAATGTAAATCCACTTTTAGATGCTCTTGCATGCATCACAAATTCTTCTATGACAAATAAATTTTAATAAATGCACTTAAACATCTTATGTGATAAGACGTTCTTTTAATGTGCACAATAAACAAGTAAACTTGTGATGATAATAATTGTCATAATGTGATATTATTTTTATAAGGATCATAACCAATCAACAAACAATAGAGAGTTATTAATATTAGGATGCAATGTTCATTACACATGTCTATTGGATTTGATCCCTCAACCCCCTAGTTCCCAAATGTCACCTACAATAAAAAAAATTATCACAAAGAGAGAGAAGCGCAAAAATATATGGAGGTCAAAAGATGATTAATCCAAAATAATGAATGGTATTTATTATTTAAAGGAATCAATGAAGAATAATGATACACTGAAAGCTTATAAAGGAAACATAAAAGCTAAATGAAGCAACATTAAGAAAATCTTAGGTGATCATAAAAATAAATCATTACATGTGTCATCATGATAGGAATTGAGGCCTTGAAAGGAACATGACCCAGGTAATCTTAAGCACTAGAGTACTCGATTACTTTAACACCCTCTCTAAAGTGTAACATCGAGAGTAGGTAAAACCTCAAAATGTAAATGCATGAAATGCAAGAGATGCATCCTGATAACTAAAGCTCAATGATGTGCCTATGAAAAATAAAAATATCTCTCACAAATAAAGAATAGAAGTAAACAATATGAAATAAAACTCCTCTTTGAATAGTAACAATGTCCCTAAAAATAATAGTAACATGAAGAACATTAATGATGCACAAAGAAGTTGTAAACAATTGTCAAAAGATGATTGTAATAGTGCTATAGAACCTCCTCTAAAAAATATAATGATCAAGACGAAGAAGACAACAAATTTACATGAGTGCACCCAATTATAATACTCCAACAATGACTAGATGGAAAACAAAAGTAGACACCTAATAATTGAAGATATAGATGTCACATGAATTTGTACAAATGACCCCAAAGACACTACTCAACTACCACAAAATACTATAAGTTAAAAACAAAGGTGCAAATAGTTTGAAGATTAGGACTAAGATGAAAAAATATTGGTTGAGTTCCCACAAAAACACCACTAGAACAATGACCAGATGGAAAACAAAATGAAAACACATGACAATCAAAGATACCAATGACACATGAATTTGCAATAGTGACCCCAAAATCACTACTCAACTAACAAGATATATTGAAAGTAAAAAAATAGGTGCCAATACTCTGAAAAATTGATTAAATGAGGATGGAAGGTCAACTCCACAAAATAGAAATGCAAGAGTGTCCACATGGTAAATGTCCCATCTCATTTGAAATACATGGGTAACAAGCTACTGCATTTTCCTAGTACATAGGATATACATAGAGCATTCTAAGGAAAACCCAAGGAAGCATTAGTAGAAATATTAGAATTAGTAGAACACCGCCCCCCCCACCCCCCTCCCCTCCCCCCTCTCCTCCCCATATTGTTGAAAATGGAGATTCATGATAGGTCCATTAACATTATGTTTCACCATGTAATGCATGAAGTAAAAGAAATAGCTAAACATGTGCAAACCAAGGCACACACACATGAGGCAAGAATCACTAGGATTCATTGTTGTCATCGAAGGACACTCACTAAATACAAAGTTGTGATGGTGAACTAAGGCACTGCACAACTCAAGTAAGTGTCCCTCCATCATACTTTATAATACAATGCATTTACAAAATAAGCCATAACAACGTGACACTTCACAATACAATTCATGTACAAAATAGGGTACAACAAGATGTGTGAAATATTCAAAAAGCATGAACAATAGTGGTGTAGACACCTAAAATTGTCCAGTCTAATTAAATAAATATTTTATTTATTTAATTATCTAAGCCTCATTCTTCTATTAATTAAACAAATCCTTATTTATTTAATTAATTCATTTATCCTCTTCTAGCCTTATTTCTCATTTAAATAAATACATTTGTTTATTTAAATTATCCTTTTCCTAAATTAAATAAATATTTTTATTTATTTAATTATCCTACTTCTTCTATTAATTAAATAAATCTTTATTTATTTAATTAATTCATTAGCCTTTTCTACCCATGACACATGTCATTCATCTCTTAATTCATACACTACCCACCCCTTTCATTATTTTATTATTTCTTCTACCTACCCTCTAATCATAGACGACCTCCTTTTACACCTCTCAATCTTATCCCTCCATTTCATATAGTGTCTTCTATATAAGGAGATGCTTTCTCCATTATCAAACCCTAATGACTTGATCAATTGACTACACTACGATCCTACTTGCAACCACATTCTGTTCTTTGTTGAGCTCTTGTGCATATAAAATCTGAGAGCAAATATATCAAGCAAGATCAATGGAGATAGGAAGAATGGAGATCAACACCCTATTGGACATGTGATGGTATAATCTTTGTGATTTCATGTGATTTGCATTGTCTTAGGTAATCTTCATATGTTATGGTGGATCATTATTGATTGTTAGGCTAGGGTCTTGTGGTCGAATTCATTTAGCCTTTCAATATTGTTATTATTGTTATCCATTTTCACCATATACATTTTGGCACGCCTGGTGGAATTGTTGTCCCTTTTTTCATTTAACATCTTGTTGCAGATTTTGTATTTTGAAGTTGCAGATCTGACATTTCCGACAATATTTTCGACATTTCCGCGTCTGCGAACTTTCGGATCGCGTTTTTTATTTTCTGGCGCGTCTGCAACATCTTAGATCGCGTCCGTGTTTCCGACAAAATTTTATTTTGCAGGTTTCCGAAAGGCGCGTCTGTGTTACTAAAACGTGTCTGTGTCGCTTTAATCCGCGTCTGCGTCTGGGAAGTGCGTCTGTGTTTTTTTATCAGCGTCTGTGATTCACAGAACCGCGTCTATGTCATGAAGGCGCGTCTGTGTAGAGGGTAACCGCATCTGTGTTCACCAGTTTTGAAATTTCACATTTTTCATTGATTCAATTTTCGGATTTCGCATTTAGGGTTTCAGATCTGGTCTATTTTTGGACTAACATTTTCAGATCTAGCTAACAAAATTGGTGCAGCTTGTCTTGGAAGCAAAATCGTTTGGTTGAAGGCCCCTATTTTCACAAAGTCTTTTGGGTTTTAAAAATTTACCTAACTTGTGTGCTTGAAGGAAGGGGTGATTATTTCAAACAACCCAAACTACTAACAAATCTTTGGTGCAGGTCCTTGGCAAGGGTTTTTTGGATTTTTATTGTGTGCCTTGTTTTCATAGACTAGCAAACACTTCCATTGGTGCACTAAAATTGAATCATTGTCTTTTGTGTCTTGAGCAATAGGCTCTTTTTGTTTAATCTTTAAAGGGCCTGTCTTCCCGTGTGGTCATTAGGACTACTAGTGAGAATAGGACGACCCAAGTGGTAGCGAGGAAAACCCACTTCATCCGAACCACTATAATCAAATGTATTCATGGTGAAAACTATGAATAACGTGTGCTGATTAGTTCATACCGACACTATGTCTCCCCATAAACCCGTTTGATCAAATTTATTTGATCAGTTGTAGGGCGTAACCCCTACCGGCTGGGAGCCTTTTGTATTTATAGAGCTGAAAGTGCCGCATGTATGGCCACACGAGCGGATGCCCTTACTAGCACCATTTTGTTTTAGAGGCCCAAATCCTTCTAGTTGTTGGGGCAGGAGGTCGGACCTCTGGTAGCGGCCCACACACATACAGTTCTTAGTAGAGATACAAAGTTCGCCATGGGGAGTTTTCATGGGGACTGATGCTTGGCTGACCCGAGAAGTGAGTGCCGAGGGTGGAGCCAGTGAGGTCAAGCATCTAAGTATCCGCTCTGAATAGCATAGCCTCGGGGGTAAAACCCCATGTGGGATCAACAACTATTGTCTTAGCCAGCCATAAGAATTGTGCTTGACTTATGTTAAACATTGAAAACATTCAAAACCAAACAACAAAACATTGTGTCTTTTGTGTCTTCAAGTGTATGCAAAACATTTTTACGTCAAACAACACACTTTTCTTTGAGTCATTTTCAGTCTAGACACTAGCAAACATTGGGTCTTCATCAACACTGTGTCCTCTTGTCACGAAAATCAGTCAAACAGTCAGATTTGATCACAACAAAACAACTTCACAGATTGGAAAAATTGCACAAAATTTGCAGAAACGCGTCTGTGTCGGGCATAATAGCGTCTGTGTTGTCTAGTCACGTCTATGAAGGACATAATCGCATCTGTGTTCCAACAGTCAACATTGCATTTGGCAAACAAAAAAAATCTCAGAGGCGCGTCTGTGTTAAGCAGAGAAGCGTCTGCGTCTGGAAACCGCGTCTGTGAAGTATACAGGCACGTCTGTGTCCAAAATTGAAAAACTGTTATAGTCCAGCAAACATTAACAAAAGAATCTTAGAAGCGCGTCTGTGTTAAACAGAGCAGCGCCTGTGTCGGAAAACCGCATCTATGAAGTATACAGGCACGTCTATGTCCAGAATTGAAAAACTGTTACAGTCCAGCAAACAAACACAGTCAGTTTCAGAATTCTTGAGATTCCTAGGTCATTTCTCCAGGGTTTCATTTAGCATTCAACCTGTCTTTGGGTCTCACAAAGTCCATCATTGCTTCACACCTCACTTTACATTCACAATTGTCTAAACTTGAGTCAAAAGGTCACTTGCTTGTCCTCACTATACTTTGTCAACACACTACATACAACAACACTTTGCTAAGTGGTCCCTCATCAAGGTTTCTTACCTTTGGGTCTCATTTGGTTTTACTTAGGGTCAAGGTCAACTTACCTCATCAAGAGAAACTATCCTCTCTTTGGAAGTCACACCTACTCTACTACATACATACTTGGTCTTACACTTTGGACATTGCAAGTACACTTCAGATTCATTTACATTCCATTCAACTCTTGGTCTTCCATACTCTTTCTATTTTTCATCTAGTCTCACACATCTTGGTCAATACCTAGTTCATGGTTGAAACCCGTCTTCAAAAATCTAGGAGAGAAACTAAAGAGGCTCAAGAGTCCGCAAACATGAGTTCTTATGAGTATGACAATGAGATCTTTTTCAATTTTGATCATACTACATTACCTGACATGGATGTCTATAGAAACATTCCAAATGTTGAGAACATGGACACTACAAACAACAATGCCACGCAAAATGACAATGTGGACAACTTTTCAGTACATTCAGCAGATGTGGAAGAATCCATCATGAATCCCCATTTCAATCGATTGGTTGAGGAAATAATGAGGAGGGATAGACAATACTTCTTACAAATGATGGCACAAAGTGGAGCCAAGATACCTCATGATTTTGACATGTCTCAAATAATGGAACATAGACCTTTGCAACAACCTCACTCCAATATGGATCAAAGGAGACCTAATAGTGGAGGAAGTAGAGGACCACATATGGTACCTGAATCACCATCAACTTTGCTTCAAAAACCAGAGGTCCCACATACACCTGGTCAAACATATGATACTCACCTTCGCAGACCATTATGGAAGTCTTATGGAGAAAAATATGCTCAATCACATACCAATGCCAAGGATCAACCACCAAAGCAATGGGATATTCCAAGGCATGCTCAAAATTTGGACACAAGGAAACCTCATGTCAAATTTGGGGGCAACACAATAGAACATGACATGCCTGTAGAATATGGTATACATGCACAAAATAGATATGGTGTTCCTCAACATGAATCCATACCAAGTGGTCCATATACACAGCATCATTATAGACCTTCTCCATATGAACATGTGTATGATCAATATCATCCATATATGCAACATGTTCCTCCTCCAATTGGTGCCTCAAGCATGGGGTATGGTCCAAGAAGTCGATCTCCACCTAAGGGCAATTTGGAGCAACAAATCAGGGACTTACAAAAGAAAATGGAGGACATAAATACACCGAAGCCCACATACACAATGAGAGACATATGTCCTTATCCATTTGACAAGAGCATTCCAATGCCTCCTTTTCCTACACACTTTGTGACGCCTAAATTTGACAAGTATAGAGGAAAAGGGGATCCTAAGGCGCACATAAGACAGTTTTTCACAGCCTGCATTGAGGTAGCAGCAGAAGAGACATATTTGATGAGATTAATCCCACAAAGCTTAAGTGATCAAGCTATGGAATGGTTCTCCCAACTTCCACCTGGTATTAAGTCATGGGGTGACCTAGCAGAGGCATTTATTCAACATTTCTCCTACAATATAGAGACAGACATATCAGTCACTACTTTGTGCAACACCAAGCAAAAAGAGGGAGAATCTTTTGCATCATTTTTACAAAGATGAAGAAATCTAGCCAGCAGATGCTCTTGTGAGATTCCACAAAAACAAATGGTAGAGATGTTCACCCAAAATGTTAACAAAGACATTGGTTATGACTTAAGGAAAGCTTGTTTGTCCACCTTCAAGGACGTCATTGAAAAAGGCTTAGCGACAGAAAAGGTCCTAATTGAACAAGGAGTCATTAAAATATTCAAGGAAAACAAAGATGACTTTAAAGGAAAAGACAAGCCAAGATTTTGGAATAAAAACAAGAACACAGTCAATGATGGTGTTGTCGATGCCAACACAGTGCGACCCAAAGTCATCTTTTCAAGATCAAGTTCTACAAACAATCAAGTGAATACTCAAACAACTTCCAGGTCACGAAGGAAGTACACTCCTTTGGGAGAACCACTTGAGTCAGTTTTCAAGAAGTTAGTGGCAAACAAGGTGATCACAATTCCAGATTTCCCGCCATATGAACCAAAGGTTAAACCAAATTGGTGGAATGATGATGAGTATTGTGAATTTCATAAGAGCAAGGGTCATAAGATAGGAAATTGTCATCGACTGAAGAACATCATACAGGATCTCATTGATAGAGGTGACATTGAGATTGAGGGACATTCGTCTAATCAAGAACATGAGATGTTTAAGGAACCATTCCCAAAACATGACAAGGGAAAAGCTAAAGCCATAGAGGATCAAACCAACTATACCAGAGCATCTTACAATTATGATTCAACTATTAATCACATTTCAATGGACAATTATGTCTCTACCATTATCATTAAGGACAAAGCATCTGAGAATTCTACCCAGAGACCCAAGATTGTCTTAAAAGGTGTTGGATCTTCTTCCGAACCTACCTTTGAATGTCATGTTACAACTCGTCGAGGCAAAATCACTTTGCAAGGTGCTCCAACTAAAAACACAGCTTCTTCATCAACCAAACCTGAGTATGACCTTGTAGAACAGTTAGGGAAGACACCCGTGCTCATTTCAATCCTTGAACTATTACGCATATCTCCTGCACATAAAGCCATTCTTGACAAAATCTTGAGAGATACTGTTGTTCCTACTGATCTAAACGTGGACCAGTTTCAAGCCATGGTGGGATACCTTTCCATTCCACATTCACTTACATTCATGGAAGCTGATGACGCCTCTGTAAGTCAGCCGCATAATGCACCCTTACACATTGAAGCCTTCATACACAAACATCGAATAAAACGAGTCCTGATAGATGGAGGAGCAGGTCGAAACATTTGCACATTAAGCACTATCACACAATTGGGATATTCTGATAAAGCTGTGAATTCTACAAATAAAATCACCATCAAGGCATATGATGACGAAGAGCATTCATCCAAGGGCACAGTCATCTTACCTCTCAGAGTTGGGCCAGTTACAAAGGATGTGGTCTGTCAAGTCCTAGAATTAAATCTCACTTATAACATATTGTTAGGACGTCCTTGGATCCATGAAATGAGGGTAGTCCCATCTACATATCACCAATGCATCAAGTTTCCTCATAATGGAGTGGAAGTAACAGTTAACGGTGATCCTAATCCATTCATATATTGCAATAACCTAAAATCAAAGACTGAGACCATCATTCCTAGTAATCGTGAGGCGGTTCCTTTGTCGGCATACATTGATCCCGAGTCATTAAAACCTTCGACATCAAAACAAGGTGAGCTTAAAGGCAAGTTTCAGGACAAAGGCATGGGGGAATACACTTTAAATCAGACCATGTACTTAAGACAAGTCATGAGTTCCCCAAAAGAATATGGAAGACCACATCTTAGCAAGCAAATCTCCATCATGACGCTCAAATGGGACCCTACTATCTTTCAAAGATGGGGTGAACTAGAAGAGGAAGGTTTATACCAAATGCTTTTCAAAGATAATGAAGAGGAAACACAAGATCACGTCAATCTACCATGTGAGAAATATGGCAAAGGCTTCAAAATTCTACAAAAATTCGGGTATGATGGAAAAAGCCCTCTAGGGTTACGAAAGGAAGGCATCATTGAACCTTTGCAACCTGAATTGACTCTCAAGAAGGAACGCTCGAAAGGACTTGGTTTCTTAACTTCCAAGGTCCACACCCAAAGGACAGAAGAAGCCTTACAAATCAAAGCTGCCAAAATTCAACAAGGGAATTGCTATTCCACAGATTCGAACGAATGGGAATGGGGTTCCGACAAGTCTTCCAGTGACTACGAGCTCACCGAGACATTCAGAGAGCCAGGTGAACCCACAGAAGAGGAGGAGTTTTATAACAAATTCAGAGTTGGTCAAGAAACAACCCATGAGGAGTCTACACAGTCCTTGTCTCAAGGTTCTAGGTTGAAATCACATAGGATGAGAACACCTGTTCCGGAATGCGCTACTAGTGATGATAATTTGGATTCGCTCGTGATCGAGACTGATGAGGAGAGTGTCATCGATGACCTCGATGATTACCTTGACATACCCGAATATAACCACATCTTCACTCTTAGCCCCGCTAACTTCGAAGACATTAATGACCTTCCCCTTGTTCACCACCAACTCATTGACTGGGATCATGAAGGACCTGCACAGTTGGATACATTTCAAAACGATGAAGCTTTTATTGACTATTTAGGCATACGAAACGATCTTCCCCCTGCAGACCATAAAGCGGGATACACCATAGAACTCAATAGCGTGGCATATTTTGGTGAGGGCGTTGGACCTTCCAGTCGCAAAAATGTGAAAATAAGAACAAATCAAGGGTCTTATGGCGAAAACCACGTTGTGGCGCTATCTGACCCCAAAAAAGTAAAAAGAAAGGACGTATCTGAGGGTGAAAACCTCTCCGAGGCGCCCGAAGATGGAAGGCTCGACATTCTCCCAGCATCATATGAGGAAAAATCATCCATGTTGGTAGAGGAGACTATCAAAACAAACATCGGTACAGAAGAGGTTCCACACAACATATTCCTAGCTCAATCATTGACAGAGTCTGAAAGGTCAAAATTCATAAGTTTCTTCAAAGAGCGACAAATCAACTTCGCCTGGTCATATGTTGATATGCCTGGATTAGATCCGGATTTGGTAATGCATCATCTGATAGTCAAACCGGGGGCAAAACTAGTAAAACAGAAATTAAGAAAAGTGCATCCACAAGTGGCATTACTAGTCAAAGCAAAACTTGAGAAATTACTCGATGTCGGATTCATACGCCCAATTGATTATCCGGAATGGATCTCTAACTTGGTACCTGTCTGTAAACCAGATCGCAGCATCAAAATTTGCATAGATTTTAGAGACATCAACAAAGCTTGTCCCAAGGATGACTTCCCATTACCAAACATTGACTTGATTGTTGATCTCACAGCAGGTCATGAAATGCTATCATCAATGGATGGATTCTCTGGTTATAATCAGATAAGGATTGCACCCGAGGATCAACACAAAACATCATTTACTTGTCCGTGGGGAACTTTCTGCTGGAATGTCATGCCTTTCGGGCTAAAAAATGCAGGTGCTACATATCAAAGAGCCATGACTACTATCTTTCATGATCTCATGCATGTAACTGTAGAAGATTATGTTGACGATCTCTTGGTCAAATCAATAGACAAAAATACACATTTGGACATACTTTCAGTTGCCTTTGATCGGTTGGAAAAATACAAAGTAAGATTAAACCCTAAGAAATGTGTCTTTGGAGTAACCTCCGGGAAGCTCCTAGGATTCATTGTATCCAAAAGAGGAATCAAAGCGGATCCAGCAAAAGTCAAAGCTATCTTGGAAATGCAACCACCAAGAAATATCAGTCAACTTCGATCCTTACAAGGCAGACTCCAGTCCATCTGAAGATTCATAGCACAACTGGCAGATAAGTGTAATCCTTTTCAGCACCTGCTACATAAAAACATCAAATTCAAATGGGATGACAACTGTCAACAGGCTTTCCAGACGCTCAAAGATTATCTTCTAAATCCGCTAGTTCTGATGCCACAGTTCTAGATCAACCACTGTTACTATACATATCGGCTACTCCAACAGCACTGGGGGCACTCTTAGCGCAACAAATCGCTGAAGGCAAGGAAAAAGTAGTATACTATATCAATCGCACATTGGTGGGATACGAGCTAAACTACACACCAATTGAGCGCGCATGTCTTGC
Organism: Cryptomeria japonica; assembly: GCF_030272615.1. NCBI lineage: Eukaryota > Viridiplantae > Streptophyta > Pinopsida > Cupressales > Cupressaceae > Cryptomeria > Cryptomeria japonica. Next base: position 509,480,166 of record NC_081415.1, on the reverse strand, counting down.
TGTGGTCTTTGCTTCACAGAAATTACGACATTACATGCTTACTCATAAGACAAAGTTAGTTGTAAGGATAGATCCGTTGAAATACCTTCTCAATAAGGCAACGCTTACTGGGCGACTGGCCAAATAGGTAATGATACTGAGTGAATTTGACATCGAGTATGTGGACAGAAAAGCAATAAAAGGACAAGCCATCGCAGATCAATTAGCAGATGCTCCCATGATAGATGATGTTCCTTTAAGTTCAGAATTTCCAGATGAATCCATTTTGACAATGTCACATGCAAAGCCATGGCAACTGTACTTCGATGGCTCATACACACAGCATGGGGCAGGAGCTGGCATCCTCTTTGTAACTCCTCAAGGGGATTCTATACCAAAATCATACTGCTTATCATTTCCTTGCACTAATAATATAGCGGAATATGAGGCATTAACAACAGGATTACGAATTGCAGTTCAATGGAAGATCCAAGAACTTCGTGTTTTTGGGGACTCCCAACTTGTCATCCGTCAAGCAACTGACGATTACCAGACAAAAGATGAAAAGTTAATGCCTTATAAACAAATGGTGGATGGTCTGAAACAACATTTCACAAAGATACACTTTGAGCAGATACCAAGAGAGCAAAATCGAGCTGCAGATGCCATGGCTACAATTGCTTCATTAATCGATTTACCTCCAAACGAGACCCGCTATGAGTTCTTGGTGGATAACCTTTTGGTCCCTTCATATGAGATAATGCCTACTGAGATGATATGCGTTGTCGGTCCCGAATCCCAGTTATATGGTTCCATTTTCACATACCTACGTGACAATACTTTACCTCCTGATCTATCAAATAACCAATGTCGCACTTTCATTCGCCAATCCTCTCGATATGTCATTTTAGCTGATATCCTATACCGGCGAGGTCTAGATGGCACTCTTCTTAGATGTCTAGAAAGCGACGAAGCTCAAATTGCGTTACGGGAAGTGCATGAAGGGATATGTGGTCCACATGCTAGTGGTCCTACCTTGGCCAAGAAACTCATCAGGACTGGATATTACTGGCCCAATATGGAGAAAGACTCATATCAGTTTGTCAAGAAATGTAAACAATGTCAAATTCATGGAGACCTCATACATGCGCTAGCACAGGAACTTCAACCACTTGCGTCTCCTTGGCCCTTTTGTCAATGGGGACTCGATCTCATAGGCAAGATTCACCCTCCTTCTTCCAATGGTCATAAATTCATTATCACTGCCACAGAGTATTTTACAAAATGGATCGAAGCCGTGCCTCTCACACAAGTTACTGGAAAACAGATTGCTACATTCATCCTTAACTATATCATTTGCCGATACGGTATTCCAGTTTCCATTATCACTGATAATGGGCGTCCCTTCAAAAATCAGGATGTTCGTGAACTCTGTGACCGCTTCCATATCTCTCATCATTTCTCCACACCATATCACCCCCAAGGTAATGGCCAAGCTGAGGCGTCTAACAAAACAATCCTTAAAATCCTAAAGAAGACAGTCGACGATGCTAGTCGTAATTGGCATATTCAACTTAATCCAGCACTTTGGGCCTACCGTACAAGCGTCCGTACACCTACAGGAGCTACACCTTATTCACTAGTCTATGGTTCTGAAGCCATCTTGCCTATCGAGGTCGAGTTACCCTCTTTACGGGTCTCTTTGCAAAACATCATCAGTGATGCAGACTACAGGGTCTCTCGCTTACAAGAGCTGGAATTATTGGATGAATGAAGACAAATTGTTTTTAATCATCTCAAGGCTTACGAACAACGAATGAGTCGTAGCTACAATCACAAGGTCAAGCCTCGCACATTTGAGGTAGGTGACTTGGTTCTTAGAGAAAATCCTAAAAATCAACAAGACAGAGAGAAGAAGGGCAAGTTCGAACCAAACTGGCTTGGTCCTTACATTATTACAGCAGCATATGGATCTGGTGCATATCAGCTCTCAACTACAGAAGGTGAACCTTTGGAGGATCCTATCAACAGCATGCACCTTCGCAGGTTTTACACATAGCTCTTCAGAGTATCCTAATTCAAAAATACAAAAAAATAAATAAATAAATAAATTTAATATACAAAAAAATCAAAAATTTCAAAAATACAAAAATAAAATAAAATTATAAAACAAAAAAATCGTTACTTGGTGAAAACCTGGCAAACAGGCGCCTTGCGACACAAAAACATTGAAAAAATTGAAAAAAAGTAAAGAGAAATAATTTCGTCCAACGGTGAAAACCACTTCGGTGGCGCCCTGGGCAAGTACCATGGTGAAAACTGGGTCACTAGCGCCATGCGTAGAGACATTGCTCCTCCCTCCTTTAGGATTCTCTTTCATCATTTCACTTTGCACACACTCACAGCCTATTCGTTCATAATAAACTTACCCATTCCCATCATGGCTTGTTATCGATCTACCCAAGATTGGTTAGCCATTCATAATAAACATTCCTAAACCTCCCTTTCCGTCCATAATAAATCAGATCCTATCTGTGACTAAGGCAAAATCCTACGTCTAGTGATGGGTGTGGAACTGAGAACATCACATGTTTCAAGGAGTAAAGTTTCTTCCAGCTTTCTTCAGTCTATTCGTGCACAATCCGCAATAAAGCAACATCTGCATCACAGATCCACAATAAAGTTCAGTCTTCTTCGCAATAAAGTATCAGTTTCATGGATTCAGTCAGTTTCAGATGAGACAACAACAACAACAATGGGCCTCAATAAATCAAATCTTTCAACAGACTCAGACAACATTATGGTTCAGTGCTATCTATCCTTTTTGTGAAAGTGAACATTGTGACCACAATCAAATAAGACTTATACAAGTGACAAGAGACACTAAACTTGAGGACTACAGTGGATGTTGGTGTCGAGTCTTGGTTTTCTTTTGATTTCATCTTTTTTGGTGACATGTCTTTTAGCTTTTTCGGGATGTCTTTGACTAGAGATTCTATCTCCAGGATGTCTTTGACTAGAAAGGCGAGGATGGGGTATCGTCACCCATTTTCTTTTGCTGTCTGTGGATTGTCTCTTAGTAATGCTATGACTTGTCCAAGGATATGAGGACACTGTGAGTCTAGTATTAACTGGGGCATTCCTTGTTTGTGACTGTCTTATCTCCATGCAAACAGGTACAATGACTTTCTGGGTCGAACATATGCCTCGATTGTCATAACCTATTTTGCCATAATAAAGCTCAATGATGATAACGCACAAGAAGCTCTTTCACTTTCATGTCTTCTGTCTTCCATCCCCCTTTCTTGATTGACTTCCATCGTCCTTCTCGAGTCTGCGTAGCCTGCTATCACATGACTGAGTATAATGACACACCAAAAACATTTGCATTTCATGTAGTTTCACCTACATTACCACATATAAGCATTTCATACATACATATAGATATCACAACTGCATCACATCCTGCATACAACACCTGTTAGCACAATTTACATTTGCATTATCATATTCATCTGCACTTCATATATTTACATTTGCATTTGCATAACATTTTAAAACATAAAAGAACAAAAATATTGCAGTACATAAATATTTGCATCCATAGCATAAAGCATCACATAAGAACATCTCATCACATAGGTACACATGCATATAGCTGCCGCAAAGATGAATCATCTCATATATAATCATAAAGTGTCATAATACAATGATGTCAAAATCATATGGCTACAATCACCCGCAAGTGTCTACAATACAAAAATGGTACAGAACTGATACATAGGGAGCCCTCTAAGGCTATGGTGAACTCCCTCCCTCAGAGCCGCCTGGCCTCGGTGGAATCTAAGCCCCTGAAGGACCCGCCCCAGGATCATCCCTCTTGTCTCCTCTATCTGGTGGTGGTGGAGGACCCATGACCCCACCACTCGATGCCTGTCTCCTCCGACTCCCTCCTGTAGCTGTCGCTGTACGTGACGGTCTATGGAAGCTCCTCGCCCACTGATCTGTTGGCACTGCACCATAGTAGAGGTCCCTCCAGTAGGCTATCTCCTCTCCTGCCCGCAGGACATAGGCATATCCGGCCCCTGTGTCCTCTGCTGCTTGCCTCCCAGCACTCAGTGCTGTCTCAGCCTCTGTGTAGCGCTGGATAGCCTGATCTCGCTCTCGCTCAGTATCCCTGAGCCTGGTCCTAAGCCGATCCCTCTCCCTCTCCAGATCCTGAATCTCATATGCCTGGCCCTGGCAGATCTCCCTCAGATCCAGCAGCTCAGCCTCCACTGGGTCAACCCCCTCTGCCCCTGCCTGTGGCTCCTCCTCTGTGGGTGCCTGCCCCTGTGCCTATACTGGTACCTGTACTGGTACCTGTCTCTGTCCCTGTCCCTATATCTGCACTTGCCTGGGACCCTGTGCTGCTGGCACCTGTAAAGGCAATCCACCGCGACCCCTCACCACCCAAGCCTGTCTCTCCTCTCCACCCTCCCTCCGAGGAGCAACTCGCCTCTCTCCAACTACTCCTCTCCTCCTCCATGGGCCTCAACCCCCATCCCCTCCACCATCATCCTTGTCACCACCACCATCTCCCTCCAGTGCCTCTCCTGGATCTGTCAATCGGGGGAAGGGATGCTCTCCCCAATATGTTGTATACTCTGCATCCATCCTGGCATCCTCGATCTCAGGCCACATGTCCCAAGGTAGAGGTATCATCTCCACCAGCTGAGTCACTGCCTGATTATATGACAGTAGCGGCCCAAACTATGCCTGATCTCTGACTGTGCGGGCATACATGCCTGAGCCCCACGACATCCTCTGAATCCGACCAAACTGTCGGCCGATCCTGTCTACCAACTGCCTCTCTAGCACATAGGGCGTCCGCCCAATCAGGTACCTGCTCTGAAAGGTGTACGGTAGCTCAACTGCGTCATCCTCCCACTGCTCGCAGCCCAGATAAGGTCGCCATATGACCTCATCAATGTCATCAATCACTCGCCGCCAGTACTCTAGCTTGCCAATCCGCGACTGTGATGTAATCATGTCATACAAATGTACAAAGTTGCGTCCATAACCTCTGCCCCTTAAGTGTATCGGTCGGGTAACCGGTAGATGCTCGTAGGCCCATACTTGCAGCAATGTCACTCCGTAGCCCAATCCCACTGATCCATGATAAACAAACTGATGCAGCTCGTAGTACAAGTGTGCCAGCACACACGGTCCCCAGGCATATCTGGTATGCTGTGTCATCAGCGTCTCCAGTGCTCCCCCCAGCCCACAGCCAATCCCTGTGTCGCCCTATCTGGACATAGGAAACCACTGATAGCTCCTCCGATCACTGCCGACAATGCTAACCCTGTGGCTGTCATGGTGTCCCAGGCCACGTGTCCTGCCCTCATCTCCAATCCAGGGTCCTGAAATACCCGTCTCAACGCCTCCCTGTCTCTATCTCGATCGTATGGGATTAGCTCCCCATCGATCGGCACCCGCAGAATCCTGTATACATCCTCCAGGGTGACTGTTAGCTCACCCATCGGCAGATGAAATGTGCACGTCTCAGAGTGCCATCTCTCCGCTAGCGCAGTCAGCAATCCCATGTTCGCCTGAAACTCAGGCACATACAACACATGTCTCAAACCCATCTCCTTGATGGCAGCTCTATCCTCGAGCGACAACTCAGGTCGCAACCGCTGAGTCGATGGGAATCTCTCCCGTGACTCCAGCATAGGCAAATACGCCTGTAGTCAAGCAAATCACTCATGTCAGTTATAGTGGCATTCACTGTTTATCACAAAATGCTACTCGCTATCTAAATGCATATGGCTATCTACCCTAGTGACACTCACTGTTCATTACAAAGTGTTGCTATTTATCCTAGTGGTACTCCCTATTCATCACAAAGTACTACGTGTGTGATACTCCCTGTTCATCACAAAGTGTTACTCACATTTGCACTCCCTGTTCATCACAAAGTGCTGCTCATATTTCGGTACTCCCTGTTCATCACAAAGTACTCTATCTTGGTACTCACTGTTCATCACAAAGTGCCTTGATCTATCCTAGTCTTCCTAGAGGACCTGCTTGAGTGTATCCTCTCAGCAGCTTATCCAATCGACAACGTATGTTCATCACAGAATTGCCGATTTGACCTAGAAGATGCAAATTCATACTTTTCAAATACAAACACGCTTACATGACATAAACGTGCTAAAAAACTGCACAGACGCGCCTGAAAAACATAGACGCACCTGCCTGACACAGACGTGCATATGCTCTGCATAGACGCACCTATTTGACATAGACGTGCCTTCTTGGCACAAACGCGCCTGAACAGCACAGACGCGGCCGCATTTGACACAGACGCGGGTCCAGACATAGACGCGCCTGGCACAAACACAGACGCGCCTATCCAGCACAGACGCGCCTGGCACCAACGCAGACGCTCCTAAACGTTTTTTGACACTTTTTGGACCCTAGTCTAAGCGCATTTATTACCCTATTCGACATGCATTAATGACAAAATTAAATGCGTCAAAGTACGAGGAGGTTTGGTGGTACTTACCGGCTCTCTTGCCTCTGCTGGCCTCTCGAAACGGCGAACGCGGTCGAATCTGTGAGTGAAAGCCATCGCTGCTGACTGCTCCTGCTCTATTTTCGCTCTGCAATATGCTCTTGTGGATGTGTAGATGACAATAAGGATGTATTTTCCCCCGTGGTCTATCTTATAGCCTACCCTAGCCCGTGCCTTCATTTCCTGAGTCAGTCTTCGTTATCCCGTGACTTTGTTACTTTATTCGGTCAGTCCATTCTAGCCTTTCTTTCTTATCGAGAGATTGTTTGCGATCTTTTTAGACATTTTCATCCAATCTCTCGAGGGGGCATATCATTCCCATTCTGGGGCAATTCTGTATCAGTTCATCTTATCTTCTTTGAAACAACGCGACAAGCCGCATTGTCTCAAAGAGGGGCAAAATGTAGACACCTAAAATTGTCCAGTCTAATTAAATAAATATTTTATTTATTTAATTATCTAAGCCTAATTCTTCTATTAATTAAATAAATCCTTATTTATTTAATTAATTCATTTATCCTCTTCTAGCCTTATTTCTCATTTAAATAAATACATTTATTTATTTAAATTATCCTTTTCCTAAATTAAATAAATATTTTTTATTTATTTAATTATCCTACTTCTTCTATTAATTAAATAAATCTTTATTTATTTAATTAATTCATTAGCCTTTTCTACCCATGACACATGTCATTCATCTCTTAATTCATACACTACCTACCCCTTTCATTATTTTATTATTTCTTCTACCTACCCTCTAATCATAGCCGACCTCCTTTTACACCTCTCAATCTTATCCCTCCATTTCATATAGTGTCTTCTATATAAGGAGATGCTTTCTCCATTATCAAACCCTAATGACTTGATTAATTGACTACACTACGATCCTACTTGCAACCACATTCCGTTCTTTGTTGAGCTCTTGTGCATATAAAATCTGAGAGCAAATATATCAAGCAAGATCAATGGAGATAGGAAGAATGGAGATCAAAACCCTATTGGACATGTGATGGTATAATCTTTGTGATTTCATGTGATTTGCATTGTCTTAGGTAATCTTCATATGTTATGGTGGATCATTATTGATTGTTAGGCTAGGGTCTTGTGGTTGAATTCATTTAGCCTTTCAATATTGTTATTATTGTTATCCATTTTCACCATATACAAGTGGCACTTTATCTTAATGCATTTAGAAATAAAGAAGTACATTCAAAAGATGCCTACGATGTCTAAAGAGGACAATATGTTGGGACAAATATGGAAAAAGTTCATGTATTGCTATGAAGAGCTTTGAGTGATCTATAAGAATCATAAAAAATAAAGGAAATGGTTAAAATATACCAACTTAGGTGTGAAAAAGAAGGCACAAATAACTGCAAAGGATCGTATAATGTACCAACAACAAAATCTCAAAAAACCACCTAGAACACTAAAAAGTGTGTGAAACCAAATTTTCAATGATATCTTAGATTTGAAAATCTAACACCAGGTGCCCAAGTTATGATAAAAAGAAAAAAAAACCCTGTAGAATGATGAAAGGGACTAGGAACCAAGGGCATTGCTAGCAAAAAATGACTACTTCATTGGAAAAGCAATGCAAGTAGAAAAAATCAAACTTGTTGAAAAATACAAATCCTCACCAAAAAAGAAAATATATGCCCAAAAATGGAAAAGGGTTTGCCATTTGACCATGGGATTTATTTTTGTAGTGAAGGAGTAACTATCATCAAGTATTCATAGAAGCAAACATGCACACATAATTAGCGTGAACCAAATATAAAAAATCCCACTACAAAAACAAATAGAAAGTGGATCAAGGTCATTGAAAACTTTGTAATGCCACCAAAAATGCTTCAAATTTCCATGGAAATTTGGAGTGGCCAAAAAAAATATAGTCCGGAAAATAGTAGCACCATGCACGTAAGGAATAATATGCCAAGAACATAAACAAGATGACGAGAAAGAAACTATTACAAATCAATCCAAGAAGATCATCAAGAATAATATCTGGAAGTTGATGTATGAACACTTCATTGGCCCTGCATGAAAAACTTCACTCACCCATGTAAAAAAATACTTAGTCTACTAGTAAACGAAAATACTGACCACAAGAATAATCCCACTAGGAACAAAATATATAAAAGAATGGCCAAGCAACGAAAGCATGCACAAATAGGGAAACTTCAAATTATCACACCAAAGGACGGAAAAAAATAGGTTGATGATAATAAAAACCATGTAGTTTGTCCTCCAAAATTACATACAAAACACTTGAACAAACAAATCATTGTAGATTAAGAACCATCACTTGGAAATGGATTTGAAAAGCGAACAAAGAAGTCCAAGTCACCAACAAATAACATGCAATCGACAACTAGAAACCTTTGCTATGAAAAAAGTCTACAACACTAGAAAAGAGTTGAATGCCACATAAAAGGCCTTCATAATATATAAAGAGAAATCAGTGAACAATAAAGACCTTGCCTAAAATAGCCTGGTCACCAAGGTAATAAATTACATGCAAACAAGTCACCAAATCACAAGAACCAATAAAAATAAAAACAATTGTCAGTATTTATAAAAAATGACATCATAAACTTCACAACACTCTACCATGAAAATAATAGTACTTGCGAAAGGACTTGAGCCAAACAAAAAAATAGTCTAGTTAATGGAACAGATACATGCATGTGAACCATAGAAAGGTTGTCTTTGATTAGAGAATGCAAAATCAACAATTCTAAAATAAACGCCACTTAATACACATACCAATAACAAAAAAAAGCTAAATCAACCTCGCAACAAAAGAAGCAATCAAACAATAAAGCCCCTGCCTAAATAGCTTGGTCTCCAAGGTAATATATTACATTAAATAAATCGGCCAACCATAGTAATTGATTGAAAATTTTAAAAAGCTTGTCACTATTTATAAAAAAAATGACTTCATAAAAATCCACGCTTCACTGCTAGAAAAACAATAGAATTACTTGGAGAAGGGCTTGAGCCTAACAAAGAAATTGGTGCAGTTAATGGATCAAATATATTCATGTGAACAATATAAATGCTACCTTTGATACAGGGATGATAAATCACCAATTATTAAACAAATGTTGTTTAACACACATTCCAATGCAAAAAAGCTAGATCTACGTCACCATAAAGACTCATAGCAAAAACTAACTAGATCCGCTACCACAATTTGCCAAAAAACTTAGAAATGACGCTAAACAAATAGTAGAAATTGAGAACCATCCCTCCAAAAAATGTATAGAATTAAATATCTACCACTAACAGACAAATATGATGCCCAAAACACATTATAAAGAATCCAAAAAGGTGTGTAGAAAAAAATTTGTGAAAATTTCAACTTTGTAGATTTTGGCATTGTTTTTAGGACTTTTTGGCCCTTCTAAGCAGAATAGTTTGATTAGTTAGACTCCACGAGGTTGAAAAAAAAACCAAATCTCTAAAATGTGGACAAGGAATTGCAAATTTGGAGCTCTAATACCATGTTGGAGTTGATCCCTCAACCTCGCAACACCCAAAGATCACCTGCAATAAAATAGTTGTCACAAAGTGAGAGAAAAGAAAAAAGTTATGGAGGCAAAAAGATAATTAATTTAAAAAGATTAATTACATTGATCATCTAAATATATCAATAAATAATAATGATAAATTATATTGATAGAACTATATCATGACATGTGTCCTCATCATATGACTTGAGACACTGAAAAGGAATATGACCTAAGTAAGCTTAAGCACTAGAGTACTCAATTAATCTAACACTTTCTCAACATTATCAAGGTCATTAACAATAATATTTAATCCAATGTTTATACAAGAGCTCTAGGGATGTGGTAGAAAGATCATCGAAGCATTTCATAACATCAAAAGATAATGAATAAAACCAGGATTCCCTTTAGGGTTCATGGTAGAAACTTAGTTATGATTGTGTCATCATAAAAATGTTATTACATGCCAATGTAAATGAATGTTAGGGTCTCCTTTCTAGTTTTTCATTTTTGATCAATGAGGCATACATCATTGTAGCAACATATATACAATTGTGTCAATATTTATTTAGGCTTTCAATTTGGAGGATTTCTTGCTATCCTTTATTTTATTCTCTAGATTTACTATTTGTTATAGTATTTTATCCAATGTAGCATTAGGAACACGAGTGGTATTAGAAGTCTTTGAATAGTGGTTGAATTAAATTGAGTTACATGTTATAAGTATAGAACAATAGTGAATGGGATGTATATATTGTGAAAAGTGTTAATCATGTGTTGAGGTGGGAAAATAAATTGAGCTATGTGAGTGGGGGGTGTAGTATTGGTGGATAGAAAAGTGACATGGTTATATACGGTTGGAGTATTAGAGGGAATGAAGGTAACAAAAGGGAAAATGTGACATGGGATAAGCTATATAAGAGAACAAAGCCAATGGGTATGCAAGTTGGAAGAGTGGAGGTAATAATAACACCAATTTTAATAATGATAGTGGGCATAAAAGTGACAAGGTTAGGGTTGGATGAATTGAAGGATAAACCATTAAAAGGATTCATTATGGATCCAAGATATTACATGATTTCTATGTTACACTAATGTCTCACGATATTTAAGAAAATTATTTTTCTAAAATTAGGGGGTTTGACATGCATACATAGTAAGGTTAACATCTTGGCTAGCCACGTGTGCATCAAGATCACATTCTACTTAATCACACAAGTTGGTCTCAATAGGAAAACTATTAACAGACAATAAGCAATTCCCTAGAATAAATTTGCAAATTTATTTTAGTGCACTAAAATCAAGTGTTGGTTATCCATTATGAGACTTGAATGCATCTAGGATGATAGGAGATAGTTGAAGGTAAGAAGATGTGAAACAAGTGCAAATTAATGATTTTAAGTAGAAGCATATATCATGCAATTACATAAACATGTTGTTGTTTGAATCATAGAAGCTAGTAGGATGGACAACAAGACTAAATTCAAATTTAAATTTTGACAAGGTAGGGATCAACTATGGGTATAGGTTGACCCCCGATATGTGAAAATAATTTTGAACATGAGAATAATAAAATTAAGTGGATAACACATATAAAGAGCTATGAATGCAAATAGACATTTTAAATCAATGGTTTGAATAAATGTATTAAAATGTGTAAATATATGGATAAAGTGCGAATATATACATGAGGTTGTATATGTATAAGAATAGGTAAAAATTAGGAGAATAGATCTAACTTCACACTAGATTAAATCATTTGTCAATATATAAATATATTATTGATGAACACACTCAAATACTGAAAGTGGGGGGAGGGAGGGGGAATCAAATATTCAAAACTTAAACCCTTTAGCATAATTAAAAAACTCTTAAACAGATTAACAACAATAAAATTACAACAATGAACACCAATTCATGAGAGAACACCATATTTACATGAAAAACCCAACAAGCAATAAAACAAGGTGAGAAAAGCCTCCCTAATAAGAATAAGATTACAATTTGTTTTAAGGCTTGCTACCTAAGGAATCGTATTGCTCCTTGAAGGACTTGTTGAAAAGGTTCACTAACTTATAGCAAGATACAAGGACTTGTCGAAGAGATCCACTATCTTAGAGCTCAAGATACATGAAAAATTGAATTAAATAGAATAAGGTTTCATCTCACAGCCTCTAGAAATATCTTAAGAATGTAGCTTCTCTTGATTCATGGCCTCAACCAACTTAGCTCCGAAACCTCCACCACACACTTTTACTATACCACGCTTTGCATCTCCACACTCCACATGCATTGCAATTGATACAACCTTCTACACACACACACACACACACACACACACACACACACACAGACACACAGATATATATATATATATATATATATATATATATAAGCAAGGAAAACATTAAAGCAAGTTGACCAAAATAGGAGACAAGTGATGACCCTAACAAGTCAGCCTCAACAACATATTGCGGCGAAATCAATCCAAACTAGGAGATAGGGCAAACATAAAATAACTTATTGAATCTTTCTACGTAACTCCAAACATCAAACATATTGGCGCACATCTTCTCAAGTCAAAATCAGGGTACAACATGTAGCATTTAACTAGCTGGCCGAAAAATACAAAATCCAAAAGTATTTACACAATGTGGCTCATATTGATACATAGCAAAGCCCAAAGACAACTCATCATAACCTCTAATGCTAACGCATACCCCCAAATGCATAACACAAATAAGAGAATAGGGTATGTTGGCTAGACAACCAAAAATCAACCTAAAAACTAATTCCAAATAATATGCAACACCAAAAAGATCATCTATTGTCATGTGAACCACATAAAAACATTCCTTGGACATTCAACTACATTTCCATATACTTCTTTGATATTGTGCCAAAACAAGCTAGCACAAGGTTAAACATATACTTAGTTCTGTATAATTAGAAGGAAAAACTACACAATCATGAGATGGAGCATTGTCAAATATACTTGTGATACACTTCATTATTTGAAAATTGAGCCGAAGTAGTGCACAAGCAATACAAGAATGTTTTGCCAAGTTGTTAAAGCATAAACAATAACGTGGAGAACTGAGAAGCATTTTCTGGACTAGTCTTGACAAGCAACTAAATTGCCAACATACTGCATTTATGAAAATAAATCACAACAACACCATAGACTTGAAAAGATAGGAGTATAATGTCCACAACACATACAAGCTAACTCCCAAACAACAAGACCATATCTATAAGCACAAAGCAATGTAGAGCATTCTCCCAGACATTCTTCAAAGCACTTTTCTACATTTTCACACTTCACCAACCCATAGAGATGAAAACATCCTTGTTGCACCATTTTTTCACTCAAGAACAACAAGAGAGATAAAACAACTTGTAGCATGCACAAGACCATCAACAACATATCCACTTCATCACAATACTTCTAATCCTTATCTTAATACTTGTAATCCTCGTCTTAATACTTGTAATCCTCATCTTAATATGATATTATCTCTGTTGACATATCACAAACACATCTGATTATTATACTTTCATAAATCTCATCATTAACATAACATCAATGACAACACAACATGCCAAGGATTGACACCAATGATTCTAAAATAAACAAAAAACCTGCATTAAATATTATAAATATACAAATTTCATGATTACAATATTATAATCAATAATTATTTCTATCCATCAATCTAACTGCACTTTTCTCCTCATTCCGAGAAATTCATAATATTTCTTCAATGACAAAATAATTTTCCATAACATTTTGAAAAATAGTATTTATATATGAGATATCATACATCTACAATATTTATTAATCAAGATCTACAAATTAAATGACTATTAATAAATAATTTAATGTTATGAATGCTATTAAAATGTTTTCATTAACAATAAAAGAATAATAAAACCCCAAAAATACTTAACTATTAAATTTTTTTATTCACAATTTAAAAAAATTCATGAAAAATAACAATAATTTAAAAAAATCTATAATAATTAGAAAAATAACATGAAATAATTCTTAATCCATAACCTAATTAAAATCTTTCATTCATAGTAACATTAATAGTTCTTGATCCATGAACTAATTTTTAATTTTATTTATGCTATTGAAAATTTGATAAAACCTAGAAATACTAAAAATTCAGATGAGACCGCAAAAATCTCTATAACTTTGGTGAAACGATTTGCCTCCAATTTTAAGAGAATGCTTTAACGGCCACCTATAAATTTAACCCGACGTTTAGAGGTTGCTTAAATGAGCTTAAAAAACATTGAAAACTTTATCTTTTGGTAATGTGGGACAAACTGAGATTGAGCTCAAATCTCCGTCCATAGCCGAAGGGGAGTGCCCGATAAAGAGCCTCCTCGCAATCTGTCGAAAACGTGTGCAGAATGGAAGAGACATTGCAATGTGACAGGTGCGGAGAGAAAGCAGTGACAACGGATGTCATTACGGGGATTGTGGTTTGTGAGTCGTGTGGGTGTGTAAAGGAAGATTCAGCTTTCACGGCGGCGTGGGACGCCGCAACAGGAGAAGGCTTCGGAAATTTTGTGTCCGCTACAGACACCGGCGCCCGCGCTTCCCGTCTTTATTCAACCAGGCGTAATGGCCGCTGGGTTCACAGCGCCGGAGAATACGATTATCATGAAAGGAAACAAGTATGAATGTTTTTCAGTTTCCTTTTTTTTTAATAATTTATTATTTCGGGTGCTCATCTGTCCAGTAATTTTGTTTTTTAAATTAAAACTAGGGAGGATACTGGCAGGGAAATTGATCTTTTTTTTTGCAAATGTAGTAATGGCAGGTGAATCTTTTCAGTTAACAAAAAAATTAGAAACACGTCTATTTCATGCTACTTTGGTATCGGTGCGGGGACTGGGGTATCATTATATTAGATTTGAATACATTAATAAGGGTTTGGCTATATTTTATATATAAATTTAGCAAAAAAAGTGCGGGTACAGGGACATTGACAAGGTCACGGACTCGTACTCATTCATATTGCGGTGTTTTAGGGTCTATTTATATATTTCAAATATAATTTTGATGATTTTTTTCTCGGAAGTTTTTCTAATTGTTGAATCTAATTTTCTAAAATGTTTGTGTTAAATTAATTAGTTCAACAAAAAAAGGACCATAAAAAGTATTCTTCTGTATGGCATAAGCTTGACCTCGTAAGATTTTAACATAGAGCACAGTTGAATGTAACCTGTGGTCGTTGTAACCTAACCTTGCCACATGTTTGCTGAAATTATGGATTGCCTTATAGTGGTGGAAGGATTTGTAAGGGGATGTGTACCTGGGATGTTATGGAGATGCTTGGAAACATCCCTAATCCATCCCCTAACCTTGCCCTCTGATAGGAAACACACCCAAATGTGTCAAAAATGTCAGGAAACGTCCGGGGAGGGTCAACCATCCCTGGATAGAAAAGGAAATAAAAATGGCCCAAGTTTGATTAAGAAAAACAAACAAACAGAGTGTTGGGGGCTCTTGTGGGTCTCCACACCACTTTCATAAGCCAAAAACAGCCCAATTTTATTCCCATTGACCAAACTTTCAAACACAAAAAAGCAGCTGCCAAAAAGAGCAGCAGCAGCAGGCAGTTGAACTTAAAGGTAGAAAATAAAAAATTTAGTCAGACATTTGAACATTTCAGATTTGACATCCAACATGATTAGTGACAAGGAGGGCATCAGCATTATTGGTGAGAAGAAGGCAGCACCAGAGGTAGGGTGTCTTTGTTTTTATATTTGCAGATAAAAAAAAAAACTTTCAAGTTTCAAGAGCAATTGTTTTTTTTCATTTTAAATTAGCTCTTTGTACTATTTTTCTCTCAAACAACAAAATGAGCTATAGTGAGGGTAGTGGTAAAGATGAAAATGTTAGATCTAGCATGGTACAAAGAAGAGCTTTGAGTTGGGTTGTTCAGGGAGTGGGTGTGGGTGTGATGTGGGAAAGCCACATAAACATGTTTGAAGGTCCTTCTGTCCTTATAAGAATTAATGTAAAGACTCAATTCAAACCAATTAAACCTCTTATGCAATTTGTAGCTGCTTGAGACAAAGATAAAAAAATGAATTCAGGGTCGAGTAAAATTTATTTTTGTCATTTGTGCAACAAATATTTCAGAGGGAGCTACACTAAACTGTCTAGTCACCTCTTGGGCATTACTAGATAAGGGATTATCTTTTTTGCAAAGATAACCATAGTTGATAAGGCAGAGATAAATTGATCTTTTATGAAGGGTGAAACAAGATCTAAGGGGATGCAATTCTATATTATCTTCTATGCCATCCATGATTGCTAGTAGGGAGCTTTCTACAAAAGGAGAGAGGAAGACTAGCAAGAGGATAGAGACAATTGCAATGATATTGAATGTGAAATCACTGCAAGTGGTAGATTCTTTAGTTGCCAAAATTTTCTTTGCATATGCCATCCCATTTCGTGTGGCACGTTCGCTTTATCTCAAACAAATTTTGAAAAAAGCAAATATTGCTGGTCCTTCACATGCCCCCCTTGGAGAACATAAATTACACACCAATCTACTTGATAGAAAGTACTCTAAGGTTAGTTTGTTGATATAGGACATGAGGTAAACTTAGTTAAGGATAGAATGTTCTATTATCATTGATGAGTAGACCAATATTAGATATCAACCACTCATCAATATCATTTTCACATGTGCAAATTGACTTTTATTTTCTTAGAGCTATTGATTGTCCAAGAAAGTGGAAGGATGCAAACTTTCAATTTAGATTTTGATGGATGTTGTAGAGGAAGTTAAGGTCTCAAATGTTGTACAACAATTCAACATGTGTGTAAATTAGCTAACATGATGGTGGAGAGTGCTTATGAGCATATTTTGGACCCTTTCTTTTGTTTATGCATTTGACACCTTAAAAGTTGTAGGGAAGATAGTTTGGGTGAAGGGAGTGGTGGCAAAAAGTGAGACAAAAGTTTATTTGCAACTACCACACCTCATTTGCTCTCTTTAATATTTTTTTGTTGAAAAAGTTCCTTAAACTAGTGGAAACTAGATATGACAACTATTTTATTTTTTAAGAGAGGATGCTTGAGGTGTAGGAGCCTTTACAATTAATGATGGTTAATCCAAAGTGAGGTATATGACCAGAGGTGAACAAAGCTTACGAAGTGCGAAGCAAACATTACAATGTCCCTTTTTGAATAGGCAACTTAGAGTAGCATTGAGTGAGTGGATCGATGATGTAAGAATAGTTAAGGTTAGTTAAATAAGGAGACAGGGTGAATGAGTTAGTGAGAGCTAGTTGAACATGAGACGCTGCATATTAGTTAGGGTTAGTTAAATAAGGATGAATGTGTTAGTTAATTGCCATTGATTGAGATTGGTTTGCCCATGATTGAGGAATCATAGAGTATATAGGAAGTATTGTGAGGAAAAGAATAACAAACTCATAATTTTCATAAAAAAAAGAATCAACTTTATTCTTAGATTTGTGATGTCACAACTTGTGGTGTTTGGACATAGAGCCCTTCAAGCATGTCAACTTGATTTCCTGGGGATAGAGACTCTAAGGAAGTAGTTTGTGGTCTTGATTTCTTTGGGATGGAGGCAGTTGGAAATGCTTCATGGTGTAGAGTGATAGCACGATCATACAGAGTGGCATCCACCATTAGAGTGTTTAGATTTGTTGCAGAATGTCAATGATCATTAAGGCATTCGGATTTGCATGCTAGGTGCAATCAATGAGTTGTATCAATCTAGTGTAGTCAATGCTTTGTGTGTATTTGAATTAAATTCAAAACAATGAATGATTTGTTGCTGGAGTATTTTTGGGTCTGTTTTGTCTTTTATGCATTTAGTTTGGGTCTTTACAAAAGTTTCTTGATGATGATTGGTGGTCCATTGTGAGGTAAAATACTGCTGATTATAACATTAAATTATTAATTTATTAGTGTTTATAACTTGTAAATTATTTATTCGTATTAGTATTCATTTTTTCTCGTTTGAATCTTACTCCTTTTTAAATTTTTTGTTTGCAAATATGTTTGCTCCTTCATTTCCCATGTTGTATGGATCATTGGATATGTTTATATAGAGTCTTCTAGCCTTAATGGGATGTACAAGATGCTTGAAGACATGCTTGAGTAGATGAAGCGTGCAATTCATTGTAGTGATCCTGATTTCGGATCATATGAGAAGCATATGAGGCCTATTGTAATGCAATGGTCCAACACTATGAACACCTTGTCTCATGTGGCAGTAATTCGTTCTCCTAGAGTTAGTCTACATATAACTTCATTTAGTTAGTCAACTGTCAATAGGAATAGACTTCCCTCTAGATGCATGGAGAAGATGGTGGTTGTGCATAGTGCTTTGTGACTTAAGGATTGATAAACTCTTGAGTATTAACAAATTTTATCTTTATTGTGGGATGTTGATCTCGTATATGCCACATAGATTGATGAGGAGGAGGGATAGGGGGGATTGTTGGGGATTATTAGATGAATTTTTTTCTCATATTGGTAGTTACTTGATTCCAAGTCTAATTTTGATTTAGGAGAAGATGAGGCAAAGGCATTGCAATACTAGATCTAGTTGTCTACTTTTTGTCATTTTGTAGTTGTTGCCTTTTGGCTTTTTTCTTTTGTTTTATATGCATCTTGGTAGTGAAAACTCAAATTATTAGACATAGAAATTTTGTGAGTTTGTATGTTGACACGTAAGTTCTGAATTCATCTCTAATGTTTCATAAAATGGTTATATAATGAATATTGTGAATGCTTTATCTTATGAATATTTGAAATTTCTTTTATATTTTTTAAGGTCTCCACATTTTTTTTTGATTGCTATTTCATATTGCCTCCTAAAAAAGGCCTCATGTCCCCTTTTATCATGAATACGTGTCCCTATGTTATATGGTTAACTTTTGAGTCTTGACTATTTCCATAAGATTTCTAAATATGGTTCACACTAGGCCTATAGCTGATCTCCTCTTGCTGGAATTATTGGTTACCTATTTTGGACGCAATGATATGATTAAAGCTTATCTACATTCTTAAGATAAACACGAGTCATGCTTAAATGGGCAACATGATTGTTATGCCATAACCTTGCCACATGCTTGTTGGAAGTATGGACTGTGTCTAAATAAGCTTCAACGAATTTGTTATAACATGTTTGTCAAAACTATTGGTTGCATTATTGTTGTTGAAGGATTTGAATCAGCTTGAACAAATGTTTAAGAGTTGCAAACATAGGTCATCATTAAATGCACCCTATAATTATTACATCCTGATTTCACAATATGTTTCAAGAATTAGTGGTTGCAGGGGACTTGCCTTTAGCTTCCTGCTAGTGAGGCTAGCTTAATGCAGCGCATTTATTAGAGGAATGCCCAACAAGGTTTAAACCTAGGTCATCATTTAGGCATTTTCTTTACCTCACCACTAGACCATGGTTTGTTGGACTAGGATTGCATTGTCAATAATTTATAGCTGAAATTGCTAAGATAACTATCTTTGTGTAGGCATCCTTGATATCTAATAGGAAATATGAGCAAATAGCTGCCAAATTTTGGGGCAGATTGGCACAAACACTATATTTACAATGTTTTTCCCAAATTACCAAATATTCCTGACTTTGACTTTTCAAAAAGCAAGTATATTTAATACTTACCCAAATTACTGTTGTGTTTGTGTCTAATTGCAAAGTTGACATCAAAACTAATTATGAAAATTTATAATTAGTTGAAGGGAGGTGGTTTTCTTTGGCATGCCAAGTCGTGCCAAGTTCAAGTCTTTGAAAGGAAGCTAAGGTGTGAAAAATGCTTCCTAACACTAATATAGTGGGGAAGATAACAAAAATATTCTTTCAAATCTTAAACTATTACATAATAAGAAACACCTAGAGAAGGAGATATACAACATGCAAATAGATTAACAATAAACACAAGATATATCGTGGGGAAAATCCTTTCAGGAGAAAAACCTCACACTCCAAAATCCACTCAATATATTATTTAGAAATCAACAACATAATACAATATACTTGCAGAGAAAGCTTCTCACAGGAGTATCACCATCTAAAGATTTGAAGGTAACTCAATAGCTATAAGACTCTTACACACAACCTCCATCTCACACACCTAATATATAGGAGATACAGTACATGAAACCGTCAAACGGTATTACCAAACCATGAGCTCAAACCACCCAAAAAGTGGCACCCAACTTATCTCCAATCTAAGATGCCCTATGGTGTGTCAAAACACACACCAACACGTGTAACCCCTGTTTACAACTCATTTATGTGTCCAACACCTTTTTATATTTCCTATTTAGGAGACCCAACTACCGGAGTTCATAACTTTTGAATCAGGTGTCTGATTGAAGAACTATTTTAAGTGTCGGAAAGCTCATAAAGCATTCTATCAAGCTGTAGCCCGCTACATTGATTACAACCACTTTTGGGCTGTTTTAGAGCCTCTAAGGCCCTCAAAATTGACTCCAAAACTTTCATTCGCAACTTTCAAATGCAAAAACCTTAATATCTTCAAATCTTGATGTGATCTTGCAACGAAATTTATCGGCATACTTATCTAGCCAATTCAAAGCTTTGTAGAAAATTTCAAACTAATTCGTACTCAAATGAAAACTTACTATAAATAGTAACTTTATGTAAATGCAAGGTTGAGACACCATTTTCCTAACATTCTCCCACTTGTTGAACACCTTGCAAGAGCAAAGGGAGTATCTACACCATAATTTAATTGCTAGGGGCCATGAGGCCCATACAATTTGAACACAATCTAAACTAATTTGTGCTCACTGGTTTTGTCATTGTATCTGGTTGAAGTGTCAACCTTCTCCAATCTTACCTTCCCATCCTCTACCATATATCAAACAAACTAAAACTGAACATCAATGTGCTTTGTTTTGGCATGGATAGTTGGAATTTTTGCTAAGCAAATAGCACTCTGACTATTACAACAAATAGTAATCAATCTTGCATTAAACCCAATATCTTAACGCAATTGCCTAAGCCAAATGGCTTCCTTACAAGTATGAGTAACTGCCATATACTCTACGCCCGTCGTGGACAAAACGACCACAACTTGCCGCTTACTCATCCAACTAATAGTACCACCATAAAGACATAACCATTGGTGGATCTTCTGCTATAAATGCCACTAGCCCAATTTGAATCCATATATCCACAAATACTCACAAAATACCGAGTTCCAATAGGATAACCATGATAACACAAGGAATACTTGGGAGTACCCCTCAAATATCTGAACACTCTTAATTGCAACCTAAAGCGCCCGTTTAGGATTAGCCATATATTGACACAAGACTTCCAATGCTTGGGCAATGTCTAGTTCTGTACAAAACATAACATACATAAGATTGCCAACAACACTCACAAATGGTACACTGACCATGTACTCCACCTCAGTATGAGATTTTGGACAATCCTTCATAGATAACTTCATTCCCAATGCAACAATAACTATCATAGATCTACAAGTTGTCATGTTGAATTTCTCCAACATTGAATTCACATACTTACTTTGGCTCAACCAAAGTTTTCTGTTAGCTTTATCTCTTCCGATCTCCATTCCTAGAATGAATCTAGCTGCACCTAGATCTTTTGTCTCAAATTGTGCGAACAATTGAGACTTGAAATCAGAAATCAAATATCCATTCCAAAAGAGTAACATACCATCCACATATAATGCAATAACGAGAATGTGACCATTATTAGTTTTGAAATAAATACAATGACTAGATTTAGACATCTGAAATCCCAAACTCAACACATAGGTATCAAACTTTTGGTACTGTTGATGTCTTTTTTATGACATCATGCAACACAAAATAAAATACTAAGTATTCTATCGTGTCTTGAATAAAATCCTCCCAAATGCTAAATTGCGTGATCAAATGGGATGACTCCAAGGTTCCGAATGTCAGGTCTTGATGTGCTCTTGGATAGTCTCAGCGAATGTGATGTGATATGAACCTGAATGTTCAAATGCTGCTGGAACATGGAAATTCACTTAACTTTCAAAAAAATAAAAAGGTTGAGGGTTTAGGAAGCTAGTCTAATCCTAGGAATATAAGAGGCTATGAACGACTTAGTGAAATTCTACTAAACTTTGCTTTGCCATGCAAAGAACAACTCCACAAAGCTAGTGCAGTCTTCTAAGGTAATCTTATGATATTCAAATCACCACCAACAACATATACACCATCCATGGGTTGCATATCAATGGGTGAGTAGCTATTGAAGTTAAGCTTAAAGAGTTCAGTTGGCCACACATAGTATTTAGCAATGAGCAAAATACAAGTAGTATGAACACATGAATTTCACCATTGATCATCCACAATAGCTTCCATCTATCTAACATGAGGATACAACAAGAAACCATGCAATATGTAGAAGAAACAACACATTCCACCATGAATTTAATGAAAAGGATGTAATACATCGAGTAACAATGTAATATAAATATGTTAAATTTTTTAATTTAAATATTATTAATATATAAATACTAAATACATTAAACTTTATATATTAAATGATAAATATATTATAATTAAATATTTAATTTAAATATTTTATCTTGTTAAATAACGTATTCGTTAAAATATAAATATATAAATAACGTATTGAAATTTATAGTTTAAATAAAAAACAAAATAAAAAACAACTTGTTTGAAACAAAATATAAATGAAATTTTATTTAAATAATACAACTTAAAAACAAAACCTAAAGTTAATAGAATACCCATGTTTCACGAAAATGGTCGGGAGAAGAACGTGTCTGGCAGGTCTGGGGGGTCAAACACTTCTGCAGCAGCGGTATTTGAATTGTTTGAATGACCAATTCATCTGCAACGTCGACCTTCAATCGCTACCATCATTTTTTAAAACCCTATTCCAACGAATTTTTTATGGTTCCGCTTGTTTTTTTTCATGGACTTTGCAGCGACTCTTTTTTTTGCGATTTTGGACAATCATAACTGGATTCTATCACGATTTGAACACGAAAAATCGTTGACCATCAGATGGTCAACGATTTTATTACGAATTGCGATTATTTTGGGGAAAAAATTGGCTGCCCTCGCGATCCCTGATCATACACGATTAATCATGTTTTTTTCCAGACTATTGCTTCTTTGGTCTTAATGACCTTATTACGTCACATTTGGTCTTAAAAGACCTTATTTACAACTTTCATACTTCAAAACACAAAAGATTCAAAATTTGCCTCATAGAGGCTTGATGGTAGCCTAGGTGCTCCTGCACCAGATTTCAGACCTGATTATACTCACTTCAAGTTCGTTTCTCCCCCTTTTTCATCAACTTCTCCTCTTGCTGGATCAAATATCATAACTACTTCTTCCTTTCTCAATTCATGCATCATAAGGGCAAAATCATCACCTTCTTGCTTGGCCATGGACTTGGCGATGTGAGGAATGAATCCTTCCTTGGTCAGTTTTGCTAACTTCAACCCTTAGCCTTAACATATCTTCATTAGGCTCTTCACTTTCATTGACTTTCCTCCACTTCTGTGCTATGACATGAGGAAGTCCACTTGCCTAGCCACTTGACGTGATTTGTAGGCTATCCTATGAAGCATCATCGTATTGATGCATTTTGATCTCCATTCATCACTCAAGCTTTTGAGAGTTTCTATGACTTCATTCCAACCTAGAGAGAGACCTGACCTAGAAGTTGCACTGCATCCTCCCTCAAGCGAGAAGCTAGCAGCTTAAGAAACTACTACTAAGCTAGATGACTAAACTAAGACAACTAACGCTAACCAACAAAAAAGTTGGGGTCCATATTTTCAATGGGGCAATATGTGAAAATGTCACAACAGGCACCACATCCTAGGAGATTGCTTTAGACCATACAAAGACTCTTTCAACTTGCAAACAAGATTTTCTTTACATTTCACCACAAAATTCTCTATATGTGACATAAATTTATTTCTCCAAATCATTATGAAGGAATGTTGTCTTCACATCCATTTGCTGGATTTCCCAATCATGAACTGTAGCAAGTGATAACAAGAATCAAATAGATGTTAGCTTTGCCATGGGAGAGAAAATCTCATTATAATCTATTCCCTCAACCTGGGAATAACCCTTCGTGACCAACCATGCTTTATGCTTCTCAACATTGCCATCAAGACCCAACTTTTTCTTCAACACCCATTTGCATCCCACGGGCTTACGTCCTTCAACGATGTCATCTTATCATTCATGGCTTCCATCTAGAAATTTGCCTTGTCTATACCCATAGGTTCTCTAATAGTCCTAGGCTCACTAGCATTAGCAATTAAGGAAAAAATACAATTGGAATCTGTAATGTCCCTACTAGTTAGAGATCATTGTCCTACAAAACAGATTGTTAGAACACAACAAAAATATATACACAACTAATGTAATTTGCAATTAAAGTTCAATTACTTAATTAACACTAATCTCAATTCTTAAAAAGGATACGAGTGCAGCACTGGGACATGTCCTTAGGCGGCTGTGAAGCTCGCCTTCTTGTAACCCATCTTGGTTCCAAGCCATACCAGGAAATCGAAGGTTAATTCGATTCCTGTCTTGGATGTAATTTCTTACACCCAAGCCATCCAAGAAATTGAAGGTTAATTCAATTCCTGTCTTGGATGTAATTTCTTACACCCAAACCATCCAGGAAATCGAAGGTTAATTCGATTCCTGTCTTGGATGTAATTTCTTACACCCAAGCCATACCAAGGAAGACCATCATATATGATCAATTCCTTGCCTTGGATGATGCATCTCATCATCCAAGTCTACCAGAGAGGACCGGCCAGATCCGTCTCTTCTTGGATGAACTTTGTCAACCAAGCCATAACATATATGCATATAGATATTCAGTATATACTGCCTACCAGGGATTATCATAATCCCTCCATTAGGCTAGGGGAATTTCCTCCCTATAGCCTCCATCATATAATCACATTTATATTACATTTTACAATTCATTACTATTTTCCTTTCCATAATTTACGTCTATATTTACATATTCTTTAACCTTTGTAATGATCCTAGATATACATACATTTTCTACATGCGTACCTATCTTTATTGCTACATTCATATAAATAAACATTAGTGATATATGTATTCATAAATATGCACTAATATATATGTGTGTGTGTGGTACACACGTCCACACACATATATATCTTATGACCCTTAACCTCTCTTACCTGTACGCAGATCGCAGCTTGTTGTTGACGTTCACAATCTGCAATTGTTGTTTGCAGATGGGAGTCCGCTGTTTGCCTGTAGTCCTTTTTGCTTCCCCTTGTTACCCCTTTGTGCTCCACGGAGGCCGTCCTTTATACCCCGTGGAGGGGAGGGTCGCGACCCACCACGGGGTCCCTTCCGCAGGAAGGGGCGTGACGGTGGTCGCAGCCCAGGCTGCGACCCCCGTCCCACCACTTCCCGTAGGGGGGGCTACCATGGTGTCTTCCCTTATACCATGACACCGCTTCACTTCCATATTTCTTCTTCATCAATCCTTTTAAATTAATAATACTTTTTTCTATATTGTTTCACATATTAAATATATTAATATTCTAATCATTTATTTATATTTTAACTTTTATAAAATGAATGATTTAACATAGATAAATGATTCAACATAAATAAACGATTCAACATAAATAAATGATTTAACATAAATAAATGGTATTTAGTGATTTATTTCTACTTTTAGTATATTAACATTATTTAACCAATTTACATAAGGTGATAAATCCTGGTTTATCACAAAATCTTACAATGAATAACCAAACCTATCTGATTTCTGCCTAATTCTTGTAGACATCAAGGGCTACGGTTGAGGTTCTTCATCTTATTTTGAACTTTCAGAGCTGCTAGAGCTCTCCTCATCAACAAGTCCATTGGGAGCTCATAGTTCTTCTTCATAGGGGTAGAAGGAGTCTAAACTACCTCCTTATTTTGTTTCTCCTCTTTCTGGTTGTAGCTCAACAATGGAAGGTTTCTTCTCTTTGAAATTGACACTTGTACTATAGAGAACCTTCTCTGTGACTAGATCTTAAAGCTTGTACCCTTTTACACCGACAACATAGTCGATAAAGATACACTTAACAGCCTTGTTCTCCAACTGAGATCTTTTTTCACTTGGAACATGAGCATAAGCTTCGCAACCAAATACTCTTAGATGTCTCATAGAAGGCTTCTTTCCTGACCACACCTCCATAGGTGTCTTATCAACAAGTGCCGATGTAAGAGATCTGTTTACCAATAGCAGGAATTGGCTTTAGCTTCAGCTGAAAACTTTTGTTCGAGGCCAACACCACTAAGCATACTTCTAGCCCTCTTGATCAACGTCTTGTTCATCCACTCTAAAATTCCATTCTGTTGAGGGGTGTATGTAGTTGTCTTATGCCTCCAATCCCACGGTCCTTATAGAATTTGTCGAATTCGTCGAGCAAAAGTCACCACCATTGTCAATTCTCAAACAATTAATCTTTCTACTATTCTAATTTTCAAGAAGAGCCTTAAACTCTTTAAATCGACTAAAGACTCCAAATTTACTTCTGAGAAAATAAACGTCTTTCTACTGTAGTCATGAATGAATGAAACAAATTACATAGATTTTGAAATTTGAGGAACATTAATAGGACCCAAAACATCAGAATGTATCAAGCCCAACAATCCAAAAGATTTGTGAGAACTAGAGTAAAATTGAACATGGTTTTGTTTACCATAAATGTAGTGTTTGCAAAAATTGAACTCTAGATTACAATCATCAAGCCCCTTAATGAGGCATTTATTTTTTAAGGTTTTGAGACCCTTCTCACCAATGTGACCAAGTCTTTGGTGCCATAACATTTCCTTCTCCAAAGCATTTGTACCCTTAGGTACTGTTGACGTGTATTTTATACACAATCATACACAGAATAAAATACCAATAGGCATCTTATCCTCTCTTGAGAAAATAGTCTCTAACTGCTGAAGATCTGCAAAAAGGATCAGTTAGGTAGACTCCAAGGTTCTTTTAGTAGGGTCTCTACGTGTGGACAAGCTTTTTAGTGGTATGATGTGATTTGCTGTTTCCTCCAAGGGGTCTTACGCATTCTAAAGCTCGAAGATTTTACTAAACTAAAAGGAACTTTCAAAAAATAGCAAAAAAGATAGGGTTTAAAGAGGTCTAATCTAGCCTAACCCTATGAATGACTTAGTATGGACGAGACTTGGCAAGATTCAACCAATTTCAATTTTGCCATAAGATAACAACTTAATTGAAATTAGTGCGATCTTCTAAGGTAATAAAATGATACTCAATACATCAAAGATCAAGGACACTACTACGAAGGTACATATCCAAGACACAATGATAATTGAAGATTAAGGACTCAAAGTGTTCTCCAGTCGACCACACAAGGCGTTCCTACAATCAGCAAGAAGCTAGTGGTTTGGATTACGAATCCTACCAAATATCAAATCTCACACTTAGTCTTTCAAATTAACAAACTACTTCGATTGAGCACGATTCAAGTGTATCAAACAACCATGAAGATAACTCAAGAAATTTGCAACAAAACACCATAACTTCAATATTTTATTGATTTCCAAGTCATCATGTACAACAATTGCTTGAATTTCTCTCTTCAAGACTCAATCTTGCTACAAAATAAAATTGCTTCTAACTCTAATCTCTCTTACATCAACTATTGACTATTATCTGACTATTACTCTATTATCTCCTTCTTATTGAAATGAAAAATGGGGGTATAAATAGCATCCCCAGTTACAATGAAAGGTCCAGATTGAAAGTAAATCAACGGACAAGATCATGACACCTAAACCCTAATTAGGGTTTGTTACAAATGACCTCCTTTTTACTGAACAATATTAAATACATAGCCAAATATTAAATTCGGCACAAAAACCTAGGAGGTATCAACCAATGAGAAATAAGATGTCATGTCATCTGTAACAACCTTTCATCTAGAATCTTATTCCCTTTCCAATTTTCTTTCTTAGCATATGCAATGAATTTTGTCACGATTCCTTCGATTTCTGTGATTGGAATCTCGGGAAGATTCTTGATACTCTCTTCTAAGTGGATGACCTGATCGAATGCATCTAGAAGAGCTGCGTCCCAAGTAGGTTCAAGTTCCTTCGTTCTATCAATCAGGAGCATGGTGGCAAACATCTGATCATACTGCTCATCTGTAACATCTGCGTCCTTGCGAAAGATGATCTTGATTCTATCCTCAAATTCTTGCATATCCACATCTGTCTCGACCTCGATCCCTCTGCCAAGAATGGTACGAAGTACCTCAAATACTCTGTCCTGGATCGGATTGATCACTTCCTCAAGTTGGCCACATCTAACACTGATGTCCTCGAAGAGAACACTCTTTATATGGAGTAAGGTTGACCACTGAAATAAACTGTGAGAATCACCCTCCAAGATCCTCTCCTGCGCTAAAATTCTTCTGGATGTATGTCTTATTACTTTCAAGACAGGGATGATAACGTCCTTGGTATGGGCAAATGCAGCTACTGTTACCATCAATCTGTGGATTATCTCAGGAACTTGGATAGCCTGATGAATAATCTTCGTCATCCTTGTAACAAACTCTATGGCCACTGTATGAGATCTATCCATCCAACTACATGTACGCTGGACCAGGTTCCTGAATCTTTTTGCTTCATTGATCGATTGAAGGGGCAATGCCTGCACTGGTGATCTAACTGGATCCTGACGTCCCAAAGGTTCATTGATGTGACTGAAATATGTCCTCCATGCACCTCTCTCTCTCTCAAGCTTTCTATTCTTTTCCACTTCTTCTCTAAGCTTGTCCTTCAATGCCTCAAATGTGTCAGTAGCATCATCCATTGTCTGCTCTGCTGTGGATGGTCCTAACTCAATAGTCTGTATATCATAATCCTCTGCTAGGATCTCACCCTCATATTTGTCTGCTGCCGGTGTAGCTATCTGCAGTTTTCTGGATCCAGTCTCATCTCGAATCATCTTGGACATCTTTGTAGCCTTCTTCTTCTCTGTTATCACATGTGAACGTCCAACAAGGCTCTCTAAATCAATTGCACTGTCCTCGTCCTCTACTACGATCACCTTGGTTAATCTTTCCTTCAACCAATCTGGAATATTCGATCTTGTTTCTTGAACTTGAATTTCTTTATGTACTATTTCTTCTTCTCTGGGAGGAGATGTCATTTCATTATCTTCATCTAAATCATAGTCTTGGAGAGATCCATCTGATGAAACATGCTGTGCCTGTCCTTCCTCCTGCCTGTCATTCTGTACCATAGACTCCATGGACTCTTCCACTCGAATTGTTCTATTCTCCGGTCTGGAAGAAGTACCTGGTGTTTGATCTTTGTTGGCACCTTGCTTTTTTCTTGGAAGACTCTTTCTTTTTTGACCTTTCTTTTCTCTTCGAACCTCTTGGATGGAGATTACCCTCATTGGCACATCGAAGGTTACCTTCACCTGAATTTCTAGGATTAGGATTGCCTTCACTCACACTAGCTCCACCTTCGGCTGGTTTCTCTTCCAAAGTAAAAGACATAGCTATGCCTTGTTCTCTCAACTTCTGATGCTGAACGTCTACCCATCTGCGAGTACAAGACAAGACTGGTGCCGTCAAATCATCTAAATCCACGACCTCGGGCTCATTCCAATCCAACCTTATTGTTTTGCTTTCTCTATCATAGGAAGACTGGATGTGCCTGCCATTGTCCTGAGCTTGGTCGGCCACTCTGTAAATCCTGCATTTCCTGATGAAATCCAAAGGCAATCTAGAATGTATCTTTCATTTCACTTCAAGATCATCTAAGAGATTCATCATAAAATCTTCAATCTGGTGCTCATGCTTAAATCTTCTACCGACCGTCTCCTCTAAATGTCCATGTGGATCAAAACTATTTCTCCAAGCAAAAGATGAAAAAGAATACAAGGCTAACTCCTTCTCTGCGTCATCCATGGCTAAGACATTAGGACATACCTCAACTGAATTACCCAAAATAATAGGTACCTGAACTCCATTCTGATGTCTGTGTCTGAATGCCTTCACATATGCTGCCAACTGCCTTGTTACCTCAAGTAACACAATTCTGTCTGTCGGATACCTCGGCAACATGTATGGAGGTAAAGGACATCCATGCACTCTAATGTAAGTGAACTTGGGAAACTGAATGAACCAAGCACCGTACCTCTTGATGAATTCCTGGGCATCCTGAGATAATCTATTGTGAATCCCTCCTTGCAACGTCCTTGTGATGTTCATCGTGAAAGTATCATTAACTAACTTGTAGTTTTTCCCTGGCGGATGATGCAAGTAGGCGTAGGATTCACAAGCTCTGACCTCACTGGGTCCTCTTCCAATCACTCCTCT
The DNA here is from genome assembly GCF_030272615.1 of Cryptomeria japonica. Classification (NCBI taxonomy): domain Eukaryota; kingdom Viridiplantae; phylum Streptophyta; class Pinopsida; order Cupressales; family Cupressaceae; genus Cryptomeria; species Cryptomeria japonica. The sequence goes on along the minus strand of NC_081415.1, from coordinate 509,449,644 downwards.
GTGTGGTAGTCCTGCGTACTCAACACTCCCGATCAAAGCATAGATGACGTATGAACTCATGTGGAAGGACTTAGTAGCCCTGAGTCTCCTCAACTGTACGTCTAAGCAATGGCTAATTATCCTAGCCCAATGTATCGTACCCTTTCCTTGAACAATCACCTGGATGAAGTAAAACATCCACTTCTCAAAATAGAAGGCATGAGGTGCTCCTGTAACTCGGTTGAGCATAGTAATCAAATCTCTGTACTCCTCCTGGAAATCAATCCGGTGCGGTGTGTTCGGTACCTTGCTTAGACGGGGACGACTTCTTGAGTAGCCAGTTCTTGTTGATTATGCTTAGGCAAGCATCTGGATCATCATCGTACACTGATCTGGCTCCTTCAATGCTCTTATATATCATGTCCCTGTGCTCTGGAAGATGGAAAGCTTCACTTATAGCTTCCTCTGAAAGGTACGCCAAAGTGTTTCCCTCATTGGACACAATTGTCCTGGACTGTGGATTGTAGTGACGGGCACACTCGATCATCAACTCGTGGCACTGAATAGCTGGAGAAAAACCGGCCGCCTTGATGATGCCACTCTCTATTATTCTCCGGGCGACAGGTGATGGCTTGCCAATGTAAGGGACCTCTCGAAACTTCTTCGTGCTAAAGTTCCCCAAGTTTGTATCTCCAATGTTGCTCCACTTCGACACGATCTTGGTCTCCACTTCTTCGGTCTTCTGATCTTCTTTCATGAGAGCCGAGCGGCTGGTGGATGCTCCCGCCTTTGAGGTCGCCATACCTACACACCATTTCATTATGAGAACCATATTTTGCAATGAACAACGTTGATTAGAGAGATAAAGTTTTTAGGAAACCTCATGATAAGACTTTAGAGTTATCATTTCCTAAAAACGACTGAGCTTACTGAAATTCAAAATTCAAAATTTCAAAACTTAAAATATGACGATGAACAAATAAAACAATGAAATCAAATCGCCATACCTCAATAGAGAGCTAACTCTAGAATGCAAAAAAACAAAAGATCGCCTAGGCAAAATTGAGGTATAGATGATCTTCAACGTTATCTCCTCAAGATATTAATTTCGCCACCTTTGTCTTCAATGTGATCTTCAAATTCGCCTTTAACGTGGTCTTCAACTCTTAGCAAATTCGCTCAAATGAAGGTCTTTAAGTATCGCACCACCTTTGATTGCTTACGCCACCTTGGATCGAATTCGCACCTCTTCAAACACACTTCGCACTATCTTCGCTTTCCTCAATTCGCATGTAGAAGGATAAAATAATGATGTGAAAATAATAGTTTTCACCCCCCTATATATATAGCGCTTGCATCTCTCCATTTACTAAGGCCGACTTGGTAAAATATAACAATTTCAAACGATTTTTAAATGATTTTTTAATTAAATAACAAGGCCGACCTCCATATATGAGCGCTCCAATTCGATTTTTTTATTAATTAATTAATGATTAATTAAATGCCTTTCGTTTTAATTTATAAATTTCGATTTTTTAATAAAGGCAAAATAATTAATAAATGATCAACGCCATATTAAATGCTAATTTAAATAGGATTTTCAATTTTATCGAACTTAGCATTTAAGGGAAATTTGAAATGTTTATTTGGCGCCAAAATTATGAAAACGAAAGGGACGTACCTCATCGCCCTGGTCCCTTGGAGAGGGACAGGAGCGATCCATGATTTTGTCATGTTTTCAACATTCATCTCCTTCCCTTCCACGTTAAATATCGATCATTTTGATGGGTCCTTCGAATTTGATTGCCTTGCATGTGCGCATAAGTGCCTTTGGGTGTTCATCGCCCTGGTCCTTGTCCAAAGGATAGGAGCGTTCTCCATGTTTTCACGTAGACCTCGCATTTTTGATCTTCGATCCTTCATTGTAGAGCGAATAACATCTTTGTTCGTTCCTTCTATGCTCATTCCATTTGTTTGCATGTGGTGTTTGGACATTTAGAGGGATCATCGCCCTTGTCCCTTGGAGAGGGACAGGAGCGATCCATGTCTTTCTCCTTAATCTTGGCAACTTTAAACTTCAATCTTCGTTGTGATGTCTTCCAAACGCCGTCCTTTAGCTTGTTCATCCTCGCCTTGCCTTGACTGTGAAGGATTATGAGTGCTTTTGATGGGATCGCCTTGGTCCTTGTCCAAAGGACAGGAGCGATGTGAGCTTTTTAGCATGTTTGACGATGTTTGGACGTTCAAGACTCTTGCATGTGATCTTCAAACGATGTCTCGAACCTTGTATGATCTTGTGGAGTATTCGACTTGGCATGAACTCGAAACAAAACGAAGAGTCCAAGGCAAATCGCCCTGGTCCCTTGGAGAGGGACAGGAGCGATATGGTCCCTATGTTCATTTTGGTGATCATTTTACGTTCAAAATCTTTGTGTATCACCTTCAAAAGGCACCATGGACCCTCTAAGACCTTGCAAACCCTTGATCTTACGTAAATCTTGCATGAAATGGCCAATATATCCAACATCGCCCTGGTCCCTTCCTGAGGGACAGGAGCGAACTAGGTCTTAGGGTGCAAATTTCTTCATTGTGATGACCTTTAAGTGCTTGTGCTCGATGAAGATGCCTTAAGATGTTCTTGCCACCCTTCGTCTTGACTTAGATCGATTTCAAACTTAAGTAAAAGGCAATATAACCATTGTATCGCCCTGGTCCCTTGGAGAGGGACAGGAGCGATCCATCTCTTGTGGCCTTCATTTCATTTTGTCAGGTTCCAAATTTATATTCAACGGATTCGTCATGCTCCACTCCATTCATCCATGCCATGATATCGTCTGCAACTTGGCAAGAAAATTAATTATAACAAAAAATCGCTCTGGTCCCTTCCTGAGGGACAGGAGCGAACTGGGCATTTTGGGACCCTTGTGGACGTTTAAAAATCTTCAATTTGTATTCAATGAGTTCATCTCACGCTCTCCCTTGCCTTTGGACGTAAACTTGTCTTGATTTTTGCTTGGATTTTGCCCAATGAAGGACATCGCTCTGGTCCCTTCCTGAGGGACAGGAGCTATAAGGTACTTCGCCTTGGTCCCTTGGAGAGGGATAGGAGCGAACTTTGCATTTTGGACCATTCTCCTTTGTGTTAGCACTTCAAATTATATTCATTTGGTAAAGCATCTTCCTTTGGACCTCTTCAAATCATCAAGTCAACGAAATCTTGCAAGGACAAGGCAAAATTTGATTTGTAGCTCCGGTCCTTCACTGAGGGACAGGAGCGATTTTCCTCCTAGAGGCGTTTCGGTGCTCATGAAAATCTTCAATTTATATTCAATGGAAAGATCTCGCCGTTCTCCATCACTTCCAATTTGAAATTCGTCTTGACTCTGCAGGAATAGTGAGATATCTGAAAATGAGCTCCCGTCCTTCACTGAGGGACAGGAGCGATTTTGCTCCTACAGGCCAAAATAACATGATTTTTCACATTTTAACACTTCACAAGGCAAAAACAAATCATTTCCAATGCCCAGGATCAAAAATAAAAAAAGTCAAAATTTAGTCAAAATATTCAATCGGACAAAAATTCACACTTCACTCTCAACACTTAGACAAATTTAAGCTCTGCATCAACATTCCAATTGAACATTAGACCATTCTGGCGAATTCATTGCATTCAAAATTTGCATCCTAGAAAAGGAAGCTCAAAAGCTCTCAAAAACGATTGGATTTTGGCCTGAAAAGACAAAAATAAAAACCCTAAGGCTTGACCCTAAATCCAGACAACTAACTGACTAACAAAATCCTAAAGACGAAAGCGAAAACGAACAAAAGACAAGCAAAAAGAGGGGGTCCCCATTTGCGATGGGGCGATGTGTGAAATGGTCACAACAGGTACCCAGAAGCATGACCATCAGATGTAGAAGCAACAATCCTCTTCATAGCTCGATCTGATAGCGAGGATGAAGAATCTAGAGCCTTCTTCTTGGACTCCTTAGAAGCACTATTGCATTGAATTGTGCATGCATCCAACTTATACATGTCGTATGGCTTCCTTCATTTCTTATTCATTAATTCCAACCCTACTCTTTCAGCTAAAAGAGATGAAAGCTTTCATTTAAAAGAATGATACGTATCTGTTTTCTTTCACAATTGAATGCATGAGATTTTAAACTCTTTAAACAGCCTATGTTTAATAAGTACGTGACTTGGAATAGCCCGCTAGCTGAATCTCAGGCAGAGTCCCTCCTTATGAAGTGAGGAGCTACAGCCGGCTAGGTATTGTCACGGCTTAGCTTGCTAACTGGAGCCACAATGCAATACTTCCAATTTTTGACAAAGCAAAATAGTATTCAAGTTCGATAAATTCTCTTCCAAAAGAATTCCCATCTTTTACAAAGAGTCTTCATTCACCGTATATAACTACGGATTTCAAAACTCCCTTCTATTTGCTTTTAATGAGACGGTTGTATGCATTTATGCTAATTTCAAAGTAATTTGAGTTCTTATTTCATTACATTTTGCCTACGATGCTATATTCCTGTCCTTCCTTCTTGAAGGCAGTGAACAACTAAATCAAAGTTTGAGTAAGAGATTTAAATCATTTACATCAGCTTTAAGCCGATTGGCTCACAATATGAGCTTGATAAACTTTTTTCAAAGTGGAGCTACGTTATAATAAGGACTTGTTCGTGGAGCATAGCTCTCATATTCGTGGCATGCTTTACTAAGCCATGCGATTGTTTATGTGAGAAAGATTAAAAATAAACCTTTAGTTTTATATACGTGTGTGTGTGTTCCCTTTTAACTATGTATGTGCACATATATTTACCTATATATATAGATATGTATACGTAAAATTATATTTTAATTATAATATTCAAATGACTTTATGAAAGTTTTCATATATCATAAAGAGCATATAGAGTTAGAATAAAATACCTTAATTATTGTTCAGTTGTTTTAAATGAATACCATAATCCAAGACAAGGATGTTACACCTAATCACCTAGACTAACCAATAGGGTTAACTGGATAAACACTGGGTTGATGGTAACAATACTATCACAACTCAACAAGTCTCAACTTATAGGTTAGGGTTCCAAATGGCATTAGGCCCTTCTTCTATTATCTCCCGACCTGATGATAGTTTCCCTCCCTTCTCAGAGGATGACGACCTTCCTGCATACACGAGGTCAAATTCATGTAGTTAGTCTGAAATTTTGGCATAACTCTATCATTGCAGTTATTGATAAAAGAAGTAATCAATTCATATATCATAATGATTAAAGCCAAATCATCAACAAGTGCATTGCGAATTACCATTCAACAATATCAAGCAACAAGTATCAGTGCATAAAACAACATCAAAATATTTAGGGCACAAGTGGGATGTTACATATTTGGTGGCTGCCCTCTTAAAAAGTTAACTGAATATTTGCCTATGTAATCAGCAATATGAATATAGACAACACAAATCTATTTTCTACAATTCATGGGTTAAACTCTATTTTATTTGCTCTCTATATCTCTATGCTATGGAAATATGCTTAAGTTAAAAAAAAGCAGTTTTTGTCTCTTTTTCTACAATTTATTTTTATTTTTTAAAATCCGATGTTTTCCCAATTGTTTTAAAAAATCTTATACTTTTGGTTTGCTGTTTTTTTTCCCCAAACAATTTTTTCTGCTATGCAATGAACTAATCCTAGGCCCTATCCCTTCATTGAATAACCAGAATCTAGAATGCAAAAGCAGCTTATGTACGGTTTTCTTTGCATCATATAATTAGTTTAGGTAGGTATTTTTAGAATCAACTCTGTAAAAATTCCTGAGCAACAAGTAATGGTGAAATGCTTCTAATTAAGTTTATTCTTTCTTTCCAGGCGATTGCTTTGAAGAAATTGATGGAGTTCACATCATTATTGAGATTACCTGCAGAAAGAGTGAATGAGGTTAAATATATGGTGGAAAAGCTCACACAGGGGCAATGGGGTGCAGGAAGATGGTTTGAAATTCTAATTGGTGCTTGTATCTATGTGATTGTTCGACAAAGTCATCTTCCTTTGACAATAATAGAGGTTGCGGTATGTAAAAGCCATTTTGGAACTTTATGTTGAAGTTGCTTCACAATCGCTATTTCTTTTAGTTTTCTGGCAATCGATTTATTATGTTTTTTCTTTGTATTCCTCTGATTTTGATATTGGTTTGCTGTTAAAAAAGGAATTACAAAACACATAAGAGTGATCTGTAATGAACTTTTTTATTCTCCTATGTAGTGATGTATGCAGTTTAGTCGGCTAAAAATCAAGATTGTTAATCAGAACCTTCCTTGGAACAAAATGATTGTTTATATTTCTAAATTGAAATTTCTGGCAGTATCAGAAACTAACATGCATTGAGCTTGATTAGTTAATAAAAATTTAACATCAGCATAAATTGATAATCAAAATGAAGGTTTCTTTAGGTATTTCTTGTGGCCTTATAAACAATTTAGTTCCATTATGTTATATTATATGAATTCAAGTCAAGACTTGGAGAAGTCATTTGAATCTTTTGACATCTCTTTTAGCAATTCGATCCAGTATTTATTTGGATTTTATGTGTTTTATGCAGGTCATCATTAATTGTAATGTCAGTGAACTGGGGCGAATGTACAACAGAGTGCTCAAGTTTTTAGATATCAAATTGGTGAGTGACTATTTTCTATAATACATGTTAATTTTGGTGGAACATGATTATTGAGTAAAATCAGCTAATTCATTAGAATAGCAAGTCTGAAGAATATTTTATAATTTTAGTGCTATGTTAATAATTCTAATGCAAAATGAACCGACATAAATAGAAGACCAGACATAATGGTGAGGAATGAGAGCTAGTATACCAAACAATGCAGCATTGGGTTGTTGACATCCGGCAAAGTGGTCAAATTTTTGATATTAAATACAAATGAAATTCCCAAGATAAATTCTTGAGTTGGCTGAATCATCTACAAATGCAGAAAAGAGAAGTGTCGTGATCTCCTCGTTGGGTTTGTTCTTCCGTGTTTAAAAATTCAATATGTTTTTAGCAATATCTATTAGTAGGAGTGGAATCTTGATAGAAAAGATCTCGGTGTCATCTTTTTTTATTGTTTACAATTATATATTGTCAGGAACAGGATCAGGAAATTCCTGATATTGGCATTTGATATATATTTTTTCTCAACGACATCTAATATATTTAGGAGGTTTAGTAGAAATAAGCCTTATTATGGAGAGCTTAAAGACGATTGAGGCCTTATTTCCTTAGGTAGATAGTAGATACATTACCTCTGGGACCTAAGTTTTTTATTCCGCTTAACTGAATTTTTGACTGCCCATTGGTTGAAACTTTAAACTATTGAACCTATTAAATCCACTGACTTTGTTAGTAACCATTTTCTAAACACAAAATGGATAATTTGATATATATTTATGTGTGCTTTTACATCTTTACATCCACATCAAAGAATACCTTCGTTTTGTTTGGCAAATGACATTAATGTGAAGATTAAGATATTTAACCTCTATTTATTTTGTCATTTCATTTTGAAAATTTGTGCAGCCAGATGTGGATTTATTCATTTTCTTGGAGCGAGTAATTACTTCCTTCTCACTATTTTCTGTAAGTACTTGGGCCTGCTTCCTCATTACAAATGTTACTTAGAATTGGTTTATATTTGCTTTACAACAATGTACTTAAAATGCATTTTCATTTCTGCACTAGAAATAAACAGAGATTTTCTGTTCTTGATAACAAATACCTATAAGTGACTTTTGATCAAAGATTATTGTCACAAGCTTTTTAGTGAACTTTTCTTGAATTGTGGAAACAGCCTCCTTCCTTTTGTATATTGGTCTATACTCATCGTGTAGACAGGAGTTGAGAACTTTGAGTTTGGAGTTAAGTTTGTTAATTTCAGTACAACTATGTGCATTGTGTATTGTGATTTGCCAATCTATTTTTTGACTCAGGTTTGGTACAACTTTTGGAATGGCCTTACAAAATTATAAATTAATATAAATATATAAATTCTTTCCAAATAAAATATTTAATCAGAATATGTATAAATTAAACAAATTTACAGCAAAATATAACTGATATGTTGATAAATCATAATGATGTAAACTTTTTTGTATTTTGACAACACCAGAACTTAACATAACACCAAGCCTCTATTGGCCAAATGCTCAATGTAGAACTAGATACAATTTTTGCAATTTTAATAGCTAGAAAACTGAAATTTAATTGCAATTCACTTGACCTTTTCAAAAAAATATTTTGTGAGCTCCTTACTCCTTTTTGCGTTGCTTGTATAATACAAACTTCCCTTTCTATATCCAACGCATTTCCCCAAACACCCCACATCACTCCTAAAATTGGGCAATGCCTTTTTCTTAATTTTAAACTCCACCAAAAGGGCTGTGCGGCAGAATGTATACAGTCCTAATTGCATTAGGACAACTCTGAGTTTTCACCATTTCACTTCTATGTTGCCCCAAAAGTTACTGATACCTTTTTAAAAGTTTAAATACCAACAAATGAATTAGACATTGATTTGTAGAGTCCTGTTTGCTTTTGGAAACCTCAAATTTTACCTTTTGAGCTGCTTTCTATCTAAAAAAAAATTCCACGCCAGGCTCCTATCACATCATGTCTCTTTCACAATACTTCTAATGATGTGTTTCCTTTTTCGAGGCTTAAATTCCAATTGAAAATTTTTGGGGTTTGGGGATATTAAATAGTTTTGGTTTCTTTAAACCCCTCCCCAAGTACTCTTTTCCAAAAGGCTGTAGTATCTCTTTTTAATGTTTAAAACACAAAGTTGAGCATTGACTTTCTTTGAAATCCTCAAACACTAGAAAATGTCGAATGACAAGTTTTTAGCATTCTAAAAGCAAATTTAGAGCATATTTGGAGATCTAAATAGTGATTCACTTCCGAATGGTCTTGTTTTGGATATGTTAATTCCCTTAGATGATTGTGATAATATTCGGTATGATGAAGATACATTAGAAATGCTAAATTATTGGCTAAGTATTTCTTCCACTTCTCTTTCAAAGACTTCATGCATTCCAACATCAACTGATACATTAGATGTTCACACTTAAGAATCTTGTGTGGGCACAACATCATTGGGGGATGAAAAATGTAGTCCAGTGACATGCATTGAGATTTCATCTCCACCATCTATTGTTGGATTTGATGATTCTTGTGTTGCTATAGATATGGCTACTTGTGATTTAGTGCAACAAGATATTCATTGTCTTCCAGATGTCACTACTTGGGATGACTACTTGACAAACATTGCAAGTCTGCTTGTGGAGTCCTACATTTCAGATTGGGGGACGACATTGATGATACTCATCTTCTTTTGTTGTTATGAGGGAACACTCGATTCCTCTTATTCATTCTCTACATGATCATTCCTCACAGTTTGACATGAGTGTGGATACTTTTGAGCAGCATTTGGAGGAGGTCTCTCTATCTTCAGAGGAGGTATTTTTGTCTTTGGATTATGCTCTACATTCGTTTTAAGGAGATTCTAGATTATCATCTTTGTTAGCATGGCCTAGAACTGTTGATTAGATGGTGGCAACTTTGACATGAACATGAAGACACTTGAGCAAGATTCAAAGGCATCACACTTCATCCTTCTTCTTGCATATTCCTTTTAGGAATGGGAAGAGATCTTGCATACTGTCATGGTTTTGTTTCTTCCTAAGGGGAGGATTGTTGTTTGGTGAGATTGGATCATCTTTGGGATTTAGTGTCAAGAATCTACATTGGAGGGGGTTGCATGGTCTCTCTTCTTCCGTCATAGGGCAGGGACATTTTCTTCACATGGGGTTTTGTGTTTCTCATTCTTCATTGAGAGCATTTTGTTTTCATGTTTCTTTTAATAAGAGTTTTGTCCCATTGGGTTTTATCCTTTTCTCCATTGTGAAAGATTGTATTGCATTGTATTTGTAGATGGGTACTTGTTGTGAGCTTTTTTCATACATCGCCCTATTGCAAATGGGGACACCCTTTTTTTTTTTGCTTTTTAGGGTTTTAAAGCCACCAATTTTTGCGAGTATAGAGTTAGGGGTTTTCAAAGAGTTTTCTTGAAGTCCTCAGGTTAATTGGACCATTTATGATCAAATGAGCATTTTGACATCTCAGAAGTGCTAAGGCAAACCAAAGGACAAAAAACACAACTGCTTAGGGCCAATTCTGACAACTTCCTATTTTTGTGGGATTTTGTTTTTTCATTTTTGGCACTTTGGGACCAATTCGGGAAGCAACTTTTTTGCTTTTCGCTTTTGCTTTTTTCAGCTGTTTTGAAAACTGACCTAGGATTGGTTCATTTAGGTCATGGCAACAAGGTTCCTGTCTTCAAAATGAAAAGTTTGTATCTCCAAGATGGAAAAAGAAAGAAAAAATCTCTAGACAAAGCATCAATCTAGAAAGTTCTAGATGAACATGACGATGAGCAAGAAATTCCACTAAGTGTTTATGGCAAAGATGAAATGTCTTGAATCATGGAGAAAGCAACATCCTGAGACATGGTGAACTCCTCCCATCATGGAGAAAGCAACATCCCGAGACATGGTGAACTCCTCCCATCATGGAGAAAGCAATGTCTTGAGACATGATGAACTCTACCCAACATTTAGCAACAATGGCTTGGCAACACATGAAGTCCACCATCTCAAGAAAGGAAATGTCTTGAGACATCATGAAGTCCATCATGTCTAAAAGGAAATGTCTTGTTGCATCATGAAGTCCCATCATGGAGAGAGGAATGTCTTGCCAACACATGAACTCCGCCCAAGGCACCAAGAAAAATGTCCTAGCAATTCATAAACTCCACTCTACACTTAGCCAAAATGGCTCAACAACAAGTAAATTCTGCCAAGACAAGAAGAATGTCCTAACCAATGGCCAAGTCTTCCCTAGTTGGATAGGTAAAAGTTTGGCCAAGTATGAAAGTCAAGGAGAAATTCGCCCAACACCAAGAAAATTTTTCAACTCATGCCAAGTTCGCCCAAGAAGAGAGAATCTAGGCAAGTTTCCTTGCCAACACATTAGCTTACATGGACAAGATAAAGATAAAATTGGCTAAGTATAAAGTGGCGCTAAGGAAGAGAGATCTTTTAGAAGGATGAAGTCGCCGTCTTTAGGAGAGAAAAACAAGGAAGGATGAGAAAGAGACCAAATTTGTTGAATCCACAAAAAACGTAAAGATGCGAAAGAAGTTTAAACTTCCTAGCCTTATATTCACTTCAACGTTTCATTTCACTTTCATTACTTCTCAAGTTCAAAATTGAAGAGCTCTCTCCATCAAGTTCAAGAAAAAAGAAAATATTTGAAGAGGAACAAGAAAAAATTTCTAAGTAGAAGAAAGAACTAGTCAAAGGTTTTCATCTTCTTTCAGAAGAAGAGACAAATTTTCCATCAAATTTTGTAGTTTCAGTCCAGAATTTGAGCAATAGACTGATTTTTCATCATTTTTGTCTCAAAGGATAATTTTTACAAAATTTTACCAAGTGTCGAGCAGATTCTCTTCATACATAGTTTGATTTTTCAACAAAATTTTAAATTTATGACAAGTTGAAGGTGAAAAGTTGAGACAAATGAGTTTGAAATCAAAAATAAAATCCAAAAGATTTAGAATTTACATGTTGAGAGTGATATTAATTTAATTTCTTTGTCTTTTTTAGGCAATAGATGACCACTCAAGGAGGACTTTCAAGAAAAGTTCAAATGAAGTTTGCCAGCAAAGGAACACAACTAGAATCTAAAATCACTTCAAGAAAGGTTGGAGACACCAACTTTGGCCATGTTGATTTCAAGGACTTCAAGAGAAGAATGTATGGACATGATGGGTATCTACCTACAACAATTGCTAGGTGGATGATGAGAAATAGCATTGTCTAGGCAGTTGGATTTCCACTGGCAGTAGAATGTAGTGAATTAATTGTAGAATGTGCCATACACTACAATGCCCAGGACAGGCATAATATTGCACCTGATGGAAGAGTGTTGGCATATCTTGAAGAACTTGCTATCCAATAAGCATTCAGGATTCCCAACTACCATACAACCACATTCAAAACCAAAGAAGAAACCACAAGACTCTATGAAGAACAAATCGAACCTTGTGGAACAACTATCAACAAGTCATGGTTGGAGAAATCAAGGCCTACTTACAAAAAGATGCCAAAGAAACTTCTTCACACAAATTTTAAAGAAGATTATGGAGATATCATCTTGCTACTCAATAGAGTAATGGGCAATCCTCAAGGTACACCATTTGAAACCTGGATGTATTATTTCATTGATGAAATTACTACAGGAGTTAAAATATTCAATTGGGCAAGGATAATCAGTAATGCTATAGATGAAAAATTGAGAAACTTGGGAAGAACAAAGTCTTTCTACACGAGTTCTTATATTATTTACCTAATTGCTAGAAATTATAATTACACAAGATTAATTTGTAGAGGTATAGTGGGAAATGGTGAAAATGAAATCAAGGCACATGATTGTTAGTCACAACTGCAGTTCCATGAGAAGTCCCATTTCAAGCAAGTAAATGATGCATTCTTGATGTATATCACTAGGATATTGCAAGGAGGAACTCATTAGAGGTTGACTCAAGAAGCCAAAGACTTAATAAGCAGATTTGGATCATGGTTTATTCAATATCTAATATTCACATATTTGAGAGTTCAGGGATTTACTGGATGTCCTTACAGACTTCCAATTTATCCCACCAACAAAATGATATTGCTTGAAGTTCTGAGACAGTTAGAGACATATGAAGGCTTCCAGAGAACAAAACACAATACTAAAATTTCTTTTCCATTTTTTATTGGAAAAATTGTAGAATCTTGTTCAATAGAAAATGCAAGGATAAAGATGTAGTGGTATCCATTTATCTTCTATCGTTCTAGAGCTAATTTTGATCCTCATAACCATATTGGATTAGTGAATGGAGAAAATACATAGGATGGATCTTGAAGACTTTTGGGCCAATGCAGTGGATGGATTTGACATCAAAAAGAGATTGTGGTCAAGACTACCTGTGAATTTGATTAGGACAACTGAACTTTTCCACATGCTTGACTAGTTAGAAGATGATGGAGAATACACACAACCAAGATATGATGAGAACAAACCACTTTCCACAATGAGATGGTCTGATCTTGAGCTAGCAGATTTGGCCATCCTAATGAGGCCAGTTGTTAAATATACACAATGGTGGGCTGATCAACAAGTCGAAGAGCTGCAACGAAGAAATATGCCTCTTACTTGCAATTTGATGGGCCTTATGGAGTCATATTATTCCAATAATGATGAAGCATCCCAAAGCGCTGAGCCACCAGAAAGCATAAATTCAAGGAAGAGAAAGGAAGCAATTGAGTGCTCTGCAAAATCAAAAGGAAAGAGAATTGTAAATGAAGGAGCTGCTTGAAAGAATCTAAAATCAGGTCAACCTCATTCTTCCATCAGTCCCACATTTAGAAATTTGAATAGTATATCAATTATTGAGAATGAACCACTAGGTGAGATGAAAACCCTTTCCCCAATTCGTGAATAAAGAAATGTGAAATCAATTCAATAGGAGGTTCAAGAGAAACCATTTGCTTCAGATATGGAAATAATAGAATTAGAAAATGATCAAATGGATATCGCGGATGGAGAATTTCGGGAGGGAATGATTTCCGCTCTTCGGGGAGTTGAGGATAATCTAGGTGATGAGAACAATCAAGAAGATGAAGGCATTGAGCAACCCACAATTCCTGATTGGCTAAAAGAGAGGATGAAAGTAAAGGCACCTGTGGAAATTCAACAAGAAGATGACACAATAGATTTCCTAGCCAAATTAGAAAAGGTTCCAATAAAGAAAACAAACAAGAAGTATTCCTTGATCTAGAGAGACGATACTGGAATTCATTCAGTTCAAGTGGTTGTGCCAAAAGTTGATAAGGCAAAAGAAGATATTACTCCCGAAGAGTATGAAATAACAACTATCAACTTGGGCCCAACTACTAAGAAGTAGGAAGTTCAAGAACTGGATAATTCAGTCATGACAATCAAGAAAAGATTGGATAAAAATAGGAAAGAAAGAGAAATTTAAAAAAAAAATTAGCAGCTAAGGAATTATATCCAGCACTTGACCAATCCTATTGCTCATGGAGATGCAGCGATTCCCCCGTTTTTGTCTCTTCCACAGGAAATAGTTGAAGATTTTGAAGAAATGAAGGTGACAACTAAAGAAGCTAAGGAATGGATGGCAAACATTAATAGTGAAGTTGTCATGTTTGTAGAGGAATTGATATTGGCACATGGGCAAACTTCTTCATTGCCATCTAGAGTTCAAGATATGGTAGAAATGTGGGATGATCTTCAAAATATTCAGGATAAAATAATCCCATGTTTGAAGGTGTCAAAAGGAATTCCCAAACAAGAATTGATAGATGGACATGCAATTGTAGCTGGGTATATTGACGATAAAATACATGCTATTGGGCATTGATAGCAAGAAATGAAGTTTTGCAGAGGGTAAAGGTTGATGGTGTCAAAATTGAAGACCTGATTAAAGAAATTCAGAATAAGATTTTCCTTGTGGCCGCTGATGTGCTTGGAAAGGAAGTGACTTGAGAAAATGAAATGAAAGTGGAAAATCTGAAGATCAAAGCTCAAGAGAATTTTTTCACTTTCACAGAACCGATCCTTAAGAAAAATTTGACTAATGCAGTCACCTTTTCCATCAAGGATGCCTTTTAGAAACAAGGATTGGATTGGGAGAATGCTTTTGCCACCTATGCTGATGACTTGGACATGATCGAATTCAAGATAAACATGCTGTAACATGTCTCAATGGAAGAGGTTAATCCTCTTGTGTCCAAGTTCATCGAAGATGTCACCATAGAAAAGGGATAAGGATGCATTCTTCTAGAAGAAAGCTCCCTGTGCCACATGTATTTCTTTTGTTTGCTCTTATTGGATAACTCTTGTAAACCCTATTCAGGGTATCTATGTTTCAATCTCGGTCGTTGATCTCTATTTGACCTAGGCCTTTCGTTCATTTTCAAGACTCTATATAAACCCCTCTTCTCTCATTTGAGAGATTGGTGAAATTGTTGCATAAGATTATTAAGATAATAAAGTTCATTTGCATTGCTTTGAATCTCTATGTTATCATGTGGTTGCATGGTTTTATATTTTCTTCAACATAAAATAGAAATTGCTTTATAAAGTTGTTAAATGAATGCAAGATTTGATAGTATTGGTTGGTAAATCATTGCTCATACTTTTGATGAACAAATGATTTTTGTTCATTGTGCAAAGTTAGCCTGAGCATATTTTGTGGATGTTTAACTTCTACTTTTGAATAATATTGTTCATTTTGATGGTATTATTTTTAGTATGAAAATTATAAGCACAATCCTTGAAGATTGCCCCCACTTTGTTTAATTGTTTAAGTTGGCGAACCAAAGCGTTGTTTAGATTCACCGAATCATTACCGCCTCTTAAATTCTTAGGAATAGTATAGAATTCCTGAATCCTTTTCCTTTTTGATCTTTTTTGAAGTCCAAAATTGAAAATTCCAAAGAAAATAATAAAGAGTTTTCATAGCTGAAAGTTTTCATTGTGAAGAAATTCCCAAGTCTTCGTCGGATTACCAGTATACATCACCAAATGAGCTATATCCAACATTAAATTCACTATTTTGTGATAAAAACATTGGAATCGCCTTATGATCTTCTTTGCAATCTTAGTATACGTGGTGATTTTATTCAAGAGAGGATAGAGTGTCTTTTGGGCTGTTAAGTTTATTTTCATTGGCTATCGTGTTGTTGTGAAAGGGTACAAGCTTTGGGATCCAGTGGCCGAGAAGGTTTTGTATAAAACTATTTTTTTTTAGAGAGATGAAACCTTCCTCAGTTGAATTGTAGCCAAAGAAAGAACAGGTGAAAAATGATGTTGTTCAAATTCAACCTACATCGATGAAATAAGTACTCTTGTTGGATCCGATGGTGAGGAGAGCTTTAGCAGCTTTGAAAGTTGAGAAGAAGATGAAGAACCTCAACCTCAATCTTTGAGGAGGTCTACAAGAATAAGGTGACAACAAAAAATGTCTGGTTATTCATTGTTAGATTTTAATTGTATTTTTGATTTAATTGCTAACATTGATGACTAGGATTGTCAAAGAGGTTATGCGTGATAGGGTATTAGTAATTTAGATTCTTGGGTGAAAGCCCATGGATGAAGAGGTGGCTTCATTAAAATAAAATAATACATGGGGTCTAATAACTTTTCTTGAAGGGCGAAAACTTGTTAATTGTGAATGGGTATTCAAGAAAAGTTTGGTCCTGATGGCAATGTTGAGAAGAATAAAGCATGAGTGGTTGCAAAAGGGTATGCATAGGTGGAGGGAATTGATTATGAGAAATTATTCTCTCCGATTGCAAAGTTGACATCCATTCAGTTCTTGATATCATTTGTTATAGCTTATGACTTAGAAGTTGAGCAGCTGGATGTGAAGACATTATTCCTTCATGGTAATTTGGAGGAAATCTATGTCACAGCTAGAGCATATCGTGGTAAAAGGTAAAGAAAATTTGGTTTGCAAGTTGAAAGAGTCTTTGTATGGTCTGAAATGGTCTCCTAGGATGTGGATAGAAAGTTTGATGCCTATATGTCAAGTTTTGAATTTCAAAGATCTAAATCTGGCCATCTTGTGTATTTCAAAATTGATAATGGTCACATTCTCATTACTGCATTGTATGTGGATGATATGTTGTTCTTTGGGAATGGTAAATCTTTGAATTTTGACTTGAAGTCTCAGTTGTTAGCACTATTTGAAATGAAAGATTCATGTGTAGCTAAGTAGATTCTAGGAATGGGGCTAACAATAAGCTTTAGTTAAGCCAAAGTAAGCATGTGAATTTAGTGCTGGAAAGATTTAGCAAGTTAGCTTGTAGATCCATGGTAGTTCTTGTTGTACAAGGAATGAAGCTATTTGTGGAGGATTGACCAAAATCTCCTATTGAGGTGAAGGACATGGCTACTGTAGCATATGCGAGTGCAATTGATAGTCTTATGTATGCTATGGTCTGTAGACTAGACATTGCCCATGCAGTGGGAGTCTTGAGTCTATATGTGGCTAATCTTGGATGGGTGTATTGAGATGCAATTAAGGGTGTTCAAATATTTGAGTGGTACATTACTTTCGAGCATTGCTTGTGTTTTCATGGTTATACTATTAGACCTTTGCATTTGGTGTGCATTCGTGTATATGAGGATTCGAATTGGGCAGGTTGACATTGACAATAAAAGATCCACTAGTTGATATGTATTCATGATGTTTAATGGTGCAATTAGTTGGATAAGTAAGCAAAGTCTCTTTGTCCACGATAGAAGTAGAGTATATGGCAGCTAGTCATGCTTGTAAGGAAGCCATTGGGATTAGATAGGTGTATTTTGATATTGGATTTGATGTAGGGATAATTACTATCTATTGTGACATTTAGACTGTCACCTTCTTAGCAAAGAATCCTACTTTCCATTCTAGAAAAAAGCACATTGATCTTTAGTGTCATTTTGTTTGTGATATGGTGGAGGATGGGAAGGTAAAATTGGAGAAGGTTGATATTTTGACAAAAGTTGCGAAGGTTGTAATGTCCCCTTCTCAGCAGTGACCAGTTCAGTTGGCCGTTAGCCTATCCTAGAGACCCATAGGCTAGTCGGGAGCAGAAATTAGGGTTTCCTACCTCTAGGGGAATGTTTCGGCGTTTTTGGTGGCTTGCATGTTGGAGTTTTCCAGTTTTGGTTCTGGATTCCTATTGGGTTTTCAGAAAGCCTCGCAATGATGGTACCTACATAGCAAGTAGTGGAGTTTAGTAAACTTACTATTTTTAGTAAGTGGAGGAGAGGGCAATTCATTTCTTTGGGTTTTTTTTGGTTTTGAGAGAGCTTTGTGATGGTATGACATGCAACTGGATCCAAGGACTTTTCCAAACTTACTATTTTTAGTAAGTTGCAATGACTGCTCAGAATGTGGTTAAAATGCATTTGGACACACTATTTTTAGCAGTATGCTATTTTTAGTAAGTGCTATTCTTAGCAATGCTATTTTTAGCAAGGATTCAACAGGGTTGTTTAGATGGCTATTTCCGGCAAGTCAGTTTGAGCAGTTGGTCTTCTAGCATTTTTGGAGCTATTTTGGCAAGTCTGAGCTTATGTTAGGCGAATTCATGGTTGAGGAAAATATTTTACAAGTGAATTATTTATAAGGCATGATGGAAGCCTTAGGAAGAAATATGTTAATTTTATGAAATAATTCACTTAATTTCCTTGAACGCCATAACTCACTTAATTTCCTTGGACGCCATAACTCACTATATGAATATTTCATAAAGTATATTTGCTACCTTGAGGGGGTTGATTTGATGAATCAAGTATTATTTTGTCTTAAGTGGGCGTCCCCTTTGAAGAAATTACATGACTTTAATTAGAGTAAAATATTATTTTTGCTCGGGCATCCAAATTGGATGTAATTTCATTTCATTTGATGACAATTTGGAGGGAGTTGAATTTGAATTTGGAGCTTCAAAAAGTTATAAATAAGAGTGTTGGGCTCTTGTTTTTGGTATCCATGATTATTTGCAACGAAGTGTTACCGAAATTCAGAATGATTGCTTCGAGGAATGTATACCTCCTAGCTTGTTCTTGGCTTCTTGCTTGAGAAATAGCAACTAGTTGAGATTGTGAGACTCTTCTTTATAGCGAAGAACAGATGGAGTTCATTGTTGTAGTGACATTTGATGTTTTCTAATGTAATTTGGGGTGTTTGTGAGTTTTCAGGTTGCATGTCGTTTATAGAGCTGAATTGGTTTTTTCATAATAAGTCTAAGGGTGAATTTTTGTTGCATCTGGGTACTCTCTAATAATCTCCCTTAGGCCTAGGTGATCTCTTATGACAATTTTCAGAGGGTAATTTGAAGCTTTGGATTTTATATTGCAAATTGCCCTAATGTCCAGGCTGTACCATGTCTGAAGTTGTCTTGGGAGGCGTGCATTAATTTTTTGAGCAAGTTTGCAGCTGTTTGTTGGTCTTGGCTAGGTCGCCTCCTTCCTAGAATTCATTTGCATTCAGTTTCGTGCCTTTTTGTTGAGTTTTGGAGGAGTTGTGAGTAGTTTAGTGTAATTTGATGTTGCTGGTCTGTGTTTTTCAGTTTCATGGAAAAGTATATCAGATTTAAAATTTTTGGAGTGGGGTTGTTTTTGGGTAGTGAGTCTCTTGTAGCTTGTGAAGTGCATTGAACATTATTTGCAGCTTGGACAACGATATCTCTTGATTTGGAAATCCATGTTTATGTATTGTAATGCTGATTAGTAGTACTAACAGCTATCTTATTTCTGAATTGTTTCACAACATCCACTGAATAAGTGGAAGATGCTGGCTTCGCCGCTTATCTTATTTCATTGTACTTTTGTCCTCCCATTGAATAAGCGGTTGAGTGGATAGTTATTATTATTTTCAGCCCTTCCGCTGAATAAGTGGTTGAGTGATTGTCTGGTTTACTTCAGTCATTTTGGATTCGTAATTGGTTGGTTACACCGCCAATCAGTTGTTAAATTCCAATTTTCTCTATCCCACTGAAAAGTGGAAGTGGCTGGTCCAACCGCCAATTTGTATTGCTCTCTACATTTTATCATGCTAACGCTAATGGGTGAATGTATTGTGTGTAAAAATTGAAAAAAATGTGTGGGGGACATTACAAAGGCATTGACAAAAATTTTGAGCACATAGAAGTTTAGATAGTTTTCCAATTCCATGGGCCTACAAACCTTGTGGTTGATTTGCTTTTGGATCTTGAAAGATCTTCAACAAGTGGGAGGATGTTGAGATTAATGTGTCAACCTTTCCAAGTCTGGGCTTTTTTAATTTATTAATTAATCATTCATTTTATTGTCTAATAATGTTATGCCATTTAGTGGGACTTATCAGTAAGGTGGTCTCCTACTTGGAGATTGTAATGACACATAAGCAACATATGTGGACGTAGGCGTCCTACTTGGTGGACCACACTATGCAGCTATGATGGTGCCATGTGTCAGCATATAATAGATTTTATGACAACTTATGACAAAATCTTACAACACTAATGTATGATGACTTATGATCGTGTAAGAGGAAGTTATGACAGATTATATGAATACTGATCATTATGAGAGGTTTGCACCTATGCTGCATGCAAGTGCTTTGCATGTTGAGGGTATCTTTTGCATGCAAGGAGGGCATTGGAATTAGCAGTTACAACTTATGATGGTGCTATTCATGCAAGATGGTTGCATGCATGCAAGTATCATGGATGTCAAGGAGATTCTTACAACTGCCAGATTCATGCCACATGGTTCTTGGCATCCATCTTGGGCTCTCTCCTTATGCAATGTAAAAATACATAAACTGTAGTAGTTGTTTGTAGTTTGCATTTGAAGTTTTTTTGCAGCTACTGTGATAATGTTGGAATTCATCCAAAATCCAACTGATTGATTGTATACTACTGAAAAAGAGCTTGGCTTTGAGATTTGTATCATACACTGTTTTGTTTGCTAGAAATACAAAATGGTTATGCTTTTAGAGTGTGGGGTTTTTCTTCTCCTGAAAGGGTTTTCTCACGTATATTTATGCATTATGGTGGTAATATTTTATGCATGTTATTGAATGTGTTTCTCTTTCTATAGCTGCTTAAGGATTGTAAGAAAGTTTTGCATCATCTCCCCCACTTACTTTAGTGTTGTAATCATTTTTTGCATACCTTTCTTCCTCTCAGTACCTGCATCAACATAATTTACTGCATTATTTGTAACTATTTGCACCACATTCTCCTCACCCACCTCGGTCAAAACTCCCTCCTAAGGTTGACAATGGAATTCGACTTTTTTTTCTTTAAAACATCATTTGATCAAAATGGGACGCCAAGGAGAGGAAATATTATATTCTTTTAATAAGTGAAAAGTGAAGGAAAGGTTTTCAAATTTAAAGTGGTTGCCCTAATTCTTCCCTCCACTATAAATATGAGAGTTGGCTCTCATTTTGATTATTTAGAATTGACAACTCAATGAGATGCTGCTGGAATGAGCTCTGAGAGTTCTTCTTTTGCTGGTTGAGGACGAAAACCCTCTACAGTTTTGCTGGTTTCGATGGTGAAACATCCACCCTAGCTTATTGGTGTGATAAGTCTCTTAGTTTTTGATGATTTTAGCTTGTAGTTGATGATTTGGGATTGAAAAAAATGAAGAGGTGTGTTCTTTTTGTGAGTGCTGTTTGAGTTTTGAGGTGTTTGGAAGCTTTTTCAGTGTGCTGGTTTTCTTTTTTAGAGAAACTAGAAAACTCAGTTTTGTTCATTACTCAGTAGGTGAGAAAGATATCATTTTGGGCATTGGTTCATTGATTACATTATTGGCGGGCACCTATTATGCTCATTTTTATGATGGAATGAATTAATGCTGAAAATTGCCCTCCTAGGGAGAAGCATCACTTCCTTGCTAGGCACGTGGGAACTTGGAGGCTCAAATTTGCATTTTGTTTGTTTCTTACTAATTGCAATTGAGGTGCTTGGATGGTGTTAGTTGTTTGGAGTTGATTGGGACTGTTTTGGGAAAGTATAGGATGACTTGTAAATTTCCAAGAAATCACCGTGTGATGCTTTGGCTTGTAGCAGATTTCTAGGTACTCTTTCTGAGTGTTCTCAAAGGCTGTTTGTGTAGTTTATGAATGGTGATTTGATTAAATCTTCATGGAAGACCTGTGACTACTTGTTTGAGCCCTTTTGATGGTGATTTATAGATGTATCAGTCCCAAGACAGCAAGTGGACTTACTATCTTGAAAGTATTTCATGCTTATACTCTCTTGTCAAGCATTGACTTGTAATGAGAAATTGAGAGAGAATTCTCATTTTAATCAACAACAGTAAGTTTTGTTCTTGTATCTCAGTTTGGATGATGTTCAAGTTGCTTTTCATAGAGATATGTGTGCTTTGAATGTTTGGGAAACAATCAAATCAGAAAATTGCTTGCAATTCCTTTGTATTGGCAAAACATTGCATGCTAAACTTTACATCAGCAAAACAAAAATTAAAATGAAAAATTAGTGGTGAACATTTCATTAATCTTTGAATCTGAATCAATTTATTACTTATTAGTATTACTAAAAATAGATTTTAGTTTCTTTTAGTTCAAATATTAAATTTTATATAATTTTTTAATAGTTGTCACCTGTCTCCCCATTGTCGTCAACAGCCCAGGTAATATTTTGGTGTTGTATTTACCTCTTTGGAGCTTGGAGAAACATTGGTTTTGATGAAATTTCTAATTTGTATTTTTAAGATAAGATTTAAACTCTTTTATCCTCTTAAGCACTTGATTACTAGACTTTAGTACTGAAGCTCAAATGTGTCTACAAAAGTCATCAAAATAAATGAGCAGAAACCTGTAAGAGATACAGAGTTCCTTTTAGCTCTAAAAATTGTCTTCTATATTTAGAGTGAGTTAGAGGTTCCAACTGTTCACTTTTTGGCGTTGACTTTTTTGCCTAATATGTTTTCCAAAAAAAAGAAAGCTGAAGTTTAATTTACTATTATTTAGAAGAACATATGGCAACATGCATTGTGCATTAATGGAAATTTGTTTTTGTAATCATTACTTTTTGCCAAAATAAAAGGACTGACAAATTAAGGTTGATGACGTAGAATATAAAAGAATTCCATTGAAGTAAGACAGAGATAAGTAACTGATGGTCCATAAAAAATTTCCTTGATTTAGACCAAAATATAGCTCCACTATGTCCTTTAACGATACCAAAATATGATATGATATCCCTTTTATCCCAAAGTATACAATAGGGGCCCATAGTTCCATGATCTATGAGAACAGAGTTTTCTATAAGCTAACTCATGGATTTGTAAGCACAAAAGATAATTGAAAAGAATGCCTCCAGAATATTGTTTATCCTCAATTTTCCATGATTAATATTCTGAACTACTTAAGCTATCCGGATTTAATTTTCTTGCAGATTGTCGAGTTGAATCCATTGGTTAAATATCTTTTCTTTTTAATGATATAAGAAACTGTCCCTAGGTGTAAAAAATAAGGATTCTAACTTGTTGTCTGACATTTTTCAAGATTTGTTTATTTATTAAGAGCTAGGATATATAACCAATTTTCTTTGTGCAGGATGTTGATCTTGAAAAGACAAGTAAAATGTTGAAACATGGACGATTCCTATTGCAGTGTGCTTTTCAGTGGTTTTTGACAACAGGACGTCACTCCCTTCCAGTAAGAATATACAAAAGTTTTTAGTCTGTTTTTACTATTTAATCATTATTGTAGACACCTTCCAACTATAAGCTGCACGTGTTATCCAATGGCCCAAAACAGTAATGGAAGAAGAATTGAGCACAATGAAAGATACATGGATGAGGCAGAGAAAAAAATTCTTTGCTAGGTGGACATCAGTTTGCATGTGTGTCCATGTACAAACAATGAAGTCAGAGGGTATGTGAGAGGAGTTCAGAAAAGCTATGTGTTCTATTCAGCTTGGGTTGAAATGCAAGTACTACCTCATATAGTTAAACCTGACCTGTGTAGAAAACCGAAAAGCTTATCTGGGATCAAACAGTAAGTGAAAATGAAAAGGCCTCTAACTCAGAATAGGACCAACCTACACCAACTTAGGTGAAACTGGTAGATGGATGACACCTGGAGAAGAATGGACTGGGAAGACATGCTTCTGTTGCCTCATGGGAGCAGTGGAAATTAAGTGACACTCCATCAAGGAATACTCCGCATATGGTCAGGTCTCAGATGAATACACTGGCAGCTTGAAGTTGTATTCAATGCTGCATCTTGTTGAAGAAACTATAATAAAGAAACTCATCCTCGCAACCCCACATCCTCTCGTCAGGAGACTCTGTGGAACTATGACCCCACATCCTCTCGTCAGGAGACTCTGTGTAACTATGGATAAAAGTCTTACTGAAAGTCAAGGCAGGTTTCTTGAAAATGAAAAGACTGCCAAAACAGACACTCCTGCCAAAAGTTGATTGAGAAATTCTCCCACATAAACCCTACTGAGAATGATGAAGACTTACTGCTGGAGATGAATGAATGTTAATACAAATCACTGGGAAATCTTAGAATTTGCCACAAAACTCTTAAAAAAAGACAAAGTTTGCTGCCACAGATGTCCACAGACAAGACAATTAGATTGTGTAAAGATAAACCATTGGAGTCTCTTGGATAAATATAAATGAATCTATTTGAAATCTCTCATAGGACTGTTTTTAGTATTTAAACCTGCAACTTCTGTTTTGACAACATTATGTTCTTTGTTTATCATGCATTTGCTTTAGTGTTCACATGTAAACTTTAAGTTTTGGTTATTATTTGTTTATTAAACAATCTAATATGGTATTAGCGCCATGCTGTCCTTGAATTAGTCTATTTTCTGGTTTTTGAGGGCACGAGGGTTGGAGTGATTTTGAGTGGAGGTGATTTCAAGTGAATAGTGGAGCATTTTTATATCACCATTGTCTCGTAAAGGTTCAGGGTGTTCTTTTATCTCATCCATATTGGGCACCTATACACTAAATAAGGTGGGTTTTTGTGTGCATTCTTTGTGGTCTTTGCTTGCAGGTAGCATGCATTCCAATGTTCTTTGGTGCAATTTAGAGTCTACCATTGTGTCCAGGGGGCTTGAAACTCTAGAAACAATTGTTCAAAGGCCAAAATTTGATGTAATGTCCCTTTCTCAAGTCTAGTTAGTTTGGTGTCAGGTAGCCTATTTCTTGAGTTCCCGTAAGCTAATTGGTTATGTGAAGGGTACTACAAAGATAGGTTCAATAATTCAAGATTTCTATTTATGGAAGTGAGTTCAATTAGCAGTGTGGATTACAATGACACTTTCAAAAATGTTTTTTGACTCTTGGGTTGTTCTCCTTAGAGAGCATGTATATTTTTTGTAAGTTGCCAAGTTGGTGCCAATCATCTTCCTACTATTTTAGTTTCATCATGGTGTGGTCAAAATTGAATTCCGATGTTGTTTGGGTGCTTTTCGCAACTTGGGTGAGTTATTGATTTATTAATTAATATTTCACAAATGTTGTCTGATGTTGAGAAACATTAAAAGGACAACTTATTAAAATAACTTGTTGGAAAGGTGTTATGTTGTATTCTAAGTTGGGTGCTTTGGCTTGGGGGTCTTTTCTCATGAAAAGTAATATAAATTCTCCAAAAATGTCTTTGTGAGGAAAAAAAGGAATTATTATAATTTAAAATTGAGATAGCTTTTGTGAATGAAATTGTTATGCTGTTGGAATGAACCAGGGTTGTTCCAAAAAAATGTCTGGAGGACGAAAACTCTCTTGGAGGAACTGGTTTTGGGGAGTGTTGTGACGTTTTCACACATCGCCCCATTGCAAATGGGGACCCTTGCTTTTTTGCTTTTTAGGGTTTGTTTTTGGGTCTTTTAGGGTTTTGTTAGTTAGCCTTTGCATTTTGAGTGCTGTCGGGGAGATCAATAGGATAGCAGGTCCTGCTGGAGTGAAGTCCTGATCCTGAAAATTTGGCTAAGTCTGAAGTCCTGATCCTGAAAATTTGGCTAAGTCTGAAAGTCCTGATCCTGAAATTTGGCTAAGTCTGGAATGTCCTGATCCTAAAATTTGACTAAGTCTGGAAACTGAAAAACCTCAAAAAACTAGATTTTGCAATATAACCCCTGGAGGTCCGAAACCACTCTCAAACATCCTGAAAGTATATATGGAATATAACTTAAAGTATAAGAACTTATACTTAAATGTTATATTCCATAAAAATTATCCTGATAGAGAGTTTGAAAAGTCAATTTTCGCTCCTGTCCTTCACTGAGGATCCAGAGCGAATTTCGCTCTTGTCCCTCTCCAAGGGACCAAGGCGAAGCGCTCCTGTCCCTCACCAAGGGTCCAGGGCGAAAAGGCTTATTTGAGTCATTCCTGACCTTGTTTGGTCAAATTGGAACATCAAAGGCATGGTGAAGGACGAAATGAGCATGATAGAGCATCCAGACAAGACAATGAAATGATGAAGTTTTTGCCTAGAAGGTCAAATTCGCTCCTGTCCCTCACTGAAGGACCAGAGCGCTTTTCTTTATGTGCACAATTTTTAGACCTTTTTTGGACATTAACTTTTATTCATAGCATGAAGTAAGGTGAAATCTTCCCTAGCAAAGGAATTTCGAGATAAAAAGTGAAGCATTTTGGCCTAGAAGACAAAATTCGCTCCTGTGCCTCACTGAAGGACCGGAGCTTGAATTTCAAATTTGCACTGTTCTTGCAGGATCAAGACAATTTTATGATTGGAAGAGATCAAGGAGGGCATGTTTTGTCCATTGAATATAATTTAAGCAGTCTACAAAGGAGTAAATCAACCCAAATGACAAAAAGTGCTCCCGTCCCTCACTGGAGGACCGTGCCACTTTTTCAAGTTTCTCCTATTTGTTTGATATTTTATGGCTAAACTTGACTTGGATGGGAAGAACGAAGGATGTTTTATGCCTTGGACGCAATTGAGAGATTTAAAGAACAAAAGGGTACGCCAAGATGTCAAAAGTGCTCCCGTCCCTCACTGAAGGACCGTCCCACTTTTCCAAAAGTGCTCCCGTCCCTCACTGAAGGACCGTCCCTATTTTCTAAAAATACAAATTTCTTGCAAAGGCAAGGCAAGTTGCATGATTGAAATGAATGAAAGAGGGCAAGATTCATCCATTGAAGATAATTTGGAAGACTAGCAAAGGACGAATTGGCTTAAAAATGAAAAAGTGCTCCCATCCCTCACTGAAGGACCGGAGCTTGAATTCCAAATTTGCATTATCCTTGCAAGATTTAAGTGATTTCGCGATTTGAAGAGGTCAAAAGAAGTATGTTTTGCCCGTTGAATATAACTTGAACAGGCCACAAAGGAGAGAATCAACCCAAGTTGCACTAGGCGCTCCTGTCCCTCTCTAAGGGACTAGAGCGATTTTCTCACAAGACAAACTTCGGGCAAAGGCAAAGCAAGTTTTATGTTTGAAATGAATGAAAAGGGGCGTGATTGGTACAATGAAGATAATTTCGAAGGCTAGCAAGACACAAGTAAGCTCATAGTTGCAAAATCGCTCCTGTCCCTCTCCAAGGGACCAGAGCGAAATCTTCCAAAATGCCTAAGTGCCTAACATTTTGAAATGCTATTTCTTGTTGCCAGGACTCAAGATGAAGTGGGGAGTGATGTTCTACGTCTAGAAAGTAATTCGAGGTTGATATGATCAAGAGTTTGTACCATGAACTAGAAGGCGCTCCTGTCCCTCTCCAAGGGACTAGGGCGATTTTTGTAAAACCAATAATGTTCCTCCAAAACCACGCTAAGGCAAGATTGTGCAACGATGAAAAAGTCTTCTTCCAAAGGCTTCGAAATATTTAAAAAAAAATTAAAATGAAATTGGCATTAAATAAAAAACACATTGGCATTTAATAATTAATTTTGAGCCTTGGAAAATCGTTTTTTTTTTTATTAATTGAGGCATTTCAAAATTAATTATTAAATTAAAATTCAAAATGGGAGCGCTTAAGGTATCATTTTAATGTTTTGGGGCAAGTCGGCCTTCTCCTTTTATTAATTTTGTTTATTTTTGGTTCTATTTTACCAAGTCGGCCTATGGATAATGAAATGGTGAGCGCCTATATAAGAGAGGTGTGTTGAGCGATTTTAATCCATCATTCACTCATCATTTCAAATGCGATTTGGAAGGGCAAAGAAGAAGTGCGAAATCTAGCTGGAGTGGAGCAAATTTCTACCAAGTGTGGAGACTAAGGAAGGCGAAATTCATCTTGAAGGCTATTAGAGAGGCGTATTTCTTGCTAGATTGGAGGATAAATTCCAGATGTTTTGAAGGTGTTGAAGGCTAGAGGTGGTGGAGTTGATGCTTGTGAAGACTAAAGGGGGCGCATTTTGCTAAAGGGAGTCTTGATCTACATTTTGCCTAGCGAATTCTCCTATTTTTGCATCATTTTTTAGAATTAATTCCCAAGTGGAGGTATGGCGTAATCACCTTGGCACCATTTTTGAAGATTTAAATTTTGCTTTGAAAATCCTAAATTAGGAAATGATAACTCAAGATTTATCATGAAGTTTCCTAATTAAAATCTTGAATCTTCCTTTTAAAGTTTAATTTTTAGATTTCAAGATATATTACTAATTTTGAAATGTTGTGTAGGTATCAAGATGGCGACTCCAAGCTCGAAAGATCTACAAGTCGGAAGACTCTCCTCAAGGAAAATCAAGCCAGATCAAGGACGATCAAGCAAGGACAAGGACGACCTTCTTCGATCCAGTCTAGCATCGACAAGGACGGCCTTCTTTGGACTAACGTCATCAAGGGCGACTTCTCCAATCCAGTATTCCAAGGCGAGGTACATCAATCATCCTGCACATCAAGGACACAAGAAGTTAGAACAAGGGTTCGTTGAAGAAGCAGATAGTACCAGATGAATTAATTAAAGCTAGCTTCTCAACAACATCAAGTTGAATATTTACCAAGTTACAAGTGTCAGACGAGGTGGCATCCTAGTCATCACTTCTCCAGTCAGTGTGGTCCACCTCAGGATTTCCAGATTCAATGTACCTAACTCATGGAAGGTGGCACAAACTCCGATGTACCTACCCCGGCTATCCATTGGTCGATTTTTCTAGAGAGGACATGTGTCCAAGCAATACAATTTTATCATTGGTCAAGCATTAAATGTTATGTAATGGTTGTAATAAACCCTAATTAGGGTTTTCATTGTAAAATCTTGGCCATTGATCTCGAATTGATCTAAGCCATCGAATTGTATTGAGGGCACTATATAAGCCCTGGCATTTCATTTTGTAAAAGGCAATAGTTAGAGGGAGTTAGTAAGCAGTTGGAAGTATTAGAATACTAATTAGAGTAGAGTAGAGAGAGAAGGCAAAGATTGTTGCCAAGATGTTGTTGTAAAAGACTTGTAACTTCATTGAAGAAATGGTGAAATTTATGGGTCGATTCGACAATTTGCATGGTCTCTATACTTCTCGTATTTGATTTCGTGTTATTAGATGAGTGGAAGAAATGTGCTTGATTGATGGTGGAATTCGTATATCCATACTACTAGCAGTTTGTTGATTGCAGACTTGCCTTGTGTAGTCAATTGGAATCATTCAGCTTAAGCTTAACTTAAATTGTCGCTTCTTCATTGATATGCATCAACCTGATGGTGTCTATGCCTGCAGTGATGATTTGAACATCATAAAGCTTTCCTTTGAAGATCGCACTAACCTTGTGGAGATGTTTCTGTGATGTCAAAACAAGACCTAGTTAGAATTTCATCAAAGATCATTCATTGCTCTTACATTCTTAGTGTTAGGATTAGATCCTTTCCTCGCCCTCATCTTTTTTCCTTTTTTCAAATCAAAGCTAGTAAGAGCCTGTGTTCCAGCAATATTCAAAGCAGATCAGACGTTCAATCATCAAATGTAAGTCCCCTTGTGATTCCAACAAATCACATCATACCACAGAGAGCTTATCCACACGTAGAGATCCTACATACAAGAACCTTGGAGTCATCCTGATTGATCCTTTTTCGCGATATCTTCAACAATCAAAGGCTTTATTCAAGAGAGGATAAGGTACCCTTGGGTATTTTATTCTGTGTTTGATTGTGTACAAAATACACGTCAACAGGGAGGAAAGCCCCTCTAGTTGGTCTTTTGGTAATTCCATCTAAAGATTAAAATTGTGCGTCAAATTAGAGTTTCAGTTTTGGAGGTTGCAAAGATGGAGAGTTTTGATGTGTTTATGATTGCTTTCATTATTCTACATTTTGCTCAAGTTTGTTGAAATGAGAGGGCAACTGTAGGGGTTTATGTTTAGAGTCACTTGTTTCAACATTGCAAGGCCATGCCATTTAATGAATGTAGATTGTTGTTTGAGGCTTGGACATCCCATTAATGTGCAGCCTGGAGGAAGGCGCGAGGATTCCTAGCCCAAATATTGCCCATTTTGTGTTCTTTATTTGCTGATTTAAGGTGCCTCGCTTGTTTGAAGACAATCCACTCCAATTTAAGCCATACTGGAGTTATCATGAAATCAACATTTAAGTATAAGAAGGTAGCCATACGTGAAGTAAACATTTATATATAAGTTTCTTCCACTTTAAGTTATATTTCATGTATATTGTCAGGATGTTTGAGATGGTTTTAGATCTTTAGGAGTTACAATGCAAATTCTAGTTTTGGACAAACTCATAAGTTTTCTGACTTAGACAAATTTCAGTAATCAACACTCTTCAGTGTGTGTTCTGTTCTATTATGACAATTTGATATATCTTTCCAGTATTCATGTTTGGGCAAGTTTTGAAGTGATTTTTGAGTGCTACAAGTGAAGTTGCATCTTGGGTGTCTGTCAGATGTGTGTTGGTGAGATTTATGGGTATCTTCTTTGCTGGCTAGACTTGTAGCAGTGTGTTTTCAGTGCATTTTTGGACCTGCACCAGCCTTCCTATTCATCCCATCAAGGTATTACATTATCATTTCATAGTTGGGTATATGTTATTTGTCACCTTTGTGGGGTGTCACAACAATTCTTATTTACATTAACACTTGTTATCAGCAATGTTAATCTTCTTATTTTGATGATTATGATGCCAATGTACTAATCCTATATGCTTTAGATAGTCTTATTGGCAAAAGCTATTATTTCATGTATGTTATATTAACACTAGATGGTAGTATTGCCAATGAGTTGCTTTAATATTTGCTCATGTACTTAACCCCACTAAATTGCTAGTGTGAATAAGGTTATTTCCTAACTGTTCATTAGTGGGGACCTATTCACATGTTAACCAAGGTTATAGGTGGCATTCTAGAAGCTAGTTATAAAGGGATCATGTAACCCTTATTTACTTTTAGTTATCTAGGCATTCAATATTTGCATTAGGCATTTAATGTTTTTATCAATGGTGGATTCTCATACTACATCACAGCTTGCCTATATAATCAAGGTGATTGCACATTTGTGACATATCTCATATCTTAATAGTCAAGCAAGCTTATTATCTTGCATACTCTCTTGTGAAGGGCATCTTTGTTTTTGCTAGTGATCATGAAGTTTGCAGCTTCAACATGGTATCAAAGCCATGGCCATGCAATACCCTTCTTAGTTCTGAGGGTAGAGCTATTGCCAAATGAAAGATTTTTTATTGTTGGCTATTTTTGGCACGTGTTGGAGGTGATATGAGTTCACCATTGAATCTAGGATGGTTGAGAAAGTTAAGATTGTCTTTCATTTTGTTTGAATTTGACAATTTTGCCAAAGTTATAAGTGTTTGAAGTTTGGGAAGTTGCTTAGATTCGAGAGGTAGCTGATTTTTCAGAGTAAATTGGGATGAAACATACCCTTACATTGTGTTCAGAAGGCCCAAAAACCCTAGGAATGCCTGCCAAGTCATCAAAATTTGAGATTATTTTGAAGGGCACTAGATATTTTTTGCACTGTTGGCATTTTCATACGTATCTATACATGGCTGTACTTTACGGATCATACGGTCAACATCAAGAAAAATCCCTTCCTCGTTCACTGGAATATTTTGTGCATCTCAACTTTTTTTTGTGATTTTTTTTTTGCGTAATTGGCATCAATATTGCATATGTACATGCTCAAATCATACTTCGTTAGTGACCTTTGTTTTATATGGTATGTGGTTGCAACTTTTTTTTTATAAAAAATCCAAGATTTTTTGTTTGAGGTGGCATGTAGATTTTGTGGTTTGTTTTGTTTGTGCGGCTTCTATGTAGTGCTCACCTTGATTCCATTGTGAACTGCTCGAGTTGGAGTTAGATCCTAAGCGACGCTTCTAGCCACCGGGCCATCGCCTATCGGTTGCTTTGTTGCCCTTGTGGGCAACGTTTGATTTTTTCACATAGTGCATCTACAGTCATATTGGAGATTTGTCGCTAGCCCCCAAGGGCTTAGCTATTTGGCCCTCTAGTGCCCAAATTGGGCCCATTTTCAAATGGGCATAACTTTTCGCCAAGGAGTTGTTTTTTCATAAACGAGATATTGTCGGAAAGTTGGGTCCTTCCTCTTCATAGTGGTGCAGGTCATTTTGCTAGATTTTGTTGCAAGAATTTTTTATTGTAGACTGAAGTAGACTTCCCACTTTTGGGCTCTCGAGCTCATAACTTTTAGCCACCATCTTCAATCCTCACTATTATTGCGACGTTGGAAAGGTATTGAGGAGCTCTGTTATTGTTCCCATGCACATTTTCTAGATTCAGTCCAAGTATTATTTATTTAGTTTTTTGACCGTATGGCATCGTGATTGATTACTTGGATATCCTAACACCTGTAGAGGTTATTTCTTTTTGGAAAGGCTTCATTTGCAATACTAATCATATTTGGGAGTTATATGGAGATCCTAATGCTCAACCATTCCCAGAAGATCCTGTTTCAGATTGTAATGTGCCTCTTCACTTTTCAAAAGGGATTCTCTATGATTGTTAGATTCTTTGGAGTACTTTGAAACTTTAGAAGATGAGGACAAGGTTGCTTTAGAGGTTCCCAATTCTTCTTTAGAGTCTTGTGTAGAGTCTTTGATTGAAACTTAAACCATTCCTATTCATTAGGACCATCATTGTACTTCATATTTGGAGGACACAATTGAGGGGTTAACTCTCATCTTTGATGATAGCCATTGCACTCTTGTTGTCAAACCATATTTGTCTTTGGAATTTGTTGAACATTAGTTTCTGTAGAGTTTCAGTTTGTCACTTTCTTCTTTGATTGTGCATGTACCTGGTTGGATTGTGACATCTTCATTTTTCATGGACAATGGGACACCGAAGCAATTTTTCAGAGACCCCATCATACTTCCTCATGCTTCCATCTTTCAATTTGTATCCTAAATGGGAAGATTCTTGCATTTGTACTTGGTTTTGTTTCTTCTTAAGGGGATACAAGTTGTTTGTAAGCATTGGATCATGTTTTGCCTTTAGATACCTTTTTGTAGGAGGTTATTCATTGTGTGTGGTGGGATTGGGGGGAGGCTTCCTAGTTTCTCTCTTTGCCCCTTAATGGGGGGATATCGATTGTATCTTCATGATGAATGTTGTTCTTGGTGATTGTTCTTGAATGTTACATAAGCATTGGCTAAATATTAGAAATTTTTGACGTCTTATAAATAAGACAATTTTCTGATCAGTGATGCATATCAGATTTAATTTATTTCTACTTTCTTTTAAGGATGTGTGAGAAGGTATACACATACATTCCCTTGCTGTATCATCCATGTTGCTATAGTGCTATTGATTATAAATGGTCATTCAAGGATATTATTGTAGGTTCCTTTTTTCTTTGTTTTTGGAATGCTTGTAGAAAGATAATGCTTGATTTACTTAGCTCCAAATTTTTACTAATGTTATTTTTTCAATACATTGCAGATAGTGGCTGCTATATTGGCATTTATTGCTGAGGTTAATGAGGTGATAGTTTTGACCCGTTGAGAAAAAGTTTCTTTACTGGAATCGTAGCTATAATCTGGAGGATTTGTCCATTTCTATTTGTGACCTATTATATTTGAGATATTTGAAATTTTAAAGAATAGCTCAGATATCTTGCCATTTTTGTATGTGTGCAACAGGTCAATGTTGGACTTGAAGACATTTCTAAAGAATTAAATGTCCCAATGCACACTTGCAAGCTACGATACAAAGAAATTCAGGTTGATAATTTTGCTATATGAAAAAGTTACATCAACCTTAATTTCACTTTTCTTGCACCACAAACTATTCTGTACCCGTGTAACACCTATTTCTGCAATTTTCTTTTAGTGCACTCTTTGGTTGGTACAAGTGTCACAAAATTCCATTTCACTTGGTCACTGATTGTGCCTATGCTAGTAAAAGATCTGGATATTAAGAAAGTTCGATTTTCTTGTTTAGCATATTTTTGTGGTGCTTTTTCCTAGTCAAAATTTCTGGAGGACATACACAGACCCTAATTATGCCTGTCAGCATCCAAATCTCCTTGCATTGCAGAGCATCTATTCTATAACTGCAATCTCAGAATTATTGTTGTGTTATGGAGGTATATTGCTCTTTTGATGCAAGGAAAAACAAGAATTTTGCTGAATGCATAGGATAGATACGTAACATATATGGCTTGTGTATCTGGCTTTTAGTGGTGGATAGTGTTTGGAACTAGAAGTGCACAAGATTTGAACACTAATATGAAACACTCACATCTTGACAAATATATGAACACACAGCAATCAAAAAATTATATTATATGAGGATTTTTAATACAAGGCAAGATCATGGGCTTATAAAGACATTCCTTATAACTCCAACATGTAACCTCCCAAGAACAATAACTTCCTGACTCCAACTATCCACAAACAATACAATATAAATATAATGTTTAATCATAATAAAGTAATATAAAACTAAAACAAGATATAACTTATAAGACCTATACACACACTCAAAGCACTCTTGGATCAGAAGAACCCAACAATGCCCCTTGGTTCCAAAGGGAACCAAAAGATTGTTGGTCTCATTTAGAGTAGATTCTTTGTTTCTTATAATCTATAAAATCTCTCTTGTGAAACAAAATCAGTCACTAGTGTTTTGCTCATATCTGAGGGAAAAAGATGAGCAGGTTGTTATTTTATTTTTGCAAAATGCCCCAAAAGAATTTTGTTTGTTGTTAATAATTGCATATTTTGCTTAAAGCTTAGTGTCTAGGGTTAGCTTAGATCTCAGGTAGCTTCCCTTGATAATTTGAACAGAGGTTTTATCTCACATATTATTCTGGTTTGAGTTGTCTTGAAAGATATATTAAAACAATAACACAAGGCATCTTTTTGGGAATTAGATTGTTTATTTTGCTGTGACAATGAATTTTATTTACATCTCAGCCACTACTAAGGGAATTTAGTGGCAAACCTTTTTAAATGATATTTACTTGTGTAACTCCTGTCAACTTCAAAGAATTGTTTTGGATCTACATTGAGTTCTAAAATCCTTTATTTGAAGAACTAGAGTAAGAGGATATCATATCCTATGAAAGTAACTAGAAAAATATAACAAAAGCATGAGCAAAGAAAGTAAGCATCCCAAACCAACATATAAGTAAGATGCCAGGCGAGTGAAGGATCCTCCATCGAAAGAACTACTTAATAAATTTGAAGACAAGAAGTTGTGTTGTCTATCTTGCAACTGAAACTATAGTTTAATCTTTTGTTGCATTCTAATTGTACAATATCGAACTGTTTGAAAGAGTAAATCTATAATGAAAACTACTGAATGTCCATATTGTTATAATTAGTTTTCTAGCTACTGACAATAAAATCTGATTATAGAAGGACTTTGAATGTTCTAATGTTGAATTCTGTTTAGGAGTCCTTAGTTCGAGTTGGGCAGAGCTTACCTTGGGGGAAGGATATCACAACAAAAACTGTTGTAAGGCATGCATTCTTTCTGTTGCAGGTATATTGGTCCTTCTCCTTTCCATCCCTGGGATAAAGCATTTCTTCTATATTTTTAAATTGATTTAATCATTCAAATATAAAAAAATCCATTGTTCAAGTCAGACTACTCTGGCTTGTGATCTCTTTATTTGACAGAAATGAGTGAAGGACAACTTAGGATAAATCTGTTAATTTTGTGCCCTAGATCAGTAATTTTATGTTTTTTAATTATGCCCTTGGTTTGTTAATCAGATTTGTGATATTTTGTTACACCATAATTCAGTAAACTCAGAAATGAAACAAGTAAACAAGAGACAAACGCAAATACCCTGGGAAAACCTCCAAGGAGGAAAAACCCAGCATTAAAGACCCACAGGTCAGATTATATATTCTCTCTTAATTGCACAAATACAATACTTAGCTGGACTCTTCAGATCTGATCCCTTTTATCATATCAGATTTGCCCTTCTAAATACATCAAGTCTTCATCAAGGGATACTAAATGCCTTCTATCTTCTCGAACAGGTTCGCCCAATCTTCTCCTTTATTTCACACCTTCAATTGCAGAGCTATTTCGCTGATTGCATTTATTGATATGAATTGCAAGGTGTCTTATCTTTATATGCATCTTTAACATTGTTTTATTGCAAGTCGGCCTCCTTTAATTTGGGCGCCAATATTTGTTGTAGCGTGGGGTATTTAGGATAGGGCTGGGCTTATCCTTGGGGCACGTTATCTTTTAGGATAGGACCCAGTCCTATGTGGGGGGCACGTTGCCTTATGGATAGGACCCAGTCCTATGAGGGTTCGGATGTTGCCTTAAGGCAATCCGAACCCTCTTACTTAGTTATAAACAACACTCCCTCTTAACTAGGGAAGAAGAGAATACAAAATCTGAACCTTTAGAGTTCCATCTAGCACACAAGCATAGAATGGATCTAGCACACAAGCATAGAATTACATCTTCCACCTAGCACACGAGCATAGGATGGTTCTAGCACACAAGCATAGAAAGTGTAATACACAAGTGGGTCTTTACATTATTACAATTTTCCATCTAGCATACAAGCATAGATTGGATACTTCTCATTCTTGCACACAAGCAAAGAATGATCAAAATGCTGCAGGTAGAGTCACTGAGATTGAAACTCCCTCTCAACCAGGGTTTCACTTTCCACAATACCAAGTCTGTCTCTTGAAGTATTCGAACTTCATTCTGGATAAGGGTTTGGTAAGAATATCTGCAACCTGTTCATCTGTGCTAATATAATTTAGCTAAATGGTGCCTCTTTGCACCATATCCCGAATGAAGTGATAATCTTACAACCAGGTTATAAGATTAGGGCCCAGCCCTAAGTAATACATGCAATGTTTAAGTTGTAATCCAAACTTAGCTGACAACTTCAAATACTCTTGAGAGAGTATCAGAGCAAGTATTCCATAATATCCACCTTGTACTGCCTCAATCTTCTCTCAAAGAAGAATGTAACACCATAATCTTCCATCTTGCACACAAGCAAGAAATAGAATAGACATAATCAGAATATTGTAGTCTTCCATCTTGCACACAAGCATAGAATGGAACTACATAACATAGTCTTCCAGCGCGCACACAAGTATAAACTGGATCCACTTTTCATCACTTGCAGAGGATGATACAACACAATGTATCACAGAGGTTGAGACTCTCTCTCAATCAAGGCGGTGTTCTTCATAGCTCCAAGTCTATCTCAAGCTTCAAGAGAACATCTGCAACACAGGATTGACCTGCCATAAAACACTGAATTGTTAGGTATCAATATATAACCTTGATAATAAATCAAAATAGCACAACAAGAATTTTGAGAAACCACACTGCTTCTCTTGATGCAACACTTGCAACAATGTATTTATCTACTTAATGCCACTGAAGACTGTCCCTGTAGGTCCAAGAGATCGCAGTGGGTGAATGCTTGAAGAGTTTTCCTTGCCCGTAACACTTCTTGACTAATCTAAACTTAAGCAGCTTCAGTCCATAATCAATTGTGCCTTGCAAGTATCTTGGGATGTGCTTGGCTGCAACACGATAAACATGTTTGGGCGAGCTCATAAACTGACTGAGAGCATTCACTGCAAGACATATGACTGGTTTAGTGTTAACTAGATACATCAGTGATCCAATCAATTGCCTGTACTCTGATGGATCTGCAAAATCAAAGTTAGCTGCAAAAACACTTAACTTCTTTAAATTAGATTCCATAGGAGTAGACATGGGTTTACAATCCATCATTCTAAATCTTTTCAAAATATCAATAGTATACTTTCCTTGACTTAGAAAATTTCGTTAGACCTTTGCCATACTTCTAGACCTAGAAAATAATGCATTCAACTTAAGTCCTTCATTTCAAATTCTGAAGCTAGTTCTTTCTTACATCTAATGATAAGTTCATCTTTACACATATCGAACTATAATTTGCATTTCATCATTGGATGACTTAAGGTAGAGTCAGCATCATTTTACAAAATTCTAAACTTAACAAGTATTCTTTCATACCAAGCACGAGAGTCCTGTTAGAGGCCATACATGGCCTTCTTCAATCTGCACACCTGAATCTCATAACCCCTTAAGATATACCAAAATAGCTGGAACTCCCTCTTAGCAGCAGCTGTGTCTAATCACAGCTTCCAAGGTACTTGAACTTCCTTTGAGTGTATGCTCATCCCAATAATTTCTCTTGAAGATTTAGTATGCCCTGTTTTAGAAGTATTCCAAGCCACTGAAAGATCCAATTAATTTCCTGTACTCCCGGATAGGAAATCATACTCTATGATGAAATTGAAAATGCTTGATTCAAGAACAAAATTACATGCTCAAACTCATAATAAAAGGTAATCAATCAACATGGGTTAGAGTATACCATCTCAGAAGGAGGTGCTCCTCCTGCACAATCAATCTTTCATATTAATCTCAAGGATCCTGTCCATCTATCTTTCAATAAGGTGGACCCATAGCACAATTGTTGAGATAAGATGGGTATAAATTCCATCAACAAGATTGCCAATAAATGTTATCGAAAATCCTAGGAAATCAACAATACATTCTAACTTTTACTATGTAGGAAAGAGCATCATCATAACCATTTAACTGAAAGAAACTTGTCATGCAGTTATTTTAACAGATAACTGACACTGCATTTGTCACAACATTTAATGAGCTTAAATGCGACAGGGATGATATAAGGATGCTAACTCGGGATAACACAGGTAAAAACTTGCTTGCAGACCTACAAGGATAAACACCTGTCACAGGGAACCTCAAGACATGATTGGCCCAACGCGGGTTAATTTAAAGAGAATATTTTTTTCCTTTCACACAAACCAACACGGTTTTACAAAACTAAGTAAACACAAACCCAAATGAAACCCTTATTATTACTGTTAAATTTATGGATCAGAATTAACATCTATCTTGTTTTATGTATTACTGATATAAATTTGACTATCTTCTTTTGTATGGCAGGTGAGAGGGGCATTTATTATATTTCTATATGGGAACATTTGTTCATAGCATATATTGTCTGTCATAGACCTCCTTCAAATGTTCTTGTTGTCTTTTTCCTCTCATGCTCATGGTCAAAGACAACAACCTCATCAACTTGCTGTTGATTTTGTGATCAGACGGAGGAATATAGTTTTCTTTAATTTTATCAGTGGAGTATACAGTTTATGCTGTTTTACTATTCCAACGTTCCCACGAAAAGTGACTAGACAGCAAGCAGAGAATAGTCAATGTTCACTTTCCCTTGAATGTATACCACCGATGATGAATGTGGTTCAATCTATCATGGATGTATGCACAGATAATTATTTGATTTATTGATCCTTCCGTGTGTTACAGACTGTCTCTTAATCCTAGACGTATTCTGATTGAACTGCAGATTTGGTTGAACCACGACTCTATCTTTATTGCTGTAGGAACTTGATTGAACTCCTGTTACATTCGCTGCATCTATTAATTAATGATCAATCTTTGTTCAAATGACATCGTATCATATTGATATATAATACTAAACGACTTCCTGAGAAGTTGTGACTCTTTACTCTCAAGAGTCCTGATGGTTTCTAATAAACCGATTCACTTATAATTGGTTTATGACTTAACTAATATATAATTAAATGTTGAAGGCCTTAAGGCCAATTTAACATTTAATTTTATCAACAATTACAACTTGACAAAGAAACCCTATGCAAACAAATTGACAAAGTTATAAAGTCTCTCATCACAAAGTTAATAAAGAATTAAGGAAAATGCACCTGTTGGCGTTTAGATAACTTTGACACTAAAACCGAAGGCTTCCCAAAAGAAACTATCTTTGCAGTCTATCTTCAAGAGCCATAATTCGCAATCTCCTCTTGATGTGCCTTAGCACAGTTAGCAATCTAGGGTTTAGACCAATTCTGAAAATCAACAACTCTGAAGGTTTGAATAAGGTAATAACTCCACAGTATGCACTTTGTATTCCAGAGATCTGAAAATCTGAAAGGAGGTTCTTCACTCGAATCTCCACAATGAATTAAAGAATGACTCCTTGATGAGGACCCGATGATGTCCTCTAACTTCTCCCCTGTCATTTAATAAAGGATGAACAGAAACCTGAAGGTAAGAGCTTACTGAAATTTGAGGGTTAGTATAACCTAGCTCTGATACCATGTTAATTTTGTGCCCTAGATCAGTAATTTTGTCTTTTCATTATGCCCTTGGTTTGTTAATCAGATTTGTGATATTTTGTTACACCATAATTCAGTAAACTCAGAAATGAAACAAATAAACAAGAGACAAACGCAAATACCCTGGGAAAACCTCCAAGGAGGAAAAACCCAGCATTAAAGACCCACAGGTCAGATTATATATTCTCTCTTAATTGCACAAATACAATACTTAGCTGGACTCTGCAGATCTGATCCCTTTTATCATATCAGATTTGCCCTTCTAAATACATCAAGTCTTCATCAAGGGATACTAAATGCCTTCTATCTTCTCGAACAGGTTCGCCCAATCTTCTCCTTTATTTCACACCTTCAATTGCAGAGCTATTTCACTGATTACATTTATTGATATGAATTGCAAGGTGTCTTATCTTTATATGCATCTTTAACATTGTTTTATTGCAAGTCGGCCTCCTTTAATTTGGGCGCCAATATTTGTTGTAGCGTGGGGTATTTAGGATAGGGCTGGGCTTATCCTTGGGGCACGTTATCTTTTAGGATAGGACCCAGTCCTATGTGGGGGGCACGTTGCCTTATGAATAGGACCCATTCCTATGTGGGGGGCTCGTTGCCTTATGGATAGGACCCAGTCCTATGAGGGTTCGGATGTTGCCTTAAGGCAATCCGAACCCTCTTACCTAGTTATAAACAACAAAATCGGGAAGATAATGTAGTTTTCTTGGAGAGCTCTTACAGAAATATGTAAAAACATTTTGTCTTCTTCACATGCAATTAGGTTATTCTTTGTACATCCCAGATTCCATGACAACATAGTATAATATTTGTAGGAATGCATATGTTTTTCTCGCCTCTGACCAATGCTGCTTTAACTATGTTGTGGGGTGTTGATTAAAATTGATATCAGGGTACATTCATCACAACTTGTAATAGATCACTGAACAATGTTACTTTTAGTACAGTTTATATATGCTATTCGTGGAGGACCAAGTACTTATTTGATAAGAGGAAAAAGGTATTTAGGATACGTTTGGAAGTTACTGTGGTTTTCTTGTCAAGCTATTATAAACATTTCCTTTGTCTTGTTCATATGTAATTAGATTCCCTGACAGTATATGATAGTATTTGTAGGAGTGCAGATTTTTTCATGTCTTTGATATATGCTCCCTTAATTATGTTGTGTTCCCTATTCACAAGGCTTTCAAACCTAATTATACCAAGTGTCTTCCTAATTGAAGATAACTACGTTCATTTTTGAAATAACAGCAGCAATAATTATTGGTGCCCCTTGGCAACAGACCTAACAGCTCTTCCATAATGGCTGTTGGAACTTAACTGCTAGCTTCACTGCTCAAGGTGTATGGTCCATTTATAAAAGTTCCAAAGACGGAGAAATAAACCATGAGTTTGATGCGTACATAGACAGAAAAACTAATTTATTGTATATTAGCAGTGATGTCATGATATATGGGTTAAGATTTTGAAAACTTGTGATAATTTCAAGGAAATGTTAGGATCCCTGCTGAAAAAGATTTATTGGAATACATCATCATAAATTATAGATGTCTGCTTATATGATCACAAGCATTATCACTAAATCTACTTTATTTTAATCTTGCCATGAATACAAAGGTCAGGTGCAGAACTAACCTATTGTAAGTGTTTTGACATATTTTATCTCCAATTCTTGGGAAACATGATTCCTGGGGTTCTTGGAATCTCACATATTATTTTTTTTAGTCTAGTAAAGAAGGTGGCTTCTCATTTTTCCATCATGAAACCTTCCAAACAGACTCCAAGAAGGAGCCATATTCTAGAAATCCTCTCAAGGAATAACCTTGCAGATGGGTTTATTGGCGTTAGTGAGCTATTTGTGGTTAAAAGTCTTTCCATCTGTGCTAGTGTTCTCTGTTCCCATGGGCCTTCCATCGGAAAATCTCCTTAGTTTTCAACTTCCCTACTAAGTTAGTGATGAATAGATCTCACAATTTATTTGCAAGAATATGCTTCACGTATACCAATTTTTAGTCATTTTCATCAATTTTTACAATTGGTGTGATGTTTAGAAATGTTGCCAAAAGTGTTTCTAATAGTTTTAGGGTGTGGTCAAAACCATTCTAGTCCAGATTTGTAGGAAAACAGTAAATATCAATCTTTGTTTCATAAGTAATTTGTTCAGAAAACAGTAAATATAAGATTATCAGATTATCACACTCAGTTTGCATAGTTGAAAATATTTTTTGAATTTTATGCTATTTGTTTTCCAAGAGTTGTTTTCACAATTCAATTATATATATTTTTTCTTCAGGCAAGCCAAATTTGATCATTTTCTAAATTGCGACATCAATTTCTTACTACAATCACTAATTAAATCTTAGACATGGCCTACTTAGATATTTTTCAACTAGACATAATGAAATAGAATTCTTGTCATTTTCTAATTTATTTCTTTTGCAGTATATGGAGATAAAGGCGAATGCAAAATCCAGGGGGAAGGAAAGCATTTCTAAGGATAAAGAATGCCCAAAGAGGGCAAGAATTGGGACTGACAAAACTGTATCACTTTCTTTTGAAGTCAAATTGTCACCAATTCGGCCTTGTACAACATCCAAGGATTTAGCTATAGAAAAACATTCAATGTTGAGCTTGGAAAAGGCACAATATGGAATGCATGTAGACATGACTGGCAATCCTCAAATGGATGAGCAACACTCACGGCCATGCTTACGTACTGGTGATACAAATGACACTAGTATGTTCAAAGATACATTTGAATCTAAATTGTCAGCAAAGTCCTTAGCTAGTATTTATGGTCAGTTTCTACAAGAACTTCCTTTGACACGAGAAAAAGTGCTTACCAATGAAGATAATATCAAGAGGAGGCAGCAAAATATTATGGTACAGAGTCAAGGATGTGAGCATAATACCCTAGTCAAATATCCTGGTAGATCTACTCTTCCACAGGAAAAGATTTCAATGCAGCAGCTTTTGAATACACAAGAAGATTCGGATGCCCTGCCACCATCTTTTGTGGCGAGTGTAGAGGCCCGTGCAAGGTCAGTGCAATAATACTTTAAACAGGTCTCCTGGATCTTCATTGGATATCTATTCCCTTTTATTTGTAACTTGTAAGAAATAAGGACTTGTTGAATACAACACAACTAAGCTAAGACAAGAAAGTAGGGGTGGTCTAATGGTTAGTGTGGCATTTAGCAAAAAATTGAAAATACTTCAGGTGTATAAAGCCTTTGGAGTCAACATGTTAACAATAAATCATAAATGTTAGTACAAATAGCAGGGTTTATCAATTTCATCAAATGCTTATCACGAGAACCTAACAAATATGACTTTTTGTTGTTCCTTGTTTGAATTACATTTAGGAAAGTCCTTTCTATGATCAAGGCTGGATTCAAGATTTCCCTATAGAAAACTGTTGGGAATGTTAAGAAACTCTCAGATTTTCTGAAATATGTTTCACATGCAAAAAGGTGTAGAGAACTGGGAAATTTACTCAATATAGAATATAACAATTCTGTAAAAAACAATGTTCTTGATTCAGAGATAAAAAAGATTGTCAAGACTCAAGAGTCCAAACCTTAAAATGATTGTAAAAAGACTGCACTCAATTATTGGTTTCTGTTACTGCCCATCCTAACCATGTATGGCAGTTTACATTCTATTGAATTCAATTCATACTTTATCCATATTCTTTGCAGTACATTATGTTGATATCTTG
This sequence comes from Cryptomeria japonica, assembly GCF_030272615.1. Taxonomy (NCBI): domain Eukaryota; kingdom Viridiplantae; phylum Streptophyta; class Pinopsida; order Cupressales; family Cupressaceae; genus Cryptomeria; species Cryptomeria japonica. The sequence goes on along the minus strand of NC_081415.1, from coordinate 509,405,657 downwards.
TTTGTATGCAAGATTGTTTTTGCCATTCCCCATCATAATGTTTGAACTTGCAATAACAAACTATGCTTCCACCCAATGCAGGCATATTAATCTAATCTCTTGATTCCTCATCAGTTTTCAAAATTAATACTTATTTTGAACAATTCTTAACATGCAGGAGATGTGATAAAATAAATGCTGCCAAGTTACGCATAAATGAAGTGAAGAAGTCAATTAGCAAATATTTGTGTTGGAAGGATAATGCTGGACAAAGTTATGAAGAACAAATAAAAGATAAATTGAGACAAACAAGTGCTTTGTCATTATTATCAAAGAAAAGAAAAAGGAAGAATGAGAAAAGTGGGATTGATTGGGAAGACTACATAATAGAGTGTCTTCTCCTCCATGAGGTATGTATTATTAAATTTTGTGATGTTGTATAAAGAAGAATGTGTATGCCTTGTTAATTTTTTGCTTTTTGATGATTTCTTGTTATTGCTCTACTCATGGCATGCCCTGATGTTCTTGTGCTTTTTGACAATTTCTTGTTTCTGTTTCACCCAGGACTGGCAAGAAAATTGCAAATTTTTTGTAATGGTGTAGTTAGTTAATTTAATTTTTTAGATAAATGAGAGTGCTCCCCAGTTTGTAGCTAATATTAGGATATATTCAAGTGGTAGCATTCCAACAGGGTAAATGATAATGATATGAAAGAGTGCGAAATGTGTATGAGACAATCTAAGATACAATAAACGAGTGATTACTAAAACAAAATGGTATTTACAATGGAAGGAGATAGAACAGAAGGAATTTTAGAATTGTGTTCTAGTTAATTACAGAAAATTTAAAATCTATGCAAAGAGATGTAAAAGGAGTTTCAGTTTTTCAGTATTATCAAGAGAAATCGATTAATACTTAACATGCTTCAACATGGTCATTTTCCATCTGTACTGCTTTTGATCTCTTCCATCATTTTCATGGCCTTCTCTACCTCTCTTCAGCTGTAATGTCTCCATTTTGGGGATATTCTTTAAAATAATAGAATTCACTCAAGATATAATAGTTTTATAAAAAAATTGCAATCTATATAAATATACTCAAGTCAAAAAATCCCTGTACAATACCCAAGTTGATCAAATCATGAACCTGTAAATACCTTGCAAATCTGCTGAGCTAAAATACCCTGTCCCCAACTCAACAGTGACAAAACCAAGGACCTCATCCCTAGTTTGTCAGTGGTAGGAAAAAGACCTCGTCCCTCCAAACCCTAGCTCATCCCGTGAGCCCAGACCCCATCTGGTGACAATACCAAGGACCCCATCCGGTTCACAAGTACTAACTAGAAATCAAAATCGACAACTTGGTGTATTTGCCTATTGCTAAATAATATTTACTAATGGAATTACCAATCAATTCCTTGAGAAATATTTGAGTGTTCTTAGGAATAATTCTTGAATGGATTTCTGAAATAATATGTATTACTGAGTGCATTTATGGAATTCTGCCTTGAATTGATGAATTGAATTATTTTATTGATTGTAGATGATTGTAATTTGATATTCTAAAATGATTGTGATTGATTTCTGAATTTGTATATATAGTTGAATGAATTGATATTTGATGATGAATTTCTGATTTGATGAATCTCCATTGATGATTTTTGGATGATTGAATGATTTCTTTTGATGAATTCATGAGATTATTAGTAATTGCTGATTTGATGTGAGTGATGATAGAATGATTGCTGAATTGGTAGAGAGATGATTGAATCCTTGGAATGATCTCTCCTTAATATTTTATTGGTGAAGGAGTCACCACCCTTCACTGCTGCCTTTTGAGAATAATAAATTATTTTCCAAATCTCTTGGATTCCTTTATTGCTGAGTGTCATTCTGAATTTCTGCTTTGAATTTTGTGATCTGAACTGATGCCCCTCCAAATGATTTGATCTCCTTTTTATATCTTAAAATTGGAAGGGAGTCACACCTTTTCACTATTTCTACCCTTTGAAAGAGTCACAAATACTCATCCTTAATAGCTGTCTTTTGAAAATAATTATTTATTTTATATTTCATAAAGTCACTTATATTTTTTTCCATTCCTTTCCAAGTTGGCGATTGATTCACTCCTTTTATACCTTTAATCCTCCAATAGCCATAACTCTTTATTTCATGCCCTTTGACCATTCATTAAACTTAATTAAATTTATATTTTATTTTATTTTTATTTTTTTATATTTTATTTTATTATTGAATCCTATTTCAAAAAGGGGACATAATAGTCCGCCCTGCCTAAGATTGCTTCTCGTCAAGCCATCCCAAACTAGGATGTTTTCTTAGAGATACTAGGATCCCTATATATGTATTTGTACACATGCAGATGAAATGAATGATTCTATTCTACATAAAGTGTATGAATGAAAGTGCAATGACTAATTTTGAGTTGGAAGAACTTGTTCTTGATGATTGTGAAATGGTGATCATGAGAGCCGATTTCTTTGGTACAAGACATGCAATCACTCTCATGCTGATTGTAAAACAAAGAGGATGCATATAAAGATTGTTCAAGTGAATTAGGAAGAAGAGGTAAAGTGTTACCAGTCTGATTTCAGCAATGGATATAGCGCAACAAGTTGCCAAAATAAGCTTGAAACAGAGGGACAATTTGAAGAGCTTGGTTCTTCACTTGAAGTGCCTTGTAGTGTTCGCTTTTGCATTGATGGTTTGAGTTGTGGTTTAAATCATGCTTAGATTTAGATGTTAAAAAGTATATCCACACATCTAATAATGATGTATGCTGGCTGCTTATTGTCTTGATGTGAGCACTTGTGATTATGAAGCTCTTCTTTTTGCTGAAGGTCTAGCTTCTAAGGCCATGGGATGGTGGTGACGTGACTTTACTAGAATCCTTTATGTGGCTCTAGCGTATAGGTGAAAATGATGTTGAGCTGCAATACCCATGACTCATGAGAACCAACATGTTGCAGCCATAGGTGATGAAGGTTTGTAGTCATCCATGTATTCCAATTTTGATGTTGAGAGTAGAGTGCATCCATTGTTTTATCATTACCCTGCAGGCTGGTAGGATCAAAGCTCCGATACCAATTGTAATGCCCCTCTTTTGGGATATTCTTTAAAATAATAGAATTCACTCAAGATATAATATTTTTATCAAGGACTACAATATATATATAAATATATTCAAGTTAATACATCATTGCACAATACTGTTGACGTGTCTGAAATCGCATTGCTGCAAACTCCATACGGCCAACGCAGAGTAGAATAGCCGACTGATTATCCTACTCTCTCTTGAGATAAGGAAGTCTCTAATGCTGTTTTCTAAGTTTGATCAAAGGAGACTACCTCAAGGTTTCTTTTGTCAGGTCTTGACTGCGGGATCTCTCAGTGGCTTGATGTGTTTATGCTGGAAACACAAGGGGACTTACGATTTGCAACAAGCTAGTCTGCTATGATTCTTGAATTATGCAATAAAGAGCAAAAGGAAAGGTTTAGGAGATCTAAAACTAACAACACGGGTATGCGGGTAGACAGATTCAACATAACCAATTCCTGCTTGGCCAGAATGGCTCACAACCTTGCAGGAACGGTGCAATCTTCAAAGGAACTTGGAAAATTTTCAGATTGGAGACGCACGGCTAAGCACCCAATTCTGGCACAGCTCAGACGGACACCTGCAATTGAACTAAGCACAATCGAAGGCTCAGGTTAACCACACAAAAGGATACACAATCAGCCTATCCTCAGTGGTATGAGCCTGAATCTATCAAACCCCTGCACACCCAAAATAGAAAGATCTATCTAGAATGCTGAAAGAAACCATGCAAACAGGATGAAAACAAGACAATAAACACCAAATCAATGCTTATATATTGATCTCAACTGCCTATTACAACAATTTCTGCAGCATCTCTATGCTATTGGTAAGATCTAACCTATTCTAACTCTAAAATCTAACTATCTAACCATCTCACTATCTAACAATCTAACAATCTCTAACAATCTCTAACCATCTCTAACCCTTTACAAAAGAAAGGCCTCTGCCTTTTATAGATATTACAATTTTGAATCAGAGGCCAGGATGGACTGCATCCAAGGGCCCTGATCTGTCTTCCAGAAGCTGACAGCTTTGACCCATGCCGAATTAATTCTCAGTTATCCAACCAGCAACTATCTCAACTACTTGCCACTATTTGGCTTTAATTCAGGTCTATCCAATCTTCTTGGTGGTTGGGAATAGTTATCCACAAAAATATCCTGCACGGGAGCCATAGGCAGTTTACAATAAAGCAATTTCAGCTTTTTAGGAATTGAATTCCTTGAATTAAATCCATCTGTGTCTCCTTTTCTTGAGAATGCGTAGACTGAGTGTTCTTTGCCTTTTGCCTTCAATTTCGCCAGTGGGCTTCATCTATGTTCAACGGCACGGTTCCCAATGCTCGGTTGCTCTTGCGCTCCTGCATCTTTTCTTTTCCAATCTTCAGCGCCTGGCCTTGAATTGCAATCCTTCCTCGATTTGCGTTTCAGGTCTTTCTCCTGGTTCTTCGATGACGTCCTGCGATCAACCAATTGCACTTAATTAAATTAATTTGAAAAGTTAAATAATTTAATTTAACAAACATTACATTTAATTACGACGTCTGACTTGAGAAGCTCTTTGTGAGATGTATCTTGAAAATGCTTATCCTTCTCTTCGATTGTGAAATCTGATCCTTGGTCTTTTACTTCTGCGTGATTTTACCTTTGGAGTCTTGGACGTTTTAAATGGGTTTATGGCGCGATTCTGGAGGTTTGGAGAACTTCTGCAGATTTTAAAATTCTAACTCTCATGCTTTTCTGGTAAATTTCGGAGAACGGAGGGCACCTTTGAAATTTGCAAAAACTTCGGACCCTTTTGGACGTTTTTGCAAATTCGGAGTATTTAAACTTTTTGTGAATTTTCAAAACCTTTCACTTTTGGCTCATGGGTTCGATTTTGAGGACTCAAGGCGAATTTCGGACCTTTGCCATCCTTTTGCAAATTTCAGAGCTTGCATATATTTCGCAAATTTTAAAGGCAAATTCGGACCTAAGGGCCACTTTGCAACTCTTCACGTTTTAGTTTTCTCCCCAAGGTCCGAAAATGAGCATCTAAAGTGTTTTCGGAGCTTTTCACGTTTTTGGCGAACTCTCATTTTCGGAGCTAAACCACCTTTTGCAATATAAGTGAACTTCGGACTTAAACATGTTTACAAAATCGGAGTTTGAAGGCGTTTTTACAAATTTCTGAGTTTTCGAGATTTTAAAATGAACTTCGGAGTTTTGGACGCTAAACGTCTTTTGGCGAATTTACCCAGATTTCGGACCTAAAAGCGCGTTTGGAAATTTCGCGATTTTAATGTGAACTTCGGAGGTAGGGTCCGAAATTGGGCGTTTAAGTGTTTTTCGGGGCTTGAAGCGCTTTTGGCGAATTTCGGATCTGAAACGTGTTTTTTAAATTTAGAAGAAACTTCGAATTTCGGCCCTAGGGTCCGAAATTGGTGCTTTAAGTGAAATTCGGACCTGAAGGCACTTTCGCCAGTTTTCGGACCTAGTGCATCCTTTTTAAAACTTCGCGCTTTTAAACCCAGGGGTCTGAAAAGAAGGACTTAAGTGATTTCGGAGCTGGAGGCGTTTTTGCAAAATCGCGTTTTTAAAACATTTCGCCCCAGGGTCCGAAAATGGACACTGAAAGTGTTTTTCGGACCTTGAAACACTTTTTGCGATTTTGTCATATCTAGAAATTTCGGCCCTAGGGTCCAAAAATGATGTTTAAAGTGAATCTCGGACCTTGAAGGTCGTTTGGCAACTTTTAACTTTTCAACTTTTGGCTGCTGGGTCCGGAATTGAGCATATGGAATATAACATTTAAGTATAAGAAAGAAGTTATATTCCATATATACTTTTAGGATGTTTGAGAGTGGTTTCAGACCTCCAGGAGTTACATTGCAAATTCTAGTTTTTGGAGGTTTCCTCAGTTTTCAGAGTTAGCCAAATTTCAAGATCAGGATATTCCAGACTTAGCCAAATTTTAGGGTAGGACAGAAAGGCACAAACTGGGGGGTCCCTGTCCAAGACGGGGATAGGTGTGCGATTCGCACAACAAATACCCAAGTTGATCACGTTGTGAATTCCCCATAAATACTTTGCAAATCTAGTCAGCTAAAAGACCCCATCCCTATCTCAACAGTGACAAAATCAAGCACCCTATCCCTAGTTTGTCAAAGGTAGGACAAAAGACCTCATCCCTCTAAATGCTAGCTCACCCCGTGAGCCTAGACCTTGTCCGGTGACAATACCAAGGATCCCGTCCCTAGCTCGCCAAAGGGTAGGAAAAGACCCTTTCCTTCCAAACCTTAGCTCACTCCATTGGCTCGGACCCTGTCCGATTCGCAAGTACTAACTAGAATTCAAAATTGATAACTTGGTATGTTTGCTAGACTATTGCTAAATAACATGTCTTGATGGATTTAAAATCAATCCCTTGAATAATATTTGAATTATATGTACTGCTGAGTGAATTTCTGGAATTCTGCCTTGAATTGATCAATTGAGTTATTTTATTGACTGTAGATGATTGCAATTCGATATTCTAAAATGATTGTTGATTGATTTCTGAATTGTATATTTAGTTGAATGTATTGATATTTGATGATGATTTTCTTAATTGGTGAATCTCCATTGATGATTGTTGGATGATTGAATGATTTCCGTTGATGGATTCATGAGTGATTATTTAGTAATCACTGATTTGATGTATTGGTGAGTGATGATTGAATGATTGCTGAATTGATAGAAAGATGATTGAATCCTTGTAATGATCTCTCCTTAATATTTTATTGGTGAAAGAGTCACCACCCTTCATTGCTGCCTTTTGAGAATAAAATATTATTTTCGAAATCTCTTGGATTCCTATTGCTGAGTGTCATTCTGAATTTCTGCTTTGAACTGTTGTGATCTGAATTGATACCCCTCCAAATGATTTGATCTCCCTTTTATATCTTAAAATTGGGAGGGAGACCCACCTTTTCACTATTTCTACCTTTTGAAATAGTCACAACTATTCATCCTTAATTGCTGTATTTTGAAAATAATTATTTATTTTATACTTCCTAAAGTCACTTGTATTTTCCTCCATTTCTTTCCAAGTTGATGATTGATTCACTCCTTTTATACCTTGAATCCTCCAATAGTCACAACTCTTTATTTCATGCCCTTTGACCTTTCATTAAACTTAATTAAATTTATATTTTATAATTATATTATATTTATTTTTTATTTTTTATTTTTTTGATATTTTAATTTATTATTAAATCCTATTTCAAGAAGGGGACATTACATCAGCTTTTTACTAGCAATATTGCAAAAATTGTCACATTCAGCCATGAAGATGCAGAAGCTTGTTTTCTTGCTTATACTTGGTTTTGAAGCCAACAATCAGTTCTCCATGCTGAAGATGAGCTTAGGGTGGTCGAAAGTATCATTGAGAAGTTTGAAAATAGAGGAGCAGATGATAAAATGAAGTATTTTGGAGTTGGCAACAGAACTTCAGGTTCATACAATAGGAAGTAATATCATTTTTGCTTTGATGATTTGCTTTGCCTTGGTAAAATGAACAATCAATTAATAGATGTGTAGGCTAGACAATGGAAAAATTACATGAGATTTCAAAGAATTATCACCATTTTGATCAAAAAATATCATTACAAAATGATGCTATTCATTTGTTGCACATGACAATATGGATGTTCAAAGAATTCTCGGGACATTAATCAAAAAGAATGACGACCATCAACTTCAACCCATTGTCTCTAAACGTCAATCCCTCACGCTGATCTATGCATGAACTACTTTCCTGCAACATATTTTGTTGAAGCCAAACTCCAATACTATACCGTCCAAATATCCAATGCCAACCCTTTGTCGTCTAATTTGAGGTGTATATATACACTCTAGCAAAACACTACCCCAGCACTTGATATGGTTTGCAAGATGAAAATTGTTATCATGCTCAAGGTGGCTCATCTTCCTAGGTAACTGCTGTAACGTTCAATGTGCTTTTAATCTAACCAATCATTAACTAGTAACATCATGATATGTTTCAACGGTAGCAACTTACAGCATTTTCAACGTGACCAGAAATATGCACTAAACCATTGATTTTGGCCAAAAGAAATGCAAATGTGATGGAGAAAACTGAATTTGGCGGATATCATACCACAATGATGAACTTTTTAACTTAATGCGTTGGGCCAATTTCACACTAGAATTCTCTATAGACCAACAAACACATGCTTGCAAAAAACATACACACAAAACATAACAATAAAAACAAAGAAATGCATGCATAGACCTTACATGCCAAACATATTTTTAGGTGTTGCAAGATTACTCGACCCTCAAGATTCTCCTAATTAGGAATCCTAGGTAACAAAAATTTTAATACATAGGTTAAATCTAAGAGTACATTAAAAATTGGATAGGCCACCCAAGTCAGCTTACTTTAACTTCCGAAGTCCATGAGTCTCCTTTTCTTTCCTTACCCTTGCAACAAATGAGATATTCTTTGTACTTGTTCTATTGGGTATTCGTTGTAATGTGCATATCCAAAATCTATGCAATTTTTTATCGCTACTCTTTTTGGAATGTCAATCACCCAATCCACCTCTCCATGCTCTTGCATGCTTTATTTTGAAATTTATGTGTGATAGGAATAAATACCAATTTTTTTTAATATTGATGAGATAGCCGTACCTTTTTGCAACCTGATTTCACACATTTTCTTGAAAACTTGAACAAAATAATACAAGGACCAATCTTATTTGGATTCAATTTATTATATGTTCCTTGCAAGTTCCTTTCTTTATTAGATGTGCCATGAGTAGTTCACCCTCTATATAAGTCTTCTCTCTTGAATGTATTAGAGTAATTAATTGCTATTTAATGGTCATTAGTTAATAGTTAGTTTAGTTAGATGGCTTCTATTCTAGGTTTTTGTTATCGATTGTTTCCTTTAGAAACATCATAAATTTATTGCCCATATGTAATTCATTTCTCTTCATTAATATTATGCATTTACCATTTCATGGTATCAAAGCCAAATAGTTTTTGGCGAATTTTTTTCAGTCATAAAAATTCGTGGAAAATCCAAAAAAAAAATTCTTCCTTTTTTTTGTCTACAAATTCGTTTTTCAGGCAAATCAAAACTTCAATCAAGGTTTTTCACTTTTGATTGTGAGGGCTTGTTGGAGCATCACACAGGGTTTCGTAAAATAAAAATAAAAAAATGCACCTTTTATTTTTTTCTTTTGAGGGTTTCTAGTAGTGAAAAATCGTGTTTTTTTTTCTTCAAGATCACATGTTTCATTCGCCTAACTTTTCCGTGTTTTTCTTTTGAAATTTGTGTTTTCTTGGACATGGGGTTTCTGATCTTTTTTCTGTTCGATTTTTCTACAAAATGCAAGTCCGTGGATGCACAAATTGCAGCATTGTGTTTGGTTTGTATCGCGATTGGAAGTATTTCGCAATTTTTGGCCTATGTTGCTCATGATTTTTTTTTTTTTGTTTTTTTGGTTACCTGCAAATGAGATGTTTTTTTTTCTGCACGATTGACAAGGGTTTTCTTTTGAGCAACTAACGAGGGTTTTTTTATTTTTTGCGACCCTAGGTTTTTGGGTCTCTATAACTGTGACCAAGGGTTTGCCGATTTTTGCAAAAGGATTTTTAATTTTCCAAGATTTTTTCATTGATTTTTTATATAAAAGTCAGGGTTTTTTTTCTGACAAGTGCCTCAAGATCTGTGCCTTGGGATCTATGCCTCAAAGTTTGTGCAAAGTTTTTGACTATTTTGTGTGATAAAATTAGGATTTTTTTGCCTCAAAATTTGTGAAGGCATGTTGCTGCAATTAGTTACCTCAAATGTTGTGCATCAGAAAGCATGCGGGATGGCATCATTGACCAACATCGTGTTGAAAATAATTAGTGCTTCAACGGCAAAAATTACATACGTGGAAACAGTGAATGCTCACAATCTTTAAATACTGGTGTTTAGACTAGATTGTTTTGGGTAAGGCTGCTCGTCCCTCGACAATAGGAAAAGACGAGGTCAAGTTTGATAAGCACAACCGAAAGTGGTAATGCTTATCAAGTTGTTAGTCACCGGCGATATGCTTCCACAAGTGTCGTCTGACATGTCAGCTTCAAAGATATGGCCACATCTAAAGGATCTCCATGAGACTTCAGACAAGATCCAAGCGTTCTTTCTGAAGAAGTTGTTGTTTTCAATAATGATGGATGATAAAATGTCTTTGTAGGAGTATCTTATGAAGATCAAGGATGTATGCGATCGACTGTAAGCTATTGGTCGCAAGATGGGAGGAAGAAGATATGTTGTTAATCACTATCAAGAGTTTACCATGCTCATGTGAATATTTTATTGAGATGCTCAACATTACATTCACAAATGTTGACCTCAAGTTTTCTGAATTGTGCCACAAACTTTTGCAACAAGAAAGGTGGAAACAATAGTTCAAGATCATTAGTGAATCATGAACTGCAGAACAAGCCTTCACTTCCAAAGCCAAGGAAAAAGGAAAAGGCAAAGGCAAGTCCTTTCAACCAAAAGGAGAGAAAACCTGAGAGTAGCTCCAAGAAGGTTGTCACATGTCACTATTGTGGTAAGCTTGGCCACATGAAGCGGTGCCGCAAATGGTTGGCTGATGAGCAATCCAACCAAAGAGGGTCTCAGCAGAAGGCCCATGTTGCAGAGCTCACTAAGTAGAAGGAGTTTGCTTTTCACTCTTTTATGGGCAAAAGACCAACAGATTAAGTTAAATCCTTTGCTTGGTACATTGATTTTGGAGCTTCTTGACATTTCACGCAAAGAAGAGATCGATTCATGAAGTACACGGCTTGCTTTGATTCAGTGATTTTTGGAGGAGGTGAAGAGTATACAATTGTCAGCAAGAGAAATGTTTAAATAAAATCTGGTTGGAGGAATCTCATATTCCTCAACGTATACTATGTTTTGGGCATGGAGCTTAATCTGTTGTCTATTAGTTAGATGATGTGACATTGCCCAAAGTTGGATGTCATCTTCAATGCACACAAGTGCCACACTACTAATAAGGAGTCCAAAAAGACAATTGTTGTTGGCCTTGAAGATCATGGATTGTACTAGCTGATTGATACTGGCTAGTCTCAAGAGGTTACTGGTTGTGAAGAGTTCTTTCATAAGTACTCTTTGGCATCAAAGGTAGGGAACCTCAACATATCATATCTCTCATAATTGGCTCAAGAGAATCTGGTAGAAGGCTTACCTAAGATTCAACAATAGACACATGGTGTGTGCGGAGTTTGCCAAGCAAGGAAGCAACATCAAACTCCATTCTTTGATGGACACGCTTGGAGAGCATCCAAGGTATTACAGCTGGTTCATGTAGATGATTGTGGACCGTGAATATGGCATTGGCCATTGGTGCTAGGTATTTTCTTTTGTTCGTAGATGATTTCTGTAGAAAAATGTGGGTGTTTTTTCTAAAAGCAAAATCAGATGTCTTTAATGAATTTCAAAATTTTAAGGCATTGGCTGAAAAAGAGTCAGGTCATCAAATTGTAACTCTTAGGTTAGATAACGGGGGTGAATTCTATTCCACTTAATTCACGAACTTTTGTGCTAAACATGATACCAAGCGTCAATCTACCACACCCTATATTCCTCAGAAAAATGGTGTTGTTGAGTGGAGGAACCAAACTATAAACAAAGATGGATTGGTGTATGATTGAAAACAAGAATGTGCCTAAGAAATTTTGGGCTGAAGAAGTCTACACTGCAGTATACCTTCTAAATTGGTCTCCCACATAGGCCATTAAGAAGATGATTTCTGAAGAAGTTTGGTTTGGGAGGAAACCAAAAATCAGCCACCTTAGGGTTTTTGGTTCGATTGCATGTACTTTGATTCTTGATGCAAAGTGAACACAAATGGATTCCAAGAGTCAGAAGTTTATTCTTATAGGTTACATTGATAATCATAAGGCCTATTGGCTGATTGATGTGGACATTGACCATCTCACATTCAGTAGAGATGTGGTTTTCGATGAAGGTAGTGGGCCCTTTCAACTCACTTCTCCCGTCTAGTGACCTGAAGATCAACCTCTACAAAAAACAGATATAGGTGTTAGGCTTCCATTAGCTTCACCTGAAGGGATGGATTTTGATGATTTTGAACTTGAAGTTGCAGAATCATCAAGGCATGATATTGTACCACTAGAGTTTTGTCGGGATAACTTGGATCAGCATCCAGATGAATTAATTCCAGGCAGCCCAAGTCATGTTGCTACACCTAATTTGGAAGTAGATGGTTCTGCTCTCCGTCCTAAGTGGTTGGAAAAGTTTATTGGTGATGTTTGCGATGATGAGCTAGTCGAGGGTAGATCTTCTAGAGGCAAGAGCAAAAAGAAGAACACAGTCAACTTTGCTCTTATGGCCAATATTCAGAGTGTTTATGAGCCCCAAACTTGTCAGAGGCAAAAGGAATCCTTGAATGGGAAAAGGCTATGGAAGTTGAACATCATAGTCTTTTGAAGAATAACACTTGGGTTCTGCTAGATCTTCTACCTAGGAAGAAACCCATTGGCTGCAAATGGATCTATAAAGTGAAGTACAAAGCTGATGGAACACTTGATAAATACAAAGCTCAGTTGGTGGCTAAAGGCTTCTCACAAAAAGGAGTTGATTACGAGGAAATCTTTGCTCCCACAACAAAGATGAGCACCATTTGACTAGTTCTAGCCATTGTAGCATAGTTTGGCTGGAAAGTCCATCGGATGGACATAAAGAGTGCCTTCCTCAATGGTGATTTGAAGGAAGAGATCTACATGACGCAACCTCAAGGTTTGAAGGTTACAGGAAAAGAGCACCATGTATACAGATTGGTAAAGACTCTTTATGGCCTAAAACAAGCCCCCAAGGCATGTGTTGTGACGTTTTCACACATCGCCCCATTGCAAATGGGGACCCATGTTTTTTGCTCATTTTGCTCGTTTTCGCTTTGCTTTTTAGGGTTTTGGTTTAGTTTGTCAGTTGTCTGGATTAGGGTCAAGCCTTAAGGTTTTTCATTTTGACGTTTTTAGGCCAGAATCCAGTCAGTCTTGAGAGCTTTTTTGAGCTTCCTTTTGTAGGATGCAAATTTTGAATGAAGTAAATTCGCTAGAATGGTCTATTTTCAATTGGAATTTTGAGTGCAGAGTCTAAATTTGTCTAAGTGTTGATGATGAAATAAGAATTTTGTCCAATTGAGTAATTTTGACCAAATTTTGAGTTTTTTGATTTTTGATCCTGGGCATTGGAAATGATTTGTTTTTGCCTTGTGAAGTGATTAAACTTGTGAAATCTTGATATTTTGGCCTGTATGAGCAAAATCGCTCCTATCCCTCAGTGAAGGACCGGAGCTCGTTTTCAAAAATCTTACTGTCCCTACAGGATCAAGATGAGTTTCGAATTGGAAGTGATAAAGAAAGGCGCGATCTTTCCGTTGAATATAAATTGAAGAATTTCACGAACACGGAAATGCCTCAGGGAGCAAAATCGCTCCTGTCCATCAGTGAAGGACCGGAGCTCAAAATCAAATATTACTTTGTCCTTGCAGGATTTTAACAACTTGATGATTTAAAGAGGTCCAAGGAGATGTGTTTTATCAAATGAATATAACTTGAAGTGCCGTCGTGAAGGAGAATGACCCAAAATGCAAAAATCGCTCCTGTTCCTCAGTCAGGGACCAGGGCGAAATCCATTTGTAGCTCTCGTCCCTCTCCCAGGGACCAGAGCGAAGTTCTTCATAAGGCATGTTTTAGGCGAAGATCAAGCAAGTTTTAGGTTTGAAGGCAAGAAAGGAGGTGAATTGAACCCATTGAAGACAAATTGAAGATTATGAAACGTCAACAAGGGACCCAAATGCCTAAGTTCGCTCCTGTCCCTCAGTCAGGGACCAGAGCGATTTTTACCTTAGACAAATTTCTTGCCAAGTTACAGTGAATTCCAAGCCAAAGGTGAATGAAAGGAGGTACAACAAGACCAATGAAGATAAATTTTGAAGTTAGCAAGGTGAGATGAAGCCTACAAGAGCAAGATCGCTCCTGTCCCTCACCAAGGGACCAGGGCGAAATTTTGATTATCTTGCCTTCCACTTAAGTTCAGGACCACTTCAAGTCAAGGTGAAGGGTGGCAAAGGCGTTTCGAAGCATCTCAATCAAGCACAAAGTTACAAGGACCGCCAAAATGAAGGATTTGCACTTAAATACCTAAGTTCGCTCCTGTCCCTCAGGCAGGGACCAGAGCGAAATTTCCATAAAGGCCTAGATTTTGAAAGTTGATCACGTTTCAAGTATCCAAGGGGATCAAAAGGACTTTATTTTACACGATGAAAACGGTGGCAAATTAATGGAAGCAAGGACAAGTCCAAGACATTCAAGTTCGCTTCTGTCCCTCTCCAAGGGACCAGAGCGATATTTATCATAGTGGCCAAATCTCTCAAAAATCACGTTAAGAAAAGATTATGCGAGGTGGTAAAGGGTCTAAGGTGTCTTAAGGGGATGATATACAAAGGTTTCAAGCGTCGAAAGATTATCAATTGAGCCAAAGAGGCTATATCGCTCCTATCCTTTGGACAAGGACCAAGGCGATTTTTATTAAAACACTCATGTTCCTTCAAAATCATGACAATGCAAGGACACACAAGATCAAGGACATTATTTAAGAGGCAATGAACGAGGAACCAAGGTTGAAAGATGACGCATTTTGACTAGGGCTTCAAGTTCGCTCCTGTCCCTCTCCAAGGGACCAGGGCGATGATCCTTCAAACATCCATACGCCTTGTGGAAGTCAAGTAGGACAAGCGTGGAATGAAAGAATAGCATTGTTTATCCTTTACAATGAAGATTGAAGTTCGAAGTTACAAAGGTCAGGGAGAAAACACTAGGATCGCTCCTGTCCCTCTCCAAGGGACCAGGGCGATAATGGTCATAAAAGGCATTTGTTCACATAAGCAAGACACTCAAGCTCGAAGGACCCAACGAAAGTGGCAAATTCAACGTGGAGATGAAGACTTTGAACGTTAAAATTGCGAGAATCAAGACCAAGATGATGGATCGCTCCTGTCCCTCAGTCAGGGACCAGGGCGATGAGGTTTGTATTTTTTCATCTTCCCATTTTGGCTCCAAAACAAACAATTGAATTTATTTTAAATGCTAAATTCGATAGGTTTTGAAAATTTAATTAAGTGGCATTTAAAAATAACGCATAACATTTATTAATTAATTTTGCCTATTAAAAATCAAAAAATTAATTATAAAGGCATAAAGTTAATTAATTATTGAGCGCTTGGGTTTATTTTGTCAAGGTCGGCCATTATTATTTATTTAAAATCGTTTTAATTGCCTCATTTTATCAAAGTCGGCCTAGAGGTAATTGTGAGAGGTGAGCGCTTATAAAAGGAGGTGTTTATTTCATTTTTAAATCATTATTCAAGCATCCTCTTTCATATGCGATTTGAAGTATACAAAGGAAGTGCGAAATTATCATTCAAGAGGAGGAGCGAATTTCAAAGGGAAGATGCAAGCATTATCAAAGGAGTTCGAGTTTCAAGTTAGGCGAGCTTGCCAAGGACATTGAAGAACACATCAAAGATATCCCCAAGGGTAGCGAATTGACAAAGAGGACGTTCATTATCCTTCAAGATCACGTTGAAGCCATCAAATTTTGATTTTTGCCTAGGCGAATTCCTTTATTTTGCATTCTAGTGTTAACTCTCAAGTAAGGTATGACAAGATCCCTTGTTTTAATTTCGAATTTTGATCGTCATAGCCTTAAATTTTGAAATCTTGAATTCTAATAGCTCAATCGTCGTTTAGGAAATGATAACTCAAGGATTTATTATGAAGTTTCCTAAATTTAATCTCTAATCTAGTTATTCATTGCAAAATCATGTTACTAATTTTGAAATGTTGTGTAGGCATCAAATGGAGATCTCATCAAGGAAAATCAAGCCGAATCAAGGACGATCTTCGCCGGGACGATCAAGCCAGGACAGGGGCGACCTCTTTCAATCTAGCGTTCCAAGGCGAGGTACATCATCATCCTGCACATCAAGGACACAAGGAGTTAGAACAAGGGCTCGTTGAAGAAATAAATAGTTCCAGATGAATTAATTAAAGCAAGCTTCTCAACAACATCAAGTTGAATATCTACCAAGTTACAAGTGTCAAATGAGGTGGCGTCCTAGTCATCATTTCTCCAATCAGTGAGGTCCACCTCAGCATGTCCAGATTCAATGTACTTAACTCATGGAAGGTGGCACAAACTCCGATGTACCTACCTCGGCTATCCATTGGTCGATTTTTCTAGAAGGGACATGTGTCCAAGCAATACAATTCTATCATTGGTCAAGCATTAAATGTTATGTAATGGTTGTAACAAACCCTAATTAGGGTTTTCATTGTTGAATCTTGGCCATTGATCTTGAATTGATCTAAGCCATCAAATTGTATTGTGGGCACTATATAAGCCCTGGCATTTCATTTGTAAAGGCTAAGGAGAGAGAGTTGTAAATAATAGAAAGCAGTTAGTAGATAGAGAGTAGTTAGAAATTGATAGAATAGTAATTAGAGTAGAATAGGAGGACAAGGCAAGAAATTGTTGCCATTGATTGTAAACAAACTCCATTTTCATTGAAGTAATGGTGAAGTGTGTCGTTTCTTGCAATTTGCATGGTTTCTTGTTGAGTCTTCAATCCTAGATGGTAGATGATTAGATGAATGGAGGAAATGCGATTGATTAATGGTGGAATTCGTATATCCATACTACTAGCAGTTTGTTGATTGCAGACTTGCCTTGTGTAGTCAACTGGAATCATTCAGCTTAAGCTCAATTTCAATTTGTCGCTTCTTCATTGATATGCATCAACTTGATGGTGTCTATGCCTGCGGTGATGATTTGAACATCATAAAGCTTCCCTTAGAAGATCGCACTAGCCTTGTGGAGATGGTCCATTGATGTCAAAACAAGACCTAGTTAGAGTTTCATCAAAAATCAAATCATTGCTCCTACATTCTTAGTATTAGGATTAGATCTTCTCTTCGCCCTCATCCTTTTCCATTTTTTCAAATCTAAGCCAGTAAGAGCCTGTGTTCCAGCAAAGCAGATCAGAAGTTCAATCATCAGATGTAAGTCCCCTTGTGATTCCAGCAAATCACATCATACCACTGGAGTTTATCCACACGTAGAGACCCTACTAACCAGAACATTGGAGTCATCCTAACTGATCCTTCATGCGAATCTTCAGCAGTTAGAGACTTTATTCAAGAGAGGATAAGATGCCTTTAGGTATTTTATTCTGTGTATGATAGTGTACAAAATACACGTCAACAACATGGTACATTAAAATTGATTAATACTTGGTTGAACAAGGCTTTCAGAGAAGTCCTTTGGATCCCAATTTGTATGTCAAGTGTGCTGGTAATGACACCATTTTTCTTGTCATCTATGTTGATGATATCATAATTACTGGCAGTGGAGAACACTTGCTTGAACAAATTAAATAGAACTCGTGTCAAGCATTTGATATGACAGATTTGGGACTTCTGCAATTTCGTCTCAATGTAGAGGTTTGGCAAATAGGTGGCAGCATTTTCATCTCTCATTCGAAGCATGCCAAGAGTTTGTTGGAGAAGTTCAGGATGCAAGACTGCAAACCTTCATGTACACCTATGGAGAAAGGGCTGAAACTATCAGCCAATCATATTCACCCGTGGTGAATGAGTCGACATTCACACAACTAGTCGGTAGCCTTATCTACCTTACAACCACTAGACCTGATCTTAGTTATGTCGTGAGCTACATATCTCGTTTCATGACAGCCCCTAAAGCAAAACATTGGGTTGCATCGAAGTGTGTAATGAGATATGTGAAAGGAACACCTAACTTTGGCATTCTATACAGCATAAGCAAAGATCTTTGGTTGATTAGTTTAATAGACTTAGATTGGACAAGTTTTGTTGACGACAAAAAGTCTACTTTTGGATGTGTCTTTGGTCTTGGCACGAGTGTAGACACATGGACCAATAAGAAGCAGCAAGCAGGAGCTCTTTCCTAGACAGAAGCAAAGTATCGGGGAACTGTTAGCATGTGAGGCAATTTTGCTTCGAAGGATGCTTCCATCATGGAAATGTCTCAAGCAGGGCCTTCAACCTTGTACTATGACAAGCAAGGGATGCTAAAACTTCCCAAGAATCCAATCTTCCACAAGCGAACCAAACATGTAGAGCTTCGTTGGCACTTCATTCACCAGCTTGTTGACGATGGAATTGTGGTCTTGTAGTATGTTCCAATTGTGGACCAGACTGCAAACATTCTCACCAAGTCTCTGAGCCCGGACAAGTTTGTAAAATTTAGGGGGCAACTTGGTGTAGTTGATAAGATGACCATTAAAGGAGGGTATTAGAGTAATTAATTGTTATTTAATGGTCATTAATTAATAGTTAGTTTAGTTAGATAGTTTCTATTCCAATTTTTTGTTATTGATTGTTTCTTTTGGAAACATCGTAATGTAATTGCCTATATGTAATTCATTTCCCTTTATTAATATTATTCATTTACCATTTCAGAATGCTCATTTGCTCAAAACTTATATCGTATTGTTTTCCTCCATTTGTTTCTTGACTTGCATTTGGAGTTCATGTGTTTAACAAATTCATTTACTTTTGCACTTGTGCCTTATTTCCTTCAATCTCTAACAAATATGTCATACTCTTTGGAAAAGTTTCATACACTACATGGTGTAGGTCTTTCCTAGATTTATGAACTCTCCATATTCTGAGCCCTCTTGATGGTGTCCTGTAGGTATTTGGATCAAACGCTTTGAACCAACCACAAGGTGTTTTTGTCAAGCCTTCCATAAATAAAATAATTAACCTGTGCTCAAAAACCCTTGTGACCATGATTGAGAGTTTTTTGAACTCAAATATGTAGGAGTCAATTGATCTCATCTCTCTCAATTGTGTGAGCTCTCTAAAAATGTAGCACAAGGTCCTTTTTATCAACCTTTGTGTAAATCAGAATATGAGGTGATACTTTCATATCCCAAGGTCACCAATGCACAATACCACCACTCATGAGCTTCTCCATCGAGATGAAGTATGGCTAATGGCTTTTGTCTCTATCACAAGGTTAAATTGGAAGTATTTATCTGAGTATGAATGGTCAACTTACCCACTCTTTGTTGCAGCTCCTTGTTAGGCCCTTGTCCTTTTTCCCCTCTAGGTCTATTCTTGTACTTTTCTTGGCAAAAATTGGCTAAGGACATGGCTATATGAAATTCATCACCCAATGATTGATACACCCTTAAATAATCTACAAAACCTTTAGCCTCTTTTTGCTCTCTTACTTTTTACCTTGGTGGTGTTTTTGAGAAATCAAGCATTAGAGGTCTTGGAGTTGTTAGCTGCTTTGGAGTTGTTAATCAGAATATTAGTCTTAATTCCCTCTCTTTGGTTGACGTTGTTTCCATTATTGCCATTATTATTTTGCATTGTCTGAGTGATCAACTAAAGCAACTATCATTGTACTCTAGCTGGCTAATTTAAAATTTGTATAATACTAGGATTTTGTTGATCATCCCTATCACCCATGTTGCATGCTAAGTCACAAGGTTCGAATTCGAATTCGAATTCGACAGCCATGAAATTCAGATGAAATTCGACAAGGGAAAAATTCGAAAAAAAATTCGGATAAAATTCGCCTTCTATAATTTTGTTTATTTTTAAATATATGTATACTTCTAATAAATTATCAGAATAGCGACCCTTGTTGGACAAAATCCGAGGGCGACCCAGCAGTTGCAGACACCCATGACCCAATTGATACAAAGCATATACAAAGAATATACAAAGAATACCCACGACCAGCTGAGTTGTGTTTAGAGGCGGATAGCAGTGCTTTATAGAGGAAATTCGATTTTTTTTATAGAAGTTTGAAATTCAATTAAATTCGAACCTCATCCATGAAAATCGCCATATCCTGTGACTTAGGTTGCATGTAGCTCTTTCAGCAAACAAATCTGCAAGAGAAGTTTCCTTTTCAATCTGCGACTGATCCAGTGGATTATTTGACTTGAGTCAATTTCCTATGCCAAAATTGTGCCACTTTTCACAATTTTATAGCATGGGCATTCCATCAAACAATTCATGTGCACATTGATTAAGGAATTTTCTGATTGCAATATGTTTGGTAAATGTTTCTCATGATTTGGAACAAGTCTTCAATACGTTCATCATTCATAAAGTATTTTAAATAATACATCAAAATTTGCTATCTATTCCAAAGATTACCATTTATCATTAAGAGGTTTACAAACTTCTTGTTCATACTAAATAATAACAGCGATACAATTTCTGACTTGATTATACAGCCAACATTTGTTTGAGGTCACAATCCATCAACTAATAGCGTGTAGACAAAGACTCGGAGAATGCTTGGCAAGCCCAAAATTTTCAACTCGACAAAAACTCAGCAAAAACTCGGCAACTCAGAAAGTACTAAAAATTAAAATCTCTTAAAGAAACATATATTTTTGTTAAATTCAATTACAAAATGTATTAAATTAAAAATTGGCATCTTGAAAGAAGAAATGCATGGTTTTATAGCAAAAACATGTGAAAAATGCATTTTAACCAATGTTTTACTTGCATCGACATTTTTACCCATGTTTTTTTGCATCTATAAAAATGCAAGTTAAACTGGTGAAAACTCGCCCAGCAAAAAAAAACAGAGAGTACTCAGGAACTCAGAGAGTACTTGCAGAATTTGCAAACTCTACTTCAACCAAACCCTAACGCCAAGCCTTAAGCTAATTTTTGAGTCTTCAAGTTATCGCCCGATGCTCATAATCAGCTATTATAAGTTCCACACCCTTCTCCTTGCTGCTATAATTCTTACTCCAGCCATGTAAAAGTATTCCCAACAGCAAAATAAATACAGACCCATGTCCAGCAATAACTCAAACTTGTTCTCACGTCAACCTAATAAGGTGAAGTCGAACAACAAATAGTGCGCCCAATGCCTTGAATCTGCCCCCAATTCTTACGCTAGACATGGTTTCTTAGCCACTTAACAATTCTAACATTCTGCACTGTCATTTTTAAAACCTATGCCTAGCATCCTTTGGCATATCGATTTAGCATATTCACATGCAATGGTGTCCAAGATTCTTCTCCTGGAAATCACTGGAAATGGCTTTCAAAATTCAATCAATATGATAAATCTTAACTCAAAATCGGAGAAATAATAAAATTTTTTTTGCCTGCAAACCTTCAAAAATTTATCCCAACTTCAATTGCTTATGATCCTGTGTGAAACCTGTTTGATTCCACCTGTAATCAGCTTGGGTAGATATCTCAGTACCAAAATCAATTCCCAAGGGAGTCCATCATAGGGTTTTCTCTCCTTGAAAGCTTCAAGTCTCCACAAAATAGAAATGAAAATCCAACATATGCAAATGAGCTTTCAAATCACCTTTTATATTTTCCCATATAACTTTCTTGAAGATACTTTTAATTTCCAACCAAATATAACATTTAAAAGACTTTTATAAAGTGACTTTATAATATTTTCCTTTTAAATCACTTAAGTCAATTAATCTTTGTGCTCTGCTAAATATGTGTGTGATTTATAAGTTTTGCTAGATTTAAAGCATTTTAATACTTCAGTGTTTGCATATTTTTACATGTTAATAAAACCTACTCTAAAAAATAAAAAACAAATCCGATCAGCTGTTGGAGCCTACCCTTTTCAGAGAAGATGTAAATTTTGTCTTGTTGAGCTGTTTATGGACATTGAGCATGCTCAATTTACCAAGACAGTTTTTTTTTCAATTTTTTTTTCGTTGTTTTGGCACCTTTAAAGTATAATTTGTTGATTGCTTGTTAAATTCAGTTTAAATTTTCTCATATTTGTGTTGCACATGTAGGCAGATGAGAATCAAATTGAAGATGGCCACTATAGTGCTCTGCTAGATCTGCATGTATTCAAATCGGATGAAGTTATATCTGATGATGATCTGCAGCAGTATTTCCGTAGTAAAGGAGAGGTGAATACTTAAAATATACTTTCCTTGATATAGGGTTTTATCTCTAACACTCCATTGACATTACCTGATCCTTTATGATGCAAATGCCTATCCCCTTTGTGTGCTCTTTATTTCTCAGTGTATTTAGAATATTGTACTTAATACTCTTGCTGTTAATCATCTTATTATGTTAGGTTGCTTTGATGTCCATGCTTCAAAAGGATGGGAATGCTTATCCATGGATAAGTATGGCTGGGCTTTGATGCTTGTTAATCGGCAATCTATACTGCACAAGAAGCTCAATATTTTAGCAGCTGCAGTTGCCTCTCTATACGAGGTTATTTTTTGAGGCTGGAGTTTTGTCTTCTCGAGATGTTTGCTGGTATGTCACATTACTGAAAACCTCTCTTTCACTTGCTAAAAAACTCATTTGTTGGCATTCACTTATTATATTTTCTAACCTCTTGCCCATATAGTTTTGGGTTATGCTAATGTTAAATCTTGGATTTTCCATCAGAAACTTGATTACTGTCATCGCCTCATATTTATTTCTGACAAAAATCTATTTGCGTTCCTGGGGCATTTGTATAAAATTTGATCCTGATATTTTTTCAAACAAAGTAGCAGTATGCAACATGCAATGAGGAATCAATTCCTCTATTATAGACATCATATTCGAAGGGCCAAATAAGTAAAAACTGAAAAAACCTAATATTTTCTATGACTATTTCTGACGAGCACCTCCCTTCAATCTCTAACAAAACTCTCTCTACTTTAATGCCCCTATGAATTTGAGATCTTCTTTTGTTCTACTTCTTCTCCCTGTACAACAAACATGGTGTTTTAATTGTAATACCATTGTTTCAAGTCTTCGACACTATTTCAAATATAACACATCATTACACCCATAGTAATATTAAAGCATTTTGCAATTCATTAGACTTAGTAAATGGATTTTGAAATTTGAATAATGCTACATTTTATCATTTATGCCATTGTGATGCAGGTATTCTGTATTGGGCTCAGAATATCCACTGCAAGTGCAAACCCATCATCATAGCTATAATGGGAGCATTGCCAGAATATCTACTGCGAACCCATCATCATAGCTAATGGGAGCGTTGCCATATATCTTATATCTTTCTTTACAGTAACTACGAGTGCTTGGGAAGATCCCTTTTCATGTTTAGATTGTACATCATGAGGTAGTGTTTACATCATAGCATTTTGGAGTCTTGTATTAGTCCTTTCATTGTGATTTTTTTTTCAACATGTCTAATCACATGTAAACAGGAAGCAAAGAGGATATATGAAAAAGCCTTCGGAGGAATTGTGATGATTCAATTCTGATTTTGGTTGTTGAATCACTGGTACTTTTATTTGTGGATCCCTCTTGCTCTGCACTATACTACTCTTTGGTGTTGAGAATCTTGGAACAACATAATGTTGTGGTCAAAATGGATGCAATATGATCCTTTTAATTGAGCTGCAAAATATTTATTGCTAGATTTTATCTGTCAATAACATGGTAATTGAAAAACACTTGCATTGTGTGTTGACAAGTACTCGATCACATCCATTGTTGAAGTAGCCAAATGTCAATGATCTTGGTCCAAATAATAGAAAAGTTTCTTATGCGAAACAGTTAAAACTGAATTTCTAACTGCTTTGTAGAATGGTCTTTTGATGGAGGTGTTTCTGCAAACAAATAATAATTTCATGGTCACATTGATAAGCTTTACTTTAGGGAAACCACTAAGTAGACAAGATACCACTCTTACTAGATCACTCGTATACGATACTGGCCATTTTTCTTAACAATAATTTAATTGATAATCCAAATCTGTATGCATATCAAGGAAGGGTCTCCACTAAAGGACGTGCACTTAAGTTTTTTCTGTCGAGTGCACTGGAAACAGAGAGTTAAGAATAATTTATGATCTCAGGATGGTCCGAGAGGGAATATGGATGGGAAGACAGAATATCAATGGGCATAAGAAGACTGTGAGGGTGTGTGGCTCATATAATGCTAACAAATAATGGCCTGCTCACAAAACTATATACAATACATAATTAAGGACAAATAAGAGTCGTGACATGATGGCTTTAAGCCTAATTTGTTTTCAACACACTTTTATGTTATGAATACAAAAGTAAAAGTTGTAGATTAATCACTGTAGGAGCCGTGTATTAAGGCACAATAGTAATTGATACTGGCTAAGAATGCTATGGAGTGCAAATTATTCAAAATGGCCAATGGTTATGTTTCTAGTGTTCATATCAGTCTCAAGTTCAATCAATGCACCAAAACTCTACCATACCTAGAAAGAACTTAGTCAGCTCTAAGCAAAGCAATGGTGATTTAGATAATGATAGATGACCTTGCATATTGTGCACAAGTAGTGGCTGTTCACTAAAGCCTGTGGTAAGGCCATCTTCAGAGAGAGGCAGTGATGGATATTTACAGTTTGCACATTTATTTTGTTGTCAGTGGATCCCAAAAACATTTGTATTAAACAGTAAGACACTAGCAATGCTAATGTTCAGAAACCATGACAGAAAAATAGCGACAACATGATTTTTGTTGCACTAAGTCAGAGAATTGGAAGAGATAGTCTTGGCATCCAAGAAAAACCAGAGAAACAAGATAGTTACAGCATGAAAAAGCAGAGGATTCGCTGCATAATTCACCAGTTTCAAAAGATTCTTGAGTTATGAACTGCGTATATAAATTTTTATTTTTATTTTGTTAGACAAGGAGCTAGACCAATAATTCATATATATATTTTCTATATTAAAGATAATGGAGGAGTAGAAGTAGATTAACTGTCTATACACAGTATATCAGTAATTACAAAGCATATACTCAAAGCTCAACTGAGTAGTCAAAATCGAATTTCTCAACATAATGTCTCAGTCCATATGGCTGCCATGAACAAAATTAGATTACAAGAGAGAGTACTCAAAAGGAGTGATGTCAACATCTAGTACTGGGATTACTCAAGAAGAGTGTTGCCCTCTTCAGCATCCATCCATGCAATCCACCCATGCTGTCCTTCATCCAAATCTGTTTCTTTCTTGCAAATTCAGGGAGAGGGATGGCCTTTGGAATGTTCACTGCTGCAACAGCAACTGGGGTCTTCCTCTTCTCATCAAGCTCTGCAATGAAATTGGATAGCCCAACCTCAAACACATTTCTTTCCTCTGTGGATCTCTTCCGAGTATAGCTGTGTAAAAGCTCCCACGAAAACTTCCTAACCTGTCCATCCCCAACCAGCTGCTCAAATTTCTTCCTTGAAATCTTCATGACAATCGTAACCTGCCAAGAGACATTGTGAAATATAAGTCTCTAAGAGACTCCGTAAGCAATCTTTCAATGCCACTAAAAAAATCGTTATTTCTAAATTTCCAAATTGACCACAATATTATAGATGAGAGCACAGACCAAAAGACATTAGCATTTTTTTGAAAGACCTGACATATATATCACCACACATTCCCAATTAATGATTTTTGTATTAATAGAAATGCCAACATCTTCTACACCTCCTTAGCAAACAAACATTCAAAAAAAATATGCATCACAGTTTCAGGAACTCTAGGGTCGCCATCTAAGAAATAAATAAGCAGCCTGTGAAGCATGAGGCAAGGCTCAACTGGCTTGGCCCAAAGGTGGCGAAAATATAATTCAAATTAATAAAATAAAGTAGTTTTAACAACATAGCTCACTCGTCCTAATTAAATAAATATTTTATTTATTTAATTAATTCATTTATCCTCTTCTAGTTTTTCTCTATTTAAATAAATATTTTTATTTATTTATTTAAATTTTTATTTATTTAATTGATTCCATTTTTTTTATTAATTAAATAGATCTTCATTTATTTAATTAATTCATTAGCTTTTTCCATCCATAACATTTGTCATTTATCTCTTAATTTTCCTCTACCCCTTTTATATTTTATTGTTTCTTCTACCTATTTAATCCTAGCTGACCATTTATCCGTTTACCTCTTACTCTTATCCCTCTATTTCTTAAGGTGTCTTCTAAATAAAAAGATACTCTTATCCTTTTACAATCTTAATGACATATGCAATCAAGCCTTCTTGTGATTAAGTGGCTTCACAACCACAATCCGTTTTTTGTTGAACTCTTGTGCACGATACAAAATGTGAGAGCAAATACATCAAACAAGATCAATGGAGATAGAAAATAATGGAGATTAAACTCTACTAAACATGTGAATGGTATAATCTTTCTATTTTTGTTGTGATTTGCATGTTATAGGCTCTTCATTGGTGTATGGTGGAATCTTGTTTGTGGAACTAGGATTTTATGTGGTTGGATCTTTTATGGTTTTGCAATAGTTTCAATCTTTCAAATTTCATCGTATACAATAGCAAAATTAAAAGTTTCTTGCCTGAGTTGACAAAGATCAAACCAAGCAACAGATAAGATAAAAAAGGCTAACTGCGTTCATAAAATATTATTAAAATAAAAGAAAATAACTGATTCATATTTTGTATGTTTAAATATAAACTAATGATTTTTTTTTAATATAACTATAAATAAAAATAAATGATTATTTTTTGAACCAATTATATTATTTTAATGATTCATAACTTGAATGATTTTAGCTAGTGAAATTAAAAATAAATAATTTTTTAAACCTGTTTATTTAAAAAAAATTGAATCTAAACTTCAGGAAAATTAATATTTTTTTGCATATGAAATTTTTTTGTAACGTAATTGTTAAAAACATACACAATAATAACATATTAAAAACAATGCGATTGCTATAGTTCTAGGTAGGAACTAAACATATGTTTTGAGATGTCAAAAGAACTTAAGGTGTTTAAAGCAATATACATGGTTTGTTTGGTTTGATTTTCTTTTGCTTGAATCTATTTAATTTCTTTCTCTTATTTGATCCATAAAGATGATGAACAAAATGACCATCAAACATATGGGTACTCATTATAAATATATCTAAAATTAATCATGTTTTGTATGATGGCAAGATTGCTAGAAACAAGAGGTAGTGCTTGCATTCTTCTCAAAGCAGTTTTGCATTTGACAACTATATTGGACGTGTCATGAGAGTTTTGTTTGTGGTATGCTAGATTTATTCTTATGCTTGCGGTGGTTTGGCATGTTTCATATAATATGATGGGGTAACAACAAAAAGGGGATTTGTCATTCTCCCAATAATGAATGGAACACTTCTAATTCATCAGGTTTGGAAAAGACATGAGTGCATGGGAGCAAGACAATGTGAGTGATAGTTAAAAGAGTCAATTAGGTCCCAAAACCATTGCACGCACTTGAAGAAAATCTCGCTTTCAAGGTCAAGGTTGTTGTCATGCAAGTGAAATCAGCTCATCGACAAATCGTGGAGGGTTGAAGGTCAACTTTATGATAGTGAATTATATCTCCTATGTTTTGAGCTCACTTAAACTTAGGAGGGTGTTCCTAGGGGTAAACCTTAATATGTATTGAACTCACACAAAACATACAAGTGATAAACATTTGCTACCAAACCCAACTTCATGCCTTAGTCTCAAAGACTCACTAAATAAGAACAATTGGCTGCATATAATCCCTATACTAATTATATGATAGTGCATATAACCTTGATGATGGTTTCTTTAGTTATACCATCGGGTTACAAATGCACAAAAACCTACTCCTATAGTACTCATTTATTTTTTGATTTAAATGGTGTGAGATTGGCTCATGTTTGAATTGGTGCCTATTCATTAGGTATTGAGACCACGTGTATCAAAATGAATAGCTAATTGGGAACACAAGGACAATAGTTGTACATTCATATGCACCAAAATAATGACTACAATGTACAAAACATATTTAATCATCCACAAATGCATGATATAAATCCATTTGAAACATGCAAAAGGCCATTGTAACGCTTGTAATGTTTTGACTGGTGCTATATTCACCATTTCATGTTACAATTGTAAGAAATCAGAAATGGAAAATCAATGTGAACATAAACAAGCAACCACAAACCCTAGAAATACACTATTTCTCACAATGTCAAAACAATTGGAGAAATATATAAATGCAATGCATGAAATCAAATGAACATAAACAATTATACCTTTCAAGAAAGCGCCAATGTTACCTCCATTGCTCTTCTTGGCCTTCATGATGTATGGTAGTGTTGCTCTTAGAATTGCATCTTAGCACTATTTTGGCAACATGATCGCATGAAAGCTCGAATAATGCGATTGTTTATTATTGATGAATGCAGATTGATAAGATTCCTAACTGAGTAATGATAATGCTTGGTAATGATGATTTGATGAAAGAAGATTGATTTAATAGATTTTTGATATCGATCAGTGGTGGTGTATCGTCCTAAAAATACACCCCTTGCAATTTTCGATCACATTTGGGTCTTTGCCTTAGTGTTTGTGCCCCTTGGCCTGATCGAAGATCCGATTATGCTCACACATGTCAAAAACATCATTTAGCTCAAATGTGCACCACATTACCACCTTGATCTTGCCCCAAAATAAGGTAGCACAAGGGCATGACACCCACCCCTCTATGTCGGCTTATGTTGGAAAATTAATTAATTCATCCTATAGGCGAGGATATAAGAGGGATTTCCCCTCTCACTTGATGGAGAAAAAGAGAAAGGAAGAAGAAGATAATTCAAGAGGTCTTCAAGCATTCAAGCATTCAAGAGCAATTGGACATTTTCAATCTTCCTTCAAGCTTTGGAGCAGCAATAGAGTCAAGATTTCAAGCATTCAACAGGAGATCAACATTCTAATTCATGAAGTCATAATTCCATGTGGAGGTAAACAAAGCTTCACAAGGAGGTATAAGTATTTCATTTTCAGTCAATTCAACATCCCCTCAAAGAGGAGGATTTCTACTTTCAGTCATTTCAATTACATTATTTCAACCACTTGGTTAATTCCAAAAGTGGGGTTTGACCTAAAGGTAAGCCCCTATTCCCAACACATTTCCCTTTCCTTCTATGTGCAGGAAGAAGGTGTGCAATTGTACCTCTGGAATTAAGCTTTATTTGTAGAGACAAAAGAACCTTTTTCGACACCCGGAAAGTTCAGAGAACCAAGAGGGTGGGTGTCCTGGTCCGGACACACGGTCCTTGCTACTTTTGGTAGATTTTGTAGAGCAGCTCCGAATCATCTCAAACTTCTCGGATCCAAGTGCATGACGAAATCCCGAATCTGTAACTCACTATTTTCTCATATATGTCTTCATTTTCAGCACTTAGTTTTAATTCACCTACTCAACTTACAAAATAGGTCAAACATATTTCATTTCAATCAATCTACTTAGTATTCAATCCTAATATGATTAGTGACTGAATCTAGTGGATTTACTCCCTCTTTTGAATGTAAAGGCATCATCTCTTCCAAACAAAAATAGGTGATTTGGTGATTTCTCCTTCATTGTTGCAAATTGCCAAGTCACCTAATTTTCCCCATTGCATTTTGGTGAACCCGACTCCTTACACCCTTAATTCTAATTTGTGTTTCCATATTTGAGTGTATGTTATTTAAATTCAACTTTTCAATTACAAGTTTAATTTCCTTGCGATTTAAAAAAATTTAGAGGTTGAATTCACAAAAACCCTAATTTTTCAGATTCAAAATTGAGCTTGTGATTTGTCTAAATTGGATTGATTGTTTTAGATCTGAGAACTCTTCAATTTTACAATTCAAGTTTTCATTTACATGTTTAATTTTTTAAATTAAGTGGTTAAATAAAAAACCCTAGTTTTTCATTTTAAAATTGAACTTGTGGATTATGTAGATCTTGAATTAATTTTCAAATTTGAATTGTTGCTTCAATTTCAAAATTCAAATTTTCAAATTTAAACTTTCAAAATTAAGCAGTTTATGCAACAAACCCTAATTTTTAAATTTAAATTAATCTTGTGCAATTTCAAATTTACCTTTACGCATTTTATCAATTTAATTAGATCTAAAGCTCATAAATGTTGGCCCTTAACCTTAAGAGGGCCCTTTTTTATTTCTTTCTTTCAATTAATCATTTTATTAAACATCCTTAGTGTGTCCTATTTCAACTTTCAAGGCCTTATTTCACATATCTAGACATCTCTAATTTCCATATCCTTCTGGAATTTGCATTAAAATCACAATATCTTGCTTCCCAAAAAATTTGTTAAAATGTTGGTCGGACCAGGTAGCTAGCTACCTGGTCCTGAGTTTTTCTCCACAAATTTTAGAAGCCTATTTCGACTGTATTTTGCTGTCCAATTCCAGAGATTTATGAAATTTTATTGATTTTAGGTCACCCTAAGGTCGAAAACAAATCTAAATTTCAACATTTTCAATTTAAATTTTAAAATTAAGTGGTTAATTAAATACACCCTGATTTTTAAAATTAAATTGATTTCTGCAATATTTCAAGATTTCAATTTTTTTAAAATTAAGAGGTTAGTTTTGCACAACCCTAATTTTCAATTTAATTTTCCCTCTCAATTTTCAATTTTAAAATTAAGAAGTCGTTTTCACTAGGCCCTAATTTTAAATTCAGTCACCTTTGGATAATTTTCAATTTCCTAGGAGATTGCATTATTCCTCTTTCAATTAATTTGTTCATCTAATTGGGTAATCATTTTCCTAGAATTTTGCATTATTCAGTTATTTTGCAACTTAGATTTCAAAATTCAAATTTCCAATTGCCCTCCCTTAATGCATGAATTTTAGAACTATTAGTCCTACCTATAGTATCCCTTTAAGAAGAAGTTGTAGAATTAAGGCTGCCCAAGGTTTAATTATCAAGGAAATGGAGCCTAATTTGGCTAGCTTTTTCAATGGTGATATTAGTGTTTCTTCCAATCCTACAGATATCCCCATTTATCCTCTTGATAATTCTCAAGATGTGGAGGAATCATTAACTAGGGTATTCGTTGACCAATTGGCAAAGATGGACAGTCAATTTGACCTTCTTCAACAATGGATGAGTCATGAATACCTGAAAAGTGAGGCTCTTCCATTGATTGAAGGATTGAAACGAATAATTCAAAGTGATAAACATGGTGTTGGTATATTGCATGGTATTGCTCATATTGTTGATTCTAACATCATGCCTATGAAGAGTTGTGCTGAAAACCTAGGTTATACACAACCTCCTACTCACGTTAACCATTCTATTCCTTTGACAACTCCCATGACTAGTGTTCCTACCTTCACATCAAACGTCATGGCTATCTCTACACAAAATGTCATACCTACAAATGTTAGTCATGGGGGCAATACCCCTTTTTTCATTCCTCCTATCATGAGTGTTCCCCTTGTTACCCAATCACACTCACCACATATAAATGTTAGTCAAGGGGGCAACTCCAATCACAATTCCTTCATTCCTCCTATGAGTCTTCCATATGTTACCCAACCTTCTCCATTACATACTTATCATAGTGTCCCACCTCCTTATTCTCAATCTCTTCCTTCATTCAACAATGTTACTCCTCCCTCTCAATCCAACATGTCTAATTTCAATCCTTCTACCAAAGCTACAATCAATAGTCTAGCCCAAATGATGTCTTCCTTACAACAACAAATAGCTTCTATGAATCAATCGAAGTATAATGTGCCCACATTTGATGTAGCAAGCCCATTATCTAATGACATTGTTAGAGTTGTCCCTCCTAAACATGTAGAAGTCCCTCAATTGGAACTTTATAATGGAAAAGGTGATCCCTTAACTCATGTGAAAACATTCCAAACTTTGTGCAGTGACTTTGCTCATGATCAAAGATTGTTAGTGAAATTGTTTACTAGAACATTAATGGATAGAGATTTACAATGGTATTTTTCTTTGCCTCCTTATTCTATTACTTTTTTTCAACAATTGGCTAATGCTTTTATTCAACAATTTCACAATAACATTGGTCCTAAAGTTACTTTGATTGATTTGATGCATTGTAAACAAGGCGTTAAAGAAAAAGTGACTGATTTATTGGTTGATATAAGCATTTGTATTCTCATATTTCTTTTCCTATGCCTGACCAAGATATTCAAAATATTTTTATTGCTAATTTACAAAAAGATATTAGGGATAAACTTCTCTTAATTGATTTTACTTCCTTTCCACAGTTGTGGGCAGTACTTCACAATTATCAACTGACTATAAGTCAAATGAAGCAATCTTCTTCCATGTCTCCGAGTGATAAGGGTGATAGTACTCAACAACCATTTGTGAAGTTAAAACCAAACAAAGGATTCATCAAATTCGATGACAACAACAACAATCAATCAACTGGTAGCCACTACAAGTGTGCCTCCTTTGTCTAAATACTTTAAAAGAGAAAAATAATTCACTCCTTTAATTGAATCTTTACATAGCATTATGTCTCAGTTTATACAAAGGAATGTGTTAAAACTTTCCCAAATCAAACCAATTGATCCATCTAAGACAACTTTACCTTACTTCGATTCTAAATCGTTTTGTCAATACCATCATCAGCCTAGTTATGATACTAAAAAATGTTTTTCATTGAGAAGTAAGATTCAAGAATTGATTGATAACAATACCATATATGTGGCGGGTGTGAATGATAAAGGAAACAAATTTGTAGCTCCTCCTAATCAAAACCTTCAGGTTTTCGTTGATCGTTTACCATCCCATTCCACTAATGTGATTGAGACTGACCATCTTTCTTTCTCTCCCGATGATGTCGTCCTTGAATCTAACAATGTGGTGGACCTTGTAGATCAACAAGAACCTCCTAAGGACTTTTGCATCACATTTGATCCTAGTGAGACCATTAAAGCACCTGATGGCCCATTACACATAAGTGCAAAAATCAAAGGTATACCTGCTAGAGGGGTGCTTATTGATCCTGCTTGCATGGTTAATGTGATAAATGAAGAATTTATTTATACTTTGCAATTGCATCAAGTGATACATGATGATACTGATATCGTGGTTAGAGTCTTTGATGGCTTTTCTTGTTATGCTATTGGTTCTATCACACTTCCTATTGATGTCAACACTAAATGCTTAGATGTTCAATTTGCTATCATTCCTACATCTGATCAATTTCATGTGAAGTTAGGACATCATTGGCTCTCTTCCATGAAAGCGGTCACTTCTACTGTTCATAAGTGTTTGAAATTTCCGCATAATGATAAAATCATAATTGTCAATCATAGCATGTATCAAACTGTAGTAGGGAATGGAGATGTTTGTCTTGATTACTTTTGGTCTGAACAATTCCAGCCTCTTCAACCTAGAAGTGATGCTCTCTTTAGATCACATCAAAATTGGAAAAATGAAATAATTTTATCCTTGATTAAACCTAGAAATCCAATAATTATCCTTCCTCTTGATGACCATACACCCCTTCTTGAGGATAAGATTATTCTTCCTCCTAAGGAAATAAATAATCTTCTTCCTAAGGAGAAATCTAGTACTTCTCCTTCTAAGGATAAGATTATCTTTCCTCCTAAGGAAAGTGATATTCTTTTTCCTAAGGAAGAATCTTTTCCTTCTCCTATGAATGAGTCCACTCTTCCTCCCAAAGGTGGAAAAGCTCTTCCTCCTAAACATCAATCTATTCCTCCTAAGGGTTAGACCTATCCCTCCTCCTCATTTTGGACCCGGTCTCCTTCCTACACCTCCCATTCATCCTTTATATGGTGTGGTTCCTCCTCCTTCATCTTATAGAGAGAAACGATCATCCTCTCCTATTGTCCAACCTAAAAGACCTCAGCCCATTCATCCTTCCCTAAAAGAAGAGACAAATCCTATACTTGATGAACGTAAACCTTCAACAAAAACTAGACAAAACCATTGTGCAAGAGAACACCGACGAAGGCGTCGTTCCAAAGCTCATGAAGTTGCTTCTCAAATCATTTCTTCTCTCGAAACACCAACTATTGACATGATTCCATTTTCTCCTAAACAAGATGTTCAACTTGATTCTCCAAGACGCAAAATGCTTAAAACAAATGATGGTTCTTGAGTTCTATTCCTATTAGAGCTCCCATTCTTATTAATCTTGGTGAAGAAATAGGTGAAAATGTTGATCCTGATATTTTTGATGATGAATATGAATATGTTGATGTTGACAATGATTTATCTACAAAATTTTCAAAAGCAACAAACAAACTGACTCATCATTAGAGCATGGTCCTTGTTTGGAGCTTATGATAGCTCCATCTATTGTGCTCAATGTGGCTCCTCTTGCGTGTTGCCCACCTTCCCAAAATAATGATCAACAAATTCAAGGGGAGGATGACGTACTTGATTAGCTTCATTAGCACCATAAATTCTCTTTCTCTCTCCTCTCTTGCTTATTTGTGACATTCTTTTATTTGTTCCCCTATTCTTCTATTTTTAACCCCTAGTGTTGTCTACTTGAAGACGATGCAAATCATTGAGATCTCTTTTGGTTTGTTCCATGTTGAATCAAAAGACACATTTGTTCCCTTCTTCCATGGTGGTTTCCTTTCTTTGGGGGATGGGAAAATTATATGCACACACACACACACACACACACACACACACACACACACACACACACACACACACACACACACACACACATATACACATGGGTTATCATAAAAAAGAATACTGACTCCAAATTTAGGTGAAACCACCTTGTGTTTTGTGCTTCATGTTCATTATCCTTTGATTTATCCTCTCTTGGGGGCTAAATTATTGCAATAATGTGCTTGTCTTTTGGGGTATATCCAACCTTAAAACAATTTCTCCCGACAAGGCATGTGCAATTGCTTTAATGTGGGGACATACACTTCGCTCATGATTCTCTCTCTTGATACTTAAAGTTACTTAGCGGACTTTGTCTTTGCTTTGTAATTTTTGGTGTTTTTTTCATGACTCATAGTAAGAGAACCTTACTAGTTGTAGTCATGGTTCTCTCTTTCTCTCTCTTGATCTTCCCTTTTACCTTATCATTGAAGTCATAAGATCCTAAAGTCCATTAGGAGCTCGATGTATCTTGCCTCTTTAACATGGTGAAAGTCTTTCAATTTGAATTCCTTGTACTTTACCGCGAGCATTTACGTAAGCTGATACTCCCACTAAAGTGGGGGATAAATGTAGCATCCTAAAATTGCACCCCTCACAATTTTTTATCATATTTGGGTCTTCGCCTTAGTGTTTGTGCCCCTTGGCTTGATCGAAGATCTAATTATGCTCACACATGTCAAAAACACCATTCAAATCAAAGGTGCACCACATTTCCACCTTGATCTTGCCCCAAAATAGGGCAGGACCAAGGTGTGGCACCATGGTCCTCCCTAAAGGTGACCTAAATTGGACCCCTTGGCCCATCTCAAATTTGGGCGGGAAACACCCCTCTATGTTGGCTTAGGTCGGATAATTAATTAATTCATCCTACTGGCAAGTATATAAGAGGGATTTCCCCTTTCATTTGATGGAGAAAAAGAGAAAGGAAGAAGAGGAAAATTCAAGAGGTCTTCATAAATTCAAACATTCAAGAGCAATTCAACATTTTTAGTCTTCCTTCAAGCTTTGGAGTAGCAATAGAGTCAAGATTTCAAGCATTGAAGAGGAGATCATCATTCTAATTCATGAAGTCATAATTCCATGTGGAGACAAGCAAAACTTCACAAGGAGGTATAAGCATTTCATTTTCAGTCAATTCAACATCCCCTCAAAGAGGAAGATTTCTACTTTCAGTCATTTTAATTACATTATTTCAACCACTTGGTTAATTCCAAAACTGGGGTTTGACCTAAAGGCAAGCCCCTATTCCCAACACATTTCCCTTTTCTTTTGTGTGCAGGAAGCAGGTGCGGAGTTGTACATTTGGAATTAAGCTTTATTTGCAAAGATAGAAGAACCCTTTTCGACACACAAAAAGTTCAGAGGGCCAAGAGGATGTGCATCCTGGTCCGGACACATGGCCCCTGCTACTTTTGGTAGATTTCACAGAGCAACTCCAAATCATCTCAAAATTCTCAGATCCAGGTGCACAATGAAATCCCGAATCTGTAGCTCATTGTTTTCTCATATTTCTCTTCATTTCCAACACTTAGTTTTAATTCAACTAGTCAACTTACAAAAGAGGCTCAAACATATTCCATTTGAATCAATCTAATTAGTATTCGGTCTTAATTTGATTAGTGACTGAATCTAGTGGATTTACTCCATCTTTTGAATGTAAAGGCATCATCTCTCCCAAGCGAAAATAGGTGATTTGGTGATTTCTCCTTCATTGTTGCAAATTGCCAAGTCACCTAATTTTCCCCTTTACAGGTGGATATCTGATGAAAAAGATGGAAGATCAATGGTTAATATTTTATGAGAATAATTAATTCATAGATCACTCATTGCATGATGGAGATAGATAATTGATTGATCAATTGAACTTGAAGTGAGTGGTAGTTGAGAGGTGGAAGTGAAGAATAAATTAGCTTTAAGTAATTAAAAATTATTTAATTGTGCATGAGATAAATAAATAAAATAAAAAAATTATTTATTTTTAGAAGAATTTAATTTAAAAAAAAAAAATTAAAAAAATTAAAGAATTGATTTTAATTATAGAACATTTAGCTAGATAATTAAAAAATTAAGATGATGATTTAATATTTAGAAAGTGGAAGAAAAATGATTTAATTAAGAAAAAAATTATAATAATTAAATAATAAGATTACTTAATTATTTGTGAAAAAGAAAATTGATTAAATAATGAAAAATAGTAAATTAAAGTCGGAAGAAATTAAGATAATTAGATCATTAAAAAAAAATTAATTTATGATGGAGGGAAAGTCAATTTTTGAATTTGAATCAAAGGATTAGTGTTAGCTTAATTAAATAATAAAATTATTTAATTAATTAATAGGAATAATCAGTGAAAATTTTAGTAGCAAGTGTTGAACAATTTTCAATGACTACAATAATTGTACCAACAAATATAACAAGAACAATTTTAAGACTTCCATTCACCAAATGATCAATCATCAATTGACTCCTTTAGATTCTCTCAAGCTTGATAGACTAAGAAACCTTCAATGAAAAAATACCTAGCACCCAAAACACCAGGAATCCTTATATGCATTAACATGCAAGAACATGCGAGTTCATGCAAGTTCATGCAACTCACATGGATCCACATGCAAATCCTAGAATGAAGCTCTAATATTAAATTAAGGGAAATGGGGCTTCCCAAAAATCCATCTAAGATTAGTGTGTGCATCTAGTATCTTATGTTTGTTTGTAAAATCAAGCATAATTAATTTCCCACAATTAATCCCTAAAGGAAAGTAATTGTAATTAATAGATCTTTTCAAACCAAGTAGTTTCACTGGCATGCATATGCATTTAAAGCATAAAATCATTAAACATGAAAGATGAGACAAAAAAACAAGAATATAGATTTACGTGGGAAAATCCTTTCAAGTAAAAAATCCTCTCCAAAAACATAGAGGCAATGTATTATTCATCAACAACATAGTTACAATACATTATTCAAGCTCTAGGCTTTTACATGGAGATTTACCTTTTATTTGATTCCTAGAGAAAATTCGGTAGCATAACCCCTATGAA
The DNA here is from genome assembly GCF_030272615.1 of Cryptomeria japonica. Lineage (NCBI taxonomy): Eukaryota > Viridiplantae > Streptophyta > Pinopsida > Cupressales > Cupressaceae > Cryptomeria > Cryptomeria japonica. The sequence continues at coordinate 509,367,951 of NC_081415.1, read as the reverse complement.
TCTCTCTCCTCACACACAACTCCTTTAGTAAACACTTGTATTTATAGAGCTTACAATGCAACAAATGTCAAGTTTCTAAAATCCACGCCTAAGCATGAAGATGCCACTATTGGAGTAATTAGGACAATTATCTAATTATTAATTATTTTGGTTCTTAATTTTTTTTTCACTTGAACAATCTAAACTTAGGTTTTTTTTCTTATCTAGAGTTTGCTTTTCTAGATGTAGTTGAGCTTAATTTAGCTCCCACTTTGCATTGCTTTAGTTCTAATTCTAGCATTAGATTTTGCACTTAGAGATTCAATCATAGTTTATAAGGATTCATTCATTCATTGTGATTGTATCTCCAATGTTGCATGTATAATAATATAGAACTCTTAGGTTGTTATAGAGCATATAATCTTTGCTTGATCTATTTTGTGTGACAGATACATTTTGCTTGTAGATGAATCTTGGTTCATGTGGTTGATCATCAACTTCTACATGGTATCAGAGTGCAATATTTACTCCTACATTGTATCATAGTTTTTTTGTCAAGTTCTTGTATGTATGCTTAAATGAATTTAATATAGGTTAATTTTTCAGTGCACATTGGGCTCAAATGGAGTTTGTCATCACATCTGTAGCATCTAAAAAACCTGAAGATCGACTATTATTTCATCAAAATTGTAGTAATTAATTTTTTTGGTCAAATTGACTAGGGGCACAAGAATTGAGGCAAAATCTAGAGGTTGCTAAGATTCTTGTTAGAGACTAAGTATACAATGGTAAAGACTGATGATCCTCATTCTCAAATCCTCTTCAAGTCTACTAGAATGGGAAATTACTATTTACTTATTGATGAGGTCTCAGAATTTGCTCAAGACTGATTAGAAATTTTTGAGGTATCTGAAGGCTCTGAATCTTTAAATGTTTCAGAGAGTGAAAAGTTTGCAGATGCAGATGAAGATATTTTTTCATTAGGCAATGATGATAGTGGAGGTCCAATTCAAAATCTAATGAATCTTTTGAAATGATTGATCTGGAAGTTCAAGGTTCTACCATTGATCAAGTTCAAAGTTCTTCAAATAAGAACAATGAAGATAGTAATAATGATGTTTGGATACTTGAGTTTGACGATAGTTACTGGAAAAAGGTTGATAAGATAATAGTGTGCTAAATACTATGAGCTTCATCATTATTTTCTCATCCCAGAAAGCAACAGAAGACTTTGTGCTTTCATAGAAACTTTGTTTCTTTATTTGTAAATTTCATATAGATGCTCCTAAGTGATTTCATAGTAACTTAGAAGTTGTTTAAATCATTATTGCTCTAAATTGTAATATCTTTTCCGAAAAGAGAGAAAAGGATAAACATATATTCTGAAGAAAGAGGATGAGATGGTGTAACATCCAAGCTTAGAATAGGATTAGTAAATAGAATTTGTTTTAACAAAGTTAAGTAATAATCAAAGGGGGAGCATTCCCTTATAATTAGGAGAGATTCAATCTTACATTTTGTGGCTAAAACCACCATTTTGTAAACCTTACAACTTTACAAAATTTTAAAGTAATGGTTTTTGACAACTCTGTTGGGGAGAACATACAATCAAGCACTTCAAGATATTGGTTGCAGCAAACTGGTTTTCTTATTATTTGTTCTATTAAAATCTTTTGTTCATACTTGTTCCAAAAACTTCTAACCTAGCTGATCTGAATTATACTCATGGCAGACATAATCATGCTGTTGTTAATCTTGTGTTTGAAATATTGTCAAAGAATAACTTTGATTATCTTTCAACTAGAGAAAGAACTCTTCTTCGACGTACAATAAGTTTTCCACCACCTAATTTGAGGTCTCCTATGCCAAGTGAAATTTCTAGTGCTTCAAGACTCTTGGTGTTAACATAGGTACAGAGGTTTGTAATCCTACCATTTCAACTAGCGCAACCAGTAATCATGGTTTCTCCAGGTGGTAAAGGTACTCGAGGTCCATGGGGGCAAATATTTGGCCCTCTTAATATGCCTCTTCCACTCCATCCACTTCCACAAGGTTCCAGGAAGAATATTCCAAAGTTCTATGGAGATGGAAAACAACACCCAGATGAGCATATTGTTGTCTTTTACATTACATGCGGTGTTCTTGGTGTTGAACATGAAGATGTTTCAATGAGGTTATTCATTGAGACATTACAAGGTGATTCTATCAATTGGTTCTATCACTTGGCACCTCAAACCATCACAAATTGGGACACGCTCAAAACTCAATTTGAGGCAACGTTCAAGCTAGTTGAAGATGCGCATGCTCTCTTGGCTCAACTTACACAAATGAAGAAGGAACCTCATGAGTATGCATGATTTCATCGTAAATTTTAATAAGTTGAAGAATTGCATTCCGACCATTTCTCAACCAACTGGTGAGAATCTTAAATGTTTCTATGCTAACTCTTGACTACCAAAAGTGAATTTCTTGTTAAGAAGAGCACCTATGAGAGATTTGGCACATGCACAAACTCTAGCAATTGAATTTGAAGATGGTCTTATTTTTGCTAGTAAGATCTAGAAAGACTTGAATAAGTCCAAGAATTCTTCCTTGTTGACTGAATTAACTTCGTCAAGCACTACTAATCAAGCTTTTGACATAAATTACCATGCTAATATTAAATGTCTAAGGTAGAATACCTACAAGGCAACCCAAACAAGTTCAATAGGTTGGTTAGATTTGTTAAAAATAAGGATACTCGTCCTATTACCAATTATTCCTAGAGTATACCTTCTACTTCTTCTTTTGAGCCCAATAATCTTCCAAATAACCTCATTACTATTCCTTCATCCATTCCAAGAAAAGTAGATCCTTTCTATATTTCCATATTGATTAATGGTTTTAAGTTGAGTAATTGTGTAATTGATTCTGGAGCATCAAATAATGTTATGCCATCCAACATTGCCTTAAGATTAACTCTAACCAAACCTTTTGGTAATTTTTATTCTATGGAAAATAAACAAGTGTTTCTTGTGGGCAAATTAAATATGTACAGTTTGCATTCGCATCTTTTCCAGATAAATGGATCGAGATGAGAGTCTTGGTCGTAGATGTTCCTGCCTCCTACAGGATGTTATTAGGATCCAATTTCTGCAAAGATGTAGGAGGTGAGCTTAACATGGATATGTCTCAAGCTAAGATTCTTGTTAAAGGGGTCATGTAGAAACTTATTCCTGAGAAAGAGACTAAGTATACAATGTTAAAGACTGATGATCCTCATTCTCAAATCCTCTTTGAGTCTGTTGGAATGGAAAATTATTGTTTACATATTGATGAGGTCTCAAAATTTGCTCAAGACTGGTCAGAAGTTTATGAGGTACCCAAAGGCTCCGAATCTTCAAATGTTTTAGATAGTAAAAATTTTGCAGATGCAAATGAATATCTTTAGTCATCGTGCAATGATGATAGCAGAGGTCAAATTTCTGAATCTATTGAATCCTTTGAAATGATTGATCTAGAAGTTCAAGGTTCTACTGTTGATCAAGTTGAAATTTCTTCAGATAAGAACACTGAAGATAGTAATAATGATGTTTAGATACTTGAGTTTGAAGACAATTGTGCTTCTATCAGATCTGGAGCAGACATTTTTCATATTTCTCTCCAAGGAGAAGGTTTTTCTTACTCTTTAAAGTTGCATTTTGCTAATACTATGTTGGGTGAAAATTTTGTAAACTCGGGGAGGTTTACAAAATGTGAGTTTCATCGTAGTATGCAAGACAATATCTCTCAGAAGGCAAGATACGGTCTCTCCTATTTATAAGGGAAGGCTCCCCCTTTCTATTACAAACTATATTTAATATTATTCAGCCTGTTAACTTTACACTAATCCATGATGTTACATTTACTTCAACTCTCTTTTTTCAAAGTATTTTCCTAGTTCTCTATCTAGAATGGGTTTATTTTCTTAGATTGAAAACAATTCTCACTTGTAGTAATTTGACAATCTATACTAATTAAGAAACAAAGTGTCCATAAGAGTACAAAGCTTCTTGTTGCTTCTTTTTCTAAAAATAACTTATGGGATGGGAAAGTAGCAATGAAGATCAAAGTCTTTTTTTTACCACTATCCTATCAACCTTTCACAAATGACTCTTTTTAAGTAAAACTTCTCAAATAACAAATGAAGTACAAAGTCTTTATGTTGCTACTTGAATGCAATTTTATAATTTTCTCCAAGAGTAACAAAGCAAAGCACAAAGTCTTTGAATGTTTATCCACACACAAATCATACTTTCAAATTCACAAAGTAACACAAAATCTACTTAGTAAATTCAAACCACTCTTCAATATATCACAACTCACACTGCTCAACTGAACCTCTTCAAGAATATAACATAAATGACATAAGAACATCTATGTCATAAACAAAGATGATTCCAACACAAATTGTGAAAGCCAAAATTTGTCTCCTTATTTTGATTGAGCTTGCAAAATCACAATTTGAATACAAAGTCTCACTTTGATTTTCACTTTGGTAGAGTTTTGTTGCATAAAAAAAGGATCCTCATCTTTAACAATGAGGAGCAATGAGAAAAATTAGGAAAAACTCAACTAATTATTACTAAGTCAACAACATAGGAATTTGACTTTGGACTTGTGTTGTTGTTACATGCAAAACTGTATATACAAAATGACACTTGAAGTATTGATTGATATTACAAAATGCCATTACACTAGAGATGAATAAAAATGACTAAGTGTCCAGAGACACATTTTTATCATCATCATCCTTCTTCAGAAATTCTTTATATTCTTGCAAGGTAGCCTGTATTTCAGAATCATCTACGGTTCACAATGTTTGATGCCATTGAGGATAGTGGGGAAGACCGGATATGAGTCTTGCTCCTTGAAGTTCATTTTCTTTTCCGTGGAGATGATTATGACTTTAGAATAACACTGTGGCATTAGGAAAACATAAACACTTGTAAGGATAAATTCATCAACCATCCTGATCATTTGTATTGAAGAGGACCATGCATTACATATGCCAAATTTGGTATCATTAGGGTTTCCAAGACCCCCATTGTATCATGGGAGAACAAGTGTAAATGGGGTCTACTAACCCTATTTACATGTGTGTGCATTTAGTGTAATTCAAGTCAATAGACCCGATTTACACTTGAACATGAAAAAGTGATATAGTGTAGATCAGGTCTATAGACCCAAACTACACTTTATAAGTATAGGTATTATTGTGTAAATAGGACTTAGGTCCGAACTACACTTTAACAAAGTTTATTGATATGGGTGTAGTTTGGGTCCACAAACCCAATCAACACCGAAATTGATAAGACCATGGTATAGGCTAGGTCTGAAGGCATGACCAACATTGAAAAATGCCATAAGAAATGACAAAAACATTTGGTTTTGTTTGGCCCATAGGACGGAACTACACCAAACATTAGGTTTGGTTCGAATCTATGGACCCAAACATCACCAAAAGGTGTTGTTCGTGAGGCAATGTATGGGTGACATTTGGGTTTGTAGGCTAGAACAACACCAATAACATGGTGTAGTTAGGGTCTACCAACTTTAGAAACACTGAAAGGTGTAAGGCAATGATAATAATAGTGATTTAGGGTTTGTAAAACCTAAACACCCTTGTTTCAATAGAGCTCAGGTTTGAAAACCCACTACTCCATGATTTTGGGTAAAACGAATACAATCGATAAAACTGTGGTATGATTAATGGTCACGTATAATTAATAGGTGTATTTTGGGTTTATAAACCCGTAGTGCACTTATGTGCATGAATAGATGAGTGGTGCAAGGAGGAGGTGCAATTCGGGTTTGTAGACCCGATTTACACTGGGAAGACTAAATGGTGTAATTCGGGTTTATAAACCCAAATCGCACCTAGACACTTAGAATTTACAAGACACACAAAAGACCAATATAATTTAAATGAAGCTTCCAAGATGGAAAATCACACATGGTAAGTGACACAAATTACCTTGAAAAACATACATAAAGCATATAAGCTACAAATTGGATAAAATTTGTAGGCGTTATCCCACTGTCTGAGCAAGCTGAAATTGAGGATAACATACTAACAACATAACAAAATATGAATCTTTGTTGTTAGGAATTGAAGTTGCAAACAAGGAAGGTATAAAGTATCTACATGCACAAGGTGATGTTGAGCTAGTGGTGTGTCAGGTAAGGAAAATATATCAAACAAGGAATGACGGGCTCAAGCATTACTAAAATTTGGTATGGGATAGCATTGAAACATTCGATGCATTCAATATCTTAGTATTTCCCATGGAATTAAATGATAGGGCTGATTCTCTTGCAACATTCACCTCTCTCCTAATTCCCCATAAGGATTTCAGCTAAGATAAATATACTATTGAGTTAGTCTCAGGGCCAAGCGTTCCTAATAATTGGGATCATTGGCAGATTTTTAATGATGATAAACACATCATTAATTTTTTTGAAGTTAAAGATGACTTTAATAGTTTTTACTTTGAAGGTAGTAATTTTTCTTCTTATGATTCAACATCAAATCAAAGTTTTGAGTAGGGTGAAGAATTCTTGCAACTGAAGGGGAATAAAATCCCTAGAGGTTTGGTTTCACTTGAAAATTTGTTTGATAAAAATGATCACTACATTAAAAGGCAACAACAGGTGGATGAATCTTCTATGGGATACAATAAATATAATATTGGATCAGAAGATGATTCAAAATTTATGAATATTGGTAACAGTTGCACTCTAGAAGAAAGAGACTAGTTCAATTAATTATTACATTAGTACATTGATGTATTGGCATATTCATATGATGACCTCAAATCTTTCAATCGAAGGAGTTGCAACATGGCATTCCCATCAAGATAGGTGCAGGGCCATTTAGGCAGAAGCAATGACAGTATAACCTAAATATTTCAAGTTTAATTCTTTATAAGATTCAAAAGATGTTAAATGCATGAATTATCTTTCATATCCACCATTCAACATGGATAGCAAACATAGTTCTAGTGTCTAAGAAGAATGGAGAAATTTATATTTGTGTAGATTTCATGAATCTCAGACAATTCTCACTTAAGGATAATTACCCTTTGTCAGTAATGGATCAAGTACTACGAACAGTCACATGATTCCAGATGATGTCCATGTTGGATGGTTTCTTTGGTTATAATCAAATTGAGGTGAGTCCCGACCCTTGGGAATAGTAGGGGGCCATAGAATAGTAGGGCCCACCCACAATTATCTAAGTAGATCAACACAAAACTACATTTGCAACTCCATGGAGTACATTTGCATATTGTAGAATGTCTTTTTGGATAATTAATGTAGTGGCTGCTTTCTAGAGGGCCATGGACTTAGACTTTTGAGGGATCCTTGGTAGATTTATTGTTGTGTACTTGGGCAATCTCATGGTTTTCTCCAAGGATCGTGAGAATCATCTTTATCATTTGTAATAAATATTGGAGAGAAACTAGAAGGATGGTATTTCCCTCAATCCCAAGAAGTCAGTCTTTGGGGTAATAGAAGGAAAACACCTTAGGCACATTGTTTCCAAAGAATGAATTAAGATTGATGCAAAAGGGTCAAGTCAATTCAAAATCTTTATTTACCTACTAGCAAATCAATTGTTCATTCTTTCTTTGGGAAAGTGAATTTCCTGTGCAGGTTTATTCTTGACTTTACAGAAAAGACTCATTGTATCATAGATATGATGAAAGGTAAATCCACTTTCTATTGGAGTCCTAAAGTAAAACCAACCTTCAACGTATAGTTATGCTTCAGAGCATATCATGTCCACCATTTTGATGTAGAAAAATGAAGAGGGGATTGAATCCCCTATTGCTTTCATGATTTATCCATTGAAGTTTCATGAACAAAAGTACTCACAAATGGAAAATCATGATTTTTTTGTGGTTAAGATAGCAAAGTATTTCAGGTTCTACATCCTTAACTCTCATACTGTTGTTTTGGTCCTTGATACAGTTGTCAAGTCAATTCTGACTCAACAAGAATTTGGTGCCAAGAGAGGTAATTGGATTGCCAATATCCAAGAGTATGATCTATAGATCAAGCCCACAAATCTTGTTTGCAGAAAGGGTTTATGTCAGCTTATGGCTGAAAATAGACCTAATGAAGAAGAAGGTGAAACTTATGTATCTTTTCCTCAAGTTCTCTTTGTTAGCACCACTAATTAATGGCACTCCAATATTGCATATTTTCTCACATATAGAGAATTCCCTCATCATTTGAATTAAAAAAAAAAAAAAAGAGGAACATTAAGCTTAAGGTTGCAAATTTTGTCCTTTGGGATAATTGTTTGTATAAAAGGAATATTAATGGTACTTTTTTAAGGTGTGTTGATAAAGCACAACAGGGGAAATTGTTGGAGTTTTTCCACAACTTTTCCTATGGTGGACATTGTCTTAGTGCTTGTAACAACTCACAAGATTCTTATGGCTAGATATTATTGGCCCACACTTTTTCAGGATGCGTACAAGTGGGTGTGAAAGTGCAATTTTTGTCAATAGTTTGTCGAAAAGCAAAAGTTGGCGGCCCTTTCTTTGAAGCCAGTTGTAATTGAAGAACCTTTCAAGAAATAGGGAATTGATTTCATTGGTGCCATCAATCCCTCCTGAAGTGTTGGTCATACATATGTTCTCACCGCAATAGATTACTTCACCAAGTGGGTGGAGGCTATTTTGGTGAAGCATGCTACTTCAGAGGTGGTATGTTATTTCCTCAAAGAGAATATTATCTACAAGTTTGGTGTCCCACAGAAAATTGTAGCAAATAAAGACGCCACTTTTTCTTGTTAGGAAGTAACTCATTTTTTTTTTAATATGGCATTACTCTTGCTCATTCATCTGATTATTACCCGCAAGGCAATGGTTAGACAAAATCTAGCAATAAGAACCTAGTCTCCATTATCAAGAAATTGGTTGATGAAAATCAATGATTATGACACAAGGCATTGTATAATGCTTTGTGGGTAGACTATATTACACCTAAGTGGGCCATTGGTATGTCTCTATTTCAGCTATTGTATGGGTTGAATGCTGAAATTCCAATTACTATTGAATTGTCTGTCTTAAGGTTGCCAAAGGCTATTGAAGACATGACCTATGAAAGTTCCATTGATAAAAGGATCATGTTCCTTACTCAATTGGAGGAACAATGTGCACAGGTGGTGGATCAGAGTGAGGAACATCAAAAGCAAGTTAAGCCTCTCTTTGACAAGAGAGAAAAGCAAAGAGAATTCAAGGTTGGTGATCTTGTCCTTCTTTGGCACAAGCAACAAGAACCTAAAGGCATGCATGGGAAGTTTGATTCCCTTTGGACTGATCCATTCTCAATTCATCAAGTTTGTGGCAATAACAATTATCTCCTTGCATATGATGCTAGGACCACGTTCACGCTACCTCATACTGGACAACATCTCAAATTGTTCACTCAATGAAGTTGTGAAATAACCCTTGTAAATATTTGTATTGTCTTTTATTTTGTGTCTTTTATCTTTTCTTGACTTTGTGGCCCAATGGAACAAATTAAGGCACTTAGAGTTTTGGGATTCCACTACTTTTCAATCATTTCAAGGACTGATCAGAAAAATAGTTCCCCAGTCAGAGCCAACTGTTATGCCAATTTTAGCACAAATGAAATTTTGGGATGGCCCCAACAATCTTTGTCCAAATTGTGGCCCATAAACTCTAAGCTCATTTTTTATTCAGAGCGATTATTCATCTCTGGCATCATTTTAAAGTTATTTTTTTTATTTTTATCATTTAGGTGCATTTTCGGGTTTTAAACCTGACCATACACCTATTAGTCAATATAAGTGCATTTCGAGTTCACATACCCAAAATACACCTTTATGTGTAAATCAGGCTTGTGAACTCGAAATACACTCATTTGATATGCACGTATTGGTCATTTATGTTTCCAAGTTTAAGTTTTAATAGGACTCGTTTTCCCCTTAGAATCCATCTTATAAGCATTTTTGTTTCTTTTTCACCTTATCATTCGGATTGGGAGGCAAATCTCATTGATTTTCTTCATTCTCATTTGTTCTTAAGTTGTTGTTTCATCCAAGTATGTCACTTTTCTTTCCTTTTAATTTTTTCTTTGTTTCGGTTTCTGCTTTAAGTATAGGGTTTGATTTTAAGTTCAGGTTTGTGGCGACGAACTTTCCCTTTCTTTTTGCACCTTGTAAATGATCCTTGTTAAGGTATGATCATAGCACATGACTTTGAATCACACCTTAATGCATTGCATTATGGTGTGGTTCGGGTCCATAAACTTGAACCATTTTTTGTTCCATTATTATTTGTGTTTACTATTGTATCATGTAGATAGGGTTTATCGATCCGACCTACATGACATGTCATTGTTTTTTTGTATAGTATGGGTTGATAGACCCTATCCACATCGATTTCCATCACACTATGTTAAGGCGTAGTTTGAGCCAATGGACCCAAATTACATGATCACCAAATCACTGGTGTAGTTCAGGTCCATAGACCCAAACAATACCATAGTTTGTGTTTACTAGTGGAGTTCAGATCTATGGACCCAAACTACACTAGTAAAAATTTTCCCAAGTTTGAATCACAAAATGGTGTGGTTCGGGTCCATAGACCTAAACTACACCCAATCACATCTCTTTCCATGCGTTGTTCAGGCCTATTGACCCAAACCACATGAATTATATTTTCCATAGATTTACACAATTATCCATACCTTCTCACTTTGGGTGTAAATCAAGCCTGTGAACTTGATTTGCACTTAATTATATGTTTTTCCCTAGTTTTTCAAGTGTAGGTCGGGTCTATAGACCCAATTTACATTTGATACAAAAAATTTTCTAAGTATCAAAATGTAACAATGTTGAAGATTTATCAGTATTGAAGATGTTTTTCAATGGTGATATTTTCATCTAATTCTAGAGGACCTTTTTGAACTTTGGTGCAGTTCAAACTATTTATAGATGTCAGAACCATCTCCAGGAAAGAAGATGATGAAGTTTAAGAAACAAGACCCCTATCCACTCTTTCCACCATCTATAGTGGCATTAAACATTACAAATATTAGAGACACTAAAATAAGCCACGTGGATATTGATGAGTTTCTGGGGCAAGTTGAGAATCCTCCATACTACTATTTAATGGAACCCTCCATTAATAGTAGTATTCATGTGGTTGCAACGTTTCGTATGCCAACTCAGAATCCAAAGTTTGTGCTTGTAGTGACTAATCATTTTGATCCTGTAAGTCGAAGTATGAAATATGCATATGGCAAGAAGGTGATCATGTTGAATGAGGATTTCTTTGATTCTTTGTTCAAGTGTCCAAGTATAGGGCAATATGCAGATATAGATATAAAATCTGTTGAGGCCTATTATGAGAAACATTTAGATAAGTGTAGAAGGAACATTAATAATAATTGGTTGAAGACTTTTAGGCCTACAATTGCTGGATGGCCCAACACCTTCCCTCAAAGTGACTTAAGGAGGAAGTGAATAACTTGATTACTCTTCTCAATAGAGTAAAGTGACTTCCTACTTCCAATAGATATTTTGAGTGGATGTACCAGTATATTCGCATCATTACACAAAACAAAAAGAAGATCTTCAATGGTAATAAGATCAGTGATGCCTTGTGTGAGAAGCTCATTAAGTTATCTACCACTTTGAAGTTATATATGACTTCCTACATGGTGTATGTTGTTGCCACTATGATGAATTTCATAGGTTTATCTTCAAAAGGAGACAGACGACAAGTCCTAGTTGGGAAACACTATTCCCACTTAACTCTTAAGGAAAGTTTACATCATTTTAGAAGAGTTAATGATGTCTTCTTTGGCTCCTATATGTGCATATTTGACAAGGGCCTTCAAAAGAATAGTTTATAATGAAGCCTTAGAATTTGTGAATCAATATGGATGTGTGTTCTTGTAGTTTCCCACCTTCGCCTATCTAAGGATAGTATGTTATGATGATCAACCTTTCATGCTCCCAGGGTATCCATCTAACAAGATTTTTCTAATGGAGTTGGCAAGGCAAATGGTGGTGGTACATTAGAAATAATTAGTCTCTCATAAAATAGGTTTTACATTTTCATTATCTATTGTAAGGTACTCTATCAATTTAGTTTTCAAAGAAATAGGTATGGAAGATGAAATGAGAAGAGTGACAATGAAACAATTCAAGTTTAGGAGTGTTTTTTACTATAGAGGTATGAAATTTTTTTTGAAAAGGAGTTATACTCATGTTCATAGAATTGAGGACATCTGGAAAAATTGCAGAACTAAGGAAGATGTCAATAAACTTGATTTTTATCGCCTCACCAAAGAACAAATAACCAATCTCAACTTGGCAGAAGTTCCCGATGACTTGGTTGATCACAGTAATATCCCAAATCCTATGTATGAAAGCAGGAAGATTGTCAAGACTCATCTTCCTCTTATATGATGGTCTCGAAAGGAGGTGGTTTCCATAAGAACCAGATTTCAAAGGATTCTTGCAAAGACAAATGTTTGGTTGATGCAAAAAGGAATCCACTTGAAACCATTTACTACTGGGTCAAAGGATGATATTGTTGGACCTATTGGAAAAAGGTTAGAACTAAGAGAAAAGAACATGAAAGATCATGTTGCTTTGGCTAAAGCTCCCAAATACAAGTTCATTGTAGGAACAAGTAAAGGAAAACAGTAGGAAAAATATTCTACTGCAGAAGTAATTGAGCTAATGACTTCATTGGTTGATGAGCATGTTATAAAACAAGTTGAGCGGGTTACCTCACAAGGAAGACCAATAGGTGAATGGATGGACAAGATGCTTAATCAAGGAACCCACCTTTTTGAGTTCTACTTCTAAGTTGATTAACAATATGCAAAGTGTTCAATCTAAATTGAATACAACATTAAATGTATTCTTGGAGGAAATGACTACATGTGAAAAGAATTTTGATGCCTGGACAAAACTCAGAGATTTCTCTCTAGATTTTTTGGTTGACAATGATGTGATTCCCTCTAGGACAATGTATGTTTAGTACAAGGAGTTGCTAAAGTGTTGCATGAAGGTTCTAGAGTGGCTAATTGAAGATCTAGAGGAAGAAAAAGGCCTAGGTGAGAAGACAATAAAAAGAATCATTGACAAATTTGTAAACTTCCTTGTGATTTACTTGATCAAATTCACAAATTGATACCCCTAGATCCATCCATACAAGAGTTCAACTCACTTGTTTAGGCCGAGGTTGAGAGTAAAAATTCACTCTCTCATCAATTGACAAATTGATAGAAAAGTTATCTTGGATACTCTAGGATCTATCTTGAAGAAATCCAAAGAAAACTACTCCAGTTTGGCATATTCAATCACACGAGCTTAAGTCATCTTAGACCATGATGATGAACTAGAGGACTCAAAAGTACAAACTACCCTCTTAAAGTTTGAATATTTCTTGAAGAAAAATGGAGATGATGATGCTCAAGATGGAGATCCAAACACATAATCATTTTTCATGCTTTCTAGCTATAGGTACATTTTTGTAGTTGGCATTTGACACTTCAATTGTCATTTTATATACACAGTTTTGCATGTAGGATTGCACAAGTCCTAAATCAAATCAAACTCTACTTTTGACTTAGTCGCAGTTAGTTGTTTTTTTCCTGATTTTTCTCATAGTCCCTCTCCTATATATATGAGGGTGATCTTTGTAATCTTCATCTTTTATCTTTATGCAACTAGACTCTATTGAAGTGTAAAGCAAAGTGAAACTTTAAGTTCATTTGTGATTTTGCTAATTCAATCAATAAAGATAGCATCTTTGGTGCTCAAACTTTGTGTTGAGTTCATTGTGTTCTATGGTGAGAGTGTTATTATGTCATTCTTGTTATGGTAACTAAATTGATTGAGTCAAAGTAGTCTTGCATGAATATTGTGAAATACTAGAATAAATTTGGTTGTGTAGACTTTGTGCTACATTTTGAAATTAGTAGAATAGAACTTGTTGGAGGATAGCATCATAAGGACTTTGAGCTTTACTTTTTTTTATCTTGTGGCAATTATATGAACTTAAGTTTCAACTTATAAATTTGTATGCAAAATAGCATTATAAAGACTTTGAGCTTTATTTTGGTATTTTAGAGAAAGATTTCTTTGGGCTACAAAAGTTATTGAAAAAAAGTTGATAAGATAATAGTGTGTTGAAGACTATGAGCTTCATCATTACTTTCTCATCTCAAGAAGCAACGGAAGACTTTGTGCTTTCATAGAAACTTTGCTTCTTTATTTGTAAATTTCATATATATTATCCTAGGTGATTTCTTAGGAACTTAAAAGTTGTTTAAATCATTATTTCTCTAAATTGTAATATCCTTTTTGAAAGAGAGAAAAGGATAAATATCTATTCTAGAAGAAAGAGAATAAGATGGCGTAACACCCAAACTTAGAATAGGATTAGTAAGTAGAATTTTGTTCTAAGAAAGTTAGAGTAATAAGCAAAGGGGGAGCCTTCCCTTATAATTAGGAGAGATTCAATCTCACATATTGTGGCTGAAACCGCCATTTTGTAAACCTCACAAGTTTACAAAATTTTCAAGCAAGAAGGGTGACATGAACTAAATAAAATAATCAAATTATTTAATATAGTAGAAGAAGGATAGGGTAATTAATTGATTAAAAGATTAATCAATTAATTGGACATGGTTCGATTAATTAAATTAATTTAGCCAAAGGGGATGCCATAAATAATTAAATAATATTGAGTATTTAATTAATATAGGTAGCTAAGGGAAATAAATTTGATTAAATTAATTAACCAAAGGTAAGTGTCTACATTTTCCCCCTCTTTGCAATGGTGCTAGAATAGCGTTAATGCAAAGAAAATGAGACGCTAAAGACTAGAAGAAAAAGAACGACAAGATGACCTAGATAGGATTGATGACAATGAAGGGAAAAGAAGACGGAGGATAAGCGAGAGGATTCCCCCTCGACAGGGTGCATAGAAAACAGAGGACTAGGTGGCTGCTCAAAAGAAAACTTGCCTAGAGGACAGGAAGAAAGACAATGCAGAACGAAGGCAAGAAGCAAAAATGTTACTCAAAAAGGAGCCCGTAGAAAGAAGTGGCAAAGAAAATGGTTCTAAAGGGATTGTGACAGTGAAAATAGGGTTTTAAAAGGACCTATATTAGAAAATTTGAAAATTTACTATTCAATTTTATCGTGTGCTAGAGAGAATTGGAGAGAAAATGAGAGATCTTAGAGCTTTATAGTGCGTTCTAGAGCTTTGACATTAGCGGATGAGATAGCAACAAGATAGGCTCTGAGGCACTATGCTAACTTTGTGGCCAGTGTCAGACGACACTGACAATTGGATCACTAGGTGAGTCTGAAGAAACCCTAGCTTTGTATTTAATTTTTCGCATTTATGAGCCTTAGAAGGGGAAAAATAACATTCTTGCAGGTTCGTGCATGTCGAAGCGCTGAGAATGAATTCCCATTGCTTGCGTAAGGGAGTAGGGTTGGGAAGATTTAGGTTAGCAAATGAAAGGGTTAGAAGCACACTCCTACATTGGTGGGAGTGCATGGGTTGAATGCGGGAATAGAGTCTCGCAGGTTAAAGTTTGGAAAGATTGCATTCTTGCAGGTCAAGGGAGGGCAAAAAATGAAATCTAGCGGGAATACAATCCTATTGAAAATTGAAAGGACAAGAGAGGAATGGCAGGAACGTTGGAAAAAATGATGTGAATAATTGCTATGGGAGAAATGGGGAATTGAAGAAAATAAAAGGGAGGAAACGCTAACATGGTGATTTTCTTGGGTGCAGTGGAGGCAATTTGTGATGTTATGGGTAGTGGAGCAATTCAAGGCTATAGAGTGGGTGAGGATTGATGCCATTGGATTGGAATACTTGGCACAAATACCCCATATTATGACGCATATGGTGATGGTGACAACATTGATTGAGAGATGGAGGAATGACACTACCACTTTTCACCTGCCTACAAGAGAGATAATTGTCATCGGGGAGGACATATACCAAATTTTGAGACTATTGATTAGAGGAGTATGGGTCATCATTGAAAGAGAACCCCCAAATGATGTGAGATAGAGGCTGGTTGGAGCTAGTGTGGAGCTATGCCATGGACAAATACCACTATATCAGGCTTCGAGACAGGCACCACCTGATAGGCATATTTATTTCTATGTTATGTGCACTAGTCAACGACTTCATTTTACTAGACAAAGGCAAACTATCAGTATTTTGGGGATGATCCAAGTCGTCATAGATGTAGTCAATGCAAGTTGATTGATGCCTTGGGGTACCTTAGTTTTGGAAGAGTTATTTTGGGAGTTGCATGACATATGTTATCACTGAGGTCGCAATTTTGGTTATGTCACACTACAAGAAGTTTGGGTCGGGGAATAGATAATCATTACTCAACCAATAGGTAGGTTAGATAGGAGTACGGAGAAACCGATTGTACATAACTACCGCGATGGACACTATTATGATGAGACAAAGGACATAGACCATTGGAGGGCCATTTTGGACAAGATAGATGCCGACAGTATCACATGGAAGCCCTACATGGGCATGGCAGTTTGGGTCAAGGATCCGCATCATATTCCATATGTAATTACCCCTATGTTATTATCAGTGGATGAGAGTATGTCAGAGAGTGATTTAGACCAAATAGGGTCTAGTGTCAATTTGGTTTTGTGCAGGATGTCCTCAAGCTAGAGCACAAGTTTTAGCGGGTGACTAAGGAGATAATGGCATAGTTTGGGCAATCATTAGAAAAAGAGGGATTGATTGTCGAGTGGACACAACTGGCGGCCATGGCATGGGATCCTAGAGAAGGAGTGGTAGATCTAGTGTTGACTGATGCATACATAGCATGGTGGGTTAGGAGAAGGCATCGTAGTCGATACATATTAGCTAGCTTGGTGAGTGCAATTACGACAACAACTATAGTGGTCAAGAGGGTGAGGGGGATTCTCGTGGCACCAATGGTACTGATGCAGAGGTAAGGGAAAATAGGAGTTTTAGGATAAAGAAAAAATTATTTGGTCTCACTTCTCAATGAGAGCACAAAACATTAATCTATTCTCCCAACAACCTATTGGAGTCATAACATGGTTTCTAAATTACAAGAACATGATAAGGAAATCCCATCCCTCTTTAAATGACCTCAAAATAATGTTTCAAACACCAAACTCTACCTCCAAACAAGGTTTTCATCACTATCTAGGACTGTTATATGTGGTAGTGTCTAGGATCCTTATAAGGATAGTCAACATAAGGCTTCCTCAACCTCTCATACTGGCTTAAGATCATCAAGATAATGTCCTTAGAGACTTTACCCTACATGAAAAAGATAAAATGGGCACATCCAATAACTTTCATTAACTAAATATGAACTTTCTTTTTTGGATGCGACTATTCCAAATACAAAGACTGTGAACACTCTTAAGACAGACAGCATTTTTGCTCAACTAAGCTCAATTAATACATAAAATCACTATGTTATAAAGTATGGGGACTCTATGCACCTATTACACTCTCCCATAGACTCATGCAAACAAAAACAATAACACTTTGTGATAGTTCTTCATTGGTTATGGTAGAAGTAATTAAGACTGTGAATTAGGACAGTCATGAATCTAGGCTAGAAACCAAAGCAAATGAAGGTAACTTTTTGCTTCCCTTGCACTTTTGAGACCATAATCAATCTATGGATCCATTCCAAATGCATTCAAACATTTATCAATGCATTTTGAGTGTTTACAAAGCTTGTTTTGTATGGTCACGGTGGCTGGAACTCAGTCTTTTCTCAAGTCAGACAATATAAAAATGTTTGTACTTGAATATAAGGAATTTTCCAATGTTTTTCTTGCATGGATAGGGTCTCTACACATTATAAAATACTCCTTCAATCTTGTATTCATCCAACCTACCCTCCTTTATCTCATGCAACATCAAAACACCCAACCTTTGGTCTGATACATGACGATATCAGACCTTTATCACTCTAGAAACAGTAGCCAGATGCCTCCATTCTCTATGGTCCTATAGTAAATTAAAAATATATATAAAAAAAAACCTCCATACAAAATTTGGGCATATTTGGCCATATAGATTGAGAGTTCTACATTTTTTTAAGCTCTCAGCCTGCCCTAGGTAGGGTTTTGACCCTTTAACACAAAAAATTCAATATCTCTTCTAAAACTGAATGAAACAAAATGAAACCAACAATTAAATAAATTATATTTATTTTAGGTTTACCTCCAATCACATTATAATCATGAGGATGAATAAAAATAGATCAAATCGGGCTAAGAACAGACTGGTTTTTTCCAGAAAAGCATGAAAAATCAATCATTTTTATTGCAACTTCACCAAATCTTCATTCCAATCCATACAATGAAGCCCAAAAGGATTATTTAATTTAAAAATTATCAAACATAAATTATCCACACCCACTCATGGTTTTGCGTCTTCCTTTCTTTATTTTTCCACTTTTGAGCAATTTTTGACAAAAAAATGCATGACAACTTTTCACAATTTTGAGCAACTTTTGCAATTTTTTGCCCATAGACTTACAACTTGACATAGTAATAAAAAATGGTATGAAATGATCTAATAAGACCTTATAAGGCCAAAATAACACAAAAATTAAGCAAAAATCCCAATTTGCCTATATGAGGCCTAATAGGACCTAGTGGTGCCCTCCACCATACTCCCCTGGGAAAAGAACTCAAGTTCCCACTTGTTGGCATTATGAGAACCGGTATATGGACATAATGAAATTGTATTTTGTCATTGATGTCAATATGTTGCAAAGGTGTGAACCGGCATATGTGAGAATCGGTATAACACTGTGAACCGACATTTGTGCCAAAGTGAAGCGGTGTGCTTGTTCAAAGGTGAACCGACACATGGAAGCGTTGAATGACTACCGGTTCATAGTCTCAACTTTAGGGTTTCCGGTTGAAGTGCTTCCAGCCTGTATGGCTCAACCAGTGACTTTTTGCGATGAGTTAGCATGATAACAAAGAACAAGATCGTGTTTCCACGTAAGCCTTGTGTGTATGAAGGATCGTGCATGAAGAAGATCTTGCCTATCTACCTCGAGAATATGGGAAGACTGTAAAACAACGTGTGATGGGTTATCAACCGCCATGAAAATGGTGGAAAACGAATGATGGAGATTAATGCAGTATGCTCAACGGTCAGGATTGAACCATTTGAATTCCTTAACCTATTAGGTTTAGGGTTTAGGGTTTATGCTACTGACCTAACTATTTTCTATAAGGTCAATGTTGTGACTCTTTTTAGGGTTGTTGGCAAAAGTTGTGTGTGCGTATCCAAGAGAAGGGATATGCGATTCTTGGCAAACCAGAAAGAGAGAAGTGATACCTGCAGAGTGTAAGTGCAGAAGGAAAAGAGGAGCTTAAGCGGATCTGCATTGGCATTGAGTGCTACCTGTTGATCTTTAACCACCTCAATAGTTGGAAAATCCCTTAACAGGGTAGCCTTAACCGACTTGCTGTAAATCCTTTAACAGGGTAACTCTAAGCTACTAAGTTCGAAGTCCTTTAGCTATTGAGTTCTTGAAATCCTCTAACAAGGTAACCTTTAACTGGGTTTAACCCTTAATCGGGTATTGTAGCCATCCCTTAACCGGGTGATCTCTAACAGGATCGGTTCCTAGCAGAACCTATTGTAATGTCTCTAACCGGACAAGGCTCCTAACAAAGTGGACTTCCAAAGAGTTCAAAAATAGCTTGTGGGTATTCATCCCCACCGTGGTTTTTCCCAGTTGGGTTTCCATGTGAAAAAATATGTGTGTCATGTGTGATGCTTTGCTATTATTTGTCAAGCATATGATGGTTCTGTGTTTTATGCTTGTCAGTAAAACATGTTGAACTAGCTGTTATTATGATCTGATGATAGATCACATGTTTATGCATAAGGGTGAAATGGTAGTGTAGCTTCAAGTTGAGTGAAAGACTAAGTGAGTAACCAGTTAATTCTTGTCTCAAACATTCTTAGCTTTACTGGTTGCACTCTGTTTCAAACCAGTATCTTTGTCTGTCCGTCTTTTGAAGTGTTTGCTGTCAAACCGGTTTAAGATAGTGTTTTCTGCCTGTATTGATTCACCCCCCCCTCTCAATACCGGTTTGGTACTATTTGCTCATCATTTAGTTATCAATTGGTATCAGAGCATCCTCCAGGTCCTCTGTGTTATAAGCTTAACTGCTTGAGGTAAAGATCCCAGTCAAATGATGAAGAGGGAAGGTCCAAAGTTTAACAGGGAAAATTTCAGTATATGGAAAGACAGGATGAAGATATTCATCAGAAGCATGGGTGCTCAACACTGGAGCTATGTTGAGAATGTATATGTTGCCCCTACCGGTACTCTCACCGATGACCAAAAGAGAGAGATACAAGAAAATGGGCAAGTCATGGAAGCCCTAATTAGTAGTTTATCTGACATTGAGTTTATTGATGTTTAGAACAAGGTAAATCCCAAAGAGGTATGGGATGCTCTTGAAAATATCTATGGCGGTGATGAACATGTAAAACAGGCTAAGGAAGAAAGCCTGAGAGGGAAGTTTGAAGATATGCAGATGGTTGAAGAATCAAAACCGTTGTTGGAGATATCAAGAGTGCAGGTGGTAAAATAAAAGATTCCACTGTGGTAAGCAAAGTCCTAAGATCCCTATTGCTGGTCTATGCAATAAGGGTTATAGACAAGACTAAGGTATCCTTGGAATCCATCATAGAAAAGTTGACAGCCTATGAGCTAAATAGTTTTGATGGCAGTGTTCAAAAGACCGAATCAGCTTTTAAAGCTTTTGCTATACCATCCAGAAAAGGAAAAGAAGCTAGCACTAGTGGTGAACCAAGATAGAGCAGAGAAATGGATGATGAGGAGATTTTGATGGCATTTGAAGCTCTCCTTGCCAGGAAACTTCCTAAGGGAACCGGTAAATACAAAGGTAAGCTACCTTTGAAATGCTTTTCTTGTAACCGGATAGGACATATTGTTGTAAACTGTCCTAATGGTGACAACAAGGACAAACCGGAAAGGTTCGAGAAATTCAAAGGAGGAAACCAGAGAAACTATTTTGTGGCAGTTGATGAAGGTGTCACAGATGAAGAATCAGAGGATGAAGAAAATGAAGATATTGTGTTTGTTGTTGTCAAAGAAGATGTGTCAGACAAGAAGGCTCTTGTCTCCCAGTTTGATAATTCCAATGAGTGGATCATTGACAGTGGCTGTTCTCACCATATGACTGGTGACCAGAGCAAGTTTCTATCCTTGGAGGAGTATGATGGTGGTGTGGTTCACTTTGGTAATGATGCACCATGCATGGTCAAAGGCAGAGGGTCCATCTCTCTGAATGGAAAGAGTAGTGCTGACAATGTGTACTGGGTTGATGGTCTCAGACACAACCTTCTGAGTGTTGCCCAGGTGAATGACAGTGGCCTCACTCTAGAATTCAAGAATGGAGTTTGTAGAATCAAAGGAAAAGATGGTGAATTGGTGGCCAGCGACATGCAGACCAAAGGTAACCTATTTCATCTGAATGCAAATATAAGTGTTTATGGTGAAAATGGATACAACAATATAATATTGAAAGACTAAATGGATTCAACCACAAAACCCTAGCCTAACAACAACAAAGATCCACCATAACATATGAAGATTACCTAAGACAATACAAATCAAATGAAATCACAAAGATTATACCATCACATGTCCAATAGGGTTTTGATCTCCATTCTTCCTATCTCCATTGATCTTGCTTGATATATTTGCTCTCAGATTTTATGTGCACAAGAGCTCAACAAAGAACAGAATGTGCTTGCAAGTAGGATTGATTGCATATGCAAGTTCAAAAGCGTAGTGTAGTCAAGTAGTCCACCCAGGGTTTGATAATGAAGGAAGTATCTCCTTCTATAGAAGACACTATAAGAAATGGAGGGATAAGATTGAGAGGTGTAAAAGGAGGTCGGCTATGATTAGAGGGTAGGTAAAGAAAATAATAAAATAATGAAAGGGTAGGTAGTGTAGGAATTAAGAGATAAATGACATGTGTCATGGGTAGAAAAGGCTAATGAATTAATTAAATAAATAAAGATTTATTTAATTAATAGAAGAAGTGGGATAATTAAATAAATAAGAGTATTTATTTAATTTAGAAAAAGGATAATTTAAATAAATAAAAGTATTTATTTAAATGAGAAATAAGGCTAGAAGAGGATAAATGAATTAATTAAATAAATAAAGATTTATTTAATTAATAGAAGAATTAGGCTAAAATAATTAATTAAATAAAATATTTATTTAATTAGACATGACAATTTTAGGTGTCTACATTTTGCCCCTCTTTGAGACAATGCAGCTTGTTGCGTTGTTTCAAAGAAGATAGTATGAACTAATACAAAGTTGCCCCAAGATGGGAATGATATGCCCCCTCGAGAGATTGGA
Source organism: Cryptomeria japonica (assembly GCF_030272615.1). Lineage (NCBI taxonomy): Eukaryota > Viridiplantae > Streptophyta > Pinopsida > Cupressales > Cupressaceae > Cryptomeria > Cryptomeria japonica. The sequence goes on along the minus strand of NC_081415.1, from coordinate 509,345,460 downwards.
TGAAAATGTCTGAAAAGATCGCAGACAATCTCTCGATAAGAAAGACGGGATAGAATGGACTGACCGGATAGAATAAAGTGACAGAGTCACGGGATAAAGAAGACTGACTCGAGGAACGTGGGCTAGGGCTAGGACTAGGGCAGTCGATAAGATAGACCATGAGGGGCATACATCCTCATTGTCATCCACACATCCAAGAGATCAGAGTGCAGAGAGAGAATAGAGCAGCAGTAGTCAGCAGCAATGGCATTGGTTCACAGATTAGATCACGTTCGCCGATTTCAGAGGCCAGCAGATGCAGGAGAGCCGGTAAGTGTTTATGGTGAAAATGGATAACAATAATAACAAATATTGAAAGACTAAATGGATTCAACCACCAAACCCTAGCCTAACAATCAACAAAGATCCACCATAACATATGAAGATTACCTAAGACAATGCAAATCAAATGAAATCACAAAGATTATACCATCACATGTCCAATAGGATTTTGATCTCCATTCTTCCTATCTCCATTGATCTTGCATGATATATTTGCTCTCAGATTTTATATGCACAAGAGCTCAACAAAGAACGGAATGTGGTTGCAAGTAGGATCTTAGTGTAGCAAATTGATCAAATAGTTAGGGTGCTTGATTAGGGTTTGATAATGAAGGAAGCATCTCCTTAAATAGAAGACACAATATGAAATGGAGGGATGAGATTGAGAGGTGTAAAAGGTCGGCTAAGATTAGAGGGTAGGTATAAGAAATAATAAAATAATGAAAGGGGTAGGTAGTGTATGAATTAAGAGATGAATGACATGTGTCATGTGTAGAAAAGGTTAATGAATTAATTAAATAAATAAAGATTTATTTAATTAATAGAGGAAGTAGGATAATTAAATAAATAAAAATATTTATTTAATTTAGGAAAAGGATAATTTAAATAAATAAATGTATTTATTTAAATGAGAAATAAGGCTAGAAGAGGATAAATGAATTAATTAAATAAATAAAGATTTATTTAATTAATAGAAGAATTAGGCTTAGATAATTAAATAAATAAAATATTTATTTAATTAGACATGACAATTTTAGGTGTCTACATTTTGCCCCTCTTTGAGACAATGCGGCTTGTCGCGTTGTTTCAAAGAAGATAAGATGAACTAATATAGAGTTGCCCCAGAATGGGAATGATATGCCCCCTCGAGAGATTGGATGAAAATGTCTGAAAAGATTGCAGACAATCTCTCGATAAGAAAGAAAGGCTAGAATGGCTAGATCAGATAAAGTGACAGAGTCACGGGATAATGAAGACTGACTCGGGAAAATGAAGGCGAGGGATAGGGTAGGCTATAAGATAGACCACGGGCAAAAGACATCCTCATTGTCATCTACACCCTCACGAGATCACAGTGCAGAGTGAGAAAAGAGCAGGAGCAGTTAGCAGCAATGGCCTTCGTACATAGATTCCACCATGTTCGCCGATTTCAGAGGCCAACAGAGGCAGGAGAGCCGGTAAGTACCACCAAACCTCCTCGTACTTTGATGCATTTCAATTTTGTCATTAATGCATGGTAGGTTAGCAATAAATGCGCTTAGGAATAGGGCACAAAAAAATGCAAAAACGTGCAACCGCGTCTGTGTCGGTGCCAGGTGCGTCTATGTCCGCCAGGCGCGTCTGTGTCGGTGCCAGGCGCGTCTGCGTCTGGAACCGCGTTTGTGCTTGATGCGGGCACGTTTATGTCCTGTAGGGGCGTTTATGTTCCAAAGTCGCGTCTGTGCATAATGTAGGCACGTTTATGTTCAGAAGGCGCGTTTGTGTTTTGTAGGCGCGCATGTGCAGTCAATAGGCGCATTTGTGAGTTTAAAGTGCGTTTATGTTTGAAAATGCATGGTTTTGGTCTTCTAGGTCAAATCGGCAGTTCTGTGATGAACATACGCTGTCGATTGGATAAGCTGCTGAGAGGATACACTCAAGCAGGTCCTCGAGGAAGACTAGGATAAATCAAGGCACTTTGTGATGAACAGGGAGCACCAAGATAGAGTACTTTGTGATGAACAGGGAGTACCCAAAGGATGAGGAGCACTTTGTGATGAATAGGGAGTGCTAAATGTGAGTAACACTTTGTGATGAACAGGGAATGTCACACACGTAGTACTTTGTGATGAACAGGGAGCACTACTAAGATAGATAGCAACACTTTGTGATGAACAGTGAGTGTCACTAGGATAGATAACCATATGCATTTAGATAGCAAGTAACATTTTGTGATGAACAGTGAATGCCACCATGACTGACATGATTGATTTGTTTGACTGCAGGAGTATCTGCCTATGCTAGAGTCACGGGAGAGGTTCCCGTCCACACAGAGATTGCGACCAGAGTTGTCGTTTCAGGATAGAGCTGCCATTGAGGAGATGGGATTGAGACATGTATTATATGTGCCTGAGTTTCGGGCAAACATGGGTTTGCTGACTGCGCTGGCGGAGAGATGGCACTCCGAGACTTGCACTTTTCATTTGCCGATGGGGGAGATAACAGTGACCCTCGAGGATGTTTACAGGATATTGCATATACCGATCGATGGAGAGCTGATCCCATACGATCGAGATGGAGACAGAGAGGCACTGAGATGGGTGTTCCAGGATCCCGGGCTAGAGATGAGAGCAGGGCATGTGGCATGGGATACCATGACCGCGACAGGGTTAGCTTTGCCAGCTGTGATTGGAGGAGTTATCAGTGGGTTCTTGTGTCCAGACAGGGCTACACGGGGGTTGGCAGTTGGCTGGGGAGGAGCACTGGAGACATTGGTGACTGAGCACACTAGATATGCATGGGGTCCATGTGTCCTGGCACATCTGTATTATGAGCTTCATCAGTTCGTCTACCATGGATTAGTGGGACTGGGTTGTGGAGTGACACTACTGCAGGTTTGGGCATATGAGCATCTGCCTATCACACGACCGATACACTTCAGAGGCAGGGGTCATGGACGGAGTTTTGTTCATTTATACGATATGATCACTTCACAGCCTCGGACTGGCAGGTTAGAGCACTGGAGGCGTGTGATAGATGACATTGATATGGTCATCTGGAGGCCGTACCTGGGGTGCGAGGAGTGGGAGGATGACGCAGTGGAGCTGCCGTATACATTCAGGAGCAGATATCTAATTGGGTGGACGCCTTACATACTGGAGAGATAGCTTGTGGATAGGGTTGGCAGACAGTTTGGCAGGATCCAGAGGATGCCACGAGGCTCGGGTATGTATGCCCGTACAGTGAGGGATCAGGCGCAGTTCGAGCCATTATTGTCGTATGATCAGGCAGTTACACAGCTAGCAGAGATGATACCCCTTCCCTGGGACATGTGGCCTAAGATTGAGGATGCAGGTATGGATGTAGAGTACACAGCTTACTGGGTAGAGCATCCATTCCCTTGACTGATAGATCCAGGGGAGCTACTGGATGGAGATGGAGGAGGAGATGACGATGATGATGGTGGGGGTGATGGGGGTAGAGGCCGACGGTGGTGGAGGGGAGTAGTTGGGGAGAGGAGGGTGGCACCTTGGAGGGAGGGTGGACAGGAGGGACAGGCCCAGGTGGTGAGGGGTCGCGGTGGAGTGCCCCTGCAGGTACCAGCAGCACAGGGTCCTAGAGCACAGGGACCGAGACAGGGACAGGTGCAGGGACAGGTGCAGGTGCCTAGGCATGCACAGAGACAGGTACAGGGGCAGATACAGGGGCAGGCACCCGCAGAGGGAGAGCCACAGGTAGAGGCTGAGGGTGGGGATCCTAAGGAGGATGAGCTACTGGAGCTGAGGGAGATCTGCCAGGGCCAGGCAGACGAGATCCAGGAGTTGGAGAGGGAGAGGGATTGGCTCAGGATCAGGCTCAGAGATACTGAGCGGGAGAAAGACCAGGCTATCCAGCGTTATACGGAGGCCGAGATAGCTTTGAGGGCGGGGAGACAGGCGACAGAGGACGCAGGGGCAGGCTACACATATGTCTTGCGAGCCAGAGAGGAGATAGGCTACTGGAGGGACCTGTACTATGGTGCAGTGCCAGCGGATCAGCGGGCGAGGAGCTTCCATAGACCATCGCGGACAGTGACGGCTATGGGAGGGAGCCGGAGGAGGTAGGCATCTAGTGGTGGGGTCATGGGTCCTCCACCACTACCAGACAGGCAGGGTGATCCTGGAGCGGGTCCTTCTAGAGCTCAGACTCCGTCGAGGCCAGGCGGCTCCGAGGGAGGGAGTTCATCATAGCCATAGAGGGCTCCCTTGTATCAGTATTTGTACCATTTTTGTATTGTAGACACCTGCGGGTGATTTTGTAGCCATATGATTTTTGACATCATTGTTTCATGACACATTTTGATTATATATATGAGAGATGATTCATTTTTGCGGCAGCTATATGCATGTGTACCTTATGTGATGTATGTTTCTATGATGTATGTTTTATGTGATGGATGCAAATATGCATATGATGCAATGCAATATTTTTGTTCTTTTATGTTTTATATGTGATGCATGATGCAAATGTGAATATATGTAATGCCGATGAATATGATAATGCAAATGTAAATTATGCTAACAAGTGTTGTGTGCAGGATGTGATGCAATTGTGATATCTAGACGTATGTATGAGATGCTTATATGTGGTAATGCAGGTGCAACTACATGAAATGCAAATGTTTTTGGTGTGTCATTATACTCAGTCATGTGATAGCAGGCTACGTGGACTCAAGAAGGACGATGGAAGTCAACCAAGAAAGGGGGATGGAAGACAGAAGATATGAAAGTGAAAGAGCTTCTTATGCGTTATCATCATTGAGCTTTATTATGGCAAGTAGGTTATGACAATCGAGGCATATGTTCGACCTAGAAAGTCATTGTACCTGTTTGCATGGAGATAAGACAGTCACAAACAAGGAATGCCCCAGTTCACACTAGACTCACGGTGTCCTCATATCCTTGGACAAGTCATAGCATTACTAAGAGACAATCCACAGACAGAAAATACAAATAGGTGACGATACCCCATCCTCGCCTTTCTAGTCAAAGACATCCTGGAGATAGAATCTCTAGTCAAAGACATCCCGGAAAAGCTAAAAGACATGTCACCAAAAAAAAAGATAAAATCAAAAGAAAACCAAGACTCGACACCAACATCCACTGTAGTCCTCAAGTTTAGTGTCTCTTGTCACTTGTATAAGTCATGTTTGATTGTGGTCACAATGTTTACTTTCACAAAAAGGATAGATAGTACTGAACCATAATGTTGTCTGAGTCTGTTGAAAGATTTGATTTTGTTGAAGCCCATTGTTGCTGCTGTGTCTCATCTGAAACTGACTGAATCCATGAAACTGATACTTTATTGCGAAGAAGATGAAACTTTATTGCAGATCTGTGATGCAGATGTTGCTTTATTGCGGATTGTGCATGAATAGACTAGAGAAAGCTGGAAGAAACTGTACTCCTCGAAACATGTGATGTTCTCAGTTCCACACCCATCACTAGACGTAGGATTTTGCCTTAGCCACAGATAGGATCTGATTTATTATGGATGGAAAGGGAGGCGAAAAGGGATGGTTAGTATGAATGGCTAACCAATCTTGGTTAGATCAATAACAAGCCATGATGGGAATGGGTGAGTTTATTATGGATGAATAGGTTGTGAGTGTGTGCAAAGTGAAAGGATGAAAGTGAATCCTGAAGGAGGGAGGAGCAATGTCTCTACGCATGGCGCTGGTGACCCATTTTTCACCATGGTACTTGCCCAGGGCACCACCAAAGTGGTTTTCACCGTTGGACGAAATTATTTCTCTTTACTTTTTTTGATTTTTCAATGTTTTTTGTGTCACAAGGCGCCTGTTTGCCAGGTTTTCACCAAGTAACGATTTTTTTGTTTTATAATTTTTTTTTGTATTTTTGAATTAGGATATTCCGACGAGCTATGTGTAGAACCTGGGAAGGTGCATGCTGTTGATAGGATCCTCCAAAGGTTCACCTTCTGTAGTAGAGAGCTGATAGGCCCCAGATCCATAGACTGCTGTAACGATGAAAGGACCAAACCAGTTTGGTTCAAATTTGCCCTTCTTCTCTTTGTCTTGCTGATTTTTGGGGTTTTCTCTGAGAACCAAGTCACCTACCTCAAATGTGCGAGGCTTGACCTTGTGATTGTAGCTACGACTCATTCGTTGTTGGTAAGCCTTGAGATGATTAAAAGCAGTTTGTCTCCGTTCATCCAACAGTTCTAGTTCTTGTAAGCGAGAGACCCTATAGTCTTCATCAGTGATAATGTTTTGCAAAGAGACCCGTAAAGAGGGTAACTTGACCTCAATAGGCAAGATGGCTTCAGTACCGTAGACAAGTGAATATGGTGTAGCTCCTGTAGGTGTACGGACACTTGTGCGGTAGGCCCAAAGTGCAGGATTGAGTTGGATATGCCAGTTACGGCCAGCATCGTCGACTGTCTTTTTGAGGATTTTAAGAATTGTTTTATTAGACGCCTGCTTGGCCATTACCTTGGGGGTAATATGGTGTGGAGAAACGATGGGAGATATGGAAGCCGTCACAGAGTTCACGAACATCCTGATTTTTGAAGGGACGCCCGTTATCAGTAATAATGGACTTAGGAATACCATATCGGCAAATGATATAGTTAAGGATGAAGGTAGCAATTTGTTTCCCAGTGACTTGTGTGAGAGGCACGACTTCAATCCATTTTGTGAAATACTTTGTGGCTGTGATAATGAATTTATGACCATTGGAAGAAGGAGGGTGAATCTTGCCTATGAGATCGAGTCCCCACTGACAAAAGGGCCAAGGAGACGCCAGTGGTTGTAGTTCTTGTGCTGGTGCATGTATGAGGTCTCCATGAATTTGACATTGCTTACATTTCTTGACAAACTGATATGAGTCTTTTTCCATATTGGGCCAGTAATATCCAGTCCTAATGAGTTTCTTGGCCAAGGTAGGACCACTAGCATGTGGACCACATATCCCTTCATGCACTTCACGTAACGCAATCTGAGCTTCGTCGCTTTCTAAACATCTAAGAAGAGTGCCATCTAGACCTCGTCGGTATAGGATATCAGCTAAAATGACATATTGAGAGGATTGGCGAATGAAAGTGCGGCGTTGGTTGTTTGATAGATCAGGAGGTAAGATATTGTTGCGAAGATATGTGAATATGGAACCATATAACTGGGATTCGGGACCAACAACGCATATCATTTCAGTAGGAGTGATCTCATATGAAGGAACCAACAGGTTGTCTATCAAGAACTCATAGCAGGTCTCATCCTGAGGTAGATCAATTAGTGAAGCAATTGTAGCCATAGCATCTGCGGCGCGATTCTGCTCTCTTGGTATCTGCTCAAAGTCTATCTTTGTAAAGTGCTATTTCAAATCATCCTCTATTTGCTTGTAAGGCATTAATTTTTCATCTTTTGTTTGGTAATCATCAATTGCTTGATGGATAACAAGTTGGGAGTCTCCAAAAACGCGAAGTTCCTGGATCTTCCATTGAACTGCAATTTGTAATCCTGTTGTTAATGCCTCATATTCCGCTATATTGTTGGTGCAAGGAAATGATAAGCGGTATGATTTTGGTATAGACTCGCCTTGAGGAGTTATAAAGAGAATACCAGCTCCTGCCCCATGCTGTGTGTATGAACCATCAAAGTATAATTGCCATGGCTTTGCATGTGATATTGTTAAAATGGATTCATCTGGAAATTCTGAATTTAAAGGAACATTATCTATCATGGGAGCATCTGCTAATTGATCTGCGATGGCTTGTCCTTTTATTGCTTTTCTGTCCACATACTCGATGTCGAATTCACTCAATATCATTACCCATTTGGCTAGCCGCCCAGTAAGTGTCGCTTTGTTGAGAAGGTACTTTAATGGATCAATTCTTGCAATCAACTTAGTCTTGTGAGTGAGCATGTAATGTCATAATTTCTGTGAAGCAAAGACCATAGTGAGACATGCACGCTCGATTGGTGTGTAGTTTAGCTTGTATCCCACCAATGTGCGACTGATATAGTATACTGCTTTTTCCTTGCCGTCAGCTATTTGTTGTGCTAGGAGTGCCCCCAGTGCTGTTGGAGTAGCTGATATGTATAATAATAGTGGTTGATCTGGAACTGGTGGCATCAGAACTGGTGGATTTAGAAGATAGTCTTTGAGCGTCTGGAAAGCCTGTTGATAGTTATCATCCCATTTGAACTTGATGTTTTTATGTAGCAAGTGCTGGAAAGGATTACACTTATCTGCAAGTTGTGCTATGAATCTTCGTATAGACTGGAGTCTCCCTTGTAAGGATCGAAGTTGACTAATATTTCTTGGTGGTTGCATTTCCAAGATAGCTTTGACTTTTGCTGGATCCGCTTCAATTCCTCTTTTGGACACGATGAATCCTAGGAGTTTCCCGGAGGTTACTCCAAAGACACATTTCTTGGGGTTTAATCTTACCTTGTACTTTTCCAATCGATCAAAGACGACTGAAAGTATGTCCAAATGTGTATTTCTGTCTATTGTTTTGACCAAGAGATCGTCAACATAATCTTCCACAGTTACATGCATGAGATCATGAAAAATAGTAGTCATAGCTCTTTGATATGTAGCTCCTGCATTTTTCAGCCCAAAGGGCATGACATTCCAACAGAAAGTTCCCCATGGACAAGTGAATGATGTTTTATGTTGATCCTCGGGTGCAATTCTTATCTGATTATAGCCAGAGAATCCATCCATTAATGATAGCATTTCATGACCTGCTGTGAGATCAACAATCAAGTCGATATTTGGTAATGGGAAGTCATCCTTTGGACAAGCTTTGTTGATGTCTCTGAAATCTGTACGTATTCTGATGCTGCGATCTGGTTTGCTGACAGGTACTAAATTGGAGATCCATTTGGGGTAATCAATTGGGCATATGAATCCGACATCCAATAATTTCTCCAGCTCTGCTTTGACTAGTAATGCCACTTGTGGATGCATTTTCCTTAATTTTTGTTTCACTGGCTTTGCCCCCGGTTTGACTGTCAAATGATGCATTACCAAATCCGGATCCAATCCAGGCATATCAGCGTATGACCATGCAAAGTTGACTTGTCGTTCCTTGAAGAAGCTTATGAATTTTCCCTTTCGGACTCTGTCAAGGATTGAGCCAGGAATATGTTGTGTGGAACTTCTTCTGTACCAATGTTTGTTTTGATAGTCTCCTGTACCAACATGGATGATTTTTCCTCATATGATGCTGGGAGAATGTCGAGCCTTCCATCTTCGGGTGCCTCAGAGAGGTTTTCGCCCTCAGATACGTCCTTTCTTTTTACTTTTTTGGAGTCAGATAGCGCCACAGTGTGGTTTTCGCCATAAGACCCTTGTTTTGTTCTTATTTTCACATTTTTGCGACTGGAAGGTCCGACACTCTCACCAAAATATGCCATGTTGTTGAGTTCTATGGTGTATCTTGCTTTGTGGTCCCCAGGGGGAAGATCATCGCGTATGCCAAGATAGTCAATAATAGCTTCGTCATTTTGAAATGTGTCAAATTGTGCTGATCCTTCATAATCCCAGTCAATGAGTTGGGGATGAACAAGGGGAAGGCCTTTAATGTTTTCAGAGTTTGCAGGGCTAAGAGTGAAGATGTGGTTATATTCGGGTATATCGAGGCAATCGTCGAGGTCATCGATGGCACTCTCCTCATCAGTTTCGATCGCAAGCGAATCCAAATTGTCATCACTAGTAGCGCTTTCCGGGACAGGTGTCCTCATCCTATGTGATTTCGACCTAAGACCTTGAAACAAAGACTGTGGGAAATCCCTATGAGTTGTTTCTTGACCAACTCTGAATTTTTTGTAAAATTCCTCTTCTTCTGTGGGTTCATCTGGCTCTCTGAATGTCTCGGTGAGCTCATAGTCACTGGAGGATTTGTCTGAACCCTATTCCCATTCATTGGAATCTGTGGAATAGTAATCTTCTTGTTGAACTTTGGCAACTTTGCTTTGCGATGCCTCTTCTGTCCTTTTAGTGTGTATTTTGGAAGTCAGAAAACCAAGTCCCTTTGAGCGTTCTCTTCTTATAGTCAATTCAGGTTGTAGGGGTTCCATGACGCCTTCTTTGCGTAACCCAAGAGGGCTTTTTCCATCATACCCAATTTTTTGTAGAATCTTGAAGCCTTTGGCATATTTCTCACAAGGTATATTGATCTGATCATGTGTGTCCTCTTCAATGTCTTTGTAAAGCATTTTGTATAAATTTTCCTCTTCCAGTTCGCCCCATCTTCGAAAGGTAGTAGGATCCCATTTGAATGCCATGATGGAGATTTGTTTGTTAGGATGTGGCCTTCCATATTCTTTTGAAGAGCTCACGACTTGTCGTAAATACATTGTCTGATTTAGAGTGTATTCTCCCATGCCTTTGTCTTGAAATTTGCCTTTAAGTTCACCTTGTTTTGATGTCGAAGGTTTCAATGACTCAGGGTCAATGTATGCCGAAGAAGGAACAGCTTCACGATTACTGGGAATGATAGTCTCAGTATGTGATCTCAAGTTATTGCAATATATGAATGGATTTGGATCACCGTTGACTGTTACCTCGACTCCATTATGAGGAAACTTAATGCATTGATGATATGTTGATGGGACTGCCCTCATTTCATGAATCCAAGGACGTCCTAGCAATATGTTGTATGTGAGATCTAGATCTAAGACTTGACAAACCACATCCTTTGTGACTGGCCCAATTCTTAGAGGTAAGGTGACTGTGCCCTTGTATGAATGCTCTTCATCATCATAGGCCTTGATGGTGATTTGATTTGTAGAATTCATAGCTTTATCGGAATATCCCAATTGTTTAATGGTGCTCAATGTACAAATGTTTAGACCAGCTCCTCCATCTATCAGGACTCGCTTTATTCGATGCTTGTGTATGAAGGCTTCAATATGTAATGGTGCATTATGTGGCTGACTTATGGAGGCATCATCAGCTTCTGTAAATGTAAGGGAATGTGGAATGGAAAGATATCCCGCCATGGCTTGAAACTGGTCCACGTTCAGATCAGTAGGAACGGCGGTGTCTCTCAAGATTTTGTCAAGAATAGCCTTATGAGCAGGGGATATGCGTAAGAGCTCAAGGATTGAAATGAGCGCGGGTGTCTTCCCTAACTGTTCTACAAGGTCATACTCAGGTTTAGTAGATGAAGAAGAGGTGTTTTTAGTGGAGGCACCTAGCAAAGTAATTTTACCTCGACGAGATGTTACATGACATTCAGAGGAAGACTCGGACGAAGATCCCACACCTCTTAGAACAATCTTGGGTCTCTGAGGAGGATTCTCAGGATTTTTGTTCTTGATGGTAATAGTAGAGATATGATTGTCCATTGAGATGTGATTGATAGTTGAGTCATAGTTGTAAGGTGCTCTAGTATAGTTGGCCTGATCATCTGTGACTTGGGCTTTTCCTTTGTCATGCTTTGGGAATGGTTCTTTAAACATCTCATGTTCTTGATTAGACGAATGTCCCTCAATCTCAATGTCACCTCTATCAATGAGATCTTGCACGATATTCTTCAGTTGATGGCAATTTCCTGTCTTATGACCCTTGCTCTTATGAAACTCACAATACTCATCATCATTCCACCAATTTGGTTTGACCTTTGGTTCATATGGAGGAAAATCTGGAACTGTGATCACTTTGTTTGCCACTAGCTTTTTGAAGACTGATTCAAGTGGTTCTCCTAATGGAGTGTACTTCCTTCGTGGTCTGGAAGTTGTTTGAGTATTCACTTGATTGTTTGTAGAACTTGATCCTGAAAAGATGAACTTGGGTCTCACTGTATTGGCATCAACAACGCCATCGTTGACTGTGTTCTTGTTTTTATTCCAAAATCTTGGCTTGTCTTTTTCTTTAAAGTCATCTTTGTTTTCCTTGAATAGTTTGATGACTCCTTGTTCAATTAGGACCTTTTCTGTTGCTAAGCCCTTTTCAATAACATCCTTGAAGGTGGACAAACAAGCTTTCCTTAGATCATAGCCAATATCCTTGTTAACGTTTTGAGTGAACATTTCTACCATTTGTTTTTGGGGAATTTCACAAGAGCATCTGCTGGCTAGATTTCTCCATCTTTGTAAAAATGATGCAAAAGATTCTCCCTCCTTTTGCTTGGTGTTGCACAAAGTAGTGACTGAGATATCTGTTTCTATATTGTAGGAGAAATGCTAAATGAATGCCTCTGCTAAGTCAACCCATGACTTAATACCAGGAGGTAATTGAGAAAACCATTCCATAGCTTGATCTCCTAAGCTCTGCGGGAACAACCTCATCAAATATGTTTCTTCTGCCGCTACCTCAATGCAGGCTATGAAAAATTGTCGTATGTGTGCCTTGGGGTCTCCCTTTCCTCTATACTTGTCAAATTTTGGCGTCACAAAGTGTGCAGGAAATGGAGGCATTGGAATGCTCTTATCAAATGGATAAGGACATATGTCTCTCATAGTGTATGTTGGTTTTGGTGCACTCATGTCCTCCATTTTCTTTTGTAAATCTCTTATTTGTTGCTCCAAATTTCTCTTGGGAGGAGATCTATTTCTTGTAGCATACCCCATGTTTGGGACGCCAATTTCAGGAGGAGCTTCTTGCATGTATGGATGATACTGATCGTAGACATGTCCATATGGAGGTCTATATTGATGCAGCATATAGGGAGCACTTGGCATAGCTTCATGTTGAGGAACCCCATATCTATTTTGTGCATATATACCATATTCAATAGGCATTTCATTTTCCATTGTGTTGCCCCCAAATTTGACATGAGGTTTCCTTATGTCCAAATTTTGAGGATGCCTTTGAGTATCCACTTGTTTTGATTGATCCATAGCTGGAGCATGTGATTGAACATATCTATCTGCATAAGGCTTCCATAATGGTCTTCGAAGGTAAGTATCATATGTTTGAGCTTGTGTATGTGGGATTTCTGGTTTTTGAAGCAAAACTGATGGTGACTCAGGCATCATATTCGGTCCTCTATTTCCCCCACTATTGGGTCTCCTTTGATCCATGTTGGATTGAGTTTGTTGCGAGGGTCAATTTTCCATAAGTTGAGACATGTCAAAGTCATGAGGTATTTTAGCTCCACTTTGTGCCATCATGTGTAAGAAGTATTGTCGATCTCTCCTCATCATCTCTTCAACCAATCTATTGAAATGAGGATTCATTATGGATTCTTCTATGTCTGCTGATTGTATTGAAAGGTTGTCCACATTGTCATTGTGTGTAGCATTGTTATTTGTAGTGTCTGTGTTCTCAACATTTGGAATGTGTCTATAAACATCCATGTCAGGCAGTGTAGTGTGCTCAGAATTGAAAAATAAATCATTGTCATACTCATAAGAACTCATGTTTGCGGACTCTTGAGCTTCTTTAGCTTTTCTCCTAGATTTTTGAAGACGGGTTTCAACCATGAACTAGGTGTTTGACCAAGATGTGTGAGACTAGATGAAAAATGGAAAGAGTATGGAAGACCAAGAGTTGTATGGAGTGTAAATGAATCTGAAGTTTACTTGCAATGTCCAAAGTGTAAGACCAAGTATGTAAGTAGTAGAGTAGGTGTGACTTCCAAAGAGAGGATAGTTTCTCTTGATGAGGTAAGTTGACCGTGACCCTAAGTAAGACCAAATGAGACCTAAAGGTAAGAAACCTTGATGAGGGACCACTTAGCAAAGTGTTGTTGTATGTAGTGTGTTGACAAAGTATGATGAGGACAAGCAAGTGACCTTTTGACTCAAGTTCAGACAAGTATGAATGTAAAATGAGATGTGAAGCAATGATGGACTGTATGAGACCCAGAGACAGGTTGAATGCTAGATGAAACTTGAAGAAACAACCTAGGAAGCTCAAGTATTCCGAAACTGATTTCTCTTGTTTGTTGGACTCTGAAATTTTTTTCTTGCAATTTTTAACACAGACGCGACTGTATCCTTCACAGACGCGGTTTCCTGACACAGACGCTACTCTGTTAAACACAGACGCGATTCTAAGATTTTCTTGTTTATGTTTGCTGGACTGTAAAGTTTTTTTGCAATTCTGGACACAGACGCCTCTGTATACTTCACAGACGCAATTTCCAGACACAAACCTGTCTCTGTTTGACACAGACGCTTCTAAAAACATAGACGCTATTCTGCCCTTCACAAACGCGCTTAGATTACCCAGACGCTGTTAAAACAGACACAGACGCGTTTCTGTAAACTTCGTGCAATTTTTCCAATCTGTGAAGTCATTTTTGTTGTGACCAAATCTGACTGTTTGACTGTTTTTCGTGACAAGAGGACACAATGTTGATGAGGACTCAATGTTTGCTAGTGTTTAGACTCCAAAAATGACTCCAAGAAAAGTGTGTTGTTTGGTGTAAAATTGTTTTGTATACACTTGAAGACACAAAAGACACAATGTTTTGTTGTTTGGTGTTGAATGTTTTGAATGTTTAACATAATTCAAGCACAATTCTTATGGCTGGCCAAGACAATAGTTGTTGATCCCACATGGGGTTTTACCCCTGAGGCTACGCTATTCAGAACAGATACTTAGATGCTTGACCTCACTGGCTCCACCCTCGGCACTCACTTCTCGGGTCAGCCAAGCATCAGTCCCCATGAAAACTCCCCATGGCGAACTTTGTATCTCTACTAAGAACCGTATGTGTGTGGGCCGCTACCAGAGGTCCGACCTCCTGCCCCAACAACTAGAAGGATTTGGGCCTCTAAAACAAAATGGTGCTAGTAAGGGCATCCGCTCGTGTGGCCATACATGCGGCACTTTCAGCTCTGTAAATACAGAAGCCTCCCAGCCGGTAGGGGTTACGCCCTACAACTGATCAAATAAATTTGATCAAACGGGTTTATGGGGAGACATAGTGTCGGTATGAACTAATCAGCACACGTTATCCATAGTTTTCACCATGAATACATTTGATTATAGTGGTTCGGATGAGGTGGGTTTTCCTCGCTACCACTTGGGTCGTTCTCTTCTCACTAGTAGTCCTAATGACCACACAGGAAGACAGGCCCTCTAAAGATTAAACAAAAAGAGCCTATTGCTCAAGACACAAAAGACAATGATTCAATTTTAGTGCACCAATGGAAGTGTTTGCTAGTCTATGAAAACAAGGCACACAACAAAATTATAAAACCCTAGCCAAGGCCCTGCAACAAAATTTGTTAGTAGTTTGGGTTGTTTCAAATGATCACCCCTTCCTGCAAGCACACAAGTTAGGTAAATTTTAGAAAAACCCAAAAAAAACTTTGTGAAAAAGGGGCCTTCAACAAAAACGTTTTTGCTTCCAAAACAAGCTGCACAAACTTGGTTAGGTAGATCTGCAAGGGTTAGTCCAAAAATAAACCAGATCTGAAACCCTAAGTACGAAATCCGAAAATGGAACCAAAGAAAAATTTAAAATTCCGAAACAGTAAAACACAGACGCAGTTATACCAGACATAGACGTGTCTGTATGACACAGACGCGGTTCTGCGATGCACAGACGCGTCCAAAATACACAGACGCCTCTCTTGGACACAGACACGAGCAGAAACAACTCAGACGCAGTTCGGAAACACAGACGCCCCTTTCAGAAACCTGCAAAATAAAATTTGGCAGAAACACAGACGCGATTCCAGACACCGCAGACGCTTCTGAAAATCAGAGACGCGATCCGAACGCTTGTAGACACAGAAAAACCTAAAATGCCATCGAAAAATGTCCGATCTGCAACTTCAAAAATGCAAAATCTACAACAAAAAGGTTAAATGCAAAAGGACAAGAGTCCCACCGGGCGTGCCAAAATGTTTATGGTGAAAATGGATAACAATAATAACAAATATTGAAAGACTAAATGGATTCAACCACCAAACCCTAGCCTAACAATCAACAAAGATCCACCATAACATATGAAGATTATCTAAGACAATGCAAATCAAATGAAATCACAAAGATTATACCATCACATGTCCAATAGGATTTTGATCTCCATTCTTCCTATCTCCATTGATCTTGCTTGATATATTTGCTCTTAGATTTTATATGCACAAGAGCTCAACAAAGAACGGAATGTGGTTGCAAGTAGGATCGTAGTGTAGCAAATTGATCAAATAGTTAGGGTGCTTGATTAGGGTTTGATAATGAAGGAAGCATCTCCTTAAATAGAAGACACAATATGAAATGGAGGGATGAGATTGAGAGGTGTAAAAGGAGGTCGGCTAAGATTAGAGGGTAGGTATAAGAAATAATAAAATAATGAAAGGGGTAGGTAGTGTATGAATTAAGAGATGAATGACATGTGTCATGTGTAGAAAAGGTTAATGAATTAATTAAATAAATAAAGATTTATTTAATTAATAGAGGAAGTAGGATAATTAAATAAATAAAAATATTTATTTAATTTAGGAAAAGGATAATTTAAATAAATAAATGTATTTATTTAAATGAGAAATAAGGCTAGAAGAGGATAAATGAATTAATTAAATAAATAAAGATTTATTTAATTAATAGAAGAATTAGGCTTAGATAATTAAATAAATAAAATATTTATTTAATTAGACATGACAATTTTAGGTGTCTACAGTAAGTACCACAAAACCTCCTCGTACTTTGTTGTATTAATTGTTGTCATTAATGCATGCTAGGTAGTGCAATAAATGCGCTTTTAGGAAAATGTCAAAAATGTCAAAAACGTGTAGGCGCATCTATGCTGGCTAGGCACGTCTGTGTTTGTGCCAGGAGCGTCTGTGCCAGAAAAGGTGTCTGTGCAGGATGCGATCGCGTCTGTGTTGTGCAGGCGCATTTGTGCTAGGCAGGCATGTTTATGCAAGATAGGCACATCTGTGCAGAGCATAGGCACGTCTGTGTATTCCAAGCGTGTCTATGCAGAACAGGCACGTTTATGCAGTCTCGAAGCCCGTTTATGTCATGAAAGCGCGTTTATGTCCAAAAATGTGAATTTGTGTCTTCTAGGTCAAATCGGCAGTTCTGTGATAAACACATGCTGTCGATTGGATAAGTTGCTGAGAGGATACACTCAAGCAGGTCCTCTAAGGAAGACTAGGATAGCAAATAGGGCTAGGATTGACAATTCTGTGATAGGGCTCCCTATGTATCAGTTTTTGTACCATTTTGTATTATGATGTAGACACCTGCAGGTGATTGTAGCCATATGATTTTGACATCATTGTACCATGACACTTATGATTATATATATGAGATGATTCATCTTTGCGGAAACTATATGCATGTGTACCTATGTGATGCTTCTATATGTTTCTATGATGTATGTTTCTATGTGATGGTTATGATATGGATACCAATATGTATATGATGCAATGCAATATTTTTGTTCTTTTATGTTTTATATGTTTATGCAAATGCAATTGTGAATGTATGGAATGCAGATGCATATGATAATGCAAATGAATATTTACATGATGAGAATGTAAAATGTGCTAACATGTGTTGTGTGCAGGATGTGATGCGATTGTGATATCTATATGTATGTATGAAATGCTTAATATGTGATCATGCAGGTGCAACTACATGAAATGCAAATATTTTTGGTGTGTCATTATACTCAGTCGTGTGATAGCGGGCTACACGGACTCAAGAAGGATGATGGAAGTCAATCAAGAAAGGGGGGTGAAAGATAGAAGATATGAAAGTGAAAAGAGATTCTTGTGTGTTATCATCATTGAGCTTTATTATGGCAAGTAGGTTATGACAATCAAGGCATATGTTCGACCCAGAAAGTCATTGTACACGTTTGCATGGAGATAAGACAGTCACAAACAAGGAATGTCCCAGTTCATACTAGACTCTCAGTGTCCTCATATCCTTGGATAAGTCATAGCCTTACTAAGAGACAATCCACAAACAACAAAGAAAAATAGGTGACAATACCCCATCCTCGCCTTTCTAGTCAAAGACATCCTGGAGATAAAATCTCTAGTTAAAGACATCCTGAAAAAGCTAAAAGACATGTCACCAAAAAATAAAATCAAAAGAAAACCAAGACTCGACACCAACATCCACTGTAGTCCTCAAGTTTAGTGTCTCTTGTCACTTGTATAAGTCTTATTTGATTGTGGTCACAATATTTACTTTCACAGAAAGGATAGATAGCACTGAACCATAATGTTGTCTGAGTCTGTTGAAAGATTTGATTTGTTGAAGCCCATTGTTGTTGTTGTGTCTCATCTGAAACTGACTGAATCCATGAAATTGATACTTTATTGCGGATTGGCGATGCAGATGTTGCTTTATTGCGGATTGTGCGTGGATAGACTGAAGAAAACTGGAAGAAACTGTACTCCTCAAAACATGTGATGCTCTCAGTTCCACCCCCATCATTAGACGTAGGATCTGCCTTAGCCACAGATAGGATCTGATTTATTATGGATGGAAAGAGATGAAAAGGGGTGTGTATTATGAATGGCAAACCAATCTTAGGTAGATCAATAACAAGCCATGATGGGAATGGGTAAGTTTATTATGAACGAATAGGTTGTGAGTGTGTGCAAAGTGAAAGGATGAAAGTGAATCCTGAAGGAGGGAGGAGCAATGTCTATACGCATGGCATTGGTGACCCAGTTTTCACCATGGTACTTGCCCAGGCTGCCACCGAAGTGGTTTTCACCGTTGGACGAAATGTTTTTTCTTTACTTTTTTTATTTTTCATTTTTTTTGCATCACAAGGCGCCTGTTTGCCAGGTTTTCACCAAGTAACGATTTTTGATGTTTTGTGATTTTTTTTTTGTATTTTTGAATTTGGATACTCTGAAGAGCTATGTGTAAAACCTGTGAAGGTGCATGTTGTTGATAGGATCCTCTAAATGTTCACCTTCTGTGTTTGAGAGTTGATATGCCCCAGATCCATATGTTGTTGTAATGATGTAAGGACCAAGCCAATTTGGTTCGAACTTGCCCTTCTTCTCTCTGTCTTGCTGATTTTTGGGATTTTCTCTGAGAACCAAATCACCTACCTCAAATGTGTGAGGCTTGACTTTGTGATTGTAGCTGCGACTCATTCATTGTTGATAAGCCTTGAGATGATTAAAAGTAGCTTGTCTTCATTCATCCAATAGTTCAAGTTCTTGTAAGCGAGAGACCCTATAGTCTTCATCACTGATGATATTTTGCAAGGAGACTCGTAAAGAGGGTAACTTGACCTCAATAGGCAAGATAGCTTCAACGTCGTAGACAAGTGAATAAGGTGTAGCTCCTGTAGGTGTGTGGACGCTTGTGCAGTAGGCCCAAAGTGCGGGATTAAGTTGTATATGCCAATTACGGTCAGCATCGTCGACTGTCTTTTTTAAGATTTTAAGGATTGTTTTATTAGACACCTTAGCTTGACCATTACCTTGGGGGTAATAAGGTGTGGAGAAATGATGGGAAATATGGAAGCGATCACAGAGTTCGTGAACATCCTGATTTTTGAAGGGATGCCCATTATCGATGATAATAGAAATAGGAATACCGTATCGACAAATGATATAGTTGAGAATGAATGTAGCAATTTGTTTTCCTGTGACTTTCATGAGAGGCATGACTTTGATCCATTTTGTGAAATACTCTGTGGCAATGATAATGAATTTATGACCATTGGAAGAAGGAGGGTGAATCTTGCCTATGAGATTGAGTCCCCATTGACAGAAGGGCCAAGGAGTCACAATCGGTTGAAGTTCTTGTGCTGGCGCATGGATGAGGTCTCCATGAAGTTGACATTGCTTACATTTCCTGACAAACTAATATGAGTCTTTTTCCATACTGGGCCAGTAATATCCAGTCCTGATGAGTTTCTTGGCTAAGGTAGGACCACTAGAATGTGGACCACATATCCCTTCATGTACTTCACGTAACACAATCTGAGCTTCATCACTTTCTAAACATCTAAGAAGAGTGCCATCTAGACCTCGACGGTATAGGACATCGGCTAAAATGACGTATCGGGAAGATTGGCGAATGAAAGTGCGACGTTGGTTATTGGATAGATCAGGAGGTAGGGTATTGTCATGAAGGTATGTGAAAATGGAACCATATAACTGGGAATCAGGACCAACAACACATAACATCTCAGTAGGAGTGATTTCATATGAGGGAACCAAAAGGTTATCCACCAAGAACTCATAGCGGGTCTCATTCAGAGGTAGATCGATCAATGAAGCAATTGTAGCCATGGCATCTGCGGCTCGATTCTACTCTCTTGGTATCTGCTCAAAGTCTATCTTTGTGAAATGTTGTTTCAGGTCATCTACCATTCTTTTGTAAGGCATTAATTTCTCATCCTTTGTTTGGTAGTTATCTATTGTTTGATGAATTACAAGTTGAGAGTCCCCAAAAACCTGAAGTTCCTGGATTTTCCATTGAACTGCAATCCGTAATCTTGTTGTTAATGCCTCATATTCTGCTATGTTATTAGTGCAAGGAAATGATAAGCGATATGATTTTGGTATGGAATCCCCCTGAGGAGTTATGAAGAGGATGCCAGCTCCTGCCCCATGCTGTGTGTATGAGCCATCAAAGTATAGTTGTCAAGGCTTCGTGTGCGACACCGTTAAAATGGATTCATCTAAAAATTCTAAAGTTAGAGGAACATCATCTATCATGGGAGCATCCGCTAGTTGATCTGCGATAGCTTGTCCTTTTATTGCTTTTTTGTCCACATACTCAATGTCGAATTCACTCAGGAGCATCACCCATTTGGCTAGTCTCCCAGTAAGTGTTGCTTTATTGAGAAGGTATTTCAACAGATCGATCGTTGCAACCAACTTAGTTTTATGAGTTAGCATGTAATGTTGTAATTTCTGCAAAGCAAAGACCACAACGAGACATGCACGCTCAATTGGTGTATAATTCAGCTCATATCCCACTAATGTGCGACTGATGTAATAGACTGCCTTTTCTTTGCCTTCAGTAACCTGTTGTGCTAAGAGTGCCCCCAGTGTTGTTGAAGTAGCTAATATGTATAGTAGTAGAGGCTGATCTGGAATTGGTGGCATCAAAACTGGCAGATTCAAAAGATAATTTTTGAGTGCCTGGAAAGCTTGTTGAAAATTATCATCCCATTTGAATTTGATGTTTTTATGTAGCAAGTGCTGAAAAGGATTACACTTATCTGCAAGTTGTGCTATAAATCTTCATATGGATTGAAGTCTCCCTTGCAAAGATCGAAGTTGACTGATGTTTCGTGGTGGTTGCATCTCTAGGATGGCCTTGACTTTTGCTGGATTGGCTTTGATTCCTCTTTTTGATATAATGAATCCTTAGAGCTTCCCGGAGGTTACTCCAAAGACACATTTATTGGGGTTTAATCTTACTTTGTATTTTTCCAACCAATCAAAGATGACTGAAAGTATGTCCAAATGTGTATCTCTGTCTACTGATTTTCCCAAGAGGTCATCAACATAATCTTCCATAGTAACGTGCATGAGATCATGAAAGATAGTAGTTATGGCTCTTTATTTGTAGCGCCTCCATTTTTTAGCCCAAGGGGCATGACATTCCAGCAGAAAGTTCCCCAAGGACAAGTGAATGTTGTTTTGTGCTGGTCTTCGGATGCAATTTTTATTTGATTGTAACCAGAGAATCCATCCATCAAGGATAACATCGCATGACCTGCTGTGAGATCGACAATCAAGTCAATATTTGGTAACAAAAAACCATCCTTAGGACAAGCTTTGTTGATGTCTCTGAAATCTGTACATATTCTGATGCTACGATCTGGTTTACTAATAGGCACTAAGTTGGAGATCCATTCAGGATAATCAATTGGGCGTATGAATCCGACATCCAATAATTTCTCAAGTTCTGCTTTGACTAGTAATGCCACTTGTGGATGCATCTTTCTTAATTTATGTTTCATTGGTTTTGCCCCCGATTTAATTGTCAAATGGTGCATTACCAAATCCGGATCCAATCCAGGCATATCAGCGTATGACCATGCAAAGTTGATTTGTCATTTCATGAAGAAACTTATGAATTTTGACCTTTCTGACTCTGTCAAAGATTGAGCCAAGAATATGTTGTGTGGAACCTCTTCTGTACCAATGTTTGTTTTGATAGTCTCCTCTACCAACATGGATGACTTTTCCTCATATGATGCTAGGAGAATGTCGAGCCTTCTATCTTCGGGTGCCTTAGAGAGGTTTTCACCCTCAGATATGTCCTTTCTTTTTACTTTTTTGGGGTCAGACAGCGCCACAATGTGGTTTTCGCCATAAGATCCTTGGTTTGTTTTTATTTTTATATTTTTGCAACTGGAAGGTCCGACACCCTCACCAAAATATGCCACGCTATTGAGTTCTATAGTGTATCCCGCTTTATGGTCCCCAGGGGGAATATCCTCTTGTATGCCAAGGTAGTTAATAAGGGCTTCATCATTTTGGAATGTGTCAAACTATGCAGGTCCTTCATGGTCCCAGTCAATAAGTTGGTGGTGGAGAAGGGGAAGGCCTTTGATGTCTTCGAAGTTAGTGGGGCTAAGAGTGAAGATGCAATTATATTGAGGTATGTTGAGGTAGTTATCGAGGTCATCATTGGCACTCTCCTCATCAATCTCGATCGTGAATGAATCCAAATTATCATCACTAGTAGCGCATTTTGGGACAGGTGTTCTCATTCTCTGTGATTTCAACCTAGAACATAGAGACAAGGACTTTGTGGAATCCTCAGGGGTTGTTTCTTGACCAACGATGAATTTTTCATAAAATTCCTCTTCTTCTGTGGGTTCATCTGGCTCTCTGAATGTCTCGGTGAGCTCGTAGTCACTGGAGGATTTGTCTGAACCCCATTCCCATTCATTGGAGTCTATGGAATAACGATTCTCTTGTTGAATTTTGGAATCTTTGATTTGTAATTCTTCTTCTGTCCTTTGAGTGTGGACCTTGGAAGTCACGAAACCAAGTCCCTTCGAGTATTCCCTTTTGAATGTCAATTTAGGTTGTAAAGGTTCAATGATGCCTTCCTTTCTTAACCCAAGAGGGCTTTTGCCATCATACCCAAATTTTTGTAGGATCTTGAAACCTTTGCCATATTTCTCACATGGTATACTGATGTGATCTTGTGTATCATTTTCAAGGTCTTTGTAAAGCATTTTGTATAAGTCTTCCTCTTCTAGTTCACCCCATTTTTGAAAGATAGTAGGGTCCCATTTGAGTATAATGATAGATACCTGTTTATTAGGATGTGGTCTTCCATATTCTTTTGGTGAACTCATGACTTGTTGTAAGCACATGGTTTGAGTTAAAGTGTATTCACCCATGCCCTTGTCCTGAAATTTGCCTTTAAGCTCACCTTGTTTTGATGTCGAAGGTTTTAATGACTCAGGATCAATGTACGTAGAAGAAGGAACAGCTTTGCCATTACTTGGAATGATGGTCTCAGTTTTTGGTCTCAAGTTATTGCAATATATGAATGGATTAGGATCACCATTAACTGTTATTTCAACTCCATTGTGGGGAAACTTAATGCATTGGTGATATGTAGATGGGACTGCCCTCATTTCATGAATCCAAGGACATCATAGCAATTTGTTGTATGTGAGCTCTAGGTCTAGGACTTGACAAACCACATCCTTCGTAACTGGCCCAACTCTGAGAGGCAAGGTGACTGTGCCTTTGGATGAATGCTCTTCATCATCATATGCCTTGATGGTGATTTTGTTTGTAGAATTCACAGCTTTATCAGAATATCCCAATTGTTTAATAGTGCTCAATGTACAAATGTTTAGACCTGCTCCTCCATCTATCAGGACTCGTTTTATTCGATGTTTGTGTATGAAGGCTTCAATGTGTAATGGTGCATTATGTGGCTGACTTACGGAGGCATCATCAACTTCTATGAATGTAAGAGAGTGTGGAATGGAAAGGTATCGCACCATGGCTTGAAACTGGTCCATGTTCAGATCAGTAGGAACAACAGTTTCTCTCAAGATTTTGTCAAGAATGGATTTATGTGCAAGGGATATGCGTAGGAGCTCAAGAATGGAGATGAGCATGGAGATGAGCACAGGTGTCTTCCCTAACTGTTCTACAAGGTCATACTCAGGTTTGGTGGATGAGGAAGCAGTGTTTTTGGCTGGAGCACCTTGCAAAGTGAATTTACCTCGACGGGTTGTAACATGACATTTAGAGGTAGGTTTGAAAGTAGATCCAACACCTTTTAGGATAATCTTGGGTCTTTGGGTAGAATTCTCAGGTGTTTTGTCCTTGATGATAATGGTAGAGACATAATTGTCCATCGAGATGTGATTGATAGTTGAATCATAGTTATAAGATGCTCTGGTATAGTTAGTTTGGTCATCTGTGGCTGTAGTTTTTCCCTTGTCATGTTTTGGTAATGGTTCCTTAAACATCTCATGTTCTTGATTGGATGAGTGTCCTTCAATCTCAATGTCACCTCTATCAATGAGATCTTGTATGATGTTCTTCAGTCGATGGCAATTTCCTATCTTATGACCCTTGCTCTTATGAAATTCACAATATTCATCATCATTCCACCAATTTGGTTTCACCTTTGGCTCATATGGAGGAAAATATGGAATAGTGATTACCTTGTTTGCCACTAGCTTTTTGAAAACTAACTCAAGTGGTTCTCCCAATGGAGTGTACTTCCTTCGTGATTTGGAAGTTGTTTGAGTATTCACCTGATTGTTTGTAGAGCTTGATCCGAAAAAAATGATTTTGGGTCATACTGAATTGGTGTCAACAACACCATCATTGACTGTGTTCTTGTTTTTATTCCAAAATCTTGGCTTATCTTTTCCTTTAAAGTCATCTTTGTTTTCCTTGAATATCTTAATGACTCCTTGTTCAATTAGGACCTTTTCTATCGCTAATCCTTTTTCAATGACGTCCTTGAAGGTAGACAAACAAGCTTTCCTTAGATCATAGCCAATGTCTTTGTTAACATTTTGGGTGAACATCTCTACCATTTGTTTTTGTGGAATTTCACAAGAGCATCTACTGGCTATATTTCTCCATCTTTGTAAAAATGATGCAAAAGACTCTCCCTCTTTTTGCTTGGTGTTACACAAAGTAGTGACTGATATGTCTGTCTCTATGTTGTAAGAGAAATGTTGAATAAATGCATCTGCTAATTCACCCCATGACTTAATTCCAGGTGGAAGTTGGGAGAACCATTCTATAGCTTGATCACCTAAGCTTTGTGGGAATAATCTCATCAAATATGTCTCTTCTGAAGCTACCTCAATGCAAGCTGTGAAAAACTATCTTATGTGTGCCTTAGGATCCCCTTTTCCTCTATACTTATCAAACTTAGGCATAACAAAGTGTGTAGGAAATGGAGGCATTGGAATGCTCTTGTCAAATGGATAAGGACATATGTTTCTCATTGTGTAAATTGGCTTCGGTGTATTCATGTCCTCCATTTTCTTTTGTAAGTCCTTAATTTGTTGTTCCAAATTTCTCTTAGGTGGAGATCGACTTCTTGGACCATACCCCATGCTTGAGGCACCAATTGGAGGAGCATGTTGCATATATGGATGATATTGATCATACACATGTTCATATGGAGGAGGTCTATAGTGATGCTGCATATATGGACCACTTGGTATAGAGTTATGTTGAGGAACAAAATATCTGCTTTGTCCATGTATACCATACTCTACAGGCATGTCATGAGTTTGTTCTAGTGTGTTGCCCCCAAATTTGACACAGGGTTTCCTTGTGTCCAAATTTTGAGCATGCCTTTGGATATCCAATTGCTTTGGTGGTAGGTCTTTAGCATTAGCCTGTGCTTGAGTGTATTTTTCTGCATAAGACCTCCATAATGGTCTGTGAAGGTGAGTATCATATGCTTGACCCTGTGTATATGGGACCTCTGGTTTTTGAAACAAAGATGATGGTGATTCAGGCACAAGATGTGGTCCTCTATTGCCTCCACTATTAGGCCTCCTTTGATCCATGTTGGAGTGAGTTTGTTGCAAAGGTTGATTTTCCATTGTTTGAGACATGTCAAAATCATGAGGTATCTTGGCTCCACTTTGTGCCATCACTTGTAGAAAATATTGTCTATCTCTCCTCGTTATTTCCTCCACCAATCGATTGAAATGGGGATTCATAATGGTGTCTTCCACTTCTGCTGAATGTATGGAAAAGTTGTCCATATTGTCATTGTGTGTATCATTGTTGTTTGTAGTGTCCATGTTCTCAACATTTGGAATGTTTCTATAGGCATCCATGTCAGGTAATGTAGTATGATCAGAATTGAAAAAGATATCATTGTCATACTCATAAGAACTCATGTTTGCGGACTCTTGAGCCTCTTTAGCTTCTCTCCTAGATTTTTGTGAATGGGTTTCAACCATGAACTAGGTATTGACCAAGATGTGTGAGACTAGATGAAAATGGAAAGAGTATGGAAGACCAAGAGTTTGGATGGAATGTAAATGAATCTGAGGTTTACTTGCAATGACCAAAGTGTAAGACCAAGTATGTATGTAGTAGAGTAGGTGTGGCTTCCAAAGACAGGATAGTTTCTCTTGATGAGGTAAGTTGACCTTGACTCTAAGTAAGACCAAATGAGACCCAAAGGTGATAGACCTTGATGAGGGACCACTTAGTAAAATGTTGTTGTATGTAGTGTGTTGACAAAGTATGATGAGGACAAGCAAGTGACCTTTTGACTCAAGTTTAGACAAATGTGAATGTAATGTAAGGTGTAAAGAAATGATGGACTGTGTAAGACCCAAAGACAGGTTGAATGCTAGATGAAACCCTAGAGAAATAACCTAGGAAGCTCAAGAATTCTGAAACTGACTGTGTTTGTTTGCTGGACTGTAAAAGTTTTTCAATTTTGAACACAGACATGCCTGTATACTGCACAGACATGATTTCCTAACACAGACGTGGTTCTGTTCAACACGGACGCGCTTCTGAGATTTTGTACATGCAATGTTGATTCTAAGAACACAGATGCATTTTTGCCCTTCACAGACGCGGTCATATGACAAAGACGCTATTATGTCAGACATAGACGCGTTTTTGTAAAATTTGTGCAAATTTTTTTCCAATCTGTGAAGTTGTTTTGTTGTGACCAAATCTAACTATTTGATTGTTTTTCGTGACAAGAGGACACAATGTTGATGAGGATTCAATGTTTGCAAGTGTCTAGACTCAAAAATATGACTCAAAGAAAGTGTGATGTCTGATGTAAAATTGTTTTGCATACACTTGAAGACACAAAAGACACAATGTTTTGCTGTTTGGTCTTGAATGTTTTGAATGTTTAAAAAAAATCAAGCACAATTCTTATGGCTGGCCAAGACAATAGTTGTTGTTCCCACATGGGGTTTTACCCCTGAGGCTATGCTATTCAGAGCGTATACTTAGATGCTTGACCCCACTGGCTCCACCCTCGGCACTCACTTCTCGGGGCAGCCAAGCATCAGTCCCCACAAAAACTCCTTGTGGCAAACTTTGTATCTCTACTAAGAACTGTATGTGTGTTGGCCGCTACCAGAGGTCCGACCTCCTGCCCCAACAACTAGAAGGATTTTGGCTTCTAAAACAAAAAGGTGCTAGTAAGGGCATCCGCTCGTGTGGCCATACATGTGACACTTTCAGCTCTGTAAATACAGAAGGCTCCCAGCCAGTAGGGGTTACGCCCTACAAATGATCAAATAAATTTGATCAAACGGGTTTATGGGGAGACATAGTGTCGGTATGAACTAATCAGCACACGTTATTCATAGTTTTCACCATGAATACAGTTATTTATAGTGGTTTGGAAGAAGATGGCTTTTCTTTTGCTACCACTTGGGTCGTTCTCTCCTCACTAGTAGTCCTAATGACCACATGGGGAGACAGGCCCTCTAAAGATTTAAACAAAAAGAGCCTATTACTCAAGACACAAAGGACAATGATTCAATTTTAGTGCACCAATTGAAGTGTTTTCTAGTCTATGAAAACAAGGCACACAATAAAAATCCAAAAACCCTTGCTAAGGTCCTGCAACAAAGATTTGGTAGTAGTTTGGATTGTTTCAAATAATCACCCCTTCCTGCAAGCATACAAGTTAGGTAAATTTTAGATCCAAAGGACTTTGTGAAATGGGGACCTTCAACAAAATGATTTTTCTTTTAAGACAAGTTGCACCAATTTCGTTAGCTAGATCTGAATATATTAGCTCAAAATAAACCAGATCTGAAAAATCGAATGACTAAAAACTTGAATCAATGAAAATCCAAAATGCAAAATAATGATGCAGTTACCATAAAAACAAACGTGACTTCTGGATGCAAGCGCGCCTGAAAATCACACAGACGCGGTTCCGGAACGCAGACGCGGCTTCTGGACATAGACAAGCCCGAAAATCCCACAGACGCGATTAGGGAACACAGACGCGATTTTTGGTATCTGCAAAAAAAAAAAAACTGTCGAGGGTGCAGATGCTATCCCAGATGTCGCAGATGCGGTAGTAAACCAAAAACGCGATCCGAAAGTATGCAGACGCGAAAATATCGAAATGTTGTCAGAAATGTCAGATCTGCAACTTCAAAACACCAAATCTACAACAAGAATGTTAAATGCAAAAGGGACAAGAGTCCCACCGGGCGTGCCAAAATGTTTATGGTGAAAATGGATACAACAATATAATATTGAAAGACTAAATGGATTCAACCACAAAACCCTAGCCTAACAACAACAAAGATCCACCATAACATATGAAGATTACCTAAGACAATACAAATCAAATGAAATCACAAAGATTATACCATCACATGTCCAATAGGGTTTTGATCTCCATTCTTCCTATCTCCATTGATCTTGCTTGATATATTTGCTCTCAGATTTTATGTGCACAAGAGCTCAACAAAGAACGGAATGTGGTTGCAAGTAGGATTGATTGCACATGCAAGTTCAAAAGCGTAGTGTAGTCAAGTAGTCCACCCAGGGTTTGATAATGAAGGAAGCATCTCCTTATATAGAAGACACTATAAGAAATGGAGGGATAAGATTGAGAGGTGTAAAAGGAGGTCGGCTATGATTAGAGGGTATGTAAAGAAAATAATAAAATAATGAAAGGGTAGGTAGTGTAGGAATTAAGAGATGAATGACATGTGTCATGGGTAGAAAAGGCTAATGAATTAATTAAATAAATAAAGATTTATTTAATTAATAGAAGAAGTGGGATAATTAAATAAATAAGAGTATTTATTTAATTTAGAAAAAGGATAATTTAAATAAATAAAAGTATTTATTTAAATGAGAAATAAGGCTAGAAGAGGATAAATGAATTAATTAAATAAATAAAGATTTATTTAATTAATAGAAGAATTAGGCTAAAATAATTAAATAAATAAAATATTTATTTAATTAGACATGACAATTTTAGGTGTCTACAATAAGTACATGTCTTATGGCTAAATTTGATGATAGTTGGATATGGCATAGGAGACTCTGCCATGTAAACTTTGATAACATTGTAAAGGCCAGTAAGATCAAGGCAGTTAGAGGGTTGCCAGTGCTAAGCAAACTGGATAATACCTTGTGCAGAGAGTGTCAATTGGGGAAAATGTCTTCCTCAACCTTTAAAGGTAAATCTTTCACTGCGGACAACTTGCTTGATCTTGTGCATACTGATTTGTGTGGTCCTATGAAAACTAGGAGTGTGCAGGGTGATAGGTACTTCATGATTCTCACTGATGACTGCTCAAGAATGATGTGGGTCACATTCTTGAAAGACAAGTCTGAAGCCTTTGAAAAGTTTAAAGCTTTTAGAGCATTAGTAGAGAAGGAAAGCGGTAAAAGGATCAAGTGCCTGAGAACTAATCAAGGAGGGAGATTCACTTCCGGTGAATTCAACAAGTATTGTGAAGAACATGGCATCAAGAGGCAATTGTCTGCCCCCTGGACTCCACAACAAAATGGCCTAGCAGAGAGGAATAACTGAACTGTGGTTGAAGCAGCTAGAACCATGTTGATTCAAGGAAAGGTAGCTCACATTTTTTGGAGAGAAGCGGTGAGCACTGTAGTCTACACAATGAACCGGGTACTCATCAAGAAAGGTAAGGATAAAACTCCTTATGAGTATTGGACTGGTAAGACACCTGTGGTTAGCTACTTTAGAATGTTTGGCAGCAAATGTTACATCAAGAGAAGTGAACACCAAATAAAATTTGATGTGAAATGTGATGAGGGAATATTCCTAGGATATTCCACCAAGAGCAAAGCTCTCAAGTGTTTCAACAACAGGACTTAGAGAATTGTGGAAAGCATCAATGTAAGAGTTGATGAAACCTCTGAGAAAACTGAGAAAACCGGTAGTGAGCAAGTGGTAAGTGAACCGGTTGCAACCTTCTAGGAACCGGTTGTTAGTCAACCGAGTACTAGTAACAGTGTTCCTACACCAGCAAATGTAGATGCTGATGCTGATGGAGATGAGGATGAAGAAGAAAAGCAAGAAGAATCTATCAAGACCATTCCTCGGTATGTCAAGCTGAATCATGATCCTAAGCAGATCATAGGAGATAAGGATGCAGGAATCCTTACAAGAAGAAAAGTAAGAGAAAACTCATGCATGATCTCTGAATTCGAGCCTAAAACATTCAAAGAAGCACATAAGGATGAAGAGATGGGTCTTCAGAAATAAGCTGAATGAGGATGGCATAGTGATTAGAAACAAAGACAGACTGGTGTGCAAAGGATATGCCCAAGAAGAAGGAGAAGACTATGGTGAAACCTTTTCTCCTGTAGCCAGATTGGAAGGAGTTCGTATGCTTCTAGCATATGCAGCTTTTAAAGGCTTCAAAGTATATCAAATGGATGTAAAATTTGCATTCCTAAATGGTGTACTTGAAGAGGAGGTGTATATAGAGCAACCAGATGGGTTTGCCTTATCTGAAGACAGTGACATGGTGTGTAGGCTACATAAAGCCTTATATGGTCTAAATCAAGCACCTAGAGCATGGTATGAACGCCTGCATTCCCATCTTGTGAAGATTGGATTTGAGAGAACAAGTGAAGATAGCAATATCTACTTGAAGTCTGAAGGAGATCAGATCCTGATCTGTGAGGTATTTGTTGATGACATTATCTTTGGTGGAGATGACAAGATGAGTCATGAGTTTGCAGATGAGATGAAGAAAGAGTTTGAGATGTCACTCATAGGGGAGATTAAGTTCTTCATTGGACTGCAGATCCAGCAGATGAGAGATGGAATCTTTATCACTCAATCCAAGTATGTCAAAGAGGTGTTGAAGACCTTTGGCATGGAAGATAGCAAACCGGTTGGTACACCGATGGTAACCGGTTGTAAATTATCCAAAGAGGATGACTCAGCTTTGGTTGATGAGAAGGAATACCGATCAATGATTGGTAAATTACATTATGTAGTGCATAGCAGACCGGATATTGCACATGCAGTTGGCGTTACTGCAATGTTCCAAAAATGTCCAAGAGAATCCCACTTGGTCGCAGTCAAGCGGATTCTTAGGTATCTGAAGGGAACTGTCGACTATGGATTGTGGTATCCATATAGCAAGGATTTCAACTTGAAAGTGTTCACATATGTTGATTGGGCTAGTAATGTAGATGACCAGAAGAGCACAACCGGTGGTGCATTCTTCCTTGGTGATAGACTGGTCTCCTAGATGAGTAAAAAGCAAAGTTGTATCTCTCAGTCTACATCGGAAGCGGAGTATGTTGCAGCTTTCAT
Source organism: Cryptomeria japonica (assembly GCF_030272615.1). Lineage (NCBI taxonomy): Eukaryota > Viridiplantae > Streptophyta > Pinopsida > Cupressales > Cupressaceae > Cryptomeria > Cryptomeria japonica. The sequence goes on along the minus strand of NC_081415.1, from coordinate 509,313,745 downwards.
GAACTGCACTCAGACAATTTGGATGAAGCATGTATTGAATGGCTTCAAAGTTCCTGTATCTGAACCGGTAAGTATATTTTGTGACAATACTAGTGCAATTAATATCTCCAAGAATCCGATTTTACATTCTAGAACCGAGCACTTTGAGCTTAAGTATCATTTCTTGAGGGAAAAGGTTCAGAACAAAAAGATTGCACTGGAGCATGTTTCCAGTAAGGAGCAGTTAGCAGACATATTCACCAAGCCTCTCCCAAAGACTACATTTACATACTTAAGAAGTGAATTAGGGGTATTTCCCCTTTAGAAGGTGAACTAAAAGCATATGCTCCACATCAGTCAGGTATTGCATAGTCAAATTTTTTTTTTTTGGATTGATGTGTTGAAGGATGCTACTCCTCAGGGGGAGTAGCATAATGGAACAGGGAAGCTTGTGCCTCCACTTTGGCATTATTGTCAAAGGGGGAGAAGATGTGAAGCGGAGAGATATCTTTGTATATTGCCATCAATGCCAAAGGGGGAGATTGTTGGCATTATGAGAACCGGTATGTGGATATAATGACATTGTATGTTGTCATTGATGTCAATATGTTGCAAAGGTGTGAACCGACATATGTGAGAACCGGTATAACACTGTGAACCAACATTTGTGCCAAAGTGAAGCAGTGTGCTTGTTCAAAGGTGAACCGGCATATGGTTATGGGAACCAACACATGGAAGCATTGAATGACTATTGGTTTGTAGTCTCAACTTTAGGGTTTCCAGTTGAAGTGCTTCCAGCCTGTATGGCTCAACCGGTGACTTTGTGCGATGAGTTAGCATGATAACAAAGAACAAGATCGTGTTGCCATGTAAGCCTTGTGTGTATGAAGGATCATGCATGAAGAAGATCTTGCCTATCTATCTCAGGAATATGGGAAGACTGTAAACCAATGTGTGATGGGTTATCAACCACCATGAAAACGGTGGAAAATGAACGATGGAGATTAATGCAGTATGCTCAACGGTCAGGATTGAACCATTTGAATTCCTTAACCTATTAGGTTTATGGTTTAGGGTTTATGCTACCGACCTAACTATTTTATATAAGGTCGATGTTGTGACTCTTTCTAGGGTTGTTGGCAAAAGTTGTGTGTGCGTATCCAAGAGAAGGGATATGTGATTCTTGCCAGACCAGAAAGAGAGAAGTGATACCTGCAGAGTGTAAGTGCAGAAGGGAAAGAGGAGCTTAAGTGGACCTACATTGGCATTGAGTGTTGTTACCAGATCATTGTAATACCTATTGATCTCTAACTACCTCAATAGTTGTAAAATCCCTTAACAGGGTAGCCTTAACCGGCTTGTTGTAAATCCTTTAACAGGGTAACTCTAAGCTACTAAGTTTGAAGCCCTTTAGCTATTGAGTTCTTGAAATCCTCTAACAAGGTAATCTTTAACTAGGTTTAACCCTTAATCGGGTATTGTAGCCATCCCTTAACCGGGTGATCTCTAACAAGATCAGTTCCTAGCAAAACCTATTGTAATGTCTCTAACCGAACAAGGCTCCTAACAAAATGGACTTCCAAAGAGTTCAAAAACAGCTTGTGGGTATTCATCCCCGTCGTGGTTTTTCCCAGTTGGGTTTCCATGTGAAAAAATATGTGTGTCATGTGTGATGCTTTTATCTTGTGATGCTTTGCTATTGTTTGTCAAGCATATGATGGTTCTGTGTTTTATGCCTGTCAATAAAACATGTTGAACTAGCTGTTATTATGATCTGATGATAGATCACCTGTTTATGCATAAGGGTGAAATGGTAGTGTAGCCTCAAGTTGAGTGAAAGGCTAAGTGAGTAACCAGTTAATTCTTGTCTCAGACATTGTTAGCTTTACTGGTTGCACTCTGTTTCAAACCGGTATCTCTGTCTGCCAGTCTTTTGAAGTGTTTGCTATCAAACCGGTTTAAGATAGTGTTTTCTGCCTGTACTGATTCACCCCCCCTCTCAGTACTGGTTTGGTACTATTTGCTCATCATTCAATTATCACCACTGAGTTAAGACCTCAAATAGTATATCCATGTTTTATTATGTTCTCTTTATTCATCCAAGTGACATTCGTCATTGGTATCCCTTTCCATTTGATTAGGTACTGGTAATAAACCTTTCTTCTTGTCTTATTGAGCTCCTTCTTATCCAAAATGCACTCTAACTCCACTGGTTGGCTTGGGGTTAAATCTCTGATCCAGTATTCATATGATATCACTGATGAACCTACATATTCACCTACAATCACATCCCCTTTTTAAGGGTAAAGGTCAAAAACATTAAATTATAGGTGAGATACCAACCCCAAGAGGGAGTTCTATCTCATAGGCATTAGCACCAAATTTTTCGACCACTCTACATGGCCCTATCTTCTTCATTTTTAGCTTAGTATACTATCCTTTGGGTAGCCTCTCTTTCCTCAAGTGAGCCAAAACCAAATCCCCAACTTTAAAATGAACTTCTCTTTTTTTCAAATCAGCTTGTTGCTTGTACTTCTCAATGGTCTTTTGGAGATTTTGTTTTACTTGATGATGTATTTATTGCATAGATATAGTAAACTGCTCTCCTTCAGCACTTCTTCTCTCCATACTAGTGATATATCTCAATTCAAACACTCCTCTAGGCTGCAATCCATAAACTACTTCAAAAGGAGTCTTACCAATGCTTCTGTTGATGGAATCATTATATGCAAATTCAGCTTGGGGTAAGATCGGATCCCACTATATTGAATGTTCATTTATCAAGAATATTAGAATATTACGAAGGCTCTTATTTACCACCTCTATTTTCCCATCTATTTGTGGGTAATAGGTTGAACTGAAACTCAAGTTAGTACCAAGTTTCTTCCACAAAGTTCTCCAAAAATGACCAATAAATTTACTATCTCTATCTGAAACAATATTCAAAATAAAACCATGGATTCTTACCACCTCCTTGAAGAAAAAAACAACAATATTTGATGCAACATTAGTGCTCTTACATGGTATAAAGTGCACCATTTTGGAAAACCTATCTACAACAACATAAGTAGAATCAAATCTTCTAGGTGTTCTGGGTAAGCCAAGTACAAAATTGATATTTATAGACTCCCATGGCCTACTTGGAACTGGTAAAGGCTGATAAAGACCTACATTAGTGTTAGAACCTTTAGCCCTTTCACAAATAAAACATCTTTCAACAAACCTTCTTACATCACTTTTCATTTTTGGCCAATAGTAGTGCCTTCTCAGCTACTCCAAGGTCTTATCTAAACCAAAATGACCTGCAAGACTACCACTGTGTTTCTCCTTGATTAAATTATCTCGCATAGAGCATTTGGGCACACACAACTGAGCCCCTTTGAACAATAAACCTTCTTGAATCATAAAATGACAACTCTCTTCATGATAAACACCATTAGATTATTTGCAAGAAGCATAAATATCCTTAAAATTAGCATCATTATCATACATACCCTTAAATGATTCTATATCAACACTCTCCAGCTTGATCTCCTGAATCATCATTGCCCTTCTGCTAAATGCATCTACCAATTTGTTGGACTGCCCCTTCTTGTGCTTGATAGTAAATGTGAAGCTCTGTAGGTACTCCACCCATTTCATGTGCCTATGGTTGAGCTTATCCTGACTATTCAAAGACTGAAGTGCATCATTGTCAGTATAAATAATAAACTCTCTAGGAAGAAGATAGTGTCTCCATTTTTTCAAAGCTTGAACCATATCATACATTTCTAATTCGAGTACTTCTTCTTAGCATCATTTAGTTTTTCACTAAAGAAAGCAACTGGCCTGTTTTCTTGACTTAGGACAACCCCTATAGCATACCCACTTGCATCACATTCAATGGTGAAAACTTTATTAAAATTGGGCAAGGCAAGTATAGGTTGTTCTACAACCTTTCTTTTCAAGATTTGAAAATTCTTTTCAGCTTCTGGAGTCCAAACAAACTTCTTTTTGTTCTCACACTTTATAGTATCCAAAATAGGAGCACACACATGACTAAAACCTCTTATAAACTTGCTGTAAAAACTTGCTAAACCATGAAAACTTCTCACCTCAAAAATTGATTTAGGAGTTGGCCAAGTCAAAATTGCTTCTACCTTGCTGGGATCCATTTTCAAAGAACCATTAGTCACCTCAAAACCAAGATAAATCAACTTTGTTTTCATGAACTCACATTTTTCAGATTTATCATTAATTTTTCTTCATTCAATCTTTTCAAAATTAGATCTAAATGATGTAGGTGCTCTTCCTTACTAGAACTATAAATAAAAATTTCATCTCGATAAACTACTACAAATTTACCAATAAAAGGCTTCAATACCTCATTCATAAGCCTCGTAAAAGTACTAGGAGCATTTGAAAGGCCAAATGGCATTATTGTCCATTAATAGTTCTTCATTGGTTTTGAAAGAAGTCTTCCATTCATCTCCACTTCTGAACCTGATTTGATGATATTTGCTTTTTAAGTCTATCTTGTTGAAGTAGGTGGCTCCACTCAAACAATCCATTACATCTTCAATCCTTGGTATTGGGAACCTATATCTGATTGTTATATTGTTGATGGCTCTAGAATCGGTACACATTCTCCATCCATGATCTTTATTGGGTGCTAGAACAGCTAGTAGGGCACAAGGGCTTAGACTCTCTTTAATCAACCCTTTCTCAAGCAATTATTTCACTTGTTTTTTGATCTCTTCATTCTGTTGTAGGGTCATTTTGTAGGCTGCCTTGTTAGGTATATTAGCTCCAGGAGTGAAATCAATGCAATGACTTATGTCTCTCATAGGTGGAGTGATCTTGGGAGTTCATCCACCACTATATCTTCATACTTTTTCAACAATTTTTGGACTTCCTATGCCACATATTTCACCTTCTTTGTTGCTGCAACAGTCTTGGGTCTGATTAGGATAGCAAACCCCATTTTCTCCTCCTTCATAGTCTTCAAAAATTATTTTTTTCCTACCACCATTACATTGTTTCCATCTTGTGGTATGTGGTCTTCATCCTTGAGTGGTGTAAGGTTAAAGTAAACTCCATATTTTTCAATGACATAGGTGTTCTTTCTTCCATCATGTTTGGCACACGTCATATTGCCATGGTCTTCCGAGCAAGATATGACAAACATCCATAAGCATGATGTCACACAATACTTTGTCTTTGTATCCACCAATATGAAAATCTACCCAACATTGTTCATCCACCAATACTTGTTGCCTCTTATTTAACCATGTGACCTTGTAGGGAGTTGTATGAGGGATCCTTTTCAGTTTTAGCTTCTCTACCATCTCCACAGAGACCAAATTGTCTGTACTACCAAAATCAATCACAACTTTGCAACATTTTCCTTGGCTTTTACATATGGTTCTGAAAAGTGATTTTCTTTGAGGGGGTTCCCTTTCCACCAATATTTTGATCAATTTTCTTCTCATCAAGAGTGATTCTCCAACCTCAAGAGCAATTTCTTGTGTAGGTGAGCTTACACTCTCACTATCCTCAACTTTAGCAATATGATTTCTTTTTTCTCCACTAAATGAATTTGTAGAGTTGTTTTCAAGACATTGCCAAACCTGATGGCCAACAAACTTTTTGCATTTGTAGCATTTCCCAGTGAATGCATTAGATCCACCTCTTTGACCTCCAGATCTGCCCTTAAAATTTGGTATTCTTCCTCTAAGACCTCCTCTTATTTCAGACTTAAATTTTTCTTGGGGTTCACTTGTTTCTCCTTGAGATCTTTGAGATTGACCTCTACCAGAGAATGTTCCTCTTCCTCTATAGTTTGATCTACCCCTACCTCTACCTTGTGTTCCTTCTCTTCTCTTCAACTTATCTTCAACCTTTAGTGCCAATTGAAAACACTCTTCTACAGTTTTTGTAGTGGTAAAGCTAAGCTCATCTTGGATATTGAACCTTAGTCCATTATTGTATCTTGTCACCTTTTCAACCTCATCTTGTTCATGGCTGGCTCTTAACTCAATTTGTAATGTGTAGGCTTTCACATCCATGTCCTTTTGTCTTAGATTCTAGAGTCTCTTAGATAACTGAATAGAATAATCACTTGGGAGGAATTTTCCTTTGAGTTTGGCAACCATTCTATCCCATGAAGTAATTATAGACTTTCTATTATTCCTTCTTTTGTATTGTATATAATCCCACCAAAGTGAGGCATGACCATTCAACTTGGTCTTTGCTAACTTCACCTTATGTTCTTCTGGTACCTCCTCATACTCAAAATGGCTATCCATTTCTCCTATCCAATCCAGGAGCTCCTCACCATCCAGACTTCCTCTATATATTTTCAGTTCCAACTTTATCTTAGAACCATCACCTTTGAAAGCCTTCAATATTCTGGCCATTATTTATTCTTCAGGGTCCAACTACCCTGGGGATTCTTCTCCTTCCCCTTCTTTTTCTTCTTTCTCTTGGTCACTCACATCTCATGTGAACATTCCTCTCTTCTGACTTATCTCAACTGTGGCCAATCTAGCTTGAAGACTCTCTGTCAATTCTTTCAATTCTCTTATCTCTTTAGCTTGTTTCTCTTCCAACTCACTCATCTTTCTAGAAACGATTTTCTTAGGAGGCATCTTGAAATGGTATTAAATGACACTCTCTAAACTCTTCTTAGACTTTCCCTATGCTTTGATACCAATCTGATGCAGAGGTAAGGGCAAATAGGAGTTTTAGGATAAAGAAAAACTTATTTGGTCTCACTTCTCAATGAGAGGACAAAACATCAATATATTCTCCCAACAACCTATTGGAGTCATAAAATGGCTTCTATCTTACAAGAACATGATAGGAAACCCCATAACTCTTGAAATGACCTCAAAAGAATGTTTCAAACACCAAACTCTACCTTCGAACAAGGTTTTTATCACTATTTAGGACTATTATATGTGGTAGTGTCTAGGATCCTTATAAGGCCAGTCAACATAAGGCTTCCTCAACCTCTCACACTAGCTTAAGGTCATCAATATCATGTCCTTATATACTTTACCCAACATGACAAAGCTAAAATGGGGGCATCCAATAACTTTCATTGACTAAATATGAACTTTATTTTTTGGATGTGACTGTTCCGAATACAAAGACTGTGAACACTCTTAAGACAGTCAACGTGTTTTCTCAAATAAGCTCAATTAAGACATAAAATCATTGTCTTGTAAATCATGGGGACTTTATGCACCTAATACACTCTCACATAGACTCATGCAAACAAAAACAATAACACTTTTTGATAGTTCTTCACTGGTTATGGTAGAAATACTTAAGACTGTGAATTAGGACAGTCATGAATCTAGGTTATAAACCAAAGCAAATGAAGGTAAATTTTTGTTTCCCTTACACTTCCAAGACCCTAATCCATCTAGGGATCCATGCCACATGCATGAAAATATTTATCAATACATTTTGAGTATTTGCAAAGCTTGTTTTGTACGGCCATAGTGGCTAGAACTGGGTCTTTTCTAAGGACAGTCAATATAAGAATGTGTGTACTTGCTTCTAAGGACTTTTCCAATGTTGTCCTTGTATGGATAGGGTCCCCACACCTTCTACAATACTCCTCCAATATTTTATTCCTCCAACCTACCCTCCTTTATCTCATGCAACATCAAATCATCCAACCTCTTGTCCGATACATGAGGACATCAGATCTTTGTCACTCTAGAAATAGTAGCCAAATGCCTCCATTCTCTCTGCACCTATAGTAAATTAAAAAATACATAAAAACATACCTCCATACAAAATTTGTACATATATGTCTATATAGATTGAGAGTTCTATATTTTTTTAAGCTCTCGACCTACCCTAGGTAGGGTTTTGACCCTTTAACACAAAAAAATCAATATCTCTGCTAAAACTGAATGAAATGAAATGAAACCAATAATGAAATAAAGTATATTTGATATAATTTCACCCCCAATCACGATATAATCATGAGGATGAAGAAAAATAGATCAAATCGAGTTAAGAACAGATTGGTTTTTTCATAAAAGTATTAAAAATCAACCATTTTTATTGCAACTTCACCAAATCTTCATTACTATCTGTACAATGGAGCCCAAAAGGATTATTTAAGTAAAAAACTATCAAAAATAAATTATCCATTCCCACTAAATGATCAAAAATTGCATGACAACTTTTCACAATTTTGAGCAACTTTTGTAATTTTATGCCCATATACTTACAACTTGACATAATAATAAAAAATGGTCTAAAATAACATAATAAGACCTTATAAGGCCAAAATAACACAAAAATAAAGCAAAAATCCTAATTTGTGTATATGAGGCCTATTAGGATCTAGTGGTGCCCTGCACCAAGTGCCCATTAGGAGAGGGTAGAGGAGGACCAAGGACAAAGATGGGGACAAGAGAGGGAGGAGGAGGGGATAGAACACAGGTGATAGGAATCGATGAGGGTGTGTAGGAACCATCACAAGCCACAGGTGCATAGGGATAGGGGAAAAGGAGCATAGGTGGATCTCGCATGTAGAGGAAGACAAAGTGGGGAGAGGGTTCAGGAGCTCTGGCAGATCCTGCAACTCGGATATAGTCATTATAGGATACTTTGACCAGGGAATATCAATGCATACTGTAGTCACATAAATCCGTCCACTTAATTAAATGAATATTTAGTATTTATTTGATTATTTAACCATCAATCAATAATTAATTAAATTAATATTTAATTAATTCATCTTAACCCTCTTCTCCTATTAATTAAATAAATTATTCAATTTATTTGATTTAATTCACTTAACCAAATTTAGACCATTAATTAAATAAATAAATCATATTTGTTTAATTAAATCTACTCTCACATTTAAATAAATTAATATTTATTTAAATCCCCCAAAATCCCATTTCTCACATTTAAATAAATTAACTTTTACATTTATTTAAATCACCTTTACCTCCACCTACTTGCATTTTCCTACAAATGCAAGTTGCACAACTATTTTAAATATATAAATTATTTATTTAAAATCCTATTTATCCTCACCCACTTGAAACCTTTAATGGTTTCCCTTAAAGTCTTCAAACTTAATGGCTTCCTTCTAGAGTCTTCTTAAGCCTTTAATGGTTTCCCTTAAAGTCTTCAAACTTAATGGCTTCCTTCTAGAGTCTTCTCAAGCCTTTAATGGTTTCCCTCAAAGTCTTCAAGCATTTAATGCTTTATCTTCTCTTTTTTCATTTTAAATAAATTAAGATTTATTTAAATCCAAAATTCACATTCACATTTAAATAAATTAATATTTATTTAAATATCTATCCAAATGCAAATTACACAATTTAATTGAAATGAATGATTTTATTTTAATTGAAAATCCCAAAATTCCTCCCACTTGCATTCTCCTACAAAATCCACTTGCATGCCTAAATCCCTTCTAGATTCTTCTAACTCCTTCTAATTAGCTTAATCCTATCCTAATCATTGTCACATTCCTAAATAAAAGGAAGTCACTTCTCAAAAAGCCCTCAAAGTCTTCAATAACCATTAAAGGTTTTATGTCTTCAAATGGTTAACCTCTAAAGTCTTCCAAACCATTAAAGGCTCTTACATAACCATTTATGGTTAACTCACCTTTTACCTTTGGTTAGAGACTTTCCTCTAACTTAATCATCCTTTTGACTCATGGGTCTCTTCAAAGCATTTATTTCTTTGACTAAGGTAACCATTTAACCCTTGCACATTCATTTATCCCTTGGATAAAAGGAATATCCATTAACCTAACCCTAACCCAACCCCCTAGGGTAACCATCATGTCCCCTCAAGCATTTAATGCTCCTTATCTCTCCTCTCAAGCCTCCTCATGGTGACACTTGTCAACATGGGATTGCGTTGAAAGTCTCACATGGATTGAATATCTTTCAATCCTAACCCTTGTTAAGATTACTCAATCTTAACCTTCATTTCCCCATTTCTTCTATAAATAGAACCCTTCTCCTCAAGCAAAGGAGGAAGCATTAGAGTATTGTTGTTATACTGGTATTAGCATAGAGATTTTTCATAGCATCACTATCTACACTTGCATAGCATTTGTTTATCATTTTCAACCATCTTGAATCTCCATATGGCATCCATGGCTAGTGCTAAAAGCTGAGAGCTACACTCATGTGGAACTTGGAGAGGAGAGGAACAAAGGAGAAGGAGCTAAGAGCATGTTAGGAGGCATTTGGAGATGCCTCATCATATTTACTTTCCTAGTTAAATATTCTCTCATGATTTTAGTATCTTTTTTGATATGTCTGCTTAGGTTAATCTTTGGTTGAATAACACTAACTTTAACACTTGTTTCTTGTTGTTTGTGTGTGTTATACTACCACAGGTTTTCATCTAACCTGTCCTCTTTTGTAGAGCATCATTTGGTGAACCCGACGTAAATCCAAGCACCCAAAACATTTTTTAAAAAAAACTAACAAACATGTTTGAATGTTGAACTTGGCACATAGGTCGTGCTTTAGCACTTTTGATCACATTGTAGCTCTATTGCAACTTGACATTCTAGCGCTATTATTTTTACAATAGCGCTTTTGTCTCAATTTTGGCGCTATTGACCTTTATTTAGCACTTTTGTGCTTGTTTTAGCGCTTTTGTACTTGTTCTGGCGCTTTTGCATTTGCTGTCAAAATTTTTCTTTTAGCGCTTTTATCTCTGTATTAACTCATTTTTGTTAAATAGCGCTTATGTTTTCACACAGACTAGCGCTATTGTAATAGAACGTTGTAAAAAAGACCTTGTAACCGAAAAAGTGATTTTTTCTTACGCTTGTGGAAGCCCCCTAGATTTGGATTTTACTAACTATTTGTTTCTTGTGCAGGTCTAAACTGACTTCTTAAAAAAAGTAAAAATTTGTTTTTGGTGCTGTAAAATTGGACAAAAGAAAACTTTCATTTCCTTGCAAGTTAGGATCACTTCCTTTTGGTGCTATAAAATTGAACAAAAACAACTCTGTTTTCTTGCAAGTTAGGCTTAATTTTTCTTTAGTGCTTATAATCAACAAGGCAAGTTTATTTCTTGCATCAAACTAAAGATTCACAATCAACACTTCCATTTTGGTGTAAATAAAATTTCACAATCCACTTGTCTCATTTTGCAAGCGATTTTACTTCAAGCAAAAATGTGCTTTTCAATTCAGTTGACCAGGATTTCAAGTTCCTAATTTACAACACATTTTGCCTTTGAAAGTTAAAAAGAACACCATGATTGTTGGAGCAACATCTCCAAATAGTTAGATCACATTGCAATGACAAGTTAAAAAGAACAAGTGTTTTTTGTGATTGGCACACTTGTGCAAAAGAGTTGGTCGAGTGGTCCTACTTCTAACACACACTATCCTCTCCCTTGGCTTTCGTGGTCCTAGGTGCAAGAGAAAAGTGTTAGTAACACTCAAATTTTTATCTTCTTAAGAGAGGCCTGCCAAGAGACACATCACTCTTGGGAACAACCTCGCGCGGTAAATCCTTCAAGCCACTATAGAAATCAGGTGAGAACGAAAGCTATAGCTTTGGGTATAGTTGTTCCTACAGTGTAACTTGCCGAAAGGAAAAATGGGCCCCACCACAAGTTACAAGGCTCTTAAGTGAGTCACTACAGAATGAACTTATGTCCAAAGACATCGAAAATTACTAAACACCTTTAAGTAGTAGCCCACCCGTTCTATTGATTGAGGATATTTGTGATATAATTCAGTGCAAGAGCATAGATGGTTTTGCTCCCAAGATACTCACCATACATATTTCTTTGAGTAGAAACATAGCTTTTTGAAAAGTCACTTGTGGCTTGATGAAAGTGGTGACTCCCCCATCATAGGGATCATCTATTTGTTATGCTCGTGCAAGAGTTAGTATATCACATCCTTACCTACCACGGCGGGATTCATAAGGTATGTAGTACCAAAGTCAAAGAAATATCAAGATGTAGGCTGAATTTATCGCAACTAGCCATTTGACCTTAGGGATACAAAGTGTTTGAAGTGTTTTCGTTTTAGTCAAGACCAAGTGCAAATTGAGCCGACTTTAGGCTTTGGAAAGAAAACACCTAAAATACACTTTAAGGAAAGGGTCATAAGAAGTCCAAGGATTGGGTTAATCTAGACCCATATTCATTTGTGCCTTTAAGGCAACATTCTTGTGTTTGTGTGCTTGCTTTGTTTTCTTGTCAAAGAAACATCATAAAATTCAAAAAATCAGAACAAGTATTCATCCAACCAAAAGATCAAAAACAAAGAGAAAAGTATCAAACTATATGACCATTCTTCACATCTTGAGAAAGAAGAATCTTCATCAAAACATCAACTTGAAAAGAAGACCATTGAGCTCAAAGGCTTTGATCAAAAGGAGGAAATTATTCTATCTAAATAGACAAATCTTTGTCTCTCATAGAGCTTTTCTATGTCACATGCGTCTATACCTTCAAGGAAAATCAAACGAATTTGATCCAGAGTCATTGAACCGCAGAGCTTTTATGCAATATAGAGCTTTGAGTTATCACAAAAATTAAGGAGGCAAGATCAATCCCAACTTCTTCCCAGACATTTGTATCACATACAATGTAGCTCGAGAAATGCCACCAACGCTTGAAAGAGAAGAGATAGAATTTGTTCCATTTGTGACACAAAGCTTTTATTGAAGTTAAACATTTCATCCATTTCTCACCTTCACGTCATCACTTCATTTCAACTCTCGAAACATTAAGAGGTTCTTGTCCTAAATTCTCTTTTGGATATTGCTTGAAATCAAACACAAATCACTTTTAGATTGTTTCTACATCTAGGATAAGCTCATCCTAAGAGACATATCTATGCAAGTTAAAACTAGTTTATGAGTGAATCCTCTCATTACTAGGTAGTTAAGTCTGTAACACATCTTAGATTTCTCTACACCTTCTCACATCAAACCTTATCAAAACATAACAAGCAATTCAAATAAAGAACTTTGGTAACATCCACCTTTAAGTGCTAGAGATCCACATGCAAAACAATTCACCAAATATCAATCTTTCATTTCATTAACAACTCATCATCATTTTCACCCAACTTCAATAAAAACTCATAAACAAAATGGCTCATACCTGATCATAGTCAAGGCAACGAGAAATAGAAATTGAAGAAGAAGAGGATGAAAATATCAATGAATTTCAAGAAGCACTTGGAGGAAATGTGAATGATGAAAACCCAAGTACTCCTACTCTTGCAACAATAGAAAGGGCTCAACACAACCCTCTCTTTAACAAACTTTTTGATGAAATACTTAGGAGCAATGCGGATGCTCACTTTTTAAAGCTTGCTCAAGAAGGAGCCAAACTCCCCTCTGAATTTGATCTTGCACAACTAAGACAAGCATCAGAATGACAAAGTCGCAATGAGGAAGAAAGAGGTAGAGATCGCATCAGGTATAACATTCCTCAAGGTAACCCACCTCCTCCTCCTCCAAATGACATAGAGATGTTGTGGCAACAAGTTGAAAATCTCACCCAACAACTTCGTAGTGGCGTAAAGACTAATCAATTTTCACTCGATGACATTTGTCCCTATCCCTTTGATAGGAATCTTTATATGCCACCTTTTCCACGAGGTTTTGAAACACCCAAGTTTGAAAAGTATAGAGGAAAAGGAGATCCTCGCGATCATGTCAGAGAATTCCATTCAGCTTGCCTCGAAGTGGCATACGAAGATACGTACCTCATGCGCCTTTTTCCCCAAAGCTTGGGCAGAACAACCACATCATGGTTTTCCCACCTACCAGGTGGCATTAGGACATTTGAAGAGATAGTTCAGAAGTTCTTGGCACATTACTCACATAACATTGAACGTGATATTACCATGGCTGAACTATGTAACACTAAACAAAAACTAGGTGAGATATTCTCAGTCTTCCTGCAATGATGGCATCGAATGTCTAGAAAACGTTCTCTTCAGTTACCTGAACAAGAACTAGTGGAAATATTTATTTCCAACTTAAACGAACAAATGGAGTTTCACCTGGATGTCAAAGACGCAGACTCTTTCAATGACATGATCACCAAAGGATTAAAATGTGAGCGGGCTCTTATCAACAAAGGACTTATCAAAATCTATAATGAACCAAAGGATGGCCCTCACCCACGCTTCAATAGTGACAAGCCTAACTTCTGGAACAAAAACAAAAAGGTCGTCAACGACGGGGTTGTGGATGCAAGAACTATCAAAAGTGCACAACTTGTGGTATGATTTGCAGGACAAAATCCCCCACCTCAGACTAACACAGTTGCTCCTCCAAATCAAGGTTGCATCACATCTCACGATGAACCCAGACCACGTCAGAAAAAACAAAAGCAAACGTACACTCCCTTAGGGGAACCCATCGAAACAGTAGTATGACAACTAGTTTCTCAAAATCTAGTAACCCTACCCAAAACATCAAACTATGAACGTCAAGTCAAACCTGCATGGTGGAGGGATACTGAACATTGTGATTTCCATCAAGGGAGAGGACACAAGACAAGCAATTGTCATGGATTGAAAGATCTTATTCAGGATCTTATTGACCGAGGTGAAATCAAAATCGAAGGACATGACCCAAAGACAACAAACAATGATCATCTTATGTTTAAAAATCCACTTCCATCACCAAATCAAAGGGGTCCTTCTACTTCAAGGAGAAACACAGATACAACCAATTATACGCAAGCCGCATATAATTATTCTGTGAATCACCTATACGATGCCAATGAACAAATTGCAACTATAACCATCAAAAATCCCAGCTCCACTTGCAATGTTGTTACATGTCGCAGCAAGATTACCATAAAAGTAGCTCCACAAGGCACCCCATCTATCACGAAGCAGTATAATCTTGTGGAACAGTTAGACAAAATGCCCGCACTGATATCTATCTTAGAGCTATTATGGCTATCTCCATCCCATAAAACAATCTTGGATCAAGCTCTCCAAGAGGCGTCAATCCCTGCAAACCTAAATACAGATCAATTCCAAGCCATGGTTGGAAATCTAAAGTCATCACCTTGTCTCACTTTTTCCGAAAGTGACAACTCTTCCTTCTAACAACCTCATAACGCCTCACTACACATTGAAGGATTTATCAATCAGCATAGGATCAAGCGAGTCTTGATCGATAATGGAGTCAGCCTAAATATTTGTACACTGCAGTTGGTCATAGCTTTAGGATATGCAATAGAATCAGTGGATCCCCGCAAGAAGATCACAATCAAAGCCTATGACGATGCAGAGCGTTCATCCAAAGGAGCTGTGGTACTACCAATCCGAGTGGGCCCTGTGGTGAAGCACATCATCTGTCAAATTTTGGACCTTCCTCTACCATACAATTTATTATTAGGAAGACCTTGGATACACGCCATGCAAGCCGTTCCATCCACCTACCATCAGTGTATCAAGTTCCCACATAATTGTGTAGAGATCACAATCCTGGGCGATGCAAATCCCTTTGCATATTGTCATAATATAAGTCATCAACCAGAGATTACCGTTCCTAACAATAGAGAAGCCATCTCCTCCACATCATACATAAGTCCAGCCTCTCTTGCCAGTTCAAACACCAATATACCCAAGCAAGAAAAGCTTAAGATGAAAATAGCAGAGGAAGGTCCTGGAGAATACAATTTGAGTCAACTCTTTTGTGTGGGACAAATGCCCACTTCTCCTAGAATGCATGGTAAACCTCAACGGTTACTTCAAACACCACTGATCAAGCCAGCATGCACATTGACACCTTTCATCCTGGGGAAGAGTCAAGAAGAAGAAACCAAAGATGAGGACTTAGCAGAATGGATCTATAAAGATCCCATCACCACCTATATGCCACAAGCTAAGCTTCCCACATATCAATATGGCAAAGGCCTCCTCATTATGCAAAGAATGGGTTACAATGGTCAAAGTGCTTTGGGACCTTGCAAACAAGGAAGACATGAACCACTGCAGCCAGAATTAAAGCCCAAGGATAATACATGCTTAGGCTTTCAAAAGGAGATCCTTCCTAAGCTTAGATTCAAAGGAAAGCCCAACAAACCTCTATATCAGCCTATTACAAAGAGGTCACCTTTGATTATAAAAGCAGTATCAAACGCCATAGAAACTCCCCCATTGAGGCTAAAAATCCCACCACAACCACCTACAATATCCATCATCCCACTAATTGAACCAGTAACACCATCAGCAGCGGCAATAAAATCAATAGCACCATTAGCAGCAGCAACTGTATCAGAACCCACAGCAGTATCTACAACATAAGCAGTTCCAGCAGAAGCAATAGAGTCAACACTACCGATACTCCCCGTATCAAATTCATTGATCCCCATAATCCTTCCTATAGCACTGATCATTTCATCTACAATGGTACATCAATCAGTCACACCCGCAGTGTTTAACTCAAAAGACATCCCAGTATGGTATAGTAATCGGATACTGAAAAGTGACTCAGAGACCGACTCACATGAATGGGAATTTGATTCCATCTAGCTTAATACTTCAGATGAGGAAGACACATCACTACCTCCACCTCGCAAAGACATCCCTGTTTACGGAGAAGCGCAGATAAAGACCTCTTGGGTTCCTGAGCTGGAAACTTCTTCCATAGACCCTATGTCACATCCTACGCTTGATTCTGACAGGGAGAGTACCATCAACGACCTTCACCATTGTCTTAACCCTCACTGACACATCTAATGAACTTAACCTTATCAATGAGGTAATGCCCATTATCCATCCTGAACTCATCGAATGGAACCAACCTAATCCCCCATGTCTTGATCATTTCCAAAACGATGAGGCGATCATTGACTTTTTGGAATTACGGGATAACATACCAAGCGGGGATCACAAAGCCGGATTCGCCATTGAACTTAATAGCACAACATACTTTGGAGCAGATGCCAAACCTTTCAGCTGCAAAAATATAACAATAAAACATGGATCTTCCAATGAAAACCACACCATGGCACTGTTGGATCCAACAAAAGTAAAAAGAAAGAGCGTATCCAATGGTGAAAACATCTCTGAAGCGCCGGTGGATGAAAGGTTTGACATTCTCCCTGCTAGTACACAATAGGAATGATCAACGATTCTCATCGAGGAAACAAATGAATACAATGTGGGGACTCTTGAAACTCCTCACCACATACATCTAGCATCTCTTCTAACTCCAGAGGAACAACCTAAATTTGTAGAGTTCTTTCAAAAGCGTCAGATCAAATTTTCATGGTCATATGCAGACATGCCTGGGCTTGATCCTGATTTAGTCATGCATCACCTCACAGTAGCAGAAGGAGCCAAGCCTGTCAAGCAGAAGCTTCGCAAGATGCATCCTCAGATTGTAGTACTAGTCAAAGCAGAACTCAAGAAACTCCTAGATGTTGGTTTCATTAGACAAATTGATTATGCAGATTTAATATCCAATATTGTGCATGTCGGCAAACCAAATGGGGGCATCTGTATTTGTACTGAATTTAGAGATCTGAATAAGGTATGTCCTAAGGATGACTTCCCCCTACCAAACATCGACATCATAGTGGACCTAACAGCAGTACATGCCATGATTTCACTCATGGATGGCTTTTTAGGATACAATCAGATAAAGATAGCACCAGAGGATCAACATAAGACAGCCTTCACATGTCCATGGGGCACATACTGCTGGAATGTAATGCCTTTCGGTCTCAAGAATGCAAGAGCGACCTATCAATGAGCAATGACCACCATCTTCCATGACATGATGCATACCATAATGGAAGATTATGTTGATGACCTACTAGCAAAATCACTCACTAGAGAAGGTCATCTCGACATATTAGATAAAATCTTTGATAGACTGGAACAATATCATGTTCGACTTAACCCAAAGAAATGTGTCTTTGGAGTAACCTCAGGGAAGCTTCTAGGATACATTGTCTCAATCAAAGGTATTGAGGTCGATCCAGCAAAGGTCAAAGCAATCATGGACATGCCACCTCCAAAGAACATCAGTTAGCTAAGGACATTACAAGGACGACTACAATCCATCTGAAGATTCATTGCACAACTAGCAGATAAGTGTCACCCCTTTACACATCTGCGACACAAAAACATCCGCTTTTAGTGGGATACCAGATGCCAGCAAGCATTCCAGATGCTTAAAGACTATCTCATGAATACACCATTGTTGATCGCACCAGATCCAAGCAGACCTCTGTTACTCTATATATCAGCAACAAGTATAGCATTGGGTGTACTATTGGCACAACACAATGCAGAAGGGAAAGAGTGCGATGTTTACTACATCTCTCGCACACTAGTTGGCTATGAACTCAATTACACACCTATTGAGCGAGCTTGCCTAGAAGTAATCTTGGCAACCACTAAACTGAGGCACTATCTGTTAACACACAAGGTATAGCTCATTACGAAGATTGATCCACTCAAATACTTACTCAGTAAAGCAGCATTGACAGGCCGCTTGGCCAAATGGGTGATGATTCTTAGTGAATTTGACATCGAGTATGTGGATTGTAAGGCTATCAAAGGACAAGTTATTGCAGATTAGTTGGCCGATGCACCCCTCATAGGCGGTCATCCTCTCATTTCTAATTTTCCAGATGAAGAGATATTCATGATCACAACAGCACAGCCATGGAAACTATACTTTGATGGTTCGTACACTAGGCATGGCTCGGGGGTAGGCATTCTATTTATCACACCTCAAGGTGACAGCATCCTGAAATCTTACAGACTCACATTTCCATGCACCAACAACATAGCAGAGTATGAGGCCTTGATCACAGAGCTCAGGCTAGCCGTACAATGGAAATTACAAGAACTACAAGTATATGGCGTCTCCCCAACTGGTCATTCGACAAGCAACTGATGAGTATCAGACTAAAGATGACAAACTCATGCCATACAAGCAAATGGTGGACAATTTAAAGGCATCATTTACTACTATCACCTTTGAACAGATACCCAGAGATCAGAATCGAGCTGCTGACGCTATGGCTACCATTGCATCTCTCCTAGATCTTCCACAAAATTCAACACGCTACGAGTTCTTGGTAGAATAGATTTGGATCCTTGCTTATGATATCCCCAAATCCAAGATGATATGTCGCCTTATCGGTTCTAAATCCCCATGGTACAGTGAGTTCTATACCTACCTCCACGATCACACACTTCCTCCTAACCAATCGAATAACCAACGTAAAACCTTCATTCGACAAATCGCTCGATATACCATTATTATTGAAACCCTATACCGATGCAGTCTTGATGGTACTCTCCTTCGATGTCTGGAACAAGATGAGATAACAAAGTCCTTGGAAGAGGTACATGAAGGAATTTGCGGAACTCATGCAAGCGGTCCGTCACTAGCCATGAAACTCCTGCGCACTGGATACTATTGGCCATCCATGGAAAAATACTCCTACTACTTTGTCAGAAAGTGCAAGAAATGTCAAGTTCATGGAGACTTGATACATGCACTAGCATAGGAATTGCAACCAATCACAACACCATGGCCCTTTTGTCAGTGGGGCCTTGACCTTGTGGGTAAAATCCATCCATCTTCATCCAACGACCACAAATTCATTATTACCGCCACCGAATATTTCACAAAGTGGATCGAAGTTGTTCCACTTACCCAAGTTACCGGCAAGAAGATTGCCTCATTCATCCTCAATTACATCATCTGCCGGTATGGTGTACCCATGTCCATCATCACAGATAATGGTCTTCCTTTCAAAAATCAGGATGTCCGTGAACTCTGTGAGAAGTTTCACATCCAACACCGCTTTTCCACTCCCTATTACCCACAAGGCAATGGTCAGGCCAAAGCATCAAACAAGAACATATTAAGAATCCTCAAGAAAATAGTCAATGATGTCGGTCGTGATTGGCATGTTCAACTGAATCCAGCACTATGGGCGTATCGAACTAGCATTCGAACCCCTAAAGGCGCAACTCCCTACTCATTGGTCTATGGTGCAGAAGCTATTTTACCTATTGAGGTCGAGATACCATCACTATGGGTTTCCTTACACAATCTCATAGATGATGAGGCATACAGAGTATCTCATCTCCAAGACTTAGAGCTACTTGATGAGAAGCGACAAGCTGCATACAATCACCTCAAGGCCTATCAGCAGTGCATGAGTAGAAGTTATAATCATCAAGTTAGACCTCGTACATTCGAGGTAGGTGATCTTGTTCTTCGAGAAAATCCTCGTAACTAACCAAATCGAGAACATCAGGGAAAGTTTGAATCAAATTGGTTGGGTCCATATGTTATTACTGTTGTATTTGGGTCCGGGGCATATCAGTTGGCTACTTTAGAAGGAGAACCGCTAACAGATCCGATCAACAACATGCACCTCAAACGGTTTTATACATAAGCTGCACAGAGAATCAGGCTCCCATATATACTCGCAAAAATACCAAAAACATCCAGATAAATGACCTGAGGAAACATATAAAAACATCAAAATAGTAAAGAAAAATCATGCATCCAAATGATGAACAACCACTCCAGTGGCACCTTGGGTAAGTGTGATGGTGAAAACCTGGCAAACAGGCGCCACTCATAAAGGCTATGGCTCCATTGTCTTTCAAACTTGTTGTGATCACATTCACATTCATCCACTCATCCATCCGTCCAAGTCATGGCTTGCTATTGATCTACAATCAAGGATAGTACTTCATGTGTCTGGCATCCCACTTTTTCATAGTCGTATCTAAACTAGGGGCAAAACCCTTAATCTAGTTTGATGGAAGTGGATACTACATTGTCTTGTGATTCATTGAGTTCTTTAGTCAAAACCACTTACAAAATCCAAAAACATTCAAAACTATCTCGCAAAATACCAATAACATTCAAAAAACTATCTCGCAAAATACCAAAAACATTCAAAAACTATCTCACAAAATCCAAAAACATCAGAAAACATCAAAAATCCAAACAGAAAAACATGGCAACACATTGTACATACATTTTTCAAAGCATATACCAAACAAAACATTGTGAAATACTCCAATGATGACCACTTATCATATCAACCAAACAATCAACATCAAACACGCAAACTGTCTAAACAAGGATACATCCTTCCTTGCCAAAACAAAGACATGGTACCGTTTTCTTTGACAAGAAAATTTTGTTTAAGCTATCAAGTACTTGGTTGATTAGTGGGTTATTTATTCATATCAAGTTCCTACAACATTGTTTGTGTATCTTCTGCAAATTATTCTGATGAAGTACTGGGGCATGTCCTAATGGTGTCTACGTGGGAAGTTCACTAAGCTACGTGATCATAGGCAAAATACAGTCATAGATCACTACAACTTCTTGACTACAGCGTATACCTCGACCATATGAGCATGAACCATTATCGAGGGTCCATATTCTTTATTCTTTATATATGTTGTTTTCTTACAGGTACAATACTCCATCTTTGGTTCTTACTGCCTCATCCAAGCTCGATAATGGTTTTATCTCTTACTACAGTATGAATTTGTCTTAGGATATGATTGGCAAAAGATCAAGGAGGACGTTCCAAGTCATGTATGAAAGGAGATAATCCTTGTCTGTTCTATAAGCAATACTCAGGTCAACTTGATCCATTATATCAAGTTGCTTGTATTAACTTGCTATATCAAAATCCATGAAAGGAATACTTAGGTCATCTTGAATCATTATGTCAAGTTGCTTGTATTTTCTTACAACATTTTAAATCTCAATGATGAAAATAAAGCACTATAGATCGTTATTCCATCTCATCTATATATATTGCATTCTGTTGCATTTCATCCATCCATACATTCATAAATAGCTACATATCAAATATACATAGTAA
Organism: Cryptomeria japonica; assembly: GCF_030272615.1. NCBI lineage: Eukaryota > Viridiplantae > Streptophyta > Pinopsida > Cupressales > Cupressaceae > Cryptomeria > Cryptomeria japonica. Next base: position 509,291,884 of record NC_081415.1, on the reverse strand, counting down.
TGACAATGGATACTCTATTTTCCTCTTCTTCCATAGGAATGAGCCATAGGTCCTCCATTTCTTCTATCTAACATCGAACCCCCCTCACCCTCCCCATCTTGATCATCAACATCACCATAATCCCTTCATCGTGTCCCATCGATCCAATCAAGCCACGTTCATCACCATTCATCTCTAACAAGAGGGGTTGTGTTTCCCATCCTAAGTCACCCAATCAAGCCAGTTACTCTGTCTACACAGGCACATCGACTCACACACACCTAGACTATCAACAGATACTCTGATCAAGTATCTTCAGGTCTCAACAGGTAATCGATTATGGCAAACCTAGACTACAACATGCATTTATCATAATGACCTAAGTCTCAATGGGGCTGTTATGATTCACCACAACCATCCATCACATGCACAAACTATCAATTGATCAACCAATCAAACACAATCATAATGGACAATTACATCAATTGTCTACGTCTCAACGAGTATTTTGCTTCAAATACCTTGACTTCATCAAGCAATTACATCAATTGTCTAAGTCACCATCAGGTCACTTTGATTCACTTACTCAGACTTTATCCAGTCCAAGCGAACAACTGGCATCAACTATCATGCTTTGACTCGACCGGGGCAATTAAACTGATTGCACCAGATTGTCCAACCAATTTTGATCAATTATACAGTATCAATCAAAAGAACAACACCACATTTGCACCGTATCTCCTTCATAACCTACAGGTACTCACTGGCTTGCCATTTCTCCATATTCACTCTGTTTTCTTCCATTCTTTCACCGTTATTGCTAATTTCTTTTATTCTACCTCCCCTCCACTTCTTTCTCTTTTTCGAGAGATCGCCCGATTTTTCAAAAAAAATCGGCCCATCTCTCAAGGGGGTATACCACCCACTAAATTAACATTTCTGGGGCATATTTATTCGCACCTGTTTTTTTTTCTTTGAAACGACGCGATAAAACCGCACCGTCTCAAAGAGGGGCAAATGTAGTCACATAAATCTGTCCACTTAATTAGATGAATATTTAGTATTTATTTGATTATTTAACCATCAATCAATAATTAATTAAATTAATATTTAATTAATTCATCTTAACCCTCTTCTCCTATTAATCAAATAAATTATTCAATTTATTTGATTTAATTCACTTAACCAAATTCAGACCATTAATTAAATAAATAAATCATATTTGTTTAATTAAATCTGCTCTCACATTTAAATAAATTAATATTTATTTAAATCCCCCAAAAGCCCATCTCTCACATTTAAATAAATTAGCATTTACATTTATTTAAATCACCTTTACCTCCACCCACTTGCATTTTCCTACAAATGCAAGTTGCACAACTATTTTAAATAAATAAATTATTTATTTAAAATCCTATTTATCCTCACCCACCTGAAACCTTTAATGGTTTCCCTTAAAGTCTTCAAACTTAATGGCTTCCTTCTAGAGTCTTCTTAAACCTTCAATGGTTCCCCTTAAAGTCTTCAAACTTAATGGCTTCCTTCTAGAGTCTTCTCAAGCCTTTAATGGTTTCCCTCAAAGTCTTCAAGCATTTAATGTTTTATCTTCCTTTTTTCTCATTTTAAATAAATTAAGATTTATTTAAATCCAAAATTCACATTCACATTTAAATAAATTAATATTTATTTAAATATCTATCCAAATGCAAATTACACCATTTAATTGAAATGAGTGATTTTATTTTAATTGAAAATCCCAAAATTCCTCCCACTTGCATTCTCCTACAAAATCCACTTGCATGCCTAAATCCCTTCTAGATTCTTCTAATTCCTTCTAATTAGCCTAATCCTATCCTAATCATTGTCACATTCCTAAATAAAAAGAAGTCACTTCTCAAAAAGCCCTCAAAGTCTTCAATAACCATTAAAGGCTTTATGTCTTCAAATGGTTAACCTCTAAAGTCTTCCAAACCATTAAAGGCTCTTACATAACCATTTATGGCTAACTCACCTTTTACTTTTGGTTAGAGACTTTCCTCTAACTTAACCATCCTTTTGACTCATGGGTCTCTTCAAAGCATTTATTTCTTTGACTAAGGTAACCATTTAACCCTTGCACATTCATTTATCCCTTGGATAAAAGGAATATCCATTAACCTAACCCTAACCCAACCCCCTAGGGTAACCATCATGTCCCCTCAAGCATTTAATGCTCCTTATCTCTCCTCTCAAGCCTCCTCATGGTGACACTTGTCAACATGGGATTGCGTTGAAAGTCTCACATGGATTGAATATCTTTCAATCCTAACCCGTAGTCCTCTGACCGCTGGAAATGACAGACTCGCTCAAATCGGTGCTCTGCTACTGGTACCGGCATCCTGACTGCTACTCGCTCCTCCAAAATGTCACTATCAGAGCTCTGATTTCACTATGGTCGCGGTAACAAATGACCCCGTTTTCACCCCTTTCTCCCCATTTAAACCCTTCGTCGTACCCCAATTTTTCCCCCACTCCCCGTCGTGGTCCCCGTGAACTTCCCGAGCCTCCCATTTCTCCATTTTATCCCCAATTTCTTCTAATTTTCACCAATATTGCTAAATTCTTCTCTTCTATCACCCTGCCAATTTTCATTCTTTTTCGAGAGATCGCCTGATTTTTCAAAAAAATTCGGCCCCTCTCAAGGGGGCATACCACCCATTAAATTAACATTTTATGGGGTATTTCTTCACACCTATTTTTCTTTCTTTGAAACAACGCAATAAAACCGCACCATCTCAAAGAGGGGCAAATGTAGTCACATGAATTTGTCCACTTAATTAAATGAATATTTAGCATTTATTTATCATTTTCAACCATCTTGAATCTCCATATGGCATCCATGGCTAGTGCTAAAAGCCGAGAGCTACACTCATGTGGAACTTGGAGAGGAGAGGAACAAGGGAGGAGCAACTATGAGCATCTTGATTAGCATTTGGAGGAGTGTAGTTTATCTATTCTATGTTTGTATGCTTTCTATTTCATGCTTAATATATCTCTTGATATGCCTGTTTAGGATAATCTTTTGTTGCTAACACTAACATTTGTTTCTTGTTCTCTTGTGTGTGTTTCCATCAAACAGATTTTCTAATCCTTTTTTCAGAGCATCACATACAAGACCTCACTACACAAGAGAGATCATCTCAAGCATGAGCAGGATCAACTGGATTAGATGAGAACACAAATACAAGCTAAGAGGGATGGTCTCCTACATGAGAGGGATGCGGCCATTACTGCTAGGGACGTTGTTGAGCATGCATGACAAAGGACTAAGGAGAGGACTACCTGATATCAACGAGAGTGGGATGAGGCGAGGTGATCAGGAAGAGGGGGAGGAGATGGGAGGTTAGCCTGCCCACTGATAAAGAGGCAGTTGAAGGAGATCCACGTGTTATCTCGTGAATTTGGGTGGTATAGATCACAATACAAGGTAGTAGTCCCTCCATCCCAATGAGAGACATATGTGGCACTAGCCAGGACCAAGTGGATCAGCTCCTCCCATGACGAGGGATCTAGTAGGGATACAAGGAGATCCAACCGGAGTACTGGCAGATCTAGCAAGAGGTCCCACTCTCATCAGAAGTGACATTCCATAGGATTAGCCTCGGGATTCACATAAGGATCACAGAGACAGGGACCGGGATCGGCAACCACAAGACATGGACCTGGAAAGGGTATAGGGTAGAGTCTTGTCAAACTATCCCAAGGGTAGTATTCTATGTACATATGATGCAGATGCAAACTATTTTTTATGCACCATACACATTACAAGATTCTTTTGATTGTATTGATTCTTGGCACACCATGTGGTTATTTAGCATGAGTGATGCACTCCATTCATTTACTCATTATGATTCAATGATATACCTTATTCTTTGATAGTCAATGTACCATATTATTTATATTGTAGAAATTCAATGGACTTGTATATACATTTTGAGATAATTTGACACATATGTATATAGATATGATGGAGATTGGTTCAGCCCATTATGTGCATGGCTCTTTTTTATGATTTTATGATGCATGTATGTGTTATGATGTATGCATGGATGATTATGATATGATGTACTACATGTGTGTGATGTAGGAGGTGATGTGTATGTATGATTAGTAATGAATGATGCATGGATTATGTACTAACCCATTTGTGATGATGCTCCAAGAATTACTTGATGAGGATACCATTATGGACAAAAGATACGGGAACATGTGCACATTCCCAATCAAGATCAGCAATGGAAATGACAGACAAATGCAATGCAATAAAGAATGCATATGAATAATTCATGGAGCGTGAGAACCCTTGGAACAAGTTGCCAATGTAGCAAGCACTTGTTTTGATTTAGCATTGTATATGTGGCACTAAAGTATGAGGAACCAAGGTGAGTTCACAGTCAATGCATAGGACTGACAGAATAAACAGATACAAAAGATTAATCTAGCACCACACAAAGTCATAGAGGACCTTGAGGGAAATAGTGCTAAAGAAACCACAATTAGAAGATAAACCCTAGTGTAACATGAGATAGTTGAGAGGGAACAACAAGGGACACATCAAGAAAACGCACACAATAAAAACAAGAAAAAATGAGACCAATGCCTCGAGTTTCGTCATTCATAACACACCATGATATGAAGGATCATGGCAACCACGAAAAGACAAAACAATAAACCTTAAAAAAGATAAACAAATATCACAAACAAATAAAATCCAACAAAAGTGCCTCAAATATCTTTTGTCATAAGGATAACTGATGAACTAGATTTGACGTTGTCTAACTAGAGGAAGGATACATCCTGCACAGACCGATGATTGGACAAAGGATTTGATGATACTGGATGACAAAAGGTCCCTAATGTAATCATAATGATAAAGACACTCTATTATTATTGATGAAGAACTAGCCAAGGGGACACAGAGGACTCAAAGAATATACAACCGACCTAGAAATCGCGAGATGACTCAAAGAATATACAAGACTACAACAACTTATGTACAAGAATATCAACACATAAACATGCTATATATAGGCAAAAATCATGTAGACATCATCAATAAATGTTCAAGTAGGATAAGCGCAAGGTAGGCAGAAAATGAAAGCGAGTAGCAAGAGATACCGCACCAGGAAAAGCAACATAAGGATCTGAGGGATAATGGAATGACCCCTTTACACATGGCACACGTTTCCAAGTTTTCACCATGCGTACTTGTCCATGATGCCACATGAAGTGGTTTTCACGAGAGGATTGTTTCTCTTTACTATTTTTAAAAAAAATTCCATTTTTCAAAAAAAAATTGGTATTTTTTTCGTTTTTTTGCTTTTTTGGATTTTTTTTTTTTTTTTTCCTTTTTTTTTTTTTTTTGTATTTTTTATTTTTGAAAAGTAGGGCATCCTACCACAAACTATGCATAGAACATTTTTTGGGTGCATGATCTCAAGGGGATCATGGAGAAGTTCCATTCTGGAGTGGATAACTGGTAGGCCCCCAAACCATACTTAGCAATGATTATATAAGGACCAATCCATTTTAGCTCAAACTTTCCTTTTGCTTCTCTATCTTGTTGATTTATAGGGTTCTCCCGTAGGAATAGGTCACCCACCTCACACTCATGAGGGTGAAATTTCTTTTCATATTGCTTCTTAATTCAAGTATGATAAATTTAAAGTTGATCATAGGCTCATTGATGTTTTTCATCAAGGAGATCCAATTGTGTGAGCCTTGTCATTTGATAATATTCATCTAAGATGAAATCTTTCAATGATATCTACAGGTAAGACATTTGGTACGACAACTTCTACACCATAGAAAAGGGAATATGAAGTGGCTCCAGCTGGGGTTCAGATGTTAGTAAGGTAGTCCCAAAGAGCGGGGTTGAGGTGAAGGTTCCTGTCACGACTAGCTTCATTGACAATCTTTTTGAGGATATGAAACAAAGTCTTATTGGTTGTCATATCCATTACCTTAAGGATAGTAAGGGATGGCCCAATGATGTTGGATATGAAAAGTGAAGCGGAGGTCACACATGTGTTTGTTTTCAAAAGGGGTTCCATTATAAGTGATAATGATAGAAGGAATATTTTAACGAGTGATGATAAAGGATAAATATGGAAATATGCACTCTAGTCGTGAAAGTGAGAGGGATAAATTCAACCAACTTGGTGAAATATGCAATAGTTGCAATGATAAATGTAAAATCCTTCACAATGGTTAGCAACCCAACCTTTTTATTTCTGATAGATAACTCCATTCCCTATTGGACAGTGGACCCCACAAGACACATTTCGAATTTGCGTGTTTCCATAGGCAAAGGCTTTATTTCTCCAACTTCTTTCCGCTAACTTACCACATATTGGATCATGCAGGGAAAAGAGATCATAGAATATAGGGCAACTCTCGACTCTCTGATAACTTGCCACATATGATGGGATGTCATGTTCTGACTCAAACATTTCCCAATAGATGTCTTTGTAGTTCGTGAAGAAGGTTATGTAGAGTTCAAGTTGACAAAATTTGATGTTGTGTAGCCTATGTATCAAGCATGTCAAAGATTAGGGAAGATCTATAACTCATAACTTCCCAGCGTAAAAGTGATCAGATATCACCATTTTTTATCTAATATTTTAGAATGGCGATGAGGGAAAAATCTTATCTTCTCTACAACAGGGAAGGCTATAAAAACTAGAGAAAAGAAAGATAACGAGGGACTTCTTTCTTAGAAGAAAAATATGATATGATCAAATCTCATCTTCTTCCAAGTTTCAGATAGAATAACAAAAATTCTAATGTATTAGCTTTTGAGAGGGATAGGACCTCTATATAAGTGGTTGGAATTTTTTCGAAACATTTTGTAAAAGTGGCAATAAAATCAAAAAATCCAATTTGGTTTTGTAAATCATAGAATCAACAGTTGAGCCTTAGTATTATTCTGAATAGCAAATTGTGTCATGTTGCCTTTTCTTTGTTCCTAATGATGTTTTGTACTAATTTTATCTACTAGGTTCCATTTGCAATTATTTTAAAGGTTTTCTTTTATGAGATTGTCGATCATGTGCATAGATCACTCTTGCATGCTTGTAAAAGGATTCTAAACTATACCATTCTTGGAAAACTTGAAAGGTTGTATTCAGAATAGTAAGATTATATGTTTAGCTTTGCCTTCACAGGTGCTCCCTAGAAATATAATTTTAATATTGCATCATATGTCCAAGTTACTTTTCATGTTATATTCTCCTCCTGATAATAAAGGGGTTGTGACGTATTGTGCCTTGTCGTCATAATAGGTTAATCGTAACACTCATTGCTTGTAGATGTTTCTAGAAATATCCATGATTTTTTGAGTTTCTTTCTTGTTATCCGATAGGGTTAAGTATATGATGTCTTATTTCCCTTTTCAAACCTCCTTTAAACAGTGAAGAGAGAGCTTCTAAAATCCTAGAGATTTTTCCACGGGATGCAACAAGCCCCACCCCTGTGGAACTTCCCGACTGCCGCGCTTTAGGTTTTCGAACCCGATTGGGGATCGATAGCATTCTGGCACACCTAGTGGGACCTTGAAAAACCCTAATCTGGGTTGACATTCTCAAAAAAATGTAATGGGGGTTTATTTTTTATGTTTTCTCGCAAGAAAGCCCGATTATGGCCCTACTCCCTCAGGAAGAGATTCTCCCAACAGTCGGGGAGATCATGTATGATTTGCAAAGACAATTAAAATCCATTGATGAAGAAAAGGAGTAGTACCAGTACCATTTTTATTAGGCTAAAGCTCCCCAATTTCGACATGAGGAAGAAAAAAAGGGAGGACTCCTAATCTTAGCCCCCAATCTATCAGATGAGGAGGTTATTGCAAAACAAGATATTACCCCTGAAGAAGTAGATCCTACTCAAGATTGGATTTTCTCTCTTCCTTTCTTAGATAAATGTCTTGTGTCTGACTCTCCTAAACCCAAAATGATTTCACTTTATGAAGGTAGATTGGTAGTCTGGAGGGTGGATTGGACATTTGAACTCTAAATGGAAATCTCATAACAAGTCTTGGGTCATGATGATTGAGTTACAAAAAATAATGGCAACAATGAAGGGGAGGCCCCTATCTCTCAAAGAGGCAAGGAGGAGACCCAAGAGGCCTACCAAGACAAAGGTGACATGAATGATTTCCGTTTTGGGGATGAACTCGAGCTATTTTGTAATTCACTAGAGGTAAATTCTAAGCTCGTGAACCCTGAAGCATCCCCTCTTGAAGGATACCAATTGGGCTTAGAAGAGAAGACGATTGGTGGTGATACAACTTAGGTGAAACGGTCTCTCGTACCCTCATGTAGATGCCCCATAAAATATTTAGCACAAAAAATAGGTAAAATTGTTTCGATTCTGCACTTTTTCAGAGAACAACAATGACTTATCGGAGGTAAGGTCCCTTACCTATTTTTCGTTTGATAGTAATGTTATTTTCCCTTTTCATGATAAAAGGAAAAAGGATATATGTACAAAGGGTTTGTCACCCCTTTGCTTTTCAATTTGCCCCCACGAGCAAGAAAATTACATAATATTAGGGAGAAAGGCGAGTTACTTTCGAAACCCGATTAATGAATTTATTTAGGTTCAAATTTTATAAAATTGTAGAAGTAGGTTAGTTTTTCTTTTTCATGAAATGCTACTACATAATCTCCTGTTTTACCAGATAGGTTGTGTATACTTTCATTAAAGCATCATTTTTTTTAGGGTTCATGCGAGCGTGGTTACGATTATTAATTACTCTTAGAATCTTCAAGGTATTTTAAGATAAAAAGACATGAATTTTTCATAAACTACCATGGATGATAGGCACAAAAGAAAGTATTTTCTTTCCCATTCATTGCTTACTATATACAGTGAATGTGTCCTTTTTCTTTTAATCATTCAAACATAAAAGGTTTATGAATTCAATAGTTAGTAAAAGGGAAAAAAATTATTTTATTGACAACTCTACATGCATGCAAGAAAAGGATAACATGTTAACAAGATGGTTTGACAAAACACTATTTAAATTCTATCATATATGTATACATATAAAAATTGGCTATGAGCAATTAAATAAATATTTTATATTTGTTTAATAATTATTCTTCTATTAAATAGTTAATTTGAAAAGATTAATTTATTTAATTCATTTTCATGTCTTTCTATTAATTAATATTTTATTAATTAATTCATCTATCATATTCCTCTAATTAATTAAATATCTAATATTTAATTATCCTTCTAACCAAGTTAATTAAATGTCTAATATTTAATTATCTTCTCCAAACAATTAAATATCTTATATTTAATAGTTATTCTCCTATCCTATAGTCTCAAATATTAAATATTTCTTATATTATTTAATCCCTTATCCAACTCACCCTCCATCTCCACTTCATCTTCCCTTTGCCAACTCATCAAACATGTGGCTAAGGAAATTAATATTTCTTAAATATTAATTTATCATTTATCTCCAACTTCATGAAAATTGTGTACGTACACATATTTCATAACCATTTTCTATATTCTCTCCAACTCCCCCTACATCTTAGGAAGGACTTGAGTCCACTTGTCCTCTCATGCCTAAATTTCCTCCAACCATCCCTAGATTCTCTCAGTCAGCAACCAAGTCAAAGTGAGATGAGTGACACTTGTCTTCTCCTTCCCACTTTCTCTCAACCTTCACCTTTGCTCATAGCCATTCAAATCTGTAGATCTGATCATGACCGTTGATTTGAGCCACATCATCTTATCCTCTCAAAGTCTATAAAATCAAGAGATTCAGTTGAGAGAGTGAGTCTTCAAAATAGTTTTCAATCAATCATATGCATCCGTGAGTTTTTTAAGCAATTAGCAAATAGCAAATATTATTTTAGCAATATAATCATATATCATTATCATTTTAGCGTAATCATGTAGCTTTGCATATCATACTATCAGTTAACTACAAGTTATCAGTCCATTCTTCATATGCCATCTTGGAAGCCAAACAGTGCATTGTCTAAGAGCACACCATCTGCAACCAGAAACAGTGGAGTTAGGACACAATGAGACATAAGCCATGAAGGTAAAATAATGTTTTATTTTAGTATGTATTTCATGTAGTTTCATTGGTGGATTTTGGATTTCTTGTATGCATTTCCATTATATTTTGTGAAACTAACTTATTACAGGTAACATTCTGAGGATGAAATTCAAGCTCACACATTTTGGCGCCCACCATGGGGCAGGACCTCGCATATACCTTTAAAAATATCACAAAAAGTTAAATCAATGCATTTGTAATGCAGATTCACGCATGTGTGAATTTTGACAGCGCTTTTGTTCGATAGGTTAGCGCATTTGCATCATAGGTTAGCGCATGTGTCATGCAGGTTAGCGCTTTTGTTTGAAAAAATGGGCATTTGAATCATAGGTTAGCGCTTTTGTTTTAAATTTTGTGCATGTGTATCACAGGTTCGTGCATTTGCATCATAAGTTAGTGCATATGTCAAAGAAAATTGTGATTTTGTATCCACAGAGCAGCGCTTTTGTAGTCTAAGTTAGTGCTTTTGATATGCAGTTTAGCACTTTTGAATAGAGAGATAGCGCATATGTTAGGTTAGCGCTTCTGTTTATAAAACTAACAAAATTTTCTTACAGGTCCGAATGTCCAAGAAATCAGGTTTTTCAAATTACTAACATGCATGTGCAGGATGGCATTTAAGGCAAATTTTATGCATTTTATCATCTAGCTAATTAAAAGTCTTCATTTGGGAAGTAATATATCATATCTTGTTCATCTAGTCTAACTAAGAGGATGAATTGACAACATGCAACTTGCATTTTTGGTATTTTCTCTAAAATAGTTGCACATAGACTTTTAAAAGGGCTAAAATGAACACCATGCTTGTTGGAGCAACATCTCCAAATAGGACTTAGCCAATAATTGCTTTGAAAAGGATAAAAAGAACACTTGTATTTCGTGTCTCGAAAGTGGTAGGTATATGCTCTCCCCTTAATTGGGTGACCAAAAAGCCAAACTCACTCTTTTACGCTTTCTTTACTTTCAAGCAATTAAATCATTTTAGAGGGTCTGCCTTCCCAAGCTGCCTTGAGGGGGCCAGTGAGAGGGGAATGACCTAAAGTGGAAATGAGCTAATATCGGGTCCTTCCAATCTACTATAAATAAATCATGTTTGTGACGAAAGTCCCAAACAACATGTGCTGATAAGTTCATACCAACACTATGTTTCACCATAAACCCTATGGAGCATAACCTCTATAGGCTGGGAACCTTCTATATTTACAGAGCTGAAAGTGTCGCATGTATGGCCACATGATCGAAAGCCTTTACTAAAAACCACTTGTACTAGTTGCCAAAATCCTTCTAGTTGTTGGCGCAGGAGGTCGGACCTTTGAAGCGGCTCACATACATACGGTTCCTAGTAGAGATATAAAGTTTGCCATGGGGAGATTTCATGGAAACTGGTGCTTGGCTGCCCCGAAGAAGTGAGTGCCGAGGGTGGAGCCAGTGGGGTCAAGCATCTAAATATACGCTTTGAATAGCGTAGCCTCGGGGGAAACTCCATGTGAGATTCAACAACTATTGTCTCAGCCTGCCATAGGGATTGTACTTGCTTGTGCATTTTGTTTATTAAACATTGTGTCTTCTATGTCTGTAACATGTTCCAAATGGTCAAAAATTGAAGAAAATTATCATCTACAAGGGAGCAAAAATTCAACAAATTTATGAAATTTTTTTATCAAAAGAGTAATACAAAAGCTTTTCAACACTTGAAACACCAGACCAAAATCAAAGTGTCAAAACATCAATATCAAAATAATTCTTGAAGTAGGTTTGTCTCTAAACCATCACATAATTTTCAAACTAGCTCAAACAACTAGGTTACTAATCCAACAAGTTATACTCAAAAGGTTTTATAAACATCAACATTTAACAAGCTATCAATTCAACTATCTAAGTGCAAAAATCAACATCTTTGTCAAGTTTCTCATCAGGATAATCAAATCCTCTATCACGAAGCTTGATCAAATCTATACTAGGTTCTTAATCTTGGATACATCTTTCCTATTTTGAACCTAGGTTATATCAAAACCAAAATTGCACCAACTTTGGAATCAAACAAACTTGTGAATTGTCAAATGCTTATATGACTTTTAAGTATCACCTTAAGAAAAGAAAACCCAGTTATAAAGCTACTCAGAAAAGGATAAGATTCTTGTATATCAATCGCAAGATCTTATTGAAACATAGGACATTCTTACGTTGTTTTTGTCACTATTTATGTGGTTGCGGTACAGAATTTGACGGTGAAACTCTACAAAGACGTGTCTTTCAACAAAGAGATGCTTTATCCCAACAAACAAACAATAGTGGTAAGATAAACAAATCATATCTTCCTAAACCAATAATCACCTATTGACTTTGTCCTTTGGGAATTTCAACAATATTGAAATAATCACATGTCAGTTTGGACTAGAGCCCAACACGAGCAACTTAGAAAACAACAACAAATGGAGGAAGAAGATACTCATGTATTCCACACTTTTGGATTTACCACTGTTGACGAAGAAGTAGTCAAAAGCATCATTAGAGACCTTGAGCAAGATTTCAAATTTGATAGGCTAATGGAAAAATTGTTGGCAAAACAAAAAGAAAAATATCTCTTGATGTTGGCAAAATCTGGAGCTAAACTACCACAAGACTTTAACATGGAAAGTTTGAAACAAGATGCAGAGACAAGTAACACCCAAAACACAGATGATCCAAATAACGAGGACATAAACAAAGAAAGTAACAGTGAAACAAGGAAAGAAAGGGATGATAAAAGAAAAGAGCGTAGTGACAAAAAAAGACTCACAAAGAAACAAGAAGAAACTATGTAGATAATCCCTTATCAAACCTTACTCAACAAATACAAGACATGCAAAATGGGACAAGCTCCAAGAAATATTCATTAGAAGATATATGCCCATATCCCTTTGATAAAAATCTGAATATGATACCATTTCTGCAACATTCTGAGATTCCTAAATATGACAAATACGATGGAAGATATGATCCTCAAGATCACATTAGGGAGTTTTGTACTATGAGCATGGAATTTGCTCATGATGAAACTTACCTTATGTGTCTTTTTCCTAGGAGTTTAAATGGACAATCAATGGAGTGGTTTTCAAGATTACCATCCAGAATCAAATCCTTTGAAGAACTTGTGAATAGGTTTATTTCACAATATTCCGACAATATAAGGAATGAAATAACGATGCTAGATCTTTGCAATGTTAAACAAAAGAATGGTGAATCATTTATGATTTTCTTACAATGATGGAAACACATGTTTAATAGGTATCCCCGAGATGTACCTGATCAAGAAAAAATGGACATATTCATTGATAATCTTATCAGTGAAATGAGTTATCGACTAAGGATGCAATATCCTCCCTCTTTTGCCAAAATGATCGAGAATGGACTAAAAATAGAGAACACAATGGTAAAGAAAGGAGAACTAAAACTTTACAATAATTCATACAACAACAACAACAACAATAGCAATGACAAACCCAAGTTTTGGTCAAAGAATAGGAATGTCAACAATGAAGGGAATGACGATAATAGTAATACAAAACAACAACAACCAATTCTCAATCTATCAAGTCAAAACCCAAGCACTAACAATCCAGAAAACAACAAAGCTAAGTCCTTTTTCTCCAATCCTCGAAGAAAATTCACAAACATTGGAGAATCTTTAGAATCAACTCTAAAAAATTTACTTGCTAATAAATTGATTGTTTTGCCAGAAACAAGAAATTATGAACCACCAGTCAAGCCCAATTGGTGGAATGACAATCATTTTTGCAACTATCATCAGAATAAAGGACACCTAACAAATGATTGTCAGAGATTGAAACACCTTATCCAAGATCTAATCGATAATGGAACCATTACAGTGGATAGCCATAAAATGAATGAATCACACTTGGCTTTCAAAATTCCACTCCCAAATTATGACAAAGGCGAATCGTCCCAATTAAAAAATGACAAAGGAAAAACCAAGGTGAATTACACATACACATACGATAATGTAGTGAATGTGATTATTGTTAACGAAAATTCATCTTCAGAACCAATCAATGTTATCACGAGAAGAAAAGCAAAGGTTACCTTTCCAGGTGTAACAAAAGATCCAACACCTAATCCACAACAATACAATTTAGTAGAGAAATTACAACGAATACCCACTCAAATATCAATTCTGGAACTTCTCAAGATTTCACCTATGCATAAGGACATTTTGGAGAAAGTTTTAGTGGAAATAACAGTGTCAAAAGATTTGGATATAGATCAGTTCCAAAATATGGTAGGACACCTCATAGCTTCTCATTGCTAATCATTTTCTGAAAATGATGACACATCCTTGCAACATCCTCATAATGCTCCCTTACATGTTGAAGTCTCCATAAATAAAACTCGTGTCAAATGTGTGCTCATAGATGGAGGAGTTGGATTAAACATTTGTTCATTAAGTTTGATAAAAGCTTTGGGATATTCAGAGAATGCAGTAGACCCGAAAAAGAAAATAACCATCAAGGCTTATGATGAAGCAGAACGTTTTTCTAAAGGGACTGTTGTGCTACCAATAAAAATAGGACATGTGGAAAAGGATACATTGTGTCAAGTTTTAGATTTGAACCTCTCCTACAACATTCTTCTGGGAAGACCATGGATTCACAAGATGCAAGAAGTTCCTTCTACATATCATCAATGTGTAAAATTTCCTCATGAAGGAAAAGAAATCACTATAATTGCATATTCCAGTCAATATTGCAATAATTTGAAGCCAACACAAGATACAAGAGTTCCACATAATAGAGAATCAGTATATCCTAGTAAGGAAATTCAAGCAAAGTTATGGGAAACTTTTGAAGAAAAGCTCAAGTTAAATGATGAAGGAATGGGAAAGTATTCTTTGAAAAAAATTCCACTTTCCCCTAAGTCATATGGGAAACCTATAGATATTCAATCAAAGGCATCAGGAAAATCAAAACATATGTTTAAAGGAACCTTTGTTAGTGTTGGAACTCTTGAAGAGGAAAATGAAGACAAAGACATTCTTGGTTGGTTATACAAAGATGAAGATAAAACTATAGCAACAACAACAGAAGTCAATATTCCCATAAAACAATATGGAAAAGGATATGAAATCATGAAAAAGATGGGATATGAAGGAAAAGGACCAATTGGTAAGCAACATCAAGGTATTTCAGAACCTATTTGTCCACACTCATAATCCACAGAAGATAAATCCAGGCTAGGATATCTGAAGTCTAATCAAAAGCAACATAATCATCAATAGCAAAAATGGAGAAAGAAATCAGTTTCTAAAGAAGAAAATTGGCAAGAAAAGCTACATCAAGCGGCCGAAACAGTAACCAATAAACAAAAGAAGCAAGAAGAACATGAAAAGAAAGAGAAGGAGATCATCATCCAAGGTGAAGAAAAATCTTGTCAACAAGTTCTAAAAATACAAATAAAGGCAAAATATTTACAAGATATTCCAAAAGCAGTAAAAATAGAGATGGCAGAAATCAGAGAACTCTTTGCACCATACGACATTCCAGTATGGTATAGTGGAGTAATCTTGGATCAGGATTCAAAAACAGACTCTAATGAGTATGAATGGAGTTCAGATGTCTTATCCACTACATCAAGTAAAGAACATAATGAAGATTAAGTAGCTATCATGAAAGAAGACTTGTCTATAACATAACAAAAGATGAAGTTAGAAAGAAGGCAAGAAAAACTCAGAATCTAGAGAAAAGAGGTGTATGCAAAAAGGAAAGGAAATGAAAAAGACAGAGAAGCAATGCCATAGGAAGCATAAACACGGATCAGATATGGAAGAACCATGGAAGAGCTAAGGGATAGTCAAGTTGGAATAACTATTAGTCTAGAAGAAGTTGAGTTTGAAAAGAGACAAAATCTATTAAAATAATCTACTTCATCATGTGCACAAATATGTCAACTCCAAAATGCAAGTGAGGTCAATCAAGAAGGAATTTGCAGTATCAAAGATGTGTGTGTAGATATAATCCATTCATTTGAGGGACAAATGTTAGTTGAAGGACCACTTGAGTGTGAACTACCAAATGCTAATATTAATCTTGTTAAGACTAATTCGAAAATGCTTGAGAAAGACAATTCTCACAAACATTTAATCTATGACAATATTTATTCTACGCCAAGCTATGATCATTATGTCATGAACATTGAAACACCTAATGATGACAGTGATTATGATTTACCCCTTTTGCATCCTGAACTAATTGATTGGGATAATTTAGACAACCATGAACTAAATGTCTTTTCTAATGATCATGACTTAGCCATATACCTTAACATTGTTGAACCCATCCATCCTAAGATATCTTTCATTGCAGAATCAAGTGATGTTTCTCGTAATCAAGAGAATGCCAAACTTTCCAGACACAAAAGTGAAATAAAACAAGGAAAGAGACCTATTGTTGAAAACCATTTCATGGCAACATTAGATCAATCAAAAGAGAAAACAAAGGGCGTATCTGATAGTGAAAACCTTCTAGAGGCACCAGAAGATGGAAAGTTTGACATTTTTCTTGCATATTTTCAAGAGAGATCTACTATCCTGATAGAACCAACAGAAGCAGTAAACATTGATACATCAAAAGATCCTAAAATACTTCATTTCGCTGCCTCATTATCAGAAAGAGAGGAAAGATTACATGGAATTTTTTAAGAAAAGACAAATAAATTTTGCTTGGTCTTATGCAGATATGCCAGGACTTAACCCTGACCTAATCATGCATCATCTTAATATGGATTTAAAAGCAAAACCTGTCAAGCAGAAGCTAAGAAAGATGCATCCACATATTGTTATTCTTGTCAAAACTGAGCTCAAGAAACTATTAGAAGTGGGTTTCATAAGACCAATTGCTTATCCAGAATGGGTCTCAAGTATCGTACCAGTATCAAAATCAGATAAGAGCATAAGAGTCTGCACAGCTTTCAGAGATATAAATAAAGCATGTCCAAAAGATGATTTCCCCTTACCAAACATTGATATCATAGTGGACTTATTAGCAGACCATGAGATGTTTTCATTAATGGATGGCTTCTCAAGATATAATCAAATAAGAATCACACCTAAAGATCAAGAGAAGACAGCTTTCACCTATGCATGGGGAACGTACTACTGGAATGTTATGCCATTTGGGCTTAAGAATGTAGGAGTGACTTATCAAAGGGCTATGACGACAATTTTTCATGACATGATGCATACATTAATGAAAGATTATGTCGATGACATACTTGCAAAATCTCACACAAGAAAGAACATTTGAACATTTTAAGCAAGATTTTTGACAGGCTGGAAAGATATCAATTGAGATTAAATCCAAAGAAATGTGCATTTGGAGTAACCTATGGAAAGCTCCTTGGATACATTATATCAGCTCGTGGCATTGAAGTAGATCCTGGAAAAGTTAAATCTATCATGGAGATGGAGTCACCCAAGAACATAAGTCAATTGCGATCTTTACAAGGAAGGTTGCAATCAATCAGGAGATTTGTTTCTCAATTGGCTAATAGATGTCTTCCATTTACCCATCTTCTACATAAAAATATTCCTTTCAAATGGGATATAAAATGTGAAGAAGCTTTCTTGCAAATAAAAGAATATCTTATGATTCCACCAGTACTGATATCACCAACCAAAGGGAAATCATTGTTACTCTATGTCTCAGCAACAAGTGTATCATTAGGCACTCTCCTAGCTCAACATGATGATGAAGGAAAAGAAAGAGCAGTTTATTATATCAGCAGAACACTTGTTGGCTATGAGTTAAATTATTCATCAATTTAAAAGATATGTCTAGCAGTTGTATTTGCAACTCAAAAGCTGCAATATTATATGTTGATTCATTCTGTCAAACTAATAGCAAAAATAGATCCTCTCAAATATCTATTGAGCAAGTCAACATTGACAAGGAGACTAGCCAAATGGGTTAGGATATTGAGTGAATTTGACATAGAATATGTTGACCGGAAAGCTATCAAGGGACAAGTCATCGCTGATCAAATGGCTGATGCACCTCTACAAAATAACATGCCTTTGCACATCGAGTTTCCTGATGTAGATATCTTGACAATAAGTACAAATTTTGGGAATTGTACTTTGATGGTTCTTATACTCAATATGGATCAGGTGCAGGAATATTTTTCATCACACCTCAAGAACACACAATTCTGAAATCGTATAGACTGCGATTTCCATGCACCAATAATACTACAGAGTATGAAGCATTGGCTATAGGGCTTAAAATGGCCATTGAATGGAATGTCAAAGAACTACATGTCTATGATGATTCACAACTTGTCATAAATCAAATAAATGATGAATATGAAACAAAGGATGATAAGCTTATGCCATACAAACAACTGATACAGGAATTTAAAAGACACTTTAAAGAAATCACATTCACCCAAATTCCCAGAAATGAGAATAAAGCAGTAGATGCGATGGCTACAATAGCATCTCTCTTGCAAAATAAAGAGAATCAACAGCATTACAAATTTCTCGTGGAAGATATCTTAACCCCTACCATCCAATCCCAGCATACCTATCGAATTTGCCATCTATCAGGAACCAGTGAATCCTTATACGGTCAAACCTACCAATATTTGAAAGATCATATCCTTCCTCTGGAATTATCTCGTAATCAACAAAGAAACTTTATCCGTCAGTCCTCTCGCTATACCATTATTGCTGATATCCTATATAGGCGTGGTCTAGATGGTAGATTGTTGAGATGTCTTGAAAAAGATGAATCTGAGAGAGTTCTTAATGACATTCATGCAGGTATTTGTGGTACACACTCAAGTGGTTTAGCATTGGCTAAGAAACTTATCCGTATGGGTTACTTTTGGCCTACTATGGAAAGAGATTCATTCACCTATGCAATAAAATGTAAACAGTGTCAGATCCATGGAAATCTAATCCATGCACCAACAAAAGAGTTATATCCTATGACAGGATCATGGCCATTTTCACAATGGGGCCTTGATTTGGTAGGAGAGATCAATCCCTCATCTTCTAATGGACATAAGTTTATTCTAATAGCTACTAAATATTTTACTAAGTGGATTGAAGCAGTGCCTTTAACAACAGTGACAGGAAAACAAATATCATCATTCATCTTGAATTATATAATCTGTCGCTATGGCGTTCCTATGACCATTATCACTGATAATGGAAGACCATTCAAAAATCAAGATGTGAAAGTGATAGTTATGATACTAAATGTAAGTACAGATCCAATAGCCAACAAGATGAGAGGGGGGGTGAATCATACAAACTTAATCTTTCATAAAAACATCAAATTCAACCTCGGTAACATATACTTTAGTAATATAACCAAAACTGTTAATCATGCAAACTCAAAAGCATATAAACATCATAAACCTCATAACACCAGATTTAACGTGGAAACCCAAATAGGGAAAAACCACTGTGGGATTTTGGACCCACTAAGAAATATACTCTTCTAGAGTATGCTCGGTTAAAAGCAAATCCTGTTAAAGATTACAAACACATTGCTAGATGTGACCCGGTTAAGGGATTTCCCTCAGATCTGTTAGGATCTTCACCTTGTTAGAAGTGACCTTGTTAAAGGATTTCAAACACTCAATTAGAATGTAACCTTGTTAGAGGGTTTTACAAATAAGACTGCTAAGTCCACTCGGTTAAGATATTTTCTGTTACTTCACAAAATAACAGTAATAAAACATATCTGCAACTTCACATCTAAAAATGCTAAAGCAGATTCTTATTTTCTCTATACAATCTAGTCATAGGACTTATCTTGTCCCTCTGCTAGGCTCTATACTCTGTTATTCAAAACAGGTCTTCAAGCTTCAGTGCTCGGTAATCATTATGTAGCATCCCTGTGCATACACTTGCCTGCATACATTGTTTATCAATAGTTCCCTATTTATAAACAATTAGCTAATCGCATAATCTCCTTGATCACATTTCCCATGATCAATCATAGCCATCAGATCTTCAAACTTGACCAAGTTCAATGCATCTTTCGGTCTGAAAATGTTTTACCCTACCTTGGAACTTGCATACATTTCTTGGAACTTGTGCTAGGGTATTGTGGTTCAATCTGAACTGTAGATCTTCCTGTCGATCTTCCATTGCCATAGATTCTTAACAAACTTTATTTATGGCATACCAATCATTTAAGCAACTCCAACTCATCAACTTCCTTCATTAAATAACACATGTAAATATTTAATGCATTCTATTACAACTCGGTTATAACTCAGTAAATACTAAACTTCACTCGGTAGACATTCCGCCTTCATTAACTGATAGCGATAACCTTAGGGTTTACCGACTAGGTTCTTTGCTTGGTAACATAGTATAGTTTTAACCTTACAATTTATAACATATGTATGATGTCGAAACAATCTAAACATCATGATCTCATCATTGTCTAACTCGGTAATAGTTGCCCATTGAATACCTTATTCATCCCCTTATCCATCATAAACTTTCTATGTCTTTTACCAACACCTTTATACTCTTCAAATCATATTTCTCAAGATATGGCAACATCATACTGAACTAGAAAATCAATTTCTTGACATCAATGAAAAAATAATAATATTAAGACAGTAGACATCCTTAATCAGTTGTATCCATAATCATCAACAACCTTCTCAATATCCTTTATTGAAATGTCAACAATCCTTCATTGTCTGTTATAATGCTAAATTGCCAACAATCTCCCCCTTTGGCATTGATGGCAAAACCAATTGAGTTGACCTTAAAAGATTCGAATTGTTGTGATTCTGAAATGTTGAAATGCTCTCTTGTTGTCAATAGATTTTCTCCCCCATACATTAGACTTCTCAGTTTTCTGTCCAATCTCAGTCTTCTCCCCTTTCTCAGTTTTCTCCCCCTTTAACAACAATGCTAAAAAGTAAAGAACTAAAACATAATTTCTTCCTGTGTGAAGTGAATTCCTGCTGTAATGTGCCAATTCAGTCTTGGTCAGAGCATTTTGTCTACAATTCTTGTTCCCTGTATTTTTTCCTGCATTATTTCCTGTAATATTTCCTGTACACCTTTAGAAAACATCCTAAAGTGTGTAAATCAGCATCAACTCCTAAAAGATATTCGATAGAGTCATCAAATTGATGCTTTCACCGAACTCGGTCAGTGAGTAGAAGATAGGGGTAGGACCCCTAACTTACTTCTGAGATATTCAAAAGTGTCCCTTGGTAGTGGTTTGGTGAAGATATCTACTATTTGTTCCTTTGTGCTAACATATTCCAACACCACTTTCTTCTCTTGAGCTTCTTCTCTAAGATAATGATATTTGATAGAGATGTGCTTTGTCTTAGAGTGCATAACAGGATTTTTTGAAATGTTAATGGCACTAGTATTGTCACAAAATATAGTTACTGCCTCAGTAATTTTCTCATTTATACCTTCCAATAGTTGTTTGATCCATGCAATGTTAGTACAATTCAATGTTGCAACAACCTATTCAGCTTCTGTTGTTGACTATGAAACACATCCTTGTTTCTTGCTGAGCCAACTCACTAGTCTTTCTCCTAAAAAAAAAGCTCCTCCACTTGTGCTTTTTCTGTCATCAATGTTGCCTGCCCAATCAGCATCAGTATAAACTTTTAAATCAAAATCATTTCCTTTCTGATATACTAAGCCATAATCTTCAGTGCCTTTCAAGTATCTAAAAATTCTTTTGATTGCTATCATGTGTGTTTCCTTAGGATCTGCAGATAATCTTGCAACTATACCTACTGCATGTGTTATGTTTGGTTTGTTGTGAACAACATATTGTAGCTTTCCAATCATGGATCGGTAAAGTGTCTCATCAACAAATGTAGATTCATCATTCTTTGATAATTTACAGTTGGTAGTCATAGGAGTACTTACTGGTTTTGAATCCTCCATTCCAAATTTCTTCAAGATTTCCTTTATGTACTTGGATTGAGTAATGAAAATCTCATTTTTCATTTGCAGTATTTGTCAACCTATAAAATACTTTATCTCACCGATTAATGACATCTTAAATTCTTTGCTCATTTCATTTCCAAAGTTCTTGCATAAAGAGTCATTTCCACAAAATATAATATCATCAACAAATATGGTTGAGATCAGTATTCCATTTTCATCATTCTTCATGTACATATTGTTGTTCTCACTTATCCTTTATAAACCAATCTTAATCAAATAAGAGTGCAATCTTTCATACCATGCTCTAGGTGCTTGTTTCAAACCATATAAAGCTTTGTTCAATTTACATACCTGATCTTTATTCTTGTCTTCAACAAATCCTTCAGGTTGTTCAATAAAAACTTCTTCTTCTAATATTCCATTTAGAAATGAAGGTTTGACATCCATTTGATATACCTTGAAGTTTTTGAAAGTAGCATATGCCAACAATGTTCTTACTCCTTCAAGTCTAGCAACAGGTGCAAAAGTTTCACCATAATCAATTCCTTCTTCTTCAGCATAACCTTTGCAAACTAGTCTTGCTTTGTTTCGAATGACCTCTCCTTTTTCATTTAGCTTGTTTCTGAAAATCCACTTTGTACCGATTACATATTTGTCCTTTATTTTTGGGATTAGTGTCCATGTGTCATTCTTCTTGATTTGATCAATCTCTTCTGTCATAGCATTTATCTAATCTTCATTGTTAAATGTCTCTTTCACTATTCTCGGTTCAAATTCAAATATCAGACATGTGTTTTGTCTCAGTTTGTTCCTTGTCATCACTGGATCATCCTTATCTCCTATAATCTGACTTGGTGCATGATGTCTTCTGACATACTTGGCTAATATAGGCTCGGTAGGCTCTATATGATCTTCTTCATCACTCGGTAACTGGATATTCTCTTCATTTTCTTCAACAGTTTTCTCGGTAAGACTTGTCGGTTGAACATAGACAAATTCATCATAGTCTTCTGGTTCCTTGGAATTTCCTTCATCATTTCTTTCTGCAAATTCATCAATTTTCACATTTGCACTTTCTACTATTTTGTTAGATGATTTGATCAGCCATTTAAATGCTTTGCTTCTAGAAGAATAACCTAGAAATGTTCCTTCTTCACTTTTCTGATCAAACTTACCATTTCTATCATCTTTGTGAACATAGCATCTACTTCCAAAGATTTTAAAATAACTTACATTGGGTTTCTTATCATACCAGATTTCATATGGTGTCTTCAAAGTACCTTTTTTCAATTGTACTTGGTTCAGGGTGTAAACTATTGTGCTTATTGCTTCTCTCCAAAATGTTTGTGGCACTTTATTTTCAATCATCAGTGTTCTAGCACAATCCACAATAGATCTATTTCTTCTCTCAGCTATTCCATTCTATTGTGGAGTTCTCGGTGCATAGACTTGTCTTTTAATACCATGATCATTGCAAAATAAGTTGAATTCATTAGATGTGAACTCTCCTCCTCTATCTGATCTAAGACATTTCAGTTGTCTTCCTGTTTCATTTTCAACTCTTGCCTTGTACCATTTAAACATTTGAAAAGCTTCTGATTTTTCTTTTAAAAACATTACTGACATCATTCTTCAATAGTCATCCATAAATAATATGAAATATTTATCACCATAATAACTTTGAACTTTCATAGGACCACAAATATCAGTGTGCACAAGATCTAAAATTCCCTTAGAAGTGTAAGACTTACTTGTAAAGCTTGATCTTGTCATCTTACCCATCTGGCATCCTTGGCACTTAGCATTCTCAGGTTTTTCAAGACTCAGTAGACCTCTTACTCGGTGCTTCTTACTTATTTTGATCAAATTATCAAAATTTACATGACAAAACCTTTTATGCCATAACTAGGTATCATCTATCTTTGCATAAAGACATTTATTCTGAGTTGAGTCAAGATGAAATGTATTACCTTTTGTTTGTGTCCTGGTAGCAGCTAACTTTCCATTCTTGTCATGAACTTTGACAATTCCTTTCTGAAATTCTATTCGGTAACCTGTGTTGTTTAGCTGTGCTACACTCAACAAATTGTATTTCAAACCTTCAACCCAATAAACATCATTACATTTAGCATTGTCAAGAAGTGTTATGGATCCTTTACCTCTTACCGGACATGGTGCATCATTACCAAATCTAACATAGCCTCCATCATAATCTTCTAACATAACAAACTTGTGTTTATCTCCTCTCATATGATGTGAGAATCCACTATCTATGATCCAAGAATCATTAGTGTTTATGTGAGATATTAGGGATTTTTCTTCATACTTTTCTTAATCTTATCCATCTTTGATAGCGACATAAACTACTTCCTCTGTATCAATGTCATCTGATTTATCATCATTGGATTCCTCATCAGCTATTAAGCATGTCTTTCTATCTCTTCTTCTGAAGTCTCGGTGTCCTCTGTAATGATTATCTTTTTGTCTGTCATCTCAGTAATCTCTCTTTTCAGTAGAATCTTTGTCAGGATAGTTAGAAGCTATATGTCCTATTTTATCATAATTGAAACATTTCAAAGGTAGTTCTGATAGTTCTGATACTTAAAGATAAGTACAGATGCTAAGCTAATAAGATGAGAGGGGGGGTGAATCATACAAATTTAATCTTTCATAAAAACATCAGATTCAACCTCGGTAACATATACTTCAGTGATATAACCAAAACTGCTAAACATGCAAACTCAAAAGCATATAAACATCATATCACTCATAACACCAAATTTAACATGGAAACCCAAATAGGGAAAAACCACTGTGGGATTTCGGACCCACTAAGAAATATACTCTTCTAGAGTATGCTCGGTTAAAAGCAAATCCTGTTAAAGATTACAAACACAGTGCTAGATGTGACCCAGTTAAGGAATTTCCCTCAAATATGTGAGGATCTTCACCTTGTTAGAGTGACCTTGTTAAAGGATTTCAAACACTCAATCAAAATGTCACCTTGTTAGAGGGTTTTACAAATAAGACTGTTAAGTCCACTCGATTAAGAGATTTTCTGTTACTTCACAAAATAACAGTAATAAAACATATCTGCAACTTCACATCTAAAAATGCTAAAGCAGATTCTAATTTGCTCTATACAATCTAGTCATAGGACTTATCTTGTCCCTCTGTTGGGCTCTATACTCTATTATTCAAAACAGGTCTTCAAGCTTCAGTGCTCGGTAATCAATATGTAGCATCCCTGTGCATACACTTGCCCGCATACATTGTTTATCAACAGTTCCCTATTTATAAACAATTAGCTAACCACATAATCTCCTTGATCACATTTCCCATGATCAATCATAGCCATCAGATCTTCAAACTTGACCAGGTTCAATGCATCTTTCAGTCTGAAAATGTTTTACCCTACCTTGGAACTTGCATACATTTCTTGGAACTTGTGCTAGGGTATTGTGGTTCAATCTAAACTGTAGATCTTCCTGCCGATCTTCCATTGCCATAGATTCTTAACAAACTTTATTTACAGCATACCAATCATTTAAGCAACTCCAGCTCATCAGCTTCCTTCATTAAATAACGCATGTAAACATTTAATTCATTCTATTACAGCTCGGTTACAACTCGGTTATAACTCGGTAAATACTAAACTTCACTCAGTAGACATTTCGCCTTCATTAACCGATAGCAATAACCTTAGGGTTTACCGACTAGGTTCTTTGCTTGGTAACATGGTATAGTTTTAACCTTACAATTTATAACATATGTATGATGTCAAAAAAATCTAAACATCATGATCTCATCATTGTCTGACTCAGTAATAGTTGCCCATTGAATACCTTATTCATCCCCTTATCCATCATAAACTTTCTGTGTCTTTTACCAACACCTTTATACTCTTCAAATCATATTTCTCAAGATATGGCAACATCATTCTGAATTAGAAAATCAATTTCTTGACATCAATGAAAAAATAATAATATTAAGACAATAGACATCCTTAATCAGTTGTATCCGTAATCATCAACAACCTTCTCAATATTCTTTACTGAAATGTCAACAATCCTTCATTGTCTGTTATAATGCTAAATTGCCAACAGAAAGAACTATGTGAACAGTTTCATATCCAACATAGGTTCTCTTCTCCATATTATCCACAGGGAAATGGTCAAGCTGAGGCATCAAAAAAAACTATCTTGGAGATCTTGAAGAAAACAATAAATGAAGCTGGAAAAGACTGGCACATTCAGCTAAATCCTACTCTTTGGGCATACCGAACTAGCGTCCGCACTCCAACAGGGGCAACTCCATATTGTTTGGTCTATGGATCAGAAGCTATATTACCTATAGAAGTAGAGATACTTTCTCTACGTGTATCCTTGCATGGTCTTATACCAGAAGAAGAACAACGAGTCTCTCAACTCCAAGAACTAGAACTGATTCAGGAACGTCGCCAAAATGCAACAGAACATTTGAAAGTATACCAAAAAAGAATGGCAAGAAGCTATAACCACAGAGTCAAGCCATGTATTTTCTAGATTGGAGATATAGTTCTAAGGGAGAATCCAAGAAATCAGCAAGACCGAGAAAAGAAGGGAAAATTTGAACCAAATTGGCTAGGACCTTTTGTCATAGTAGCAACATATGGATCAAGAGCATACAAGTTATCTACTCCTGAAGGTGATTGGTTTGATGAACCTA
Source organism: Cryptomeria japonica (assembly GCF_030272615.1). Lineage (NCBI taxonomy): Eukaryota > Viridiplantae > Streptophyta > Pinopsida > Cupressales > Cupressaceae > Cryptomeria > Cryptomeria japonica. The sequence goes on along the minus strand of NC_081415.1, from coordinate 509,265,128 downwards.
TCAATTCTATCCATCTCAAGAAATTCTATGCTTGAGATATAAAGTCCTGAAAAAATCAATAAAAAGCATATAAAGTCCTGAAAGAAAATCAATAAAAAGCATATAAAATTTTTAAAAAATGCAATAAATTTAGATGGTGAAAATCTGGTAAACAGGCGCTATCTAAAACGTGAGTTCCTCCATCTATGAGATCGCTTTGCACACCTATCCACTCCATCCTATCGCATCTATCATTGCTATATATCACTAGCTTATCCATTCCGTCTTTTGCATCCATTGCTCTGAACCATTTAGCAAGAAATATGCAGCTTGCCAATAGTTAACCAATCTTTGATATAATTGTCGTAGTCACTATCTTAGTTTTTATCAGCATCGATCAATCTGCATTGGTATCTCGCCATGGTTTGGATCTTGATCAATTCATATATCCATAATAAATATTTATTTCCACTGGGGGCAAAATCCTATTTCCTTTTACTAAGGTGATCTTTTGAATATTTGAAAATCCAAAAACATTCGAAAAACTTAGAAAAACCAAAAACACCTAGGGTTTTGAACCAGATAAAAAGCAACAAAGCAACAAAAATCAAGGCATTTCATAACAACTGAATCGTCAAACTTAGAACATGAATAATCAACTAGAAAGCTATAAATGATTATCAAAGATCATTCATTAAGATGATTATATCAGTTAATGACCATTAGAACATGTGAATGACATACAAGGTTCAATGTTTATATCTTGATTTTATTGCTAATCATGTACTCTATGCAACTCAAGGATGTCCATGACTAGAGAAGCTATGATGGGGCATGATTATTTTCTTTGATTGTTGTCTGTGGTTTATCTCTTACTATGGTATGAACTTGTCTCAGGATATGATCAGCAAAAGATCAAGGAGGACGTTCCAAGTCATGCATGAAAGGGGATAATCCTTGTCTGTTCTGCAAGCAATACTCAGGTCAACTTGATCCATTATATCAAGTTGCTTGTATTAACTTGTTATATCAAAATCCATGTAAGGAATACTCAGGTCATCTTGAATCATTATGTCAAGTTGCTTGTATTTTCTTACAACATTTTAAAATCTCAATGATGAAATCAAGCACTGTTACAAGATAGCATATGAAGAATGGCAGTACAATTTTTAGTTAGATGATTTTGGATTAGCTCATTATTCATCTGCATTATAAGCATTCATTTGTCAGTTGCATTATAAGCATATCATTTCATTAACCGATCAACGGTCATAAATAAAGATTGAGTATACTTGGACAAACAAAAACAATTTGCATTTAATCATTATAGGTGCATTCATTTAAAGAAACATTTTAATCATCATCTATTTCATTAGTTTGCATTTAATTAAGTGCATTTCATTCATCATGTAGTGTATCATCATTATTATTTGCATTATCGTTCCATTAATGATCATTTAGTTGCATCTTTGCACTTAGATTCATAATCATTATAAACATTACACATAAAAACTCAAAAACATTTCATATAGATCATTTGCATTTGCATCATCATAAATCAAAAGCAAATCAATCATTCATTTGAAAATCCATATAGATCATTACATCATTTAAGTTAGAAATCATTTGCATTTGCATCCAATGTCATCAAAATCGAAAATCAACAAAAGCATTTATCATTGCATCATCATATGAAAAATCATCATCAAATAGAACAATATACATAACATCATCCATATAATCACTGCATCCATATAATCAAAGAATAAATATCATCATCAAATAGAGTAACATGCATATAATCATCATCATATAGAGTCCATGTCTGCATATAGATCATCATAAAACAATAAAAGTCCAAGAATATAATGATATCAAATAAACAATACAAGTGCCTCCAAATCAAGTCACGGTTGTCCTGTACCACTACCACCTAACTATGTCCGTCTCTGTGGATGTGGGCGAGAAGATCCTCCAGATGCCTATCTCCCATGCTCACCACTCCTCTAAGGAGGTCCCATGACCCCACCATTGCTAGTATCCATCAACACAGTGGTATGATAACTACCTGCTCTCTGGCTCTCTGCAACTGCCTCCTCATATCATCGTCGCTAGTACGAAGTCTCCTTCCCGGCTTGAAATAGTGCTCTAATAGTATCCGTTGAGAGATTACTTGATCCAACCTGCTGAATATGATCTAGAAGACCCTGAGTATCCTGATGTCTCCTAACTCCTAACAGCTCTATCCCGCTCAGTAATAAGAGTTTGTACCTGTGCTCGAAGCTGATCAATCTGTGCTCTCAGACTGTCAATAGTATCCTGTCCTGGAACATCATGCTCTGGTATAACCACATCTGGCACATCATACACTGGTGCAACTTGCTCTGGTACATCCTGTTGTGGTGCATGAATCCCAATCCTCTCACCACCAACCTGTCCAACTGTTGGAATCTCAGTATGAGTAACTCTTTGAATCCGTCATCTAATCAGGGGAACATGATCCTTGGGATCCTCATCATCTCCACCATGTGCTGTAATAACTCAAGGATCTAGTTGAATCTATCCAAAATCAATGCCTCTCCCACAACCCCCATCCATTCCAGTCACCCTGCCTCCTGTCAATGGCAACCCTCTCGATGATCTCATACTAGTCCTACCATGCTCTCTCCCAATCCGTCCAACATCTCTCCCACCCATAGGACGTGGTCTCTCAATCCTGCCAACTAGTCCAAATGGTCCTCCACGGACTCTCAATCGACCTCCCCTCTGTCCAGGTCTCCTACCACCACCTCCATCCCCACCATCATCTCCACCTCCCCTAGCCTCATGAGAAGCTATAAGCTCTTGTCTCCATCTACGTCTCCTAGAAACTGGATCATCTGAATCAACATCATCATTTCCTAAACTAGGAGGAGGATCTGTTGGATCATTAATGCGAGGAAATGGATGAGCTAGTATATACTAAGCATACTCTGCAATAACCCCAGGATCAAGAATGTGTAATCTCGTATCATAAGCCACTCTCGAAGTAGCAACAAACTCTACACGAGCAATCTCAAATAACAACGAAGGTCCCCAGTCTCGTCTATCTCTATAACGTCGAGCATATATTGTCACACCAGTAGGCATAGGATGGATGATACCAAACTGTCTCAAAATCCGACCAATCAACTATCGCTCAACAATAAAAGGTGTCCGACCAATGAGATATCTACTCTGCATGATACATGGTAATGTATGTGCATCATCCATCCATGGCTCACAATCAAGATATTGTCTCCAAGTGATGTTGTCCAATGAATCAAGTACCCAACGCCAATACTCCATCTTACCCAGCTTATGCTGAGTAAGGATACCTACATAAAAATACACATATGGTTGCCTCTCTCCACGCACTCTATGATGGATAGGTCAGGTAACAACAATGTGCTCCCAGCACCATATCTACAATAAATTGCATCCAGTACACAAACTCGCACTCTCATCATACACTACCTGGTGAAGATCATGATATAAATGTGTCAGCATGCAAACACCCCAAGCATATCGAGTACGATGCTGCATCATACTCAGGAGAATCTCACCCCATCCAACTGAAAAACCTCGTGATCTCCTATCAGGACATATAAATCCACCAATCAAACCAACAAGAATAACAGGAAGATCCTCATAATACATCACCGTATCAACCCATTTGATCTCTCCTCTACCAATGCTATCATTAGCAAACACAACTCTACAAGCTTTTGTCCCAACCCGATCCTGATAATCATACTGCACAAGCTCACCAATCACTGGGATACGCAGAATCTTGTAGACATCCTCAAGAGTCACACTAATCTCACCCGTCGTTAGGTGGAAAGTGTTATGCTCGTTGTGCCATCTCTCGGCCAACGCCGTCAATAATCCTTTATTATGCGTAATCTCAGGCATATACAATAAATGGTGTAAACCACATGCATCTATATGTCTAATCTCAGCCTGGGTCAACTCTGAAACTAAATGACGTACTGTGGCTAATTTCTCCCGACACTGGAGAACATCAAGTTTCTCCTATTTTGTCAAGAGAAATCAATCAAAACAAATCAATCATCAAATACATCTATCTATCAAATCAAAACTAAATCATCAAATCTATCTATCTATCAAATCAAAACTGAATCATCAAATCTATCTATCTATCAAATCAAATTGAAGCAACTTACGCTATCAAAACATTTTAAAACCTATCAATCATGGTTTTTTATCAAACACTGAGTTTACTCAAAAAATCTGCTAAGCTCTTACATCAGAAACTAAATCGGTTTCTTAGAGCTACTCAATCTATCAATCAAGCTAATCAATCCTATCTATCAATCAAGTTAATCAAAGTTATCTATCAGTCAAGCTAATCAAAGCTATTTATCAATCAAGCTAATCAAAGTTATCTATCAATCAAGCTAATCAAAACTATCTATCAATCAAGCTAATCAAAGTTATCTATCAATCAAGTTAATCAATCCTATCAATCAATCCAATAATCAAAGTTATCTATCAATCACGCAATCACGCAATCGCTAAATCAAGACCCTATTTCCTCATCAATACGTATTAAACATGTTAAATCTACTTATCAAAATGATTTTTAGCTTTTTCACTTATCAAAAATATCAATTTAAGCAAAAGCGTTATCCTATTGAGCATTTGCGCCAAACTACAACAAATGCGCTAAAACTAAATGCAAATGCACTAACTTAGTGCATATGCGCTATCCTTTTTAACAAAAGTGCTAAAACTATAGGCATAAATGCTAATCCATGCAAAAGCGCTACCTTTCTAGGCATATGCGCTAACAAACAACGCATTTTCGCTACCCTATGCATATGCCCTAACATCTTGAACATAAGCGCTAACATACCGAGCATATGCGCTAATCTAAGCATTTGCGCTAAACCTAGTTGCATATGCACTAAAACAAACTGCAAAAGCACTAAAATAATGCCGAAAAAATCAAAAAAATTAAAAAAATCCAAAAAAACGCTTAAAAACATGAAATTTTGAATTCAAACTTGAAAACAAGGCTCAGGATAAGATACATACTGGATACCCATACTCGACAGGTCACTGGTAATGCCGAAATCGCTCAAATCGATGACACTCCACCAGAATCACCATTTCGCCACCTGAGCAAGAATATTTTCAAACAAAAAGCTGACAAGGATAAACAATGAAATTAAAATTAGCCTTGGTTAATTTTATATTTACTATTTGAAGAGTAATTAATTTCAATGGGGCAACTTGATTTATTTTTTCCAAATGAATTTAATTGACTAAATTTTTATTAATTATCATGAGATCAATCGTTCAAACCAGAATTTTCGACAATTTCACATTCAATCTCCTGAGGGGGCACACAAACAGGATTTTCAATCTCTATCAGGCACACTATCGAGACTTGATTTAATCTTTGAAACAATGTTGTCTTCACATCATTTCAAAGAGGGGCAAAATGCATACACATAAAAATTGGCTATGAGCAATTAAATAAATATTTTATATTTATTTAATAATTATTCTTCTATTAAATAGTTAATTTGAAAATATTAATTTATTTAATTCATTTTCATGTCTTTCTATCAATTAATATTTTATTAATTAATTCATCTATCATATTCCTCTAATTAATTAAATATCTAATATTTAATTATCCTTCTAACCAAGTTAATTAAATGTCTAATATTTAATTATCTTCTCCAAACAATTAAATATCTTATATTTAATAGTTATTCTCCTATCCTATAGTCTCAAATATTAAATATTTCTTATATTATTTAATCCCTTATCCAACTCACCCTCCATCTCCACTTCATCTTCCCTTTGCCAACTCATCAAACATGTGGCTAAGGAAATTAATATTTCTTAAATATTAATTTATCATTTATCTCCAACTTCCAAACTTAATGAAAATTGTGTACGTACACATATTTCATAACCATTTTCTATATTCTCTCCAACACCCCCTACATCTTAGGAAGGACTTGAGTCCACTTGTCCTCTCATGCCTAAATTTCCTCCAACCATCCCTAGATTCTCTCAGTCAGCAACCCAGTCAAGATGAGATGAGTGACACTTGTCTTCTCCTTCCCACTTTCTCTCAACCTTCACCTTTGCTCATAGCCATTCAAATCTGTAGATCTGATCATGACCGTTGATTTGAGCCACATCATCTTATCCTCTCAAAGTCTATAAAATCAAGAGCTTCAGTTGAGAGAGTGAGTCTTCAAAATAGTTTTCAATCAAGCATATGCATCCGTGAGTTTTTGAAGCAATTAGCAAATAGCAAATATCATTTTAGCAATATAATCATATAGCATTATCATTTTAGCATAATCATGTAGCTTTGCATATCATACTATCAGTTAACTACAAGTTATCAGACCATTCTTCATATGCCATCTTGGAAGCCAAATAGTGCATTGTCTAAGAGTACACCATCTGCAACCAGGAACAGTGGAGTTAGGACACAGTGATACATAAGCCATGAAGGTAAAATAATGTTTTATTATAGCATGTATTTCATGTAGTTTCATTGGTGGATTTTGGATTTCCTATATGCATTTCCATTGTATTTTGTGAAACTAACTTATTACAGGTAACATTCTGAGGATGAAATTCAAGCTCACACAATATATATTATGAGTTGTATTTACAATCTTACATTCACGATCCTTTTAGCAAAAAAAAAAAAAAGTATTGATTCATTCGTTTTGCAGCAACACCGACATAAGCTCACATGAGGGAATCAATTTCCATTTGAGCCAAGCTTGAGTTCTGGTTGTCATCTTCTGTCACCAGGACCTCTTCCTCCTTCACGCTATCATCTATAACCCACCCATCATAATATACCATGACCCAAAACTCCTCTACCCAACTTGTGTCAAAGGCAAGGTCTATTCTAGTAAGTTTGCAAAGAAACCCACAAGCCAAGCCAGAGTGGTCCAGGTGCTCCCTTATGCTCATGGTACGGAAATTAGTTATAAATGGGTGCCAAGGAATCAAAATATCCCACTCCACATATGCCTTTAGATTAGCAGTAGTAGGCAGTCCTATTCCATATTGTGCTACCTCCAAGATTTTCTCCAAATCACCAATGTATCCTTCCAAACAACCCCTATGTCATTATGGCTATATCATCCTTTAGCTCTCCCAAGTTCACTAGAGAACCCATAAAGTGGGATGAGATATTTGCATTCACTCAATACATATCCTCACTAACTAGAAAGTGAACTCCCAATATCTAATTCGCAATAGTTATGATTAGGTCATTATCAATCCTTAGCAGATACTCAAGGCGAGCATCATTTATCAGCCCCAAAAAGGGTCTTTGTTTCCTATAACTCATTAACTTCGTAGGGGTATCCATATCTAAGGACTACTATCACTCTCACTACACTATGCCAATCTTCAATTTAGGGTGATGATTGTAATTAACATGGGCCCGGTTTTATAGACACCCACACCATTCGCACGAGTAGGTTTTATTAGGGCATTTTATTTTATTAGATTTTCTTAAGGATCGGATAATGTCTGGTATTCCAAAGAATAGTGAGAACTCAAAGTAAACAACAAGGGATGATGCAAATCATACACCTCAAGCGAAGAAAATATTAATGTTTTAATATCATCTTTTACGGTATAAAATCTACAATGATCTTGTTGTTGTCTTTAACTCATGATTATAAGATACATAATCTTTTAGAATGTCTCGTCATGTATAGGTGGCATTCCCATGAGACTCAAACAAAAGAAATTTAATACCTCTTGGGGTAAGTGAAAAATCTAAAGGCCACTCCTGCTACCACTTTGGCACCTAACCCCTTTTATAATACAAAAAAAAAAAAAAAAGAAACCTACCCTTATTAAAACAAAAAAGAGGTGATGCAGACAACTCTATCGAGGCTATAGACGCCTTTTTGGTAGTAGTGAAATGACTGAAGGGAGTCAGAGTGATATCCTTGTTGGGGCTATAGACGCCTATCTAAGTAACAAGGCTCTATTTGGTTGGCTTTAGAGGGATAGGTCCAATTACGTAGCTTAGCCCAACATTATTATTATTCCTATCTTCATCTAAGGAGAAATAAATTAAACACAATGCACACACATGAGTAATGGGACAGCTCATCATAACCTATGACTTTCTAAAATTTTGGGTATTTATTATCATGGGTTAAGGGCCTTAGAAAGAAAATGCTAATTTATATTGTAAAATGATATTGTTACCATTAATATTTTCTTTTCATCTTATGGCATATTTTGTTCCCCCTTCCATGACAAAATTTTGGTTTAAGTTCCCTCTTCTCTTCCAGATGGCTTTTGTTGATGTATATTGTAAAGTGTTTTTAATTAACATTCGACCTTAGTAGGCCATGATATTATAGATTTATATTTTTGTAAAAGTTCCAAATTTTTCATTAAAAATCTTTCACAATTGTCTCTTGTGGCAAGATTTTATCACTTAAGAGAACTTTAGAACATGCACCTTTTCGAACTCCTTGCGGCGAAGTTCGTTGATCCAATCAGAAATGTCTAAGGCACTAGTATGCAAAACTAGAGATTTTGGGTTCGACCCCCTGTGAGTCACCAAAACTGTAAAATCATTTACAGTGGTCAGCATCCTGACCTTTTTATTTCTAATTGATAACTCCATTCCCTATTGGATGGTGGATCCCAATGGACACGTGTTGGATTTGTGTGTTTCCACAGGCAAAGGCTTTATGTCTCTAGCTTCTTTTTGCTAACTTGCCGCGTATTGGCCCGATAGGGGAAAAAGATCATACAATACATGGGGCTCCCAACTCTCTAATAGATTTACATGTATGATGAGCGGTCAAGTTATGAATCCAACATTTCCCAACGGATGTCTTCATAGTTCGTGAAGAGGGTTATGCAAAGTTCAAGCTGACAAAATATGATGTTGTGTAGCCTACATGCCTAGCATGCTGAAGATTAGGGAAGACTTGTAACTCAAAACTTTCCAATGTAAAAGTGATCAAATATCACCATCCTTGATCTAATCTTTCCAAATGGTGGTGAGGGTAAAATCGTATCTTCCCTACAATAGGGAAGGTTATAAAAACCAAAGAAAAGAAAGATAAAGAGGGACTTCTTTCTTAGAAGAAAAATATGATCTGATTGGATCTCATCTTCTTCCAAGTTTCAGATCGGATAATAAAAACTCTAATGTATTAACTTCCAAGAGGGATAATACCTTTGTATAAGTGCTTGGAATCTTCCAAAACATTTTGTAAAAGTGATAGTAGAATCAAACGATCCAATTTGGTTTTGTAAATCATAAAATCAACAATTGAGCCTTAGTATTATTCTAAATAGCAAATTGTGCCATGTTGCCTTTTTCAATATTCTTAATGATGTTTTGTGCTAATTTTATCTATCAAGTTCCATTTGCGGTTCTTTTTTAAAGGTTTTATTTTATGAGATTGTGGATCATGTGCGTAGATGACTCTTTCATACTCGTAAAAGGATTCTAGACCATACCATTCTTGCAAAACTTTAAAAGGGTTATATTCATAATAGTAAGATTATTTTTTTAGTTTTTCCTTTAAGGTTTATCCCTATATAATGATTTGAATATTGCATATTATGTTCGAGTTACTTTACATTCTCTATTATCCTCCTAATAATGAAGGGGTTGTGACGTATTGTGCCTTGTCCACTTAACAAGTTAATCCTAACACTCGTTGCCCGCAAATGTTTTTGCAAATCTCCATGCTTTTTTGAGTTTCTTTCTTGTTATCTGATAGGGTTAGGTTTAGGACATCCTCTTTCCCTTTTCCAACCCCCTTTAAACAATGAAGATTCGGCTTCTAAAATCCTGAAGGTCATTCCATAGGATCCAATGGGCCCCACCCTTGTGGAACTTCCTGATCATCTCGCTTCAGGTCTTCAGACCCAATTCAGGATCAACAATAAAATTATGGCCATTAGATGAAAGGGGATTTCTCTTACCAACAAGGTCAAGACCCCACATAGAGAAGGGCCATGGTGCTACAATAGGCTACAAATCTTGTGGCATGGCATGAATCAAATCTTTGTGTCATTAACATGGCACACACCTTTTGATGAAATCAAAACAATCATGTTCCATGCTGGGCTAATAATATCCAACTCTTAATTGTTGTTTGGCTAAGACATATCCGCTCATATGAGCATCACAAGATCTGGCATGCACTTCCTTCATCACGAGATTAGCTTCATTGGCATCTAAACATCTAGCGAGTACATCAGGATAGCCTCGATGATAGATATTATCTCTTATAATTGTAAAATAGGCAACAAGACATATAAGGTTTTGACATTCATTTCAGGATAAATTGGGTGGGAAGTTACCATCGTTAAGGTATGCATAGATGTCTTGGTACCATAGAGATTAGGGACTAATGATATTACACGCCATCTCTGTATGAGACATCTTGAATGCAGGATGAAGAAGTTGTTCAGGTAAGAATTCATAGTTGGGATTGTTGGATTTCATACCAAGAAGTTGTCTTATAGTGGTCATGGCATCCACGGCTTTGTTTTGTATCCTTGGAATCTGGTCAAAGACAATGGACTGGAAGTTCTTCTTGATATCATCAACCATCTATTTTCAATGAAACAATTTATCAACCTTGGTTTGATAATCATCATTGACCTACCTGATAACCAACTAAGAGTCTCCATAAAATTGCAAATATTTGATGTTTCACTAAATAGTTATTACTTGGTATCAAACCTTCCAACGATGTTATTTGTACATGGAAAAGTTAACTTGAAAGACTTTGGAATAAGATCGGTCTCTTTAGGGTGTAACAAAAAGAAAACCTACCCCCTGATACCTTCTACATGTGTGATCCATCAAAATAAATTTTCCATGGGGGTTGAACTGAAATAGTGCAAACATGTTCATCAGGGAATTTAGTAACCAGTGGATAAGCATCTATCGGTGGTGCTTCAACCAATTGATATGTTATAACTTGCCCCTTAACGGATTTCCAATCCACATATTGAATATCAAATTCATCATTTGGCCATGCGACCTATAAGAGCTATCTTTGTTAATAGGTACTTTAAATGATCAATTTTATAAATGAGATGGACAGTGTGGTTCAACATATAATGGTGAAGCTTTTAAGTGTAGAAAACAATTTCCAGACATGCTTTCTGCATAGGTGTATAATTGATCTCATAACCAACCAAGGTACACCTGATATAGTAGATGGAATATTCCTTTCCTTGATCATCATGTTGGGCGAGTAATGCTCCCAGTATGACTAAAGTGACTTAAATGTACAATAACAAGGGCCTACTTGGAATAGGTGGCATCAATATTGGGGGTTATCTAGGTACTATTTTATCTCACCAAAGGCTTGTTGGCAAGGGACATCTCATTTGAACATTGTGTCCTTCTTCAAAAGATGTGAAAAGGGTTAGCACTTGTCGACGAGCTAAGCGAAGAACCATCTGATGGACTATATTTTTCCTTGCAGGCTTCTCAGATATTTTAATGTTTTGGATAAAGGCATCTGTAATATCACTCTGAGTTTCTTGGGATCGACTTCGATTATGCATTTAGACACAATGAAATCGAAGCGTTTTCCTTATGTAATACCAAAACCACACTTCTTTGGGTTCAAGTGCAATTGATACTTGGCAAGACACTCAAATATGCATTCTAATATGGTCAGATGTTCAACCCTGGTTTTAGATTTACCCAAGATTTCATCTACATAGTCCTCCAATATCTTGTGCATAAGGTCATGGGAAATCATTTTCATGGCACGTTGGTAGGTGGCACCCACATTTTTCAAGCCAAATGAAATGACCTGATAGAAAAAAGTCCCCCACCGAGTTGTGAATATTTTTTTATGTTGATCTTCCTCAATATTTTTGATCTAATTATATCCCGAAGAACTATCCATGAGAGATAGCATTTCATGTCCAGTGGCTAGGTCAATAAGAATGTCAATTTTGAGGAGAGGAAAATCGTCTTTTGAGCAAACCTTGTTGAGGTTTCAAGATTTTGTACTGATTCTAATGGCATTGGGTTTAGAGATAGGTATCATGTTGAAAATCCATTTTTAATAATCAATAGGCTAGATGAATTTAGCCTCCAGTTACTTTTCTAGCTCTGCTTTGACTAACAATGCCACTCGGAGATGCATCTTTCTCAATTTATGTTTAATCGACTTTGCATCAGGCTTGATGATAAGATGTTGTACTACAAGATCTGGATCTAAGTCAGGCATGTCAGCATAAGATTATAGAATCCTAAATTGTACTCCCTTACAATTTTGTCCTCATTTGGGCCCTCACCTTGGCATTCATGTCTCAGGGCCTAATTGGAGCCCTAATTCTTCTCACACCATGCAGATACCTCATAATTTTCAGAATGTACACTTTATGCCCCTCTTTTCTTAGTCCCTGATTGGTCGGGACTAGGGCACTGGCACCTTAGCCCTTAGGGACCAAAGTTCTCAATGTTATGCTCCTCCCAATCAGGAATCCTAATCTCGTGTCAGCTCATGTTAGAAAAATAAATTGTTTTTCGACAAGAAAATATAAAAGGAGGTCTTCCCCTCTCATTTGAACACTCGACAAGCATATTCAATCAATCAATTCAAGCAATCAAGCATTCAAATTCAAGTGAGCGATAAATCAATCTTCTTTCAAGCATTGGAGTAGAAGTAAGGTCAAGATTCAAGCATTGGAGTTAACATTCATGTTTTATGTTTATCAAGACTTCACGAAACCCTAATTCCTTATAGAGACGAACAAAACTCCATTAAAAGGTACAACATTAGTCTATCGAATATTATTCAACATTTCTCTCAGAAGGAAATCATTTCCATTACTGCAATTAAATTACATTTCATTTCTATTTCATGGTTAATTCCAAAATTAGTGTTTGACCTAAGACAAACCCCTATTCCCAACCTATTTCCCTTCTCTAGTGTGTGCAAGAATAGATATAGAGCTATGATCTTCATAATTCACTTTAATAACATAAACGAACAAGTTCCCCTTTGGATGATGAAAAGTGTGGAGGACTAGAGCGATGGGCATTCTCGTCCTGAAATTTTAGGAGCTCCTTCTAGGAGCAGATCCAAACACTCTTACACTACTTAGATCCAGGTACGTGGCTTGATTTGATGACTGTAGCTCATTGTTCATGTGTTTTTACTTCAATTCCAACACATTTACCTTAATTTCAGTAGTCAATTTAAAAGAGGATAAAAAACCACCCCCAAGGTGAATCTAATAAGAATTCTCAGCCCTATCCTTGTTGGTTGGAGGCTAGATCTATAAGGTTCATCCCTCTTTTAAATTAATGGTCCCTAAGTCTAAATATTAGCAGTTTTCATACATCTAGTTATGGAAACCCTAATATTTTAACCATTACAAACACCATGAAAATTTGATAGGTCATCGTTGAAGAATCTTCGCAAACACTTGAAGCTCTTCTATGGACAAAGAGGCTACAACATGTGTAATGTGTGGATTTTATGTGGTGCAGATTGATAGCTTGTGTCTCATCAACAAGGATGGTAGATCTATGAGGCCACTGTAAATCCATGAGGGGAAGGGGGGAAACCTCATCTTCTAGTGCCTTAGAGAGTTTTTCACTAGAAGATACACCCTTTTCTTTTTACTATTTTATGGTCTAGAGGTGCCTTAGAGAGGTTTTCACCAAAAGACTCTTGCTTTTTTATTTATTTTTTAATTTTGTGGTTAAGGATCCCCTCTTCCCCAAAATAGCCTTGAGGTTCTAACTTATACACTATATTTGGAGTCGGATCCTGATATGGTGTGCATTTAGTTGCACCTAAGAACTCTAGGATTATTGCATCATTTTGGAAAGTGTTGAGAAGTGCAATAGTTTAACCCCAATCAATAAGTTTAGGATGGTGAAGGGGAAGGTCAATCAAGAAGATGGATGAGTTAAAAAGGTTGGAAGTGCCAAAGGTTGATGAGTTCTCTATATTGTTATGTGCATGTTTGACAACCTCCTCAGGTATATCTTCAAAGCCATTGAAGCTACTCTTGTCATTTCTAGAATTTTTAACCGAAGTTGAGGCTTCATTAGAGGAATGTATGAAACCAAACCTTCGATGATGCACATTAGGAATCAGGTCCATAGGTCTTCTAATTCCTTGTTCTTCCTATTCTAGTCCACCTTGATAATCCCATCGTCTAGTGGCTAGCTTATAAGATGTTGGATATTTGTATTTGAAGTAATCAAGGCGGGCATCATTATCCTCGGGAGGGTCTTTATAGATCAATTAATTGATATCTCCTTCTATGACTTCCTAATTTACCTCTCCATGGGATTGAAATGTGGTGTGTCGAAATGTTGAGATAGTTGGTTCTTTCATTTTTTGCTCTTTGGCGGGTTTTACATGAGCATGGGGATCTAATGGGAGTGCCCCAACTATAAAGGTTCCTTATAAATCATATTCTCCACAACCAACATCATTGATCTTGAATTGGGAAAAGGAGGATGAGATGGGTGTTTTTTCTTTGGTGGCAACAAGTATTGTGTTAGGATCAACATATGAAGTGGATGAAGCAGCATGAGGGGTTTCAATGTTAGTCCTAGGAAAATGGCATGCGTAAGGTGATGAGGCTTTGAGGGCATGACAATATTCAAATTGTTTGGAATCTCCACGAATGGTAATTTCACAGCCTTGATAGGGAATTTTAAACATTGATGGAAGGTGGATGAGATAGCTTTCATGGCATGGATCCAAGGATGACCAAGAAGCATATTGAATGGAAGATCAAGATCGACGACGTGGTACAATGTGTTCTGCATCACTGGGCCCACCTGAATAGGAAGATTGATCATACCCACCGAACTTATTTAAACATTGTCACAAGATTTCATAGTGATACATTGATTATGCATGTCTATGGCAATATACCCCACTTGAGTAACAAACATCAATATACAAAACTTTAAGGTCGAACCATTATCAATTAGGACTCATTTCACTTTGAATATTTCAATAATGGCTTCAATATATAGTGGCTGAATGTGATTAGGATTGAGAATTGTATCATCGAATTGGGTAAAACTTAGGTGATACCTACAAGACAAATGCACTACCATGGCTTGAAATTGAGTAGGATCAATATTTCTTGGAACACAAGCTTCTCGCAAAGTGCACGTAAGGATCTCTTGTTGGGCATGTGATGACATGAGCAAATCCAAGATGGAGATCTATGTGGGGGTCTTTCCTAAATACTCAATGATATTAAATAGTGTGGATACCAGAGCTTGAGGGAGTGTAGGAGATACAAGACCAAGGACAGTCATGCGAGCCTTTCTAGAGGTGACCACACATTGATTGTCTACCCCTTTGACACAAATCATGTTACAATGGCTTTCAGAATAACTAATACAAGCAATGGTCTTACTGTAGTCAAATGAGACTACATTATAATTGATGTTATTGGTTGCATTCGAATGACCAAAACCAAAAGTGCTAGCTTTTCCTTGATGCTTAGGAAAATCATTCTTGTACAACCTGAGGTAGGCATTCAAAGAATTTCCTATAACAAGATCAATGGAAAATTTCCTGTCATCAATGAAGTCTTGAACTAAATGCTTAAGATCCATTCTCTTATTTGTGGAATAACCTTTGATGCGATGATAGGTGCAATACTTGTTTTCTTTGTACCAATCGGACTTAGGCTTGGATTCATTAAATGGTTGCATCTTCGAGTATATGGTCAGATTGTGTTGCTCCATCCTTTTAAAGATAGCCTCAGTAGGTTCCCCCCAATGACATTAAGTGACCCTTCGGGTTGTTATGAGACATTATTTTTTGTGGAGCTTGAGGAACAGTGATAGCATTGATCCGATTGGTTTGAAGATGTTGTGCTTATGGTTGAGGATTGAAAAGGATTGATGGAGAGGGGTTAACATAAGGTTTTTGTGGGGGAGTGACATAAGCTAGTTGTGGTGGTGGCTTGGTGGCCACAATAATTTGAATGGTCTTAGAATCTATCACTCCATCTCTGACCACATTCTTGTTCTTATTCTAATACTTTGATTTATTATTGGTTTGCTTGTCTGAATGAGCCTTATAGAGCTTAATGACCCCCTCATCAATTAAGGCCTTTTTGAATGTTGGTCCCTTGGACATGATATTGTAGAATGTGCTTGTGCAATTTAATTGGTCATGTTATGCAAGCGTTGGGAGAAGATTGTTGATGAAAATTGGCACTAGTTGAGAATTAGGGACCTTTCATGGGAGATGACTTGTGAGAGCTCTCCATATTTGAACGTAATCTAAGAGACTCTCTCCTCCCTTTTGTTTAGCTTGATAGAGGTCGTGCATAGAAATATCGTTTTCCACATTATAGTGGTAATGTGCTACAAACTTCTTCGGCAAGTCTACAAATGAAGTGATTGTATCGAATGGTAATTTGGAGAACCATTCTAAGGTAGGTATACTAAGAATCTTGGGAAACAACAGCAATAGATAATTATCACAATGAGCCAACTCTTGACAAGCCATGTAAAATTCTTTGATGTGATGCCTAGGATCACCTTTCCATTTGTATTTATCAAATTTTGGCATTTCAAAAAGTTTAGGGAATGGAATGACAGTGATTGACTTATCAAAAGGATAGGGGCAAAGCTCTTGAAATTTGAAAACCCATTTAGAATTATTTTCTTGTGATTCTTTAAGAGCCACCTTCATTTCCTCCCATTTGGTATTGATTGGAAATGGATCTGGTGACGGTGAATAAGATTGATAGTGTGGCATTTGGTATGCAACTAGAAGTGACTAGCCATGATAGGGTTATTGTTGATAGTTTGCCATATTTTGGTAAATAGGCGGTTGTTGATATATAGGGCCATGCAACTAAACCAATGGAGGTTGTTGGTAAGTAGTGACATTTGGTTGTTGCATTATATATTGTTGTTGCTATAAAAGGTTTTGAGATGCATTGATTTGATGAGTACCACCTTGAAGATAGTTTCCCCCAGCATAAGTATGGTGATATGCACTCATTTGTTGATTCTAGGATCAATGATTTAGATTAGTACCACTTGGTAATTGATAAGTGTTCATCACAATGTGAGAAGAGGAAGGTGCTTGCAGATAGATGACTCATTGTTGGGATATCACAGGTTGCACAAATACAAAAGGTTGGTATTGTGATACATAGTGACTTGTGACTTGGACAATGTAAATGGAAGCACATTAAAAACTTATGGCATTGGTTTGATAGGTGGAGGCACAAAAGATGTTGGTGTGACAGATATCATGCCTCCAGTCATAGGTGGCAAGGGATAGGTAGACATTCTTGTAGTGAAAGCTTGCGTTTATGCTAAAGATACGTTTAGTGGATGCATGACTGGATTGACAAAGGGAGTAGCATGAATCACACTGGAGGTCATAGGCATTTGAGTCACCATAGGTATTGATTTGATAAGTTGTATTGATGGAACACTTAATTGGACAATTCCTCCTAAAGATACAGATGGTGTGAATCTTGCCAAATTGATGTAAAAGGGTTGATAATATTGGCCAAGCATGCCCATCGATGACAATCTCATTGATACAATTGGGTTACTCTGTTGAGGTAGTGTGACTAATGATTAGACTTAAGATTGGGGTGAAACTGAGGATATCACAACTTGTTGCTAAGAGAGCGGTAGTGATGTTGGTTGTTGGGGTGGTTGTGATGATACCAAGAGGGAAATTTGTTGTTGAGGTGACTCTTAAGGATTAGTGGTCAATGGTGTAACTAAAGAGGCAATGGTCATGCCTTACACGACCATGTTTGAAAAAGTGATGTCCTTACAACTTTCAATGATGTCCTCCACTATTTGAGCATTATTTGGATTCTGGAGGAAATGGTCTATAGGACTGCTTTGGACATTAGTTTCACCAGGTTGATTTACCATGGTCTCATCTAAAGGGATTTGATTGAGTGAATCAAAATTAAGAGACAAGTTCCTTGACACAATGGGTGTGACACCTGCATTAGGATCTTCTTGAGGATCAAGGAATCCTACACCAAATAGGGAGGGTTGCTGCTCCATTGCTTGTCTTGATTTGGATCAAGTAGTGATGATCATGAACCATGAGATAAACAAATATGAACATGAAATTCAATGCTAAAGCCAAGGATAAAAAATGAAGACTAATTTGGTTAATTTGATGAGAGATTGATGAAACAAAAGGATTGGTTGATTGGACTCTTGGTACTTAAATTGAAATTTAACAAGTCTAACTAGGTGTTGCAACACAAAAGTTACTCAAGAGGATGCACTCAAGCAATAAGATGAATCAATATGAACCGAACCTTCGGCTCAAGGTGATGAGGCCACAATGATGTAAAAAGATCAAAACTCTAAACACGATATAGTAAAAAGAGTTAATAATGAATCCCACTAATGATGTAGATTATGTCGCAATTTTGGGATATGAGACCAATTATGAAAAAGAGGACTAATCCTTGGCTTAATCTTTAATCGACTTGGATGATTGATTAAAAGGGCTCAATTGATTAACTGAATTAACTAACCTGATTGGTTGATTGAACTTGATTGCAAAGATTGATTGATTAATTGATTTGTTTGAAGGATTGATATGGTTGATTGATTCAATGAAAATGTTGGAGCAAGAAACTAATTGATTCTATTTGATTGAAGGATTGATTAGTGCTTGACGATTGGATTGGCCACTTGGACTAAATGAGATAGATCTGAGACATGATTTTGGACTTTTATTAAATGAGAAAAGTTGATTGGCGTCCAATTAAGGATTTTTTTTTGGCTTGATGCTTGGTAAGGATCCTTGACTTAGCAAAAGAGGATAATGATGCCATGACTATGATGACCAATCATGATGTAAATTGAATTATTACCCTTAATATGAGAATGCAAGGGACTAGGATGATGATAGTGAATTTGCAAAATGAGACCTTGGACGATGACTACGATAATACAAAAGGATTGAAATATTTTTTAGGACCAATAGGCAAATTCATTGGACAAGAAGGCAATCCAACGGTTCGAGACAACAAACATGCAATTATGTGACTTGGATAATTGACTTGTAAGAGGATAGAATTATTGTTTTTTTTAAGGTGTGAACCCACAATTTGAGATAGCAATATTTTGGTTTTCTAACAAGGTAAAATGAAGCAAACCCATTGGACTTAATAATTTTAACTTTTTTTGGCAATTTGGACTTGTTTTTGGCAAAAAATGATTATGTGACACAAACACAACAAGCATGAAAATAGTTACCTTACTCAACCGAATGAGGAGGGCCTATATTAGCCCAAGTGATAGCCCTTTACCCATTCTCACATGAAGACACTTCAATAAATTTACAACCTAAGGTTGGAAAAAGGATGATACTCACTAAGGCCCTTCACTATAAATAGCTATACCTCAAACAAAGTGGATATGCATAGATTTGGTGACATTGGCTCCCCCACCATGGCATAGGCACACTAGATCTCATTCTCTGAATATTCAAAAACCTTTGTTAATCAATGAATTCATACCTCACGACGTAAGGTACATGAAGGGTTAACTACAAGATACTATACACATTCCCTAAATTAGTGAGCATGGGTTTTGGTCCTCTACAACAAATGGTGTCTATTCATAATTCGGGGACTTGATGTATGTCCATTCGAAAATAAATCACTTAAGAGCTTATCCTAGTCCTCGTGAGAGGATTTTTACATATCTCACATGAATGTGGATACTAGAGGAATCATTGGGATACACTTTTATGATAGTTCTGATACTTAAAGATAAGTACATATGCTAAGCTAATAAGATGAGAGGGGGGGTGAATCATACAAACTTAATATTTCATAAAAACATCAGATTCAACCTCAGTAACATATACTTCAGTGATATAACCAAAACTGCTAAACATGCAAACTCAAAAGCATATAAACATCATATCACTCATAACACCATATTTAACGTGGAAACCCAAATAGGGAAAAACCACTGTGGGATTTCGGACCCACTAAGAAATATACTCTTCTAGAGTATGCTCGGTTAAAACAAAATCCTGTTAAAGATTACAAACACATTGCTAGATGTGACCCGGTTAAGGGATTTCCCTCAGATCTGTTAGGATCTTCACCTTGTTAGAAGTGACCTTGTTAAAGGATTTCAAACACTCAATCAGAATGTCACCTTGCTAGAGGGTTTTACAAATAAGAATGTTAAGTCCACTCGGTTAAGAGATTTTCTGTCACTTTCACAAAATAACAGTAATAAAAATCTATCTGCAACTTCACATCTAAAATGCTAAAGCAGATTCTTATTTGCTCAATACAATCTAGACATAGAACTAATCTTGTCCATCTGTTGGGCTTCTATACTCTGTTATTCAAATAGGTCTTCAAGCTTCTGTGCTTGGTAATCACTATGTAGCATCCCTGTGCATACATTTGCCCACATGCATTGTTTATCAATAGTTCCCTATTTATAAACAATTCGCCAACCGCTTAATCTCCTTGATCACACTTCCCATGATCAATCTTAGCCATCAGATCTTCAAACTTGTCCAGGTTCAATGTATCCTTCGATCTGAAAAACGTTTTACCTCGCCTTGGAACTTGCATACATTTCTTGGAACTTGTGCTAGGGTAATGCGGTTCAATCTGCGATGTAGATCTTCATGCCGGTTTTCCTTTGCCATAGATTCATTAACAAACTTCATGCACAACATACCAATCATTTAATCAGTTCCAGCTCATCAGCTTCCCTCATTAAATAACACATGTAACCATTTAATTATTCTGTTACAGCTCGGTTACAACTCGGTAACAACTTGGTAAATACTAAACTTCACTCGGTAGACATTCCACCTTCATTAACTGATAGCGATAACCTTAGGGTTTACCGACTAGGTTCTTTGCTCGGTAACATAGTATAGTATTAACCTTACAATTTACAACATATGTATGATGTTAAAACAATCTAAACATCATGATCTCATCATTGTCTGACTCGGTAATAGTTGCCCATTGAATACCTTATTCATCATATTCTTTCTATGTCTTTTACCGACATATTTATACTCATCAAATCATACTTCTCAAGATATGGCAACATCATACTGAATTAGAAAATCAATTTCTTGACATCAACGACAAAATAATAATATTAAGACAGTAAACATCCTTAATCAGTTATATCCATAATCATCAACAACCTTCTCAATATCCTTATTGAAATACCAACAATCTCCCATTGTCTGTTATAATGCCAAATGCCAACAATCTCCCCCTTTGGCATTGATGGCAAAACCAATTGATTTGACCTAATTGATTCGGATTTCTATGAGTTGTTTGTGAGATTCTGAAATGCTCTCTTCCTGTCATTGGAATTCTTTCCCATACATTAGACTTCTCCTCTTTTCTCGGTCTTTCTTTTCTGCTCTTTTTTTTTTCAGTCTTCTCAGTCTTTTCTAGTCTTCTTCTCCAGTCTTCTCCCCCTTTGACAAAAATGCCAAAGTAAAGAACTAAAACATAATTTCTTCCTGTATGAAGTAAATTCCTACTGTAATGTGTCAACTTAGTCTTGGTCAGAGCATTTTGTCTTCAATTCTTGTTTCCTGTATTGTATCCTGCACTGTTTCCTGCACACCTTTAGAAAACATCCTAAAGTGTGTAAATCAGCATCAACTCTTACAAGATATTCGATAGAGTCATCGAATTGATGCTTTCACCAAACTCGGTCAGTGAGTATAAGATAGGGGTAGGACCCCTAACTTACTTCTAAGATACTCAAAAGTGTCCCTTGGTAGTGGCTTGGTGAAGATATCTGCTATTTGTTCCTTTGTGCTAACATACTCCAACACCACTTTCTTCTCTTGAGCTTCTTCTCTAAGATAATGATATTTGATAGAGATGTGCTTTGTCTTAGAAAGCATAAAAGGATTCTTCAAAATGTTAATGGCACTAGTATTGTCACAGAATATAGTTACTGGCTCAGTAACTTTCTCATTTATACCTTCCAACAGTTGTTTGATCCATGCTATGTTGGTACAATTCAATGTTGCAACAACGTATTTAGCTTCTATTGTTGACTGTGAAACACATCCTTGTTTCTTGCTAAGCCAACTCACTAGTCTTTCTCCTAAAAAGAAAGCTCCTCCACTTGTGCTTTTCCTGTCATCAATGTTACCTGCCCAATCCGCATCAGTATAACCTTTTAAATCAAAATCATTTCCTTTCTGATATACTAAGCCATAATCCTCGGTGCCTTTCAAGTATCTAAAAATTCTTTTGATTGTTGTCATGTGTGTTTCCTTAGGATCTGCAGAGAATCTTGCAACTATACCTACTGCATGTGCTATGTCTGGCCTACTGTGAACAACATATTGCAACTTTCCAATCATGGATCAGTAAAGTGTCTCATCAACAGATGCAGATTCAACATTCTTTGATAGTTTACAGTTGGTAGGCATAGGAGTACTTACTGGTTTTGAATCCTCCATTCCAAATTTCTTCAAAATTTCCTTTATGTACTTGGATTGAGTAATGAAAATCTCATTTTTCATTTGCAGTATCTGTAAACCTATAAAATACTTTATCTCACCGATTAATGACATCTCAAATTCTTTGCTCATTTCATTTCCAAAGTTCTTGCATAAAGAGTCATTTCCATAAAATATAATATCATCAACAAATATGGCTGAGATCAGTATTCCATTTTCATCATTCTTCATGTACATATTGTTGTTCTCACTTGTCCTTATAAAACCAATCTTAGTTCAATAAAAACTTCTTCTTCTAATATTCCATTTAGAAATGCAGATTTGACATCCATTTGATATACCTTGAAGTTTTTAAAAGCAGCATATGCCAACAATGTTCTTACTCCTTCAAGTCTAGCCACAGGTGCAAAAGTTTCACCATAATCAATTCCTTCTTCTTGAGCATAGCCTTTGCATACTAGTCTTGCTTTATTTTGAATGACCTCACATTTTTCATTTAGCTTGTTTCTGAAAATCCACTTTGTACTGATTACATTTTTCTCCTTCGGTCTTGGGATTAGTGTCCATGTGTCATTCTTCTTGATTTGATCAATCTCTTCTATCATAGCATTTATCCAATCTTCACTATTAAATGCCTCTTTCACTATTCTCGGTTCAAATTCAGATATCAGACATGTGTTCTGTCTCAGTTTGTTCCTTGTCATCACTGGATCATCCTTATCTTTTATAATCTGACTTGGTGCATGATGTCTTCTGACATACTTGGCTAATACAGGCTCAGTAGGCTCTGCATGATCTTCATCATCACTCAGTAACTGGATATTCTCTTCATTTTCTTCAACAGTTTTCTCGGTAGGACTTGTTGGTTGAACATAGACAAATTCATCATAATCTTCTGGTTCTTCGGAATTTCCTTCATCATTTCTTTCTGCAAATTCATCAATTTTCACATTTGCACTTTCTACTATTTTGTTAGATGATTTGATAAGACATTTAAATGCTTTGCTTCTAGAAGAATAACCTAGAAATGTTCCTTCTTCACTTTTCTGATCAAACTTGCCATTTCTATCATCTTTGTGTACATAGCATCTACTTCCAAAGATTTTAAAATAACTTACATTAGGTTTCTTGTCATACCAGATTTCATATGGTGTCTTCAAAGTACCTTTCTTCAGTTGTACTCAGTTTAGGGTGTAAATTGTTGTGCTTATTGCTTCTCTTCTAAATGTTTGTGGCACTTTCTTTTCAATCATCAGGGTTCTGGCACAATCCACAATAGATCTATTTCTTCTCTCAGCTATTCCATTTTGTTGTGGAGTTCTCGGTGCAGAGACTTGTCTTTTAATACCATGATCATTGTAGAATAAGTTGAACTCATTAGATGTGAACTCTCCTCCTCTATCTGATCTAAGACATTTCAGTTGTCTTCCTGTTTCATTTTCAAATCTTTCCTTGTACCATTTAAACATTTGAAAAGCTTCTGATTTTTCTTTTAAAAACATTACTGACATCATCCTTGAATAATCATCCACAAATAATATGAAATATTTGTCACCATAATAACTTTTAACTTTCATAGGACCACAAAGATCAGTGTGCACAAGATCTAAAATTCCCTTAGAAGTGTAAGACTTACTTGTAAAGCTTGATCTTGTCATCTTACCCATCTGGCATCCTCGACACATAGCATTCTTAGGTTTTTCAAGACTCGGTAGACCTCTTACTCTGTGCTTCTTACTTATTTTGATCAGATTATCAAAATTTACATGACAAAACCTTTTATGCCATAACCAGGTATCATCTATCTTTGCATACAGACACTTGTTTCGAGTTGAGTCAAGGTGAAATGTATTACCTTTTGTTTGTGTCCTGGTAGCAGCTAACTTTCCATGCTTGTCATGAACTTTGACAATTCCTTTCTGAAATTCTATTCGGTAACCTGTATTGTTTAGCTGTGCTACACTCAACAAATTGTATTTCAAACCTTCAACCCAATAAACATCATTGCATCTTGCATTGTCAAGAAGTGTTATAGATCCTTTACCTCTTACTAGACATGGTGCATCATTACCAAATCTTACATAGCCTCCATCATAATCTTCTAACATAACAAACTTGTGTTTATCACCTATCATATGATGTGAGCATCCACTATCTATGATCCAAGAATCACTAGTATTTATGTGAGATATTAGGGCTTTTTCTTCATACCTTTCTTCATCTGAGATAGCCACGTAATCTACTTCCTCTATATCAGTTTCATCTGATTTATCATCGTTGGATTCCTCATCGGCTATTAAGAATGTCTTTCTATCTCTTCTTCTGAAGTCTCAGTGTCCTCTGTAATGATTATCTTTCTATCTATCATCTCGGTAATCTCTCTTTTCAGTAGAATCTTTGTCAGGACAGTTAGAAGCCATATGTCCTATTTTATCACAATTGAAACATTTCAAATGTAGTTTTCATTTATACTTACCTTTGCCTCTCGGTAACCTTCTGGCTAATAGTGCTTCAAACTCTTCCTACTTTCTGATTTCCTCATACAGTGTGTGTACTTCTTCCATGTTCTTACGAAATCTTTCACTTGCCCCACTATGATCTCCTTCAGAGTACTTATACTTTCTTTCATTGTAATCATTAGATTCATCAAGATGAAAAGAACTAAATGCAAACTCAACTTTATTTACCGAAGATCCACTGTTATCAAAGTTACTTAACTCAAATGCATGTAGCTTACCAATAGTAGCATCTAAAGAAACTGGCATATTAGGTACAGACCTCAATTTATTGATTGCAGAGACTCGGATTGCATAAGCTGGTACAAGGGTTCTTAACAACTTACTTGTTATATCCTTTTCTTCAATAGTTTCACCTGCTCCTTTGATTTGATTGACAATCTCCTTTAGTCTTGTACTGTACTGGGTTATGTTCTCACCTTCATTCATCCTCATAGATTCAAGTTGTCCTCTTAGACTGTCTACTTTTGCTCTTTAAATATGTTCATCACCGTCATATACAGATATGAGTTTGTCCCACATTGCCTTTCCATCATTGCAGCCTTCTAGATCATTAAACTCTGAGTCGGTCAATGCAGATGTTATTTCAATCATTGCTTGGATATGTTCTTGCTTTGCCTTTATTTCCTCCATAGTCAATGGATAGGTGCTCGGTGTGATGAAATCATTCTCCAGATAATATACAACATATTCTCTAATTCTTGATAGGTGCAGCTTCATCCTTTTCTGCCATGTAGAGAAACTTGACTTGTTCAACTTCGGTGCATCCCTCTTATACATCTTTGGATCTTTGCCTCAAGTACCTTTAAACTTTTCTTCAGGATTCCAGAGCTCAGATACCAATTGATAGTTCTGATACTTAAAGATAAGTACAGATGCTAAGCTAATAAGATGAGAGGGGGGGTGAATCATACAAACTTAATCTTTCATAAAAACATCAGATTCAACCTCGGTAACATATACTTCAATGATATAACCAAAACTGCTAAACATGCAAACTCAAAAGCATATAAACATCATATCACTCATAACACCAGATTTAACGTGGAAACCCAAATAGGGAAAAATCACTATGGGATTTTGGACCCACTAAGAAATATACTCTTCTAGAGTATGCTCGGTTAAAAGCAAATCCTGTTAAAGATTACAAACACATTGCTAGATGTGACCCGGTTAAGGGATTTCCCTCAGATCTGTTAGGATCTTCACCTTGTTAAAAGTGACCTTGTTAAAGGATTTCAAACACTCAATCAAAATGTCACCTTGCTAGAGGGTTTTACAAATAAGACAGTTAAGTCCACTCGGTTAAGAGATTTTCTGTCACTTTCACAAAATAACAGTAATAAAAATCTATCTGCAACTTCACATCTAAAATGCTAAAGCAGATTCTTATTTGCTCAATACAATCTAGACATAGAACTAATCTTGTCCATCTGCTGGGCTTCTATACTCTGTTATTCAAATAGGTCTTCAAGCTTCTGTGCTCGGTAATCACTATGTAGCATCCCTATGCATACATTTGCTCGCATGCATTGTTTATCAACAGTTTCGTATTTATAAACAATTCACCAACCGCTTAATCTCCTTGATCACACTTCCCATGATCAATCATAGCCATCAGATCTTCAAACTTGTCCAGGTTCAATGTATCCTTCGATCTGAAAAATGTTTTACCCCGCCTTGGAACTTGCATACATTTCTTGGAACTTGTGCTAGGGTAATGCAGTTCAATCTTCACTGTAGATCTTCATGCCGATTTTCCTTTACCATAGATTCATTAACAAACTTCATGCATGACATACCAATCATTTAATCAGTTCCAGCTCATCAGCTTCCTTCATTAAATAACGCATGTAACCATTTAATGTATTATGTTACAGCTCGGTTACAACTCGGTAAATACTAAACTTCACTCGGTAGACATTCCACCTTCATTAACCGATAGCGATAACCTTAGGGTTTATTGACTAGGTTCCTTAGGGTTTACCGACTAGGTTCTTTGCTCGGTAGCATAGTATAGTATTATCCTTACAATTTACAACATATGTATGATGTTAAAACAATCTAAACATCATGATCTCATCATTGTCTGACTCGGTAATAGTTGCCCATTGAATACCTTATTCATCCCCTTATTCATCATATTCTTTGTGTGTCTTTTACCGACATCTTTATACTCATCAAATCATACTTCTCAAGATATGGCAACATCATACTGAATTAGAAAATCAATTTCTTGACATCAATGACAAAATAATAATATTAAGACAGTAAACATCCTTAATCAGTTATATCCATAATCATCAACAACCTTCTCAATATCCTTATTGAAATGCCAACAATCTCCCATTGTCTGTTATAATGCCAAATGCCAACATTTTAAATAAAAAACCTAATTGAAAGTACCACTTTGATTCATTCCCTCTCATAGGTGTAATGCACCAAGAGACTGGCTCGCTAATAAAATTAGTACACATTCTCTTAGACCTAAGGTCACCCAGGAGCAAGAAAGGAGAGGATACTTGTATAATAATTTGAGGGATCTAATCTAAATAAATGAAGACACTACAAACATGATTAATTCCCTTTAATAAATTTATGTGTTTTCTAAGTAAAAATAAGATACATTGTTCATTTAAAACCCAAGAAGATTTTTGTTTGCAACACGCCCCTCTTTGGTGGCCCTACAACAAACAGTTTAGTAGTTTTCAAAATTTGGGGTCTTCTACTATCGAACCTTCACAAACATTAGCAAACCACCAAAAGACAGAAGCAAATTACCAAGTTAGTCCAAAAAGAGCAAGATTAATATTCAACGAAAGTACATTAAAAAAGCATAGAGCAATCTCATTGTTTAATAAAGCATTCCTATTATTTTATCTATCCTACCTACGAACCCGTTATTTCACAGTTCAAACCCACTGTGACACTTACAAAATGTAAACTTTTACCAGACAAACAAAGGATAGAAACACAAATAGAATGCAATCCTATTGTTTAACAGTTCAATATCGTTGTTACTGCCCTCAAACTTGCTATTCCTAGATGCAAAATCATCATTATATTGATAGACATAGAAAACCCCAAGAGCTAAAATTAAAAAAATATACCTTTTGTGCGGTTGTGGTGATGCGTTCCCACTGGTTTTCGTGGCGTTCCCAGAGTTTAACAGTTCAATCCCACCATTTTTGTAAATTAAGATGGAGCTAAATTGACTTTTGCCGGAGCGGAAGTCGACTAAAAATCCCCCATTCTTGCTTGCAATCGTTCAAATTTTGCACAACAACGCACTTAAACAACAAAAAACGTGAGAATGACCCATGGAGTGGATCCCACCAGGCATGTCAGAAATGAGTGAGTGAAAATATGTGCAAAAAAATTATTGAAATACTAAGCTAACAATCTAAGAAAAAATAAAAAATCAAACATTCAAGATAAGAACGTTTCAAGAAGGGAAATTAGATTCAAATGAAAAGCAAACAATTAAAAATGCAAACCAATAACCCTTTGACTTGGTGGTCCTTTGATCGGATGTATGCTCGATTCTACATTTCCAAGAATGCTTGAATACACTCCATAATGATATGCAAAAAAGCTAAGCTAAATTGGATACAAAAGAAAATGGATGCAAGTAACTAAAATGGCATTATCATGGTTGTAGACACTGAAAATCAGCATCGCACGCATCTTCCATTTTTAACATGTCAATTTGTCCCTAACCTAACCTAATTTTCCCAGTTTTCCCCAATTCTTTCCAATTTCACCTATTTTAAGCCAAATTGACTTAATTTCACCCCTTTTAGGTCATTAGACGTCAGTTTGACTAATTTGCCCATTTAAGTTTAATTAATTCATTAATTAATTAAGCCCTTTTTTACTAATTATTTTTCCCTAATTTGTCATTGAACCCCTTCCCCTTTTAAGATTAATTAAATATTATTGCATTATTGGTTAATTGTGATTTATCCCCTTTAATTAAACAATCTTAATTTATTAATTAAAGGTTCATTTATTTTAACCTATAGTTGAATGATTCATTTTAATTATTCAATTATCTAATTATGTCTTCCAATTAAATAAATATCTTTATTTATTTAATTTTCCTAATTATCTTCTCGTATGAGGATAATATCCGCTTTTTTCAATTTTTAATTGAAAATATCTTCCCAATTTTAGAAAATGGCAACTTTGTCTCATGAATTATCTTTGATTTTTGAAAATCCTAATATCTCATTATTTTTCAATTTTTCATTTGAAAATGAGGTGTGCATCCCCCAAAAATTTCTTTTTTTCTTTTTTATTGTTTTTTCCTTCTTCGCTTTCATCCTTCCCCGAATGACAACTTTGTCATGCATTTGATCTCATCCATCCACCTTATCAAAAATCATTTTGATCATGCTCGTTCGTCGAGTGTCCGGTTTTCTATAAATCGAGGACTCCTCTTCAATCAATTCATCTAAATTTTATGCATTCTTATTTTATCGCATTTTCAACTAAATTTCATGTAATTTCATTATGTCAGTTTTAGCAAAGTTAACTTTCACGCATTTTTACTTTGTCGAATTATTCATCTAACTTTTATGCATCCTTATTCTGTCTTATTTTCAAGCATTCATCTAGTTTAGGTAATGTCATTTTGTCCAAATAATCATGAATAACTCATTTTTAATCACTCATTTTGAATAAGGTTTTCATATCAAGCTCCTTCGCTTTCACCGTTTCATGCACTTGGCTTCTCAAGAGAGACATATCCACATTAGAACCCAAAGGAATAATAATGAGGTCTAACTAAAGAAGTGATGGATGGTTTGCATCCATTTTACACTTTGTCTCAATTACTTTGTTGGTAGGATTAGGAATTTTAGTTTGCAATTTGAGTTTCTGTGATTAGCTTAGATAGATTGCATGCATGTTTTGATTTTTGAAACTAATTCTTGTTTTCCTCGTCTACATCTGGTGAACTTGATGTGAATCACGTTGAACTTCGTATCTTTTTTTAACCTTTTGATCAATTGTAGATTTAGAACATTGATTTTTGTGTCTGACACTAGTCCTGCTCAAGTGGTCAAATGTCATGCGCAAGTGGTTCAATTTGTTGCGCAGGTGGTCAAATCTAATGCGTAGTTGGTCAGAGAGAGGATTTAACCAATTTGTTCGATCTCGTATGCAGGGTTTGACTAACAAACTTGTTATATGCAGGGTTCTGATCATTTTGACAAGTTAATTTGCAGGTTTTGAAAGAGTTGAAGAGTATATTTGAAATATTTAAGGCTTTCAATTTCACAAATCTCATCTAGGACCTAATTGAATCTTGGACTAACTCTTACAATTTCATGTTACAACAACTTTCATCTAGTACCTAATTAGCTATTGGATTAATCCTTTCAATTTCATGCAACAAATTTTGCATAGCTCTAACTAGGAGATCAATCAACTTTCAATTTCAATCATAATCTTCATCTAGTCCTAATTCGAATGCTAGTTGATTTCAATTCAAGTTACAACCTTCATATAGTCCTAATTAGGAGGCTAATTGATTTTAATTCAAGTTACAATCTTCATCTAGTCCTAATTTGAAGGCTAATTGGTTTCAATTTCAGTCACAATCTTCATCTAGTCCTAATTAGGAGAGTAATTGAACATTCAATTTCAAGTTACGATCTTTTCAAGCTTAAAAAAAAACAAGACCAATAAAGAGAACATGAACAAGAACAAAGGAGACTTGAACAACATCATCAACAACGTCAAAATCAGACCAATCTTGCACCTTGACAACAAAATTAAACCTTCTTTCACTCTCCTTTAGTCAATATATGCTCTTATTCGGGTTTTATTTATCAAAATTGAAAAATTGAAGCTCTATCAATTTGTTGCACAGGTGGTTCAATTTGTTGCGCAGGTGGTCAAATCTACTACACAGGTGATCAAATCTACAATGCAGGTGGTCAAATATACTACAAAGGTGGTTCATTTGCTATGTAGGTGGTCGAATCTACTAAGCAGTTGGTCATTTTTGGGCAGTTGGTAGGAACATCTAGATTTTTTATTTATCTTTGGCAATCAATTAGATAAGGTTGCTTTTCAATTTCTTGGGTTATTAATCAGTTTCTTGCAACATTGTGGCATCCATGGGACGAAGATTGAAATTCACAAAATTACTAATTTACTTGATGCAAAATGATTTTCAAAGAATGAATGTCAAACAAATTCTTTAGTAGCGTAACTCATCATTGCTATCTTTTAACTTTGGTTTATAATAGACATGGATTTTCCTTCTGATTAGATTAGCTCACAATTTCTATCTTTAAGGGAAATGAACTTTTATCTTTTGCCTCTAGAGTTTTTTCTTGATCTGTAGGGTGGGCCAACTAATGCATTGAGTACCTTTCCACTATCCTTCGGGGTCTTGGGAGAGAGGGTAAGGTGATAACGACACCCGCGTTTCTTTTGTAGTAGAGGAATATCTCTGATTGGGGATTTTATCACCTCAAAATAGTATTTTAAATTGAGATACGTTGGGGATATCATCTCTCCCAATGATATCTCAAGCGATGTTTTTAAGCCACTATATATAAAACCCAGTCAAGCGATTGAACTGTTGAGTGAATTCGACGTATGCGGAGGCCTTCTCTGCATCGATAAGCTCAAGTAAAGCCTTAAGTGGCTTGATTCAAGAATCTATTATTGGACTGGGCCCATCGAAAAATTATTATGAACTAACTATTTCAAACTGCCAAAAACCTTCTACTTGTTGACTCAGGCGTTGTGATACGCGCATGTTGTAGAAACCCCTCATGTACCCTTCAACTTGAGATGGAAAGTTTCTCAAGATCTTTAGGTCTTTATAAATTCAAAGCTTGGTATGCCTGAGAAGTGTGTATCGTGGAGGGGCAGTGCTACCAAGATTCTATCTATCCTACTGAATGTGGTATTTTGGGTAAGGGGATTCAACAAGTATTGTCTTTGCCTAACCTAGGGTTGCACTTGAATGTGTTCATTTCATAGTCAAAATCAAGCAGTCGTTCTGTATTTTGTTTTTATTGATCACTTCAAAAACAAAGATCAAACTTCTCCAAAGATCAAACACTTGTCCAAAAACTTCAAACACTCCAACCAATCAAAATCCAAACACTTGCCCAAAACACTTCAAACATTCCAAACAATCAAACAAACAAAAAATTGTCCAACAAATTCAAATGTGTCAAAATTGAAGTGTTGCAAACGTCTCAAAACTATCTCCAAAATCAGAAAATTCTTTCAACCAAATATAGGTTTCTTCTTATATTTCTATATCATTACCATTATCCTTTAGTTTAGGACTCATTTCCATATCATTTTCATTGTCCTTAGTTGGATTCATTCACATATCATTGTCATTATCCTAAGTCTTAGAGTCATCTTTGCATTAATCCATATAATTTTAGTAATCTTTTAATGATCATTATCCTCCCTGGTCTCTAGGTCAATCCTAGCATCGTTCAAAAATCATTATTTATATCAATCCCATATCATTTTAGGATAAGCTTTTACATAGTCTTTATCCTCATAAGTCATAGGATCAAATATTTGTCTCCCTTTTGCATTAGCTCCAAAATTAGGGTGTTCCCTAGTCCAAATCCAAAGTTGTCATACATGTCCGTTTACATTTCCCCTTAGTGCATATCATTGCTATCCTTATGTTAAATCATATCATTTCCTTAGTATCGATCTTCACATTTGCATTTAGTCTCCAAAAATAGATTTGTGAAACATTAAGAATCAAATCTTTAGATCGTATCCAAAGCCATTGTTAGGGAGCCTTGACCTTGATCAATCCTTGTCCCTTTTATCAACAACAATATCTTGTCAAACCTAGCTTAGTATCCAAGTGGCAGGTGAGACTTTGTCAATTTGTCCTTTTATCAATGTGTCTTTTTCTTCTTTAAAGGTCTTGATTCTATTTCAATCCCCTATGGTATCTCTTTAGACTTGCACTCCTAACTTGGTTTTTCATAATCTTCAAAATCACAAAAAAAAAAAACATAAGTTGCATTGTAATTTTTTAGAAGAATTCATCTTGTCATTCCTTAATCCAATTTGTTAAAAATTTCAAAAAGCATAAGTTGAATTTTCATTATTTATAATTGCATCTTGTCATTCCTTAATCCAATTTGTCAAAATCCAAAAAATAGGGTTGCATTTCCATCCCTTAGTTGCATTGCATTTCATCCCTAAACTTCAAAATCCCACAATGGCATATAGTGCAATGGTTGAAACAAGCTATAACTTCTACGAGACAAAATTCCCACTATCAACCTTCTAAATTGTATTGAACCATGTCATAGCAACCAAACAATCAATCATGTCAATCTAACATATACATGTCCCAAGACATGCATCAGACTTATCAGGAACAAACAAGTGTCATGCCTATTTCTCCGTCAGTTGAAGAAAAACTAGCTTGAGAAATAGAGATCTTGGAACAAAAAATGAAGAAAAGTGAAGAGATTAGATCCCAAATGGCCAAGCTATTTTGAAAATTCAGAGGTCCCAATATAAACTTAGAACTAGTTGATGTATGACCTCTTATTGCAAAATCAGACCTACCAACTCTTCTCTCACAAATAAACGTGAGAAACCAATATCAACAACAAACACATCTAACTATGCAAGAAGACATCCAATATCAACCTCAAAAACCCCAAGCTTATCAAAATGTTGGGCCAATGCACCAAATGACACAACAACAACCCACCATCCAATGATATCGACTAGATCCATAATTTTAACAAGTATAATGACAATGTGTGCCACAATATCAACAACAAATGCCACAAATTCCTAGATTTCAACATCAAATGACTCAACCAAGGACACAACAACAAATATCAATAGTATCATTACAACAACATGGGTGACAACAACGTTGTCCTTTACCAACAATGCAGGTCCAAAAATCAATCCAACAAACTACACAACCCTCGATACTACAAGTATTTGTGCGAACAAGCCAACCCCTTTCAAGGTCACGTACAATTACACAACCAACTTTGCCTCTGGTCACGTCACATGTCAATAAATATCCTCCCATGTCTTCAAATACACCACTAAGGTTGTCCCAAATAAATGCAAGTGTAATTACAAACACGTCACCCTTCAAACATCAATGGAACATGGTCAATGTGTCACCTATCATGCAACAAGGTTAATCAACAACTACCTTGCAACATGTAAATGTTGGAGCAATATCACAAACACAATCACCTAAACAATGAAAACACCAACCTGAATTTTTTTATAGTTTGCTTCAACAACTAGGTTAGACATAAGAGACTATTTCAGAACATGATCATCTGCGCATGTCTAGGAATGGCTCTTCCCATCAATAATTTTCACCTCAAATAGCCTCCATATCTCCCACCATTTCCTCATCCCCTAAAGTTTCACAAGAGTTGTCCACACCATAGCTATCCAATTACACAGCCTCCCTAGGGCTATCCATAGTAGGTTTCCAAGCTAGTCCAATTCATGATTCTAGTCCCTTCCATGCTTCAGAAATGAAAGACCCAATCACATCATATGCTCCTATCATAGAGTGCCCTCTGCAAATTCCATCACCCTTTTTTCAAAACATTGATTCTTTCCTAGAATCCACCAAACATTTACAAATTCCAAACCCATGTCAAGAACATGATCCAGAAAACAAAGAATAAGTCCTGAAATAGATCAAGATCAAGATCTTATAGCTTTTCCATTGCATCTAACATTTGACCAAGATCTTGTTTCCTTTGATGATTCCACCATCCTTGACCATCATATCCAAGGTGATCCCTTTTTGCCTCAAGAACACATCGTCCTTCCAAGTCTTATTGACACTCTAGTTCCTAAGCTCGATCATGATGTCCCTTCCATCCTTCCTAATAATTCCATTCAAAATCAAGAGAAAAATACCCTTACAATGAATTCCAATGATCCCTATCCAAGTCAAGATCAAATTATCCCTTCACCTTCATATCCTAAACAAAATCCATTATTTCTCCATGTCCTTATTAAGATCCCTCCATCCCTTCATCTCTGTGTCATGATCCTCCATGTCCCTCACAAGATTCCATCTTAGTAGATGATCCCATCAATCATCCCAGTCCCCCTCGTGATCTCAATGCCTATGCGTAAGATGTTCATGAACCCCTTACATATTAAATGGGTCCCTCCACTTTCATCCAATCTGGTTTACTCCATGAGCCTATCATTTATTCCATACCACATCCCTCTCAAAACAGACTCACGTCTTGTTTCAAAACTAACAAGCACCCCATTGGTAAAAATATTTGTCTTGAAGCATGCATTATCAAGGTAAAGGGTTAGGCCTACATGAATAAGGCATTTTAGAACCCCTCTATATCAAAGTAAATCTTAATGGTCACAACCTTGGCTACATAGCTCACTCTCAAGATGTTGATATCCCTACTATATCCCATATCCATCCATCTAAGCCCAAACATGCATATTCCTCGTCCTCCAAATCCAATTTGGGTCCTCATATCCTAAAATCAAAGCCTTCAACACTTCCATCTATATTAGGTGCATACATTCCTCCATCTACTAGCTCTCCATCCACATATCCTATCATAGGTCAAGATCAAAAAAGCCACAAATGTTTGAGAACCTTCCCATCATCTACTTACATCGGTCCATCTAGAATACCTTCGTATAATCCCTACCCGTCCATAAATTCCATTCCCTTTGGAAATAATTTGGATGCCAAACATAAAATCCATGAGTCCAACAACACACATGTATTTAAGGATCAACATATCCCATCTAATTGACATGTGAAAAGAACAAAGCATAATATGATCCAAAAAGAAAAATAAAAAGAAGTATTCAAAAGGCCACAATGGCCCATTGCAAAAAAAAAAGGAAAGTAAAAAGCCATACGTATTCCTCACTCCATTATACAAGCAATGCATTCGAAGGAACTACAAAATAAAGAAAAGTTAAAAACCATGTGGATCCCAAGCGGATTCTCAAAGCACATCCCAAAGGAAAATCAAAGTTGGCATCCAAAATTGCTATCCCTCCTTCTAAACGTCTTCCACCTTTCAATCCATTTTGGATCCTTATATCCCAAAATCCATACTCATTCCTCCATTACTACACCTATCCTCAAGGTGTGTTCCAATCTTGATCTTGCAAGCATTTTTCTCCACTTATGCACAAGTCCTTCAATATCCCATCCATTATCCAACACCTCTTTTCCATCCTTCCATCCCTCTTATCCAATATTTTGCATAAATCCCTGTCTCATTTCATCTAATCATCCATTTCATTATTCTATAAACGTCTTTGAGCATACCTTCATAGTCATGGTCTATTGCAACAAATGTTTCAAGGGTACTATCCAAACAAAAAGATGCTTGAGTCCCTTCTCAATGTCCTATCATGCATCCATTGTCTTCTGAAAAAAAAAAATACCAAAAAAAAATTGAAACGTGATCTTGAAAAAAATAATTAAAAAAATAATTGAAAAGGGATCCAAAAAATAGTAAAGAAAAAAAATTCATCCACTGGCAAAAACCTAGCAAACAGGCGCCTTAGGCAAGTACCATGATGAAAACTTGGCAAACAAGCGTCATGTGTAATCCTTCATCTTCTTACATTCCATACTTGGGGGAAGATTCCATTCAAGTTATCCTATCACATCCTATCATATTATCCTTCATTGTCCTTCATCCCTTATGTCCTTCATCCTTATTTGCATCCATATTCCTTTGTCCACCTTTGACCTTGACAAGGCTAAGGATCTTCCTAAGAACCACATGTCCTATCTACTTCACCTTATCCACATCCCTTTAGTCCTATCAGTCCACATCTCTTTTATCCATATCAGTTCCCTTATCACATCCTCATCCTATTCATATCCCTTATCTTATCCATTTTTATCTTGCTTATCACATCCATGTCCTACTGTTATCCCCCTAATCCACCCTTGATCTTGATCAAAGCTAAGGACAAATAGAAAAATGGAAAAAAAAAAAATCAAAAAACTTCTTGACATGTCCCTTTGTATGGACTACATAACATCCAATGCAACATTTTATTATCTTATCTTCTTATGTCCAATCCCTTAGCTTGGCAAAAACATGTTATCCCATCATCGAATAACATTCAAATAACCACAAAATCCTAAAAATGTCAAAACAATAAAAAAACAAAGCAATAATCATCATTATCATTCTTTCATCAATAAAATTATCCTTTGCGACAAACATATATTTGAGAAAACACGGACTGAAAACTTGTAACACTGCACATATCAAATCATGTATTAACAGACAAATTATCAATCGCCTTGACAAGGCAAATAGATCAAACTTGTCACATCAATCAATCAATCTATAAACTTATCTTTTGTGTGACTTTCATTTGTCTTATACAAGCTACAGTATACTCGAAACCAAATAATCTCTATCTTAAACGGGATACTTCCTTCTCGAAACCAGACATCGTGATCATCCCATCAATTAAACTATCAACTTTGACAACAAGATCAGAATTGTTGTTGACTCGCTTGGTCTAGTGAGTCTTATCTTTCTTGATTTATCTTTGGTCATGTTCCTATGTTACTTGAGGATGTCACCGAGTGATGAGAGTGGATAGGATGGTTCATGACCTTTTTATTTGTCTTCTATTTGTGGGATGTATTTCATGATGTTTTGAAACATCTATCTCTTGGGTGTCTATGCTAGTTTAGTCATTTTATGTCTATTGCACATACCTCGACCCTTGACATAAAACCCAAATTTTTCAAAATATATCATGGATGCATTCCTTGTCTGTAATGTATCTATACAATTTACAAAAGGATCACACTTTCGCTCTAACCATGAATGTCACCATGTGATGTATCCATTTTTCCACATTAAATAAAATCTCTCTATCACTAAAGGTGCATGAATGAAAGCAAGGATTTCATCATTACTAATTGGTCCTCATCTCATCTTTTTATTACTTACTAACTTTTTGACCTTTTCATCATTTTTCCTCTTTCATCTAACATTCTTTTTTTTTTTGAAAGAGCATTCATTTCTTTCATATATCAACAATCTCTCGAGGGGCCATCTTACCTCCATCCCTCAATCCACATCCCTTAGTTTGTGCATCCCTTGGTTTGTTGGGGCATGATTTTTTTCAAATTTCTTTGAAACAATGATCAAAATCGCATTGTCTCAAAGAACGGAAAAATGTAGACACTAAAAATCTGCATCGCTCGCGTCTTCCATTTTTAACATGTCAATTTGTCCCTAACCTGGCCTAAATTTTGCAATTATCCCTAATTCTTTCTAATTTGACCTATTTTAAGCCAAATTGACTTAATTTCACCCCTTTTATGTCTTCGGACGTCAGTTTGACTAATTTGCCCATTTAGGTTTAATTAATTTATTAATTAATTAAGCCCTTTTTACTAATTATTCTGCCCTAATATGTTATCAAACCCCTTCTCATTTTAAGATTAATTAAATAACATTGTATTATTTGGTTAATTGAAATTTATCTCCTTTAATTAAATAATCTTAATTGATTAATTAAAGGTTTTGTGATGTGGGGAAAAGTGAATGATGGAAAGATCAAGAGGAAAGCTTTTCTTCCCTCCAAGGAGAGATGAAAATTTCACTATGGATTTCCCTTCAATCACCTCATGCACATTACATTTAAAAGAGGGGGGGCAATTCACTAGATCCAATTTCTAGGGAGATAGATTGAATACTAAATGAATTAATAATGAGGTAGAAATGACAAGCTAACCCCTCTTTTAGAATGGAAAATTATTGAATTATGTGTTTTGAGACCAAGTGTAAAAGTAGAAAATAATTGATTATAACTTGAAATAGAAGCGTGGGATGAAGATGTGCACCTGGATCTGGCTATAATATGTCGAGATGAAGCTGCCCTGCGAATTTGAGGAAAATTTGTCAGGACCGTGTTGAAAGTGCACACGGTCTTTTGAAAAATCCACGAAACGAAAAGGGTTTTTCCACCTTTGTAAATGGAGTCCAAATCTGCAAATACAGTTGCGCACCTACAACTTACACACATAAAAGAGAGGAAAAGGGGTTGGGATTGGGGGTTTGCCTTCAAGTCAAACCCCAGTTTTGGAATCAACAAAATGATGAAAGAAAGTACTTGCAAGTAAATGTAAATGAAAGATTGAAATGTAATTCACCTCAAGGGAGGTTGTGATGGAAATGTAAGTAGATTTTCTTGTATGGAATTGAATGTTGAAAGGTATTTCCTCTTCAATGGTTGAATCGTTGACTTGAATGCAACACCTAGCCTTGAAGGTAGACTTGAGAATGCTCAATGCTTGAAAGGAATGCTTGAATGCTCTTGAATGCTTGAATATGTGATCTCATGTATTCGAACTTATGCCGATTTTCCACCCTATGCAAATAGGAGGGCAAATGCAACTTATATATTCGCCAATTAGGGTTAATAGGCTAATTTTTTGTCATGGGCTGACACAGGGGAAGTTTTCCCGCTTTAAGTGCAAATTTCAATGCATAGTTTGAAAGAAGGGGCCCCGAGATAGGGTAGGGATAGGGGTGCCATGCCCCTATCCTAGGGTGGACAGGGGCGCCATGCCCCTATCCCACCCTTAAGTCGGGATAGGAAGCAGGTTTAGGCAATGCGGAGTGCAAAAAACGTGTAGTTTCAGGGATTTGAGCAAGTCTCGGGTCTCCGATCAAGCTTGGGGATTCAATTCGTCGATGTGAAGATCCTAATGTGGTTGAAAATTGCAAGGGTCACAGTTTTATGACACTACATTTAAACCCCACTTTAGCGGGAGTATAAGCGTACGTCAATATTGTCGGTAAAGTACAAGGAAACAAGATAGAAAGACTTCTACCACATCAAGGAGGCAAGATACACCAAACCCCCAGTGGACTTAGGATCTTACAACTCTTATTGACAAAGTAAAAGGGAAGATCAAGAAGGGAAGAACCATGACTGCAAGTAGCAAGGTTCCCCTCACTATGAGTCATGAAAAGTAAGCATACCAAAAATTACAAAGCAAAGCCCAGTTCACTAAGTAACTTTAAGTATAAAGAAGGAAAATATGAGCGGAGTGTATGCCCCCACGTTAAAGCGATCGCGCACGCCTTATCGGAAGCGATTGATTTAAGGTAGGATACACCCAAGAGAAAAAGAGTGAGAGGGAGCACGCTATCACAAGGATTTAGCCCCCAATCAAGGAATGAACCCAAGGATAATGAACACAAAGCACAAGGTAATTTTGCTTTCCCCGGGGTCAGTATGTTGTATGATAACTCATGTATATCATATGTATATGTGCATATCGTCATTCCCCAAAGGAAGGAAACTACCTTGGAAGAAAGGGAATAGAAGATGTTTTTTGAGTCATCATGAAAGAGACCAAAAGAGATCCCAATGCTTTACATCGTCCTTAAGTAGACATTACTAGGGAACATAGAAGAACAGGGATACACATAGAAGAATAATCACAAAACATCAAGAGAGGAGAAAGGGAGAAGCTCTACGGTGCTAATGTTGCTAATCTAGCATGACATTCACCTCCCAATCTTGTTGATCACTATTTCGAGAAGGCGGGCAACATGCCAGATGAGCGACATCAAGCACAACAGATGGAGTTGTCACAAGATCCAAACAAGGACTATGCTCATGTGCTAAGTCACTTTGTTCATTTCTAGGAGCTAGGATTAAAGATTTTGAAAATTTTGCAAATAAATGTTTGTCCACATCAACATATTCATAGTCACTATCAAAAGAATTTGGAGTTGTATTGTCATCATGAATAACATTTTCACTTATTTCCTCATCAAGATTTATAGAAAGAGGAGCTCGCATGAATAGAAGTAAAACCATCACATGTTTTTTGCAATTTATGATTTGGAGATTTAGATTGAACATCTTGCTTAGGAGAAAAGGGAATCATGTCAACTGGTGGAGTTCTAGGAGATTGAATATTTTGAGGAACAACTTCACGAGCTCGAGCACGACGTCTTCGTCGACATTATCTCACACAATGATTTCATCGAGTCTTACCGGAAGGTTGGGAAGAAGGAGGAACATTTGTTGAAGGAGGAATATTCTCCTCTTTGATAGTTGAAGGTTTAGGTTTAGGTCTTTTAGGTTGGACAAGACGAGAAGCAGGCCTCATCTCTCTATAAGAGGAAGGAGGTGGAACTGTGCCATATAAAGGAGGAATATTAGGTGTAGGAAGGAGACTAGGTCCATCATGAGGAGGATGTACAGGTCTAACCTTAGGAGGAATATTGTTGTTCTTCTTAGGATAAGGCATAGTCACATCTATAGGAATAGGTAGAGAATCTTCCTTAGGAGGAAGATTAGTTCTATCCGTTAGGGGAAGAACTTCATATTCAAGCTTGGTAGGAATGTCAATTGTTGGAGATCAAGGTTGTCTTAAGGATAAGATCATATCTTTCTTCCATTTTTTATAAGATTGCAAAAGAGCATCGCTCCTTGATGGAAGAGATTAAAATTGATTAGGCCAAAAGAAATCAATAGGAACAACTGGGCTTCTTTTGGATGGTCGAAATAAGCTATGGTTAACGGTTACACTTTCTTCATTGTGAGGAAATTTCAAACACTTATGAGTTGGAGAAGCAATAGCCTTCATGGAAGATAGCCAAGGGTAGCCCAACTTCACACAAAATTTCTCGAAAGAAGGAATGATAACAAAGTTGACATCCATAGATTTAGTATGAACTTCAATAGTAAGAGTAATAGAACCAATAGTAGGACAAGAGAATCCATCAAATAAGTTCACAACGACATTAATATCATCATAGATTGGTTTATGCAAATGTAAAGTGAAAAGATACTCCTCAGTGATGACATTAACCATGCAAGAGGGATCAACGAGGGCACCATGGCAAGGTATGTCCTTAACCTTCATAACTATGTATAAAGGGCCATCAGGTACTCTAATGGTCTCACTAGGGTCAAATGTAATACAAGAATCCTTAGGTGTCTCTTGTTTCTCTACCATGTTCACCAAATTTGAAGCTAAGGTAGTAAGATCAGAAGGAGAGAAAGAGGTATGTTCAATCTCAATCATGTTAGAGGTATGAGAAGGCAAAGGATTAGTAAAATTTGTAAGATTTTGATTACGAGGAGCTACTAATTTGTTTCCCTTATCATTCACACCTGCCACAAATATAGTATTATTATCAATCAAATCTTGAATCTTACTTTTCAATGCAAAACATTTCTCAGTATCATGACCAGGATGATGATGAAATCGATAAAAGGAATTGTTATCAAAATAAGGGGATGCAAGCTTAGAAGGATCAACTGGTTTTATAGGAGGAAGTTTGATAACATTTATTTATAATAATTGAGACATAATAGTATGTAAAGATTCATTCAAAGGAGTAAATTGTCTTTCTCTTTTAAAGAATTTAAAAATAGGAGGCACGCCTATTGTAGCATTCACATTGTTGTTGTTGATTGTGTCATTGAACTTGATGAAGCCTTTTGTTGGTTCGAACTTCACAAATGGCTATTGAACACTCTCCCCCTTATCACTCAAAGCCATATGAGTAGATTGCTCCATTTAACTCACAACCAGTTGATAATTGTGGAGTGTTGCGCACAACTGCGGAAAGAAGTAAACTCAGACAAAAGAAAATTTTCCCTAATATCTTTTTGTAAATTAGAAATGGAAATTCTTTGAATATCATTATCAGCTACAAGAAAAGAAATTTGAGCACACAAATGCTTATATCTACCAATGAAATCAGTCACTTTTTCTTTAACACCTTGTTTACAATGCATTAAATCAATCAAAGTGATTTTAGGACCAATGTTGTTTTGAAATTATTGAATGAAAGCATTTGCTAATTGTTGAAAAGAAGTGATAGAATAAGAAGGCAAAGAGCAATAGTATTGTAAAGCCTTATCTCTTAGTGTTATTGTAAACAATTTTGCAAGCAATCTTTGATCATAAGCAAAATCAGTACACAAGGTTTGAAATGTTTTGACATGCGTTAGAGGATCACCTTTTCCATTATAGAGTTCCAATTGAGGGACCTCAACATGCTTAGGTGGGACGACTTTAACAATATCAAGGGAAAGTGGTCTCGCAAAATCAAATGTGGGCACACTAAACTTGGATTGACTCATGGAAGCAATTTGTTGTTGTAAAGAAGACACAGTTTGAGCAAGATTGTTAATGGTTGCTTCGGTAGAAGAATTGATGTTAGACATGGTTGATTGAGAAGGTGGTGTGATGTTATTGAAAGAAGGAATTGATTGAGAATAAGGTGGTGGGATATTATGATAAGTAGGCATAGGTGATGATTGAGTAGGAAAAGGGACACTTAAAGGAGGAAAAAAAATTGTTGAATGAATTACCCCCTTGTGGCACATTGATTGGTTGAGGGATAAT
The DNA here is from genome assembly GCF_030272615.1 of Cryptomeria japonica. NCBI lineage: Eukaryota > Viridiplantae > Streptophyta > Pinopsida > Cupressales > Cupressaceae > Cryptomeria > Cryptomeria japonica. The sequence continues at coordinate 509,221,662 of NC_081415.1, read as the reverse complement.
AGGAATTCTTATTGAAGACATAGGTAAAGATGGAGGATTAAATGAGGAAGAGGGATTGCCCCCATGACTGATGGTTGTAGGGATGACATTTTGAGTTGAAGTAGCCATGATGTTTGAGGTAAAAGTAGGAACACTAGTCATAGGAGTAGTCAAAGGAATAGAAGGATTGACTTGTGTTGAAGGTTGTGAATAACCTAGGGTTTCGGCACAACTCTTTATAGGCATGACATTGGAATCAGTAATATGAGAAATGCCACGCAATATATCAATTCCATTCTTATCACTTTGAATCATGTGTTTAAGTCCTTTGATTAATGGAAGAGATTCACTATTAGGGTATTCTTGGGACATCCATTGTTGAAAGTTATCAAATCGATTGTCCAATTTTGAAAGTTGATCTATGGAAACTCTAGTCAAAGCTTCTTCTTCATCATGGGATTCATCAATCGGATATATAGGGACATGATTAGGATGGGAAGAATTAACATTATCCTCATTAAAGAAGTCACCCAAATTAGGCTCCATCTCCTCGGTAATTAAACCTTGGGAAGCCTTAATTATAATGCTTCGTCTAACGGGGATAGTATAGGTAGGACTAATAGTGGTAAAACTCATTCACTAGAGGGAAAATTTGAAATTTTGATTTTGAATTTTGAATTATAGGAACAAAGTTTACAAAATTGAAGAATGAAAAATTTCAGAAAATAATGATTAAATAATTTGAACTTTGTTGAAAGAAAAAAATGACACAATTTCCAAAAATAATTTTATGATAAATGAAAGGAAATTGGAATTTTTAAATTAGGGCCAAGGAGATACCACTTAATCTTAAAATTGACAAAATTAGAATTTTTAAAATCAGGGCAAATTATAATTAACCACTTCAGTTTAAAAAAATTCTTGAAATTTGAAATGTTGAATTTTGAAGGTGTTTTTTAATTTTAGAGGAATTAAAAATCGAAAAAATCAACCAATCTTCTATATTTAAGCTATTAAATACAGTCATAACAGTCTCCCAAAATTTCAGGAAAAAAGTTGGGGACTGTGTTGAAAGTGCACATAGTCCTCCCAACTTTTTCGAAAATTTTCAGGGATGAAAGTTATGATGATTTTAAAGCTATCCCCCAAAAATTGGTGGATTTTACGATCTCTAGATTGACAAAATTAAGGTTTGAATGTGAAAATAGGACCTTATCAAGGTTTTGAAAAAAATGAGGAATTGAATTGCAAATTTGAAAAAGGTCAAACCTAATGGATAGGGACACCTTGAAAAATGTTTTGAAAACTGAAGTTGATTGAAATTGACACAAAATCCAATTAAATTTGAAAATTGGGGTTTTAGGATGTAACCACTTAATTTTTAAAATTTTGAATTTTGAAAAATGAGGGATATTGAAAATTTGAATTTTAGGAAAGAGGATAAGTGTGAAAAAAGTCACAAATCTGAAAATTAAATGGAAATTCAATTTTTGCATAATTTCAAGATGATTTTTGAAAATTAGGGTTTTGACAATTAACCCCTTAATTTTATGATTTTGATTTGCAAATTGAACAAGACAAACATAGCAATTTTCAGATCTAAGACAATAGCAAGCAATTTTTACAAAACACAAGTTCAATTTCAATTTTAAAAACTAGGGTTTTGAATGAATTAACCGCTAAGTTTGTAGAAAAATTAAACTAGTAAATGAAAAATATGCAATGATTTTCAGAATAAAGCATGCAAGACGTTGGGTTCACCAAAATGTAATGTGGGGAAAAGTGAATGATGGAGAGATCAAGAGGAAAGCTTTTCTTCCCTCCAAGGAGAGATGAAAGTTTCACTGCGGATTTCACTTCAATCACCTCACACACTTTATATTTAAAAGAGGGAGGGAATTCACTACATCCAATATCTAGGGAGAGAGATTGAATACTAAATGAATTGATAATGAGGTAGAAATGACAAGCTAACCCCTCTTTTAGAATGGAAAATGATTGAATTATGTGTTTTGAGACCAAGTGTAAAAGTAGCAAAGAACTTAATATAACTTGAAATAGAAGCATGGGATGAAGTTGTGCACCTGGATTTGGCTATAATATGTCGAGATGAAGCTTCCTTACGAATTTGAAGAAAATTTGTCAGGACCGTGTTGAAAGTGCACACGGTCCTCCGAAAAATCCGTGAAATGAAAAGGGTTTTTCCACCTCTGTAAATGGAGTCCAAATTTGCAAATACAGTTGTGCACATGCAGCTACACACAAAAAAGAGAGGAAAAGGGGTTGGGATTGGGGGTTTGCCTTCAGGTCAAACCCTAGTTTTATAATTAACCAAATGATGAAAGAAAGTACTTGCAAGTAAATGTAAATGAAAGATTGAAATGTAATTCACCTCAAGGGAGGTTGTGATAGAAATGTAGGTAGATTTTCCTGTATGGAATTGAATGTTGAAAGGGATCTCCTCTTCAATGGTTGAATCCTTGACTTGAATGCAACACCTAGCCTTGAAGGGAGACTTGAGAATGCTCAATGCTTGAAAGGAATTCTTAAATGCTTGAATGCTCTTGAATGCTTGAATGAGTGATCTCATACATTCGAATGTATGCCAATTTTCCACCCTATGCAAATAGGAGGGAAAATGTAACTTATATATTCGCCAATTAGGGTTAATAGGCTATTTTTTTATCACAGGCTGACACAAAGGAAGTTTTCCCGCTTTAAGTGCAAAGTTCAATGCATGGTTTGGAAGAAGGGGCCCCAAGATAGGGTAGGGACAGGGGCACCATGCCCTTATCCCACCCTTAACTTAGGACATTAAGCAATTTTAGGCAGTGTAGAGTGCGGAAAAAGTGAAGCTTCGTGGATTTGAGCAAGTCTCGGGTCTCTGATCAGGCTTGGGGATTCAATTTGTCGATGTGAAGACCCTAATGTGGTCAAAAATTGCAAGGGTCACAATTTTATGACACTACAGGTTCATTTATTTTAACCTATAGATGAATAATTCATTTTAGTTATTCAATTATCTAATTATGTCTTCAAATTCAATAAATATTTTTATTTACTTAATTTTTCTAATTATCTTCTCGCATGAGGATAATATTCGCTTTTTAAAAAAAATTTATTGAAAATATCTTCCGATTTTTTTAAAATGGCAACTTTGTCTCATGAATCATCTTTGATTTTTGAAAATCCTAATATCTCATTATTTTCCAATTTTTTATTTGAAAATGAGGCATGCATCCCCGAAAATCTGCTTTTTTGCTTCTTCTTTTTTAGTTTTTTCCTTCTTCTCCTTCATCCTTCCTCAAATGACAACTCTATCGTGCGTTCGATCTTGTCCGTCCACTTGATCAAATTTCTTTTCGCTCTTGCTCGTCCGTCGAGTCTTTGATTTTCTATAAATCGAGGACTCCCCTTTAATCAATTCATCTAACTTCTATGTATTCTTATTTTGTTGCATTTTCAACTAACTTTCATATAATTTAATTATGTAAATTTTAGCAACTAACTTTCACACATTTTTACTCTGTGAAATTATACATCTACCTTTTATGTATCCTTATTTTGTCTTATTTTAGAGCATTCGTCTAGTTTAGGTAATGTCATTTTGTCTAGATAATCATGAATAACTCATCTTTAATCACACATTCCTAGTAAGGTTTGCATATCAAGCTCCTTCGCTTTCACCATTTCATGCCCCTGGATTCTTGAGAATGACATATCCACATTAGAACCGAAAGGAAGAGCAACAAGGTCTAACTAAATAAGCGATGGATGATTTACATCCATTTTACACTTTGTTTCAATTACTTTGTTGGTAGGATTAGTAATTTTAGTTTGCAATTTGAGTTTTTGTGATTAGCTTAGATGGATTGCATGCATATTTTTATTTTTGGAACTAATTCTCGTTTTCCTTGTCTACAACAGTATGAGAGCATGAAGGTGGATGAATTTTGCAAGAAAATGAGGGGACTAAGTAGATATTGGTGGAAATGAGAGAATATTTGAGAAGACACCTCTTTTCTCAATTAAGGACAAGTCGCAATGCAAGGAGTGACAAGTGTAACCAAAGAGACTTGTCAATTTGGGAGATAGCCACCCAAAATTAGATTCTTTTCCATAATTTAATAAAATGGAGAATGTGCACATGATGTGGATAAGGTTGGTTAGAAACCTGGGTTAGAGTGGGTTAGGCTAGATGGGAGGTTAGAAGAAGATTAGAGTTAGGAGACATGTGACTAAAAGGAATTATTTGAATTATTTAATTTCAAATAAAAGGAAGAAGAGGGTGACATGAACTAAATAAAATAATAAAATAATTTTATTTAGTAGAAGAAGGATAGGGTAATTAATTGATTAAAAGATTAATCAATCAATCAATTAATTGGACATGGATCGATTAATTAAATTAATATAGGCGGCTAAGGGAATTAAATTTGATTAAATTAATTAATAAAATTTAAGTATCTATAGTTTTTTTCCCATAACTTCATCATACGAAGTCAAAATTGAGCAAACAAGATATCATTGAAAAGCTAATTTTGGCAGTGATTTTGATTCTACCGATAGTTTTGTTAGATTATGCTCAAATTGTCTGCTGCAATCCTCCAAATTCAGCCTTCAATTTTGTGCTTTTGGGCCATATCTTGCACATACAAACTCCGTTTTTTTTAAACCAGATATTGTCAAAAACATTTCAACATCCTCTAATAAATCTACAACTATTTTTTTATGGATTATGCTCTAGATACACTCTATTTGGATTTCTATGTTTCACTATCTATTCAATAATTTGGATGGTTTTGCACCTGGGATGGATTTGTTTGTTTGATGTGCTTTACATGTTTTGAGATTCTTGGGGTTTGATATTTTTATTTGAGGTATTATGGGTTTTTTTGCTCATCCTTTTGTTATCATCATGGCAAGGGAAAATTTTGAGTCTTGGTGAAAGGGCATCTTGGCACATCTTTGATAGCTTGAATTTTTTCCCTATCTATATTGACTTGTCCCTCAACTAGATTTAGAGAAGGGTAAGTATGCTTGGAAGATCATTAATGACCATGTTGTACGAGTGATTGGTTATAGTGTTGATCTTGACACTATATGTGCCTTGATGGATATTGAATGTCCTCACACACCTTGGACTCGCCTTTGGGACATTTTTGGGTACCCTCGTATCTCTTTATTTTCAGAGGATCTTAAAGTAGATTATGTCATTCCCCTAGCATGTGTAGATCGTATACCTTATGATAGTTCTACTTTTAAGATATTGGAGTATATAATGAGTCTTTCATGTCCAAATGGATATGAGGCTTGTCACTCAATTCTCACTCCTCATATTGACACTCCATCTTAGTCATCTCCATCATCTTCTTTTGTTCTTGATCAATCTGGTATTGGCTCATGTATAGCCGCTATTGATTCAATTCGACAAGTTGATTGTTTCCTTCTAATTTCAATAGAGTGGGATGAGTACTTGTCAGATATTGCAAGGTTATTTGATACATCACACACTCTAGACATGGGGACATGATTAAGGATATTTCATTCCTCTTTGATGATAGTTTGAGTATTCTTATCATCCCATCTTCAGTGCCTTTAAAGATTTTTCACCAATTATCTTCATGTAGCAAGTTGGATTTTCTTCAATTGATCTAGCACATCATAATTTAGACATGTGGATAGTTTATCAGTCTTCTATGGGACACATCTTGAGATTATTACTTTCATCTCCTTGCTTCAGCCTTGGCCAATGGATTTGTTTCTTCCTAAGGAGAGGCATTTGGTTTGTCGCTCTTGGATCATCTTCAACATTCATCCTCAAGCCTCCATATTTGACATTGGAGCTTCTTTATTTTGGGGGGGGTATTCATTATACTTTTGTGACCAATTATGTACTTGGGGAGCCACTTGGAGTCCTTCATCACTATCACATGTAGTACCTTTTTTCATTGTATTGAATCTCTCACTTTTGGAGAGGTTTTTTTTCTCACTAGTTTTTCTTGTTTTCTTCATTTATGAGAGAATGCATTCCATTTGTACATGGATGCCTAACATGGCCATGTACCTAAGACCCATATTGCATTGTTTACATCATTTTTGTGTACATTCTCTTTAATTTTCAATTAAGGGGGGAGAGTTGGTGTGATTAAAGTGTTATACCTAGTAAAGTTCATTGCCTAGATCCTAATCACACTTGTTACTTAAGTTTACTTAGGGACCACATAAGAATCTTCCTACTTTTACATAGATAGTTATCACTTTTCTACCAGAAAGTGGATAATTATTTCCTTTCCACCTCAAGTGGATGATAATCTTCACTTCTCTCATATCGTAAGATTGAGACACTTATCATAAACTTGTGCTATCTTATGTCTCACCCTGGCCTATATAACAAGTTCTACATACATTGTATATTCATTCTATTGCATTCTTGATAAGAATACAATTTATTCTTGTCATAATGATCTTCTTGTGTTCTTTTAATTTCCATTAGGCCTCTAGATCTTCAGTGGTTATCTCCATAGCCAAATATTACATTGTATTAGAGCAAGTTGGGTGTTTTTGATTACCTGTTTGAGAGATCCGGGTTGAAAGATCATAGTTAAAGGGTAATAAAGCTCCTACCTCAATTTTTATCCTTTTGAGAGTAAATAATTCTTCTTAAAATCATAACATAAAAGAAAGATATATGTCTTGCTACTACAATATAACATTTTTATACCAAGTTCATCTTCTTGATGTGATTAAGGCGTTGTCCCTTGTAAAGTTCATCAACTAGGTCCTATAAGGTCTCATTCCTCTATTTTTTACAAATTAAATTAATTTCTCATTTAACACATCATATCAAATTTAAATTAAAAATAATAACTCCATAAGTAGATAATAATGATATGCAATTAGGAGTTCAAGTGCCTATTCTAGGAAAGCACTTATACATAAAACATAAGTTGAGTTTACATGACTACAATAATGGCACTCATGCCATGATGATGACAATCTCACGTGAAATACAATTTACAATAAGTAAAAAATATACATATATCAATCATATTTGTTCGCCACCAACCACAAGGTCATCTACAAGTTGAGGACAAGAACATGGCCCAAACACTATTTCACCCAACCACGAAGCAATTATACTTCCCTAGAGTTCCTCATGACATGAAGAACCACCAACCCTACATGAAGAGCCTAGGATGGAAACCACGGTACAACCTAATACATCCACGTGCACATAATGCAATTTCGTATGATCGAGATATGTGAGAGAAACATATTAAAAAAAATTGCTAGGAAATTCATCTATTTGAATGAACTAAGCTTTGGCCAAAGCACTTTTAAACACATTTTTTCTTGAAAAGAGAACCATCCTTATTTGTTTACTCATATTCGCCACCCCTTCTTGGAAACATAACATAACAAACACATAATGCAAACAATGCCAATGAACCCATGTTTGTACATCTTTCTATGATAAGTTATTCAACACATTTCTGTATGGCTATTCATATGCAAACATAATGGTTGTTCATATGCAATACTATTTCATTCTTCTACATGGCTATTAATATGCAAAGTATAAAGGGGAAATATTTAGGTGACTTGACAATTTGCAAGGTAGAAGGATAAATCACCAAATCCCCTATTTTTGATTTGGGGAGAGATACCTTCACATTCAAAAGAGGGGGTAAATCCACTAGATTCAGTCACTAATCAAATTAGGACTAAATACTGAGTATATTTATTGAAATGGAATGTGCTTGACCCTCTTTTGTAAGTTGGACTAATTGAATTGATACTAAGTGTTGGAAATGAAGACAAATATGAGAAAATAGTGAACTACAAATTTGAAATTTTGTCGTGCACTTGGATCTGAGAAGCTTGAGATGATTCAGAGCTCCTCTACAAAATCTACCAAAAGTAGCAGAGACCGTGTGTCTGGACCAAGTCGCCCACCCTCTCGGTCCTCCAAACTTTTCGCATGTCAAAAAGGGTTTCTCCATATCTGCAAATAAAGCTTAATTCCAGGAGTACAACTGCACACCTTCTTTTTGCACACAAAAGGAAAGAGAAATGTGTTGGGGATAGGGGTTTGTCTTTAGGTGAAACCCCGGTTTTGTAATTAACCAAGTAGTTGAAATAATGTAATTTAAATGACTAAAAGTAGAAATCCTCCTCTTTGAGGGGATGTTGAACTTATTGAAAATGAAATGCTTATACCTCCTTGTAAAGTTTTGCTTGCCTCCACATGGAATTATGATTTCATGAATTAGAATGATGATCTCCTCTTCAATGCTTGAAATCTTGACTCCATTGCTACTCCAAAGCTTGAAGGAATACTTAAAATGCTCAGTTTCTCTTTAATGCTTGAATGTTTGATATCCTGAATGCTTGGATGCTTGATTGAATTTCATGATCCTCAAATGAGAGGGGAAATCCCTCTTATATACTTGCTTGGGGGAAAATTGAGTAATTTTCTGATACTAGCCGACATGGAGGAGATTTACCACTTCAAATTTTAGATAGCTCAGGGGGAAGGGCCCAAGGATAGGTCCCCATTAAGGGGGACCAGGGCCCCACACTGTGGTCCTACCCTAATTTGGGGCAGGATCAAGGTGGCATTTGGGTGCATCATTGAGTTGAATGAAGTTTTTGACATGTGTGAGCATAATCAGGTCTTCAATTAGGCCGAAGGGCGCAAACACTAAGGTGAAGAACCAAATGCAGTCAAAAATTGCAAGGGGTGAAATTTTAGGATGCTACATTTAGCCCTCACCTTAGTGGGAGTATGAGCTTACGGAAATACTCACGGTAAAGTACAAGGAATTCAGATCGAAAGACTTTCACCACGTCAAAGAGACAAGATACACCAAGTCCCCTGTGTAGATTAGGATCTTACTACTTCAATGATAAGGTAAAAGGAAAGATAAAGAGAGAGAAAGAGAGAACCACGACTACAACTAGTAAGGTTCTCCTACTATGAGTCATGAAAATAAAAGGCACCAAATATTGCAAAGCAAAGACAAAGTTCACTAAGTAACTTTGAGTGACAAAAGAGAGAATCATGAGCAGAGTGTATGCCCCCATGTTAAGTCGATTGCACATGCCTTGCCGGGAGCAATTGCTTTAAGGTAGGATACACCCAAAAAATGCAAGCATATTATCGCAATAATTTAGCCCCCAAGAGAGGATAAATCAAAGGATAATGAACACAAAACACGAGGTGGTTTCAACTAACTTTGGAGTTAGTATTATTTTTATGATAACTCATGTATATCATGTATATATATATATATATGTGCATAGAATTATCCTCATCCCCCAAAGAAAGGAAACCACCATGGAAGAAGGGAACATATATCTCTTTTGAGTCAACATGGAAGAGACCAAAACAGATCTCAACACTTTGCATCATCCTCAAGTAGACGACACTAGGGACAAAAAATAGAATAATTGGGAAACAAACAGAAGAATGTCACAAATAAGCAAGCAAGAGAGAGAGAGAGAGAGAGAGAGAGAGAGAGAGAGAGAGAGAGAGAGAGAGAGAGAGAGAGAGAGAGAGAGAGAGAGAGAGAGAGAGAGAGAGAGAGTCTACAGTGCTAATGAAGCTAATCAAACACATCATCCTCACCCTGATCTTGTTGATCATTATTTCAAGAAGGTGGACAACACGCAAGAGGAGTCTCGTCAAGCACAATAGATGGAGCTACCAAAAGTTCCAAACAAGGACCATGCTCTAATGATGAGTCACTTTGTTCATTACTAGGAGCTAGGATTAATGTTGCTGAAAATTTCCCAGATAAATCATTGTCAACATAAATATATTCATATTCATCATCCAAAATATTAGGATCAACATTTTCATCATTATTGATATTTTAATTTATTTCTTCATCAAGACTTATAAGAATAGGAGCTCTAATAGGAATAGAACTTGAACCATCATTTGTTTTAAGCATTTTGCATCTTGAGGAACTGGGTTGAACATCTTGTTTAGGAGAAATGGAATTATGTCAACAGTTGGTGCTTTAGGAGAAAAGATAGTTTGGGAAGTAGCTTCACGATCTCTAGCACGATGTCTTCGTCAGTGTTCTCTTGCACAATAGTTTCGTCGAGTTTTGGCTGAAGGTTTAGGTTCATTAGGTATAGGCTTTTGCTCTTCTTTTAGGGAAGGTTGAATGGGCTAAGGTCTTTTAGGTTGAGAAATAGGAGAGGTTGGTCGTTTCTCTCTATAAGACGAAGGAGAAGGAACCACACCATATAAAGGAGGAATGGGAGGTGTAGGAAGGAGACCGGGTCCATCATGAGGAGGAGGGATAGCAAATTGATCAGATGTAGGAATGATAGCAAATTGATCGGATGTAGGAATGATAGCAAATCGAACAACTAAGCATTTAGTGTTTACCTCAATAGGAAGTGTGATCGAACCAATAGAAGGACAAAAAAATCCATCAAAAACTTTAACTGCCACATCAATATCATCATATATCACTTGATGCAATTGCAAAGTATAAAGAAATTATTTAGTTATCACATTAACCATGCAAGCAGGATCAATAAGCACTCATCTAGCAAGTACACCTTTGATTTGTGCACTTATGTATAATGGGCCATTAGATGCTTTAATGGTCTCACTAGGATAAAATGTGATGCATAAATCCTTAGGAGGTTCATGTTGATCTACAAGGTTCACCACATTATTAGATTCAAGGCCAACATCATTGGGAGAGAAAGCAAGATGATCAGTCTCAATCATATTAGTGGAATAGGATGGTAAAGGATCATTGAAAAATTGAAGATTTTGATTAGGAGGAGCTATGGTTTTGTTTCCTTTATCGTTCACACTTGCCACATATATGGTATTGTTATTAATCAATTCTTGAATCCTACTTCTTAATGAAAAATATTTTTCAGTATCATGACCAGGCTGACGATGGTATTGACAAAAGGATTTAGCATCAAAGTAAGGTGGAGTTGTCTTAGGTAGATCAATTGATTTGATTTGGGGACGTTCGTTTTTATTAAATGAGACATAATTCTATGCAAAGATTCATTCAAACAAGTAAATTATTTTTCTCTTTTAAAGTATTTAGACAAAGGATGCACACCTATAGTAGCTACCAATTGATTATTCTTGTTGTTGTCATTGAATTTGATGAATCCTTTGTTTGGTTTGAACTTCACAAATGGTTGTTGAGCACTATCACCCTTATCACTCGGAGCCATGGAAGGAGATGATTGTTCCAATTGACTCACAATCATTTGATAATTGTGAACAACTGCACACAATTGCAGAAAGGAAGTAAACTTAGTTAAGAGAAGTTTATTCCTAATATCTTTTTGTAAATTAGAAATAACATTCTTTTGAATATATTGATCGGGCATAGGAAAAGAAACTGAGAATACAAATGCTTATATCTAACAATAAAATCAGTCACTTTTTCTATAACACCTTGTTTACAATGCATCAAATCAGTCAAAGTAACTTTAGGACCAATGTTATTGTGAAATTGTTGAATAAAAGCATTAGCTACTTGTTGAAAATAAGTAATAGAATAAGGAGGAAAAGAACAATACCATTGCAAAGCTCTATCCCTTAATGTTCTAGTAGACAATTTCACTAGCAATCTTTGATCATGAGCAAAGTCACTACACAAAGTTTGGAATCTTTTAACATGAGTTAAGGGATCACCTTTTCCATTATAAAGTTCCAATATAGGGGCTTCTACATATTTAGGAGGGAAAAATCTAACAATGTCATTGGATAATGGGCTCGCTACATCAAATGTGGGCACATTATACTTAGATTCATTTATAGAAGCTATCTGTTATTGTAAGGAAGACATTATATTGGGCTAAACTATTGATTGTGGCTTTGGTAGATAGATTGAAATTAGACATGTTGGAATGAGATGGAGTAGTAACATTGTTGAATGAAGGATGAGATTGCGAATAAGGAGGTGAGACACTATGATAAGTAGGTAACGGAGAAGGTTGTGTAATACATGGAAGGCTCATAGGAGGAATGAAGGAATTGTGATTGAAGGAGTTTCCCCCTTGACTAACATTTATAGGTAGTGATTGTGATTGGGTAACAAGGGGAACACTCATGGTAGGAGAAATGAAAGAAGAGGTATTGCCCCCATGACTAACATTTATAGGTATAGCATTTTGTGTAGAGATAGCCATGATGTTTGATGTGAAGGTAGGCACACTAGCCATATGAGTTGTTAAAGGAATGAAATGATTTTAAACGTGACTAGGAGGTTGTGTATAACCTAGGTTTTCAACCTAACTCTTCATAGGCATGATATTACAATCAACAATATGAGCAATACCACACAAGATATCAACACCATGTTTATCACTTTGAATCATTCTTTTTAATCCTTTAATCAATGGGAGAGCTTCACTTTCCGGGTATTCTTGGCTCATCCATTGTTGAAGATTGTCAAATTGATTGTCCATCTTCACCAATTGGTCAACGGATAGCCTAGTTAGTGACTCCTCCTCGTTATGAGAATTATCAAGAGGATAAACGAGAATATCTGTAGGATTGGAAGAACTACCAATATCCTCATTGAAAAAGCTAGCCAAATTAGACTCCATTTCCTCGGTATTTAAACCTTGGGAGGCCTTAATTCTACAACTTCTCCTTACGATGATACTATAGGTAGGACCAATAGTAGTAAAACTCATGCACTAAGGGAGGAAAATTGGAATTTCAAATTTCAAATTTTAGAATGCAAAATTCTAGGAAAATGATTGAAAGAATAAAGATTAATAATACAATATCCTAGGGATTTAAAATTTAAGATTAGGGCTTTGCTAAAATAACCTCTTAATTTAAATTTAAAATTATCCCTTAGAAATTTAAATTTAAAATTAGGGCTGAAAATGACCTCTTAATTCTAAAAATTTGAAAGGAGGGAAGATCAAATTTTAAATTAGGGTTGTCCAAAGCTAACCTCTTAATTTTAAAATTTTGAAATGTTGAAATATTGAAGAAATCAATTTAATTTTAAAAATTATGGTGTATGTAATTAACCACTTAATTTTAAAATTTAAATTGAAATGTTGAAATTCAAATTTGTTTTCAACCTTAGGGAGACCTAAAATCATTAAAATTTCACAAATCTTTGTAATTGAGCAGTAAAATATAGTCAAAATAGACTCCCAAAATTTGGGGAGTAAAAAGTCGAGACTAGGTAGGTAGCGACTTGGTCCGACCAACTTTTTTCCAAATTTTCAGGGAAGCAAGATATTGTGATTTTAATGCGAATTCCAGAAGGATATGAGAATTGGAGATGCCTATATTTGCGAAAGCAAGCCTTGAAGGTCGAAATAGGACACACTTAGGATGTTTGAGAAGATGATTAATTGAAAGAATAACAAAAAGGACACACTTAAGGGTTGACTTTTATATATTTAGAAGTACAACAAGAGGCTTTAGATTTAATCGAGTCAATTAAATGCTTAAAGGAAAATTGAAAAGTGCACAAGATTAATTTTAATTTAAAAATTAGGGTTTGTTACATAAACTGCTTAATTTTTAAAATTTAAATTTGAAAAATTTGTATGTTGTAAAGTGGGAAAGTAAATTTTTTAATTGGAGCAAGGAATCAAATCTAAAAATTAATTCAAGATCTACACAATCCACAAGTTCAAATTTAAAATAAAAAACCATGGTTTTTTTTAACCACTTAATTTTAAAAAAATTTGAAAATTGAACATGTAAATGAAAACTTGAATTGTAAAATTGAAGAGTTCTCAGATTTGAAACAATCAATCCAATTTAGACAAATCACAAGCTATATTTTGAATCTAAAAATTAGGTTTTTTTTGTGAATTTGACATCTAATTTTTTTTAAATTGCAAGGAAATTAAGCTTGAGATTGAAAATTTGAATTTTAAATTGCATACACTCAAATCTGAAAACAAAAATTAGAATTAAGGGTGTAAGGAGTTGGGTTCACAAAAATGTAAAGGGGAAAATTTTTGGTGACTTGGCAATTTGCAAGGTAGAAGGAGAAATCACCAAATCACCTATTTTTGCTTTGGGGAGAGATGCCTTTACATTTAAAAGAGGGGGTAAATCCACTAGATTCAGTCACTAATTAGATTAGGACTGAATATTGAATAGATTGATTAAAATGGAATGCTTTTTACCCTCTTTTGTAAGTTGACTAATTGAATTGAGACTTAAGTGTTGGAAATGAAAACAAATATGAGAAAACAATGAGCTATAGATTCGGGATTTCGTCATGCACCTGGATCTGAGAAGTTTGAGATGATTCAAAGGTGCTCTACGAAATATGCAAAAGTAGTAGGGACTGTGTGTTTGAACTAGGTTGCCCACCCTCTCAATCCTCTGAACTTTTCGCGTGTCAAAAAGTGTTTCTCCATCTCTATAAATAAAGTTGAATTCCAGGAGTACAATTGTGCACCTACTTTTTGCACACAAAAGGAAAGGAAAGAGTGTTGGGAATAGGGGTCCGCCTTTAGGTCAAACCTCGATTTTAGAATTAACCAATTGGTTGAAATAATGCAATTGAAATGATTGAAAGTAGAAATCCTCCTCTTTGAGTGGATGTTGAATTGATTGAAAGTGAAATGCTTATACCTCCTTGTGAAGTTTTTCTTGCCTCCACATGGAATTATGATTTCATGAATTAGAATGATGATCTCATCGTCAATGCTTGAATCTTGACTCCATTGCTACTCCAAAGCTTGAAGGAAGACTAAAAATGCTCAATTGCCCTCGAATGCTTGAATGTTTGATCTCTCGAATGTTTGAATGCTTGATCTCTCGAATGCTTATTTGCTTGATTGAATTTCATGATCTTCAAATGAGAGGGGAAATCCCTCTTATATACTTAATTTCTCAGAGGAAAACTAAGTTAATTTTTTGACATGAGCTGAAATGGAGGGGTTTTCTCACTTAAAATTTGAGATAGATTAGGGGGAGGGGACTAAGGATAGGTCCCCATTAAGGGGGACCAGGGTGGCACGCCTTGGTCCTAGTGAGGACCAAGGTGCCACATCTTGGTCCTACCCTAATTTGGGGCAGGATCAAGGTGGCAACTGGGTGCATCATGAGTTGAATTAAGTTTTTGACATGTGTGAGCATAATCAGGTCTTTGATCAGACCGAGGGGTGCAAACAATAAGGCAAAGACCCAAATGCGGTTGGAAATTGCAAGGGGTGCAATTTTAGGACGCTACACAAACATACTGATTCACTAACCTACATGGTTGTTCATATGCAATACTATTATATTCTTCTACATGGTTATTCATATGCATTTACTAACACGTTTAGGATCATCTATATGTATGATGAGACATAATGCAAACATCTTTTAAGATCAGTAATATGTTTTTGCTTAAAAAGAAGGTGTGACACATGTATGCATATATATAATATATACATATATCATTATATACATAAACATGTGCATACATTCTTAAATAAAGATAAGAAATTAGATTTAAACATGGTTATAATTTGCATAATTAAGTTGACTACTCTATTTTATCTTCTATGTTCTATTCTAAATATGATATCTTTTCTAAGTTTTTAATATTTGGTAAAGATGAGAATTCAAATTTTAGACAATAGATAGACACAAAAAATAGCTTAAGAAATTCATTTAAAATTAAATAAAAATAAAGATAAGGTATATCATATGCGTATATTCAAAATATACATATATGATATATACTTCATGTGTATACATTCTCAAGAATATTTGATTCATTGTATTTTCTATTGGAGCAACCTCCCAAGCCAGGATCATGACATGCAATACGACTTCCACAGTAAGAGAGAACAAAGCTTATCACCAAATGAATGAAATAATGATATTGAGATTGAGATGATTTACAATGTAAAAATTTCTTGCTTATAAAGGAAAGAGTGTGAGAGAAGGGATTGAGAGATATAGATAGACATGTATCTCAATCGTATGTAAGAGTAGGTAAATTCCAACTACCCAACAAAAATTATTAAATGCAAGGAAAAAACTAGTAAATAATATTTACTTAACTAACTCGACTATTAAATGATAATGCCTAAGAAAACATAAGCATGAGTAAATAGGATAAATCGATATTTACTCCAACACCCCCCCTTAATTGCAACTTGGGGAGAATAATTATTATGCAAATGATTCAATACTAATATGCAAATGCAATACATGAGTCTTGACAACTAGGCCATGTTATGTACCCATACACAATTAATCTCTCACAAAAGGGGAAAAAAAAGAGCAAACCTTGTGGGACAAAACTCCTCTCCAAAAAAGAGATATACAAATCATATACAAGTGAAAGACGAAGTGATTTATGGAGGTCTTAACATCCATACCCCCTAAGAACTACATCGATGACGAGAATCCAATCGTTAGCCCCCTCATAGGAGGGAAAGAGAGAGACTATGTAGCCCCTCCATAATGAATAATCGCCTGCAAGAGTGGTAAGTGTATAAAGACGAGCCATAATCCAATGCTTACAAAACACTTGTCTCCCCTTAAGAAGAAATAAAACCATGTACAAATGTAAATATGATTCCCATGTAAGATATGTTGGAAAAGATGGAAGCATTAAGAATGTTGAGGATGTCTTTGAAAACTACTCATGTGTCTCCTTGTTCAAGTAAAATGATGATTCCGTAATCTAATTAGATACAAGCCCTAACAAACAAGAAAGTGACAATCTAGAACTATGTGGAAATTGATGTAGAACAAGCTCCAAAGATGAATATGATGTGACAACGAGAATGCAATGTCTATCATCAAAGAAGAGAGATAATACTTCAAATATATCCTCCAAATTTATAATAAAAGACTGACAAACCAAGTTTGAGACACCAGATAGGAATCCATTTTACAACCACAAATATGAAATATCGAATATGTTCTCTGAATCTAAAAAACAACGATGTCTTGTTGATCAAGAATGAATGAATTCTCAACCAATGACTTTGGATAAGAAGTCAACAAAAGTGAAGGTGGATCAACTATCTTTGAAGAAGTACTAGGAAACTCTGAAGTAGCCTCGACTAAAGTGTCAAAACCTCCAAAGAATTACAAATAAGTGTTATATTATTTGAAAAATGGAGAGACACATTGCAATTCAAAATAGGATCATTATGGAATGGTTGAGTACTGGGATCTCCATATAAATCCTAAATGTGTGTCCAAAGAGCACGAGGACACTCCAAATCAACAAGTGAATCCAAAATGTCATCATCTACATGCATAACAATAACTCTTAAGATGAGCCCTATTCAATTTCCAAACAATATTATGACGAGGTGTATAAGGGAAAGTAACAAGATTATACAAATATGAAAATAAATCACGAAGCTCACTAAAATGAGTGATTATGAAATCATTCCATTGTATCTAGTTCCCCCTCTGAAGATAATCAAAGAATGATGAAAAGCAAAACCCATTATAAAATATGACAATCTCAAAGGTAGAACCAACACATGATTATATAAACTTCCAAACCTATGAGGCTAAAAATAAAGAAAACCACCAAATTGAGTGATGATGGGGGCAAGGCCTAGATAGAACATGACACACACAAATGGGGTTGATGACGATAGACCGACATTGGAGAGGTGACAAAAATGAGTGCATCGTCAAAATAATCTTCGATGCCATGAACACAAACACCAAATATATGCCACCACCAAAAGAAACATGACTTGTAATGAAGGGCCAATACAAATGAAGAAGATTTGGTAGGAGGACAATACAACACCCAAAATGATTAATCACAAGCTAATTTGAATGGATATCCCACAACTTCAGTTGAAAAATAGTGAGCCACCAAATGAAAATAAACACAACAACCACAATGAAATCCATGGGAAATTGAGCAACAAATGAATAAAATCTACCTTAGAACTATAAGAGATAAACAATTCCATAAAGAATCTACCACTTTACAATATTACATCACCCACAAAGAAAGATCACACTAACTTGCCTCAACCAAACAATATACAACTTAGGATATATGATTATCTCACCTCGAGCCAATAAAACTTAACAAAACCTCCATAATAAATACATGCCATCAACTAAAATTGATCACCAAACCCAATAAAACCATGATTGAATAGGTGAGGGAGGTCGCTAATAACATAGCTTGAATAGGGGAAAATATGCAGCCAATGCTAATACATACAATCTAGTATATTGCAAGGATATGATAAAGCAGACGATAAAGCAGACCCACGAACAAACTAGAGAAATACAAATGCAATTATGTAGGAGTGAAATATGAAGTAGATTGGGTTGTGCCAAATGAAATGGTGTAAATATATCACCAATTTGTAAACTCCTAGGACCTTAATAAAGTTGGTGAAAAACCTCAATGTTGGAAAGAGATGTAGGTCGAAGGCTCTGATACCATGTTGGAGCAACCTCCTAAGCTAGGATCATGACTTGCAAAACAAATTCCATAGGAAGAGAGAACAAAGTTTTCACCAAATGAATGAAATGATATTGAGACTTAGATGATTTATAATGTACAAATTCCTTGCTTATGAAGGCAAAAGTGTGAGAGAAGAGATTACAAGATATTGACACATGTCCCAATCACATGCAAGAGTAGGTAAAGTCCAACTGCCCATCAATAATTATTAAAGGCACGACAAACATTAATAAATAATATTTAGCTAACTAACTAAAATATTAAATGATGATGCCTAAGTGAATAGTATAAATCCATATCCACTCCAATATTTTTAGTTATAAAATGACTAGTTTTTAGTTGAAAGAGAATTCAAATTGTTTATGCACTTTACTCTAATTTTTAGTTTCTTTCCAATTTTATGTCAACAATTATAACATATCTAACTATGTTTTCAAGTTAATGCGAACTAGGGTTCTTAGAGAGTTCGACTAACTTCTAAATTTTCAAATAAGTAGAGAAAGATAAGAGAGTTTATTTCATTCTTAATTGTTCCTCCTATTTCCTAATTCATATTGTACTATTCAGTTTTGATCTAAAATTTAGTTTATCATATAAATTCACGAGAAGAAAAAGAATTTTGTTTTAGATTCTATTACAATACTACTTCTAATCAATAACATTTTTTTTAATAATATAAACTTCGTCAACGACTATCTCATTTGATCAATTCAAGAAATAAAAGAATGTTAAGACCTACTTGATCTCGATGAGGGTTATTAGAACAATGAAAGTTGTTTCTTCCTACATTATAGCATGACTTCTCCAACTATATGATGCTCCCTTTTATTTAGAAAAGAAGCGACAATGTTGATCACCACATTGATCCCATGTGTATGGCTGGTAAAATAAAATGATTTTGAGTATCTAAATGAATTATGACAATGATATTCGCTTTTTGTAATACAAAAAAATGAGGATTCCAACTCGTTGTAAATAAATTTTTGATAAGAATTTAACTCCAATTTTTTGGGTCCCTCCCTAGATCAACCCCTATTCTCTTTCTAAATAGAATGATAATAGCAAGATAAGGAGGTTGGTTGGCTACATAATGTAATCAAAACTCCAAAAATGGGAGGCAACTCCATTATGGAGTTGTGCCCAATAGGTTCAACCCAATGCATGCCTTTTTTATTTACAAGCATATACTATTTTAGCAGTGTCACAAAAAAGGAATAATAATATTTTATGACAGTCTTCATAATGATACCAATCAATTAATGTGCAAATTTTCTAATGGAGGTATCACACCATATCTATTTCTAAATTTGCATGTGTAACAACTAGCTATAGTTGTGAAATAGCAGGGGGTGGTTGTCCAATTTGCATAACAACTTAGTATTGTTTATGTACTCAAAAATTTGGCATCAATGTATTACATTGATGCCCTAAGGCTACATTTAAAATGCTATAATAAAATGCATATTTTTACTTTGTGGAAGTCAGTCTTTCTAGCTATGGTATGTGGAAGTCAACTCAATGCATTGTTTATTAGACATAGTGTGAATGCATCATTGAAATTTAAGAAATAAACATTTGATATGAATACACAATGCTGCAATACAAGCATGTCTTCGTCTTTAAACACATTGACCTCTTAGTGGAATTGGTGTTTTGATAAAATATGTATCATAATGCTCTTATGATAATATGCATAAGTGTGCCTATACCATCATACATGTTCATAAGTGCATGATTGAATATGCATACAGATGAATATGTATATACATATTAGTTCATACACTATGTATGTGTATGTCAATGTAGTCATATTTATACGTATTCATTATAAGTGTTTTATTCATTTTTCTATCATGTACATGTGTAGCATCCATTATATCATCCAAATATGTGATTGTTACATGAGACTAAGTGGTATGTGTGTTAGTTTCCATCACATCCATTTTTTACAAAATGGCTAGATTCCTCTCCTTGACTATGTTCTCGTCTTCATCCAAACCTACAAAGACTCAAACTCATTTACATGTCAATAGGTTAGTCCTCAAAAAATCATAATTGATACATGTACATAGTAAGGAAAACATACACCGTTATGATTAGATCATCATTTTCTCATTTGCACATTTAAATACATTATTATTTTATCATATTTTTTCTTTAAATTAATCAAAATTTAAATGAATAGTATCTAAATAAAGTTTATTTGATTATTTTAATCAAGCCAAAAGATGAGACATGACATGTCCTAATCATACATGTTACTTTAGTAAACTTAGGGACCACATAGGAATCTCTCACTTTAAGTGAAATTCACAGTTTAAGTGCATAGTTATTACTTTTCCCCCATAAGTGGATAGTTATCACTTTTCCATCTCAAGTGGATGATAAGTTATCACTTTATGTCTCATATCATAAGATTAAGACACTTGTCATAATCTTATACTATCCTATGTCTCATCTTGGTCTATATAACTAAGCGTCCCTCATACATTGTATATTCATTCTATTGCATTCTCGATAGAAATACCAATTATTCTTGGCATATTTATCTTCTCATGTCCGTGTGTTTTCCATTGGGCCTCTAGATCTTGGGTGCCTGTCTACATTGCCAAATCTTACCCATCTTAACAATTATGAATTCTCCTTAATAATAGTACTAGTTTGTTCTTCGATTGTTGTATTATCGTCCTAAAGCCAAATTCACACATCAAATTTCATCACCTACATAAGTCTTGTTTATCATCATCAAATAGATCACACTCCACTATTACCACTCTTTACTACCCACGAGTCCTCCCCAATCTATCACCCTCATAATTTAATCTCTTTTGTGCCTTATCTAGCTCAGTGGACTACTCAATCTTGCACCAAAAAGAATGAAACAAAGTTAAAAGAACATAGGTACTTTAATCACTTTTAAATACTACATAAAAAATAATATAACTAGAGATAAGCATTGTTCTATGGGTAAAAAGATTTTAATATTTATAATAGTCACCAAAACTTTAATAAGATCAAAGAAAACAAGTGGGTTGCTCAAGGATATTCCTACAACAACTTTATTTAAACCTCAATACTATCTTCTTGGTGGCACACTTCTATTTGGCCTTGAGTCACTGAAGATAATCTTTTTACCACCTTGCTCAACCTCCAAGTGGGTCTTGATTGATACTTATGAAAACATTTAGTATGCATGCAAATACTATTTAGATTTGTTTCTTCTGTTGGTATGTGAAGTCAATTTTTTCTATCAAAGATTGATTAAGTTGTTGTTAACAAATTACATGGAGATTTTCAAGAGACTTACTATACTGACAATTTGACACGTGTACATCATATAGTTGTATGATTCACACTCTATTTTTAAAAATTTTTCTTCGAAGAGGATTTTACAAATGAGATGTCTTATGGTTTAGTTGGTCATGTTTTGTTTTTTTTTCAATGATTTACGAATTATCAAAACAATTATTTTTTTCTAAGATAATAAATATTGTGAGACCTTTGCCCATATTTTTTTCCTAGTATATTACCTAGTTTCCCACATAAATATGTGTGTTCTTCATTATTAATTTTCAATGTTTATTTTTGTGCTATTGATTATTTTCAGCATCTTCTACTTGAACCCATGACATCCTTTGCCTACCAAATTTCATAATTGAAATGATTATTTTGTAAGACTCATTCCACTTTCTCAAAGTCCAAATGTCTTTGACTACCAAATATTCCCTTGGTACAACCTTGAAAAGTTCGTGAATATTTTGCCTATGTCTCAAAGGGCTTAGAGCTCTCTCCAATTGAGTGGAGTTTGCTCAATGGAGTAAATCTTTAAATCATGGCTTGGAATGACCTTGACTCACCTATTTCTCCTCTTATGTTGAATTATTTAGGATTGGTATTTTAGGTGAGTAAAATGGAGTAGATGGATATAAATTTTAGTGTTGGTCAACATTTTATAGTCATTTTCATTGAATATACAGGTCACATAGAATTAAAAATAGGATTATCAAAACAATTTTATGATTATTTATGTTATATATAAATTCTATGTTATTTTTAATGAAATTGTGCTTTTGTCTTTAACTTTTGAGTAGTTTATGTATATAGGGTTAGTCATAGTAGATTATGGTTATTAAAATGTATTGAGATAATTTAGATTCTACACAATTTATAGTTGAAAGAAATATACAATACAATACAATTTTGTTTCATTAACGAATAAGATTTTTTAACTATTGATCATATTCTTAAAAAAATTATTTTTAAGGATACCTTTCTTAAATATGCTAATACATCAATTTACATGATGAGTCACACATCTACTATGATTACTATGAATCTAATCTTATAAAATATAAACTTCACATATATAATTACATATATAATTTTTTTTTTAACATATCATAATTACAATTTCTCTTCTAAAAATCTTATTTCTCATTTAAAATTTCTTAACTACTATATTTTTAATTCATCCTTCAAAATGATACTAATTTTTATCATTAAAAAAAGCTTAAGCTTATGATATTGCTATCAAGATTCAATTCCATAACTTTGAATCAAATCAAACTCATTTGATCCATGTTTGTTGAATAAGTCTCCAAGAACCTCTCCGTTAAGAATGATCCTCCAAATCAATTAAAGGAGGCTGTTGTTTTAAATAAAATTACCCCGTTACTAAAAAAAAAACTATTGCAAAGATGAATTTAGGGCGGACCTCAAACCCTCTTGCATAACGAATTAAGTCAGCCTCTCACACCCTCTTTCCACTGCTCTAATCATTCATTGTTTCTCTTATTTCTGGAGCATCAACAGGTGAGTTTTGCAGTTTGATCAATTATCGCAGCCGTTCCTGTCATTGAAACACTATATTTTATACCATATCTTTTACAGTTGCAAAGGAAATGGGAACGCTGGGGAAAGTGATCTACACAGCAGGCTCGTTGATTAGAGAGACAGGGCAGGCCATCGATCGCCTTGGATTGCTTCTTCAGGGCAATCACGTCATTCAAGAACAATGTATGTATAAATATTCGTATTCTTTCATTTTGTGTTTTTTCTTCCGTTTTTTGTCTGTGCTCATCAGCGAAAGGGGAAATTTTTTGTTGGTAGTCACTGGGTAGTTGGATTTGGAATTGTTTTAATGGGTACTCATTTCAATAATTTTGCATCTGTGAAGTCGGATGCAACATGGGTTTCTTCATTTTTAATTTTTAGTTTTATTTGTTGTCTACTATCTACCTTTCCGAAAATCCTATTCTCGATCACAGTGTGGATTTATTACATTCGTTTTAAAAATCAAATTTAGCTACTTTATTGATGCTCATAATGGATGTGCTAAAGTGGATATTTTCTATGGAGCCCTACGGTTAAATGCCTCGGAGAGATGATGAAGTGCTGAAATTGGGTAAATTCGCTGGTTGTGGTTTAATTCAGTATTAAACAGTCGAGGTCGAGTGGAAATTCTTTTTTTTGGTTGGAATTGGGTGAAATGCAACAGCCACCTCACTAAGTGCAACACATCCCCAACTGACAAATTCAAGTGTAAGGAACCATCGATTTTTATGGAAGAGATATCCCTTTGTTGTGTTGAATATAGGTGAAATACGCCCTTCCAATCACCCCATGTGGCGTATCCCAACAGACAAGGGCGTGCGTAGGTCCAAGGTGAATTTGACTGAGAGATACTTCTTCATAGTGACATCTATGTGGAAGGTTATTCCACAAGGGGATTTTCCAAATCAGAAATGAAATGGGCGCCCCATGAACCAAAGGATTTATTGTTGGTTATTGGCGGGTTTTGATTTGTGGTGCTTGCATTGTGGTCAAACTAAGAAGGGTGGTTCACGCAGTTATTTGTAGTGGAGGATTAGGAAGAGCCCATTGGAGTGGTTTTATAAGGATTTTGGTCGTGAGAGATATGGAAGCATTGAAAGCGTTTGCTGTAGCATCAGGCAGTATATTTGAGTTTGATAGGGCCCTGGAATTGCATTCAGTCTGGCTTTATTTGTTTGCCTGTGTTGTTTACTGGGCCGCATAATTACTAAGGGCCAGTAGTCTTCAATCTCAAATTGTCATCTTGACAATGCTCTGACTAGTCTATGCCTGCTGGATCTGGAATTGTTTTTGATGTTTCAGAAACTTGCTGGGAGGTTTTCCACGGGCTCAACCCAAGATTGTCACCCTGTCTAAATTAATATAATCTGAGAAGGAGCTGCAAAACTGACTCTCCTTGTTTTTTATTGCCAAATGTCTTTGTATTACTAATTATAAATTATCCTCTATGTAAAATGAGCCCTCCAAAGAAGCCCACGAAAAATGGCTGGGTTGGATTTCTGTAACATCAGCCGCTCTTCTGTATATTATTTTGGTTGGGCTGTGGTCTTGTGGTTGAGATGGGGTGTTTGACCATTCAAACGATCAAGGCTCAGTCTCCGGCAGGACGAGGGCCCTATGTGTGTGTACTTTGAAGTTTAACCAACAAAGTATCAGATCCTCTATGACGCTTTGTTAAATCCAACCAAATTTCATGGTCACTTGGCATGATCAAAGAGTGGCTGCATGCCTGTGGATTGTGAAATCTTTTTATCACGAGCCTAAGATTCAAGCCTGCTGGTTATTGTTAGAATTTTATATGTTCTGTGAGTTCTCATGGTTAACCTGAAATGAATTCTAAAATGTTAACAGTCAGCTGTAGAGATATTCTTCAGTTCATGCCGTGCATGTGCGTGTGTGAATGTGCAAACACACATACGTACACACGCACATATGTACACACATACACAAACATTCACACATACAGACATACATACATATATGTTGGCAAATTCTCCTTCTGGAGTGTAATCTAATTTTGATGCCGTGATTGAGGGGTATCTCTTTTGTTGAGTTCACCCAGAGCTTGCACCTAGATCTGGATGTGGTATTTTACTTTATCTAACATTCAACTTTTGTATATTTAAGCATGTAACATGATTCCTGGGAATTTGATCACGGGTCTTCATTACGAAAGCCTTGATGACTAACCACTTGATTTTATCCCTTTTGATTGCTCATTTTGATATTAAATATTTGTAATATTCTATAATTTGACATAGATGGGGGATGAACCTACATATATCACCATGCTAATTGTTGTATATAGCAGTTGTAGTTTAAGTGTAACTCCTATTATTCCATAATACTAATGGTATGGGTGTGATGTCCCCACTTTGAAATAGAATTTAATAATAAATAATAAATAATAAAATTAAACTATGAAAACAGCGAAATTAAAATATAAAAGAATGTAATTGAATATAATTAAGATATAATTAAGCTAATGAATAGTCAAAAGACATAAAATGAAAAGTTGCGACTCCCCCCAAATATGAGATATAAAAGGCAGTAGAGAATTTCATTTGAGGGAATGCGAGGTGCAGGTCTGATTTAAATAAGAAGTTTAGATCTGATTGTGAAGCTTGTGTCTCTTTCAAAGGGCATAAATAATGAAGTGTTGCTTATGGTGAAAGGGCGTGTCTCTTGCCAAAGGGCATGCATGATGAAGAGGTGTGACCTCTCCCTCACATTAAGAGATATAAAGGAAAGGAATCAAAAGCATCCAGGGAGATCACCATCGATCAGATCCGATCAGAATTATTATTAAGTTACAGGCAGTAACATCCTTGTTCTTGGTGGTATGCATGGGGATGTGCTTAATATATGCAGACTAATAATATTCTTCTTCAGAATTTAGTAGTAATATTAATAATATTAATAATATTAATAATTTAATATAGTAATAATTGAAAGACAAATATATTCACAGTCTCAGTACTTAATCTATTCTAATTCTTCTATTCCCCAAGGGAGATGGGTGCTGCTAGGGAAGGGCAGAGTAAAACCACTTCTATAGAAAGCCCCAAGGGTGAAAGGACTCCTCCTGAAATGTGGGCTGCAGGCCCCAAGGGTGAATGGACTGAGTTCCGGTAATTGGGGCTACATTAAGGAGGTGGTGTCAAGCGCCCTAGGCAGCCAATCCCTCTTCTGGGAATAGGGTCAGATTGGTTTGGGTTTAGGAGTGGTTTTAATGGCATCACAAGTTATATTACAAAGAATTAGTTAGTTATGCTCAATTAATAGTGATAGAAGGTAGTGACATAGATGTTGCTCTTGGGAATTGACAGTTTGTAAATAGGGGATGTTACAACGGGTATGGGTTCATATTTATATATACTAAAAATTCAAAAATTCAAAAATTAGTAATAGTCATAGTTGCCAATAACTGAAATATTTAAATACCTCAGAATTTTCAAAAATGAAAATACTCATATATTCACAATATGACAACTCAACAATTTGTCAAATGCCAACACAAAATGAAAATTACAATCAATATTCAATAATTTTCATATTGCTTTTCATCAAGAGCATCAAAGTTAGCCTTTAGTTCAATTTTATTTGAACCACAATCAATTGCAGTGCCCCTCCCATTAGCCATGTTACATGCAAAAGATGCCTCATCTATTGAGGCTTTGGTAAGCTGTGCAACTCTAGCATCCAAGTCAGCACACTCAAGAGTTACACATCCTGATTCCTCATCACCCCCTTATTGTGAAAGTGTCTTATATGACGAGACAGAATTTGGAGTGCACAAAGACCAAATCTTTAGCTCTTTTTCCACCCAATTAGTTGTGCGACATTTACAATTGCAAAATATAAATTATAAGTTATAATATATAATATTGAAAAAAAAAGAAAGAAAATAAAAAGATAAATTCTTCTTGAGGAATTTTTTTAGCCATGTATCTACCACTATTTATGAACATCTTTTTTGTACTTGTCTCAAAGAGCACAAACATCATAATTTTTTGAAGATATGAAGTGACCAAATTCATTCAAGACAACACTTTGTTCGAGGTACGTAAGAGCCCAAGTGAATGAGACCCTATGCTTGCAATGTGAAAGCCATTGTTCTCCACCACTTGACTCAAAAATGTTTTGGCTGCTTGGGCTTTGGAGTATAACTAAGAAGGAAAGCATGAATGAAATTAAACACTCCTGTGGATGTAGATTACAGTAGTAACTACTCCATAACCTTGGTCATAATTAAGGAAGTCAAATTCTTGGAAATGAATGGGTTTAATATTATATATTTATTTGATACATGAGAAGCAAAATCTAATGGTTATTCACCTAAGCATGCAGAGCGCTTCATGATATAGGTTTGAAATTTGAATATTAACATTTCACTTTGCCTTGGATGCATTCTTAATGGATAACCAATGTTTTTTTGAGTTTTTGGGGATGGCAAAAACTTTCTATTTTGGGTGACGGTTGGGGGATGATTATTAAAATAATCTACAATAATTAATATTCACATTGTAAAATAAAAATTCCAAAAGAATTAAAAGAAGATGAAGTTTAAAAAAGTGAGTACTAAATACAACATGTCGAATATGTAGTAACAATTCATTTATCCCATAGTTAATTTGATAGATTGATAATCATAGTAATATGAGTTACATATTGAGGGTTCATGACTCATAAGTAAGAACTAAGAGATGCCAGAAAAGGAAATGCTGCATCAAGTAGAGTCTAGACTGCATAAGTACATTGAATAACAATCTTAGAAATTTCACTCGTAATTCATTTGATAGATTGATAATCATAGTAATGAGTTACATTTTGAGGGTTAATAGCTCATACATAGGAGCTAAGAGATGCCGAAAATGGAAATCATGCATATTATATAGGTACATTGAGCAACAAGCTGATAAATTGGACTTATCATTTAATCGATATCATCAAAATTACTCTTCATCATTAGAACTGCAAGGCTCAATGGCCTTGTCTTATAGAACAAAACTAGCTGAGCATCCCACACCTTATTTTTCTTTGTTGGCTTTTCGGGCCGTATCTCCTATTGTGTGTTTTGATCTCACTATATTGATGTGTGTTGAAATTGATGAAATGTAAGGCATTGTGTATGGAACAAGTCTCTTTCCTTTCCTAGATTTAAGTTTGTTCCTCCTAACATAGTGGATGAAGTTGTTTGTTGATCAATTCCTCTCAATAGCAAAGAAACTAGAAACTTGAGTAAGGAGGCAAATGGCAAGTGTATTCAACAATCCTAGAGGGTCACTAGCTATCTAAACTCTTGTATGCTAAAGTGAGCTTGTCTATTCATGTTGAACTCTAATTTCCATTAATTCTTGTAAATTTGACCCACCATGTTCTAATCTTTGAAGCTTCATCTTGAGTGTACATGTTTTAGAAGGGCTTCATAAGGTTCCTCTTCACTTTCTTGTCATCAATGGGGACACTTTTCACATACCAGTTTGGATTCACTGCATATGCAAACTTGTATAAAGAGGTATCTCTGCTGAATTATGGGCTAAGAGGTATTTAGCTTCTTCCATTGCCCAACTCTAGGATAAGGAATCTCTCATGAATGGTGTCTTTCATATGGTTAAGCATGTTACATAGCACTCATAGATCTCCCCATGGCCAAGACAATCAGAATCCCATATCTTATAACAATGAAAACTGTGGATACACTAGATATGATGTATCTCGTGTTTGACCAAAACACATTACTGACTACAGCAACCTCCTTCACCTTTTTGCCTGACTCTTATTTTTGACTTGCCCCACTTAGTCCACACTTATGTCATGATGTAATGTTCCTTTCTAGAACATTGCTTATTTTTGCCCTAAAACAATAATCCTTACTCAAAATGATAATTGCATTAAATTTATAAATATGTCTTTGTCTAAAATATGAATTTATAATAATATTCAGATTGATGATTTATGGAGATATTCTGAACATACATCATATCTTGATTTTCTGCTATAATTCTCCTTCAAACCATGATGATTTCCTCTTGTATGTCTTCTTTGAAAGTGTTTTCCGATCTGCCTGAATTAAAGGTTTTTCCCTCTAACTCAGCTATGGCAATTTAGGGTTTTCATCCTTAACTTGCTAAGAGAATTTAAGGGGTTTCGTCCTTAACTTGCTAAGAGAATTTAAGGGGTTTTGTCCTTAAAAATCTCAATTTACCTTGGAGGGTTTTCATCCTTTTTGACTGTAATATTTACCCTCAAAATCACATAATATTTATTCTTAATTGATGTCCTCTCCACAATGAAATGATCTCTGTTTTATGTCTCATGCTAGAGGGAGCCACAACTTTTCATCACAACTATTGCCCTTATATCTCCAATAGACACAACCTTTCATTTGTTGCCCTTTGTCCTTTTTCATTAAATATAAGTTAATCTTTCATCATTTTTTAAGAGGAATTGCAGGTGTAAGAACATAACCTTCAATTTAGTTGACATTTGACACCTTTTAGATATCAATATACTTTAACAAGGTACCCCTGTTTGCTTTTCAATCTCGGAAGTGTAGGACTAGCAATCAACACCTGTGGTTCATATTCTGAAGGCTGCAATCTGTATTTGTGGCGGGGGCATGGCACATGATCTTGAGTTGCAAGGTCTCTTGAAATTTAAATATCCTCTGCAATAGAATGAAGTAGGAAGAAACTACATTGTCTACTGGTTTGACGATTTTTTTTCTCAAAAACAATCTAAACAATGACAAGGTGGTGCATCTGGACCCTCCTTGCATCCACTTCAACCTTACCAACCCACTCAATTTTACTAACATCCTTGAGTGCATTCTCCATGTTATGCACAGAACAAGGGTCCAGTAGATGTGCTTGGAAGCGGAATTAACTGATTTGCTTGTTGCAGTTAATGTATATGCTGCATCAGTGATCCTTTGCAGTTTGCACATTGGAAGGACCAACCTCCTCAATGACATCTTTCAGGATCTGAATTAAAACTCTGCATTCTTGCATTTTTATGACTAGTCAAGCAGTTTAAGGAAATAAGGCCCATCCTTATATGAAACTATAATATTGATGAGTGGATGGTGTCTAACATCCATCTGCTTGTCCATGATGATGTTGCAGCCCTGAGAGATCTATGTGGTTTTCATCGTTTCTCACCAAATTCACTCTGGAATAATTTTTGGGAAGATAGTGGTCCTCAATTTTGTCTCCCAAGGAGGCACATAAGAACTACTTGCTTGGGCTGCCTTTGCCTCAGCCTCTTAGAAATATGAAGAGTGGATAACATGGAATAGAATGCTATTGGCAAAGAAGAATCCTTTCCCAATGGCATTGGTTTGTCTTGAGCACGTGTTAAACATATGTATAATTTGATGGGAAGCTGAACCTATAGCTCTTTTTTACCCTTAGCTTCCCACTCTAGTCGCTTTACAAGTTGGCCCCAGGGGAAGGGATTTCTGTAGATTGAGTGAAAATCTTTCTAAAACAATCTGATAAATTTGGACCTCTGATCAAGTGTGAGCTACTCAGAAACCCCAACCCTTTTTACAGTGATGTGAAGAAAAATTTCAGTCACTCTTGTGTTGATGGGTGTTTTGTGACACACTCCGACACAGAATAAAATACGAAGTATTATATCCTCTCTTGAATAAGTAAACTTTAAATGCCAAACAATGTGATCAATTTAAGGTTACCCCAAGGTTCCTACTCTTAGGTCTTGATATGCAATGGGTAGACTTGGTGAAATGATGTAATTTGCTGTTTACACAAAGGGACTTACACTGCCACAAAGGTGGAACTTGAACATTCGATATAGCAATTTAGGTGATGCTTTCTTTCTAAACTAACTAAACTTCTACCACACAAAGATCAAAAGGATTAGGGTTAGGGAATCTAATCCAAGGTCTATGAACAATGATGATAATGGATAGTGCTTTAGATAAATGGATTCCTTGAGTCAAGCTTTGCTTCACCATGATAACAACAACTATACAAAACTGATGTGATCTCGAAAGGTAGTGAGATTTTCATGTTGTAAACATCCATCAAAATACCCTAAGTTACCGGTTCTGGTTTGGATTCGGGTTCAGATTCGGGTACGGATTCGCGGATTCGGCAAAATTTTTTTTTTTTTTTTTGGTACGGGTACGGGTTCGTCCGTACACATATATATATATATATTTTAATTTTTTTTAATATATATATATATATGTTCAAACTTCAAACATCAAAATTATATATGTTCACAGTTCAAACATACAAATGTCAAATATGAAACATACAATGTAACTTTCCCATACAATGATACATAAATGATAACAGATAAATCATAAATCATAAATGATAAATCCATAATTGCCAATGCCAATAAATATTCTGATATTGATATATCATAAATCATAAATGTAATATCATATTCATAATTTGCAAAAAAGATAATATTCAAGTTTCAAGTTTCAAAATGTGAAAATGTCATGACACAATAAAGTATAAAGTTAAACATTCAAATTACAAGCCATCTATGGGATTTAAATTCCATATTCATCTTCATCTGAAGCATCCAACCCAAGCCCACGGTCATCAAGTGGTTCAAATTCAGCATCAGTTGAACCAATATCAAATGGAATGCCACTCCCACTAGCTATGTCTCTCTCAAATTCCATAACTGCCTCGTCTATAGAGACATGGCAAAGTTGTGCAACTGTAGCATCTAAATCAGCACACTCAGGGGCTAGATCCCAATTCCTTGTTACACCCTCACTATATCCAGGGTCCTTATGTGACAACAAACGAAGGTTGGAGTGTACATAGACCAAATCCTCAGCTTTCTTTGCACCCAAACGATTACGTTTGACTGAGTGGATGAAGGAGTATGTACGCCAATTCCGCTCAGCTGAAGAAGAACTTGCAACCTGTTAAAAGTTAAAACATAATTAGAAATTTATAAATTAAAATTATAAAATAAAAATATGATAGCATCAAATGGAATTGGAAAACTATAAAAATAAAAAATAAAAAGATACATACTTGGGAGTTAAGTTTAATTGCAAGAGGCTGCAGGTAAATGGAGCCTTGACCATGTACATACCACCACTCATCAGCATCCATCCCATATCTAGCATTAAGAGCTACAACATCATGATTTTTTGCAGATACAAATTGGCCAAACTCCCTCATGACAATATTTCTTGTCTCCTCGTCTTGATATATCTTTTTAAAGGCAGCCCTATAGCCAGAAGCAACCTCTGCATCTCTATATGGTGGCACCCTCCTTGGTGTTGCAAGCATCTCTGTACTATAAAATTTTGGCGTCAAAGCAAATGCTAAGAGATGTAAGGGGATGGTCATCTTGTTCCAACGGTCAACAACAATTTTCTGCACAACTTTGAAAAATGTTTCCGTTGGGTCATTTTCTTTTCTATTTATTACTTCTTTTATTTTTTCCACCATGCAATCTATGCCATCATAAATCTCGCCCAAACATGGGTGATCAGTATCAGCATACTTGATCATGCTCATGATGGGCTCAGTGAAATTCAAAACATATTCCACATCATCCCACCATTTCTCACTAAGGATCAATGCTCTTACTTTTAGAGCTCTTTCT
Source organism: Cryptomeria japonica (assembly GCF_030272615.1). Lineage (NCBI taxonomy): Eukaryota > Viridiplantae > Streptophyta > Pinopsida > Cupressales > Cupressaceae > Cryptomeria > Cryptomeria japonica. The sequence goes on along the minus strand of NC_081415.1, from coordinate 509,188,786 downwards.
GTGTGGGACTGCTTCCATACACTCCACAAGCTGTTGATGACCATAGAACTCAAGGCGTCTCGCACCTTCAGAAGTCGTCTTAAGACGAGCGTGTGAGATGCAAATCGTGTTTCAGCAACCTAACATGACATAACAAAATACACAACATATATCAAATGCAAGTCTATAAAAAATACAAATTTAAAACTAAAAAATTAAAAAATAAAATTTAAAATTAGTAATTATAAATTACCTTCAACAACTCCAACTTGGAGAAGGTCCTGAAAATGGCTTGTGACATATGATGATTAGTCACAAACATTTGAATCTCCTCGCCCTCCACATATAGTTTTTTCACCCAATCAATTTGTGTGCCAAGCTTTTACATGATTAAATTGAGTGAGTGTACTGCGCATGGTATCCAAAAGATGTGACTATATGTAGCCTCCACTATAGTCCCTGCTGCCCTACAATTTTTAGCATTGTCAGTTACAACTTGGACAACATTTTGAGGCCCCACCATGTCAATGCATTCTATCAAGATATTGGCAATGAAACTTGCATCTTTCACTTGCCCCTCACAATCCACTGCTTTCAAAAACATTGCCCCTTTAGGACACACTGCTATAACATTGATCAATGGCCTATTTTTACAATCTTTCCATCCATCAGAAACAATGGTCACACCTGTTTCCTGCCATGTATCTTTGATGACCTTCAATTGTGACTCTACGGATGCTTTCTCCTTTGCCAATAAGGTGGTTCTCATCTTTTCATACCCTGGACAAACATAATCAGAAGGTGTATTGCAAAGAGTATGCACCATGTTCCGAAAGTAAGGTGATCTAGCAAGGTTGAAAGGAAGCCCATTGCCATAAAGGCAACGTCCAATTTTGGAATCTGCAATCTCTCTCAGTTCATTTTTGAAGGCAAAATCCAATGGGCCTCTTTTCTGTGAAGCCACAACATTTTGATTCTCTACTGCATCAACTGGTGGGTTTTGCATTAAAGGATGTGAACCAGCTGGTCTTGTGGAGCCAATGCTACTAGAAGGCCTCTTAGACATTGAGCTTGGATGGACAAGAGGATGATCAGTCTTTGCTTTGCTACTTCTCCTATCAGCTTCCTCTTGTTCTCTAATATATCCCAAAACTAGAGCTTTTGACAGCCCCTTGCCATCTGATCCCTTACAAAATTTTATTCCACGCCCAGGGATGAAACAAAGGTGGCCTTTCACTCGAAAGTATGAGCTGGTATACTCAGTGCCACAATGGTTGCATTGCCAAACAAAACCCCCACCACTAGACACTGGCTTGATCATTGTTGTATAATGCCAAAGTGGTGAATCTTGATCAATTTTAAAGGGGGTATTTTCAGTTCGGACATTTGCAACTGAACTAGAGCTTGCACTTGCACTTCCAGTTCCAGCCATTATGTATGATTATATGAATAGTGCACCTAAAATGAAAAGAGGACGCACAACATTATTGAAAAAAATTATTAAAATTTCGCTATTATAACCCCATACTATGCATACAAAGTGTAAAAAAATATACAAGACTTCTTTAAAAAAAATTAAAAAAACTTTAAAAAACTTTAAAAAAAAATTTAAAAATTTGAAAAAAACTTGGAAAAATTCTTGAAAACTTGAAAAAAATTCAGATTCACTTACCTTTAATGGCTAAATCTTTCTTCTCCAGTGATTCCTATGCCTTTGATGCGTGTCTCACACCTTCGTAGTCGTCACCTTCGAAGAAAAATACAAAAACTAAGAAGCCTGATTGTAGAGAAAAAATCTTCAAAAATGCAAGTAGAATAGGTTGAATGCATGTTTTGATGCATGAAATGCATCATAGAGGGGCGGATTAGGGTTTAGATGTAAAAATAAGATTAAAAAAATTGTTTTTTTATTGTTTTTAATTGCTTTCTAACCCGTGGGCCCTGTTTTTGGGAACCCACGGGCTTGGGTTCACCCGGGTCCTCCTGGGTTCGCCCTGGGTCCCACCCGGGTCCTGCCCAAGCGGCTGGGTAGGACCGGGGTGGGACCCAGGGCAAACCAGGCTGGGACCAGGACCGGGCACGGACCAGGACAAGGACCTAGCCAAAATAGGCAAGAACCGGTATGGCAGGACCCACAAGGAACCCAGCCGCCTGGGCAGGACCCGGGTGGGACCCAGGGCAAACCAGGCTGGGACCAGGACCGGGCACGGACCAGGACCAGGACCTAGCCAAAATAGGCAAGAACTGGTATCACAGAAAATACCCAATGCTGGGGCAATCCAAGTGAATATCCACAATCGAACTATTGCCAAAATGAGGTTTAGACTAACCATACATTGCAATTTGGAATCAACAAACTACAAATGGTATGAACCAAGAAATTCATCAAATATCTTCACACTTCACCATTAAAATCAATGAACTTCAACTAAAACTTGAGAAGTAGAAATCATGCCAAATGTTGAATCTTCATACAAATGTTCACCATATCTTCAATGAAAATTATGTATTGATTTCGACATAGTCCTGACAACAATTTCTAATCTCCTCCTCCTCCTACTACTATCACTAGTCCTGACAACAATTTCCTCTCTTGGAGCGATTTTCTTTGCAATTTCTTTTATGATTTTGGCCATCTCATTGTGTTTTCCCTTATTTCATCTCATTTTGTCAATACATTCTCCTCTTTTCCATGGTGGAAATTCTACCTAGGCGTGGATTCTTGAGTGGGAATCAGGTGTGTGTAAGGATTCTTTGGCGGGATTCCAACATGTCCATGGATTTCCAAGCTTGGAAATCCATGATGTATGTGGATTTTTCTTTGACCTAGCGTTGGATTTCTTGGATTTTCCTTGTTTTGATCTTGGATTTTCATTATCTCAACCTTGGAATTTTTGACTTGACCTACCCATTCCTGACTTGAACATAACCTTTACTGATTAAGTCGTTGCACTCTAGGGTCATTTACTCAACAAGGATTTTGGGACTCTCATTGACACTTAAGCAATTTTGACAAAGGAAAATGAAATTGTTTCCTTATTCCAAGGGTTGTCCTTGCTCTCTTCCGGGTTGACAGGGACCTTGGTACCTTCTCCCAACAGATAGGAGACCAAAGTATTGCCAAGCTAAGCAAAATTAAGAAAAATAATTAAGCTAACAAGCAAAAAGAGGGGTCCCCATTTACAATGGGGCATGTGTTTACAACACAACACCTAGTAATGCTGACCTTCCAATTAAGAGAGAAAAAATTCCATTTCCAATAACAAGTTTCCCCTGAATCTTGTATTTTGTTTGTATTTCAATGATAGTGAAGATCTGTGGCAAAAGATTCTTTTTGTTAAATGACCTTGTGGCACATTGATCCTGTTGCAGATTTTGTCATTGATGTCAAGGATGATTGTCATTGTCCAGTAAAAGAGCTTTTGGAATGAAGAATGTTTTGACCTGCTTGAGTTGCCGGGATGTGTTCTTGAGCTGCTTGAGCTCTTTGTCTTCTTGGTTGAGCTGCCTACTTGTCTGCTTGAGTTGTTTGAGCCTCTTGCTAGTCTACTTAAGCTCCTTGGTTGTCAGCTTGAGCTGGCTGACTGTATGGTTAAGCTATCTACTTGTCTATTTCTTTGCCATGTCATCATTTGATTTTTCAAAAGAGTCGATTTTTTTGGACTTTAAATGTGGAGGCTAAGTTTGCTATGTATTCATTACATATATAAATTTATGAGAGGCAGCTTCTTTATTTACTTGGCCAGCAGTGGCTGTGTAATGCAATTTTTATTATTCTGCAGATTCATCATTCAAGTATGACATCATTATTTTGTAACGGCTCTAGGCTCCTGCTGTATGCAATGCGTTGGAGTTACAAACATTAATGGCTGTGCGTTCTGAATGAAAAAGGGGAGACGTGCATACAAGAGCTAAAATAGAGTACTATTATGGTGCGTTTAAAAAAATATTAGAGGTGTTGAGTGGAGTCGTGGGTATTATTGCAGCTGTGTGTAGCTTTGCATGATAATGATTATTTGCCTTGAGTGTGTGATAGAAGAGAGTGGGGTCGTGCCTTCTTGTAGTGTGCTGGGACATATGTATTGTTTTGTTATATATATATATATATTGTGAGCTGTAGAAGGCGTTAAGGACTTTAAAGGAGTCAATTTCTTTGCCATGTCATCGCTGTGAGCTGTCGCAGGCATTAAGAAGAAAAGGCACAGGTTGTGTTTAAACACGCAGATATAAAAGATGTTTTAAGTTATGACCTGAACAATTTTTTTTGTGGACGTGTGCATGATGATTATGAAAGATAGGCACTGTATTTAGAGTTATAGAAAAAAAGTTCATTAGGGATGATATACTTTTCTCAGTCTCTGTTTTTGAATGATATGATTCTGTTGTGTTTGAAGACGTGAAAGTTTGGACAACACTCTGCTTCATTGGAAGATTGAACAGACTCTCTTTTGGGTTGACTGTGTATGAAGTGTGGTTTGGACATCTTGTGATAAGATCAATGTTAAATAGTCAACAAAACCTGTTGCAGATTTCTGCAAATTAAATTCCTTTCAGTCTGATTGTAACTGAAGTTGGTATTTCAGCAGTTTGAAGTTGGTGCTTCAAGGGGAGTAGGTGCTCTCAGTGGGTTGGTTCTCACATCTGTATTTTGGGTTGGTGCCCATTTGTTATAAAAAGCTTTTGAAGTGCTGTGGTTTTTTACCCGAAAGGGTTTTCCATGTGAAAATTTTGTCTTCTTGTGTTCATGCCTTCTTTATGCAGTTTATTGTATGTGGTTGCAAGTTTTGAATGTTTTTAAAATACTGATTCACCCCCCACTCTTAGTATTTTCTGTGTGCTTTTCAGAGCCAACATCTAGATGCTCAATAAAACTTCCTGGCTCTTCAAACTAAACATACAGTTTGTGTTAATTTGTCTCCTCTAAGCTTCTAATTTGCACTACCTATTTCTTCCATTACCTTGTAATTCTCATATTGAAACTCATGCTGGCACTGGAATAATAAAACAGGGACATAAATTTAAAACAAACAAGATGTACCTAAAAATATATGCTCAGCTCATTTAAAAGTGCATTTTCTGAAGACCAATTGCAAAAAAACAGCAATTAAGGTGAGTGCCAAAAAAGATCATCAGCATTTCTCATCTAAATGTTTGAAGTCAAATTGCTTAAAAGAAATGCCTTTTTTTTTCTTTTCATTCTTTCGTTAAAAATGCAGACAATAGAAAATAAATGGACAATGAAGAATATCAATTATCCAGTGGTTAATAGTGTTGAAAAACTAGATTTCTCAAAAACAAGCATTAATATAAAAAAATGAAAAAAAAACCAGTCAATGTACATTCTTTGTTATGTCATTGTCAGTGATCACAAGAAGACTTTCTTTTCCTCTCATTTGTTCTCCTTTCCTCTTTCTCTTCTTCTTATTCCTCTCCTTTTAGGGTTTCTGCTTTATTTGATTCATAAGTTCTCTTTGCTGTTTTTGTGTTTAATGTAGGGAATGTCTTGATGTCCTTTGGACCATTGAGACATGTCTCGATGTCCTCTAGCAATCCCATAAATGCTATGGTATCCCCATTTCTTGCAATAAAGGGGAGATCCCAGAAATGGTGTCACTGTGTCCCCCATCAGAAAAATTTCTGGACATTTGAGACTGGTAACTAGGCCTCAGTAACATATTCCTTGGGAGTACTGTAAATAGCCTTCTAACTTTCTTTCCTTTCTTGTTTCAACTTTCTTTCATTGCACATGACCAGGTCCTAATGCTTTATAGCAGATTTTGCTGAATTTCATTTTGTTTTCTTTTTGTTGCTTGAAAGTTTGGTAGACAAACCTTCTGTTAGCTACTCGGCCTAATGTGGAAGTAAGTGCTTGTTATTAACCAACAAGAGAGAGAATTTGTCTAATTTGAAACATGTTCCATGTTTTGAAGTCTAAAATGATAAAATATAATGAATTTAATTCTGCTACATAAATTGACATTTGGAACACGCTCAGTTATACTCGTGCTTTATCTATATGTTAGGCTATCAATGCTAAATATTAATATATTCTTGTAATATTTTTTATACTTGTTGAATATTACATTAATGCTTTTATATGCTAATTTCCTCCCAGCAAAGTAGCTGCCAAATTTTGAATAAAGGGATTTTTCTGGCTTTAATTGTAACATGTCATTAGTTTTTGCCTGTATGCTTTGTTAATTTTAGTGATATCGTTTGCTTTGCAGTATCGAGGCACAGGACGCTGATGAACATCTTTGAAAAAGCTCCAGTTCTGCACAAAGATGTTTTTGTTGCTCCATCTGCTGCTGTTATTGGGGATGTCAAAGTGGGTCCAGGATCATCAGTGTGGTATGGAAGTATTCTTAGAGGTGGGTTTTCTTGACTCTATCCTGCTACTTCACTCATTGATGAATGCCACATTGAACAAGTTAGATTTGGATCCCTTAGAAATAATTCTGAGGTATACCTGAGTTAGACTATGCACCAAGATTGTACCGAATTGAGTCAAGTATGAGAAATCTGAGACAAGGCATTGAAAGTGAAAGAGATGGGGAGAAAGTGCGATTCAAATCAATGCACAGGATAGGCCTTTGGTTCATATTAACTTTTTGTAGTCCACAAACTATTGATTGGCTGACAAGGATGAAAAAGAAGGATTTTTTTTTTAATTTGGTGCATTGGACTAACTATGTGTTTTTTAAGTTTTAAAAGAAAATGATAATAGATACAGCCAAGTGTCCCATTTCTTTTTGCCCACAAAAAGGATCCTTTATAATCAGCTTATGTCTGATTATTTATCTTTGACTCATGTTACCTCGTTGTGGTCTTTCTAGGTAATGAAATTTCAGCAATCTTTTATAACAGGATACTCTGGGATTGGTAAATGTATATTCCATGGGCTTGGGGGACAAGGGGATACGGGTATGGGTCTTGAGACAAGGGGGGCAAATGCCTAGATTTGGGGATAACAATGCTATTAAAGTATTTAATTAGTTATTAATGGTGATATTAGTTTTTTTTAGTTAGAATAGATTGTTTCTATTTTCTGCTTTAGTTTACAAATATTCCTCATGGAAACATCGTCTTGCAATTGGCTATATGTACTTTGTCATTTAATTTAATCAAGTATCCAATTACGTGAACATGGTATCAAAGCGGGTCGATGGGGTTTTTAAAGATTTGAAATTTGTAGAACCCTTCCTAGAATTTTTTCTAGAAATTTGCTTAATCGATTTTTTTTAAGAAAAAATTGTTGGTGTTTTTCTCTGTTTTTCGAGGGTTTGTTGTGAAATTTTTGAAGGAGTTCATGCTTGATCTTTTTTTCAAATCATGGAGTATTTTGTTTGAAATCGCGAGCGTCTGTTTATGTAATGTACCCAATTTTTGGCTGAAAAAATATTTAATGAATTAATTAAATATTTAATTTTTAAGTCGTCCTGATGAGTTATTAAAAAATACAACTTTAAATTAATTATTTATTAAGTGACTTGAGTGATAATATGTGATAATATATTTAATATGTTAAAATAAAGTCACTTTTGGGAGTTATAAGGATTCATGAAATTAAAAAGTGTTTTTTATTTCTTCCCTTCCGGAAGTTTCCCAAGCAAGTTATAAAAGGTAGTTGGGGGTCTCATTTGGAAATACAGAGATAATAATAAAGAAGATTGAGAACTTTGTATAGTTTTCTGAAGTTTGTGCCTGGAGAGCCGGTCCGTGGGACGGAAACCCCAAAGATCTGGAGCTGAGGACAGAAACCCTCGTGCTTCTGAGAGTGATTCCACTCTGGGATCGTTATAGTGCTGAATATTGAAGTGAGGACAAAAACCCTCATTCATGGTGCAATTGTTCTTTGATCAGTATTTTGAGGTTTGCCAGGTGAGAGATTGTTGAAGACAAATTTTCAGATTTGTGGTTGTGTCAAATGATTATTTAGATTTCTGAAAAAGTTGGACTTTTGGTTTGAGCTGTCTTTATGCTTGCTAAGGGTGACAAGTAATTAATAATAAACTGCAAGCTGCTTATATATTAAGGAATAGTAAATAAGTATGAACGGCTGAATCACATGGTGTGAAGGAATTAGCAAATCGCAATAAGTAATTTGTGGTCGCAAATATGTTTAAGAGATCGATGGTAAGTATTAAGGGGTTTTGTGAAAGATTCAGCGCAATAAGACAAAAGAAGGGAATGTAAGACAAATCTGAGTCAGAAAGAGAGAAAAGAGAAAATATAAAGGTAATCGCTGCCTATGAAGGTTTCGTGGATTTTAATATGAATAGGGGAAAAAGACAAATCTTCCAAACATGAAGTGGATTTAAACTTGAGAGTTGAGAGAAATTATAAAAGAAATCGTTGGCCTAGTCTCTCTTTCAGAGGTAGCGCTAGAAGACAAATTCACAAGAAGACGAAAATCAGAAAAGGAAAAACGAAATAAAAACAGCATCAATGTTTTGATTTATTTGAATGTGTGGAGTCTTCAGCTGCTTGACTTGCCTTTTTGGAATTTGAAAGTGATTAGGAGTCTTCAGCTGCTTGACCTGCCTTTTTGGGGTGCAGAGGTGTGAAGCAAGGAAATAACGCCACTAGCCAGCAAATTTAATTTGTATTTAATTCTCAAAAGGCAACACGGGCATAAGGATAGCAGATTGAAATATAATACTACCACAATTTCCAGCTATAGTAGGATATTTCTGGGAATTTCCTTCAGTCATATGCAGCTACAGTCAACAATAGTTTGGTGCAGCATTTGGGTTATTTTGAGAGGAGATTTGTTGATATTTCTGAATTATCTTCTCTCATCAGTTTGTGAACAGCAGCATGTTTAAGGTAGAGTTATATTGCTATTGCCATTTACAGTGCAAGAGCTGCCCCTGTAGAAGAATGTTGCAGAGTAAAGTTCTCTGTGCGAAGGTCAGAACTAAATGCAATGTTTATGTATTTTGTAGCAGAAAAAATTAAATAAAGAAATCACTGTTATCTTGGTTGTGCAAGTTATTTGCTTTCATGTGTTTATAAGTTTGAATGCCAGCATTATGATATAAAATTGCTCTAAACAATTATCATTGTCATTGCAAAACTTCAAAACAAACAATATTGTATTTACACATACAGAGAACTCTGTGAATCAGCATAAGGGCAATTGTTTGTGAAAGATGCCAACTAGGAATTTGTACAGCTGATTGGTTTGTTTGCCTGAATTCTTTGACCAGTGAGTAGTTGTTTTGGGATTTTGATAAGCTTTGAAGTGTTTAATGGTATTGAGGGTTTTTGCTTGTATGAATAACAATGCTAAATGAAATATGAATGCAATATATGAATAATAATGAACTGAATCCACAAATCAGAATTCTGATTTTGATTGCAGCAACTAATAAATTTAGGAAATGGACAAATTAAGATGTTTTAAGCCAAAATGGCCTGCCAGGAGTCTAGCGCCTGCCTAGATGAGCTCCGTTTACTAACTGAATTTGGAGAAATGCTTATGCTGAAGCTTCCAATGTGTAACGATAGCTCCAATGAACTTTATATGACTTGGGAAGAATTATCAAAACCTTTTATTGAAAGAATTTGCAGATCAGTTACTAATTCCACAATGTTGCCAGGCTAAAACCCCCAAAATATGACTATTTTCCCCAATAAAATTCTCATACAATTCACACAGATGCCAATGCAGCTGAAATTATTATTGATCTGCCCTTATTTATCACCAGCAATGAAAACTGAACTAATTGGGGTAGTTAAAAACCCTCAATTTATTTATTTGAATTCCCCAGGCAAGATAGGTGGTACAGCCTGCCAAAATGATGACCAAATTTGCTGGAAATTGTTTGTGTTCTGCTCAGATCAGAAGTTCAGGCCATGAATTTACTGCAATCATCAATTTGCTCTTAAATTTAGCCCCCAATGGCCTGATTAGAGCTTTCCTTGTAAATCGATATGCTATATGGTGAAGGGGCTATGTCTTATCACCTGAAAATTGGAGGTTTCCGTCCCCAATTTCGCTCCCAGACCTCTGCCAAAACGTTGCAGACCTGCTGAAGAATGAAAAATGCCAAAAAAATAATAGCAATCCAATGCCCAACCTTTCCCGTGCATCTCCTTTTTAACTTCTCAACCCCACATCCAACTTAGGGCTTAAAAAATGCTAATTCCATTGGAATATTCCTCTAACTTGGGCATCCATTTTGAGGGTCCAATTTGTCATGAATGGGACCATTTTTAATTTAAAGCTTATTTCTCATTTTTGACTAGAGAGAGGCGCCCAAGGGGGTAAACTTATAATTTATTATTAACTTTTCATTAATCCCCCTTTTATAAAATTTTCTAATTATAGAAAAAGTAACTTCATAATGAATTATTATAAAGTCTATATAATACAGTGTTCCACAGCTGTTGGGGACGGGTTTCGGGGACAAAGGGCCTAAGTTTGGGGACGACAGAGGGATAGTGGCAGGGTGGTGGTGCTGATATAATTATACATATACTTATAGTACTTGAAAAACTAGTTCTGAAAAGAAGTATAACAGTATAAGAATTACATTTTAAATGAACTATATGAAATTAGTAAAATTACAAAATAGAAAAATTTGAAATATTAAATCTAAATACAAAGATTTCTTGAATGCTAATTGCTAATTAAAATTTCAAATTTGACAAATGAAATTTTCTATTTGGAGATTTCTATTATTAAAATATCATATTAATATCTGATATCACAATGTCTATAATGATGATTACATGATACATCATTACAATGAGTAGCAAATAGCAATAGCATTACAAAAGACAAAATGGCAAAATGCTCAAATTGCTCAAAATAAAAAAAAAAAGGATTTCAATTGCTTTTTGAATCTAATGTGTTCGAACGGGAGACTCCTGCAAGTCTCCTTGCCCTTCAAGAGACTTCTGGGAGTCTCCCAAGGAGTCTTGGAGACGTTGGATGGGAGATTCTTGCAAGTCTCTTCGCCCCTCAAGAGACGCCTGGGGGTCTCCCAAGGAGACTTGGAGACTTCTCCCAAGGAAACTTGGAAACGCGGAGACGTCTCCGGTGGCGGTGGCGGGAGATGTTGTGTCCCCGTCCCCCCATCTTGGAAACGTCCCTGTCTCCAAGACGCGGCTCAAAAGGGGGGAAAATGCGTCCCCGTGGAACACTGATATAATTTAAGCTCACCAAGGCCAAAAAGTGATTAAGTATAAGTTCCCCTTGGTTAGCCAATCATCTCCTTACCATTGAACTTGCTTGCAGAGATGGCATGAAGTGACATTTCATATATTATTTTACCCCTTTTTGTTTTTATAATTTAAATTAATTAATAATAAGTCGTCCTTTTAAATAATATTTATTTTGGACAACTTAATAAGAATTAATTTAATTAATTGTCACTTTTAAAAATTGGGGACATTATAGTTTGACATAATTCTTGAGAGATACGTAAAAGGTAAAGTGCAAAAAATAGTGGCAAACTGGGGTAGGTCTTTACAGTGTAAAAAAATAGCACGGCCTTGCTAGGTCGTTTCCGTTTGTGGATTTTGTATCTGCTGATTGCGATTGTTATTTGTCGAGCTCATGCGACCGGTTCATGGTTTGTGGTATTTTGGGTCGTGACACCTTTTTGTTGACTCTGCAAACCATCACAACAGTTCTTCCGTGCCGGTTTTTTTCCACACAACATTCTTTTTTCGCGTAATGAGATTTTTCTTGGTTGCCATAAATCACGAAGTAGGGTTTTTTGCTGCTCGCGTTGGGTTGGTCTTGCCGTGGCTGCTTGTCTTGTAATTGGCTATATGTACTTCGTCAATTAAATTTAATCAAGTATCCAATTACCTGAATAAATGCACATATATGTGGTACTAATAAAAATGTATAAAGAATAAAAAGTGAAACTCGGAAATATTCAAACATATTTCATTGAACAATGAAAATGTCAAATATCATCATATTTATATTATTTTCAAAATGATTATTACATTCAAAATTCAAATACAATTGGCCAAAGGCTCAATGCTTCTAATCATTATTCATCTCTAAAGTACATGCCAAACTCCTCATCACTTGAACTGCTGCACTCCTCAAGGTCAAGCTCTTTCAAACCAATACCAACCAACCTTGTCTATGTTTTGTCTTCATCAACTTGTGTTGGCTCCTTTGGCTCTACACCCCATGGAGTTTTTGGATTCCCTTTGTACATAAGTGTGTTGTAGTCAATGAGATGGAAGGTGCTATATGTAGCTAGAAGCTTTTTCATACTCCTAGAAGTAAATTGGTTCCTCTTAATAGTGTAGATGAAACTATAAGTAGACTAGTTCCTTTCAACAACAAAAGAACTAGAAACCTGGGACAACAAATGACCTGTCTTTCACCACCTTTCAAAGAGCTGTCTTCTCAGGATTAGAAGCTTTACTATCTTTTTTGACCACCTTGACCCCAACCTCTGCTAACTCTCTACACACAGCCCTGATAATATGTAATGTCCCTACTTGTTAGAGATCACTTTCTTGCAAAACAGATTGTTAGAATACAACAAATATATATATATATATATATATATATATATATCTATCTATATATATATATATCTATATATAAACTAATCTAACTTGCAATTTAACTATAAAATACTTAATTAACACTAATCACAATTCTTATCTAATAAAAAGGATACGAATGCCATACAGAGATATGTCCTTAGGCGGCTGTGAAGCTCGCCTTCTTGGAACCCATCTTGGTTCCAAGCCATCCAGGAAATCGAAGATGAATTCGATGCCTGTCTTGGATGTAATTTCTTACACCCAAGCCATCCAGGAAATCAAAGGTTACTTTGATTCCTGTCTACATCCAAGCCATCCAGGAAATCGAAGGTTAATTCGATTCCTGTCTTGAGTTTAATTTCTTACACCCAAGCCATCCAGGAAATCGAAGGTTAATTCAATCCCTGTCTTGGGTGTAATTTCTTACACCCAAGCCACCCAAGGAAGACCATATGTCAATTCTTTGCCTTGGATGATGCATCTCATCATCCAAGTCCTCAGAGGGGACCGGCCGGATCCGTCTCTTCTTGGATGAACTTAGTCAACCAAGCCATATATATGCGTATAGATATTCAGTATATATACTGCCCTAGGGATTATCATAATCCCTCCTTTAGACTAAGGGAGTTTCCCCCCTATAGCCTCCATCATGTAAACATATTTATAATACATTTTTGCATTTTATTACTATTTTCCATTCCACAATCCACATTTACATATTCCTGATTTACATGTATTTCCTAACTTCATAAAAATGTTCATTATCCAATATTCACATTTATTTCTTATTATATATTCCTACTATTCATTGATTTGTATTAATTACTTATGTTCATACATATTCATTAACATCTAAGAACCTTACATTAACATATGTATTCAGATGTTCATTATTTATATTCATTAATATATATATTAAACTATTCATTATATTCATTAATATATATATATTAAAATATTATTACTTATATCTATTTACACCTACATTCTGTACATCTCTTACCCTACTAAACAATTAATCTTGTTCTGATGCATTTATAAATCATTTACGTATTTATTAATTACTAGTTATATGAATTATTACTAATCTCTAAAAGTACTGTATTAATAGTAATTATGATATTAATATTTATTATTATCACTATCCATATTTACAATATTTATATTATTTCTTATTCTGATATATATATATATATATATATATATTATTAATGTCCCACTACCTAAAAACATTAGTTGTTATAATTCTGGTTGTAAGAGCTCAACACCACCACTGCCTAATTACATTAGTTATTATAATTCTGGCTGTAAGAGCAGGCAGACCTGACATGTGTCAGATCTGGTCTGCCACAATAAAGAAATTAAATGACTGTTATACGTATTGCAGTCTACCTAAATCTTATTATTAAATTCTGCATAATATCATTTCAAACTTCATATATCAGCTTACGTATTAAGCACCTCCCCTCCTTAGAGCAATCCAAACTGGATTATAAAGAAGAAAATACAAATTCCCAAAACTTAAAGGTTAGCATCCTTTGGTAGCAATGAGACACTACCCTTCATTATCGCACTTCTTCATGATTATTAATTACATTAATGACAAATGCTAGCTGCTGTATACAGATCACACCTTTTCATTATCATGCTAATTGTTTAAGCCTTCTTACTAAGTCAATATCTTTAATCAATATTAGTAATTTTCTTCTTATTGTTTTGTAATTGACTTTGAGTAATGTTGATAGCAATCTCCTTAATTAATATTTTAATCAATCATCAGATAGTCACTAACCCTTGACGGACATGTGTGGTTGTGTCGGAAACTTCTTACATATAATTCCTTCCATTGTTAAGATGATTCAGATTGGAGTAATCAAAGTTGTTGTTCGTTAAGGGAGACCACGTAGTCTACATATCCATCAATATGTTCTCCTCATTAATCGTTTTTATATTCAATTCGTTGTGTTTTCTTGTAGCATACGATAGTCGCTGTTCATATTGTAAGGGATGTCGATCACTTCATGCTCCACGTGGATTACCTTTGCTGAGGTAGTCTCCTTTACTATAAACATATGAGTCGTCGTCCCAGGTTGAGGAAGTCGGCAACTTCATTATTATCTTTCAGAAGTAAATCGTATTCTTCCAAATGATCAATCGCTGCCATAACATGATTATAATAATACTTCATGAGTCGTCGTTTTCTTCTTATTGATTTGTTACATTACGGTGATCCCTGTCGGCTATATTAGTTGTTGCCTTAACTAGGTTGATTCCTTAACATTTCAATATTAATAGTTCTTCAAGCATTAGACATTGTTCTATAATCTATATATAAATATTTATTTTAATAATAAATATTTTAATATCTATAAATATTTTATATTGTAGACGAAGATATAAACATCGCTGAATATTTCAAGAATATTATTAGTAATAAATATTAATAGATATCAATTAAATAATATATTTAATAAATAAATAAATTCCAAATAGAAATTCGTTGTTATTATTATATTAATTAATAATAATAATTACTTCATTTAGGATGTATATAACGATCAAGGAGGGGACATGACATAATACTATGTGTGGAAATTGCAGTGAGAGTGAAGATACTTGAAACCTATAAACAACCATGTAATATCCCCACTTTGAATTATAATTTAATAATAAATAATAATAATAAAATTAAAATACAAAAGAATAAAAATAAAATTTAATTTAATATATAAAAGAATATAATTAAATATAATTAAAATTTAATTAAGTTAATGAATGGTCAAAAGACATGAAATGATAAGTTGTGACTCCCTTCTTAAACATGAGATATAAAGTGAGAAGAGAACCTCATTTGAGAGGGAGAGGAGGGAGAAAGGAAGGAGGGGAGCATTTAAATCAAGTAAAGATTAATGGAAGAAGAAAATGAATGGGGAGTAGATAAGGAAGTGGCTGCACTCTTTCAAAATGGTCCTAATTGTGAAAGGTTGTGTCTCTTGCCAAAAGGCATACATGATGAAGAGGTGCGATGTCTCCCTCACATTGGGAGATATAAAGTGAAGAAGGTTCATTTGAGGAAAGGGATCCAAGGGAGATCAGTTTGGAGAATAATATACTATTTTTAAAGGCAGCAATGAAAAGTGGTGCCTCAATCCCAATGAAAGGTGGTGACTCTTTCACCAATAAGTATGAAGGAAAGATCATAGACTTTTGTTTAGACAAGATCTAAGTGTAAATTATAGCAGATTTCTGAAGAAGATTTATGTGCAGATTTAAAGATCATTATAGCAGACTTATGAGCAGATTTATAGCAGACTTGTGAGCAGAATTTAAGGATTATGACAGTAATCAAACCAGAATTACATCTGCATCAGCAAATGCAATCATATCTACAGCAAGGCGTTCTGTTATAATCAATTAGATTACTTTAGAAATATGCTTAAATCTAAATATCATTATACTCATCGATCATGTGGAAGGAAGGGAGTGCAAGGAGGGGGAATGGTGAAAGATCCGTCACTAGGTATGGCGCCTCGTAAAGATGGTTAAAGACCATTGGTTAAGACCATGAGGCTACCTCATGATGATGGTTAAGGACCATCGATTAAGGACCACATGAGGCCAAGGAGGATAAGGTCTTGACCTTGGGCCTAGGGTTGAGGGTTAAGCGCACCCTATTGCAGCTCCCCTGCTATCTCCACATTGATCAATTGTTGAAGTGATTCAATCATTAGAGGTGAGAGGTTGACATGATTGAGGGGAACAATGTAAAGTCCTCACTAGGTACACCACCTCGTGATGATAGTTGAGTACCATCAGTTAAGGACCACATGAGGCCACAAAGGATAAGGTCCTGCTTTGGGCCTATCATAGAGGATACTTGGGGCACCTCATCATGTCTCCTAACACAACCCTCGCTATGGTTGAGCTTCCATGTAATCATTGAGATTTGTTGTGTAGATCGATATATATATATATATATATATATATACATCCAAACCCTGGAATTGGATGTGTTTCATTAGTTATAAACTCTTATATCTACATTGTTGTCTAATTTGGTTGCAGGTTTCCAAAACAGGCTTATCTCATCTTATTCTTGAGTGAAGATTATATCTCTAACTATGTTTTGCCCTTGTTTCATTCTGGATTTGTGAATTTAGGGCAAAGTATAAGGCAATCCCAAAAGGGGACATTACAAACCATCCCGAAGGATTTATCTGAGGTTGTTTATATCCAAAACTAGCTCTTAGCTGTACAATGCCAAATCCAAAACTGTTTATATTGCCACTGAGAAGGGTATTTAGGATCAACCATTTTCATTGGAGCAGGTACTATTTTCTGAGGGAATAATCATATGCAGGTACCATTCCTTCAAAATAGAGTGTTCTACTCTTGCGTTTAACCATCACACAAAATTCTCCTTAACAGAGGCTCTTGTGCATTACATCTTGGTATTACACTGTCCTTCCTCCCCTGACACAGCCTTAACAAAGTACAAGGAAGCTAAATCCTCAATTTTGATGCATCTAGGACACCTATCCATAACCACACCACAATAGGGAGAATCCCTACTCCGCAACACACACTTCATTATGTACTCTGTAGCTATCACTTCAATCTGCATTGAGTTAAAACCAAATCCATCTACAAGTGAAAACAAAATCAGTGCAGAAAAAATTAACAAGCCAAATGATAAGTTGCTCCTTAGAAACCCTCTCATGAAACCTATTGATTGTCCTGCATGCAAACCTGAATTTTTAGCATAGGACAAGTCTGCTGTGTAATATTACTGTGACAAAAAAATATTCTCTGGTCATAGGAGAGAGGATCTTTGCAAAATTATGGGAAAGGGAGGACAATCAAATATATGAGCTTTGGCTTTTGAAAGATTTGAGATATTCCAATCTTCTGGACCCTCACTGATCTTTGCCGTGAAAGGAAATCAGGTAACTGCCACATTCACTACAGGATCTACAATATGGTTGCATTCTTTATAACAATGCTTGCAAGTGATACTATCAAAATTGTTGGCAAACTATTCTTTTTCAAAATGCTTTTCAGCTTTGTCTTTCATACCTTTACTTTTGGCATCCCATAATTTTAGATAATTTGTCACCTTTGAGTAGTACTAAGGCTTTTGCTTCATTGTTTGACTTTAGTCCTAAAAAGAAGAAACGACCTCTAACAAACATACTAGAAGGAGATTGCAAGATGATCCCTACCTTTGTTGGTTTCAGGCTCTCTATTGCCGCTCCATCAAAATTCAATTTGAGAAAGCCCTCACTTGGATTACCCCATTAATGAGGGTTGCAAAATTTGAGATAAGTTGTGGGGCAAATATCATAGAAGATGTGGGTGGGCTTTGGTCCATATATTGCCGTAGGTGTGACCCTTTTACCTCTAGGCATCTCCATGGCCTCTACACCACTTGTGGAATTTGAACGTAGGTTTTGGATCTCCATGGCCTCTACAGCACTTGTGGAATTTGAACCTAGGTTTGGGGTTTGAAACTTCTCATTCCCCCCATTAGATTTGAATCTATTGAGAATAATTTTGGGGTAAATTGTGGGCTAGAGCTCATAGAAGATATATGGGGGTGGGCTTAGTTCCTTAATATGGATACACTTGATTGTACCTAAATCTGCCTTCATTGTGAAACATATCGGTGGGCTTTGATCAATGCGTTGCCATGAGTGCAATTCCTACCTCTAAATTTTCTCCTAGCCTCTACAATTTGCCCCACCCAAGGAATTTTGACTTGGGTCTATGGTTGAAATCTGCTAATTTTCCATCATGAGACTTGAACTTGTTCGGCTAAATTTTATGGTAAATTGTTGTGCAGAAGAGACATGGGGGTGGGCATGGTTCCTTTATATGGGTATACTTGACTATACTTGAAGGTGCTTCCATAGCTAAACATAGAAGTGGGCTTTTGTCCATGCATGCCATAATTGTGGCCCGTACTTCTCGGTGTCTCCATCACCAGTACAAGGTGCTATGTTCCTTTCTTTTGAAATTTGTTCTGTGGTGTGGAACTCCTCCTTCTCAACCACTTGATCCAAATCCATTGGCATATTATATTAAATAAATTAGAAAAAATATTTTAAAGAAGCTTAATAAACATTAATTAGCTTAGATATCTTGAATACATCCTATTTAAAAGTCATTGAGATATCACTCTTGAGGTGCCTTTCTAGCATATGTGACAAATCCAACATAGGTACCTTGAAACTGATATCTCTTAGCTTCTTTAGATAGATGCATTTAAGATATCTATGCTATTTGATATCTGAATGGGAAGCAATAGTAAATCCTTTTCAATCACAAATTACAATAGCAGGTCCAATACAAGATTTGATGATAACCATAGGATGTCTTGGTCTCATTTGACATTTCCTTGGAAATGTTGGGAAGGCTTGAAGGGGTGCCTCCTATAAACTCTTTTAATGTCAATGGTTGATGATCCTTTTGGACAAGAGAGGAAGTTATTCATGTGCATATGGTGGACAACTCAGATTGTGGGTAAATGTGCTAGCTGATCCTCTATGTTGAAGAACGTTGGACTCATCTTGCCTAGTGCAAGAAGAAGAGGATAGAGATAATATCATAGATGCTCGTGGGGGGCACAATCTCACCAAAATATGACCATTTATTTGGAAAATTATAGTATTCGGAGGTGACTATACCTCAAAAGGATGAAAATGATTAAAAGGGGGCAATTAATGTGGGTGTCCTTATAGTCCCTTACAAAGGTCAATGTTCAAAAGTGATTGCTAACTAGGGGTAAAGATACCAGCACCTTTGGTTAGGATATGGACAAAAAGGTAGTAAGCAACTCTCTTGCATTTTCACATTAACAATATTTGCCTTAGATCACATCGTAGATTGGTCTATTGAAATTAAAGTACACAAGACCGTTGTATTCCTTGAAATGATGGGGATATGTCTTGCTTGATAATTAAGTAATTTATAAGGAAGTAACAATCTTTGAGAAACGTGTGAAGATACAACTCACTGCTTTTTATTTTCAAATTACGATAAGAAAGTAACCATCTTTGGGAAGGGGCGTGAAGTTGCAACACACTGCTTTTTATTTTGAAATTACAATTTCTTTATAGATTCTTTTAGCAGAAAATGAAGATTCTAGAAATAGCAAGTGAAAAGATTCACCCTGGAATTTGAATGTAGCATTTCATCTCAGGAAATACTGACACTTTACAGAAAGAACAAACATTGACATATCCTGTCATCTCAGGGAATATATTGGTCAAACTTGATCAGTAATTGGTGAGACTTGATTCCAATGATTTTGATTTTGAAGATTGTTTGGACAGATGATGGATTGCAGAGATCTGTCAACATTCTAAAGGAAATGCTTGACATAGAAAGGTATCTTATGTTGAGGGGGTTGCAGAGATCCAGGAAACCCAAATATATTTCCAATCAATGGCTTCCTTGTCTGCTTAATTATTACCAGCTTTTCCAGAACAAAAGGTGAAGAGTATAGGACGAGTATTTGAAGAGAGTGAGAACCCTTCTACAGAGATGTCAATAGAGAAACAACCCAGTGTCAAGAATTAAGGGATTGATATTAAATGCACATACATCTCTTGGTCTGATGCTAGATTGGCAATGGAACTAAGCTTGTGGAGATAGAAAATGTGCTGAAGATTTTCTGAAGGCAAACTGTTTAGGCAACAAACTCAGCTTGGGAAATGCATTGAGAGATTATTGTAGGAAGAGTTGATATCAAGGTTACCTGGAGATGGGGGTACTTGGAGACTTCAGAGAGGGTACCGGTTCTGGTATGACTAATAGTAATTTTCAAAAATAGGAGACGGGGGTACTTGGAGACGCCAATTTTTTAAATATAATTTACTAATTTTTAGAAAATATCAAGACAGAGAACTTTGAAGATAAGAACTGTGGTAAGGTTTTAACATTAACTTTAAATAAATTAAAAAGTTTTGATAGTTTGATGCTGATACACATGCCAAAGGATATGAAATGCCTAGTTATGAGAAATATTTTACAGTTCTTTTGAGAATTGAGAAGGTTTGCATGGATGTGTACCTATAAGATTTTTGAGAAGGTTGGAGATACTCAGTGGCTTCCATTATTTTTAACAGTTGAATTGATGGTACACAAAGATCTCTTATTACCATTTTGGTGACTTATTTAAAAGAACAATGGTTATGACGAAATTGAGCAGATTGATCAGAAGACTATAGTGGCTATCATTATCATTACTAACAAATAAGTAATCATGATTTTACAGGGGTGATGATAGAGGATAAGAATAAGAGTTTTGTTTAACACCTTATGCCCTAAGTTTTCTGGCAGGAAACGCCAATTTCTGGTTGGGAGATTTGGAGACAGCGGCTCAAAGAACCCTGTGCGTTGAGACATTTTTGGAGATGTCTTCGGTATTGGAGACGTGTCTCAGGGGGTAGGAGATGGGTCTCCCGTAGCCATGGTTAATATTTATTGAAAGATGTTACAAAATTATAGGCCGGCCTGTAGGCAACAAAAAGGTTATTTTTTTGCTTATGGTTCACTGGGGTAGATATGCACAGCAATGTACTTTGAAAAATTTTACTAACCAAATCAGGAGAGTTCTATTTGTTTGACAAGTAAAACTCTGTTTGTGGACCTGGTTTGATGAATCCTTTTTTCTTGGTTCCCCAGCATACAGTGATTTCCCTTGGATAAGTTCTCTTTGTAGATTCTTTTAGAATTTTTTACTCTTCTAATTAGTTCATGCAAATTCATGTGAACTTGAATAGTCACAACTAATGAGTATTGTTTTATTTTATTATTTTATACAATGCTTCTGCCAAGATCAGAAATGAAATGAGTGATGTTGCGAGCAGGCTCGAAACCTTTATTTTATTTTATTGCATGTGCTTCTTAAGGTGACATGGAACAAAATACTTCAACATGAATGTGGTTGCATACTAATATGCACTATGATTTCCTTATTAGATTAGGAACTTATAATGCCATTAATATTTGGGTGTGTCTCTCCCTTAGTTTTGTTTGCAACACTATAAACATGTGCTGGAATATTAATCTTTTCTGTTTCTGTGATATAGCTTGCATTCGGTAGTAAGTTGATACAGGATTGTGAGAAAATTTAATATTTTTAAATTCAAATAATAAAAAATGATTCTTCTGTGACAACAGCAGAGCATTCACTGATCTTTATGTCATTTGGTTGAAGGAGAATTTTATTTCTATTTTCGATTTGACAAATTGCAGGGATTTCCTGTAGAGGTCAACGGTTGTCTGCGTTTTTCTTATCCCAAAATGGAATTTTTTCTTCAATATATGGTACAACAATTGGTTATAGATTTTTAATAAAAAGTGGCATTTGTAAGGAAATGCTGATGAACATAGGGTATTCTTATTTATTTCTATCAGACATTATACATGTCAAATTTAATTTAAATCACTATGGTTCAAGCCTGTAAAGTTGCAAGTGTTGATGGGTGCATGAATTTGGAATCTTTCATATTCACAATATTTGATAAACCAGTTGAATTCCCTATTATATTTGTAT
Organism: Cryptomeria japonica; assembly: GCF_030272615.1. Classification (NCBI taxonomy): domain Eukaryota; kingdom Viridiplantae; phylum Streptophyta; class Pinopsida; order Cupressales; family Cupressaceae; genus Cryptomeria; species Cryptomeria japonica. Next base: position 509,166,714 of record NC_081415.1, on the reverse strand, counting down.
TTGCAAGTTCAATGTTCTCATGTTGTTCCTATAATTTTTTTTAAAGATGTATCAAGATAAATTGGTGCAAAGGAACTGGCATTTCAAGCTTCAATTATCTTTACGTCTATGCAAAATAGAATGTTTTTAAGGCTCTGGAATTTGTCTTCATTTTATGGAAAAGTATGAAACGACACTTTAAATTAGTCATGCAGGAATGAAGTGACTGTTTTAAGCAGGTATTTATACTTTTACAGTTAGGGTTTTGCAGGAGATGTGAATAGCATAACAGTTGGTTCTGGTACAAATATACAAGACAACACTCTTGTGCACGTTGCAAAAACAAATCTTGGTGGAAAGGTTCTTCCCACAATTATTGGGAGTAAAGTTACAATTGGTATGTAGTTATATTACAGTTGTTTTTCACGAATTTTTAAATGCATCTATTGACTCGTTATAATTTATCCTGGGACTCTTTCTGGAAGGAACCATTTAAAATTCTTCCAGAGCCTCTGAATGCGTTAGGCTGTTTATTTTTGATAAATGTGACTACCATATTTTGTTGCTAAATTTCTCCTTACATAAATCTACGATGAATAGCATGAAGGGGCTGGCTTGTACATTGGAACTGGTAATATGACAATATGTGCCATGGATTGCATATGCTACACATCTGACTAGCATTTGAGATACTGCCAATGTTCAACAGGATACTGCTATTGCAATGTAGCTTGACTATCTAGTTCAAGAAGCTTATGGCAGTGGTAGAACCTGTTCTGTTTTTCTCTTTCAAGTCTGTTGCATTAAATTTAGATATTTGAAGCCGCAATATTTTGCCGATGACAAATTCTGACTTGTAAAAACTTGTCTGGGGGTGGAGGATTTGCTTACTTCTTTGTGAAATTGTCAATACATATGGAGGGATGTATGCAGTTGTCTAGACTATTTATTGATCTGTGTAATTTATATTTGTAGTTGATTTAGTGAGTTATAATAAGAATTGATATGTTTGTTTGACATGCTTGCATGCTTTAGGCAGGTCACGGTGCTGTGCTGCATGGGTGCACCATTGAGGATGAGGCATTTGTAGGCATGGGTGCTACTCTACTTGATGGGGTTGTCTTGGAGAAAAATGCTATGGTTGCAGCTGGGTCACTGGTGAGACAAAATGCTAGAATACCTGCTGGAGAGGTAATTTGCACAACTTCCCATGTAGGATAAGAATAAATTGAAATTCAGCATTGTATAAATATATATTGGGAATGGGAGTAACTAAAACTAGCTATTATTGAAGGTATACTTGGTTGGTATTTATACCTGACTAGATCTCGGAGTCCTTAATGGACTTCATATTAGCTTTTATTTAATGTTTTTCTTAATGATTCTTCTTCACAGTAGTTCTCAAGCAAATGCTAATTTCAGTGATAAGGTCAGGGGGAAAAGGAAGTTCCTGTCCAGCTCAAGACTAGATGATTGGAACTGAGGTTAAAATATTGATTCCTATTTGCATAATTGAGAAGCCAATTACTCATTCAAAATAGTATTCCATATGTTCTTTGAATAAGCATGTGGACACAACATTTTTTAACAAAATAAAGATTAGCACAGAGTAGGGTTTTTTGAGCATAGCAGCATCTTAAAAACTCTGAGGATATTTTTCATATGTTTAAAAATTAAAAGTTTATTCCTCTTCTTTAAATTTTAGGTCTATATGGTCTATTGGCGTGGGGCTAATAATTTACTTGATATTCTTTTGAATTGTGTTCCTACAACCTAGGGTTTCTATTATGAGCATTCATAGTTGACCATATCAATTCAATTATGAATAGTTGTGTAGCGTTGTTATATGTTAACCTGCACATGTGCAGCATATATTTCTATAAGGTGGTCGTTGAAAAATTACTATTTTAAAAAAATCTTTTTCAATGCTGTTTTTATGCAGAGTGTACATTTTTTCCCAATGATTGTTAGGATGATTCCATGTATTCATCTTGTTGCATTAGCTGCTATAAGATAGCCCTTGTCTTTAGACTTCAAGACGATTCTTTGACATGGTGTTACAGTTGCCTAATATTTTGTTATGTTTGTTGGATTAATTCAGCATCTGTTTCATAAAATGTAATGAACCTTTGCTGTACCTGCCTCGCCTTCCTGATAATTAGGGGTCTGATCTGTCCACCGAAGGTTTGATTTAGGGCCAAATAAACGGATTTATGGTTTCCTACAACATTATAGATATTTCATTTTATATGTCAGCAGTAATATTAAATCAGTGGCATAATTATTGCAGTACAAAATACATACACGACCCATTCTAGACTTTGAGGACTGGTTTTCTCAATTTCTTCCTTCTCTCCTTGTCACCTCCTTCTCCCGTGCTTCCCTAGGGGTGCGGGGTTTATACCTCTTGAAACGACGCGATTCCCTTTGAAACATGGCGTCTATTCCAGAGGTGACTTGGGAATGGATGTGTCCTTTCATCACTCACACTAGTTAAGATAAAACGCATTTAAGCGGTAAAATAATTTATGCATTGGAAGAAAATATATATTTATGTACATGTATAGTTTATGTTTCTAGTCATTTCCGCTGTCTACATGGGAATATGACATAAAAGCACTTTAATGCTTTTCCCTGATCAAGATAGATGTCAAAAGTGCCTGATTTATTGATGTTAAATTACTTTTAAATTTAAATATTGTTCATCTCATTTTGATAGAAATGCCATTCATTCTTTTCTAGTTATGCATCATTCTAAAGCTAAACTCTTTGTAAATGGGTTTGTTGATTCTCAGTGAGGACTAGTGTTTTGAGTTGGTTTCAGTCTTGGCGAGTTTGTAGGTAAGACTTGCTGAGTTGTCTGACTCTGACAGCCAAGGCCATTGAGGCCTGACTTTCAGTTTGAGCTGTTTGTGCCAAAAGAAACAGAAATCTAACTCAAACTAAGTCATTATTAAAAGCATTTTTTAATTTTTTTTTAAATTATATTTTTTTCAATTGCCAAGGTTTTTGGTTGAGTCCAAGCTTGAGAAAAAAGAGTTAGTGAGTTTTCCCTGAGTCTTAGTCTCAACAGTATCATATATATTACTTTCTATTCAATTAGTGTTTACTTTTTTCTAATATAAGATATCCTCTTCGTAAGACTTGAGATGGCACTTGATTCACATGTTGTCATTGTAGAGGTGTCTATGGTGAGTGCTCCAACTCACTGCAAAACCACTGTCCAACAGACTTCAATCGGAATTTCACCTTAAGTAAGCTTCTATAGTAGTTTACCATATGCGTCTCATGCTTCTGATTTTTAATTTGAGTTTTTTAGATTTTTTTTGATTCTTTTGTCATCTTTGTGTGGATGTGCTACTACCTCATAGTCTGCATTTGCAAAATACATAACTGGGAATATTTTAAGTTTTGCAGTGGCGCACTTCATTCTTTATAATCAGAAATATATCGTTTTAATATTTTCTCTGTTAGTAGATTTTTCATATAATGTGAGTCAATTTGAAGTAGGGTTGTAATCAACTCTAAGAGATTAGTTTTCTGTGTTTGTCCCAACAAAAATTAGGGCTTCTGAGTGTTCCTCTGATTCCTGTGGTGATTGAAAATATTCCCCTTTCCCTAATCTAACCATAATCTCTAACACAAATTTTTACTTAAGGCTAACCTGAACATCTGACTTTTTCCAGATTGAATCCTTATTAATTGATAAAAAATCTTTATCTTTTGGTTTGCAAATTTATTTAAAAGAAGTGATTTTCTACCATGGTACTGACCATGGTCTTGTCTACTTTGATTAACAAACAACATAGTGATAGAATGGCAGAACATGCCAATTACCAAAATATCACTTTGAGGTCTCTTGTATAAGAATCCAGACCTAGCAAACATAGTGGAATTTAACAAAATGGTAACATCTAAGCCTCAGTTCAAGAATATATGAATCTGCAGCAGGTATTCATATATCCAGCTGATTTATTAAAATCATTTTAAAATACAAACCATCTGATAGAGATTCCTGTTGTGAATTCTTTCTGTTATCAGTTCTGTTGGGTATCTTTATTGTTCTTTATTTTGCAAAGAAGGCTATTTGGGAAAATGCGATACATGTTTTTGAATGTACTCCCTTATTGTTGTTGTCTCAAATGCGTGTTCTTTTCCCCAGGTGTGGGCGGGGAACCCTGCAAAGTTTTTGCGAAAGCTGACTGAGGAAGAGATAGCATTCATCTCTCAATCAGCTTTGAATTATGAAATATTAGCAGAAATTCATGCGAGAGAAAATGTAAAGAGCTACGAGGAAATTGAGGCAGATAAGCTACTGCGGAAAAAGTTAGCACAACAGAGTGATGACTATGACTCTCATATGGGTATTACCAGGGAAATTCCTCCGGAATTTGTTGCACCTGAGGCAGACAGAGTAATAGAAGCAAAACCTCCAGCAAGATGACCTCACTATCTCTGATCTATTAGTAGCCATCATTTTGTTGACCATCATAATAAGTACCAAACATGTTTTTTTTTGGGAGATTGTTGCCATCGACCGGCTCTTTTTAGCATTACATTTGCAATGTACTTGTGTTTCAAATTTATATCCAAATTCACAAATCCTTTTCAAGTGAAAGTATCACATTCAACAGGTGATTTTTTATTCAGCAAAAATTATGGATATGTGGAGACGTAATATTTCTTTTGGATACAGTTTTATTCAATTCTAGACAAACATCTAGAGCTTGTCTGTTTTTTTTTTCGTGGGTGCAAATCAGTGTTCTTTTCAATGTATGTTTTTTTATCGAGTCTATGAGACCCTTCTGCTGGAATTGTCAATATAAGGCAATGTCTCTTGTAAAAGAATGTAACTACTAAATTTTAGCTTATCTCGGCAAATTACTCACTACATTTGCATATGTATAAAGATAAGTTTTCGTGTAATGAGATACAAATTCAAACAATGCCAGGGCTATCTAGGTAGCTTAGCATTCACTAGATTAAGATTTGCACAATGCTCTTAATTATTAGAGTATATATTGTATATGTAGGTGAAATGCTTTTAAGACAATGTTGATGGGAGTACTGGAAACAAATTGCGAATACCAAATTTAGTATTTACATTAAGAATAAACATTTTGGTTTACCGAAGAATAAACATTTTGGTTACAGGAAACGGATTCTGTTAATATATTGACATGTGATTTTGAACAATGTAGGCACTGATCAGAACATATCTTATTAGCAATGAGAGTTTCTAAAAGAATTCTCAGGAGATCATTAAGGCAATTATTTGGCTCTTGAGAAATGGCAACTTAGTTTCGAGCCATATTTTACCTAAACACTTTGTCCATGGGATGTTGAGAAGGGGATGATTAATTAATTATTTTGTTGGGTTAGCATTAAACAGATATTTATTTATGAAACATATATAATCTCAGGACGGGAAATTTGGGAGGTTGTATACATAAGCCAATATTTTGATAGCAGCAATATTTGTGGATTGAAAGTTGAAGCTGTTAAGCTCTATATTTTGTTGTAGGCTTTCGTGCTTCTAAGGGATGCCTTGTCATGTACAATGAATGAAAGTGCTACCATAGAGATCTAATGTTGCCTTACAATTGATAGAAATAGTGTGAGGGAAAATGTCGATGGGAGGGAAAATGTTGGGTAGGTATGGGAATAACAACTCATTTGGGATCTATGTAACTTTTTGGTTCATAGAATACTATGCTAAATTGTGCGATGCACATCTGACTTCTTCTGTTCCACTAGAAGATATAATATAGCATATTGAAAGGCAATGAAATTGATTATTTCAGAGGCTTTAGGAGAGACCTTGTCAGAATCTGTCACACTTGAAGGAATTATTTGATTGGAAGATGAATTCCTGAGCTCCGTTTATGGGCACTCCCATTGTGGCTAGTTCTTGTATGGAATAGAGTAGTATTGTGATGTGATGGCAATCTCAGTAGTATTGAGATAGTGATTAGAGGTTGCGTACAGAAAAGAATTTAGTGAGATGTTGATTGCACTAACCTGCATTGGAAAGCACGTAGTGTGGTGGCAAGGGCCCCAAAATTGGTTGATATTTGCTCCTATTCATATACCTTTAAAGTTCAAAAGTTCAAGAGAATTACATAACTGCATGGTAGGAAATGAGCAATGAATTGGGAAATGGGGAAGCCAAATTAGTATGCCGTAGGGCAAATATAAATAAGAAGATTAAGAGAAAAAGAATATGAAGTCCGATTGGAGCCTTGATGCTGATTATTGCATTACGAGTCAACTTAAGTGGAGAGGGAATGTGGGAGTTGCAATTGATTATGGATCTGCAAGGATACAAGTGACTGATTATATAAATTGGAGGAGCTAGTCATGGCGCAGGTGAAAACAGTTAGGTTATATGATGAAAGCTAAATTCATGAAGTACATGCTTTGGTACAAATTTTCACCAAGGACATTGAAGCGCAATAATGTTATCACACATGGGTTCCTATCAGAAATGTAAACCCATGGGATGTGATTTTTTCGTAGAAGATTAAGTACAATAACTAAATAGTTTACTTATACCTAGTGAGAGTTTAGATTTTAAAACAGGATTGTATGATAACAAAGAACTCAAATGGTTGGCTTTAAAACAATTTTTGTAGGTAAGACAAGGTTTTAAAGCAAGATCTTGGTTCAAATGAAGTAACCAACAAGTGAAAAGATTTTTTTAAAATGAAGGAACCAACAAGTGACTTGTCGTTAGGTTTGGGATATTTGGCTTTGAGTCTTGCACTGAATAGTAAATTGGACTGTAGCTAGGAAATCAGAAATCATCAAAGCATCTCAATGTTAATCATAGCCCAATCACGAAAGCTCAAATGCAATGATCAATCCTAATTACATCCAATAGAGACATGAAAGCAAAACATTCAAGATTAAAAACTAAGCAAACCAAATGCAGATCTGAATATCTTCTTCATGCGGCTCCATTGTCCATCTTTCTTTTTCAGATAACTTTCTTTGTGGATCTCATCTACAAATGCATACACATGAGATGAAAGCAACTAGACAAGATAGAAGCGCAAGAATACTCGAAGCGTGATTGAAGAAATTCATCCAATTTATAGACAAATTGGAGAGATGATCAAATTAGCATGAAGCGATTCAAATGGAAATTGCAAATCAAGAATGTCAATTATGACAAATTTATGACAAATTTGCACTTTCTATGCAAAATTGATTGATTGATAATTTATGACAAGATTATGACAAATTTCTATGTCAAAATTGATTGATTGCCAATTATGACAATTTATGACAAATTGAAATGTCATTCCCATGAAATTAGGAGAAAAATAGGAGGAAATTGAATTAGAAATTAGGAAAATTAGAAAATTGGAAAATAGGAATTAGGAAATTAGAAAATGAGGAAATTAGGAATTTAGTGAATTAATTAATAATTTTTCATTTATTAATTAATTCACAAAGAGGGAATTTACAAATTGATGAAAAACTAGGAATTTAAGAGAAATTAGGTAAATCAATTAATAATTTGTCATTTATTAATTAATTCACAAAAAGAGAAATAATTAGTTAGCCAATTAAATTAAACATTTAATTGTGACACGACCTAGGATAAATAAATAAATTATTTAACCTAGAGAGAGAAATGACAAATAGGGTTAAATGAATAAAATCATGAAACCCTAAAAGATGAATTAGAAATGCAAGGATGACAATTAGGTCTTGACAAAAGATAATCGATATCGATTTGATTTGATCATGATTCTGACTGATGTGATTGATAAACGTGCCAATTGACGAGGGACAATGACTAATTGATCCAAATTAACACAATTGAGAAAGACGACGATTGATGACAAATTGATCGCAAAAATGACAAGATTGACAAGAAGACAAGGATCGATGAAAAATAGATTGCAAAACGACAAGATTGAAAATGTCAACGATCGATGACAAATCGATCACAAGACAACAAGATTGATGACAAATTGATCAAAAGACAAGGATCGATGACAAATCGATCGCATGATGACAAGATTGAAAAGAGGACAAAACCCTAATTAGGATTGACGATGTCCAAAATGATGACAAATGAATATGCTCATAGATGCGACAGGATAAGATTGACCAAAATCATGACTGATATTGCTACCGACAAGACCAAATTCGAAGACGAGACGAATGATGAATGCAGAAGGAGGACTTGATGCTCGCAAATGATAAAGACCAAGTGCATGACATACGAGAAATGTTAATGCGACGCAAAAACCCTAAAATAAGGCAATGCGCAAATGTTAAAGTATGACTCCGCAAGCGTTGACCATTTGTAGGTGTCTACATGGACAATTTAAGCTAAATTCCTCACTGCTCTTTATTTGAATTTTGTATGTGTTAAAAATCAATGTACATGCATATCTATTCTATTTCCGTAGTTGAAATAATACACGATATATGAGAATTTAGAATAGAGTCATAACACAAATGTATAAGTGATATAAAGATTTGCAAGGGGACACAAGGCTAGAGGTGTACACAGATAATTACAGGGGTATGTAAATGGAAATGGATTCTTTTATAGTTCACAATATTAGATGATTTGTTTTTTAGTCTCCAAATGACTTACAATATATGGGATTGCCTCGTACTCTATGCGAAACGAGGTGATATTTTACCCCCTGTAGGTGTTGAATTTATGACCTCTCTTTGGGGAATACAAAATCCCCACCATTAGACCAACTCAGGTGTATGACATGACAACTCAGTAATATGGAAGTGCTTCGAATGTGCCAGTGTTTTCACTTGTCACAAACATGCACAAGTGTTGACCACTCACTGAGAACTCTCAGAACAGAATAGCCTCATGTTGACCACTCGCTGAGAACTCTGAGAACAGAATAGCCTAACATAGGATACTCTTGTGGTAGATTTATCCATCATGGTTGCAAAATTCGGTGCTTAAGAGTTGGCTTCCTTTTTGAAACAACTATTGTTAAATGGATTAAATTTATACTTAGCTCATGTTACCTACAAAAGGAGTCTATACTAACCATCAAGCTTGAATTGATATTTGGAAATTCAAGAGACGGGCATGTTTACAAGTATTTCACAAGTCTCTATTAAAAAATTAATATTACCACAAAATCTAATTGTAAGAGCTTATCTGCAATTATGATTTCATATGTTGGTGACATGATTTTGCATGATTCAGATTAATTTAATCATTTCGGCCTAAACATGTTTAGTATTAATGGCAGTCTCTTCAATTTATTTTAAATCTTCCTGGAGCATATCTGCTTTTTGTTGCTGATGATTTTTCGAAGAATTAAATCTTTTATTTTAATTTTTCTTTAAATTTTAATTTCTATAAAATTCAGCAAGAGATTCTTTTGGGCCCTGCCTGAAAATATTATACAAAAATCATTACAATATCATAAGAATACACCCAAACTGTAAAAGATTACATCTGATTAAAAAAAATGGAAACAAATAAGCAATCAACTTCTATCCCATGAACATCACATAACCAAAGCCACCAAAACAGAGTATGCCTTTCTACCAGCTAATGTATAACACAAACGTAACACCTCAGCCTAGCTCCAACGCACCAGTACCATCACACAAAAAAAGCCAAACCACCCATAGACAATCTCACCCAAACACACCCCAATTTCCCTCTATAGATTGTCGAGTGTCACTCCAATTTTCAGTTATACTGACCTTTACTGCATTCAAGCGCTTCATGTTCCCATTCCACATACGATCCAAGGAGGAAAAGTGAAAATGTCGCAAGATTTCGTCCCATTTCCTAGCATGCGAAATAGTGTCTCCACATAGGTCTAGAATGATGTAATTGCTTGCCACTTTAAGGTGGCCCTTGTCATGGGTAATCCTGGAATTGACAAAGCAACTACCCACATTTGCACAATATGTTCACATCATCTTAATTTCTTTCTTTTCTGCATAGCTATAATTTCATTCAACATTAACATAGGTGATAGTAGAATTGAACTACTAGACCTCACTCCTTGCTCAATCACACAGTATGCTTAAATATACAATGGTTTTCAAGAAAAAATCTTTTAATGATTTGGAAAGTACAATTTCAAGAGTTATAGCTTTTATTCAATTGAAGAGATATGTTAGAATACAATGTTATTAGGGATCATATCATAATATTTATTGATCTAATATAAGGTTATAAAATTGTATGTTATAAAATATATATTATTTAATAATTAATATTCTAATAATATTAGATTATTAATTATTTACACGATATATGAGAATTTAAAATAGAGTCATAACACAAATTTATTAGTGATATAAATATTTGCAAGGGGACATAAGGCTAGAGGTGTACAGAGATAATTATGGGGGTATGTAAATGGAAATGGATTCTTTTATAGTTCACAATATTAGATGATTTGTTTTTTAGTCTACAAATGGTTTACAAAATATGGGATTGCCACGTACTCTATGCAAAACGAGGTGATATTTTACTTCCTACAGGTGTTGAACTTATGACCTCTCTTTGAGGAATACAAAATCTCCACTATTAGACCAACTCAGGTGCATGACATGACAACTCAGTAATATGGAAGTGCTTCGAATGTGCCAGCGTTTTCACTTGTCACAAACATGCACGAGTGTTGACCACTAGCTGAGAACTTTGAGAACAAAATAGCCTAACATAGGATACTCTTGTGGTAGATTTATCCATCATGGTTGGAAAATTCAGTGCTCAAGAGTTGGCTCCCTTTTTGAAACAACTATTGTTAAATGGATTAAATTTATGCTTGAGCTCATGTTACCTACAAAAGTAGTCTAGACTAACCATCAAGCTCGAATTGATATTTGGAAATTCAAGAGACCGGCATGTTTGCAAGTATTTCACAAGTCTCTCTATTCAAAAATTAATATTACCACAAAATCTAATTGTAAGAGCTTATTTGCAATTATGATTTCATATGTTGGTGACATGACTTTGCATGATCCAGATTAATTTAATCATTTCGACCTAAACATGTTTAGTATTAATGGTAGTCTCTTCAGTTTATTTTAAATCTTCCTGGAGCATATCTGCTTTTTGTTGTTGATGAATTTTTGAAGAATTAAATCTTTTATTTTAATTTTTCTTTAAATTTTAATTTCTATAAAATTCAGCAGGAGATTCTTTTGGGCTCTGCTTTTTTTTTTGTTGATGATGAATTTTCAAATAATTAAATCTTTATCTTAATTTTTCTTTAAATTTCAATTTCTATATAATTTAGCGAGAGATTCTTTTAGGCCCTGCCTGGAAATATTATACAAAAATCATTACAATATCATAAGAATAAACCCAAACTGTAAAAAATTACATCTAAATAAAAAAAATTGGAAACAAATAAGCAATCAACTTCTATCCCATGAACATCACATAACCAAAGCCACCAAAACGAAGTACGCCTTTCTACCAGCTAATGTATAACACAAACGTAACACCTTAGCCTAGCTCCAATGCACCAGTACCATCACACAAAAAAAGCCAAACCACCCATAGACAATCTCACCCAAACACACCCCACTTTCCCACTATAGATTGTCGAGTGTCACTCCAACAATCAGTTATACTGACCTTTACTGCATTCAAGCCCTTCATGTTCCCATTCCACATATGATCCAAGGAGGAAAAGTGAATATGTCGTAAGATTTCATCCCTTTTCCTAGCATGCGAAATAGTATCTCCACATAGGTCTAGAACGATGTAATTGCTTGCCACTTCAAGATGGCCCTTGTCATGGGTAATCCTAGAATTGACAAAGCAACTACCCACATTTGCACAATATGTTCACATCATCTTAATTTCTTTCTTTTATGCATAGCTATAATTTCATTCAACATTAACATAGGTGATAGTAGAATTGAACTACTAGACCTCACTCCTTGCTCAATCACACGATATGCTTAAATTTACAATGGTTTTTAAGAAAAATCTTTTAATGATTTGGAAAGTACAATTTCAAGAGTTATAGCCTTTATTCAATTGAAGAGATATGTTAGAATATGATGTTATTAGGGATCATATTATAATATTTATATTGATCTAATATAAGATTATAAAATCATATGTTTTTGATTAAGGAAAATCAAGTTTTTAAGGGACCAGAAACCCTTTACAAGACAGGTTTTAGAAGGACCTGTAACCTGAACCGAAAGATAAACTTGAAAGATCTCTCAAAGAAACAGTACACAATAAAGACTCGGCATAACCAAACAAAAGAAGGGGAACAACAAAACCCCCACCAAGACCCTACAGGCTGCAAGAAACCAACAACCCTAACCCAACTAGGAAGGATCAAGAATTTGTCCTTCCCTTGTGGGATCTAAGTGTCATATCAAAAGAGGACTGGGACAATTTAGATTTTTTACTTTTAACAGTAATCCATCCCTCCTCAACCCTAGCAGCAACATTTTGCCAAGAGGAAGGATCCAAAAGAGAGGATCTCCCATAATCAGGAGGAACAGACCCAGCATCCAGAGAGGTAGGAACAACAGAAGTAGGGACATCAGAAGATCCAGCCACCCAAGTTGCAGGAACAACAGAGGCAGGGACAATAGAAGATCCAGCAGCCCGAGATACAGGAACAACAGAGGCAGGGACAACAGAAGATCTAGCAACAGTCTGGGACGCAGGAGGGTCTGAAGCATCCACACATTCCTTAGGAACAGAGGCAACAACTAGAGGCTCATCAGCCTGAGGAACTTGTGCCACCACCTGGGAGAAGCTTTTCTTTTTAACAAAATAGTGTTCAGAGGATGCCCCCTTCCACCAAGTAGCAGGTCTTTTTTTCTTTTTATCTGTTTCACACCGTGCAACAATATGTCCGGTCTGGAAGCACTTTCGACATCTAAAGGGGATACCTTCAAAGTCGAGCGGTTGGACCCAAGATCCCAAAGAGGATTCAATCTCTAACTCAGCTGGAAGCCTTTTAGAGACATCAATGTTAACCAAAATCTGAGCATAAGTAGAGTGATAAATCTGGAAAGATTCCTTATCAATCGTTAAGAATTCACCTAAAGCATTCCCCACTTCCTCTAGCAGAGAGTCCGTCCATAGATGAAGGGGAAGGTTAGGGAGCCTAACCCAAATAGGAATCTCATTAAATGAATCTGTGGATGGGTTAAAGCCCGGGAACTAGGGTTTAACCATCAAAATAAATTTGTCTTCCCAGCTGAAAGGATTAATACCTAATATTTTCGATCTATCCTCTTCATATTCAAATTTGGCAATGAAAAAACCCTTGGCAGAAGGAAAGATATTAACTGAACCTTTTATTATCGGTTCCCAGCTTTGAGAAATCCAAGTGTGCAGCTGAGGAAGGCTTGGCCAGAAACCCCGAAACCTGCAAATCAGACCATGCGCTTCAAACACCGAGGAAGTGTGGATGATCTCCATATCAGTATCATCAGACACCTTGAAAACCAAAGGTTTGCATACAGCCACAGGCCTCAAGCCATAGGCATCTCGTTCATCAGTAGAGGGCGTTGATCACACCGTATTTCCATCCTTAGAAGAGACCCCCGTAGAAACAGCACCAGGTAGGACCCCCGCAGAGCCCCCATTCACAACCGTAGAGCCAGGCAAAAGCAGTCTCACCAACCGTTACAGGGGATACAGGGAGCTGGACAGCCGGTATCGCTGCAATAGACAGCCTTTGGGCATCAGTGGTGGCATACACAGGCGACCCCAGGCGCAACGGCGGCAGGCTTCGCAGCGGCGGCATGCACTGCGGCCCTAGGGCAACGACGACAAGCTTCGCGAAGGCAGGCACCGTTGCAGACTTCGTGTGTGATATCGCTGCAAGCGTAGGCATCGCAACGGACATGTTGATATTTCCTAGACCATTGTTAGTCATAGGTGGAAAGGTAGTTCTATAAAATCATATGTTATAAAATATATATTATTTAATAATTAATATTCTAATAATTTTAGATTATTAATCATTTATGAATGGTTGTTTTGAATAAGTGTGACTATATCCTTTTAGAAAATTTGCCATCCTTTTTCTTATATTTAAGAAGGTTCTCTATTGAAACTGTGTAAGAATTTGAAAATTTATCATTATGCACGAGGTATTATTGACCATGTAGAAGTATGTAGAGGAGTGTTCCTAAATTTTGTCTATTTCTTAATAGACTATTTTTACAAGTCTCTTAATAAAAGGATATATTTTGGGGTTCTTTTTATTTGAAAAGGTTTTTTCCATATATATTTTGTATGTGTTAAATCTATATTTGTATTATTTTCATTTTAATAAAATTTATATTTTGTTTATAATGATTAGTATAAGAGGATCCTAGTTTTTAACACGGTATCAAAGGCATTTAGGTCATGCTTATCATTTATTGTGTGAACTCATTTTTTTATAATGATTGAAAATAATCATTTTCTCCTTGAGCGCACCCCAATTATGAGGGATAAGATCACTGAAGTCTTCTTTTGGTGAGAATGAACATTCCAAACATCCTATTTCATACAAGTGTTGAATCCATTGTTGTTGAAGAATATTTGGAATAGTTTATATATGATTGTTGGTGTTAATTTGATTGAATTCTGTGATTACATGATCCAATTTATTTGAAAATTATTGTTTTTATCGAATGAGCACGTTTTGTAAATTACATTAGCCTATTCATATCCATTCTGATATCACTACATATTTTAATTTTTAACTCTTTTATTACAATAAAAATATACTTAAGAAACATATTTGATTCAGTTTACTATAATATATTCCACCTTGTGAGCAACAATAACTTCTTCGTGAGTTGGAGTTTGATATAATATATTCCACCTTGTGGAATTTACAACAGTAACTTCTTTGTGAGTTGGACTCTGATCAGGATCCTATTAAGCATGATTTGGGTGTGACCACATCATGCCATGATGTTCCTTCCACGATTCCTTCTATTCTTAGTCTATCTTTAGTCACACAGGTCGCTCCCTCACAGTCATTGTCTTCTTTGGTGGTCATTGATTTGCCTCGTATTCTTGTTGCCCCTCTAGTTGTTGTTAGTCCTCTAGTTAGGGAATCACCTCGTGATTACCCTAGTAATGCGGTGATGGATGATAGCATTGCTTGGATGATAGTTCATAGGAGGAAAGGTCCTCCTCCTTCTCCCCTTACTCTTTTGGGGGTGACAAAAGGGAATTTTATTGTATAGGTTGGGACCCTTGTCGACTGTTGGTTCCTAGCTCTAGTCAAAAGCTCCCTCTCTCTTCTTCTTTTTCTTAATCTCACCTCTTGTGAGATTTGCTCCGTTTGCCTTGATGGTTGACTTGTTTTGTGTCTAAGCCCTTCTTGTACTTATCTAATCAAAACGATAACTTCATTGAATCTAATTCATTTGGAATGACTTATATATTTCATAAAATAATCTTGCGTTGAACCATTTGTAGATGTTTTTGATTAAATAAGCAACAAAAAAGGATTTTGACTTGTTACAACCAAAATCCCCTTTGACAAAGATACACAAGCCAATAATAGACCATATACAATGTTACATAGGCCATTAACATACCACTTACAACATTACATAGGCCATTTAGCTACCCACAACTGGAAGAAGAATTTGGGAAGAGCCATCGACTAACAATAATCCAAGCAATACTATCATCTAGAAAACTGAGAAACCCCGTTAGAGAGTTTATCAGCACACACAACAGAAGGCTGATGAGACAAAACATCCTCCACCAAAGGTTAAAGCTGATGAGCAATAAGAAGAATAGGTTGCAAGCACAAGACAGGAGGATCCCTAATAGAATCCATAGGACACGAGTAGCAACAAGAGGCTCATCATCATCTTAAGAGAAGCCATCATTATCCCGAGGAGTCATAAGAACCCAAATGGTTGAAAAGTTACTTTTACATATTTTCTACGATAGAATCTAATACTACTGTTATGCTCTTTAATTTCATAAAACTTGACAATTGTGACATATATATTTGAATATGATACTATCATTACTTAAAATTTGTACATGTCCGCCATGGATCAGTACTGTATACTTCAGAAATATAATGCTTTGTGTCTATACCTTTGAACAATTGTATATAGACAACGAGCAACTTCACTAGATCGTCACGTGTCTCCTTTATAAGCGGGGGGACCTCTTTACACAATTCCTCCAGTTCTGAAACGATATTTTATTAGAGGAAAAAGCCTTGCATTTTGGATGCTTCGTCTATTTTCCAATGGTTATCGTTAAACTTAAAATAGTGGCAGGTTTGTTGAACCAGGTCTGATCCTATTTATGTTAGTGTTTGAAGAGGTCTGTTGTCTGCAAGTCTTGGACCTTTCTTCTGTATTCTATTCGTTGAAATCTTTTTAAGCCTAATACAAAATTGAATTTATAAAAAATGTTTTAGAATACAATCTTCAAGTATAGAAATATCATTTGAACCGGACACAGTATAAATCTTTATAATGAATATACAATTACAATTACAATACTCTAAACTATTTTATGTATCAACCTCGATCATGAATCTCTACTATTGATTTATCCCAATCAATTCAGTCATATAAAAATAGGAGCATGCCCTAGATTTAATCCTATTATGAAGATTAGATAGCACCCATTGAAATTTTTAGGAAGGCCCCTCTATGAGACCTTACAGTGCAACTTTATCCCCTTCATATGTTTGCAAGCCCCCAATTGATAGATGCATAAGCTAAAAGGAAAGGTAATGTTCTTGTTACATCTTCATCAAACCTATATGTCATCTCTTTATTTCATTTGTGGCTGCATAATATTAATTAGTCGCTTTCTAAAATTATTACCTTCTTTTTCAAATATCATATTATTTTTGGGTAACATGACTTGCTTTATAAAATACAAAGATACTAGAGAGCTGATACATTATTGGATATAAGTAACTTCCCATCTTTCTTGGATGCTTGTGTTTGTATCCTTCTATGTACTTCAAATCTATGTACATGTGAAATATAACTAGTATACCTATATTTAAAAAATATATGTAAAATATGCCGAGAGATATCTTATAATAGAAGAGAATCATCTGTAAAATAAATGTTCTTCTAAAATACTAAACATCAAGAATAAAAATCCATTAAAGTCATGCATGCAAAAAACTGTGAATCTAGCTGGAGACAAGTGGAGAGTGTTCTATTTTATTTGAAGTAATCCCATAACACCTCCACAAAAGCTGAAACATGGCATATTTCATATTTTTACTTGTCATTTGCATGTCAAATTGTTTCAAAAATAGATTTTTGTTTACGGACATTTTGATATCATTGTAGATGCCTCTCGACATAATGAACAATAAGAATTGTTTCTATAAGAATTTTATACTATACTTCCTCTATACACATTCAAATAGCTCATAGAAGAATTGATTCCCTACCATTGCAAAAGTTTCTTTAGATATAAGAAAAGAGAAATTTATTCAAACCCTTCATCATTCAAAGTGTGTTTTAAATAGGAAAAGAGTTGAATAAATATTTTATAATATATGTTTGACCTCATTTAATATTATCTTGCAAATATAAATATGTTCAGTGTTATTGTTTGTTTGTGTTTGTTTGAGCACATTGGTCATCATTTGCTAGGCCCATTTTTTTCAAGATAATTTTTATTGTTTAATTCTTGGTAGAAGATTCAACAACTTGGAAGATTGATTTTAAAAGATTGTTTGTGTCAAATGGGTTGATTCATAAAGCTATATGAACTATGCAACCCAAACTTTGTGTCTTAAACTATGGCTATCAATCACACTAGTTTCCTTCTCGATTTTTATAATTTTTTTAGATTAGTATTAGAAAAGAGTAGTGTCAATAAATTTTTTAATTTTTAGACCTTCTAGATGTAATTTAAAAATCTTTGAAAGCCCCATCAATTTTTAATGCTCCTAAATCTGTACAATGATTATATATGGTACACATGTCGTATGTATAATCAAAACTAATGTTGGAAATCTAATTTCTTTTGAACCAAATAACTTATGATATTGATATAATCATTCTTCTTTCAAGAAAGAGATAAAATGTTGAGGTATTGGTACTCATATCACTAGACAAAATATTTAATCCTTGATTCTAATGCCAATAAAGTTTTCTAGCAACTTTGGAAAGTATTCATAATTTTTTCCCTACATTATTTTCTCATATATCATACATATGAAGTTTCCTTTGGTATATTACTATGAGACAACTTGGACCCTAGAATCAAAATTATATTCCTATGGTTGTATCCTAGTTTATTTGTGAAAAAGGTTCCAAGTTTAGATTATCACCTTGTATGTGAAAAAATTAATACGAGCCTTAGGTGAGTTTGAATGGCTAGGGTATTGATAACATTTGATGTAGTAATTTAAATATTGTTATTTTACAACTAGCATAGTCTAGATGCGTAAGATGTTATAGTAAAAATGGTGTATGAAAAAAAAAAAGATCTAAGAAGATGACATAGTGATGAAATACATCAGTGATTTTTACAATCATCTACGAAGGTCATTATTTCTCTCAAAGAACTCTCATTCTTGTTATATAGAAATGAAAAAATTCAGTCCCTTAAATGATAAGACACGAGGATGACAAGGTAAATCAAAAGGTAAGTGTAATTTTTTTAAAAACTTACACATTCATAGATAAAGTAGAACTAAATAAACTCTCAAGGAATCTTTTGGATACTATAATTTATTTTCTCTCTTGTGTGTTATTTTAGCCAACATTTGTGAGCTTTAGGTAACCTCTAAATTTATTAGGTCGAAAACATCTACTTATAATTGGTGGTTATCACCCAAATAAACTGTCCAAGGAGCAAGCCTAGAAAGGATAGCTCATCCATTGCTTAATTTTTTATGATCATTAGTATATATTTAGTAGAATTATTATTATATCTTTTAAACAAACATGACAAATTATTTTTATATTAAAATAGTTCAAAACATATACATCATAACCATTCCAAAGATGTCATTAGACTGGTGTCCTGCATTTTACATGTATTTTACTATCTAAAGTATCATTTTTACATGTATATCAAAAAGGCCATAACCCTATGTCAGATCACTTGGTTTTACATCATGAACAATATATAAGAGGATTTGTACAACAAAATTCCCTCTCATGTCAGTATACATATAGCAAAAAGAACCACACTGTTCAATGAGCTCCTAAAACTTTCTCCCCAGTCCTAGGAGAAGGATCATTTGGATCTTCAATCTTGAGTCTCTGCATATACTGTGCCAATGCTTCAATCTCCTTCGGGTGCAACATATCCATATGTTTCTTGAAGTATTGAACAAACTGGATATCTTCCTTGCAAATCTGAAGAACACCTTCCCAGACCAGAATCATGAACCTGTATTTAGAGATCTCCAAAACAACAAAAACGTGAGACATAATGTAAAAATGTGTGAGTTTACTATTAAACCCAGTAAGCCTCCTCTTGTTTTGAAAAACCTCTCCATTTCTTTCTTTCTAGATAAACCATAGGACTTCACAAGACAAGATAGACCAGAACCGGTTCAACCTAAGATCAAAAGATTCTACAAACCCAACAAGGATTTCACTCCAAGAAGGACCAGACCAATGGTTCCAGACAATAGGAGAGCCAAGGAAGATGGACCACACACCATAGGAAAAATCACATTAAAAAAAAAAATGTTCAAAAGACTCCTGGACATTACACACCCACACCTAATAAGTTTAGGACCCTTAACAAATAAAAAAAGAACCAACAACTAACTTTTTCAGAAGAAGAAGCCATCTAAAACAAGATTTCTTAGGATCAATGGGGGAATACCCAAAAAAATAAAAAACAAATTGCCACCTGGACTTAGGCCAATCAAGATCCCAACATTGATTAACTCGAGTGAAGATTGAGTAGTCATCCTTCAACATCATGTAGATCTTCTTAGTAGAAATGTCCAAAAAAGAAGAGCCATCCAACTGTTTTAGTTGCTTCAAAAATGAGTCAGTATCCCGAATCTTACCGGGGAAGAAACAACTGGTAGCCTTACCAATAAGAGAGTATGTTTTCTTTTGTGAGGGAGGAATCCCAAATTTAGAGATGATCACAGTCCAAGACCCAAGTAGGTTGTCAAACAGTACATTGCTAATTAGAGAAATACCTTTTTCATTCCAGATCTTAGTAGAGCAGCTTTGAGTCAGAGCAAGAGGTTTTTTATTTAAGTTCACCCCCCACTAGATAGATATGTCCATAACAACATATGAAGGAGAGTTTCCTATAGCATCCTTAGAAGGGAGTAAACTCCTTACCTCTAACCATGCCTTCCATAATGAAGAAAATACATTAGAACCAAACACCTTCATGTTATAATCCCCCAATACAATATCACATAAAAGGATATTCTTCCACTTTTTGCCTTTTTTTATAACCGACCTTTCAATATTATTTCTGATCAACACCTTCCATGGTTCGTTACCATACAAAGCTTTGACAATCCATTTGGAGGCTAGGGCAATGCCATGTGCCCTAATATCTTTGATACCCAATCCACCCATAATCCTTGGTCTGCAATACCAATTCCAATTCACACAATGTCTCTTATTATGACCCATCCCATCAGACCATAGAGAGTCCTTCATGATCTTCTCAAGCTTGTTGGTTTTATAGCTAGGAAACACCCATGCAGAGGCACAATAGATATGATGAGAGGAAAGAACCTTTTGCACAATTTGCACTCTTCCAGCGAAGGAGAGAAGGTGGGTCTGCAATTTTAAATGCTTCTTCTCAATTTTAGAATAAAACCAATGCCACATATCTTGAGTAGAAGGGTTAATAGAAAAGGGAATACCAAGATACCTTACAATAGAATTCGGACCAGCCCACTGCCAACCTTTGCAGGAGACCCAACTTGGAGGAACATCAGACCAACCAAGCACTGTAGATTTGTGAGGAGCTACCTTTGCTCCAGAGGCCAAGTAGAAAAACTGTAGTCTATTCATAGCATTATCAAAGTTTTCCTCATTCAAAACAAAAAATAAAGCAGTATCATTAGCAAATTGGGCATTGATCAGATCATCAATATTAGGTAAAGTAAGCCCTCTGATAGAAGGACCAAGTGCAGGAGCCCTCAGAATGTAGAAAAGAGCATCAACAACAATGACAAACAAGGCCGGGGCAACCTTGCCTGATAGACCTCCTTAGAGGGATAGGTTCAGAGAATTGACCATTAACCTCAACAACTGTGGAGGAGTTCTTAAAAAGAATATCAATCCATCTAAATAAATAGGAAGGAAACCCAAAAGCTTGCAACATTCCTCTAATGAAGGGCCACTCAATTATGTCATATACTTTCTCAAAGTCCAAAAGAATCATTGCAACATTTTGATTATTAGCTTTAGCCCAATGCATTGCCTCCCAACTAGTAACCAAGTTTTCCAGAATATATCTACCTTTAATGAATCCAGTTTGAGTGGCAAAGATGAAGTTGTTCAATAACTTAGCAATCCTCCTTGCTAATACTTTTTTAACAATTTTGTAGGAGATATTCAGTAGGGTAATAGGTCTCCAATTTTTAACCAGAATTTTATCCCCACCTTTAGGTAACAATTTGATGACACCTCTATTGATGTTTTCTCCAAGAGATCCCTGATTAAATACATCTTCATACAAGGAAAATAGTTCCAAGCTTATCCATTCTGAGTGCATCTTATAGAATTTGGCAGGTAACCCATCTAACCCTGGGCACTTACCATTGGCCAGTGAACTGATAGCACCCTTAATCTCCTCCAGTGAGATCTTATGGCCCAGAGCCTTAGCCTCCTCACAGGAAATTTTCTTAGGGATTAACAACAAGCATTTCTGAAGAGCCTCCTGATTCATAACACCATGTTCAGAATAAAAGAGGCCAATGTAGAAACTGGAGAAAGCCTTCTTAATGGACACCAAATCATTGGTGATAGAGTTGTTGACTTGAATATCTTCAATAAGTTCCCTTCTATCCTTGGCTCTAATAAGATTGAAGAAGTAGTTGGTTCCCTTGTCACCACCTTTAAGACAGTTCATTTTAGCTCTTACCTTCTGCCCTTGGATCTTGAAGTGTTGCAATTTCCTTAGGAGATTTTTGACCGAAGATAACTCTCCCTCCAGGGTCAAGTCATGCCCCTTACTCTGAAGCTCCTTCTCAATACCATTGAGCCTAATATGAAGATAAGATTCCTCCCTAGACCTATCCATAGCATATTTTTCAGCAATGATCTGGAACATTTTCCTTCAAGTAATAGTAAGAGCCTCCCATTGCTCCCTAGGTCTTAGATCAGGAATACAAAACTTGGTCAATTGGGAGACCATCTTAATAGCATCACCAGTATCCTCATCATTAAGAAAAGAGATATTAAGTTTAAAACCATTCTCCCTTTTAGGTCGGATCACAAAGGAGGGATCAAGGTCGAGATTAACACTGACAGAGATAGGAGAATGATTCAAGATACTAGTAGGAGAAACACAAATAGGGGCTTGCCCCCCCTAAGAGGGGAAATAAAAAAGTGAAGCATCTGCATAACATCTATCTAATCTATAATACATTCTCTTCTTACCACTTTGATTATTGCACCATGTAAGACAAATACCAGAAAAGGAACCCTTTTTCTTCTCCAGGGGATCTACCAGATTAAATCTCCTCTTGAACTTAGCCTAGAAGAAATGTTCATTACCCTTCCAACAATGCTTATTGCCACCACTTTTGTCCTCACCATGTTGTATCATGTTAAAATCACCCACAAAACTCCAATGGGCATTCAGGAGACCGGTTGTCAACCAATCCCCAAAACTGGCTCTATTTCTATAATCATTAGCAGCATATATATTGCAAATACCAAAGACACAGTCTTTCTCTTTAAAAGTGGCCCACAAAGCCCTTTGGCAAGGCAAGATACCATTAACAATGATCTTATCTACCCACTTAGGACCAACCAAAATGGCAGTACCACCTTTATCCCTATCATGATTGGAGTGGAACCCTAGGCCCGAGCCCACAAAAATTTCAACATAGTATAAGCATGGAACCCTACCACTTTGATTTCTTGGAGGAAAATAATGCCTTTTTCCTTGATACTGTTACACCATTTCCTAACCACATATTTTCTATCAGACATCTCCAAGTCCCCAACATTCCAGCTATGTATGTGCATCATCGTAAATTTATTTGGTGGAGGGTTTTTGATTCTTGTATAACCTATTAAAACATTCTGGCACTTCATTGCCTTTTTTACTATTGTCATTAGAGAGATATTGTCTATCAGATGTTTTCCTTTTCTTTCTAACCTTTATACTAACAACCTCTATAAACTGCTCAACATTACCGATAGCCATACCATCATCTCCAAAGGGCACAATCTGTTTATCGGAAGATACATCCGCCATGGAGTTCATGATACCAAGTAAGGAGTTACTCATTTTCAATTCAGATGGGACTTGGAAGGCATTCCTTATTAAACCAACTTTCTCCTTAATACTTGCAAGGGTAAGCTATTGAGCATTTAGTTCGGGGTGGGGGGAGAGATTAACAATCTTCACTTGATCACAATTAAGAAGATTAGCCTATACTGAGTGACACCCGACAAGGATGTTGGAGGGAGCATTCATGATAGAGGCTTGGACAACCTCATACTCATCCTCAAACAGAGGATTGGAGAGACTAACAAATTTGTTGCCATTACCATCATCAGTCGGGCAATCAAGGCCCGAATTGACCTTCTCAATGCCACTTTTAGATGGGATATCCACTGGTAAATTATTACCTTGTTTAGTTTTATTAACAAAATTACGCATTTTACTAATATCACTTCTCAAATTGCCTTTAGAAGCAATGTTAAAATTAGCATTGTGACAATTTTTTAGAGAAGGGAAATTTTTCCTCATATGCCCATTAATTTTGCAGAAGAAACAGGCCCCCAAATTGCCCAACATGGACAATTCCCAAGAAAAGCTCTCATCTTCAAAATCAAGAGAGATAATGTCAGGAAAGACAACCTCGGGATCAAGTGCTACAAGAGCCCTAGCATTCAGGTGAGGGAGAGTGGTTCTCAATTCCTCAACTTGCTGAACCGAACCCAATGGTTTCAGAATATGAGGAATGAATGGCCGAAATTTGGGCTGAAGGTTCTTAATTTCAACCCAATTAGGGGAGGAATGAGCAATAACTTGCTCGAAATTCCCTTTAGGGGACCAAGGAAATTCTCTAAACAAGGAGTTCCCAACATTCCAATTTTTTTTCTTCAAAACCCTATCTTGCATATTATGAGATTTCAAAAAAATCACAAATAAACCCTTATGAATCATTCTGCAAAAAATAACATGAATACCTAACTTCTTGCCCCAAACATTTGCAATCCAGTCATCAAAAATTTTTTGCGAAGGCAAAGACTCTCTATCCATGCATACAAAGAAAATTGCAATGTTTCTTAAGTGCAACTGCTAAGATCTAATGGCTTTAATCATATCTCCATTTGGTGACAAGGAAAGAGTCTTCAACCCGAGAGGACGAGACTTACCATTTCCTTCCCCTTTGAGGTCATCAGTCGCGCTGCCTCCACTAGTTCCGAGTCTATCTCCATCGATTGAGGGCCCTCTTAGACCGTTCTCTGTATCCATGTGCTCCTGCCTGCAAAATGTTCCATCAATGTTAGCAGAAGGAGGACAAGCCATAGCCAATTGCTCGAAGACCACTGCTTTGTATGAGATCTTTTCATGCTCGCCCTTCTGCGAAATAACAACCTCACTCTCCAAACCCCCACTATTATTAATGATATGCTCCTCATCGTTCTTGTCACTAGGCTCACCATAATTCACACTACCCATCCACCTTCTCATGAGCGGCCTCAGGGAAGGGGCACGACCGTCTACCTAAGCCCAGAAGCAATCTGTTAAAAGAAAACATGCAAAAGGAAAAAAGACCATAGAAACAAGGAAGCGAAGAGAAAGAAACACAAGGCAACCATGAACAAATCAATCAAACACCAAGGAGGCAACACGAGGAAGATGTCAATCACACACAAATATGATGCAGGATACCAATGGAAGCACACGAGCGCCAACAAGCCAGGTCCGAAAACCGAGGAGGGTGAATAGACAACCTTCCTATA
Source organism: Cryptomeria japonica (assembly GCF_030272615.1). Classification (NCBI taxonomy): domain Eukaryota; kingdom Viridiplantae; phylum Streptophyta; class Pinopsida; order Cupressales; family Cupressaceae; genus Cryptomeria; species Cryptomeria japonica. The sequence goes on along the minus strand of NC_081415.1, from coordinate 509,141,619 downwards.
TTCGTACCAGTTGTAGAGCTCTCCCATAGATCTTTACCAAGTAAACATGACAAATTATTCATACTTATATTCATGAAAATATCTTATGATTTCCTTGCAAATGATCATCAAATTGACCATATTCTAGATTTATGTGGGATACTTTATGCTCACTAGAAATTGCCAAATGCATATAATTAATCATGGTCTTTATTATTTCGACGCCAAGAATCAAATTTACTTGATTATTGTGTTACCAACTATTGTGGTGATCCTATTAATAAGAAGATCTACTTTAGGGCATGATTTTAAAATAAAATTAAAATGCTGTCCCATGGATGGATTACTCATCTAAACAAGCTACCTTATGTGGTTGTTTAATAAAAATGCTAAATAAAAAAGTAGCTCTTGAATAATTAATATGGCATTGGAGATTTATGAAAGAGTTTCAACCCAATACTTGTAAAAGTGCTAAACTCCTATGTAATAATCAAAGTTGTATTGCACTTGCTAAGAATCTTTTTTATCATCGTAGATCTAAATAATTAAATTTCACTTAGCTCACTTTATACATGAGAAATAATTAAAAGGAAATATTTCTCTTGAATATTTACGAAATTGAAGATCAAGTTGATGACACTTTTTACAAAACTAGTGTGCAATGCAAAATCCTCCAAATTTAGATCAATGCTCGACCTTAGGGTGATGCTGTCGAGGGGGAGTGTGCATGTCAATGACACCACCTAATGGCTAAATCTATACTTTAGAACTAATAGCCATAAAAAATCCTAATAGGCATAACATAAGACCTCTAGGCATTAGTAAGTCTTTTAGGCATAGTATCAGTCCTACAAGCATAATGCACAATTCTTCTATGTAAATATTCTACTTGTAAAATAATTGTATTATATAAGTCCTTAAGACACTATGTAATGATTATAGGGTGACACTAATACAAGGAGAGTTGTGCTCCTATAAATTTATATTATAAGATCTCATATAAAGAATCTTTTTAGAACACTGAGAGTATAAATTTTGCCAAGATGACTTTCATGTGTTTTGAAATACATGTTCTTCATTTTGGCATATATTTGTGTCCCTATTTATCATTGTTAAAGAAGACTTACATTACTAGGATACTTCATTTTTTCTTTTATAAAAAATGACACATGTTACATTCTATTGTAATGTTGAAAAATTAGGGTTTCCACCATTAAGGTAAAAACCACTAATTTTTGCTTAGGGACCACTGCATTAAAGAGGGATGAGCCTAATAGATCTATCTTCAAATCAACAAGCATAGGGCTAAGAATTCTTATTAGATTTACTATATTAGGATTTGATGGACCTCTTTTAAGTTGAATTGTGAAGATGCAAAAATTAGGGTAAATATGTTGATGTTAAAGAGATTATGTATAAACATTGAGCTACAATCGTAAATGGAGCCATGAACCTGGATCTGAGGAATGTGTGAGTATTCAGACCTATTCCCAAAAGTTCATCTTGAATTGTCGATACCAGAATGCCCATCGCTCTCATCGTCCACACTTTTCACCATCCAAAGGGGAACTTGTTCGTCTCTGCAAATAATGACGATCTTGAAAGTCACACCTTCATACTTATTTCCTGCACATAGAAAGAGAGGGAAAATGGTTGGGAATAGGGGTTTGCCTACGTCAAACCTTGATTTAGGAATTAACATTGAATGAATAATTGCAAAAAACTAAAAACACAATGGAAGGATATACCTCAGATCTTCAATTATTGATGATGATACTTTGCTTCTTGAATGCAATCACATATGTTGTATGAAATGGCATGGACATGAAAAAACCCTAATCACAAACATATGCTTGTGTATGAATGATGTAATTTTTCTCTCCAATAGTTGAATGAAGAATATGCAGCCTTGAAGATCTCTAAAAATGCTTAATGAACACTTCATGGGTGCCTTAAGTCGAATGTAGATGAATACTTATGATGCTTGGATTAAATTAGGTTGATCAAATGTATTTATATAGGGGTATCTAGGTCATTTACCGATTAGGCCAACTTCCAATGGTTATGCAGAGACACAAAGTTGAATTCCCATGGGAGAGATAGGGCCCTTCTCCCATTTCAAAATAAGGCATAACTAAGAGGGAACATGGTGCTAGCATCTTGGTCCTTCTTATTTAGGGACCTTAATTTATCCCCAAGGAGAAGGATATCCCTCCAGGAAATCAATTGGTGGGTGTACATGGCATTAGAATTGGAGTTAAAATACTAAACGGACCTAGATAGGAGATGAGGAAGGAACATGCAAAAGTAGGGGCACATACATGAGCTGTAAATTGGCCCGATGATAATTTATGATGCTATATTTATCCCCTGTTATAATGAGAGTATGAGCCTATGCAAATACTCATGGTAAAGCACACGAAAGAGATGAAAGAGAGGACCAATAGGAGCATAATCATAAGGAGTAGAAGAAATCACTAATTTGGAGAAACCAAGCCCCCAATCTTAAGATCTCAACTCACTTAAATGCATGTAAGGGAACACAATACAAGACAAAAACAAAAAGACAAACAAAGACAAACTAAGGGAAATGACAAAAGATATACAATTACACAATAGATAAAAATAAAAAACAAGACCTCAAGTCAAGTAGCTGAAGAGACCTCAATATCAAAATGCCTTAACCACTAATATCATTCTTGAAAAATTCCATCTCAAGAACACAAGTGATCACATAAAAGAGAAAGAGAATGCATCATCCATGAACTATAAATAGCAAAGCTATGAGCTCATGAGAAGAAAGAGAAAGCATGAATACACATTCTAGATGTGTTTTTCTAGGTGATCCATGAGAAGAATGAGAAAGAACATGGTTACACATTATAGATGTGTTTTTATAGGTGATCCATGTTGGGTAGGAGAGTAGGAATAGTCTAGTTGTATTTTTCTAGTTCCACTCACCCTCATACATGTGTGCAAGTGATGTTTGATTTCAGATGTTAAGCATCCCGTATAAGAGTTTGTTTTCTATAGTTTCGAGTACGCAACAACCCATGTAACACATGAAAATGCAAATGAAAAATGCTAAGGGGCGAGTGTCTGGTTTTAGGAACATCTCATATAAGAGTTTGTTTTCTCTGGTTTCGAGAATGTGTAACCCCATGTAAGACAAATATATGCTTGGTTTTGAGGATATCCCATGTAAGATTTTGTTTGCTTTAGTTTTGGGAATGTGCACCCTGTCCAAGACATATATCAATGCTGCATTTGGTTTTGGGCATGAAGCATCTCGTGTAAGAGTTTGTTTTCTCTGGTTTCAAGAATGAACACCCCTGTTTAAGAAATGCAAAAAGTATAGTACAATATAGTACAAAGAGGGCGATATGTATGCCCCTCCTCTTAAGATGTCAACATAGCCCTATGCCGATGTCTTAAGGAAGCTAGAAACAAGGATACCCACCTTCAACACCAAGGAGATATCCTTTTAGGCAACAATATTCATAAATCCAAGCTAAAGAGGCAATGCTCTTACAAGAAAGGATAAAATAGTTGAGAAAGAGATATCTTGCAATAAGTGTAAAGAGGATCCTCGAAGGAGAAGAGATCTTTGCTCAAAGGCATCTACCCCCAAGAGGAGTTTCTTGAACAAACATAACATCTTCTACCAAAAGAAGGGAAAGAGACCAAGAATGCCTACCTTCCCCCCATTTCTAAGTGAAATAGATTCTTGATGAAGGATGACACACTTTTGACCCAATGTGAGGGGTAAGTTTATATTAGATATACATTGCCAAGTGAAAAATAGGTTGTAGTCAAGGATACACACCTCTTGCATAAGAGAGAATCCTTGAGCAAACACCAACTTTACACGAGGAATGACATCAAATCATACGAAAAAACCACTCAAAAAAAGAAAAGTGGATCTATAGAAAGGATAAGAGAGAGATAAATGCCCCCTGAGCGTAGGGACAATGAGAAGGATTACACAACCGCTTAAGAGAGATTAGACATAAGCAAATTCACAATATGCTCACATGAAGGAATATTAAATGCAATTAAACACATTAATATATATAAAATTCCACTCTAAAGATGAGGTAATATTCAAAGAGAAAGAGAGAGATTTAGCTAAAGAATCATATACTCCCCTAAGGAGAGATTAGTCATAAGAGACATACCATTCCATGTAAGAAAGGACATAAAAGTATGAAAAATGTAACCCCTAAACGGAATAGTGAAAATTTTAGATAGAGAGAAGAAATAGGATGAGATTCTTGCCTCCCAAGCATAGAGACAAGAAGAACTATGCTGCTACCACAAGATGGTTGATATTCAAAAAGCATCACCTCTTATGAGAAAGATCCCCCAATGAAGTTAACTACTAGTGCCATAGGGTGAGGAGCAACATGAAGGGTGAATGGAGTGCTAAGGCACTATTCTTCACCAAGAAAATGTGCAAGATCAGTTGTAAGAGCTATGCGAGCCCTATCATGTTGGTCTTGAACAAATGTTTTAAATTCTTTACAACTTCAAAACTAATGAGAATAACTACGATGAAAAAGACAATATTCATGACCATTCTTATGCTTATAATTGTAATTAAGTCCAATGAAAGGAAAAACAACATTCTTATCATACTTTAACCTCCAAAATTTTCAGTGGCCAATTTATCTTGTTCATCAATGGGATTAGGTATTGTCTCTTGTGATGTAGGACAAGGATTGTTAGAAGAAGATGGATTGTCATTTATGATTTTAATAGTTCCATTATCGACTAGTTCTTGCTTCCTTTTTTGAAAATCCAGACAATCATTAGCATGATGGTCATGAGTTTGATGATATGAACAAAAGTGTGTTTGATGAAGAAGCACCTTTATATGGGTGATATGTCTTATGTCTTGCAAGACAATCCTTGAAGTTTTTTATTCTAAGGAGATCATCTATAGGTGAATCATGATAATGTCCTAGACCTTCAGTACTAGTTTGTGTAGGGGATTTATAGGGACTCAATTCCTTGTTCAAATTTTCCAAGCCCTTGTCCTCTAAAACCTTGTTTTGATACGATGTTATAGCCATTCTTATAATAATTTCTTAATTTAGAAGGAGGAGGAACATTATAGTGAATCTCTTTAAAATTTGTAGTATAAGTGTATCTAGAAGGAGATAAGAGAAAAGTAGATGAAGAAGGAAAGTCTTGTGTAGAGAGATTTTCCTTTCTATCATCATGCATGGCCTCTTTGGTGGGTTGGGAAGGAAGATACTTATCATCTCAGGCCTCATATTTTCTTAATATTATGCGGGGAGATAGATCATGAATAAAATTCATAACATCATCTCCTCTTGTTTTGATGATTAAGATAGGCTCTTGGAGAATAAGAGGGATCTAAAGAGATTGAAACACCAATATTTTGATCTTGCCCCCCTTGCGCTAGGGTATGTGTATGAGAAGAAGATGGTGCCATGTTTCTCTTCAATGCTTTCTCTCCATTAGAGAGATAATTGATAGGAGTATTAGCTATTTCTTTATTCACATTATATACCCAAGGAGAGGCAAAAGTATTATGTTTGAATCCATTAACATCTCTAGGATTGGGATATACAAAAGCTTTTAGGCGATCTATTTATGTAATACATTTTCTTAATAAATATCACCATAAAATAACATGCACTATGGATAAAAGCTTTGAGATTTAATTGATTGATTGGAAGCAACTTGGAAATTCTAAAAATGCAATATGCTAAAGTGCTATGAATGAAAAGAAGCAATGTGAAATGTAAGAAACCATTATCCAACAGATGACTATGATAAATATATGTGATCATATGTGAAATAGTAAATAAATAAGATCTATTAAGTGCCATTAGGAATGTTCAAAATCAGATCTGTAAATAGATTTGAAAAATTATGCAACCCACCAATTAAATTAACCAAAATAAATTAGGGTTTTTGTGAATTGAACCTCTGAATTTATGTAATTTGATTAAAATAAGATCTATGAATGTAAAATTGAAAATTAAAATGTTCTCAAATAAGATCTGAGACAATTAATCCAAATTAGACAACCCACAAGTTCAATTTTAGTATTATAAATTAGGGTTTGTGTGATTTTAACCTATAAATTGATGAAATTCAATTGAAAATTAGAATTGTAAATGTAAGTTTGAATTTGAAAATGCATAAACAATTAGATTTGAGAATATAAATTAGAAATAAGGGTGTAAGGAGTCGGGTTCACCAAAATGTAATGTTGAAAAATTAGGGTTTCCACCATTAAGGTAAAAACCACTAATTTTTTCTTAGGGACCACTACATTAAATAGGGGTGAACCTAATAGATCTAGCCTCAAATAAAAAATAATAGGGCTGAGAATTTTTATTAGATTCACTAGATTAGGATTTGATTCCCTTTTTTAAGTTGGTTTGTGAAGATGCTAAAATTAAGGTAAATGTGTTGATATTGAAGATATTATGCACAAATAGTGAGCTACAATCGTCAAACTGAGCCACAAATTTGGATCTGAGCAATATGTGAGTATTCATACCTGTTCCCAAAAGGTCATCCTAAATTGTCAAGCCCAGAATGCCTGTCACTTTGGTTCTCTACACTTTTCACTGTCCAAAGGGGAACCTGTTTGTCTATGTGAATAATGTTGATCCTGAAAGTTATAGCTTCATACTTGTTTCCTGCACACATAAAGAGAGGGAAAATGGTTGGGAATATGGGTTTGCCTAAGTCAAACCTTGGTTTCTTGGAATTAACCTTGAATGAATAAGTGCAAATACTAAAATGAACAATGGAAGGATATACCTCAGATTTGTAATTATTGATGATGATACTTTGCTTCTTGAATGTAATCACATATGTTTTATGAAATTGCATGGACATGAAAAAACCCTAATCACACCCACATGCTTGCATACGAATGATGTAATTTTTCTCCACAATGGTTGAATGAAGAATATACAACCTTGAAGATCTCTGAAAATGCGTAATGAACACTTCACAGATAACTTAGGTCGAATGTAGATGAATACTTATGATGCTTGGATGAAATTAGGTTGATCAAATGTCTTTATATAGGAATTTTTAGGTCATATACTAATTAGGCTGACCTCTAACGGTCATGTAGAGCCACAAAGTTGAATTCCCGCCCGAGAGATAAGGCCCTTCTCCCATTTCAAAATAGGGCCCAACTAAGAGGGACTAAGACGCTGGGTGCTCTGGTCCTAGGATCAGGGTGCTAGTTCTCTAGTCCTTCTTAGTTAGGGACCTTAATTTATCCCTAGGGAGAAGGATATCCCTCCAGGAAATCAATTGGTGGGTGTACATGGCATTAAAATTGGAGTTAAGGCATTAAATGAACCTAGGTAGGAGATGACTGATAGTTCTGATACTTCATATAAGTACAGATCCGATAGCCAACAAGATGAGAGGGGGGGGGGGGTGAATCATACAAACTTAATCATCAATGAAAACATCAGATTCAACCTCGGTAACATATATCAGTCATAGAATAAAAACTGTCGAACATGCAAAATCAAAAGCATATGAACAATATAAACCTCATAACACCAGATTTAACGTGGAAACCCAAATAGGGAAAAACCACTGTGGGATTTCAGACCCACTAAAAAATATACTCTTCTAGAGTATGCTCGGTTAAAAGCCAATCCTGTTAAAGATTACAAAACACATTGCTAGATGTGACCTGGTTAAGGGATTTCCCTCAGATCTGTTAGGATCTTCACTTTGTTAGAAGTGACCTTGTCAGAGGATTTCAAACACTCATTTAGAATGTCACCTTGTTAGAGGATTTACTTATAAGACTGTTAAGTCCACTCGGTTAAGAGATTTCTTGTTACTTTCACAAGCTAACAGTAATACAATCTATCTGCAACTTTACATCTAAAATGCTAAAGCAGATTCTTATTTGTTCAACACAATCTAGACATAGAACTATTCTTGTCTATCTGCTGGGCATCTATACTCTGTTATTCCAATAGGTCTTCAAGCTTCTGTGCTCGGTGATCACTATGTAGCATCCCTGTGCATACACTTGCCTGCATCCACTATTTATCAACAATTCCTTATTTATAAACAATCATCTAACCGCTTAATCTCCTTGATCACATTTCCCATGATCAATCATAGCCATCAGATCTTCAATTTTGTCCAGGTTCATTGTATCTTACGATCTGAAAAATGTTTTACCCTGCCTCAGAACTTGCACAATCATCTTGGAACTTGTGTTAGGGTAATGCGGTTCAATCTGAGCTGTAGATCTTCTTTCCGACTTTCCATTGCCTTAGATTTGCTAACAAACTTCTTCCACGGCTTGCCAATCATTGATCCGCTCCAGCTCATTAGCTTCTTTCATTAAATATCACATGTAAACATTTAATGCATTATGTAGACACCTAAAATTGTCCAGTCTAATTAAATAAATATTTTATTTATTTAATTATCTAAGCCTAATTCTTCTATTAATTAAATAAATCTTTATTTATTTAATTAATTCATTTATCCTCTTCTAGCCTTATCTCTCATTTAAATAAATACATTTATTTATTTAAATTATCCTTTTCCTAAATTAAATAAATATTTTATTTATTTAATTATCCCACTTCTACTATTAATTAAATAAATCTTTATTTATTTAATTAATTCATTAGCTTTTTCTACACATGACACATGTCATTCATCTCTTAATTCCTACACTACCTACCTCTTTCATTATTTTGGTATTTCTTTTACCTACCCTCTAATCCTAGCCGACCTCTCTTTTTACACCTCTCAATCTTAACCCTCCATTTCATATTGTGTCTTCTATTTAAGAAGATGCTTTCTTCATTGTCAAACCCTAATCATTCTAATGACCCTAATCACTGATGCTAATGATCTTTCATGCAACTTGCTACACTACGATCCTACTTGCAACCACATTCCGTTCTTTGTTGAGCTCTTGTGCATACAAAAATCTGAGAGTAAATATATCAAGCAAGATCAATGGAGATAGGAAGAATGGAGATCAAAACCCTATTGGACATGTGATGGTATAATCTTTGTGATTTTGTTTTATTTTGCATTGTCTTAGGTAATCTTCATATGTTATGGTGGATCTTTGTTGATTGTTAGGCTAGGGTTTTGTGGTTGAATTCATTTAGCCTTTCAATATTGTTATTATTGTTATCCATTTTCACCATATACATTTTGGCACACCCGGTGGGACTCTTGTCCCTTTGCATTTAACCTTTTTGTGGCAGATTTTGCGTTTTTGAAGTTGCAGATCGGACATTTTTTCGACGACGTTTTAGGTATTTCCGTGTTTGCGAGTGTTCGGATCGCATCTCTGAGTTTCAGGAGCGTCTGCAGAGGCGGGAATCACGTCTGAGTTTTCAACAAATTTTGTTTTGCAGGTCTCAGACAGGGGCGTCTGTGTTACATAATCGCGTCTGCGTTACTTTTGATCACGTCTGTGTCCGAGACGGGCGTCTGTGTGTTTTGGCCGCGTCTGTGCATTACAGAACCGCGTCTGTGTCCTAAAGACGCGTCTGTGTCTGGTATAACTGCGTCTGTGTTTTTACTGTTTCAGAATTTTAAACTTTCTTTGATTCAGTTTTTCGGATTTCGTACTTAGGGTTTCAGATCTGGTTTATTTTTGGACTAACCCTTGCAGATCTAGCTAACCAAGTTTGTGCAGCTTGTTTTGGAAGCAAAAACATTTTTGTTGAAGGCCCCTTTTTCACAAAGTCTTTTTGGGTTTTTCTAAAATTTACCTAACTTGTGTGCTTGCAGGAAGGGGTGATCATTTGAAACAACCCAAACTACTAACAAATTTTGTTGCAGGGCCTTGGCTAGGGTTTTGTAATTTTGTTGTGTGCCTTGTTTTCATAGATTAGCAAACACTTTCATTGGTGCACTAAAATTGAATCATTGTCTTTTGTGTCTTGAGCAATAGGCTCTTTTTGTTTAATCTTTAGAGGGCCTGTCTTCCCGTGTGGTCATTAGGACTACTAGTGAGAAGAGGACGACCCAAGTGGTAGCGAGGAAAACCCACCTCATCCGAACCACTATAATCAAATGTATTCATGGTGAAAACTATAAATAACGTGTGCTGATTAGTTCATACCGACACTATGTCTCCCCATAAACCCATTTGATCAAATTTATTTGATCATTTGTAGGGCGTAACCCCTACCGGCTGGGAGCCTTCTGTATTTACAGAGCTGAAAGTGCCGCATGTATGGCCACATGAGCGGATGCCCTTACTAGCACCATTTTGTTTTAGAGGCCCAAATCCTTCTAGTTGTTGGGGCAGGAGGTTAGACTTCTGGTAGCGGCCCACACACATACGGTTCTTAGTAGAGATACAAAGTTCACCATGGGGAGTTTTCATGGGGACTGATGCTTGGCTGACCCGAGAAGTGAGTGCCGAGGGTGGAGCCAGTGAGGTCAAGCATCTAAGTATCCGCTCTGAACAGCGTAGCCTCGGGGGTAAAACCCTATGTGGGATCAACAACTATTGTCTTGGCCAGCCATAAGAATTGTGCTTGACTTATGTTAAACATTCAAAACAATCAAGACCAAACAACAAAACATTGTGTCTTTTGTGTCTTCAAGTGTATGCAAAACAATTTTACATCAAACAACACACTTTTCTTGGAGTCATTTTGGAGTCTAAACACTAGCAAACATTGAGTCCTCATCAACATTGTGTCCTCTTGTCACGAAAAATAGTCAAACAGTCAGATTTGGTCACAACAAAACAATTTCACAGATTGGAAAAATTGCACGAAGTTTACAGAAACGCGTCTGTGTCTGTCTTGATCGCGTCTGAGTTGTCTAAGCGCGTTTGTGAAGGGCAGAATAGCGTCTGTGTGTCTAGCAGCGTCTGTGTTGAACAGAGACACGTCTGTGTCTGAGAATCGCGTCTGTGAAGTATACAGTCGCGTCTGTGTCCAGAATTGCAAAAAACTTTACAGTCCAGCAAACATAAACAAGAAAATAGCAGAAGCGCGTCTGGGTTAAACATAGTAGCGTCTGTGTCCGGAAACCGTGTCTGTGCAGTATACAGGCGCGTCTATGTTCAAAATTGCAAGAAAATTTCAGAGTCCAACAAACAAGAGAAATCATATTCGGAATACTTGAGCTTCCTAGGTTGTTTCTTCAGGTTTCATCTAGCATTCAACCTGTCTCTGGGTCTCATACAGTCCATCATTGCTTCACACCTCATTTTACATTCATACTTGTCTAAACTTGAGTCAAAAGGTCACTTGCTTGTCCTCATCATACTTTGTCAACATACTACATACAACTACACTTTGCTAAGTGGTCCCTCATCAAGGTTTCTTACCTTTGGGTCTCATTTGGTTTTACTTAGGGTCAAGGTCAGCTTACCTCATCAAGAGAAACTATCCTCTCTTTGGAAGTCACACCTACTCTACTACTTACATACTTGGTCTTACACTTTGGACATTGCAAGTAAACTTCAGATTCATTTGCACTCCATACAACTCTTGGTCTTCCATACTCTTTCCATTTTTCATCTAGTCTTACACATCTTGGTCAAACACCTAGTTCATGGTTGAAACCCGCCTTCAAAAATCTAGGAGAAAAGCTAAAGAAGCTCAAGGGTCCGCCAACATGAGTTCTTATGAGTATGACAATGATTTATTCTTCAATCCTGAGCACACTACATTACCTGACATGGAGGTTTACAGAAACAAACCAAACGTGGAAAACACAGACACTACAAACAACAATGCTACACACAATGACAATGTGGACAACTTTTCAATACAATCAACAGATATCGAAGAATCCATAATGAATCCTCATTTCAATAGATTGGTTGAAGAGATAATGAAGAGGGATAGACAATACTTCTTACACATGATGGCACAAAGTGGAGCTAAAATACCTCATGATTTTGACATGTCTCAACTTATGGAAAACCGACCCTCGCAACAAATTCACTCCAACATGGATCAAAGGAGACCCAATAGTGGAGGAAATAGAGGACCACACATGGTACCTAAATCACCATCAGCTTTGCTTCAAAAACCAGAGGTCCCACATACACATGGCCAAACATATGATACTTACCTTCGAAGACCGTTATGGAAGCCTTATGCAGATAGATATGCTCAATCACATGCTCAAGCTATGGATCAATCAAAACAATTGGACACTCAAAGGCATGCTCAAAATTTGGACACAAGGAAACCTCATGTCAAATTTGGGGGCAACACAATAGAACCCGATGTGCCTATAGAATATGGTATATATGCACAAAACAGATATGGGGTTCCTCAACATGAAGCTATACCAAGTGCTCCCTATATGCCGCATAAATATAGACCTCCTCCATATGAACATGTCTATGATCAATATCATCCATACATGCAACAAGCTCCTCCTCAAATTGGTGTCCCAAACATGGGGTATGCTACAAGAAATCGATCGCCACCTAAGAATAATTTGGAGCAACAAATCAGAGATTTACAAAAGAAAATGGAGGACATGAGTACACCAAAGCCAACTTACACAATGAGAGACATATGTCCTTATCCATTTGACAAGAGCATTCCAATGCCTCCATTTCCGGCACACTTTATGACGCCAAAATTTGACAAGTATAGAGGAAAGGGAGACCCCAAGGCACACATACGACAATTTTTCACAGCCTGCATTGAGGTAGCGACAGAAGAAACATATTTGATGAGGTTGTTCCCGCAGAGCTTAGGCGATCAAGCTATGGAATGGTTTTCTCAATTACCTCCCGGTATTAAGTCATGGGGCGACTTAGCAGAGGCATTCATTCAGCATTTCTCCTACAACATAGAAACAGATATCTCAGTCACTACTTTGTGCAATACTAAGCAAAAGGAGGGAGAATCTTTTGCGTCATTTTTACAAAGATGGAGAAATCTAGCCAGCAGATGCTCTTGTGAAATTCCCCAAAAACAAATGGTAGAAATGTTCACTCAAAACGTTAACAAGGATATTGGATATGACTTAAGGAAAGATTGTTTGTCCACATTCAAGGATGTTATTGAAAAGGGCCTAGCAACAGAAAAGGTCCTAATTGAACAAGGAGTCATCAAGCTATTCAAGGAAAACAAAGATGACTTTAAAGGAAAAGACAAGCCAAGATTTTGATGCCAATACAGTGAGACCCAAGTTCATCTTTTCAGGATCAAGTTCTACAAACAATCAAGTGAATACTCAAACAACTTCCAGATCACGAAGGAAGTACACTCCATTGGGAGAACCACTTGAATCAGTCTTCAAAAAGCTAGTGGCAAACAAAGTGATCACAGTTCCAGATTTTCCTCCATATGAACCAAAGGTCAAACCAAATTGGTGGAATGATGATGAGTATTGTGAATTTCATAAGAGCAAGGGTCATAAAACAGGTAATTGTCATCGACTAAAGAACATTGTGCAAGATCTCATTGATAGAGGTGACATTGAGATTGAGGGACATTCTTCTAATCAAGAACATGAGATGTTTAAGGAACCATTCCCAAAGCATGACAAAGGAAAAGCCCAAGTCACAGATGATCAGGCCAACTATACTAGAGCACCTTACAACTATGACTCAACTATCAATCACATCTCAATGGATAATCATATCTCTACTATTACCATCAAGAACAAAAATCTTGAGAATCCTCCTCAGAGACCCAAGATTGTTCTAAGAGGTGTGGGATCTTCATCCGAGTCTACCTCTGAATGTCATGTTACAAACCGTCGAGGCAAGATTACGTTGCCAGGTGCCTCCACTAAAAATACCGCTTCTTCATCTACTAAACCTGAGTATGACCTTGTAGAACAGTTAGGGAAGACACCCGCACTCATTTCAATCCTTGAACTATTATGCATATCTCCCGCACATAAAGCCATTCTTGATAAAATCTTGAGAGATACTGCTGTTCCTACTGATCTAAACGTGGACCAATTTCAAGCCATGGTGGGATACCTATCCATTCCACATTCCCTTACATTCACAGAAGCTGATGATGCCTCCATAAGTCAGCCACATAATGCACCATTACATATTGAAGCCTTCATACACAAGCATCGAATAAAGCGAGTCCTGATAGATGGAGGAGCTGGTCTGACCATTTGTACATTGAGCACCATTAAACAATTGGGATATTCCGATAAAGCTGTGAATTCAAAGAACCAAATTACCATCAAGGCATATGATGATGAAGAACGCTCATCCAAGGGCACGGTCACCTTACCTCTAAGAATTGGGCTAGTTACAAAGGATGTGGTTTGCCAAGTCCTGGATTTAGATCTCACATACAATATATTGCTAGGACGTCCTTGGATTCATGAAATGAGGGCAGTCCCATCAACATATCACCAATGCATTAAGTTTCCTCATAATGGAGTCGAGGTAACAGTTAACGGTGATCCTAATCCATTCATATATTGCAATAACCTGAGATCACATACGGAGACCATCATTCCCAGTAATCGTGAAGCTGTTCCTTCTTCGACATACATTGACCCTGAGTCATTAAAACCTTCGACATCAAAACAAGGTGAACTTAAAGGCAAATTTCAAGACAAAGGCATGGGAGAATACACTTTAAATCAGACCATGTATTTATGACAAGTCATGAGCTCTCCAAAAGAATTTGGAAGGCCACATCCTAACAAGCAAACATTCATCATGACGCTCAAATGGGATCCTACTACCTTTCAAAGATGGGGCGAACTGGAAGAGGAAGATTTATACAAAATGCTCTATAAAGACATTGAAGATGACACACATGATCAGATCAATATACCTTGTGAGAAATATGGCAAAGGCTTCAAGATTCTACAAAAATTTGGGTATGATGGAAAAAGCCCTCTTGGGTTACGCAAAGAAGGCGTCATGGAACCCCTACAACCTGAATTGACTGTAAGAAGAGAACGCTCAAAGGGACTTGGTTTTCTGACTTCCAAGATCCACACAAAGAGGACAGAAGAGGCATCACAAATCAAAGTTGCCAAAGTTCAACAAGAAGATTGCTATTCCACAGATTCCAACGAATGGGAATGGGATTCAGACAAATCCTCCAGTGACTACGAGCTCACCGAGACATTCAGAGAGCCAGATGAACCCACAGAAGAAGAGGAGTTTTATAACAAATTCAGAGTTGGTCAAGAAACAACCCATGAGGAGTCTACACAGTCCTTGTCTCGAGGTTCTAGGTTGAAATCACATAGGATGAGAACACCTGTTCCGGAATGTGCTACTAGTAATGATAATTTGGATTCGCTTGCGATCAAAACTGACGAGGAGAGTGCCATCGATGACCTCGATAATTGCCTCGATATACCCGAATATAATCACATCTTCACTCTTAGCCCTGCAAACTCTGAAAACATTAAAGGCCTTCCCCTTGTTCATCCCCAACTCATTGACTGGGATTATGAAGGATCAGCACAATTTGACACATTTCAAAATGATGAAGCTATTATCGACTATCTTGGCATATGAGATGATCTTCCCCCTGGAGACCACAAAGCAGGATACATCATAGAACTCAACAACATGGCATATTTTGGTGAGGGTGTCGGACCTTCCAGTCGCAAAAATGTGAAAATAAGAACAAATCAAGGATCTTATGGCGAAAACCACACTGTGGCGCTATCTGACCCCAAAAAAGTAAAAAGAAAGGACGTATCTGAGGGCGAAAACCTCTCTGAGGCACCCGAAGATGGAAGGCTCGACATTCTCCCATCATCATATGAGGAAAAGTCATCCATGTTGGTAGAGGAGACTATCAAAACAAACATTGGTACAGAAGAGGTTCCACACAACATATTCCTAGCTCAATCATTAACAAAGTCCGAAAGATCAAAATTCATAAGCTTCTTCAAAGAATGACAAATCAACTTTGCATGGTCATACGCTGATATGCCTGGACTGGATCCGGATTTGGTAATGCATCATTTGACAGTCAAACCGGGGGCAAGGCCAGTGAAACAGAAATTAAGGAAGATGCATCCACAAGTGGCATTACTAGTCAAAGCAGAGCTGGAGAAATTATTGGATGTCGGATTCATACGCCCAATTGATTATCCCGAATGGATCTCCAATTTAGTACCTGTCAGTAAACCAGATCGCAACATCAGAATATGTACAGATTTCAAAGACATCAACAAAGCTTGTCCAAAAGATGACTTCCCATTACCAAATATCGACTTGATCGTTGATCTCACAGCAGGTCATGAAATGTTATCTTTAATGGATGGGTTTTCAAGTTATAATCAAATCAGGATTGCACCCGAAGATCAACACCAAACATCATTCACTTGTCCATGGGGAACTTTCTGTTGGAATGTCATGCCCTTTGGGCTGAAAAATGCAGGTGCTACATATCAAAGAGCTATGACTACTATTTTTCATGATCTCATGCATGTAACTGTGGAAGATTATGTTGATGATCTCTTGGTCAAATCAATAGACAGAAATACACATTTGGACATACTTTCAGTTGCCTTTGATCGATTGGAAAAATACAAAGTAAGATTAAACCCTACGAAATGTGTCTTTGGAGTAACCTCCGGGAAACTCCTAGGATTCATCGTGTCCAAAAGAGGAATTGAAGCGGATCCAGCAAAAGTCAAAGCTATCTTGGAAATGTAACCACCAAGAAATATTAGTCAACTTTGATCCTTACAAGGCAGACTCCAGTCCATCCGAAGATTCATAGCACAATTGGTGGATAAGTGCAATCCTTTTTAGCACCTGCTACATAAAAACATCAAATTCAAATGGGATGACAACTATCAACAGGCTTTCCAGATGCTCAAAGATTATCTTCTAAATCTGCCAGTTCTGATGCCACCAGTTCCAGATCAACCACTATTATTATACATTTCAGCTACTCCAACAACACTGGGGGCACTCTTAGCGCAACAAATTGCTAACGGCAAGGAAAAAGCAGTATACTATATCAGTCGCACATTGGTGGGATACGAGCTAAACTACACACCGATCGAGCGTGCATGTCTCGCTATGGTCTTTGCTTCACAGAAATTACGACATTATATGCTTACTCATAAGACTAAGTTGATTGCAAGAATTGATCCATTAAAATATCTTCTCAACAAAGCTACACTTACTGGGCGGCTGGCCAAATGGGTAATGATATTGAGTGAATTCGACATCGAGTATGTGGACAGAAAAGCAATAAAAGGACAAGCCATCGCAGATCAATTAGCAGATGCTCCCATGATAGATGATGTTCCTTTAAATTCAGAATTTCCAGATGAATCCATTCTAACAATATCACATGCAAAGCCATGGCAATTATACTTTGACAGCTCATACACACAACATGGGGCAGGAGCTGGCATCCTCTTTATAACTCCTCAAGGTGATTCTATACCAAAATCATGCCGCTTATCATTTCCTTGCACCAACAATATAGTGGAATATGAGGCATTAACAACAGGATTACGAATTGCAGTTCAATGGAAGATCCAGGAACTTCGTGTTTTTGGAGACTCCCAACTTGTTATCCGTCAAGCAACTGATGATTACTAAACAAAAGATGAAAAATTACTGCCTTATAAACAAATGGTGGATAATCTGAAACAACACTTTACAAAGATAGACTTTGAGCAGATACCAAGAGAGCAGAATCGTGCTGCAGATGCCATGGCTACAATTGCGTCACTAATTGACCTGCCTCAAAATGAAACCTGCTATGAGTTCTTGGTAGACAACCTGTTGGTTCCTTCATATGAGATAATGCCTACTGAGATGATATGTGTGGTTGGTCCCGAATCCCAGTTATATGGTTCCATATTCACATATCTTCGTGACAATACCTTACCTCCTGATCTATCAAACAACCAACGCCGCACTTTCATTCCCAATCCTCTCGATACGTTATTCTAGCTGATATCCGATACCGACAAGGTCTAGATGACACTCTTCTTAGATGTTTAGAAAGTGACGAAGCTTAGATTGCGTTACGTGAAGTGCATGAAGGGATATGTGGTCCACATGCTAGTGGTCCTACCTTGGCCAAGAAACTCATCAGGACTGGATATTACTGGCCCAATATGGAAAAAGACTCATATCAGTTTGTCAAGAAATGTAAGCAATGTCAAATTCATGGAGACCTCATACATGCACCAGCACAAGAACTACAACCACTTGCGTCTCCTTGGCCCTTTTGTCAGTGGGGACTCGATCTCATAGGCAAGATTCACCCTCCTTCTTCCAATGGTCATAAATTCATTATCACAGCCACAGAGTATTTCACAAAATGGATTGAAGCCGTGCCTCTCACACAAGTCACTGGGAAACAAATTGCTACCTTCATCCTGAACTACATCATTTGCCGATATGGTATTCCCAATTCCATTATCACTGATAACGGGCGTTCCTTCAAAAATCAGGATGTTCGTGAACTCTGTGAGCGCTTCCATATCTCCCATCGTTTCTCCACACCATATTACCCCCAAGGTAATGGCCAAGCTGAGGCGTCTAATAAAACAATTCTTAAAATCCTCAAAAAGACAGTCGACGACGCTGGCCGTAACTGGCATATCCAACTCAATCCTGCACTTTGGGCCTACCGCACAAGTGTCCGCACACCTACAGGAGCTACACCCTACTCACTTGTCTACGGCGCTGAAGCTATCTTGCCTATTGAGGTCGAGTTACCCTCTTTACGGGTCTCTTTGCAAAACATCATCACTGATGAAGACTATAGGGTCTCTCGCTTACAAGAACTAGAACTGTTGGATGAACGGAGACAAACTGCTTTTAATCATCTTAAGGCTTACCAACAGCGAATGAGTCGCAGCTACAATCACAAAGTCAAGCCTCGCACATTTGAGGTAGGTGACTTAGTTCTCAGAGAAAACCCCAAGAATCAGCAAGACAGAGATAAGAAGGGCAAGTTCGAACCAAACTGGCTTGGTCCTTACATCATCACAACAGTATATGGCTCTGGGGCATATCAACTCTCTACTACAGAAGGTGAACCTTTGGAGGATCCTATCAACAACATGCACCTTCGCAGGTTCTACACATAGCTCATCAGAGTATCCTAATTTCAAAAATACAAAAAAATTATAAAACAAAAAAAATCGTTACTTGGTGAAAACCTGGCAAACAGGCGCCTTGTGACACAAAAAAAAAATTTGAAAAATCGAAAAAAGTAAAGAGAAATAATTTCGTCCAATGGCGAAAACCACTTTGGTGGCGCCCTGGGCAAGTACCATGGTGAAAATTGGGTTCCCAGCACCATGCGTAGAGACATTGCTCCTCTCTCCTTTAGGATTCTCTTTCATCCTTCACTTTGCACACACTCACAACCTATTCATTCATAATAAACTTACCCATTCCCATCATGGCTTCTTATTGATCTACCTAAGATTGGTTAGCCATTCATAATAAACCTCCCTTTTCACTCCCTTTCCATCCATAATAAATCAGATCCTATCTGTGGCTAAGGCAAATCCTACGTCTAGTGATGGGTGTGGAACTGAGAACATCACATGTTTCGAGGAGTACAGTTTCTTCCAGCTTTCTTCAGTCTATCCGCGCACAATCCGCAATAAAGTTTCATCTTCTCCGCAATAAAATATCAGTTTCATGGATTCAGTCAGTTTCAGATGAGACACAACAGCAACAGTGGGCTTCAAAAAAATCAAATCTTTCAACAGACTCAGACAACATATGGTTCAGTGTTAATCTACCCCTTTTTGTGAAAGTGAACATTGTGACCACAATCAAACATGACTTATACAAGTGACAAGAGACACTAAACTTGAGGACTACAGTGGATGTTGGTGTCGAGTCTTGGTTTTCTTTTGATTTCATCTTTTTTGGTGACATGTCTTTTAGTTTTTCCGGGATGTCTCTGACTAGAGATTCTATCTCCAAGATGTCTTTGACTAGAAAGGCGAGGATGGGGTATCGTCACCTATTTGCATTTGCTGTCTATGGATTGTCTCTTAGTAATGCTATGACTTGTCCAAGGATATGAGGACACTGTGAGTCTAGTGTGAACTGGGGCATTCCTTGTTTGTGACTGTCTTATCTCCATGCAAACAGGTACAATGACTTTCTGGGTCGAACATATGCCTCGATTGTCATAACCTAATTGCCATAATAAAGCTCAATGATGATAACGCACAAGAAGCTCTTTCACTTTCATATCTTTTGTCTTTCATCCCCCCTTTCTTGATTGACTTCCAACGTCCTTCTCGAGTCCGCGTAGCCCGCTATCACATGACTGAGTATAATAACACACCAAAAACATTTGCATTTCATGTAGTTGCACCTGCATTACCACATATAAGCATCTCATACATACATATAGATATCACAATTGCATCACATCCTGCACACAACACCTGTTAGCACATCTTACATTTTTTACGTTTGCATTATCATATTCATCTGCATTACATACATTCACATTTGCATTAGCATAACATATAGAATCATAAAAGAACAAAAATATTGCATTGCATCATGTAAATATTTGCATCCATATCATAAGCATCACATAAGAACATCTCATCACATAGGTACACATGCATATAGCTGCCGCAAAAATGAATCATCTCTCATATATATAATCAAAAATGTCATGATACAATGACGTCAAAAAATCATATGGCTACAATCACCCGCAGGTGTCTATAATACAAAAAATGGTACAAATACTGATACAAGGGAGCCCTCTATGGCTATGATGAACTCCCTCCCTCGGAGCTGCTTGGCCTTGACGGAGTCTGAGCTCTAGAAGGACCCGCTCCAGGATCACCCTGCCTATCTGGTGGTGGTGGAGGACCCATGACCCCACCACTCGATGCCTGTCTCCTCCGGCTCCCTCCTGTAGCCATCGCTGTCCGCGATGGTCTATGGAAGCTCCTCGCCCGCTGATCTGCTGGCACGGCACCATAATACAGGTCCCTCCAGTAGGCGATCTCCTCTTCGGCTCGCAGCACATATGCGTAGCCTACACCTGTGTCCTCCGCCGCCTACCTCCCTGCCCTCAGCGCTGCCTCAGCCTCAGTGTAGTGCTGAATCGCCTGATCCCTCTCTCGCTCAGTATCCCTGAGCCGGGTCCTGAGCCGATCCCTCTCCCTCTCTAGATCCTGAATCTCGTCTGCTTGGCCCTAGCAGATCTCCCTCAGATCCAGCAGCTCAGCCTCCACTGGGTCAACCCCCTCTGCCTCTGCCTCTGCCCGTGGCTCTC
This sequence comes from Cryptomeria japonica, assembly GCF_030272615.1. Lineage (NCBI taxonomy): Eukaryota > Viridiplantae > Streptophyta > Pinopsida > Cupressales > Cupressaceae > Cryptomeria > Cryptomeria japonica. The sequence goes on along the minus strand of NC_081415.1, from coordinate 509,120,398 downwards.
CCTCTGCGGGTGCCTGCCCTTGTACCCCTCCCTGTACCTGTACTGGTGCCTGAACCGGTACCTGTCTCGGTACATGCCTAGGTCCCTGTACCTGTCTCTGTCCCGGTGCCTGTACTGGCACCTATCCCTGCACCTGTCCCTGTCTCTGTCCCTGTGCTCTAGGACCCTGTGCTGCTGGTACCTGCAGGGGCACTCCACCGTGACCCCTCACCACCTGGACCTGTCCCTCCTGTCCACCCTCTCTCCGAGGTGCCACCCTCCTCTCCCCAACTACTCCCCTCCGCCACCGTCGGCCTCTACCCCCATCACCCCCACCATCATTATCGTCATCTCCTCCTCCATCTCCATCTAGTAGCTCCCCTGGATCTGTCAGTCGAGGGAATGGATGCTCTGCCCAGTAAGCTATATACTCTGCATCCATACCTGCATCCTCAATCTCAGGCCACATGTCCCAGGGAAGGGGTATCATCTCTGCCAGCTGTGTGACTGCCTGATCATATGATAATAATGGCCTGAACTGCACCTGATCCCTCACTGTGCGGGCATACATACCCGAGCCTCGTGGCATCCTCTGGATCCTGCCAAACTGTCTGCCAACCCTATCCACCAGCTGTCTCTCCAATATATAGGGCATCCGCCCAATCAAATATCTGCTCCTGAAGGTATAAGGCAGCTCCACTGCGTCATCCTCCCACTCCTCGCACCCCAGGTACGGCCTCGAGATGACTACATCAATGTCATCTATCACACGCCTCCAGTGCTCTAACCTGCCAATCCGAGGCTGCGAAGTAATCATGTCATAAAGATGCACAAAGCTCCGCCCCTAACCTCTGCCCCTGAAGTGTATCGGCCGTGTGATAGGCAGATGCTCGTATGCCCACACCTGTAGCAGTGTCACTCCATAACCCAGTCCCACTGATCCATGATAGACAAACTGGTGAAGCTCATAATACAGATGTGCCAAGACACATGGACCCCATGCATACCTGGTGTGCTCAGTCACCAATATCTCCAGTGCTCCTCCCCAGCCCACTGCCAACCCCCGTGTCGCCCTGTCCGGACACAGGAACCCACTGATGGCTCCTCCGATCACAGCTGGCAAGGCTAACCCTGTCACAGTCATGGTATCCCATGCCACGTGCCCTGCTCTCATCTCTAGCCCGGGATCCTGGAACACCCGTCTCAAAGCCTCCCTGTCTCCGTCACGATCGTATGGGATCAACTCTCCATCGATCGATATATGCAATATCCTGTAGACATCCTCAAGGGTGACTGTCATCTCACCCATCGGCAAATGAAATGTGCATGTCTCAGAGTGCCATCTCTCCGCCAGCGCAGTCAGCAAACCCATGTTTGCCCGAAACTCAGGCACATATAATACGTGTCTCAATCCCATCTCCTCAATGGCAGCTCTGTCCTGAAACGACAACTCTGCTCGCAACCTCTGTGTGGACGGGAATCTCTCCAGTGACTCTAGCATAGGCAGATACTCCTGCAGTCAAACAATCAATCATGTCAGTTATCGTGGCATTCCCTGTTCATCACAAAATGCTACTCGCTATCTAAATGCATATGGTTATCTATTCTAGTGACACTCACTGTTCATCACAAAGTGTTGCTATCTATCCTAGTAGTGCTCCCTGTTCATCACAAAGTACTACGTGTGTGACATTCCCTGTTCATCACAAAGTGTTACTCACATTTTGCACTCCCTGTTCATCACAAAGTGCTGCTCATCCTTTGGGTACTCCCTGTTCATCACAAAGTACTCTATCTTGGTGCTCCCTGTTCATCACAAAGTGCCTTGATCTATCCTAGTCTTCCTAGAGGACCTGCTTGAGTGTATCCTCTCAACAGCTTATCCAATCGACAGCGTATGTTCATCACAGAACTGCCGATTTGACCTAGAAGACTAAAAACTTGCATTTTTTGACATATACGCGCTTTAAACTCACAAACGCGCCTGAAGACTTCATAGACGCGCCTGTACAATGCAGACGCGCCTGTTTGACATAAACGTGCCTAAATTACTCACAGACGCGACTTAGGAACATAAACGCCCCTACAGGACATAAACGCGTCCACATCAGGCACAAACGCGGTTCCAGACGCAGACGCGCCTGTTACCGACACAGACGCGCCTGCCGGACACAGACGTGGTTGCACGTTTTTGCACTTTTTTGTGCCCTATTCCTAAGCGCATTTATTGCTAAACTACCATGCATTAATGACAAAATTGAATGCGTCAAAGTACGAGGAGGTTTGGTGGTACTTACCGGCTCTCCTGCCTCTGCTGGTCTCTGAAATCTACGAACGCGGTCGAATCTGTGTAGGAAAGCCATCGTTGCTGACTGCTGCTGCTCTTTTTTCGCTCTGCACTGTGATCTTGTGAGGGTGTAGATGACAATGAGGATGTCTTTTGCTCATGGTCTATCTTATAGCCTACCCTAGCCCTCGCCTTCATTTTCCCGAGTCAGTCTTCATTATCTCGTGACTCTGTCACTTTATCCGGTCAATCCATTCTAGCCTTTCTTTCTTATCGAGAGATTGTCTGCAATCTTTTCAAACATTTTCATCCAATCTCTCGAGGGGGCATATCATTCCCATTCTGGGGCAACTCTGTATCAGTTCATCTTATCTTCTTTGAAACAACGCGACAAGCCGCATTGTCTCAAAGAGGGGCAAAATGTAGACACCTAAAATTGTCCAGTCTAATTAAATAAATATTTTATTTATTTAATTATCTAAGCCTAATTCTTCTATTAATTAAATAAATCTTTATTTATTTAATTAATTCATTTATCCTCTTCTAGCCTTATCTCTCATTTAAATAAATACATTTATTTATTTAAATTATCTTTTTCCTAAATTAAATAAATATTTTATTTATTTAATTATCCCACTTCTACTATTAATTAAATAAATCTTTATTTATTTAATTAATTCATTAGCTTTTTCTACACATGACACATGTCATTCATCTCTTAATTCCTACACTACCTACCTCTTTCATTATTTTGGTATTTCTTTTACCTACCCTCTAATCCTAGCCGACCTCTCTTTTTACACCTCTCAATCTTAACCCTCCATTTCATATTGTGTCTTCTATTTAAGAAGATGCTTTCTTCATTGTCAAACCCTAATCATTCTAATGACCCTAATCACTGATGCTAATGATCTTTCATGCAACTTGCTACACTACGATCCTACTTGCAACCACATTCCGTTCTTTGTTGAGCTCTTGTGCATACAAAAATCTGAGAGCAAATATATCAAGCAAGATCAATGGAGATAGGAAGAATGGAGATCAAAACCCTATTGGACATGTGATGGTATAATCTTTGTGATTTTGTTTTATTTTGCATTGTCTTAGGTAATCTTCATATGTTATGGTGGATCTTTGTTGATTGTTAGGCTAGGGTTTTGTGGTTGAATTCATTTAGTCTTTCAATATTGTTATTATTGTTATCCATTTTCACCATATACACATTCTGTTATAGCTCGGTTACAACTCGGTGAATACTAAACTTTACTCGGTAGACATTCTATCTTCATTAACCAACTGTGATAACCTTAGGGTTTACCGACTAGGTTCCTTAGGGTTTACCGACTAGGTTCTTTGCCTGATAACATAGTGTAGTATTAACCTTTACATTTTACAACATATGTATGATGTTAAAACAATCTAAAATATCAAGATCTCATCATTGTCTGACTCAGTAGAGTTGCCCATTGAATAACTTATCCCTTTATCCATCATAATGTTTCCTGTGTCTTTACCGACTTCTTTATAATCTTCATATCATATTTCTTAAGATATGACAACATCATACTGAATTAGAAAATCAATTTCTTGACATCAATGACAAAATAATAATATCAAGACAGTAAAACATCTTTAATTAGTTATGTCTATAATCATCAACAACCTTCTCAATATCCTTGTTATATTGCCAACAATCTCCCCCTTTGGCATTGATGGCAAAACCAATTGATTTGACCGTTAAGAATTCAGATTGCTGTGATTCTGAAATGCTGAAATGCTCTCCCCCATACATCAGACTTCTCTTCTGGTTTTCTCTCAATCTTCTCAGGTCTTCTCCTCCTGGTAGTCTTCTCCTCCTTGGGTAGGTCTTCTCCTCCTGGTAGTCTTCTCCCGCTTTGACAACAATGCCAAAAAGAAAAGAACTAAAACATAATTTGTTTATGTAAGAAGTTATTTCTGACTGATGTGTATCAACTGAGTCTCGGTCAGAGCATTTGTTTACAATTCCTGTTCCCTGTATCATTTTCTGTATTATCCCAATATTGTTCCAGTACACTTTCAGAAAAGCATTCTTAAAGTGTATCACTCCAGCATCAGCTCCTTAAAAGATATTCAATAGAGTCATCGAAGTGATGCTTTCACCGTACTCGGTCAGTGAGTAAGAGATAGGGGTAGGACCCCTAACTTACTTATGAGATATTCAAAAGTGTCCTTTGGTAGTGGCTTGGTGAAGATATTAGCTATTTGTTCCTTTGTGTTAATATATTCCAACACAACTTTCTTTTCATGAGCTTCTTCTCTAAGATAATGATATTTGATAGATATGTGCTTTGTCTTAGAGTGCATAACAGGGTTCATTTAAATATTAATGGCACTAGTATTGTCACAGAATATAGTTACTGGCTCGGTAACTTTCTCATTTATACCTTCCAACAATTATTTGATTCATGCAATGTTGGTACAATTCAGTGCTGCAACAACATATTCAGCTTCAGCTGTTGACTGAGAAACACATCCTTGTTTCTTGCTAAGCCAACTCATGAGTCTTTCTCCTAAGAAGAAAGCTCCTCCACTTGTGCTTTTCCTATCATCAATGTTGCTTGCCCAATCAGCATCAGTATAGACTTTCAAATCAAAATCATTTCCTTTATGATATACTAAGCCATAATCTTCAGTGCCTTTCAAGTATCTTAAAATTCTTTTGATTGCTGTCATGTGTATTTCCTTAGGATCTGCAAAGAATCTTGCAACAATACCTACTGCATGTGCTATATCAGGCCTGCTGTGAACAACATATTATAATTTTCCAATCATGGATCGGTAGAGTGTCTCATCAACAGATGCAGATTCATCATTCTTTGATAGTTTGCAATTTGTAGTCATAGGAGTACTTACTGGCTTTGAATCCTCCATTCCAAATTTCTTCAAGATTTCCTTTATGTATTTGGATTGAGTAATGAAAATTTCATTTTTCATTTGCAGTATCTGTAAGCCTATAAAATACTTTATCTCACCGATTAATGACATCTCAAATTCTTTGCTCATTTCATTACCAAAGTTCTTGCATAAAGAGTCATTTCCACAAAATATAATATCATCAACAAATATTGCTGAGATTAGTATTCCATTTTCATCATTCTTCATGTACATGTTGCTATTCTCACTTGTCCTTATAAAACCAATCTTAATCAAATAAGAGTGCTGTCTTTCATACCATGCTCTAGGTGCTTGTTTCAGACCATATAAAGCTTTGTTCAATTTACATACCCGATCTTTATTATTGTCTTCAACAAATCCTCTAGGTTGTTTAATGAAAACTTCTTCTTCTAATATTCCATTCAAAAATGCAGATTTGACATCCATTTGATATACCTTGAAGTTTTTGAAAGCAACATATGCCAACAATGTTCTAACTCCTTCAAGTCTGGTAACAGGTGCAAAAGTCTCACCATAATCAATTCCTTCTTCTTGGGCATAACCTTTGCAAACCAATTTTGCTTTGTTCCGAATGACCTCTCCTTTCTCATTTAGCTTGTTTCTGAAGATCCACTTTGTACCGATTACATTTTTGTCCTTAGGTCTTGGGACTAGTGTCCATGTGTCATTCTTCTTGATTTGATCAATCTCTTCAGTCACAACATTTATCCAATCTTCACTGTTGAATGCCTCTTTTACTATTCTTGGTTCAAATTCAGATATCAAACATGTGTTTTGTCTCAGTTTGTTCCTTGTCATCACTGGATCATCCTTATCTCCTATAATCTGACTTGGTGCATGATGTCTTCTAACATATTTGGCTAATACAGGCTTGGTAGGCTCTGTATGATCCTCTTCATCACTCGGTAACTAGATATCTTCCTCATTTCCTTCAATAGTTATCTCGGTAGGACTTTTCGGTTGCACATAGACAAATTCATCATAGTCTTCTGGTTCTTTGGAATTCCTATCATCAGTTCTTTCTCCAAATTCATCAATTTTCACATTTGCACTTTCTACTATTTTGTTAGATGATTTGATCAGACATTTAAATGCTTTGCTTCTAGAAGAATATCCTAGAAATGTTCCTTCTTCACTTTTCTGATCAAACTTGCCATTTCTATCATCTTTATGAACATAGCATTTGCTTCCAAAGATCTTAAAATAACTTACATTAGGTTTCTTGCCATACCAGATTTCATAAGGTGTCTTAAAAGTACCTTTCTTTAATTGAACTCGGTTCAAGGTGTAAATAGCTGTGCTTATTGCTTCTCTCCAAAATGTTTGTGGATCCTTCTTCTCAATCATAAGTGTTCTAGCACAATCCACAATAGATCCGTTTCTTCTTTTAGCTATTCCATTCTGTTGTGGAGTCCTCAGTGCAGAGACTTGTCTTTTAATACCATGATCATTGCAAAATAGGTTGAACTCATCAGATGTGAACTCTCCTCCTCTATCTGATCTAAGACATTTCAGTTGTCTTCCTGTTTCATTTTCAAATCTAGCCTTGTACCACTTAAACATTTGAAAAGCTTCTGATTTTTCTTTTAAAAACATCAAAGACATCATCCTTGAATAATCATCCACAAATAATATGAAATACTTATCACCATAATAACTTTGAACTTTCATAGGACCACAAAGATCAGTGTGTACAAGATCTAAAATTCCCTTAGAAGTGTAGGACTTACTTGTAAAGCTGGATCTTGTCATCTTGCCCATTTGGCATCCTCGGTACATAACATTCTCAGGTTTTTCAAGACTCGGTAGACCTCTTACTCTGTGCTTCTTACTTATCTTGATCAGATTATCAAAATTAACATGACAAAACCTTTTATGCCATAACCTGGTGTTATCAATATTTGCATGCAAGCACTTGTTGTGAGTAGAGTCAAGGTGAAATGTATTACCTTTTGTTTGTGTCCTGGCAGCAGCTAACTTTCCATTTTTGTCATGAACTTTGACAATTCTTTTTTGAAATTCTATTTGGTAACCTGTGTTGTTTAGCTGTGCTACACTCAACAAGTTATATTTCAAACCTTCAACCCAATAAACATCATTGCATCTTGCTTTATCAAGAATAGTTATGGATCCTTTACCTCTTACTGAACATGGTGCATCATTACCAAATCTGACATAGCCTCCGTCATAATCTTCTAACATAACAAACTTGTGTTTATCTCCTGTCATATGATGTGAGCATCCACTATCTATAATCCAAGAATCATTAGTGTTTATGTGAGATATTAGGGCTTTTTCTTCATACCTTTCTTCATATGATCCTTCCTTGATAGCCACATAAACAACTTCCTCTGTATCAGTCTCATCTGATTTATCATCTTCAAATTCCTCATCAGCAATTAAGTAGGTCTTTCTATCTCTTCTTCTGAAGTCTCGGTGACCTCTATAGTGATTATCTTTCTGTCTGTCATCTCGGTAATCTCTCTTTTCATTGAAATCTTTGTCAGGACAGTTAGAAACCATATGTCCACTCTTATCACAGTTGAAACATTTCAAGGGTAGTTTTCCCTTATACTTACCTTTGCCTCTTGGTAACCTTTTGGCCAATAGTGCTTCAAACTCTTCTTGCTTTCTGATTTCTTCATACAGTTTGTGTACCTCCTCCATGTTCTTCCGAAATATTTCACTTGCTCCACTATGATCTCCTCCAGAGTACTTATACTTTCTTTCATTGTAATCATTAGATTCATTCAGATGAAAAGAACTAAATGCAGATTCAACTTTATTTACCGATAACCCACTGTTATCAAAATTACTTAACTCAAATGCATGTAGCTTACCAATAGTAGCATCCAAGGAAACTGGCATATTATGTATAGACCTCAATTCATTGATTGCAGAGACTCGGATTGCATAGGCAGGTAGAAGGGTTCTTAACAACTTACTTGTCACATCCTTTTCTTCAATAGTTCCTCTTGCTCCCTTGATTTGATTTACAATCTCCTTTAGTCTTGTACTGTACTGGGTTATGTTCTCACCTTCATTCATCCTCATAGATTCAAGTTGTCCTCTTAGACTATCAACTTTTGCTCTTTGAACATGTTCATCTCCTCCATATACAGATATGAGCTTAGTCCACATAGCCTTCGCATCATTGCAGCCTTCTAGATCATTAAACTCAGAATCGGTCAATGCAGATGTTATTTCAATCATTGCTTGAATGTGTTCTTTCTTTGCCTTTATCTCTTCCATAGTCAATGGATAGGTGCTTGGTGTAACAAAATCATTCTCCAGATAGTATATGGCATATTCTAGAACTCCCGATAGATGTAGCTTCATCCTTTTCTGCCATGTAGAGAAACTTGACTTATTCAGCTTAGGTGCATCCCTCTTATACATCTTTGGATCTTTAACTCACGTGCCTTTAAACTTTCGTTTCGGAGTCCAAAGCTCTGATACCAATTGATAGTTCTGATACTTAATATAAGTACATATCTAATAGCCAACAAGATGAGAGGGGGGGGTGAATCATACAAACTTAATCATCAATGAAAACATCAGATTCAACCTCGATAACATATATCAGTCATAGAATAAAAACTGTCAAACATGCAAACTCAAAAGCATATGAACAATATAAACCTCATAACACCAAATTTAATGTGGAAACCCAAATAGGGAAAAACCACTGTGGGATTTCAGACCCACTAAGAAATATACTCTTCTAGAGTATGCTCGGTTAAAAGCCAATCCTGTTAAAGATTACAAAACACATTGCTAGATGTGACCCGGTTAAGGGATTTCCCTTAGATTTGTTAGGATCTTCACTTTGTTAGAAGTGAGCTTGTCAAAGGATTTCAAACACTCATTTAGAATGTCACCTTGTTAGAGGATTTACTTATAACACTGTTAAGTCCACTCGGTTAAGAGATTTCCTATTACTTTCACAAGCTAACAGTAATATAATCTATCTGCAACTTTACATCTAAAATGCTAAAGCAGATTCTTATTTGTTCAATACAATCTAGACATAGAACTATTCTTGTCTATCTGCTGGGCATGTATACTCTGTTATTCCAACAGGTCTTCAAGCTTCTATGCTCGGTGATCACTATGTAGCATCCTTGTGCATACACTTGCCCGCATCCACTGTTTATCAACAGTTCCTTATTTATAAACAATCATCTAACTGCTTAATCTCCTTGATCACATTTCCCATGATCAATCATAGCCATCAGATCTTCAATTTTGTCCAGGTTCATTGTATCTTACGATCTGAAAAATGTTTTACCCTGCCTCGGAACTTGCACAATCATCTTGGAACTTGTGTTAGGGTAATGCAGTTCAATCTGAGTTGTAGATCTTCTTGTTGACTTTCCATTGCCTTAGATTTGCTAACAAACTTCTTCCACGTCTTGCCAATCATTGATCCGCTCCAGCTCATCAGCTTCTTTCATTGAATATCGCATGTAAACATTTAATGCATTCTATTATAGCTCGGTTACAACTCGATGAATACTAAACTTTACTCGGTAGACATTCTGTCTTCATTAACCGACTGCGATAACCTTAGGGTTTACCGACTAGGTTCCTTAGGGTTTACCGACTAGGTTCTTTGCTTGATAACATAGTGTAGTATTAACCTTTACATTTTACAACATATGTATGATGTTAAAACAATCTAAAATATCAAGATCTCATCATTGTCTGACTCGGTAGAGTTGCCCATTGAATAACTTATCCCTTTATCCATCATAATCTTTCCTGTGTCTTTACCAACTTCTTTATAATCTTCATATCATATTTCTTAAGATATGGCAACATCATACTGAATTAGAAAATCAATTTCTTGACATCAATGACAAAATAATAATATCAAGATAGTAAAACATCTTTAATCAGTTATGTCCATAATCATCAACAACCTTCTCAATATCCTTGTTATATTGCCAACAATGACGAGGGAATACACTAAATTAGGGGCACAAACATGAGGTGTAAATTGGACCGGTGTTAGAACATAATTTTATTAGGGGTCAATACCCTTATAAAAATTATATATTGTTGTAATACAAGGTTTGTTGCTAATATGATTTTGTGTTGTCATTGATGTCAAACTTGTTGTCATTGATATCAACTAGGGTTTGGAAGTATGTGACTAGTGGTACTATATTCGATGTCTGCTCATGTGTTCTTATTGATGTATGGTGGTTGATGGCAGTGATAGTAGATGATATATCCGATTGTCTCATGGCTATTTTGAAGCATTGGAGATGTTTTTAGGTGCCTGCAACACACTTTGATTAAGTGTGACTGTTTTGGTGAACAACTTGTCAAATAAGGTTTTGCATTGGAGTCTGCATTGTATCATTGATTCATCTTTGTTTGCGGTTGTATTATGATGTTGGTGGATGCAAAATAATTTTATATGTAATGTTTCATGTTCTCATTTGATCTATAATTGATTTGGTATTGGTTTGAGTGTTGGTTCTATAGTGACAGTGTACCTATTTGCAAGAATGCTTTGCATTCCTTTTCTTTTTGATGTTTTTGGTGCTATAGTTCTTTGATATAGTATTTATAGTGTCAGGTGATACTATGTTGTGCATTCGCAAGTATTGTGTCTAGGTGTGCACCATATTTTGAGTATGTTTGTTTGGTTTGCTTTATTAGTTCTATTCTTTGGAGATGACTTGAGTACTTTTGGTCAGTGTGGTAGCATGAAAAATTGAAGGCGGTGATTTGGGATTGTTTGGAGGGTGTGCTGATGTGGTGTGAAACTTCACACATCTTGTTTCTCTTTCACATTGCTTTGGAGAATAATTTTGGGGCTACTTGTTTATACTCTACATGTTACATCTAATTAGGCCTACCTAATTGATGTATCTTCTTTTTGTGAATGATATATAAAGGACACCATACTCAATACAAAAACATGAGAAAAAATATGATACAATACCACCAATCACATAATTCTGGACCAACTTCGTACCTTGGTTGACATCAATGACAACAAAAAATCATATTTGCAAAAATCTCCCCCTTTTTCAGTGATGACAACACTTGTGCAACCACAAAAAAACAAAACAATATATCACTCCCAAACACCACTATATCTCTCCCCCTTTGACATCAAATACAAAGTGTGTCTCTGCCTCACTATACAACCATAATTTCTCCCCCTATTTATATCATCTTCCTCTTAGGGTGTGAAAAAAATCTGAAAACCAAAAATGTACTCACATTCTTCTACTCATCCTCAAACAATCCATAGTATAATTCACACATCCACACATCTATTTATACCCACTTTTTCACCAAAACACTCAACTAGGTTGGCCATAAACAGAGTAAACATAGATTACACAAAGTTGGCTTCCATGAACAACTGCATTAAATGTGGTCCACTCCAAGAGATAAAAGAGTTTAGATTTTAAGTGTTTGTTTTCTTTGCAAGTGAAGTTACGTTGTTATGTTGTTCGACGTTATTTGTTGTGTTGGTCTCTAGCTGAATTGGTTTATCTTATTTGGATCATACTCTATCGTTCTAGATATGAATTGGATGTTGATTTAAAATGTTATTATGGGTCTTACCATGGTGTGTGAAGATCCACATTGAGTTATTTGCATTGGATAATGTTTTTGGGTCAACAAGTTAACATGCTTTATTATTTTTCTACACGTTACGTTTGATGCCGACTTTAGAGGGCGTGTTGGTGTGTGCAACTCATTAGATTGACTTAGGAAGACATGTTGTCATGTATTTCAATCCCCTTTATCTCCTAGAGGAACACTTTTAACACGATTGCTCATGGTGGCCGAATTTGTGTAATTTATGTTTACTCTATTTGTGGCCAACCTAGTTGAGTGTTTCAGTGAATAAGTTTATACAAATAGATGTGCGAATATGTGAATTGTAGTGTGGTTTAATTGAGGATGAGTAGAATAATGTTGGAGTATAGTTTTGGCTTTTAGTTTTTGTTCACACCCTAGGTGGGAGAAATTTTGTTTTTATAGTGAGGCAGAGATGCCCTTTGTCTTTGATGTCAAAGGGGATATATATAATGGAGTTTGAGAGTAATATATTTTTATTTTTTTGTGGTTGCACAAGTGTTGCCATCAATGAAAAAGGGGGATATTGTTGCAAATATGATTTTTTTCACTGATGTCAAACTTCTTGTCATTGATGTCAACCAAGGTCCAAAAGTTGGTCTAGAAGTATGTGACTAGTAGTATTATATCAAATGTGCTCATGCATTTTTATTGATGTATGGTGGTTGATGATAGTGATAGTTGATGATATATATAGTTGTCTCATGGATATTATAGAGAATCAAAGATTTTTTCAAGTGTTCACAATAGATTTTGACAAAGTGTGACTGTTTCAGTGAACCGTGTGTCAGACAAGGTCTTGTATTGTAGTCCATATTGCATCGCATTGGTTAATATTTGCTTGTGGTTGTAGTATGATGTTGGTGGATGCATTTTTTTTTATATTCAAGGTTTCATGTTCTCATTTGATCCACATTTGATTTGGTGCCGGTCTAAGTGCTGGTTCTATAGTGATAGTGTACCTATGATAACTCAATGATGAACAAATAGTACCAAACCGGTACTGAGAGGGGGGGGGGTGAATCAATACAGACAAAAACACACTCTTAAACCGATTTGTCTGCAGACACTGTGCATTGACAGACAAACAGTAACACCGGTCCTTAAACAGAGTACAACCGACAAAACCTAGAATAGCCGAGACAAGCATAAATCGGTTGACACTTATCTTCTCATACAATCTAACACTTCATTTCATTTCACCCTAATGCATGAACAGGTAATCTACCATCAAAGATATACATATAAACAACTAGATCAACATGATTCATTGCTTGACAGAAAACAACATAGCATCACATGAAGAAAACATCACATATGACACATATTTTTCACGTGGAAACCCAACTGGGAAAAACCACGGTGGGGATGAATACCCACAAGCTTGTTTTTGAACTCTTTAGAAGTCCGCTCTGTTAGGAGCCTTGTTCGGTTAAAGATTGATACAATAGGTTCTATTAGGAACTGATCCTGTTAGGGATCACCCAGTTAAGGGATGGCTAGAATACCCGGTTAAGGGTTAAACCCTGTTAAAGGTTACCTTGTTAGAGGATTTTAAGAACTCAATGGTTTTGAGTCACCCTGCTAAAGAATTTACAACAAGTCGGTTAAAGCTACCCTATTAAGGAATTTTCCAACTGTTGAGGTGGTTAGAGATCAACAGGTATTACAATGATCTGGTAACAACACTCAATGCCAATGCAGATCCGCTTAAGCTCATCTTCACCTTTTGCACTTACACTCTGCAGGTATCACTTCTCTCCTCTGGTCTGGCAAGAATCACGTATCTCTTCTCTTGGATACACACACACAAATTTTGCCAAAAACTTCAAAAAGAAACACAACATTGACCTTATGAGAAAACAGACAGGTCGATAGCATAATCCCTAAGCCCTAAACCTATTAGATTAAGGAATTCAAACGATTCAATCTTGACCGTTCAACATACTGCATTAATCTCCATCATTCATTTTCCACCGATTTCATGGCAGCTGATAACCCATCACGTGTTATCAACATTTATAGACTTCGCACATTCCCAAGGTAGATAGGGACAATCTCCTTCATGCAAGATCCTTCACGCACACAAGGCTGACGTGGTAGCATGATCCATTCTTTGTTATTAGGCTAACTCCTCACACAAAGTCACCGGTTGAGCCATGCAGGCTTGAGGCACTTCAACTGGAAACCTTGAAGTTGAGACTACCAACCGGTAGTCATACAACACTTCCATGTGTTGGTTCCCATAACCATATGCTGGTTCACCTTAAACAAACACACCGCTTCACTTTGGCACAAATGCCGTTCACAATGTTATACCAGTTCTCACATATACCGGTTCTCACCTCTTCAGCATATTGACATCAATGACCAAACACAATATAATTATGTCCTCATACCGGTTCACATAATGCCAACAATCTCCCTCTTTGGCATTGATGGCAATATACAAAGATATCTCTTCGCTTCACATCTTCTCCCCCAATTTCTGCAGATATTTTCTCCGCTTCACATCTTCTCCCCCTTTGACAACAATCCCAAAGTGAAGGCACAAGCTTCCCTGTTCCATTATGCTGCTCCCCCTGAGGAGTAGCATCCTTCAACACATCAATGCTGAAGAAAAATTTGACTATGCAATACCTGACTGATGTCGAGCATATACCTTTAGTTTACTTCTTGAAGGGGCATCACCCCTAATTCACCTCTTAAGTACATAAATGTAGCCTTTGGGAGAGGCTTGGTGAATATGTCTACTAACTGCTCCTTACTGGAAACATGTTCCAGTGCAATCTCTTTTTTCCGAACCTTTTCCCTCAAGAAATGATACTTAAGCTCAAAGTGCTTGGTTCTAGAATGTAAAACCGGATTCTTGGAGATGTTAATTGCACTAGTATTATCACAAAATATACTTACCGGTTCAGATACAGGAACTTTGAAGCCATTTAATACATGCTTCATCCAAATAGTCTGTGTGCAGTTCATAAAGGCTGCAACATACTCTGCTTCCACTGTAGACTGAGAGATACAACTCTGCTTCTTACTCATCCATGAGACTAGTCTACCACCGAGAAAGAAAGCACCACTGGTTCTCTTCCGGTCATCAACATTGCCTGCTCAATCAGCATCTGTGAACACTTTCAGGTTAAAATCATTATTGTATGGATACCATAACCCATAGTCAATAGTTCCTTTCAGATACCTAAGAATCCACTTGACTGCAACCAAGTGGGATTTTCTTGGACTTTTCTAGAATCTTGCAGCAATGCCAACTGCATGTGCAATATTCGGTCTGCTATGCACTACATAATGCAACTTACCAATCATGGATCGATATTCCTTCTCATCAACCAATGCTGAGTCATCGTCTTTGGATAGTTTACAACCGGTTACCATCAGTGTACCAACCGGTTTGCTATCTTCCATGCCAAAGGTCTTCAACACCTCTTTGACATACTTGGACTGAATGATAAAGATTCCATCTCTCATCTGCTGGATCTGCAGTCCAATGAAGAACTTAATCTCCCCTATGAGTGACATCTCAAACTCTTTCTTCATCTCATCTACAAACTCATGACTGTAGGATTTTGCCAAGATCAAGGGCACAATGAAAAGCATAAAAGAGACAATAGAATGACAAGAACAAACTGTATTCTCATCAATATGCAAATGATCAACTGGATTAACCAATACAATGAATATAGACCTGCTTATATAGGCAAGGCCATATGGATGTATGAGCACACAAATATGACATGTGGCTCAATGAGAAACAAGGGTAGGTAAGAAATACTAGGGGTAGGTAGGAGAAATAATATAATATTCCACAAGAGGTGGATGACTCACCGAATGTGGAGTGTAACAGCAAAATAAGACCACAAAAGGTGGAATTTCTCCTACAAGCTCTATCCCTATGTGCACACTTCCCTAAGTGTCTCAAATCCAAACTACGAAGAGATGCATTATCCTAAGTTAACTTAAGTAAATGTAATAATATCCAAAATGAATATTTATTTACACCAACACCCCCCCTTAAGTGCAACTTAGGGGAATGAAGACTCAAGTCAACAATGCAAGATGGGTCCTGGCTACTAGGCCATGATAGGTACCCATGTACAATATGCAAATGCAAGCAAAACTATGCAATGCAATCTCTCACAAACGGAGAAAGGGAGAAAACCCAGTGGGAAAAAAAACTCCCCCCCAAAAGAGAGATGAATGTACAAAAGACTCTCAAAGAAGAAGGACAAAACCTCAAAGAGGAAAAAGTCCCCCCCATAAGAGAGGAAGGAGAATTCAACTGACCCCCCCTAATGACACATCCCGCACCCCCAAGAGAGCTCACAACTGCTAGAACTTACTCTCGGTGAAAGGTTTGGTGAATATGTCAGCAACCTGCTCTGCTATAGGACAATACTGCAAATCAATGACCTGCTCCTAGATGAGCTCTCAGATATAGTGCATATGAATCTCGATGTGTTTGGTCCACTGGTGTTGGACCGGGTTCTTCGAGATTGCAATAGCACTTTGATTGTCGCAATGTAGAACTGTCGACTGTGGAGTGGTGAAACCAAACTCTGTGAGAATCTGCTGGAGCCAAATGGTCTCAGTCGCTGCGTTAACAATGCCTCGATACTCAGCCTCAGTCGAAGAGAGAGAAATAGCATGTTGCTTCTTGCTCTGCCAACAAATGGGACCCGAACCAAGGTGAAAACCGTAACCAGAAGTAGACTTACGATCAACTAGATCGCCAACCCAATCAGAGTCTGTGTAACCAACCAAGCGAAGTCCTATGCCTGCTGCATAGTGAATCCCATAGTGATGTGTACCCTGGATGTAATGAAGGATGCGTTTGGCGGCTTTCCAATGAAGCTCATGTGGTCCCCGCATGAAGCGGGAAACCATGCCAACTGCAAATGAAATATCAGGGCGTGTATGAGTCAAGTAGATGAGACTACCCACAAGCTGACGATACAAAGTGGCATCAACTAGTGGAGAAGAACACTGAGCCTCAAGCTTGACTCCTAAAAGAAAGGGAGTTGGGGCAGGCTTACAATCAGCCATATGAAAGCATGCAAGTAGATTAAGAGCATACTTGGGCTATGATAGGGTAATCCCAGAAGGTGACTGTGAAATCTCTATCCCGAGAAAGTAGTGCAAAAGACCCAAGTTAGTCATAGCAAATTTGTCAAGCAAAGCAGATTTGACCCTGCTAATGATGGATGAAGTACTCCCTGTAATGATCAAGTCATCAACATAGAGCACAAGTATCAAGTGAGAGTCATCCTGTCACAAAATGTAGACATTCGGATCAGAATGACACTTGGTGAACCCTGCGGAGAGAAGAAAGGAAT
This sequence comes from Cryptomeria japonica, assembly GCF_030272615.1. Taxonomy (NCBI): domain Eukaryota; kingdom Viridiplantae; phylum Streptophyta; class Pinopsida; order Cupressales; family Cupressaceae; genus Cryptomeria; species Cryptomeria japonica. The sequence continues at coordinate 509,103,232 of NC_081415.1, read as the reverse complement.
CCATCTTGGCGTACTAAGCCCTGGGGGCTTGCTTAAGGCCATAGAGAGATTTCCTTAGTTTGCAAACCAAGGAAGTATCCTAGATAAAACCCTATGGCTGCTCCATATAAATCTCCTCATCAAGATCACCATGAAGAAAAGCACTCTTCACATCCATCTGATGTACAACCCAACCATGAGCTGCAACAATAGCAAGTGTCAAACGAATGGAGTTCATCTTGGCGACGGGTGCAAAGGTCTCAGTATAGTCAACACCTGCAACCTGAGAAAAACCTTTCGCAACAAGTCGAGCCTTATACTTATCCACACTACCATCCGCTGCAAACTTGGTTCGATAGATCCACTTACATCGAACCATCTTTCTCCCCTTAGGGAGATGGACTAAATCCCATGTGTTGTTCCTCATCAAGGAACTATACTCTTCCTCAGCTTGGTCCCACTTAGGAACCCCTGATGCTTCCCTAAATGTCTGTGGATCAGAAGTGGTAGCAATGAATGCATGTGGAAGATCCTGATGTTGTGATCGAGTTCTCCATGTGTCTGAAGGATCCCCAACAAGAGAACCCACGGACTCAAGTGTCTATTGAGCCAAACGAGGTCTAGGTGGAGGTGGAGAACGAGGCTCCTCAACTGCAAGTGGACCCTGCAGAGGTGTAACCCTGCGAGTTGGAGTTGAGGGAGTCTCATCATTTGAATCACTAACATCACTATCCACAATGGAGGAAGGTGGAGGAGGTAGAGAGGCTAAGCGAGGAGAGCTTTCCTCAAAGTGAACACTCCTCTCAATGAATACCTCATGTGTCTCTGGATCCATCAATCTGTATGCTTTAACACCCTCAGGATATCCAACAAATATGCAAGGTCGACTCTGAGGTTCCAATGCCTTGCATTTCTGCGGAGGTATGCGAGCCCATGCTGGACACCTAAAGACTCTGAAATGTCTCACAATCGGTTTCCTACCAGCCCAAGCTTCAAAAGGAGTAATACCTTGCAAAGCTTTGTGAGGAACCCGATTCTAGATGTGTGTGGCACAACTGATAGCCTCTGCCCAAAAGGCGGGATCAAGAGAACTTGCATGTATCATACAGCTAGCCATTTCTTTGATAGTTCTATTCTTGCGTTTTGCAACCCCGTTCTACTGTGGAGTGTATGCTACAGAATGTTGAAGATCAATCCCCTCAAATGTACAAAAATACTCAAGTCTTTTGTTCACATATTCCCTTCCATTATCTGTGCGAAGAATCTTGACCACTTTCCCTGATTGCTTCTCCACACGAGTCTTGAAGTCCTGAAATTTGTCAAAAACTTCACTCTTATGAATGAGAAAGTAGACCCAAGTGAAGCGGGAGTAGTCATCAAACTTCTCTTCGAGATGCTTGCCCATGGAACAACCTGAACATACACCCTCGGAAAAACTGATTCGAGGTAGACCTGTGACCATGTCTTTAGTGCTTAGCTGCCAAAGATAGCGGTAGTTGAGGTGACCAAACCGCTCATGCCATAGCTTACTTTCTAAATTTGAATGAGTAAGCAAGGCCCTAGAAGGTGAACTTGGCACAAAGTGGGAGAATGAATAAAGCCTTGAGTTGTCATTGACTTGTCCTACTACTACCAAGGCATCATCATCAAGTTCCTTTACCACAACTGAATCTGGTGTAAACTCAACCTTTTTCCCATTCCCATAGTGAGTGATTTGGTAGACAAGTTAGGAACATAGAGAACATTTTCAAATGTTCCATCATCCATGTCAACTGAACCTTTCCCTTCAACCTCCACTTGTGTGTCATCACCTATGTAAATGTGAGGTACCTTAGATGGCTCCAATGAAGAAAACTGCTCTTTTGTAGAACCCATGTGATATGAGGCACCCAAGTCAAGTATCGATTGCTATGAAGAACTTGTTGTAGCCACAAATGCTTGCCCTTTTCCCTTAGACTGTGAGGAAGAGGAAGGAGATGAATCCTTCTTTGTGTAGGCGGATGGCAAGTTGATGTTGTTTTTCTTGAGAAGATTGGTTAACTCATCAACTTGCTTTGCGTGGCATTAATGCTCATCATGACCATACTTCTTGCAATATGCACAAGTTGGTTTATCCTTCTTAGGTGGTGTCCCCTTCTTGGAAGAGGATGAAAAATTGCCTTGTGATGGAGAGGATGATTGTCCTTTTTCCTGGTGTGGCTTAGACTTAGATTGCTTCTTCTTCTTGTTGGAATCTTTGCCTTGACTTCCTTGATTCCCTTGATTAGCCACCAAAGCCTTGGACTTTGAAGACTTGAGAAACCCCATGTTCAACAACTTAGATTGTTCCAATATCAACATTTCTGTGAAAGCATCAAATGAAGGCATAACATAAGAACTCCCCACTATCAAACGATGAGTTTGGAAGCTAGATACAAATGTTGCATATTCTGGTGCAGGCTTGTCCAACAAGTTGAATATCAACTGAGCATCCTTTTTGTCAATTCCACAATCCTTAAGCTTTGCTCTTAGCTCATTTGCTTTGGTGACATAATCTTGGATTGTATCAAAACTCTTGGGATCTAAGTTGGTGAGCTCATTGTCAATCTGATAGCCTTTGATTTCATCAACTTGTCCATATAATTTCTGAAACATATCCCAAGCCTCCTTGATTGTTTTACACTTCTCAATGTGAAAAATGAGGTCATCTGATACATACTTGCATAAGGTTCCAAGAGCCATGCAATTCTTTGTGAGCCATTCTAATTGAGCAATTGGATCAGCCTTAGGATCAGGTGGTGCTGTTATTGTTCCATCTATGTAGTGTGTGAGACCCTTTTCCATTAGTTTACTCCATACTTTAATTTTCCATGATGCATAATTATGTGGAGTTAAAGGTGGAAATTTATTAGGACTCATTGCAACAAAAATGGAAAGAGCACAAAGAGAGGCACAATCACACAAGACACCCCCCCAAATTCACTCAATCAAAGAACCCCCCCCAAATGTGATGATTTGACACTTTATAAGTAGTGCGTATACAATGGGCCACTTGCAAAAAATGGCAAAGTGGACTTCTGATTACAATTTTACAACTGCCTCAATAAGGCCAAAAGAGACTCAAACTGATAATGCAAGAGATCTAACTAAGATCCAAGCAATTTACAAGTACCTAATAGGCCAAATAAGACCAATATCTGAAAGTACAATTTCCACTCAAAATCTCTGAAATCTGATCATAGATTATGAAAGTAGACAAAAAAATAAGCACTTTAAAAAAAACGGCACTTGAAAAGGAGGTCATATGAGCTCAAACGAGGCCTTTGAAGTTGCAAAATTGAGGATTGGACAGGTACAACTGAGAGAATCCAAAAATTCCAAAAAACCTGTGCACCAAAATTAGAAAATAACCACACCACTACAAAGATCATGAAATTTTAGCCCATTTAAAAAAAAATTGCACCAAAAAAGGAGCAAAAATGAGCAAGATATGGCCTTTCAAAGTTGGACTGCAAAACTGAAAAGCCCAATGGAGAGGGGTCAAATTTTTTTCAAAAAGTGCTGATGTGGTGCTGATGTCAGCAATTCATTGTGTTAAATTTGACGGCCATATGACTGTCGCAAAAGATTCACCTCCTTGCTGACTGGGCGACCGTACTGTACGGACTGCTGACGGGGCAGTTGATTGTGCAGATCTGCTGACAGAGCATACGGATCTGACGTGGTTGTGGAGGGTGTACGGTTTAGCCCACAGGCTAGTGGCCGCCTACCACGTGGCGGGCGAGGGGCCACCTGTCTTTGGTGGTCGTCAGCGGAGGGAGTGGCCGGAGCCGAGGGGCCGGCGGCGATGGCTGAGGGGGCCGACGACGACCTGCAACAGGTGGAGACCGGCGGGCGAGCGGTCGTTGAGCGGTGGGGAGACCTGGGCGCCGACGGGGAGAACAGGTGTTGAGCGGTGGGGAGACCTGGGTGCTCAGGCGGCAGCGGGCGAGCGGTCACTGAGTGGCGGGTGACGTGACTCGACGGGTACCAGCGCGGGTGGCGACGGGAGGACGAAATGGCCGGTGATGCCTGCAACACCTGCGACATGCAGGTACGGAGTATGGGGGGGTCTGCGGACCCCCCAAAAACCAGCAAAAAAACTTTTTTTTTGATTTTTCAAAATTTTTGAAAAATAATTTTTTTTTTTAAATTTTTTTTTCGAAATCCGTATGATAATAGGCAAAATGGGGAAATTTTTTTTCTCACCAAAATAGGTCGACTTTATAGTCGAAATTTATGGAAACGGCCTCCTGGATTCAACGGTGATGTCCAAATCGCTGTATGATGCCCCCAAAAAATGAAGATCCCCAAATCTGAAAATAGAAGCCTTCCATGATGTCTCCAAAAACCGATCAATGAAGCCCCAATAGCTCTGATACCATGTAGGATTTTGCCAAGATCAAGGGCACAATGAAAAGCATAAAAGAGACAATAGAATGACAAGAACAAACTGTATTCTCATCAATATGCAAATGATCAACTGGATTAACCAATACAATGAATATAGACCTGCTTATATAGGCAAGGCCCTATGGATGTATGAGCACACAAACATGACATGTAGCTCAATGAGAAACGAGGGTAGGTAAGAAATACTAGGGGTAGGTAGGAGAAATAATATAATATTCCACAAGAGATGGATGACTCACCGAATGTGGAGTGTAACAACAAAATAAGACCACAAAAGGTGGAATTTCTCCTACAAGCTCGATCCCTATGTGCACACTTCCCTAAGTGTCTCAAATCCAAACTACGAAGAGATGCATTATCCTAAGTTAACTTAAGTAAGTGTAATAATATCCAAAATGAATATTTATTTACACCAACAATGACTCATCTTGTCATCTCCACCAAAGATAATGTCATCAACAAATACCTCATAGATCAGGATCTCATCTCCTTCAGACTTCAAGTAAATATTGCTATCTTCACTTGTTCTCTCAAATCCAATCTTCAAAAGATGGGAATGCAGGTGTTCATACCATGCTCTAGGTGTCTGCTTTAGACCATATAAGGCTTTATGTAGCCTACACACCATGTCATTGTCTTCAGATAGGGCAAACCCATCTGGTTTCTCTATATAAACCTCCTCTTCAAGTACACCATTTAGGAATGCAAATTTCACATCCATTTGATATACTTTGAAACCTTTAAAAGCTGCATATGCAAGAAGCATATGAACTCCTTCCAATCTGGCTACAGGAGCAAAGGTTTCTCTATAGTCTTCTCCTTCCTCTTGGGCATATCCTTTGCACACCAATCTGACTTTGTTTCTAATCACTGTGCCATCCTCATTCAGCTTATTTTTGAAAACCCATTTAGTACCAATAACATTTTTATGCTCTGGTCTGGGTACCAAAGACCATGTACCATTTTTCTCTATCTGGTCAAGTTCCTCTTCCATTGCCTTGATCCAGTCTTCATCTTTATGTGCCTCTTTGAATGATTTAGGCTCAAATTCAGAGATCATACATGATTTTTCTCTAACCTTTCTTCTTGTAAGGATTCCTTCATCCTTATCTCCTATGATCTGTTTAGGATCATGATTCAGCTTGACATACTGAGGAATGGTCTTGACAGATTCCTCTTTCTTTTCTTCTTCATCCTCATCTCTATCAGTATCAACATCTACATCTACCGGTGTAGCAACACTGTTACTGGTACTTGGTTGACTGACAACCGGTTCCTAGAAGGTTGCAACCGGTTCATTTATCGCTTGCACACTGCCGGCTTCCTCAGTTTTCTCAGAGGTTTCATCAACTCTTACATTGATGCTTTCCATAATTCTCCGAGTCCTATTGTTGAAACACTTGAGAGCTTTGCTCTTGGTGGAATACCCTAGGAATATTCCCTCATCACATTTTGCATCAAATTTGCTGTGGTGTTCACTCCTCTTGATGTAACATTTGCTACCAAACATTCTAAAGTAGCTAACCATAGGTGTCTTACCAGTCCAATACTCATAAGGAGTTTTATCCTTACCTTTCTTGATGAGTACCCAGTTCATTGTGTAGACTGCAGTGCTCATCGCTTCTCTCCAAAAGGTGTGAGCTACCTTTCCTTGAATCAACATGGTTCTAGCTGCTTCAACCACAGTCCGGTTATTCCTCTCTGCTAGGCCATTCTGCTGTGGAGTCCAGGGGGCAGACAATTGCCTCTTGATGCCATGTTCTTCACAGTACTTGTTGAATTCACCGGAAGTGAATTCCCCTCCTTGATCAGTTCTCAGGCACTTGATCCTTTTACCACTTTCCTTCTCCACTAATGCTCTGAAAGCTTTGAACTTCACAAAAGCTTTAGACTTATCTTTCAAGAATGTGACCCACATAATTCTTGAGCAGTCATCAGTGAGAATCATGAAGTACCTATCACCCTGCACACTCCTAGTTTTCATAGGACCACACAAATCAATATGCACAAGAACAAGCAAATTATCAACAGTGAAAGATTTACCTTTAAAGGTTGAGGAAGACATTTTCCCCAATTGACACTCTCTGCACAAGGTATTATCTAGTTTGCTTAGCACCGACAACCCTCTGACTGCCTTGATCTTACTAGCCTTCACAATGTTATCAAAGTTTACATGGCAGAGTCTCCTATGCCATATCCAGCTATCATCAAATTTAGCCATAAGACATGTACTTATATTTGCATTCATCTGAAATAGGTTACCTTTGGTCTTCATGCCAGTGGCCACCAATTCACCACTCTTTCCTTTGATTATGCAAACTCCATTCTTGAATTCTAGAGTGAGACCACTGTCATTCAGCTGGGCAACACTCAGAAGGTTGTGTCTGAGACCATCAAACCAATACACATTGTCAGCACTACTCTTTCCATTTAGAGAGATGGACCCTTTGCCTTTGACCATACATGGTGCATCATTACCAAAGCAAACCACACCACCATCATACTCTTCCAAGGATAGAAACTTGCTCCGGTCACCAGTCATATGGTGAGAATAACCACTATCAATGATCCACTCATTGGAATTATCAAACCGGGAGACAAGAGCCTTCTTGTCTGATACATCTTCCTTGCCAGCAGCAAACACAATATCTTCATTTTCTTCATCTTCTGATTCCTCATCTATGACACCTTCATCAACTGCCACAAAATAGTTTCTCCGGTTTCCTCCTTTGAATTTCTTGAACCTTTCCTGTTTGTCCTTGTTGTCGCCATTAAGACAGTTTACAACAATATGTCCTATTCGGTTACAAGAAAAGCATTTCAAAGGTAGCTTACCTCTGTATTTGCCGGTTCCCTTAGGAAGTTTCTTGGCAAGAAGAGATTCAAATGCCATTAGAATCTCCTCATCATCCATTTCTCTACTCTATCTTAGTTCACCACTAGTGCTAGCTTCTTTTCCTTTTCTGGATGGTACAACATAAGCTTTAAAAGCTGATTCAGTCTTTTGAACACTGCCATCAAAACTATTTAGCTCATAGGCTGTCAACTTTGCAATGATGGAGTCTAGGGATACCTTAGTCTTGTCTATAGATCTCAGCTCCTGAATAGCAGCAACCCTTATTGCATAGAACGACAATAGGGATCTTAGGACTTTGCTAACGATAATGGAATCTTCCAATTTACCACCTGCACTCTTGATATCTCCAACAACGGTTTTGATTCTTATTCCATACTATTGAATGGTCTCACCTTCAACCATCTGCATGTCTTCAAACTTCCCTCTAAGGCTTTCTTCCTTAGCTTGTTTAACATGCTCATCACCACCATAGATATTTTCAAGAGTATCCCATACCTCTTTGGGATTTACCTTATCTTGGACATCAATAAACTCAATGTCAGATAAGCTACTAATTAGGGCTTCCATGACTTGCCCATTCTCTTGCATCTCTCTCTTTTGGTCATCAGTGAGAGTACCGATAGGGGCAACATAGGCATTCTCAACATAGCTCTAGTTTTGAGCACCTATGCTTCTGATGTATATCTTCATTCTGTCTTTCCATATACTAAAATTTTCTCTGTTAAACTTTGGACCTTCCATCTTCATCATTAGACTGGGATCTTTACCTCAAGCGGTTAAGCTTATAACACAGAGGACCTGGAGGAGGCCCTGATACCAATTGATAACTCAATGATGAACAAATAGTACCAAACCGGTACTGTGGGGGGGGTGAATCAGTATAGACAAAAACACACTCTTAAACCGGTTTGTCTATAGACACTGTGCATTGACTGATAAATAGTAACATCGGTCCTTAAACAAAGTACAACCGACAAAACCCAGAATAGCTAAGACAAGCATAAACCGGTCGACACTTATCTTCTCATACAATCAAACACTTCATTTCATTTCACCCTAATGCATGAATAGGTAATCTACCATCAAAGATATACATATAAACAACTAGATCAACATGATTCACCACTTGACAAAAAACAACATAGCATCACATGAAGAAAACATCACACATAACACACATATTTTTCACGTGGAAACCCAACTAGGAAAAACCACGGTGGGGATGAATACCCACAAGCTTGTTTTTGAACTCTTTAGAAGTCCGCTCTGTTAGGAGCCTTGTCTGGTTAAAGACTGATACAATAGGTTCTGTTAGGAACCGATCCTGTTAGGGATCACCCGGTTAAGGGATGGCTAGAATACCCGGTTAAGGGTTAAACCCCGTTAAAGGTTACGTTGTTAGAGGATTTTAAGAATTCAATGGTTTTGAGTCACCCTGTTAAAGGATTTACAACAAGCCGATTAAAGCTACCTTGTTAATGGATTTTCCAACTGTTGAGGTGGTTAGAGATCAACAGGTATTACAATGATCTGGTAACAACACTCAATGAGAATGCAGATCCGCTTAAGCTCCTCTTCACCTTCTGTACTTACACTTTGCAGGTATCACTTCTCTCCTCTGGTCTGGCAAGAATCACGTATCCCTTCTCTTGGATACACACACACAACTTTTGCCAACAACTTCAGAATGAAACACAACATCGACCTTATAGGAAAACAGATAGGTCGGTAGAATAAACCCTAAACCCTAAACCTATTAGGTTAAGGAATTCAAACATTTCAATCCTGACCGTTCAACATACTGAACTAATCTCCATCGTTCATTTTTCACCGATTTCATGGTGGCTGATAACCCATCACGCGTTATCACCGTTTACAGACTTCGCACATTCCCAAGGTAGATAGGGACAATCTCCTTCATGCAAGATCCTTCACGCGCGCAAGGCTGACATGGCAACACAATCCATTCTTCATTATCATGCTAATTCCTCATACAAAGTCACCGGTTGAGCCATGCAAGCTTAAGGCACTTCAACCGAAAACCCTAAAGTTGAGACTACCAACCGATAGTCATACAATGCTTCCATGTGCCGGTTCTTGTAACCATATGCCGGTTCATCTTGAACAAACACACCACTTCACTTTGGCACAAATACCGGCTCACAATGTTATACCGGTTCTCACATATGCCAGTTCTCACATATGTCGGTTCTCACGTCTTCAACATATTGACATCAATGACAACACACAATGTCATTATGTCCTCATACCGGTTCACATAATGCCAACAACCTATTTGCAAGAATGATTTGCATTCCTTCACTTTTTGATGTTTCTAGAGTTGTCGTTCTCTGATATAGTATTGTTGGTGTTAGGTGATGCTATGTTATGCATCTAAAAGTTTTGTGGAGGTCTACACCATATTTTTAGTATGGTTGATTAGGTTGCTTTATTAGTTCTATCCTCTAGAGTTGGCTTGAGTAATTTGTTCTATGCAAAGCTTAAGGCAATGATTTGGGATTGTTTAGAATGTATGCCATCATGTATTCTTCATAAATCTTGTTTCCCTTTTGCATTGCTTTAGAAATTGATTTTGGGGCCAACTATTTATACTCTACATGTTACATCTAATTAGGCCAACTTGATGTATCTTCTTTGTGTGAATGATATACAAAGGATGCGATCTTTTGGAGAATGTGGCATGCATTGAATGAAAATTTGTGTATGGTGTATGGTGTATGTGTGAAGGTGCGCAATTACATATGAGCAATAGTGAATTCAAATTTAGATGTTTAGAATAGTGAACTATAATAAACATTTCAAAGGATGTGCTTCTACTTAGTTCAACAATAATTATTCTTTGTAATTTGATCTATTGTATCTTTCCTTGAAGAAGTGATCTTCAATGTTTTGCAAGTCATTTTCATATTTCCCTAGAGCAATGAGCTTAAGCCTGCAAGTCCAAATCACGACCAGTGAGCTTCCTTGGCCTAGAGCCTAAAACTTTGTATTTAGTTTTCATATAGTGAGATTGTTCTCACTGTGGTTTTACTCACATTGGATTTTCCACGTAAAAATTAGGTGTTCATCTGTTTGGTGTTTATTATTTCATCTTTCATTGATTTTTAGTTGATTAATGATAATTGATAAGTGTCTTTGATTGAAGAAGTTTACGAATTTGGTCAAGATTGATTCACCCCTCCTCTCTGTCTTGTAGTGTGTTCAATATGGTTATTAATCAATATTTTATAAAGAATATACTATTTAGTAATTAGTAATCTAATAAATCTTGGATTATTAATTATTTATGAATGGTTGCTTTGAATAAATGTTACTAATACCCTTTCAGGTATTTTGTCACCCTTTCTCCTATAGTTAAGGAAGTTGTCTTATTGCGTGTGTAAGAATTTGAAGATCTATTTAAATGAATTATATTACTATGCATACGAGGAATTATTGGCCATGTGGAAAGTACAGGAGCATCCTTAGGTTCAATTTGTTTCTTAGTAAAATATTTTTATATGCGTTTTAATAAAATGACGCTTTATGGGGTTTCTAACTTGATTTTTTTCCCATGTATATATTGTGTATGCGTAAAATCTATGTTTGTATGATTCTCATTTTATTTTTATATTTTGTTTATATGATTAGTATCATAAAATATTTTAATTTCTAACAAGACATCAATTTCTCCTCAAAATCAGTTTGAATGCAAGGCTTCAACTTGGGAGTACTCCTCATACCTAGACCATCATCACCCAAGATAGCCCTAACAAACCTTAGGGCTAATGAATATCAGGATAATATAGAGGTAAGGTTTCTATTAAAAAAACATATTTTCTAAGCAATCTTGAGTTCTCCTATACTTGAACTTTGCTATCATAGCAATTGCTTTTCTAATGCTCTGCCAACATCACATATTGCATACAACTCTAAAGTTCAAATTGTGCTACCAAAGATTGACACCACCAAAGCTATGCAAAAAAAAAATACAAATTGTCAGACTAGGAAATTGGGAATCAACAAGCATGACATTTCTAAGCCAACCACACAAAACAAACAACATGCAAAATCACCTAATCTAACCAAGAAAGCTATCAAAATGAAGCATAATTGAAATAATCAACATTAAACTCATAATGAATACTCGTTGTATAGTCCTTTGATGGTGCTTTGTTGCTTCTTCTTTCTTCTCTAAAGTGGATATGTCGCTCTCAAGTTACAAAATGCACAAACATAAATGAAAGCAAGGATAATGATAGGGAGAATACTAGAAATCAGGATCTTAAGATTATTTTGACAGAATAATAGTGTTAATATTTTAACATTATTTGTCTCAAATGAAGAATGAGGCCTCATTTTATTACAAATCAGGATTTCAATGGACGATTGACATCCAATTGATTTTTAGGAAGTTGATTGGACACGATTGAATGCAACTCACAACTACCATTTAGAAGATGAGCAAAAATGGAAAAAATGCTAGAGAGATCAATTCTATCAAGAAAAGAAGATAATATAGAGATTTAATATATAAAATTCATTAATAATATCCACATGAGGATAAAATTAGCAAGTAGACGAAAATATTTATGACAAATTAATAAATATAATTTATTAATTTGCTCATCATATTTATTGATTAACTAATTAATAAAAATAGATTTATTTAATTGTGGAAGTGATAAATAAAGGGACAAATAAATAAATATTATTTATTTATCTTAGAAGAAAATATTTATGATAAATTAATAAATATAATTTATTAATTTTTGTTCCTTAGCTAAATGAAATAGATTTTTTTAATTGATAGATAAAGGGATAAATAAATAAATATCATTTATTTATCTTAGAAGTGTTAGTATGCAAGAGGTTTATTTAATTAAATAAACAATTAAACCTAGAAGGGAATTAAGTCAAATTGATGTCAATGGACAAGTATTTGGTCAAATTGAGAAAAAATGGGAAGAATTGGTCAAAATACGTCAAAGTATAGGAAATGAGATCGAAATGATGTCATGGGATATGAAATGGGATCAAAATGATGCCATTGGACATGAAATGGGATCAAATTGGTGTCATAAGATATGAAATGAGATCAAATTGATGTCATAGGACATGAAAAGGGATCAAATTGATGCCATTGGACATGAAATGGGATCAAATTAATGTTATTAGAACAAATTTTGGGAAAAAAAGATATCATGGGATCAAAATGGGGACCAAATGACATCATCAAAATAGGTTTTGGGATATAAATTGATATCATACGATTGAAATGGGGACAAAATGATATCAATGAGGTAGGTTATGGGACAAATCGATATCATTGGATCAAAATGGGGACAAAATGATATCAATGAGATATATTTTGATTAAATTGAAGGAGAGAAGAAATGAGACAAGATTCATGAATGATGAAAAGACATGTTAAAAATAGGAGACGTAGGCGTTGACCATTTTTTTAGTGTCTACATAAATCAATTCTTAAAAAGAAGTTGCCAATACACATTAAAGACACACCAAACACCACACAAGGGAAATACATATTTACTCATGGGAAAGTCAATAAGGAGATGATTACTCTTACTATTATTTCTTATTGTCTAATAATTGTTAAGACACTGTCATTTATATGGCAAGAAAGAATTTGTACCATGAGAACAAGGACAATAGAATTCCCTTAGATAATAAAAGGCATGCCCTTAACATAAATCATAACTAAACTCCTCCATGTATACTATGTTTTTCCAAGAACATTTCAAGGAGGTTAAAATTTGAATGTTGCTCTAAGTTTCCTAGGAGATTGAAATATGGTTATACATAGTTGTAATGGGCTTTTGATTCAGACCAAAATTCAATTTTCTCTTATAATGCTGAAAGCTTAATTTGTTATTTTTTTACCCATACAAAAGTTTCATCCACATAATGATTAATTTTGGAATATGGAACTTTTATCACTATTGTGGAGTCCCCTTCACAATCAAGGTTTTCAAGTTTTGAGAAAATATTGTCACCTCTCTTTCCCACCAAGGCTTCCCATCTTGTTTTATATTGGTTTTAATCTCCGAACATAAAGAAGCTCCATACAAGACCTCCCTTTAGAATAATCAAGAGAAAAACCAATTTCACTGAAACTTGAATTTCTTGTCGAGGGCCCATCAAATTTCAATTTCACAAAATTCTTAGGAGGGGAGATCTACTTCCTACTTTCATCTTGTTCTATAGCATTATTTCCCAATCCATTATTTCTACCACTTTTGTCTTCTCTTAAACCTTGAATAGGGGATTTTTTAATCAATATTGTTGTCTCTTAACCTTTTATGAAAGGGTTTTCATAATTGTTACTTTTATTAAATACAACCTTTCTTGTGACCTATTTGTACTCTAGATGTATATTTTTTTCTTGTATAAAAACTATTTGACACATACACACACATCCTAAGAAGGTATATCAATAGAAGATTTAAAAAAGGTTGCAAATAAGAGCAAGATTAGTTGGTTCTCGACATGTTTACATCTCAAAGATTCTTTTATAAGGCTATTCTACATGAGGGATTTTGATATTAATATAGTTCAAAACATATACATCATATCCATTCCGAAGATGTAATCAGACTGGTGTCCTACATTTTACATGTATTTCATTATCTAAAGTATCATTTTTACATGTATTTAAAAAAATGGCCATAGCCCTATGTCAGATCACTTGGCTTTACATCGTGTACAATATATAAGAGGGTTTTTACAACAAAATTGCTTCTTGTGTCAGTATACATATAAATAAAATCACACTGGCCAATGAGCACCTAAAACATTCTCCCCACTCCTAGGAGAAGGATCATCTGCATCTTGAATCTTGAGTCTTTGCATATACTTTGCTAATGCATCAATATCCTTTGGGCGTAACATATCTATGTGTTTCTTGAAGTATTGAACAAACTGGATATCTGCCTTGCAAATATGAAGAACACCCTCCCGAACTAGAATCATGAACCTGTCTTTAGAGATCTCCAAAATAGCAAAAACCTACGACCTAATGTAAATGTGTGTGAGTTTACTATTAAACCCAGTAAGCCTCTTGTTTTGAAATACCTCTCCATTTCTTTCTTTCCATAGAAACCACAAGATTTCACAAGGCAAAACAAACCAGAACTGGTTCAACCTAAGATCAAAAGACTCCACAAACCCAACAAGGATTTCACTCCAAGAAGGACCAGGCCGATGGTTCCAGACAATAGGAAAGCCAAGGAAGATGGACCACACACCACCGACAAAATCACATTCACAAAACAAATGCTCAAAAGACTCTTGGACATTACACACTCCACACCTAATAGGTTTAGGACCCTCAACAGATAAAAAAGAATCAACAACTAACTTTTTCAGAAGTAGAAGCCATCTAAAACAAGATTTCTTAGGATCAATGGGGGAGTGCCAAAAAAAATCAAAAACAAATTGCCACATGGACTTAGGCAAGTCAAGACCCCAACACTGATTGAATTGAGTGAAGATAGAGTAATCATTCTTCATTATCATGTAGATCTGCTTAGTAGAAATGTCCAAAAAAGAATAGCCATCCAACCATTTTAGTTATTTCAAAAAAGAACTAGTATCCAAAATATTGCCAGGAAAAAAACAACCAGTAGCTTTAACAATAAGAGAATATGTTTTCTTTTATAAGGGAGGAATCCCATATTTCGAGCTGATCTCAATCCAAGAGCCTAGTCGGTTGTCAAACAATACATTGCTAATTAGAGAAATACCTTTTTCATTCCAAATTTTAGTAGAGCAACTTTGAGTCAGAGCAAGAGGTTTGTTATTTAAGTTCACCCCCACCAGATAGATATGTCCATAACAACATATGAAGGGGAATTACCTGCAACATTCTTATAAGGGAGTAAACTACTTACCCATGACCATGCCTTCCATAGTGAAACAAATACATTAGAACCAAACACCTTCATGCTATAATCCCCCAAAACAATATCACATAAAGGGATATTCTTCCATTTTTTGCCTTTTTTAATAACCGACCTTTCAATATTGTTTCTTATCAACACCTTCTATGGTTCTTTATCATTCAGAGCTTTGAAAATCTATTTAGAGGCTAGGGAAATGCCATGGACTCGGATGTATTCGATACCCAATCCACCCATAATCCTTGGTCTGCAACACTAATTCCAATTCACAAAATGTCTCTTATTATGACCCATCCCAATAGACCATAGAAAGTCCCTCATGATCTTCTCAAGCTTGTTGGTTTGATAGTTAGCAAACAATCATGCAGAGGCACAATAGATATGATGAGATGAAATAACCTTTTGCACAATTTGCACTCTTGTAGCCAAGGATAGAAGGTGAGTCTACCATTTTAAATTCTTCCTCTCAATTTTAGAAAATAACCAAAGCCACATATCTTGAATAGAAAGGTTAATAGCAAAAGGAATACCAAGATATCTAAAAATAGAATTCGGTCCACCCAACTACCAACCTTTGGAGGAGACCCAACTTGGAGGAACATCAGACCAACCAAGAACTATAGATTTGTGGGGAGCTACCTTTTCTCCAGAAGCCAAGTAGAAAAATTGTAATCTATTCATAGCGTTATAAAAATTTTCCTCATTCAAAACAAAAAATAAAGCAGTATCATCAACAAATTGGCCATTGATCAGATCTTCAGAATTAGGTAAGGTTAGCCCTCTGATAGAAGGACCGAGTGCAGGATCCCTCAGAATGTAGAAAAGTGCATCAACAACAATGACAAACAAGGCCGGGGCAATGGGACAACCTTGCTTGATAGACCTCCTTAGGGGCATAGGTTCAGATAATTTACCATTAACCTCAACAACTATGGAAGAGTCTTTAAAGAGAATATCAATCCATCTACAAAAATAGGAAGGAAATCCAAAAGCTTGCAACATTCCTCTAATGAAGGGCCACTCAATTATGTCCTATGCTTTCTCAAATTCCAGAAGAATCATTGCAACATTCTGCTTTCCAGCTTTAGCCCAATGCATTGCCTCCCAACTAGTAACCAAATTTTCTAGGAGTTATCTACCTTTAATGAATCCAATCTAAGTGGCAGAGATGAAGTTGTTCAATAACCCAACAATCCTCCTTGCTAATACTTTTGCAACAATCTTGTAGGAGATATTCAGTAGGGTAATAGGTCTCCCGTTTTTAACCAAAGTCTTATCCCCACCTTTAGGTAGCAATTTGATGACATCTCTATTGATGTTTTCTCCAAGAGATCCCTGATTAAATACATCTTCATAAAGGGCAAACAGTTCCAAGCTTATCTATTCCGAGTGCATCCTATAGAATTCAACAGGTAACCCATCTAACCCTAGGGATTTTCTCAAACGACATTGTTAAAAATAGAGTTCTATTTAGTATATAGACTAATTTAATATAAAGATAAATCAACAATGATTTATATAATTACAATAGACGAGGATGCAGTGATCTATAATTAAGGTCTGCATCTTGGTATTTGTTTAGAAGAGGTTTATTTAATTAAATAATTAATTAAACCTAGAAGGGAATTGAGTCAAATTAATGTGAATGGACAAGTATTTGGTCAAATTGAGTCAAATTGGGACAAAATGGGAAGAATTGGTCAAAATGCATCAAAGGATAGGAAATGAGATCAAAATGATGTCATGGGATATGAAATGGGATCAAAATGATATCATTGGACATGAAATGGGATCAAATTATTGTCATAAGATATGAAATAGGATCAAATTGATATCACAGGACATGAAAAGGGATCAAATTGATGCCATTGGACATGAAATGAGATTTAATTAATGTTATTAGAACAAATTTTGGGACAAAATGATATCATTGGACCAAAATGGGGACAAAATGACATCATCGGAATAAGTTTTGAGATAAATTGATACCATAGGATTGAAATGGGGACAAAATGATATCAATGAGGTAGGTTATGGGACAAATCGATATCATTGGATCGAAATGGGGACAAAATGATATCAACGAGATATGTTTTGATTAAATTGAAGGAAAGAAGAAATGAGACAAGATTCATGAATGAAGAAAACACATGTTAAAAATAGGAGACACAGGCGTTGAATTTTTTTAGTGTCTACATAAATCAATTCTTAGAAAGAAGTTGCCAATACACATTAAAGACACACCCAAAATCATATAAGGGAAATAAATATTTACTCATGGGAAAGTCAATAAGGAGATGATTACTCTTACTATAATTTCTTATTCTCTAATAATTGTTAAGACACTGTCATTTATATGGCAAGAAAGAATTTGTACCATGAGAACAAGGACAATAGAATTACCTTAGATAATAAATGGCATGCCCTTAACATAAATCATACCTAAACTCCTCCATGTATACTATATTTTTCCAACAACATTTCAAGGAGGTTAAAATTTGAATGTCACTTTGAGTTTCCTAGGAGATTGAAATATGGTTATAGATAGTTGTAATGGGCTTTTGATCCACACCAAAATTCAATTTTCTCTTATAATGCTGAAAGCTTAATTTGTTATTTTTTTACCCATACAAAAGTGTCATCCACATAATGATTAATTTTGGAATTTGGAACTTTTATCACTATTGTGGAGTCCCCTTCACAATCAAGGTTTTCAAGTTTTGAGAAAATATTGTCACCTCTCTTTACCACCAAGGCTTCCCATCTTGTTTTGTTATTGGTTTTAATCTCCAAACATAAAGAAGCTCCATACAAAGACCTCCCTTTAGAATAATCGAGAGAAAAACCAATTTCACTGAAACTTGAATTTCTTGTCGAGGGCCCATCAAATTTCAATTTCACAAAATTCTTAGGAGGGGAGATCTACTTCCTACTTTATCTTGTTATATAGCATTATTTCCCAATCCATTATTTCTACCACTTTTCATTTCTCTTAAACCTTGAATAGGGGATTTTTTAAACAATATTGTTGTCTCTTAACCTTTTATGAAAGAAATTTCATAATTGTTCCTTTTATTAAATACAAACTTTCTTGTGACCTATTTGTACTCTAGATGTATATTTTTTTCTTGTATAAAAATTATTTGACACATACACACACATCCTAAGAAGGTATATCAATAGAAGATTTAAAAAAGGTCGCAAATAAGAGCAAGATTAGTTGGTTCTCGACATGTTTACATCTCAAAGATTCTTTTATAAGGCTATTCTACATGAGGGATTTTGATATTAATATAGTTCAAAACATATACATCATATCCATTCCGAAGATGTAATCAGTCCAATATCCTACATTTTACTTGTATTTCACTATCTAAAGTATCATTTTTACATGTATTTCAAAAAATGGCCATAGCCCTATGTCAGATCAATTGGCTTTACATCGTGTACAATATATAAGAGGTTTTTTACAATAAAATTGCTTCTTGTGTCAGTATACATATAGCAAAAACTACACTGGTCAATGAGCACCTAAAACATTCTCCCCACTCCTAGGAGAAGGATCATCTGCATCTTGAAGCTTGAGTCTTTGCATATACTGTGCCAATGCATCAATCTCCTTTGGGTGTAACATATCCATGTGTTTATTGAAGTATTGAACAAACTGGATATCCGCCTTGCAAATATGAAGAACACCCTCCCAGACCAGAATCATGAACCTGTCTTTAGAGATCTCCTAAACAACAAAAACCCGCGACATAATGTAAAAGTGTGAGTTTACTATTAAACCTAGTAAGCCTCCTCCTATTGTTTTGAAATACCTCTCCATTTCTTTCTTTCCAAAGAAACCATCATATTTTACAAGACAAAACATACCAGAACCAGTTCAACCTAATATCAAAAGACTCCACAAACCTAGCAAGGATTTCACTCCAAGAAGGACTAGGTCGATGGTTCCAGACAATAGGAGAGCCAAGGAAGATGGACCACACACCATGGGCAAAATCACATTAAAAAAAAAATGCTCAAAAGACTCCTGGACATTACACACTCCACACCTAATAGGTTTAGGACCCTCAATAGATAAAAAAGATCCAACAACTAACTTTTTCAGAAGTAGAAGCCATCTAAAACAAGATTTCTTAGGATCAACTGGGGAGTGCCAAAAAAAATCAAAAACAAATTGCCACCTGGACTTAGGCCAGTCAAGACCCCAACATTGATTGACTCGAGTGAAGATAGAGTAATCTACCTTCAACATCATGTAGATCTTCTTAGTAGAAATGCCCAAAAAAGAAGAGCCATCCAACCATTTTAGTTGTTTCAAAAAAGAACCAGTATCCAAATATTGCTAGGAAAAGAACAACTAGTAGCTTTAACAATAAGAGAATACATTTTCTTTTGTGAGGGAGGAATCCCATATTTTGAGCTAATCTCAGTCCAAAACCCTAGCCGATTGTCAAACAATACATTGTTAATTAGAGAAATACCTTTTTCATTCCAATTTTTAGCATAGCAACTTTGAGTCAGAGGAAGAGGTTTGTTATTTAAGTTCATCCCCACTAGATAGATCTGTCCATAACAACATATGAAAGATAATTATTTGTAGCATCCTTAGAAGGGAGTAAACTCCTTACCTATGACCTTACTTGGAGGAACATCAGACCAACCAAGAAGTGTAGATTTGTGGGGAGCTACCTTTGCTCCAAAAGCCAAGTAGAAAAATTGTAATCTATTCTTAGCATTATCAAAGTTTTCCTCATTCAAAACAAAAAATAAAGGAGTATCATCAACAAATTGGGCATTGATCAGATCTTTAGAATTAGGTAAGGTTAGCCCTTTGATAGAAGGATTGAGTGCAGGAGCCCTCAGAATGTAGAAAAGTGCATCAACAAGAATGACAAACAAGGTCGGGGCAATGGGGCAACCTTGCTTGATAAACCTCCATAGGGGGATAGGTTCAGTGAATTCACCATTAACCTCAACAACCATGGAAGAGTCTTTAAAGAGAATATCAATCCATCTACAAAAATAGGAAGGAAATCCAAAAGCTTGCAACATTCCTCTAATGAAGGGCCACTCAATTCTCTCGTATGATTTCTCAACGTCTAGAAGAATCATTGCAACATTATGCTTGTCAGCTTTAGCCCAATGCATTGCCTCCCAACTAGTAACCAAATTTTCTAGGATATATATACCTTTAATGAATCCAGTCTAAGTGGCAGAGATGAAGTTGTTCAATAACCCAACAATCCTCCTTGCTAATACTTTTGCAACAATCTTGTAGGAGATATTCAGTAGGGTAATAGGTCTCCAATTTTTAACCAGAGTCTTATCCCCACCTTTAGGTAGAAATTTGATGACATCTCTATTGATGTTTTCTCCAAGAGATCCTTGATTAAATACATATCCATATAGGGCAAATAGTTCCAAGCTTATCCATTCTGAGTGCATCTTATATAATTCAGCAGGTAACCCATCTAACCTTGGGGATTTTCTCAAATGACATTTTAAAAAAATAGAGTTCTATTTAATATGTACACTAATTTAAGATGAAGAGAATTCAACATTGATTTATATAATTACAGTAGACGATGATGTAGTGATATATAATTAAGGTCTGCATCTTGGTATTAGTTTGGGTTTGGGTTTGATTCAATGGTGACGTAAAAAAAATGGAGATTGTTAGTAATAAATATAAATCCATAATAAGCCCAACCATAAACCTATGAATTTAACTATTTCAAAATATATCAAGAAAGATTAGCATATGAGTGAATACAAAAAGTAAGCAAAAAAATTACCATTACTTCCCTTACGATGCTGCTAATGCTATTTTCTCTTCCTTGTCCTCCTCCTCTTCACGATCTCATTGCTACAAGACCGACAAATGAAGATTGGGAGATGGTTGAAGATAATGAATGTATATTGATGTTACATTTGCATAACAAAGGATCAAAAGGGTAGCATGAGAATGCAATGCAAGTGGATGATTTCATGAAGGGAGGGGAATCCAATCTATAGACTTTGGGGATTCGAAATGGACAGTCAAGATTGAAACAATGATGAAGGGTTGAGATTGAAGGTGAGGAGATGAGTTAGATTGAACTTGGGAAGAGGGAAAAGTGTGCTCACACATGTGTGATCACATCTTGAGAAGAGCACTTTTCATGGGGAAGATGACAAGATGTGCTCACACACATGTGTTTAAATCTTGGGAAGACCATGAGGCTGACAAAGGGAAACACTTTTGGAAAAGTGTAAGGTCTATAGGAAGGGATGTTATGACATGTGGACTAAAAGGGAAGGGTGTAGGGTGGCTCGATGGGTAAGATAATTCTTACACATGTGTGAGCACCCATGGGTCAAAGGTGAGGTGGAGAAGTGAAAATGACTTGTGCATGAAAGTCATTTATGAGGGGGAGTCACATGTGTACTTGGATAGGTGTATAACATTTAAAAATAACATAAATATTAATAGGGATTAATCTTTAGTTAATTATATTGATAAGGGAGGTTAAAAAGTGGGTTTGTAGGAATCACCAAATTAGTTTAATTAATTGTGAATTAATTTAACTGGTTGGGATTAGCAAGAGGATTGAAAGATTTGCCTAAGGTTGAGTTTGATTTATTGAAATAAATCAAACTTTATAAGAAATGAGATATATATATATATATATATATATATATATATATATATATATATATATATATATATATATAATTAATTGATAAATTAATCATATGGATGGAAGAGGGTAATTATTTAAATGTAATTTAATTAATCCAGGAATAATAAAGGGCTAACATGATTAATGAAATTAATTATGCGATGTGGGTAATTAATTAAATTAATTTTATGTGTCTACATTTTGCCCCACTTTGATATAGCATCATGAAGTGATGTTATACCAAAGAAGAATACAACATAGTGGATAGAAAAAGATTAGGACTCGTAGCATGATGCC
The DNA here is from genome assembly GCF_030272615.1 of Cryptomeria japonica. Classification (NCBI taxonomy): domain Eukaryota; kingdom Viridiplantae; phylum Streptophyta; class Pinopsida; order Cupressales; family Cupressaceae; genus Cryptomeria; species Cryptomeria japonica. The sequence continues at coordinate 509,081,075 of NC_081415.1, read as the reverse complement.
CCAATCATTGGTGAGTTGAGGAAGGATGATGAAGAGGTAGTGGTATGCCCCCTCGAGAGGATATGTGGGTTCCAAGAACATAGGCGTGATATCGAAATGGATAGGACTATAGAATGAAAGGTAAAAGGGGAGGGATGAGAAAGGTGTGGATGAGAGGGTAATATATAGACTATGATGGGCCTATAGGATGGGGAGGAGGTGGATAAAATAGAGCCTCAGGGAAAAAGGGGAGATGGAATGAGAGATGCTATGTTGTGTTGAACGGAAGGCTTATGAATGAAGAGGATGGAATTGTTGTTATGCATTATGTGGAGAGGAATCCTAGGTTTTATATGTCAAAGGATTATCGACACCATTGATTATAGGAATAAAGATGTTATGAATATCCCATGCATGGACTAGAATTTCATACAACAGGTTATCTCAATGTATGCAAGTTTGCATTTCACTATGATTAGATATATGAGGTATATGAGTTGGCATCTTCATGCACTCAGGTCCTTTACGAGGACTTAATTGGAGTATGCAAAAAGATGGGCAACACAACTATACCAACATACTCAAAGTTAATGCAAGACTTGTTGGATCAAACATGAGAAATCACAAACACGCCACACCACAAAAATGATGCCCCAGTGTACACCAACCCTAACATACCAAGATATAAGATGATCAAGGAAGCCATGAGTAGGTATATTCCTAGGACAAAAAATAAAATCAAAGCGAAAAGATCATTCAAGAAAATGACTCGTTTGGCCAACAAAAATATTTTTCCAAGAATAGGACGTTGATTTGGATACGTTGCTAGGTATGGGAAGGATGCATCCCGATGGGCATTGATGATGATAGATTGATGGGAGGAAATAGATAAGCTAAATAGGAGAGACGTTGGTCAAGATGATCTCTCCTTGGATTTGGTTAACATATTGTGGATAGGTGTTTGGATTACGTGTAAGTCAAGATAAGCTTAGATTAGTAGGGAGCTCATTTCTTTTGGGGGAAAGCTTAATATGATGGGGATCATAAATGGAGTGGATAATATGGGAGGGGGATTAATGATTGAATATGATTGGATGGAATGGAGAATATGATTGGATACAATGGGATTGGATTGTGGATATAGGATAAAATGGATTGGGACCAATGACAAGGGAGAAGCAAGGCTTGGTAACAGAATGGAATGGATGGAGAGATTACTTGGATAGGAGATGGAGAGATTAACAAGATGGATAGTGATAGGATATGGAGGACTAATAGATGAAGGATAGGAGAATGGAGATCCAATAACTATGTTACGAAGGAGTGCAATGCCCAACATTAGAAGATAGTGCAATTAGAGATGGAAGGATGGTGGATAAAGATGTATGAGAAGGAAGGATAGTGCATAATGATTACGGATGGAGGAGGAATTAAGGCTTGCATTTTCCAATCATGAATATACATTATTTTTTCTACTAGCTTGATCAAGACAAAAGTTAGGAATGGAGGATGAATTTGGATGGGATGAGGGGTATGAGATGGAGGATATGGATAGGATAGTCAGGATCAAAGATAGGAAATGAGGATGAGATGCAAATAGAGGATATAGGATATGATAGGATGTGGATAGAGGATAAGTGATATAGAAGATTTGGATGGTATGATGGCATGGATGAAGCTTTCCCCCAAGTGTAGAGTGTAAGAGGATGAGGGGATTATGAATGATGCTTGTTTACCAAGTTTTTATCATGGTACTTACCCAATGCAACACAAGAAGTGGTTTTCACCTTTGGATGGATTTTTTGGTACTTACCCAATGCACCACAAGAAGTGGTTTTCACCTTTGGATGGATTTTTTCTCTTTACTTTTTCTTTTTTTCTCTTTTTGCTTCTCTTTTTTTTCATTTTTTTGTGAAATAGTTGGGATGGATAAGGAGGAGGATAAAGGGATTTGGAGGATAGTGGATGTGTGAAAGGGAGATGGAGGAAGGACTCAAGCATCTAGTTCGATTGATTGTTTCCCTTGAATATGTGCTATAATAGATGAAGACAATTGCATGAACATATATGTTGGTAGAAATGGATAGGGGCATATAATGGATGGAAGATGGAGGGGGATAAGTATAATTGCAAAAATTTGGACTAAAGAAATGAGATTATAAAAAATGGACGTTGGATAATGGATGGGGTTTTGAAAGATGTGGATAAATGGATGGGGATATTGGGAAGATCAACATTGACACATACCTTGAAGGGTGATAGAGTTGTAGAGGAGGGGGTTTCTAATTAGATGGAGGATCAAGTGTGAATTTTTAGAAATGAGGACCTAAAATAAATGAAGGAGATGATGGAGTTGGGATGGTGGATTTTAGGGCATAAGGACCCAAAATGGATTTGAAGATAAGGGATCTTTAGTTGGAGGTTTGGAGGGCTTATGAGTGGAGGAAGATTTTGGATTAGCAAGTTTGGATGCTAATTTGGAAGTTTCTTTGAGGTGCATTTCTACTATGAGTACTTTGGGAGTCCACATGGTTTTTGATTATTTCTTTTTGGGCCTTTGTGGCCTTTTTCATTTTTCTTTCTTTTGGATCATACTTTTATTTTCTCGAGCATGTCTTTTTGATGGGAGATGTTGATCCTTGGAATTTGTGGATTTATGGCTTTATGCATTTTAGATTTGACATCTAAATTGCTTCCAATAGAAATGGTACAGGTGCATGAAGATGGATGACTTAGATATTTTATGGATGGTATGGTGTAAGGAGAGTGTAGGAAGGGATTCAAGGATGTGTACCTTTGTTGATTACATGTAGGGATCATATGAGTTGATAGAGTGGTGGATTAAGGGATGTAAGGACCCAAGATGGATGGAAGGGATGAAGGGTTTAGCTTTGGAACATAATGACCCAAAATGGATGTGGATGAGGAAGGAATGTACCTTTGGATGTAAGGACCCAACATGGACATGGAAGATGGGGGATAGTGTGATTTTGATTTATACAGAGGAATTTTGGATGTCAGAGGGATGGAAGATATACCAACATCTTGAGCATGAGCTATGTAGTGAAGGCCATATAAACTTTCATACTCTTTGACTTGAAGGGGTTCCAATATGCCTTGTTCATGGAGGCCTAACCCTTTGCATTAATAATTCATTTTTTGACAAATTATTTTTCCAATAGGATACTTATTATTTTGGAAACAATATGCGAGTCCATTTTGAGGGGGAGATGAGGTGGAAGGAATTGTAAGTTCTTGGAGGAAACCAAAGTGGATTAATGTGGAAGAGCCAAGTTGATAGGTATGGGATTCATGGATAGTTTGGATAAGGATGATGTAACATTCTATAGATTTGGGATCATGTGGGGGATTAGAAGAAATATTATTATCTTGAGATGGATTGGGATCATGACATGGAGATGGATGAATAATTTTACCTTGAATTGGGATGAGAACATGTGGTGGAGTAGGAAAGCTTATTGGATCTTGAGATGGAAGGGGATCATGCAATGGGATGAAGGGGATGATTTCATCTTGAAATATAACGGGATTATGAGATGGAGTGATTTGATCTTGACATGGAGGGGAATCATTGTATTGGATAAAAGGAATTTTTTATCTTTATGAGGAATGAGATCATGAAAGGGATTATGAGGGATAATTGGTTCTTGAGATGGAAGGGGATCATGGGATGGAGTGGAGGGTAGGCTTGGATTTTGAGATAGAGAGGTATCATGAGATGGATTAGGATTGGATATGATTGGTTGAGGTGGAATGGATGGAGATATGGTAGATGGCTGGGAGGTTATGGGTTTGACTTTTTAAGTGGGTTGAAGTGAGAGACATGAATAGGTGGAATTTGGATAACTTTGGGGCATTCATGAGTTGTATGGGCATGATTGATAGGGTCATCCTTAAACTTACATAACTATTTGTTCAAACCAAACCATTATGTTGGTTGTGGGTTTTGGATTTGGGTTAGATGAGGTATTTGATGAGGATTGAGATCGAGAAGTTCAGCTCTTTGGGCAGCCATCTTTTGCATTTGGGCTTGCATCAAGACTATATATGGGTAACCTCAAGGAAAAAAGAATGGACGAATGTTGGGATGATATGGATGTGGAAATGCAAAGAAGGGATGAAGGGATATGTGATCTTGACTTTGGACTTAGTGATCTGATTGGAAAATTCTACCTTTAGAGTAGGATTGCATGAAAGTTGATTTGGATTAGATAAACCTTGATCCTTTGATTAAGGATTATATTGGATTTGATTTGGGTTAAATTTTTTTCTTTCTTGGGATAAACAAAGTTTCCAAGAAAAAATAGATGAGGTGTAGGGATCAATGATTTGGCTATGAAGTAAGGTAAAAACCTAGCTAGGTTGAATCTAGATCCTTTTGATTAAGATTGGATTTGGATTAGGTCCTTTCTAGCTTAGGATAGACTAAGTTCCTAAGAAAGGGCGGATGTGGATGAGGGTTTTGATTAACCCTAAATGATTAAAGCTAAGTAGGAACAATACTTGAGATATATAGTTTCTCAAGCATTGTGCTAACTAGGGATTTTTGAAGGATAAAAGATCGAGATTAACTTTTATAAAGTTTTTGGTGTAGGAGGACCTCCTCCACAAGACAATCATGGATCTGATGATTAAGATTAGGATCTTAGGATCATTGTGAATGTCTTTTGTTTGTGAAATTTTCATGTATTCAATAAGGACCCCACCATGTAAACCATTGTCACAAATTAGGCAACTTGATAAGACAAATTGAATAATTTGGTGTATAAGGGGTAGATTGATGTTTGTTTTGATGTTTGATAGGATTTTAGGGTGTGTAGGTGATGTTTGGTTGATCCAAGTTGTGTGGATCCCCAAATTGGTGTTGTAGTCACATAAATCTATCCAATTTAATTAAATGAATATTCTCTATTTATTTGATTAAAAATACACTAAGCCATCAGTTAATTAAATTAATATTTAATTAATTTATCTTCAAACATTCTCCTATTAATTAAATAAATTATTCAATTTATTTTAATCAATTCATTATACCAAATTCACAATCAATTAAATGAATAAATTCTATTTATTTAATTAAATCCCCCCTTTCCTCTTTTAAATAAATTCAATAAAACATTTATTTAAATCATTATCCCTCCCACTTGCATTTTCCTACAAATGCAACTTGCACCCATTTATTGAAATAAATGAATTTTTATTTCAATAAAATCCTATTTTCCCTCACCCACCAAATCCACTTGCACTCCTAAAATCCCTTCTAGATTCTTCTAAACCCTTCCTAATTAGCCTAATCCATTCCCTAATTATTGTCACATTCCTAAGCAACATTGAGTCACTTCTCAAAGACTTCAAAGTCTTTGAAAAACATTAAATGCTTTGCATGTTCAACAATTTAACCTCTAAAGTCTTCCAAAACCACTAATGGCTCTTACATGATCATTAATGGCTCTTACATAACCATTTATGGTTAATTCAACTTGCACTCATGGGTCTCCTCAAGCATTTATTGCTTTGACCATAGTTATCCCTTTTGCCTTTGCACAAGAGTTTATCCATTGGATAAAAGCTTTATGCTTTGAATAAAGAATTTATTCACTCAACCCAACCTTGACCTTAACTCCCAAGTTAACCCTCAGGTCATGTCAAGCATTTAATGCTTCTTCCCTCTCCTCTCAACCCATCTCATGTTGACACTTGTCATCTTGAGATTGGGTTGAAAGCCCTCACATGGATTGAATATCATTCAATCCTGACCCTTGTTGAGATTGCTCAATCTCAACCATCCATTGCTCCATTTTTCCTATAAATAGAGCCCATTTCTTCATAATCCAAATCTTGAAAAACTTGTATGCATTTAATCTATAGAGAATTTTAGAGATCATTTAGCATAAATCAACTAATATATATTGTTATTTTGGCCTAAAATAAATCATTTTAGCATTGTAGCATCTAATATTAGCTTGTTCACATTTGCATAGCATTTAGAGTAATCATCTACAATCTCGAACCTCCATAAGCATCCATAGTGCAAAAAGCTACTGAGAGCTACACTAATTTGGAACTTGGAGATGAGAGGAACAAAGGAGAAGGAGCTAAGAGCATGTTAGGAGGCATTTGGAGATGCCTCGTTATATTTAATTTCCTAGTTGAATATTCTTTCATGTTCTTGGTGTCTCTTTTGATATGCCTGCTTAGGTTAATCTTTGGTTGAATAACACTAACTTTAACACTTGTTTCTTGTTGTTTGTGTGTGTTATACTGCCACAGGTTTTAATCTAACTTGTCAGTTTTGCAGAGCATCATTTGGTGAACCCGACGTGAATCCAAGCACCCAAAAACAATTTTTTTTAACCCAACTAACATGTTTGAATGTTGAGCTTGACACACAGGTCGCGCTTTAGTGCTTTTGATCGCGTTGTAGCGCTATTGCAACTTGATATTCTAGCGCTATTGTCTCAAGTTTGGCGCTATTGACCTTTATTTAATGCTTTTGTACCTTAAATAGCGCTTTTGTTCTTGTTCTGGCACTTTTGCATGTGTTGACAAAATTTTTCTTTTAGCGCTTTTGTCTCTGTATTAACTCATTTTTGTTAAATAATGCTTCTGTTTTCACACAGACTAGCGCTATTGTAACAGAACGTTGTAAAAAAGACCTTGTAACTGAAAAAGTGATTTTTCTTAGGCTTGTGGAAGCCCCCCCCAAGGTTTGGATTTTACTAACTATTTGTTTCTTGTGCAGGTCTAAACTAACTTCTTTAAAAAGCAAAAAAATGTTTTTGGTGCTCTAAAATTGAACAAAAACAATTTTTCATTTCTTGCAAGCTAGGATCACTTCTTTTTGGTGCTCTAAAAATTCACAAAAACAAACTTTGCTTCTTGCAAGTTAGGCTTAATTTTCTTTTGGTGCTTAAAATCAACAAGGCAAATTTATTTCTTGCATCAAACTAAAAAATTCACAATCAACACTTCCATTTTGGTGCAAATAAAAATTCACAATCAATTTGTCTTACCTTGCAAAATGATTTTTACTTCAAGCAAACGTATTTTTCATTAAGTTGACCAGGATTTCAAATTCTAGTTTACTCAAACATATTGCCTTTGAAGTTAAAAAGAACATCATGTTTGTTGGAGCAACATCTCCAATTAGATAGAAAATCATTGCAATGACAAGTTAAAAAGAACAAGTGAATTTTGTGTTTGGCACGCTTGTGCAAAGTTTGTCGAGTGGTCCTACTTCTAACACACACTATCTTCTCCCTTGGCTTTCATGGTCCTAGGTGCAAGAGAAAAGTGTTAGTAACACTCAAATTTTTATCTTTTTAAGAGAGGTCTGCCAAGAGACACATCACTCTTGGGAATGACTTCACGTGGTAAATCCTTCGAGCCGCTATAGAAATCAGGTGAGAGCGAATGCTGTAGCCATGGGTATAGCCGTTCCTATAGTGTAACTTGCCGAAAGGACAAATGGGCCCCACCACAAGTTACAAGGCTCTTAAGTGAGTCACTGCAGAATGAACTTATGTCCAAAGACATAAAAAATTACTAAACACCTTTAAATAGTAGCCCACCCGTTCTATTGATTGATGATATTTGTGATATAATTCAGTGCAAGAGCATAGATGGTTTTGCTCCCAAGATACTCACCATACATATTTCCTTGAGTAGAAACATAGTTTTTTGAAAAGTCACTTGTGGCTTGATGAAAGTGGTGACTCCCCCATCATAGGGATTATCTATTTGTTATGCTCGTGCAAGACTTAGTATATCACATCCTTACCTGCCACGGTGGGATTCATAAGGTATATAGTACCAAAGTCAAAGAAATATCAAGATGTGGGCTAAATTTATCGCAACTGGCCATTTGACCTTAGGGATAAAAAGTGTTTGAAGTGTTTTCATTTTAGTCAAGACCAAGTACAAATTGAGCCACCTTCAAGCTTTGGAAAGAAAAACACCTAAAATACACTTAAAGGAAAGGGTCATAAAAAGTCCAAGGATTGGGTTGATCTAGAACCATACTCATTTGTGCCTTTAAGGCAACATTCTTGTGTTTGTGTGCTTGCTTTGTTTTCTTGTCAAAGAAACATTGTAAAATCCAAAAATTAGAACAAGTATTCATCCAACCAAACATTTTTCAAAACAACCAAAAGATCAAAAACAAAGAGGAGAGTATCAAACTATATGACCATTCTTCACATCTTGAGAAAGAAGAATCTTCATCAACACATCAACTTGAAAAGAAGACCATTGATCTCAAAGGCTTTGATCAAAAGGAGGAAATTCTTCTATCTAAATAGACAAATCTTTGTCTCTCATAGAGCTTTTTTACGTCACATGCATCTATACCTTCAAGAAAAATCAAACGAATTTGATCCAAAGTCATTGAACCACAGAGCTTTTATGCAATATAGAGCTTTGAGTTATCACAAAAACCAAGGAGGCAAGATCAATCCCAACTTCTTCCTAGACATTTGTATCACATACAATGTAGCTCGAGAAATGCCACCAACGCCCAAAAAAGAAGAGGTAGAATTTGTCCCATATGTGACACAAAGCTTTTATTGAAGTCAAACATTTCATCCATTTCTCACCTTCACGTCATCACTTCATTTCAACTCTCAAAACATTAAGAGGTTCTTGTCCTAAGTTCTCTTTTGGATATTTCTTGAATCAAACACAAATCACTTTTTAGATTGTTTCTACATCTAGGATAAGCTCATCCTAAGAAACATATCTACATAGGTTAAAACTAGTATATGAGTGAATCCTCTCATTACTAGGTAGTTAAATCTATAACACATCTCAGATTTCTCTAAACCTTATCACATCAAACCTTATAAAAATAACAAGAAATTCAAGAAAGAATTTTGGTCACATCTACCTTTAAGTGCTAGAGATCCACATGCAAAACAATTCATCAAACATCAATCTTTCATTTCATCAACAACTCATCATCATTTTCACCCAACTTCAACAAAAACTTATAAACAAAATGGCTTATACCTGATCACGGTCAAGGCAACGAGAAATAGAAATTGAAGAAGAAGAGGAGGAAAATATCAATAAATTTCAAGAAGCACTTGGAGGGAATGCGAATGAAGAAAACCCAAGTACTCCTACTCCTGCAACAATAGAAAGGGCTCAACACAACCCTCTCTTTAACATACTTTTTGATGAAATACTCAAGAGCAATGCGGATGCTTACTTTTTAAAGCTTGCTCAAGAAGGAGCCAAACTCCCCTTTGACTTTGATCTTGCATGACTAAGACAAGCATCAGAACGACCAAGTCACAATGAGGAAGAAAGAGGTAGAGATCACATCAGGTATAACATTCCTCAAGGTAATCCACCACCACCTCCTCCTCCAAATGACATAGAGATGTTGTGGCAACAAGTTGAAAATCTCACCCAACAACTTCGTAGTGGTGTGAAGACTAATCAATTTTCACTCAATGACATTTGTCCCTATCCCTTTGATAGGAATCTTTATATGCCACCTTTTCCATGAGGGTTTGAAACACCTCAGTTCAAAAAGTATAGAGGAAAAGGAGTTCCTCGTGATCATGTCAGAGAATTCCATTCAGCTTGCTTCAAAGTGGCATACGAAGATACGTACCTCATGCGCCTTTTTCCCCAAAGCTTGGGAGGAACAACCACATCATGGTTTTCCCGATTACCAGGTGGCATTAGGACCTTTGAAGAGCTAGTTCAGAAGTTCTTGGCACATTAGTCACATAACATTGAACGTGATATGACCATGGCTGATCTATGTAACACTAAACAAAAACCAGGTGAACACTATTCTTAGTTTTTCTGCAACGATGGCGTCAAATGTCTAGCAGACGTTCTCTTCAGTTACCTGAATAGGAACTAGTGGAAAAATTTATCTCCAACTTAAACAAAGAAATGGAATTTCACCTTGACGTCAACGACATAGACTCTTTCAATGACATGATCACCAAAGGTTTAAAATGTGAGCGGGCTCTCATCAAGAAAGGACTTATCAAAATCTACAATGAGCCAAAGGATGGCCCTCATCCCTGCTTCAATAGTGACAAACCAAACTTCTGGAACAAAAAAAAAAATGTCATCAATGACGGGGTTGTGGATGCCAGAACTATCAAAAGTGCGCAACCTATAATCCGATTTGCAGGATAGAATCCCCCACCTAAAACTAACACAGTTGCTCCTCCAAATCAAGGCTGCATCACTTCCCAAGATGAACCCAGACCACGTCAACAAAAACCAAAGCGAACATACACTCCCTTAGGGGAACCCATCGAAACAGTGTTACGACAGTTAGTTTCTCAAAATCTGGTAACCCTACCCAAAACATTAAATTATGAACCTCAAGTCAAACCTTCATGGTGGTGAGATACTGAACATTGTGATTTCCATCAAGGGAGAGGGCATAAAACAAGCAATTGTCACAGATTGAAAGATCTTATTCAGGATCTTATTGATCGAGGTGAAATCGAAATCAAAGGACATGACCCAAAGACAACAAACAATGATCATCTTATGTTTAAAAATCCACTTTCATCACAAGATCAAAGGGGTCCTTCCACTTCAGGGAGAAACATAGATACCACCAATTATACGCAAGCCGCATATAATTATACTGTTAATCACCTATACGATGCCAGTGAACAAATTGCAACTATAACCATCAAAAATCCGAGTTCCATTTGCAATGTTGTTACATGTCGTAGCAAGATTACTATCAAAGCAGCTCCACAAGGCACCCCATCTATCCCAAAGCAGTATAACCTTGTGGAACAGTTAGACAAAATGCCCGCACTGATATCTATCTTAGAGATATTGCGCCTAACTCCATCCCATAAAACAATCTTGGATCAAGCTCTACAAGAGGCATCAGTCCCTACAAACCTAAATACAGATCAGTTCCAAGCTATGGTTGGAAATCTAAGGTCATCACCTTGTCTCACTTTCTCTGAAAGTGACAACACATCCTTCTAGCAACCTCATAACACCTCACTCCACATTGAAGGGTTTATCAACTAGCATAGGATCAAACAAGTCTTGATCGATAATGGAGTAGGCCTGAATATCTGTACTCTACAATTAGTCATAGCCTTGGGATATGCAATAGAATCAGTGGATCCTCGCAAGAAGATCACAATCAAAGCTTATGATGATGCAGAGCGTTCATCCAAAGGAGTTGTTGTACTACCAATCCGAGTGGGCCTTGTGGTGAAACACATCATCTGTCAAGTTCTGGACCTTCCTCTGTCATACAATTTATTGTTGGGAAGACCATGGATACACGCCATGCAAGCCGTTCCATCCACTTACCATCAGTGTATCAATTTCCCACATAATGATGTAGAGATCACAATCCTGGGCGATGCAAATCCCTTTGCATATTGTCATAATATAAGTCATCAACCAGAGATTACCGTTCCTAACAATAGAGAAGCCATCTCCTCCACATCATACATAAGTCCAGCCTCTCTTGCCAGTTCAAACACCACTATACCCAATCAAGAAACCCTTAAGATGAAAATAACAGAGGAAGGTCCTGGGGAATACAATTTGAGTCAACTCTTTTGTGTGGGACAAATGCCCACTTCTCCTAGAACACATGGTAAACCTCAACAATTACTTCAACGACCACTGATCAAGCCAACAAGTACTTTCACGCCTTTCATCCTTGGAAAGAGTCAAGAAGAAGAAACCAGAGATGATGATTTAGCAGAATGGATCTATAAAGATCCCATCACCACCGATATTCCACAAGCTATGCTTCCCATAGATCAGTATGGAAAAGGCCTTCTCATTATGCAAAGAATGGGTTATGATGGTCAAAGTGCTTTAGGACCTTGCAAACAAGGAAGACATGAACCACTGCAGCCGGAATTAAAGCCCAAGGATAATACAGGACTAGGCTTTCAAAAAGAGATCCTTCCTAAGCTCAGATTCAAAGGAAAACCCAGCAAACCGCTATCTCAACCTACTACAAAGAGGCCACCTTTGATTATAAAAGCAGCACCCCGGAACATCACAACTGTCCCATTGAAGCTAAAGATCCCAACAAAACCATCCACAACGCCAGTTGTCCCATCAATCAAACCAATAACACCATCAGTAGCAGTGATAAGATCAATAGCACCATTAGCAGCAACAACTATATCAGAATCCACAATGGTATTTACAACATCAGCAGTTCCAGTAGAAGCAACAGAGTCAACACTATTGATACTCCCCGTATCAGATTCGTTGATCCCCATCATCCTTCCTGCAGCGCTGCTTATTTCATCTACACAGGTACATTAACCGATCACACCAGCAATGTTTAACTCAAAGGACATCCCAGTATAGTACAGTAACTGGTTACTAGAAAGTGACTCAAAAACCGACTCACATGAGTGGGAATTTGATTCCATACATCTTAACACTTCAAATGAGGAAGACACATCACTACCTCCACCCCGCAAAGACATCCCTATTTACAGAGAAGCACAAATAAAGACTTCTTGGGTTCCTAAATTGGAAACTTCTTCCATAGACCCTACATCGCATCCTACACCTGATTCTGACAGGGAGAGTCCCATCAACGACCTTCACCACAACGTCTTAACCCTCACTGATACGTTTAAAGAACTTAACCTAATCGATGAAGTAATGCCCATTATCCATCTTGAACTCATCGAATGGAACCAACCTAATCCCCCATGTCTTGACCATTTCCAAAACGATGAGGCGATCATTGACTTCTTGGAACTACGGGATAACATACCAAGCAGGGATCATAAAGCTGGACTCGCCATAAAACTTAATAGTGCAACATACTTTGGGGCAGATGCCAAACCTTTCAGCTGCAAAAATATAACAATAAAACATCGATCTTCTAATGAAAACCACACTATGGCACTGTTTTATCCCACAAAAGTAAAAAGAAAGAGCATATCCAACGGTGAAAACCTCTCTGAGGCGCTTGAGGATGAAAGGTTTGACATCCTTCCTTGTAGCACATAGCAGGAATGATCAACAGTTCTCATTGAAGAAACCAAAGAATACAATGTGGGGATTCCTGAAACTCCTCACCTCATACATCTGGCATCTCTTTTAACTTCAGAGGAACAACCCAAGTTTGTCGAATTCTTCCAGAAACCAGATCAATTTCGCATGGTCATATGCAGACATGCCTGGTCTTGATCTAGATTTAGTCATGAATCACCTCACAGTAGCAGAAGGAGCCAAGCCTGTTAATCAGAAGCTTCGCAAGATGCATCCTCAGATTGAAGTATTAGTCAAAGCAGAACTTAAGAAACTTCTGGATGTTGGTTTTATTAGACCCATTGATTATGCGGATTGGATATCCAACATTGTGCCTGTCGGCAAACTGAAAGGGGGCATCTGCATTTGTACTGACTTCAGAGATCTGAATAAGGCATGTCCTAAGGATGAATTCCCCCTACCAAATATCGACATCATAGTAGACCTGACAGCAGGACATGCCATGCTTTCACTCATGGATGGCTTTTCAGGATACAATCAGATAAAGATCGCACCAGAGGATCAACATAAGACAAGCTTCACATGTCCATGGGGCACATACTGCTAGAATGTAATGCCTTTTGGTCTAAAAAATGCAGGAGCGACCTATCAACGAGCAATGACTACTATCTTTCATGATATGATGCATACCATAATGGAAGATTATGTTGATGACTTACTGGCAAAATCACTCACAAGAGAATGTCATTTGAACATATTAGAGAAAATATTTGATCGCCTAGAACAATATCATGTTAGACTCAACCCAAAGAAATGTGTCTTTGGAGTAACCTCAGGGAAGCTTCTAGGATACATTGTCTCAAGCAAAGGCATTGAGGTCGATCCAACAAAGGTCAAAGAAATCATGGACATGCCACCACCAAAGAATATCAATCAACTTAGGACATTACAAGGGCAGCTTCAATCCATCTGAAGATTCATTGCACAGTTGGTAGATAAATGTCACCCATTCACACACCTGATACATAAGAACATCCACTTTCAGTGGGATGCCAGATGCCAGCAAGCATTTCAGATGCTTAAAGATTATCTCATGAATACACCATTGCTGATCCCACCAGATCCAAGTAGACCGTTATTACTCTATATATCGGCAACAAGTACAACATTGGGTGTACTACTGGCACAACATAATGCAGAAGGGAAAGAGTGTGCTATTTACTATATGTCTCTCACACACTGGTTGGCTATGAACTCAATTACACACCTATTGAGCGAGCTTGCCTAGCAGTAATCTTGGCAGCCACTAAACTGAGGCACTATCTATTGACACATAAAGTATAAATCATTGCAAAGATCGATCCACTCAAGTACTTACTTAGCAAAGTAGCATTGACAGGTCGCTTGGCCAAATGGGTGATGATTCTAAGTGAATTTGACATCGAGTATGTGGACCGTAAGGCTATCAAATGACAAGTTATTGCAGATCAGTTGGCCGATGCACCACTCATAGGCAATCATCCCCTCATTTCAAATTTTCCAGATGAAGAGATATTCATGATCATAGAAGCACAACCATGGAAGCTATACTTTGATGGTTCATACACTAGACATGGCTTAGGGGCAGACATTCTATTTATCACACCTCAAGGTGACAACATCCCGAAGTCTTATAGGCTCGCATTTCCATGCACCAACAACATAGCTGAATATGAAGCCTTGATCACAGGACTCAAGCTAGCTATACAATGGAAGTTACAAGAACTACAAGTATATGGCAATTCCCAATTGGTCATTCGACAAGCAACAGATGAATATCAGACCAAGGATGATAAACTCATGCCATACAAGCAAATGGTGGACAATCTAAAGGCATCATTTACTACTATAACCTTTGAGCAGATATCCAGAGACCAGAATCGAGCTACTGACGCTATGGCTACTATCGCATCTCTTCTAGATCTTCCACAAAATTCAACACGCTACGAGTTCTTGGTTGAACAACTTTGGATTCTTGCTTATGATATCCCCGAATCCAAAATGATATGTCACCTTGTCGGTTCCGAATCCCTATGGTACGGTGAGTTTTACACTTATCTCCACGATCACACCCTTCCTCCTAACCAATCGAATAACCAACGTAAAACCTTCATTCGCCAAACTGCTTGATATACCATTATTGCTGAAACCCTATACCGACGCAGTCTTGATGGTATTCTCCTTCGATGTTTGGAACAAGATGAGATAACAAAGGCCTTGGAAGAGGTACATGAAGGAATTTGTGGAACACATGCAAGTGGTTCGTCACTAGCCAAGAAACTCCTGCACACTAGATACTATTGGCCATCTATGGAAAAGGACTCCTAGTACTTTGTCAGAAAGTGCATGAAATGCCAAGTTCATGGAGACCTGATACATGCACTAGCACAAGAACTGCAATCAATCACAACACCATGGCCTTTTTGTCAATGGGGCCTTGACCTTGTGGGTAAAATTCATCCATCTTCATCCAATGACCACAAATTCATCATTACCGCCACCGAATACTTCACAAAGTGGATTCAAGCTGTTCCACTTACCCAAGTCACCGGCAAGCAGATCGCCTCATTCATCCTTAATTACATCATTTGTTGGTATGGTGTACCCATGCCCATCATCACAGATAACAGGCTTCCTTTCAAAAATCAGGATGTCTGTGAGCTCTGTGAGAAGTTTCACATCCAACACCTCTTTTCCACTCCCTATTACCCACAAGGAAATGGTCAGGCCGAAGCATCAAGCAAAAACATATTAAGAATCCTCAAGAAGACAGTCAATGATGTCGGCCATGATTGGCATGTTCAATTAAATCCAACACTATGGGCGTATCAAACTAGCATTTCAACCCCTACAGGCGCAACTCCCTACTCATTGGTCTATGGAGCAGAAGCTATCTTACCTATTGAGGTTGAGATACCATCACTACAGGTTTCCTTGCATAATCTTATAGATGATGAAGCCTACAGGGTATCACTTCTTCAGGACTTAGAGCTACTTGATGAGAAATGATAAGCTGCATACAACCACCTCAAAGCCTATTAGCAATGCATGAGAAGAAGCTATAATCATCAGGTTAGACCTCGTACATTTGAGGTAGGAGATCTTATTCTTCGAGAGAGTCCCCATAACCAACCAAACAAAGAACATCAGGGAAAGTTTGAATCAAATTGGCTGGGTCCATATGTTATCACTACTGTATTTGGGTCCGGGGATATCAGTTGGCTACTTCCAAAGGAGAACCGCTAGCAGATCCGATCAACAACATGCACCTCAAACGGTTTTATACACAAGCTATACAGAGCATAAAGCTCCCCTACATCCCAGAAAATCAACACCAAAAACATTCAGATAAATGTCCTGAAGAAAATACAAAAACATAAAAAAAGTAAGGAAAAATCATACATCCAAACGGTGAACAACCACTCCGGTGGCACCTTGGGTAAGTGTGATGGTGAAAACCTGGCAAACAGGTGCCACTTGTAAAGGCTATGGCTCCATTTTCTTTCAGACTTGTTGCGATCACATTCATCACATCTACTCATCCATCATTCAAACCATGGCTTGTTATTAATCTACAATCAAGAAAGTACTTCATGCGTCTCGCATCCTGCTTTTTCATAGTCATGTCCTAAAAACTAGGGGCAATGCCCTTAATCTAGTTGATGGAAGTGGATTCTACATTATCTTATGATTCATTGGGGTAAAACATTTCAAAACTATCTCGCAAAAAATATCAAAAAAATTTCAAAACTTTCTCACAAAAATATCAAAAACATTCGAAAAATGTCTCACCAAAAACCAAAAAACATTCAAAACAATAAAAAATATCAAAAACATTGGAAAAATATCTCACAAAAATAAAAAAACATCAGAAAACATAAAAAATCAATCAAAAACATGGCACCCCCCTGTACATACGTTTTCAAAGCAGATACCAAACAAACATTGTGACATACTCCGAAATGACCACTTATCAATCAACCAAACAATCAACATCAACACTCAAAAACCGTCTTCAACAAGGATGTATCCTTCCTTACCAAAACAAAGACAAGATGACATTTTCTTTGACAAGAAAATTTTGTTTAAGCTATCAAATACTTGGTTGATTTGTGAGTTATTTATATCAGGATCTTACAACATTGTTTGTTTATCTTCTATGAATTATTCTGATGAAGTTCTGGGCATGTACTAATGGTGTCTACGTGGGAAGTTCACTAAGCTACGTGATCATAGGCAAAATACAAACATAGATCACTATGGCTTGCTGACTACAGTGTATACCTTGACCATATGAGCATGCACCATTATCGAGGATCCATATTCTTTATTCTTTATTCTTTATTCTTTATATATACTGTTTGTTTGCAGGTACCAATGCTCTTTCTTTGGTTTCTCCTACCTCGTCCAACTGGATAAAGGTTTTATCTCTTATTACGATATGCATTTGTCTAGGGCTATGATCAGCCTAAGATCAAGGAGGACGATCCAAGTCATGCATGAAAGGAGATAATCCTTGTCTATTCTGCAAGCAATACTCTGGTCAACTTGAACCATTATATCAAGTTGTTTGTATTAACTTGCTATATCAAATCCATGTAAGAAATACTCTGGTCATCTTGAATAATTATATCAAGTTGCTTGTATTTTCGTACAACATTTTAAAGCTTAATGATGAAAATAGAGCACTATGGATCGTCATTTCATCTCATCTGTTTATATGTTGCATTCCGTTGCATATCACCCATCCATTTACTCATTCATATATGTGATTTTTGTATGCAAATGTGAACAAAGTTAATGTAAGCAGTTATGTGAAAATTAAGCTGGTCTTGGATACAATCACGATCGAGTACTCTGATACATCAACAGTGCATCATGCAAAGTATAAACAACCTTGCATTCATCTATCATGATCATATCATCATCATTACATTTAGTTGCATTTGCATCAAGTACATTTCATATCATTTTAGTTGTTTAAAATGCATATAGTTCATTATCATTTATTAACATTAGTCTTCTTATATCATTTCATCATTGCATAATCATGATGTTTAGATTCATTCATATAATCCAATTGTCCTTGATTGTATTAGCCATTTACTATGCATTCATTTAGTGTCAGTTATCAATTATCATTTTATCATCCTTTATTATCCTTTATCATTTATCGTTGCATACATTCATTTATCTATCCATTAGTTAAAAAGTGCATTCATTCATCCATTATTAGTGTCTTATTATACTCATTTTTAGGATTCATTTAAATTGCATTCATTATCCCTTTTTAATTGCATTAAGGTGTAGTTATTAACCATAAGTTGCATTATCATCACATTATCATTTTACTTAATCATATTTGGGCATTTGGAATCATAAAACCATTTGTTTCCAACATTGGTTCGTACATTATAAACATATGCATTCATTTAGAAATCATCATTTAAACATTTGTACTTTACATCTGTTTATCCATGTTACATTCATTTTTCAACCATATAGATGCATATCCATAAAAATAATCATTCATTCAAAGCATTGCATTAATATCATTGCATATCATTGTCTCATCCTTGTATTAATATAAAGTACAAGATACTATCATAATCATCATTTTATTATGCATACATCATCATCATGGCATTACATACATAAAGCAATACATCAAATAAATCATGCACACATATATAAACCTGCATTCATATGTTAGTATCCAACATCATAAATCATCATAAAGCATGCATATAAACAACATATAGGAATCATCTCATAAATGCATACATATACACGTATCCATCTAAGCATAAACTCCTAAATCATCATCCTGCATAGAATCCATACATATCAACATGCATATCATAACCAAACATGGGATCTCCTCATATATATCATCTCATGTATCAGAGTACAATGAAGTCCAAAAAATCGGCTACCAAGAGCCATCCAAGACACAATCCAAAATGACAATATCAAAATACATGCAAAATGCTCTCTCAGATGCCACTCTGACCAGATGCCGCATCACCATCACCACCTGCTCCCCTGCTAGTCCCTGCATCATATGATCTATCTCTCCATGGAGGACCCATCAAACCCCCACTAGCTCCTGTATCACCTGACCTATCTCTCCGTAGAGGACCCATCACACCCCCACTGCTCTGTATCCTCTGAGACCGCTCTGATCTGGCCTGCCGCATCCATGAATAGCTCAGTGCTCACTGACTAGCTGGCACCACCTGCTCATATAAACCCCGCCAATACTCTATCTCAGCCTATGCTCACTGAATCTCCCTCATCACCTCCCCAGTAGGACCCTGTGCTCCTACTCCAACCCGAACTCTCTCCTGCAGCTCTGCTAATCTCTCCACCGCATCATCCCTCTCTTGCAACACTACAGTCAGCTCTGACTCTCGTGCAAATAGCTGCACATCTCTAGCTGCAACCACCACCTCCAGATCCTCTACCTGTGTCTCGGCTGCTATAAGTCGAGTCTGCAAATATACTAGCATATGATCCCATAGATCTCCAGTAGCTCCCTCCCCTGTATCCATAGGTACACCACCTGTAGCTCCCTCTCTAGTAGCTCCCTCCCCTCTATCCATCGTTATCTACCTCTCCATACCTCGGCCACCTAATCTGACTCCTCCTGGCATCTCCCTGTGATATCCGCAATGGCAATCCGCCTCTCCCTCTTCGCTGGATCCGACCACCTAAGCCACCTCCTCCTCGTCCACCTCCACCATCTCCTCCTCCTCCTCCACCACCTCGACCATCTCCTCCTCCTCGTCTTCGTCCACCTCCACCATCCCCCCTCCCTCGTCCACCTATCATCGGTCCTCGACCTCCTCCCCTCCTCTGTCTCTGTCCCCTCTCCTCCTCAAAATCGGGAATCGGCTCTACCGAATTTGATATCCGAGGAATCGGATGAGCCGCCATATACTGCATATACTCCTCCGACACTCCTGCATCTACCACCCTCGGTCGTATGTCCCATGGTCTCGCCTGAAGCATCCATAACTCTGCCAATGCCTGATCATAAGGAAGTGCTAGCCCCCATGCATATCTTTCTCGGACCACTCTGGCGTATTCTCTTGATCCCCTTGGCAATCCCTGCCGACGTCCAAACTGTCTCATCACTCTGCCTGACACCTGTCTCTCTACATCATAGCATGTCCTCCCAATGAGGAATCAGGTCATGAATACATATGGCAATGCCTTTGCATCATCCTCCCAGGGCTCACACTCAATGTAGGGTCTCCAAATCACTGCATCCAGATCATCTAGCGCCCACCGCCACCACTCTAACTTCCCCAGGTGGGGCTGACTCATCAAACCACTATACATAAAAACATAGGGTTGGTCGCCTGCCTGAAATCTCAGACTCACTGGTCGAGTCACCGGTAAGTGCTCCCACACCCAAATATGCAGCAACGTCACTCCCACTGCCAATGAGCCCCTCTCGCGGTATACCACCTCATGCAGCTCTTGATATAGGTGCGCTAACACGCACGGTCCCCAAGCAAATCGGGTCCCCTCTGTCATCATCTGCTCTATCACCTGTCCCCAACCAACAGCCAGACCATGTGATCGTCTATCTAGACATAGTAGCCCTCCCACGATCCCAGACAAAACTGCTGGTAATGGCTTGTACAAAGCCGCGATATCCTCCTAGGCTATCGAACCGTCATCAATATACACATCCTCATCAAAGAATCTCTGCATCGCTAGAGTCCCCCATGATCTATCATATATGACCAGCTCACCCCGAATGGGAATATGTAGGATGTGCCACACATCCTCTAGTGTCACAGTCATCTCCCCCTGCGCTAAGTGAAACGTGCATGTCTCACTATGCCAGTGCTTTGCCAAGACTGTAATCAAACCGTGATTCATCTGAATTATGGGCATATGCATCACATCATACAACCCAGTCACTGCAATGCAATCCACCTCGGCCTCTATCAGCCGATCGCGTAGCCCCTGTGTAGCCGGATGTCTCTCGCACAACTGTAAGACGCGTAGATCCTCCTGCACACGTGCATCAATCAATCATCATCAGTTTTTTTGTTTCAAACTTTCTTAAGTTTAAACCTAGACTATCAACAGATACTTTGATCAAGTATCTTCGAGTCTCAACAAGTAAGCAATCATGGCACACCTAGACTTCAACATATATTTATCCTAATGACCTCAGTCTCATCAGGGCTACTATGGTTCAAAACAATTCTCACTTCACATCCCTCTCCATCCATCATTGGCATTGGGAGATTTTTGTTCACACAAACTGGGGCATCTATTTTCCTAAACAAAAGCGCTATCTTGCAAACAAAAGCGCTACTTTCTAGACAATATCGCCAATCCCCTAACAAAAGCACTTAATCAACCATACAAAAGTGTTCAAACTACAGAAGCGCTACAACACCTATGCAATAGCGCTGCCTCACATCAAAAGCGCTCAATTGACCCCTCAATAGTGCTACACAAACAATAGCGCTCAAACCTCTATACAATAGCACTACTACTTTCAAAAGAGCTCAAACAATAACACAATAGCGCCATTGTGACACAAAAGCACTAATTCATTGGACAACAACAACAAAACATAGTTTCAGCGCTATTGTCTCGACTAAACTTGGACTCAGCGAAAAACATGTCAAAAATGCATAAAATTTCAAATTTCAAATTGCATACCACTGGTCCATAGTCCTCTGGCCAATGGAATCGACGGACTTGCTCAAATTGGTGCTCTGCAACGGGTACTGACATCCTGATTACTGCTCGTTCCTCCAAAATGTCACTATCAAAGCTCTAGTTTCACTATGGTCGCGGATTCAAATAACCCTGTTTTCACCCCTTTCTCCCCATATAAACCCTTCGTCGTAACACAAATTTTCCCCCGCTCACCGCCGTGGTCCCCGTGAACTTCCCGAGCCTCCCATTTTTCCATTTTATCTCCGATTTCTTTTATTTTTCACCCGCATTGCTAACTTCTTCTCTTCTACCACCTTGCCAATTTTCACTCTTTTTCGAGAGATCACCCGATTTTTTGAAATTTTTGGCCCATCTCTCAAGGGGGCATGCCACCCATTAAATCTACATTTTATGGGGCATTTCTTCACACCTATGTTTGTTTATTTGAAACGACACGATAAACCACACCGTCTCAAAGAGGGGCAAATGTAGTCACATAAATCTGTCCAATTTTATTAAATGAATATTCCCTATTTATTTGATTAAAAATCCACTAAGCCCTCAGTTAATTAAATTAATATTTAATTAATTTATCTTCAAACATTCTCCTATTAATTAAATAAATTATTCAATTTATTTTAATCAATTCATTATACCAAATTCATAATCAATTAAATGAATAAATTCTATTTATTTAATTAAATCCCCATTTTCTTCTTTTAAATAAATTAAATAAAACATTTATTTAAATCATTATCCCTCCACTTGCATTTTCCTACAAATGCAACTTGCACCCATTTATTGAAATAAATGAATTTTTATTTTAATAAAATCCTATTTTCCCTCACCCACCAAATCCACTTGCACTCCTAAAATCCCTTCTAGATTCTTCTAAACCCTTCCTAATTAGCCTAATCCATTTCCTAATTATTGCAACATTCCTAAGCAACTTGAAGTCACTTCTCAAAGACTTCAAAGTCTTTGAAAAACATTAAATGCTTTGCGTGTCCAACAATTTAACCTCTAAAGTCTTCCAAAACCACTAATGGCTCTTACATGACCATTAATGGCTCTTACATAACCATTTATGGTTAATTCAACTTGCACTCATGGGTCTCCTCAAACATTTATTGCTTTGACCATGGTTATCCCTTTTGCCTTTGCACAAGAGTTTATCCATTAGATAAAAACTTTATTTTTATTCTTTGAATAAAGAATTTATTCACTCAACCCAACCTTGACCTTAACTCCCAAGTTAACCCTCAGGTCATGTCAAACATTTAATGCTTCTTCCCTCTCCTCTCAACCCATCTCATGTTGACACTTGTCGTCTTGGGATTGGGTTGAAAGCCCTCACATGGATTGAATATCATTCAATCCTGACCCTTGTTGAGATTGCTCAATCTCAACCATCCATTGCTCCATTTTTCCTATAAATAGAGCCCATTTCTTCATAATCCAGATCCTGAAAAACTTGTATGCATTTAATCTATAGAGAATTTTAGAGAGCATTTAGCATAAATCAACTAATATATATTGTTATTTTGGCCTAAAATAAATCATTTTAGCATTATAGTATCTAATATTAGCTTGTTCACATTTGCATAGCATTTAGAGTAATCATCTACAATCTCGAATCTCCATAAGCATCCATAGTGCAAAAAGCTGCTGAGAGCTACACTAATTTGGAACTTGGAGAGGAGAGGAACAAAGGAGAAGGAGCTAAGAGCATGTTAGGAGGCATTTGGAGATGCCTCGTTATATTTACTTTCCTAGTTGAATATTCTTTCATGTTCTTGGTGTCTCTTTTGATATGCCTGCTTAGGTTAATCTTTGGTTGAATAGCACTAACTTTAACACTTGTTTCTTGTTGTTTGTGTGTGTTATAATACCATAGGTTTACATCTAACTTGTCAGTTTTCCAGAGCATCAGGTGTGAATTGAAAACTTTGTCAAAAAGTGCAACTTTTGCAAGCAAAAGTGCAACTTTTCCACTTTTGCTTGTTGTAAGCCTCTCAACGGCTCCAACCTCTTCAAAATTCAGTTGGAAATCGTTGGGGAAGGATATAAGTCTTGTGGACATGATTCCCAAGGGGAGAGTTACTGTAGATTGAAGTTTGAAAGCAATAAAGTACTAAAAACTATGTTATTTCCCAGAAATTCTGACTTTGCAGTGGTTGTACGTCATTGTACGGATTGGTTTTGACAAAACCATTCATGGAGAAGATAGAGGGTTGAATCACATTTTTTTTGGCAGTGGTTTGAGGTCTTGATCTTCTAGGAGTAGTGAGAACCCTTCAATTTGCTAGCTGCTACCCGGAAAACCAGGGTTTGGCTAGGGTTTTACCAAAAAAATGGCCATATCTTGCACGTCCTTCCTCTAGAAGTTCTTTCGTTTGGGGGAGTGCAGGATTGGTCAGTGTACATTAGGGTTTTCATAGGTTTTTGTAGGGAAGACTCGGTTGTGGAGAGTATGATGCAAAACTAGGTAGGCATCTCTATGTGACTGCCTTAGACAAAATTAGGACAGTTACCCTAAAATCTTGTAGCGGTGGATTCCAGGAATGCAACCTTAGAATTAGAGGTTATTTACCTTCCCCACATGCTCATGAAGTTGGCTTTGCAATTGAGAATCTAAAAATGGATGTTGCTTTGTAAATTAGGCCTAGTCGCCCTAATTAGGTCTCTAGGCTCCTAAAGGGTTTAGACCCTTAGATTTCAGGTATTGCCAATCCCTTTTGGGAATGAGTGTAACTCCTTAAAGGGTATCTAGAATGGTAAGTTGTTTGTCAGGTCGTGTGCAATATTTTAGAGTTAAGGGCGAAATACCCGCTAAATAGGGCTACTAGCCTAGGGGGTAGGTTTCCAAAGGAGGTATAGGGTATTGATGCCTAAGTCTAAAACCAATGCTTGGAAAAGTTCTTAGATGTCATGTGTGGACCAAATCCAAGGCCCCTAAGAGAAATAATCATGGTGAGGCATGTTGGGAATGTTGAAGCTATTTACTCATCTTGAGTAGGTGCCAGTCTAGAGGAGTGTGAGTAGTTCAAACCTTAAGGTGTGGAGTCCTTCTTGTAGGATCCTTGTTACCATTTGGAAGGGATAAAATCGAACCTTTTGGACCTATCCTTAGGTGTAAGAAGGCCTCTGCATCAATTTCGATCTTGGTTTAGGGATTAATGACAATTGGATGTGATTTGATAAATTTGGATCATAAGGTTGATTTTGGATGATTGCACTAAGTCAACATGAATCATGAAAGATTGGATTTGAAAGAAGATGGTCGAAAGGTGGGTTGATAGAAAAAGGTGATGGGTGATGGGTGACTAATATGATATCTTTGGATTAGGGAGATAAGACAACGAGATGCGATGATTTCTGTTTATGAATTGAGACAAGCTATTATTTGATTTTGGGCTTGTGTTATTAAAGGATCTAGTTCAAATCATTGCTAAAGACATGGATAAAGTCATGATACTGGTGTAGGAATATGTGATGTTTTAATAGGAGGTCACAGTTTTTGTATAGAAAAATTCTTCACTTTTGGATGACCTTAGGAATATGATTCTTCTTCTTGAATCTATGGTAAATGGACTTCTTGATATGTTTGAGGGACTTGAGGATATGACACATTGGAAAATTTGTGGACAAGGTGCACGTTTCGATCAAATTTGGAATTTATTCTCTTGGCAAGAGATATCAAACAATAAAATACATTGGCCAAGTTGACGCTTTGAGCAAGTGCAAGATAGGAGAGAGCCTAAATTAGCCCTGTTTGAACACAATGGGTCTCAACAATTGCAAACAATTGAAAGGATACAACTTAGGCTGGAAAGTGGTTGATATCTACTATGGCCCTTCACTATTAATAGCAATACCTCAGACAAAGTGGACACATAGAGATATGGTGACACTAGCTCCCCCACGACAACATAGGCACACCAAATCTCTTACCCTGAAGGTTCAAAAACCTTTTGATCGAGGAATTTTGTGTCTCACAATGAAGGGTACAATAAGGGTTAACTTCGGGATACGATCCACATTCCCTGAATGAGCAAATATGGGTTTTTGGACTTCTAGAACAATGGTGTTTAGTAACTTTTGGGGTAATACTAGTGTTTATACATGTGGGGATTCTCTCATTTAAGAGACCTCCCAATCCTTAGAACAAGAGTTTTAATGCATTACATGGATATTGAGGGAGACTTTCGTTAGTATAGAACAACAACACCAGGTGATTGATGACTTTCATCACAACCATGATTATTTGTATAGTAGACTGAAAGAAAGTATCGCTTGAGTCATTCCCTCTCATAGGTGTAACACATCAGGAGGTAGGCTTGCTAAGGAAATATTGTGGTTTCTCTTGCACCCAACAAATGAGAGAGAATACCCCTGCGATACTTTAGGATTTCACACAAAATGCACAAATGTGCCAATCACAAGAGACACTTGTTCTTTTTAATGTCTCATCACAAAATGTGATTTAAAAAAAAACCAATTTGTGGAAAAAATTACAATGTGATTTCTCTTTTTAAAACCTAAAAATGATAAAATGATTGTTCTTTTTAAACCATTTGTTGCGCAAAGTAAAAGTGACTATCCTAAGATTGATCGATTTGCACAATTAAATGATTCAAAAGAAATATTGCCAATTTGAAACATTGAGAAACATACAAACAATTTGTTAGAAATCCTCCTTGATATGCTGTAGCTGCACCCTTGTTAGACAATGGTTAGCAAAAATAAAAGGAAATTAGATTTAAAAAAATGACTTACATCAATGATTTGTCAAAACTTACAAAATCTCACGCATTGGAATGTGAAGTCATCGTGGATCTATTATAGACGTGGTTAGTCATCATGGATCTCATTTAAAATTTCCGCCCTTTCATCCATAATGCTTGGAATTTTGAGAGCATGTTCTATTAAAGTCACGTGAAAGCAAGTCAAACTTGATGATCTTTGTATGCATTCAAAGCCTCCTGGATGAAAAACATATACAAAATCACCAAAATAGCAACTAGTAGAAATCAAAGACAATAAATACAGGAGCTCAACATGTACTGTTTGACAAAATGTCTCAAAAAGATGTTATATCATGAAATGTTATGATCGCAGGATGAAAGCCCTTTATGTTGCGTGGGTATTTCCTATCTTTCCTTGCAACTGTGTTTTTATTTCAAAACCACTATGCTTATCAAATAAGAAATTGTTTTCCTCTAGAATTTTATTTTTTAATTTTTAAAATTATCATGCCAATCAATGTGTGTGTTACACCAAACAAATTGATTCATAAGACAAGGTGTGAATTGTAATAACAAATGCAAACCGTGGCAATTTAATCAAGGCACGTGAACAGTAAACAAAGCCAGAATGTGGACAAAACACATGAGTTGTTAGGCAAAATGTTTCAAATCTGAAAGCATAAACAAACATGTAAACTGTTATTCAAAATGCTAAATGTGGAAGCTTTAACAAGGTACACGATTTGCTTGACAAAATGAATAAATGTGAAGCATAAAAGATTTAACTTGCAACTGCAATGTAAAATCTCAAGACAAATGCAAGCATCAATCAAGAGGACAAAGGTTGGTCCCACAGGCGTGCCAAAATGACGTTAATAAAATGGAGATCGTTAGTAATCAATATAAATCCATAATAAGCCCAACCATAAGCCTATGGAATTAACCATTTAAAAACATATCAAGAAAGATTAGCATATGAGTAAATATAGAAAATAAGAAAACACATGACCATTACTTCCCTTACGATACACCCAATGCCATTTGCTCTTCCTTGTCCCCCTCCTCTTCATGATTTTGTTGCTACAAGATTGACAAATGAAGATTGGGAGATAGTTGAAGATAATGAATGTGGATTTCTCTCACATTTGCATAACAAAGGATAGATGGATGGATGAATATTTTGACATGTTAAGGGGGATGTGGATTGGAAAATGAAGTGTTTATGCAATAAAATTGACATCATAAGAATGCAATGGAGGTGGGTTTGGAATCAAAAGGGAAACACGAGAATGCAATGAAAGTGGATGATATCATGAAGGGATGGGACTCCAATTTATAGACATTGGGGAAATGGATAGTCAAGATTGAAAGGATGATGAGGGGCTGAGATTGAAGGTGAGAAGATGAGTTAGATTGAACTCATAGCCTTGTAACAAGTGTCACAAGGGGTAGGCTTTGGGAAGAGGGAAAAGTATGCTCACACATGTGTCAGCAGCTCTTGGGAAGAGCACTTGTCATGGGGAAGATGACAAGATGTGCTCACACATGTGTGAGAAAATCTTGGGAAGACCCTAAGGTTAACAAGTGGAAACACTTTTGACAAAGTGTAAGAGATATAGGAAGGGGGGATATGACATGTGGACTAAAAGGGAAAGTGTTGGTTACAATTGTCATTGCACCAAAAGGTCGACCTGTCAATGCTCGCTACAACCACCAGACACATAAAATCCATGGGAGGCGGTTAAGCCATGCCGCAAACCCATCGCTTGTGCTGCACAGAGACCAAGGACACACAAGATGCAACAATCCCCCCTCAGTGCAAGCAGGGTTTGAACCCGTGACCCAGCTCTGATACCATTTGTTGGGTACAATTGTCGTTGCACCAAAAGTTTGACCTGTCAATGCCCGCTACAACCACTAGACACATAGAATCCATGGGAGGCGGTTAAGCCATATCACAAACCTACTACTTGTGCTGCACAAAGACCAAGGGCACACACCTTGCAACAAAAAGGTCTAG
This sequence comes from Cryptomeria japonica, assembly GCF_030272615.1. Lineage (NCBI taxonomy): Eukaryota > Viridiplantae > Streptophyta > Pinopsida > Cupressales > Cupressaceae > Cryptomeria > Cryptomeria japonica. Next base: position 509,052,590 of record NC_081415.1, on the reverse strand, counting down.
GGTGGCTCCATGGGGAAGAACATTCTCACACATGTGTGAGCACCCATGGGTCAAAGGTGAGGTGGAGAGGTGAAAATGACTTGTGCATGGAAGTCATTTATGAAGGGAGTCACATATGGACTTGGATAGGTGTGTAACATTTAAAAATAACATAAATGTTAACAGGGATTAATCTTTGGTTAATTAGCTTGATGAGGGAGGTTAAAAGATGGGTTTGTAGGAATCAACAAATTAGTTTAATTAATTATGAATTAATTTAAATGATTGGGATTAGCAGGAGGATTGAAATATTTGCCCAAGGTTGAGTTTGATTAATGGAAATAAATCAAACTTTAGAAGAAATGATACACACACACACACACACACACATGCACACACACAATTAATCGATAAGTTAATTATATGGATGGAAGGGGGTAATTAATTAAATGTACGAATAATAAAGGGCTAACATGGTTAATGAAATTAATTATGCAATTCGCAGTAATTAATTAAATATTAATTTTATTTGTCTACAAATGGGTTTAGTTAAAAAGTGTGGGGGTTGGGTTTGTTTTGGGTTTGTGTGTGTGTGTGTCTATATATATATATATATATATATATATATATATATATATATATATATATATATATATATATATATATATATATATATATATATATATATATATAACAAAACCATCATAAAATTGTAAATATTACAATGTCAATTAGTTAAATTCGAACTTCATTTCATATACTATTTATTAAAAGTTAAAAACAATAATGTCAAGTGTCAAGAATCAACCATCATAAATCAACACACATCATACAGGTTTTCAAAAATATCACCACCATCTATATTAGATGATGTAGGTATTAATATATTGGAAGAACCACAAACAACATCATTTGCATTTGCATTGACATTGATATTGACATTTTCATGTTTGCTAGTTGTCTCTACATTAATATCAAGTGCAACAAGGTGAGAAGTGGAAGCATCCAAGTCAATATATTTTGGCTTGATATCCCATTTCCCTGTGTCCAGTTCCTATAGCCTCTTTGTTTGTGTTAAAGGAGACAAAAGTTTGAATGCACATACATTAAGTCCTCTTCATTTTTTAGTGTAATTGATTGCACTTTATTGAGTGCATGGAGTATGTGGTCCAATTATTTTAGATGCAAATGGAGTAGCAATCTATTAAAACAAAATTAAAGAGTTATGAGCTATAAAGTTTAAAAATTTAAATTATCATATTTAAATAGAACTTAAAAGATATATTTTTATTATTAGAAGACTTACTTGTGATAACATTTTGATCACAAGAGGTTGTAGATGTGTGAATGGTTAACCATGGAAATGCCACCAAATGTGAGCATCGACCTTTAATTTGTCACAAAGAGCATATATACTAAAGTCAGTGGACCATACAAAATCCATGAATTGACTTTTGATATCTTGCATCTTGCATGTTACGATTAATGAATCTAGTCTATGAAGTGCTACCTTGTATCATTGGCCGAATTCAACATCTCTGTATGGGGCAATCATTGTCAACACATAAAGGATCTCAAAATATAATATTTGAGCCTAAATGCAAAGACAATAATATGTAGTAGGGTGGTCATTTTGTTTCATCTCTCTACAATAATTTTGTGTATTTATTTGAAGAGATTTTCTTTAAGATCTCTTCTTTCCCATTTATGATGGTTTTCATCTTTTCAATGATTAGGTCGATGCCATAGTATATCTCTCTTAACCAAGGCTAATCCATGTTGGTATAATGGATCATACTCAATATTGACTCAATGAAATTGAAAATTATTCAACACGATCCCACCAAATGTATGCAAGATCATCCACTTAATATTTGTTTCCTTTTTAAAATTAGATTACTTTCATATAGACTAATTTGGGTCAATAATCATGTTAGAAAGTGCCTCTCGATTCACGTTGTCTCAAGAGAATTATGTTGGAGGAAAAATGAGTCTTAGCAACCCATGTGAAAAACAAAATTAAAATTAAAATTCAATAAAGCTAAAATTAAATGTTTTACTAAAGTAAAACATATTTATTAAAAGAAGTCTTATTGTTTTCCTTACTTTTAACAACCGAGAATTTGAAAATTGTTATGGATATGCCTTGTGACATATGGTGGTTGGTGATGAACATTTGAATTTCGTTGGCCTTGATAAATACTTGATTGATGCAATCAATTTTGGTGCCAATTTTTTGAAGTGTGATGTTAAAGGAATGGATATCACATGGTATCCAAAATATGTGTGATTTACACTCCTCAACTCATAAATTGGTTGCTCTACAATTTTGGCATTGCCTATTATAATTTGAGCAATAGTTCGAACCCCCACTTCCGCAATGATTGTCATGAGAATATTAACAATAAATGTATCATCCTTTAGCTCCCATTCACAATACATTGTTTTAAAAAAACATTGTCCGTTTGGGGACACTACAATAACATTGATCAAAGGTTGATTTATTGCATCTTTCCATCCCTTGGAAACAATGGACACCCTAGTTTTGGCTCACAAATCCCTTATGGGATTCAATGACTTCTCTACAAATTTCACCTATTTTTCGAAAAAGATGCTATGCACTATTTTTAAACTCAAGATTTGGTACCCTTTTAGAGCTTTATTAATTGCTTTTATCATTTGTTATCAATATGGTGGCAAAATAACATTGAAAGTCAATCCGTTTGCATATAGACATCTTGTTATGCGTTGTTTGACAATCTCTTGGGATTCATTCTAAAATGCCATTGCCAATAGTCCCTTTGATCTCTTATGTGTAAATGCCACATGTTGTTCTCTAGGTGTGGAAAAAGTGGGCAACTCTCTACATATTGAAGATTAGAAGGCGGTGGAGGGGGATTCATTCCTTGAGATATTTTAACAAAGGATGATTTGATTTCTGACTTATTGCTTGATCTTTTTTTTTTCCATTAATACATGCTATGATTTGTGCTTTTGGAACATGGGTGCATGCTTATTTTAGTGATTTGGCATAAATGGCTTTACACTAGATTGAATGAGCTTGAACACCTAACATCACATCCATAACAAATCCAACATAATCCTCACCACTTGGAAGCCATTGTATTATATCAACATATTTTCAAATGGAAGAATTTAGGTTTGTTTTGAAGTGGGGTTGGTCCATGGATCTAGAAATATTTGCCATTGTAATCTCTATAACAAGAAGTTCAATAAATTATACACACAAAACAAACTAAAAACTTGAAAAAAATTAACCTTTTTTTGCAAAATTCTATCTGTGGGCAACAAATGGGCTCTTGCAAATGTCTAGAAATAGCAAAGCAACCATCTTAGAACTTTCACCAATCAATTTTTTTTTTTTAATAATAAGAAGCAAGAATGAAAGTTCTAACAAGGATGAATAATATTTTTGTTTTCCCTTTCGTGAAAGGGAAACGACTTTGTTTTTGTTTTCAAAATATTTCATTTTTTTTAAGGATGGGCGCATTTTTAGGCATGCGGTCAAAGTCAAATGTCAAATTACAAAAAAAAATAGCCAAAACACCACACAACCAACAGAATGTGAAATTCCCACCAAGTTCATCGAGGTTCATACCAAATGAACCCATAGGGCTTGGATGGAACCTTGGACAGCCATCAGCGTGGACCAAACCAAAACCTGGACTGGCAGGCCCTCGGGGTTGAACAGGTAACACAGATCTATGGATTTAGATGTGGTGATTATGTTAATAGAAAGTCAGGTAGCATCTTATGATAGGCTTGTGACATTCAAAATAAAACATGTTATTGAATATGTAAATAATCATCACCTAATTGCTGCAAGACACAAAGGCAAAGGCCCCATCAGAAAATCACTCAATGCTCTCTCCTTGACTAGAAAGAAAAACAAATCAAAGCAAAAATATGATCACATGTTATGCTGGCAGCAGAAAGGGAATCTGCTTCAAAGCAATTATGGTATGAAATAACAAAGAGCTTTAGCCTGATTAGAAAGATCTTTCCTTTGTGAGGTGGGGGTCTACAACACAACTACTCGAAGTGCTGACTTTTGGATTTCACTCCACTAATGTTGGAAGCAAATGTTAGTATACCGCTTGCAAACCGATGCAGACATAATTACAATTTCCATGAGCACCATGGAATATTTTTCTCATAGAGGAAGCTATTTGAGCACAGCAGAAACCAGAGCTAGTATACCATTTGCAAACCGATGCAGACATAATTACATTGTGAAATAACTTTCATTTATGATCTCAACACAAGATTTTTTATTCTTAAAAAAAAAAAATCTCTCTTAGTTGAGGAGGAGAATGTGAATTTTTTTTTTTTGTCAATAATGGACAGAGTCAGAATATTATATTGATTTTAAAGAAAATTTACAAAAGACCATCGATTTCTACAATGACCCACTGAAAAGTAGGTTTCAAAAACCGCAAGGGTCAAATTCTGATCATGAGCATGCACAGGCTGTTATAATCCTAGAAGATCAGAAGGAATAACCATATTCATAGCCCTGAGTTTATCTAAACTCAGAGCAGACTTTGCTGCTGATTACAATACATTTATCCTTCTCAGATAAAAACTATAAAAAACTATGAAAGCTTTAAACAAAATTTATAATTCTGAGTCATCGTTAGAGTTTCATTTATAAGACTTAGAGTAAAACAGAGATAAACAAGTGAAGATGAAGAGCCATCTATGTGATCTGTAACGGGCTTCCAAAAACAAAAAAACTAGCTAGAACCTATCTGATTAAACCTCTCCTCGAGGAATGAGAGGAGGCAATGGAGAAGTGGATTGGCTTCTAGGAGGAGAATGTGATAACTTTAAAGATGTTGACAGATGGTTAAAAACGATAATACACCTCAAATGCATTAACTCTTTTACACGAACCATGAAATCAATATGCAACATGTATGTCCATATTTGCCACAGAAGAATAGAGTTGCAGTCAGATAATAAAATAGTCATGGAGAGTTTAAAATTTACGTTCAAGAGTAGTGGATATTAAGTATGGTTCAAGATGCACAATTGAGTAGTGTTGCCAACAATGGCACACCTTGAACAGAGCAAGCAGAATACTGTTGCACCAGATGATTCTTCATGAAGCTTGGCATTGGAATAAGTGGTTTCTTGTGTGTTGAGATTTTTAATTATCTTGCATGCATGCACATTCTGGAACATAAAATTGTTAGACAAGAATTGAATTTATCAGATTGAGACATTGAATTTTAGCTTAGGTCCAGATTCCAAGCCAAAATGATCAGCTGATCGTTTGAGCTTGGCTGGTAAAAAAAGATGTCTTTTCCTTACTTGCAATGCTAAATTCAATTGGGGCATAAGTGGAATTTTGGTACAATGATTTGTATCACTTCGATATGAACATGGATTTACTAACAACTGGGTGGAAGAAGAAATCTTCATGAAATAGGCACAAGGCTATGAGTAGCCAGTAAAAGTGAATGCAGCATGTAGACCAGTCAAGCGATCCTCAAGAGCATTGTATCATCAATTAAAATGCATTCCCTCAGGCAAAATGATTTCTAGAATGTAAGGCTGATTCCAATATTTACATCAAACACAGAGGTGAGTTGATTACCAGTCTAACCTCGTAACAAACGAAGCAATTATTGAGTGTGATAACATGAGATAGTCAAACTTGTTGTAAATCAATTTTCTCAGTAGAGTTTGCAATTGGTTTAGGTTAAATTACTATCAAGGTATACTGGTCTCAAGAAGCCGGCCAGAAACAATCAACAAATGATGATATGCCTCAATGAAGAGAGAGATTGAAATTGTTCTCAGGTTGTAGGAAAAACTCGTGTAATTATGCAGACCCCCATATAACAGCAGGCTTGAAAATGTTGGAGGCAATTTGTTTATAAATGAGGAAAGAAGTGGAGGGTGTCAAGATGGTTTCATATCAATGTGTTTCAGTAGTTTCAAGGAAGCAATTGTATATGCATGAGGTATTTTTCATGCATTGTGCAAATTTTCAAATTTTGAAGTCAGTTTTCAAGTAATTTTGAGATAAAAATTGAGCAGCAGTGAAGAGTATATCTTGGTAATAATTACACTATCACATAAAGTGGAAGCCGAGTGCGTCGTGAAATGCCATGGCATGAAACAGAGAGTTTGGTTGAGAAGGATATTTAAGTCACCCAACCACAGATCAGTGTGTACATATGTGGGAGCTGTAATTGTATTATATTAACAATCTGATCTTACATACAAGACCAAAGTATGCTAAGTCTATGCTATTATGAATTTCTGTGGGCATGTAGTTTATGACAAATCGATATACTAATCTATCTGAAATTGTTTGCCGTGGTTCCATTTTTTTAATTCTTAAGAGGACAATACGATATACTCATAGATGTCATCTTGAGATGACTAAAAAACATATATGGGTCATATCCTACAAAAGTTAACGATTCATAGAGATTTAAAAATACATGAAAATGCCCTCAAAACCCTTTACATACATAAATGCATGGGTTTTCTAAGATTTTTGACACTTTTCATAAATGGCAAGTTTTTCATTGTTCTCCCATGTTTGGCCATATCATATGACTCTAGTTATGACTATGCATGTTGGACTAGCCCTGCTTATATCAAAGAAGCAATTTCACTGTTAGCCCTAAGTTTAATCTATCCACACATCAATAAATAGAAACGAATATGTCCTGGCATGAGATTATTATATTAGGTATTTTCTTTTGGTTTGAAATGCTGATTATTTTTTCCAGGGAGTCCGTACAGCCTGTTGAATTGAAGTACATTAAACACTCTGGAAGATCAGTTAATCTATTTTTCAGCAGAGGGGTCAATCTTGAAAGAAAAGCAGCAGTTATTGTTAGTATACTTTTTTAGAGCCCATACAATGTGATCACACTAGAATTTGCAGCGGAAGTAAATCATCTTATGAACTTGAAACTCAAAGGCAACATTGGCTAGTTGTTGCTAAATTTAACTCTCTAATTCTGTACGTTAAACCAATGGTTTTAACTTTCAAGATGTAGTGTTGCCGTAAAGCCTGATGCTTGGCCTGGACTATTTGTTCATCTCCTACAGCAATAACATAACCGTGCATATTTTCATTGCACCTGGAAATGCCTTCGAGAGTTTGCCCCTAAAAAGAAAAATGTTATATGGAAAATTTAAAACACAGAAAAGAGGTCTTGCATGCAGACAAGTAGCAATCTACCAGCAGACAATAGATAAATGATATACACAACTAGAAGTAAATGATAGTCCTGCACCTTACAGTATGATGTATCTGTGATGATCATCAAACTCTGTTTTTCATAGATGTTGCTTTGAAGCTTATACAAACAGCCCAAGGAGGACACAAAGTTAAGACTCTCCTGTCACGCTACTGATAAAGCGAAACTAACTGAAATGAGTAACAAAAAACATTGCATAAGGATTACTGTCATGATTACAAGTACAAATTTACCTAGAAATTGATGTTTATCAACATATGTGGATTGAGTCCTAAAATTGTTTCTTGTGAGTGTTATGCATTATTGAGCTTGACTACTCTAACCATAGTTGAGTGGAGAAGTTCAAATCTCTTGAAAGCAGGTCGGGCAAAGTATTGCAATTAAGAGTAAGACAATTCATTCCAGATGTCTTTAAAATAATTAACAGCTATAACATCAGAGAGGTCCGCATAAAAGTAGTATTGTATTACACATTTATTTATTTGGTCAATTACAGAATGTCATTCAAACAAGAGATGAGAGAAGAAACCTCAGTAGGAGTATTGTAATGCATCATTGAAATTCTCACTACACCCTCGCTTACATTGTTGTCGCATAGAAGGCCAGACGAACATAAAGCTGAGATAAGCCTGTAGGAATACATATGTCCATTCCTAATTGCAAAACCCATTTTGTAAAGAGCTTGAGCAATGTCAGATGATTTCTTCCTCCTGTGGACAAAAGAGATGGTGGGAACCCTGCGTTCTCCATCTGCATCATCAGGTCCTACGATTCGGACATCTGATCTTGATCTAAGATAACTAATCAATGCACTTTGCAAGGGTTTCTCCAACAATTTAACTGTACGGAAAGCAGCTTTGACTAACTCTCTATCAAAGATAGAAGAATCGTCAACTTTTATAGCAGAAAATTGCTTTTGAACATTTTTAATTGAGTCAACCTCTTCAGAAGCATCCAAATTTAAGCACTCTTCTTCCTGCGCCAGAAGTTGTAGATACTGTTTGAGGGCGAGAATCCCTGCACAACCCTCATGATTAAGGCATCCAAGTTCAAATTTACTGCTGAAGTCATGATTGGGAATGAAAAAGAAATTGGGCATTTCATCCTTGATTTCATTAAAGGCATCATTGGTTCCAAAGAGAACAGACATGTGAGGCCCACAAACCTTGTATGTGCTTAAAACATACCAATCAACACCCCACTTTGCTACGTCAATTGCTCCATGTGGGGCAAAGGCCACACCATCCACAATCACTCTGGTTCTCTTGGATCCTACTTTCTCCCTAACAAATTCCACTAATTTTTCCAAATCCAGGATTTCTCCCAAAACGTTGGAAACATGCGGGACTGCTAGGATTCTAGTCTTAGTGGATAAGAGCTTACCAAGAGATTCCAAGTTTGAGCTGAAATCTTCATTCACCATCCAAAATTTGAGCTTTAGCCCTTTCTCCTTTGCGAGTTTAACCCACGGACCAGCATTTGCTTCATGATTGGCCCCATGAACAATCACTTCATCTCCTTCCTCGACAAAATTCCAGTAACAGTAACTCAAATTTTTCAAAAGCTGAGAAGATGAAGGTCCTAATGCAACCTCTCCAACTTCATCAGCGTTCACAAAGGTCTTCATGAAATTATGAGCAGAATCTACCACCCCCTTTGCTCTCATGGAAAGTTCATATCCAGCTCCTATTTGAACATACTTAGATCTCATGTAATTAGACATGGAATCTATCACCACATCAGGACACTGGCTACTCCCTGAATTTTCCAGGTAAATTGGAAAATTTTGGTTTTTTTCTGCATCAAAGTAGGAGAAGTGCTTCCTGAGCCTGTTGTAGGCTCCATTCATTTGGGTGTTGTATGAGACTGTGTGTGCCACTGCCTTATTCATGTTTATTGAGAAAGCTGGTTGAAGCCCCGGTAGGCCTATAACACAAATGCATGATTCATTAACCATACAGCTATACATTTTTACAGTCAAACCTAATTGAGAATTAAATAAAATGAGGCAATCAAATTAAACACATGCAGAAACAGAAAGAAAATCAGATTGGGAGAGGCCACGAACCAGAACAGAATATTGAGCATACAGGTGCAGATGATAAATATACAACCATATTTCTTCAACCAAGTTGAATTCCTAAAAGATTGAGATGGAGAGAGTAGTATTACTCTTGAATGACTTCTCAGTCTCATAAACCGTTCTTTGGTTTATGGTGGAGTTTCTCCCACACACATTCTTATCAGGATAGCACTCGACAGAGACTACAAATTGGGAAGAGACTAGGACGAAATTACTCTGAGAAATAATGATTGATCATATTAATCAAGATTCTTCTTGACCTTGTGTAATCCACTGCTAAGGTTAAGAGTGAAAAATGAATCTAATTTTGAAAGAACTATATTTAACTGGGAAAGAATATTCCACCAAAATGTTTGCACTTAACCAAAATCATTGGACCGAATTATTTCCTTTCATAAGGCCTTCTACAGCGCACTTGCATTTTGAAAGAGCAAGTGATTAGGGTTTTATTTATTCTATTGTGCAAGATTTGGAGAATAGTCCTAATTATTCAGTGCACTCGTATGCCCATGTAACTGGATAGACTACCAGATTTCAAGTGCTTTGTGATTTGTCTTGTATGTGCTTAGTTACTATTCCTCTTCTTATGAACGTTTGTCTATTAATTTAAATTTGTAAGAAGAAATTCAAAAGCTCATTTTTATTCCCAATGAGGGAAAGCAATTTCTTCAAATGGTAAAGTTGCTGTAATATACATTCAACCTATCATTTTCATATGTTTTCCTTCTGTCTGTTTACAGTAGATAAGAGGCACCAAGTAGAACAAAACAAAATCTTTGTGAGGATCACGCAATTCAAAGCGTTTACGGGAAACCACAACAGCAATGGCAACGTGACAAGAACAATACTTGTCATAGGATAAGATTGCAGGTGGGGGCCAAGCTGTTGTCATTACAAAACAAGAAGCAAAAGGAGGTTTGCAGAAACAGGTCGGTGGATTGTGTTCTGGAGACTTCTTTGTACTGGATGGAATTTATGGAAGTTGAGTAAGGGAAATAGTAATGTGGGTCTTCTTTTCAAAAGATATTCATAATAGAAAGAAAAATGTCCAGAAAACCAGGTAGAGAAGGTCGAAGACTTAAGCTGAGCTCACTGTTTCCTTCGCAATCTGATACAATTCAAATAATCTCCTCAATTTGGAAGGTAAAGATTAAAACTGGGTTACTGGAGCAACCTCTGGATTTACACCATTGTGACAATTTGGACCAATAAAAGTGAAAACCTATTGGTTTAAATTTGTTAATTTTTTTTTTTTTCAGTAGTTTAATATCAAATTATTTTTGCAGAGCTAAATTTATATGGCTTGTCTGTAAGTGTACAATCCCCCAATTTTTTTTTTCAGAACAGGTATACATTCTCCAATTTGCAAATACACATTGGTCACTTAATAGGTAAACATTTGCAGGGGTAGAACATCATTTTTCATTCATGTTTCACTTATGGTGCATTCTTTATTCACTCAATCTTTCAATTACTAATATTTAAAAAAAAAAAAATGATAATTAAAAGTCTATTAATAAATTTCATATTACCAATAGTCTTCCACTTTACTCTACTTTAATTAGAGGACTTGTGCAACTTTATTGGTACCCATAGTGCACACTACGGGACATTTGTGCATAAGTAATAACCATTTTTTAGGTAGTTGTACTCCACAGTTTTTGGGTCATCTTTAAGTAGGTATAGAGTGACACTTTAAAATAATTAATGTTTGATCCTTTGTGTGTAACGAACCCCACAACTTGCGTCATTACTAGCCAAAAGCTAGAACGAAATGTGATTTCATGGAATCCACTGAATCATTTCTCTTAAACGATATATGCAAAAGTTAAGTTAGATTGCTCTAGGCTTACAAGCATATTAAGTGCATGCGCCAAACTAGTAGCTCTTGAGAAGGTAAGAAGATCCAACAATATATAATGAAGACAAACATTTTTTTGTGGATGTTTGTTTAAAAAACTTTCTTGCAATCATGCATATTAAATATGAGAACATGGAAGATTTTTGGTTTGAGTTCCATATACTAATGTAATGTATTGAAGCTAGCCAATGAATTCAATTAAGAAATACCAATCAAAGAAAAATATTGTCTTGAAAAACAATATTAGTGAAAAAATAATATTTAAAAAAAACATATATATTAATCTATCTATAATCTTTCATGTCACTTGTAATACATCATAAAATTTAAGAGGCATTAGTAAATCGATAGCTTATATTTTCATTGTATTCCATTATGAATAGGAATTTAGAGAATATAATCTCATTATTTTTAATTATGTTATTTTGATTTTAAAAGCGTTTTAATCCTATAAACTAAAATTGACACATTTTTAAAAACTAAAAATCATAAAATGACTCTTAAGTAACTAAATATAATATACTTCTTAAATAGTTTCAACTTAATTTTTTTAATATTAAATAAAAATAGTTCTTGAAATAAAATTAAAGTAAATAATATAAATAAAATTACTATGTTAAGTGCAATATGGTTAAGTGGTTGGGTTATTTAACAATGCTCAAAATATATTATATACATATATATCAGTTTTCAACATAAGATAATGGTAGATTCTTGATAGACATTAAGTAAAAAATACCTAATTTTAGCATATTTAAAAAAATAATTACATATGCAACACACTTCAATTTATTTCGAAAACAAAAAACCAGCTTTTGTTAACTTCCATAACTTGTATTTCCTTTGTTGTCAATTGCTATATGCACCTCGATTTCTTCGATTTGGAAGACCCACCTTTTAAAATCCTATAAATTGGATTCCCTTTGTTGTCACTTATGCAACACAATTTGATTTCTTCTAAAAATGATGATCCATTTATTCAACTTCTATAAGTTGGATTCCCTTGTTGTCACTTGTGCAACACACCTCAATTTCTTCTAAAAAGAAGACTCAACTTTTTATCTTCCATAAGTTGGATTTCTTTCATTGTCACTTGTGTAACACACCTTAACTTCTTTTGAAAAGAAGACCCACCTTTTTAGTTTTCATCTCTTTTTGAGCTAAACTCCTTACATGGTCCACCAAGTTACAAATGATAAATGATTTGATAGGATAAAACTTGTTTCCAAATAATTTGATGTAATCTCAATTTCATGTATGCCCCAAAAAGTAATTTATCTACCTTGGACTTGAAAAATACACCATTTAGCAACCTCAAATTCACTCACAAATTACAAATGCAAAAAAAAAAATTGCGAGCAATAACTCTAACGATAGATTTTATGGATTTGAAAGTCGCAAAGGCTAGAATAGATAGAGAAACAGATTTGTAAAATATGCAAATTATAAAAAATTCAAGTTTTATAAAAGGCTCAATTCATGTGAGTGAGTCATTCCTGTAGCTAAAGTCAGTATGTGTTAAATGGAGGGTGGAAGATGAAAAACTACTGGAAGAATAAAAAAGGGAAAAGTTGAAGAAGTCGATAGAATCCCTACAAAAAAATGTGTTGTAGATTTTATAATTGGGTAAGGTTGATTAAGATACTAAGTTGGAATACAGGTGTGTATTAAAACCATTCAGAGTGTAAACTTGTGGAGTTCTATTTGGCATCACAAATGATAAATGACAATGAATGAGGTAATTTAAGGAACTTCAAAATTTTAGAATAAAAGTTAGTGTTCAATTAGGGTTAATTATATTCACATTGGGCAATGGTTAGGGCTCAATTAGTGTTCAATTTGGGTTAGGATTATGGTTCAGTTAGGGTTAGGGTTTAATTAGGGTAAACTTGTTAGTGCTAGATTAGGATTAGGGTTCAATTAGAGTTACAATTTAACTAGTGTTCAAGGTTAGGGTTATGGTACAATTACGTTAGTGTTCAACCAAGGTTCAATTAAGGTTAGGGTTCAAACAACATTCAATTACGGTTAGGATTAGGACAAGGGTTCATCTAAGGCTACAATTTAATTAGGGTTATGGTTCAATTAGTGTTAGGAATAGGGTTAAATTAGGGTTCAATTAAGGTTATTATTACAGTTAGGATATAATTAGGAATATGGTACAATTAGGGTCAAGGTTAAGGTTCAATTAAGGTTAGGGTTGAATTAGCCCGTTTAATTGAGGCTAGGGTTCAATTAGGATTTTTGTTCGCTTAGAACTACAATTAGTGTTTAATTAGGACTAGGGTTAGGGTTGAATTAGGGTAAGGGTTAGTGTTAGTGTTATGGTTAGGGTTCAATTAGAGATAATTTAATTAAGGTTTAGGGTTAGGTTATAGTATAATTAAGATCAAGGTTTAATCAAGGTTAAGATTTAATTAGGGTTAGGATACAATCAACATTTAGATAGGATTAAGATTGTAGTTGGTGTTCATATAGGGTTAATATTCAATTAGGGTTAGGTATAGGGTTCAATTAGGATAAATGTTAAGGTTCAATTAGGATTATTGTAAGGGTTTAATAAAATTTAGGTATAAGATTTTATTAGATTTATTATTAGGGTTAGATTTAATTGATATTGGGAAAAAATTAAGGTTAGGGTTCAATTGGAATTATAATTTAATTAGGATTAGGGTTAATCTTATAATTAGCGTTTAATTGGGGTTAGGGTTATACAAGAAAGTAGGGTTTAATGAGGACTAGGGTTCAATTAGAGTTATGATTTAGTTAAGGTTAGGGTTCAATTATCATTCAATTAGGATTAGGGTTGAATTAGATTTAACATTAGGACTAGAGTTCAATTAGGGTTATAGTTAGGAATACGATTAGGGTTCAATTAGGTTATGGTTAGGTTTCAATTAGGATTATGATTAGGGTTCAATTATGGTTAGGTATAGGGTTCAATTAAGATTACATTAAGGGTTCAATTAGAAGTTATTGTTTGAGTTAAAGGGTACAATTAGGGTTAGAGTTAGGGTTCAATTAAGGTTAGAGTTATTAGGGTTCAATTAGCATTATAATTTGATTAGGGTTAGGGCTAATCTTATAGTTAGGGTTTAATTAGGGTTAGAGTTCTATTATAAATCTTGGGGTTAGAGTGGTTCAAATAGGGTTAGGGTTTAGGTTAGAGTTAGAGTTTACTTAGGGTTAGGGTTTAATTTTCATAGGGATTAATAAGGGCCGAGGGCTAAGGTTAGGGTTATAGTTAGAGTTCAATTAAAGTTAGGGTTAAGATTAAAGTTTAATTAGGGTTAGAGTTAGGGTAAGGATTAGGGTTCAATTAAGTTAGGGTTATGGTAAGGTTTAGAGTTAAATTAGGGCTAGAGTTTAATTATGGTTAGGGTCAAAGTTCACTTAGGATTATTATTTAATTAGGGTTAGGGTTAGGCTTCAATCATGGCTCAATTTAGTTTAGATTTTAATAAGAGTTAGGATTAGGGTCAGGGTTCAATTAAGGTTAGGGTTAAGGTTCAATTAAGGTTAGAATTAAGGTCATGATTAGGGTGCAATCAGGTTGGGGTTAGGGTTATGGTTAAACTATGGTCAAGGTTAGAGTTTAATTATGATTATTACTCAACTAGCATCAAGGTTAGTGTTTAATTAGGGCTAGAGTTCAAACAAGGTTAGGGTTTATTAAGGGTTCAATTTGAGTTAAGTTGTAATAAGAATTATATTTAGGGTTAAGGTTAGGGTACAGTTAGAGTTAAGATTAGGATTAAAGTTTAATTAGGTTATATTTAAGGTTCAATAAGGGTTAGTGTTTAATTAGGGTTAGGGTTATGCTCAATAATGATTAGGGTTTGGTTAGGGTTAGTGTTCAATTTGGGTTAGGGTTAAGATTCAATTAAGGTTAAGGTTCAATTAAGGGTTACTATTAATGTTAGGGTTAGATTATAATTAGAATTATTATTCAATTAGGGTCCATAGTTAGGATTATGGTATAATTAGAGTTAGGTTCAATTATGGTTAGAATTTAAGTGGAGTAAGGGTTAAGGTTATGGTTTGGTTAGAGTTAGGGTTGGGGTTATGGTTTATTTAAGGTAATGGTTGTTGTTAGTGTAATGGGTAGGGTACAATTAGAGTTATGATTCAATTAGGGTCCATGGTTAGGACAGGGTTATGGTTCACTCTGTTGCGAAATAGGCGGTGTGCACTTGCATAATAATGTTTATAATTATAATATTTATTTATTATGTGATGTTTCACATGGACGTGTAACATGTAGAGATTACTTTGGAATATTCTCGAGGCCATTGTGATGTTGTATTATAACAGTGTAATATTATATTGCAATTATTTAATATTAAGGAAAGATATTTAAAAAGAGAAAAATTAGTACCTAATGTTAAATGTGGGGTCAAGGGTTAGTTGTGAGTACATGGTTTTAATTTACCACTAGTTGTATTTGTGTGAGCTTGGGTCTATAAGAGCAAGCACATGTCTAGTGTTTAAGATTGGTTGATGGTTTTGGGTTGTCATTTATTGAGTCCTTTGGAAGATTGCATTGTGGAGCATGATTTGAGATGTGTGGATTCATCCTTGGACACATGGGAATGCCTTGGAGGGCTGGATGGTTTGAAGGTATCTATTGTTGTTGGGAAAATGGTGTGTCAACCTTGCATTTACATGAGGTTACTATTTATAGTAAGTTTTTGTTTGAGCACAAAATGGTGCAAAATCTCTAGAAAAGCTTTTGGTTGGCTAGATAAGCATGCCGATAAATTTTTGTCGCAAGATCATAACTCGTTTTGAAGATATTAAACTTTCAATTTTTGAAGGGTGCGATGAAAGGTTTAAATTTAATTTTGAGGACTTTAGAGGCTCTAAAATGCCTTGAAAAGTGGGCATAAACAATGTAGATATTAAGAGGTGATAGAGAACTTTGCGAGATTTATGACGCTTCAAACAGTTCATCAATCAGACACACGGTTCACAAGTTATGGCCTTTGGAAGTTTGGACTCCAAAAAATAGGAAATATAAAATGCATCAGATACATAAATGAGCTGTAAAACGAAGGTTTTGGCAAGAGACACTGCACAGGTTATTAGGTGTTGTCATTGATGGCAACCTAAGTCAATGTACCCATCCACATTGCATTATTTGATCACACCGAAAGTCAGATTGGAGATTTGTTCAAGTCGGGCAAGCTAAGAACATAGCACCTAATAGTGTTCAGTATTTTGGTTGGTACTTCTTTTTAGGTTAAAATTTTGTGTTGCGCATCTAAGGGAAGGTTGTGTTGGCAATTTGGAGGAATTGATTATGTTTTTCATTGATGTCAACACTAGCTTCTTTGGTTGTTTACCAGATTTCGGTAGAGTGGTTGGACTTTGATGATGATAAGGAGATTTGTCTTTGGTATATTTCGATTAGTGGAATTGGTTTGGTTCGGTCATTCATGTTATTCAGATGCGTTTCACATTCAGTTGGTTCAGGATTTGGTGATCCAGAAGCTATCATATGTTCTTGTAAGCCTTTTTGTTACCGGTAAGGGTTCTACCGACAGACCTTTGTTGGAGATCTTTTGATGGATTCGATAAGTGGTGTTGGTGCGGCTTCTAGAAGGTTTTTAGGATGCTGATGGTTATCGTATTCGTGTTCCAGTTGATTGGTGGTATTTCATTGGGTTTATGGCGACCTATTTTAGGTCTGGTCTTATTATGCTAGGTTATGGACCGGTTATGTAACGTGTTGGTGGATGCTCCCAATGCATTACCGGTTGGATTTATTGTTTGGTTAATGTTGTTTCGGTCTCAGGTCAACTTGGATTATCATTGGTTTGCGAGTATATGTAATAGATTTATTGTATTATGTTTTAGGTGGTCGACCTAATTGTTTAGGTCCCGGGTTGGTATAAATATGAAGTGAGATCTCTTTGTAGATTGTGGTATGGGATTATGGTTATGAAATTATCTATGTGCGAATAAAGTTGTAATCATATGCAGAAGGTTTTGGTCGATCATAGGTGATCGAATTGGGTTTGTGTAAGAGGTTTAAGACCTCCGACATTGAGCTTAACTAGAACTCCACTTAGGCATAGGAGATGCTATTCTTGTAGTTCATTCTTATTTCCAGATTGTAGTCTGGATTTCTTTTGTAGTCAATGAGGCTCCTTTTGTGATGAGCATTGCACTCTAGGTTATTGGCCATCTTGCATGTGCAAGCCCCTTATTGTAATCACATACTTACTACAAAAGTATCATCTGAGTGTGGGTATGCTTCCCACCATGGTTTTTCCCTTTATCAGGTTTTCCACATACAAATCTTGGTGTTATGTGTTGTGGATGCATGGTATTTGGTTTATGATTTATGCTTGTGCTTAATTGGTATATCTTCTATTCCAGTATTTGGTTTATGCATTCCGGTAAAAAAATTTGTGTGCTTAAACTTTCATAATTTGTTAACAACTGATTCACCCCCCCTCTCAGTTGTTCATCGATTATTCTAACAATTGGTATTAGAGCTTGGTCCTCTCTGTAGAAGCTTAATCACTTGAGGAAGATCCTATGGCGAGTAATCATTCAACTTCAATTACTTACTTGAAGGACAACCCTAGGCTTGAAGGAATAAATTACAGAGTATGAGAGCTTTAGATGGAGACTCATCTGAGATGTCTTAGAAAGGAGATTTGGGAGATCACTGAGAAGGGGTATACTCCTTTTGATCTGACATTTGGCAACCCTCCTCCAAAATAATTGGATAAGAACATTGAAAACGATTGTAGAGCGCCCTTTTAGATCAAGAAGTAATAAGATTAATGGACAAATCATCTGCAAAAGCTATATGGGATAAGCTGGAGAATTTGAATGAAGGTGACCCTACTATTAAAATTGCTAAACTTGATGGTTACCGGGTTAGGTATGAGAGCTTGGGAATGGAGGAAGATGAAATAATTACTGCTTTTATGGAAAGAGTTAATGAAAATGTTTTGGGAATCAAATGTTGTGGTGGATCTTTGAGCGAAGATGAGATTGTTTCTAAAGAATTGAGAGCTTTACCATCTGCTTACAAGATGAAGGCTACTACAATTAATGAGCTGAGAACAATGTCTAACACTTCTGTCAATAAGGTTACTTTGGTTGGAAAGTTATCTGCTTTTGAGCTTGAAGAATTCGGTCCTCAAGGAGCTGCAAAGATAGATTCTGCATTCAAGGCATCTACATCATCAACCATAAATAATGTTTCGAAAACATTATATGTGAAGGAACTGGAGGATATGATGAAACAAGATGAAGAGCTTGAAGAAATTGAAGCCTTATTTTCTAGAAGAGTACCTAAAGGTCCAACAGGAAGTAAGTATGAAGGAAAATCACCTTTCAAATGTTTTGCATGTAATAAGATATGTCATTTTGCATCTAGATGTCCTTAGAGGAATTCAAGATTTGAGGAGAAATCTAGAAGATATTTTAAGCCTAACCATGAATATCAGAACAAGCATAAGTACATGAGGAACAAAGACAAATCATGCTACTATGTTGATGAGGAAGGTGTAACTGATGATTCTAAAAAGTAAGTGAATAAAGAGAGCCCCACAACATAGAAATAGAGGGGCTATGTGCACTGGTCAAAATCGAGGGTGTCCCAACCCACCCCATGAGCCGATAAATTAATGTAATTTAGACTCTTCAGACTTTATTCATTATTCCAGCCAACGGATTACAATACAAGAGAATTTGCCTGACAAAAGATTCAGTTAGTGGATCTGATAATGGAAAGGAATGGGTATTCTTAGCTATCAAGGAACTTGTCATTCATAATAAAGAGAAGGCCCTTGCTGCTAAAGTTGAAGACAAGGATGAATGGGTAATAGACAGTGGATGTTCACATCATATGACTAGAGATAAAAGGAAGTTTTTATCTTTGCAAGAATTTGATGGTGGTCTGGTCAGATTTGGAGATGACAAAGAATGCATGATCAGAGGGAGAGGAACTATATCATTGGATGGTAAGAATAACACTGATAATGTTTAATATGTTGAAGGTTTAAGGCATAATCTTTTGAGTGTAGGTCAGTTGGTGGATAAGGGATTTCAATTACAATTCAAGGTTGGAAAATGCAAAATCATCAATAGATCTGGATTGGAGATTGAAACCGGTACTCATACTAGAGGTAACATCTTTCATTTGAACTTCAGTGAGAAGACACGTTTGATTGCACATATTGATGTGAGTTGGCTATGGCATAAGAGGTTGTGTCATGTGAATTTTGATTGCATTGTAAATATCAGTTCAACTAAGGCAGTTAGAGATATACCTAAGATTGTGAAGCCTCATAATCCGGTATGTAAGGAATGTCAAATGGGAAAGCAAGTTAGAAATTCTTTTAAGAGTATTCAAGATAAATCTAATGATGTTCTTGATCTTGTTCATATTGATTTATGTGGTCCTTCTAGAATAAGAAGTTTTCAGGGTGATAGATATTTCATGCTAATCATTGATGACTATTCTAGAATGATGTGGGTTACTTTTCTAAGGGAGAAGTCTTAAAGCCTTTGAAAAAATTCAAGAAATTTAAAGCTATGGTTGAGATAGAGTCAGGATTGAAAATCAAATGCTTAAGATCCGATTAGGGTGGTGAATTCACATCCGATGTATTTAACAATTATTGTGAGAAACATGAGATAAGGAGACAGTTGTCTACACCCCAGACACCTTAACATAATAGTGTTGTGGAAAGAAAGAAAGAAACTATCCTGGATACAACTAGATCTATGATGATGGAAGCTCATTTTCCACATATCTATTGGAGAGAAGCTATGAGAACAACAGTGTACATATTCAATAGAGTTCATAGCAAATGAGACACTGATAAAACACCTTATGAGTTATTTTTTGGTCATACACCTACTGTTAAGTATTTCAAAATATTTGGTATTAAATGCTATATCAAAAGAGATGATTCCATTGGAAAGTTTGATCCTAGATGTGATGAAAGAATATTTCTAGGTTATTCAAATGAAATCAAAGCATATAGATGTTATAACAAAAGATTACAAAGAATTGTGGAAAGTCCTAATGTCAAGGTGGATGAGTAGTATAGAGGTCAAATCAGAACTTATGAGAGAGAACCAGAAGTTGAAATGATCATAACTGAACTGGTAACACATGTACCAGAACAAAATGTTGAACCAGTTACTCTGACAATATCAAAAAATTCAACAGTAATTGAATATCAGAGCAGAGAAGCAGAAAGTCAGAAGACTCCTTGGTATGTAAGGTTGAATCATTCAAAAATTCAGATCATTGGAGACAAGAGAAAAGGAGTGATGACAAGGAGAAGGTTGGCAGCTAAAGAGGTATGTTTAATTTCTCAAATTGAACCGACATTAGTAGATGAAGCATGTAAGGATGAATGTTGGATGAAAGCTATGGAAGAGGAATTGGTTCAGATAGAAAAGAACAACACATGGATTTTAGTTCCCTGACCTAAAAATAAGAATGTTATTGGAACTAAATGGGTTTTTAAGAATAAATTGAATGAAGATGGACAAGTTGTGAGAAACAAGGCTAGATTGGTATGTAAAGGACATTCTCAAAAGGAAGGAATTGATTATGATGAAAATTTTGCTCGGGTAGATAGGATTGAAGTTGTGAGATTATTTCTTGCCTATGCTACCCATAAGAAATACAAGGTTTATCAGATGGATGTTAAGTGTGCATTTATAAATGGAGATCTTGAAGAGGAAGTCTATATTGAGAAACCTGATGGATTTTCACTTTCAGATAACAATAACATGGTTTGCAGATTGATTAAAGCTTTATATCGATTGAAGCAAGCACCTAGAGCTTGGTATGCTTGATTGGACAAATATCTTTTGAAGCTTGGTTTCACTAAAGGTAATGCTGACAATAATTTGTATTATAAGATCACTAATGATGACATATTGATTATTGAGGTCTTTGTGGATGATATCATTTTTGGAGGTGAGGAAAAGTTATGTATGGAATTCTTTGATAATATGAAGAATGAATTTGAGATGTCTATGATTGGAGAAATGAGTTTTTTTCTAGGTTTGTACATTAATCAGAAAGATAAAGGCATTTTCATCTGTCAAACTAAGTACGATAGAGAATTGTTGAAGAAATTTGGTATGAAAAATTCTAAACCTGTTGGTACTCCTATGGTTACAAGCGAGAAATTGACAAAGAAAGATGTATCAGCTCCGGTAAATCCTACAAGGTATAAATCTATGATTGGAGGTTTCTTATATTTGACTCAGAATAGACTGGATATAATGAATGTTGTTTGTATTGTATCAAGATACTAGAGTGATCCTAGAGAGAATCATGACAGTGCAGTGAAAAGGATTTTCAGATATTTACAAGGAACAATTGAATATGGTTTGTGGTATCCTAAAGATGATGACTTTACACTATGTGCATATATATATGCAGATTGGGCTAGAGATATAGATGACTGAAAAATCACATCTGGTGGAGCTTTCTTTCTTGGAAAGAAACTTGTTTCATGGATCATTAAGAAACAATCATGTACTTCTTATCTACTGCTGAAGATGAGTATGTTGTTGCTGCTACTAGTTGTACACAAGTTCTATGGATGAAGCACATGCTGAAGGATATAAAGGTAAATTGTAATGAACCGGTAGTTATTCATTGTGATAACTCTACTGCTATTGACATATCAAAGAATCCGATATTTCATTATAAGACAAAGCACATATAAATCAAGTATAATTTTTTGAAGGAAAAGGTGGATGCAAATGAAGTCAGATTGGTTTATGTGAACACTAAAGAGAAGATTATAGATATCTTCACTAAACCTTTGCCCAAGGAATCATTCGAGTACTTTAGAGATAGATTGGGGGTCTGTGCCCCTTTGGTTGAGACTTGAGTGATGCAGATTGGCATCAACCCAATATACATTATCAAAAATATTATTCATTTTGAATTAATGAGTTGGTGCTACTACTCATGGGGAGTAGTCAGTTGTGTGGTTCAGAGGTTCTATGATTTTTGTTTGATGTTTATGTCAGATTTTTGGCATTGATGTGAAAGAGGGAGAGATATACATGTGAAAAATAAAGCTTAACAAAGATATTGTCCACAGGGGGAGTTTGGTATATGGTTTGGTTATTTGGTTCAAATCTTCATTGATATATCATTTGATTGGATGTCTTCCATTAGGGGAGACTTGTTTGGCACTTCTTGGCACTTGAATGTTTTTCACATCTAGTGTTTCCATCAATGCCAAAGGGGGAGATTGTTGGTAGTTTGGAGGAATTGATTATGTGTTACATTGATGTTTTTTATTGATGTCAACACTAGCTTCTTTGGTTTTCTACCGGATTCTGGTAGAGAGGTTGGACTTTGATGATGATTAGGAGATTTGTTTGCGGTATATTCTGATTGGTGGAATTGGTTTGGTTCGGTCATTCATGTTATTTAGATGCGTGTCACATTCAACTGGTTCTAGATTTGGTGATTTGGAAGCTATCATATGTTCTAGTAAGCCTTTTGGTTACCGGTAAGGGTTCTACTGATAGAGCTTCATTGAAGATATTTTGATGGATTCGTTAAGTGGTGTTGGTGCGGCTTCTAGAAGGTTTACAGGATGCTGATGGATACCGTGTTCGTGTTCTACTTGATTGATGGTATTTCATTTGGATTATGGCGACCTATTTTAGTTCCGGTCTTATTCTGCTAGGTTATGGACCGGTTTATGTAACGTGTTGGTGCATGCTCCCGATGCGTTACTGGTTGGATTTATTGTTTGGTTAATGTTGTTTTGGTCTCAGGCCGACTTGAATTATCATTGGTTTGTGGGTTTATGTAATGGATTTATTGTATTATCTTGTAGGTGGTTGACCTAATTGTTTAGGTCTCGGGTTGGTATAAATATGATGTAAGATCTCTTTGTAGATCGTGGTATGGGATTATGGTTATGAAATTATCTATGTGAGAATAAAGTTGTAATCATACGAAGAAGGTTTTGGTTGATCATAGGTGATCAAATTGGTTTGTGTAAGAGGTTTAAGACCTTCGGCATTGAGCTTAACCAGAATTGTACTCATGCATGGGAGATACTATTCTTGCAATTCATTCTTATTTCTGGATTGTAGTTTGGATTTATTTTGCAGTCAGTGAGGCTCCTTTTGTGATGAGCAGTGTGCTCTAGGCTGTTGGCCTTCCGACATGTGCAAGCCCCTTATTGTAATCACATACTTACTACAAAAGTATCATCTGACTATGGGTAGGCTTCCCATCGGGGTTTTTCCCTTTACCGGGTTATCCATGTATAAATATTAGTGTTATGTGTTGTGGATGCATGGTATTTGGTTTATGATTTATGGTTGTGCTTAATTGGTATATCTGCTATTTCAGTATTTGGTTTATGCATTCCAGTAAAAGGTTTTATGTGCTTAAAGTTTGATAATCTGTTAACAACTGATTCACCCCCTTGTTATTTGTTCACCGGTTATTATAACAGGTTGATGGATGTCTGGACTACCCTATTCCAAAGTGTTGGTCTTTGGTGATGATTGGTGTGCAAGATAGAAGAGTATCGATTTTTGGTTTGGTAGTGCAAAACAATTGACTTGTATGGATAATCCTTATGCGGATTAAGTGGAATGATTTTGGTGATTATTTTTATGGTCAAGGTGTTTTATTAAACAGTTTCGGTAATGTGTAATCAATTATTTTGGTTTGCATTAGTATTTGTGTTCATATTTTGCCGACAGTTTATACATGTTACAATAAAGTGTTAAGTTTTCTTGAGCCGACAAGAAGTTGATCTAATCTCTTGTTGCAGATATATATAATTGATGTTTTTGATCATTTTGGTGAGATGAAAGGTGTTAGTGATTGATTATGAGAAGTTTCACATGTGCATGATAGAGATTTGTGCTCCAGATCATAACAATATAATGAAACAAGGTAGGATAAGATAAAGTGTGAAAGGTGTGCATAATGTGCTTAACTGAAACTATTATCAGACATTTGTAGATGTTCTTCAGTTCAAACACTCGAGTGATCTTTTGTAATCAATTTGTAGGAAATGAGCCTCTCTTTTGGACAATGAGCCTCTCTCTTGAGCAGTGAGCTATGGGCAGTGAGCCCGAATGCATGTGCATTCCCCATTGTAATACTTCTAATAGAATATACCTATATTATGGGTTCATCCCCATTGTGGTTTTTCCCTCAACCAGGTTTCCATGTACAAAATCTTGGTGTTATGGTGTTGTGGTTATTTGTTTTTATGTTATTGCATCTTTCTTTCGATTAAATGTATTAAGTGGTTGACAGAACAAAATAATAATAAAGTTTGCAGAACATTGATTCACCCCCCCTCTTAGTGTTCCTTAATTAAAAAAACTGGTATCAGAGCCTGGTTACTCGGAAGAAGTATAACAACTTGAGGAAGATTCAGGAATGTTATTCAATAGATTTCGGTGGTCTTCAACAAAAACTCCTAGTTGCACTAGTTGATCTTGATCAGTCCAAAACTGAAGTCCGAAAATTGCAAGAGAATCTTAAGGATGCTGAGAATTTCATTTAGTCATTGAAAGGAAAACTAAACAAGTCCATGGAAAAGAGAAAGCAACTCTGTGAACAACTAAAGCAAAAAAAAAAAAAATCATGGATGATGGTCACCTGAGTCAAGACTTGAAGGAGAAGACAAAAGAATGTGAGAAGCTTGCAAAAGAAAATGCAGTCCTGAAACATGAGACTTAATCTATGGTGATGGGATTGACCAAGGAAATGAGGGAAGAAAAAAAAATGAAGAGAATATTAATCAGTCCTTGAAAGAAATATTTGATGAACATCGCAAACTTGATTGTGAGATTGGCCAACCAAAGATTGACTTGCAAGAATCCAAACACAATGAAGAAGAACTTGTAAAGTAGATTGTCATTCTTAGGAATGAACTTGTGATTGCATATGAGTATAAGGTCAAAGTCATCTCAGATAAACTTGATGTGCTACTTGAAAGCGAGAAGAAGGTAGATAACAAGCAAGGTCTTGAATTTGAAAAAGGTGAAAGCTTTGGATTTGGTCTAAGCAATCCTCAATCAGAAAATTAGAAGAACAAATCTAAAAGGTCTCTAGTAAGACAACCTAATGCTCAAAGGTATCCATATTTCAATGGTAATTTCTTTGTTTGCAATAAATTTGGTCATAAAGCTATTCAATGCAGAAGTAGAATGAATCTAAATGGCCCATCTTTCTCTGGTTAGTGTTTCAATTGCAATCAATATGGATATATATCAAGTGAATGCATAAGTATGATAAATAACTCTTTCAATAGAGGGAATGCTAGGTGTTTTGCATGTAATAGGTTTGTTACATTGCTAATCAGTGAAGATCAAGAGAAAATCAAGTGAATAATAGGTTTGGATAGGGAAATGTTGTGTGCTACAATTGCAACAAATTCGGTCACATTGCAAGATTTTGTAGAAGCAAGAATGTGGACCGGAAGGGTCTGGCAGAGAAAAACAAATGTGTAAAGAAAGATGATAAAGGAAAAGGGAAAGTAGATGGGGATGAGATTAGGAATAAAATGAATAAGACATGGGTGAAGAAGAGTGATATTGATGCAGGAAATGGGTCTGCACCTAAATTTGGTGCTGGAAATTCCTCCAGGAATTAGTTTAAGGCCTCTGGCCTAGGGGGGGTTTTCAAGAAAATCCTATTTCCCCCTGCTAGCAGTTGGTGCCTGAATCTGATAGATTGACATAAGTTGTATTGAGGTATTGTAGATGAGTTTGAAGGATTTTTCAGAAGAAATTGAGTGATATTGAAGATCTACTAAGGAATTTTTGTGAAACAGTCTGAGAAGACAAGGTATCCAAAAAGTTTAGGGCAAGCACATTTATTACATCAAAAGTTAGATGTGTGAATGATAAAAGGTAACTTTACCTTCTCATTTCTCACTTTGAATACTAAGAGAAGGAGACTGAGCAAGCTCTACAAGCAAATTCCCGTGAGATCAAGGCATGAAGGCGATTTCGTGTGAAACCCTAATCCGACAAGAAAGGTATTTTTTTGTGAAGCTTGTGAATCTGAAATTTTTGCAAATGGCTACATCATTGGTTGTTGACATCACTGAAAGATATCTCCCTAAATTCAAGAAGAACCCCTTCAAATCTATAGAAGTAGATTCACTAGGTGCATTTTCTTCAGTTCTGTATGGATTTCTTCATGTCGAAGACGTTAGGGCTTATATTCACACAAATCTCGAGGAGGTAGGGAGCTCACAATTGTTGAATATGTACTCCAATCAGCTATTAGGAGACAATTATAGGCTTAAGCCAGAATTGAAGGTGTTGGAGGAGAAGAAATTCGTTCAAGTTGTCAAGTTCCCGTTGTTTGAGGAAAACGAATGGGTTTGGTATGTGTTGAGTAGAATTCATGTGGTTGAGCAAGCCGTTCATGATCATCAAGGACACAATTAGGGTTGTAACTGGTTTGAGCTCATCAGGTGGTTTGGCTATGCTAAAGTTAGTGAAGAATCAACTTGTTATTGATGCAACCAGATCAAAGTTTGATAAGAGGGCTATGACAATTAATGATATAATTGAGCTTGATGTAAAATTTTCTTCAATGGTTATTAGTTACAAGATCTATTACTTTAACTGGGAGAATTCTGTATCTGGTACTATAATTTATGTAGCTTATCAGATGATTAAGGATAATACATAATATGATTTGTGTGAACTACTTCAGAGCCAACTAATGGAGAATCTGGCTAAGATAAAAAAGAATAAGAAGAATGTATTCAAGTATGGCACTATTGTCTTGTGCTTGTTCTTTTACTTCATGAATGAGGTTCCGGGAGTTAGAAATGTTCAATGGATAAATGACAAGCTAGTGGCTGTTCAAATCAGGGAACATTTATATAGCATTGGTGATATTAAGGCCTGGAGAAATTCTCTTTGGGGTTACTTCAAGAATTTTCAAAATTTGATGCAGGCTAGGGAAATGATTCCTATATCAGTTGTTGAGAAGTACAAAGGCACAATGTGTTTTATGGTCGAGATTGATCAGTTCTTGATGGAAGTAATGGAACCAATAATAGTTTGGATCATATCTATGGGGTGTGAAGTTGATGCACATATACTAGAGATATATTCTCAACATCTGTTGAGTAAGCCAATTGATACTTGAGAGGAGAGATTTGGTACTTTTGCAGAGAAAGACTTGCAACTTTGTGTTCTCAATTCAAGAGATTGGAAATAATAAGGAAGGTAAGAAAACATGTAGAGGGATATGCAGAGAGCATTGAAATTTTGGCACAAGCAGTCAAGGAAGCTAGGAGGAAAGAAAATAAAGTTGTAGAGGAGAATCCAGTCAAAGTTGAAACAACTAGTCTAGAAGCCTCCTCCACCAAATCTAGAAAAACCAGAACCTCTGCACCCTCCTTCGATTCTCCTAAGCTAGTCAGCACTAAAAAATAACAAGTTAAATCATTTGGCAAAGAACGATAGAGAAAGAAAGCTAAGAGAACACGGGTGTATGTCACTGGTGAGGATGATGAAGAGACAAAGTCAGATGAAGCTGTGAAGAAGATCAAGACCAAGGGCACAAAAGCATCAAGAGCCTCTAAGGACAAGCCCTTTGAAGAAGAAAAGTAAGTAAGAAAATGAAGTTAGATTCAAACAAACTTGGTATGTCAATGAATGATGTTGAAAACGCTATAACTGTGCAAGGTAATTTGAATCCACTTTCTAGATTTTATGATAAGTTTGATGATACCGATAAGAGGATACTTGAAGAAGCCACTGTTATGTATTTGAATACATTCAATAGGGCTCTTGTTGAAATAATATCTGAGATACATAAAAGTCTATATGACCTTTTAGAAATGAGAAGAGTTAATGATAAGGTTGACTGTAGTACCCCTCCTCAATCAACCTCTTTTGTATGTTTTGAATTAGTTCAGTGACTGTTCCGTGGAACATTATTGTATTTCAATTCGAATATTATGCGATGTTATTTCATGTTTTATTTGGATTTATGGTGTATGATTTTATGCAGTATCTCAGTGCTTATGAATAATGTTACTTTATGGATCTTTATCATGGACTGACACTTTTCTCTTATATTGCGATGCGTTATTTATATGTTGCATGTTTGCAAGTGTATTGGGATGCGAGGGGATGATTTTACTTCACTCACTCTGGTGAGATAGGGAACGTCACGATTCTCCTTCATCGGTGTGCATGTCATGTCTGTGTATATATATATATATCAGTCTATATGCACGTGTGGTTCTTTGGTGCAGGACATTGCAGGTACTAGTACCGAGTAGGTACGGGGTATTGACTCCACTTGGTTTCACAGGTCTAAGCATGCTTGATATATCCGATGGGAGTGGAGGAGATAGTTGTGGTACCCCATCTTGACCCATAGTTACACTTGTGTGAGTGTTGTCAGTCGGTTGTCTTTCCCGTTTGGCTATTATGCATATCATGGTGCCTTGGTTTGGTCATTTGAGAGTTGTCATTTGATCTGTCTTGGTTTTGCATGTTTTTGTTTATTTGAATGGTTATTTAACTTAAATGGATAATGCTATCTCATGTTGGCGTAATTAGTTGATTATTATGCTCTGTGATTATTGATTTATTAAATTGATGAATTACTAGATTCAATAGTTAAATGGCTTAATGTACTGTGTAAAGTTGCATTGATATTTTTGTGAAATAAATAAATTGCCTAGCCATTTAAAAAGGTTAAATGCTTATGTTGAAGGAAGTATTTATGGAAAAAGAAATAAATAAAAGCTTCCCTTTTTATTTTTCCATTTGGCCTTTTTAATTTAATCATTGGAAAGAATTATTATTTTTGGAAAAGCAATAAATCTGATTGTCTTTTAGTTTTAAAATATTTAAATTTGATTGGATGTAAACTTTAACCTAGAAGCTTAGGTTAAAAGAGATTTTTGGGCATCCATTATGGGGATTCATGACAGGAGAAGAAGAGGAATTTTGAGAGAAGAAAATAATTCTGGAAATCTTCCTGGAAGAGCTGGAGATTCAACCTGGGTTGTAAGACTGGTGTTCCTTCATTCCCTTACTTGCTTTTGCTTCAGGTTGGATAATCTAATCTAATGTTTTGATTTGATTTTGTATATTTTAGTTTTCTTCCTACGTGATTGGAAAATACAATTTGCCTGTAGATTCTTTTTGGAATGTTGAAATGGAAGAAAGATTGCCTGATATAGTTGATTTTGTGATGCTATTAGCATATGGTTGCATTCAGGAAAGGAATTGTTCATTTCTTCTTTGCTGTGTGTTATTTGTTCATAGCAAACAACTTCTTGATTTGCCTCTTCTTTTGAAAGAAAGAATTTTAGATTGGGTTTGCTGGGTGCATCCTTGTTACTATACTATCAAGAATTGGCTAGTTATTCTTTCCAGTGTGTTTATTTCACCATCTACCTTGCTGGTAAACTTTTACTTGAAATTTTGGAAATTGGCACTGTATGTGTGTGCCCGTGAAATAATTATGGAAATGGAATGTTCTTTGTGGTTATTGATTTAGTGACTTGTTGATTTTAATGCCTTGGAGGCATGTGTTTTTGTTTGTTTCGTAGACTTTACCGCTCCCGTGAGGGCTTGCCTCATCATGTGGGTTGGTAGTGTTTGCTACCTGCAGGTAGCAAAACTACCGGTCGGTAGCACCGCTACGCAGTAGCAATGCTACTGGTCGGTAGGACTGCCACCAGTTGGTAACAACACTACCGCTCGGTAGGACTGCTATCGGTTGGTAGCGGCACTACCGGGCGGCAACACCGCTACCGGTTGGTAGTAGTGCTATAGTCGGCAGTGGTGGCACTACTGGTCGACAGCACCGCTACCAGTTGGTAGCGGCAGCCACCAGTCTGTAGGGCTATTACCATTGGTAGTAGCACTACCGGCAGGTAGTGTCTATTGCCTCGACAACAACACTATTGCGGGTTGGCTTTTTCCACCGCTTGACCATGTGCCTTACCGGTGCAAACCAGTATGTGTTATAAATTTAATTTAATTTTATTAAGTGAACATGTTGATATGGTTGTTTTATGTTAAGTATAAATGGTGATTTTTCATGTGATTTTTATTATGTGGTTAATAAATTTATCAATGGAAATCAAGGCACGAATTAGAGATTCAAATTGGTAGATTTGGATATGTTCTGGAAATGAATTAAATGCCTGTTAGGAATTCATGTTATAACTGGTTGAATGTTTAATGTGGATTTCATTCCTGATGGAATATTGATTTGGAAATCGATTAGATGTGACTGCTGCAACAGTGTTTTATGTATTGCTTTGGTCTGTGGTTCAGTCGTCCTATGGAGGTGTATTTGGTACCTTGACCAAGAGATATATGTTGGCTTCGTTGTCTTAACCATATAGTGTCTTTGCCTTATGGTTAGCCAAGAGTCAGTATGTCCTTGTTTGACCACTTGTTTCTGATAGTGGTGTTATGGCTATCTGCTTTGCCATAGGGTCCTCGGGGAGTGACCATGTTTGTTTAGTGTCCTTTGAGAGAGTGGCTTTTGCTTGGGGGTTGTGCCCAAAGTGGTAGGCATTACGACCCAACAGAAGTTAGATAATAACTGGCAATCTAATGAATTGATTAGGTGGGTAGTATCATAATGTTAAAAAGATAATTGTACCTCGTGCATAGGTGAGTGCTAGTATAGGGCTCATAATATTGTGAGAAGGCCTGGAATGACAACCAATCACCTTGTCTTCATGAAAGGCTGGTAGGGTCCTTATGAGACTTAGTTGGAACCCGAGGTTCGAGAGAGGTTACTAGGACAGTGAGCTGGGACCTATGGAGGCTGTACCATGGTATCCATCTTAAGCTATGCAATGACACTCTCTCATTTGGTTCACTTGTGTGTTTGTGATGTTGAGTCACCCAGATTTTGTGGGGTCATTTTGTGCTGTCATGGAGTCATATTGTTTTGTCAACCATGTCATGGTTATGCTTGCTTGAGGGTCCTCAGCTATCTCCTAGCATGGTGGGGTGATTCCATTTCGGAATTACATGGTCGGGTGGTAGTGCCACTTCCCATTGAATGTTCGGATTTGTACCTTCATGCGAGGATTGGCTTCACAGGTGTTCTTGTGGTTCGTGACTCATGCTTCATCTCTTGTTTGAAGATTATTGTTATTTGGAGACCCTTGTGGTCATTGTATCATTGATCTTATGTAACCTTGTAACTGGATGAGATCTATCCTTATATGTTTATTGAGAAGCTATGTATTGGAAGAGCAATGTAATCCTATATTGGGATGTTTTTATCAGTTTCCTTGATGATGTTAGTAAATGCTTATTGAAGTGGAAATTTTTTATCCTTTCAATCTTTCTTTGATGAATATTTATTTGCTTATGGCTTCTTGTGATCATTGAGTTAATGATGCATATGTGGATTTATGATTTTGTGGAATTTGTTCTTGAAGTTAATTCTTCATTGGTAACCCTTAAGGAATTCTGGTGTAAGTCTTCTGCTTGTGTTATCATGCATGTTGTGCAAATGCACTTTTGATGTTTATACCTTTTAAAAAAAAATTTGTTTCACCCTTGTTGTGGGTTTTCCTTTGGGGTTCCTGGCGGGGCATTACATTTGGTATCAGAGCCCATGTTTCAACACTGGGTACTCTGGATTTGTAGTGAGCCCATTTTCCTTGACCTTTTATGTAGGTTTTTTGGTGTGACTTCCTTGTGTATTTCTTTGCCTTTGACCTGAACCTTTTTCTCTTGTGCAGTGTTAGATCATGGCTAGGAAAGCCAAGGGAGGTGGCTGCATTGGTCGCCGCACCAGAGGCAGAGGAGGAGGAAGGGTTCGAGGTTCCGATCACCATATTCCTTCACCACCACCCACTCATGCGAGTGTGGATAGAGATCAGTCAGTTCATCAGGAGGAACCACATTCAGTAGAGAAGGTTCCCGAAAGGGAGGAGTTGTGTCAGATGTTTCAGGAGGTGCTAGCTAGACTAGGCCCCAGATCCAAGGTGGATCAACCCATCCATGGTCAGGTAGAGGAATCGCTTTAGCAGATTCTAGAGAGAGAGAGAGAGATCTCCTAGAAAGAGAGAGGCCCCAAGGGACCCGGATCCAGCTATCTTAGGGCACATGAGGGACTTGTTGAGGTCCAATCCTCCCTTCTTTGATGGAAAAGGTACCGGTCTCGAGGTAGAGACCTGACTTATCAATTTAGATCGGTGTTTTTCTATGTATCCTTACAGTAGCAACACCAAGGTGAGATGCGCGATCATGTGTCTTGAGAGATTCACATCTATTTGGTGGAGATTAGAGGAGGAGAGGATTGGTGTGAGCATTAACACCGCATCTTGGGAGATCTTTTTGGAGAGGTTTAGGGCACGATTCTTTTCACCCCAGTGGAGGCAGTCACGAGTAGATGAGTTCTATGCTCTGTGCCAGTTTGGGTTGTCAGTGGATCAGTTTGAGCACAAGTTCTATGAGCTCAAACAGTATGTCGAGATCGGCAATGATGAGGCTATGCTTGTGCAACACTTCTTGAGGGGTCTTAATGACCACATCAGTGGAGGAGTGAGAGTTTTTGAGCCTACTTTAGTAGAGGTAGCTGTGGCGAAATCCAGGTTGGTAGAGTAGAACCTTAGCCGTGCTCATGGCGGCCAATCTAGAGTTCAGATTGGGAGTGATCCTTTCAGTGGGTCTAGAGGTAGAGGGAATCAGTCCCAGACTGCTACACCTTTTAGGGGTCCTCAGACACCCGCCTAGGGTGGACAACAACAACAGCCACCGAGACCGGAGCCGTCTCAGGGCCAGCAGGGTGGCATCTCTCTGTCCTGGAAGAGTAAGAGATGGAAGAAGGGTAGGCTGACCTTCCTAGGGCTGTCTTCTCAGGGAGCATCTTAGGCCCCTAGCAAGGAGAGCTTTCAGCAGTCTAGTGGACCATCTGGGAGTAGAGGACTGGTTAGGGAAGTTTTCTTCACTTGTGGTTAGTATGGCTACAAGGCTGCTTAGTATCCTCAACATCCTCACCAGATGAGTGGTCAGAGGCCAGCTGCATCAGAGTCGATAGTGGGAGATGCAGGTAGATCCCATAGAGTATTTGTAGTGGTGGATGACTGCCAGCCTGAGCATCAGAGTATTGTAATTGAGACCACAGGTGTGTTGTGGGGTACCCCTATCTCTGTACTTTTTGATTCTGGTGCTTTAGATTCTTTTATTTCTTCATCCATTGTGGAGCGGTGCGGGCTCGTGTCTGCTAGGTAGGCAGATAGGTGGCAAGTAGAGTTGGCTACCAGTGTGTGAGTGTTTGTAGATGCCTTTGTTCCTTGTTGTGAGTTGGACCTAGGACCGTTTGTTACTTCAGTTGACCTTTGAGTCATTCCTTTGGGGTCCTATGGAGTTGTGTTGGGGATGGATTGGTTATCATCTCATAGCGCTCATGTAGACTGTCATCTGAAGATAGTAGAGTGTGTAGATGACCATGGCAGGAGAGTGGGGATCGTTGGAGTTCAGCGATTGATATCCTTACATATGATTTCCACCATGCAACTTAGGCGGTGCATACGTCAAGGGTGTCATCTTTTTGCAGTTGCTCTTGAGGATGTGGATGAGGGAGAGAGTCGAGAAATCACTCTTGATGGTCACCCTATTCTTCAAGAGTATGTGGATGTGTTTCCTTTGGATATTCTCGGTATGCCTCCGAAACGAGATAGATTTTCGTACTGACTTGGTTCCTGGGGCAGAACCTATTTCGAGAGCACCATATTGGATGACTACTCAGGATTTGAGTGATTTGAAGTTGCAAGTTGAGGAGTTGTTGGCCAAGGGATTCATTCATCCTAGTGTTTCTCCTTGGGGTGTGCCGGTTATCTTCGTCAAGAAGAAGGATGGTTCTCTTCGATTATGCATTGATTATCGACAATTGAATAAGGTAACCATTCGAAACTGATATCCATTGCCTCAGATTGATGACCTCTTTGATTTGGTGAAGGGAGCCAAGGTGTTATCTAAGATAGACCTGAAGTTTGGGTATCATCAGTTGCTGATTCATGATGCAGACATTCATAAGATGACGTTTTGTACTCGTTATGGTCACTATGAGTTCACAGTGGTGCCATTTGGGTTGACGAACATGCCTTCAGTGTTCATGAGTCTTATGAATGGGTTTTTTTGTACCTACCTTGACCACTTTGTTATTGTGTTCTTGGATGACATATTGATTTATTCTAGATCCATGGAAGAGCATGAGGGTCACTTGCGTCAGGTATTGCAGTGCTTGAGGGAGAATCAACTTTTTGCGAATTTGGCGAAGTGTGATTTCTTCCAATCAGAGGTGAGCTATCTTGGTCATATAGTTTTGAGAGAAGGTATATCCGTGGATCCTTCTAAGATCCAAGCCATTGTTGATTGGCCAACACCGACCAATGTTTCTGAAGTTCGAAGTTTCATGGGTTTGGCCAGATATTACCGTCACTTTGTTCAGAGCTTTTCTTGGATAGGCCATCTGATTACTTCTCTTTAGAGGAAAGGGAATAAGTTTGTTTGCTCAGAGCAGTGCAAATTGGATTTTTGTACCTTGAAGGAACTCCTTGTTAGTGCTCCAATTTTGGTTGTCCTTGACCGATCCAGAGATTTCATGGTATGCACAAATGCCTCTTTAGAAGGTATAGGTGCGGTGCTTATGCAAGATGGACGTGTGGTTGCCTATGAGTCTCGCAAACTCAAGGATCACGAGTTGAACTATCTAGTTCATG
The DNA here is from genome assembly GCF_030272615.1 of Cryptomeria japonica. Classification (NCBI taxonomy): domain Eukaryota; kingdom Viridiplantae; phylum Streptophyta; class Pinopsida; order Cupressales; family Cupressaceae; genus Cryptomeria; species Cryptomeria japonica. The sequence goes on along the minus strand of NC_081415.1, from coordinate 509,017,670 downwards.
ACTTGGAGTTGGTAGTTGTAGTGCATGTGTTGGTTCATTGGAGACATTTCCTGTTGGGGCATCGGTTTGAGCTGCATAGTGTTCACCACAGTTTGCAGTATATTTTTACATAGCCGAACTTGAATGCTCGACAACGAAGATGGATGGAATTCCTCTGCGAGTATGACTTTGAGGTTCATTATATTTAGGGGAAAGAGAATGTAGTGGAAAATGCTTTGAGCCGTAGGTGGCATGAGGTTGTAGCATTTTCCCTTGGTGTGGACTTGAGTGAGAGAATTCTTGGAGTTCTTCCTCAGGACACCTGGTATTAGGATGTTAGAGCCATGGCAGAATTTGGAAGACCATTGGGGCGTAGATATTCTTGATATACTCTTGAGTCAGATGGTCTTCTTAGACATCTTGGACAGATCTATGTACCTCCTTTGGAGGGTCTTCGCATTTTGATCATGACTGAGGCCCATCGTGCACCTTATTCAGCACACCCTGGTGTCAAGAAGATGCACACAGATCTTAGACAGATATATCATTGGGCTGGTATGAAACGTGACATTGTTGATTTTGTGTCCAAGTGCTTGGAATGTCAACGGGTGAAGGCGGAGCATCAACACCCTACAGGGATTTTACAACCGAATTTGATACCGGATTGGAAATGGGATATCATTTCCATGGATTTCATAGTAGGGTTGCCTGTTTCTTCATGGCGTCATGATGCCATCATGGTCATTGTTGATAGATTGACCAAAGTTTCTCATTTTGTTCCTATTCGATCTTCTTATACTACAACAGTGGTGGCATGAGTCTTCTTGAAAGATGTGGTGAGGTTGCATGGGATCCCAAGGTGGATCATTTCTGATAGAGACCCTTTCTTTACATCGGCCTTGTGGACCTCACTTCAGCATGCTTTAGGGACCCAGTTGAACTTCAGTTCAGCTTATCACCCAGAGACCGATGGTCAGACTGAGCATGTGAATCAGGTCTTAGAGGACATGCTTCGCATGTATGTTATGGATCAACAGTCTCATTGGGAGGAATATCTTTGCCTTGTGGAGTTTGCTTATAATAACGGATATCACAACTCTATAGGCATGTCGCCCTTCCAGGCATTATATGGTCATCCTTGCCATACTCCTTTGAGTTGGGATCGGTTGGAGGATAGGGTGTGTTTAGGCCCAGATTTGCTTCGTGAGATGGAGCAGTAGGTTGAGCAGATTCGTGGGCATTTGGTTGCTTCCCAAGACAGGCAGAAGAAGTATGCCGATGCTCATAGAGTCAATCGCCAGTTTTCTGTTGGCGACCGTGTGTTCTTGAGAGTGCAACCATGAAAGAGTTCAATCCATTATGGAAATGGTTCTAAGTTGGCACCTCATTTTGTAGGCCCTTTTGAGATCCTGGAGATGATAGTACCTGTTGCCTACCGTCTTGCCTTGCCGCTGAGTCTATCCTACATCCATGATGTTTTTCATGTTTATGTTCTTCATCCTTATCATTGTGATGTGACCCATGTACTTGATTGGAATGCTTTGTAGGTCAAGGACGAGCAACTTTCCATGGAGCCCGTGTGCATCCTTCAGCATCGGAATTTGACCCTCAGGGGTCGTACCATCGAGCAGGTAAGGGTCCCGGAGTAAGTCTAGGCTTGGGGGGGAGGATGTAGTACCCCTCCTCGATCAACCTCTTTTGTATGTTTTGAGTTACTTCAGTGACTGTTCTGTGGAACATTATTGTATTTTGGTTCGGATATTATCCGATGTTATTTCATCGGTGTGCGTGTCATGTCTATATATATATATCAGTCTATATACACATGTGGTTCTTTGGTGCAAGACATTGCAGGTACTAGTATCGGGTAGGTACGAGGTATTGACTCCACCTAGTTTCACAGGTCTGAGCATGCCTGATATATCCGATGGGAGTGGAGGAGATAGGTGTGGTACCCCATCTTGACCCATAGTTACACTCATGTGAGTATTGTCAGTCGGTTATCTTTCCCGTTTGCCTGTTATGCGTTTCATGGTGCCTTGGTTTGGTCATTTGAGAGTCATCATTTGATCTGTCTTGGTTTTGCGTGTTTTCATTTATTTAAATGGTTATTTAACTTAAATGGATAATGCTATCTCATGTTGGCATAATTAGTTGATTATTATGCTATGTGATTATTGATTTATTAAATTGATGAATTGCTAGATTAAATAGTTAAATGGCTTAATGTATTGTGTAAAGTTGCATTGATATTTTTGTGAAATAAATAAATTGCCTAGCCATTTAAAAAGGTTAAATTCTTATGTTGAAGGAAGTATTTATGGAAAAAGAAATAAATAAAAGCTTCCCTTTTTATTTTTCCATTTGGCCTTTTTAATTTAATCATTGGAAATAATTATTATTTTTGGGAAAGAAATAAATCTGATTGCCTTTTAGTTTTAAAATATTTAAATTTGATTGAATGTAAACTTTAACCTAGAGGCTTAGGTTAAAAGAGATTTTTGGGCATCCATTATGGGGATTCACGACAGGAGAAGAAGAGGAATTTTGAGAGAAGAAAATAATTCTGGAAATCTTCCTGGAAGAGTTGGAGATTCGACCTGGGTTGTAAGACTAGTTTTCCTTCATTCCCTTACTTGCCTTTACTTCAGGTTGGATAATATATTCTGATGTTTTGATTTGATTTTGTATATTTCAGTTTTCTTCCTACGTGATTGGAAAATGCAATTTGCCTGTAGATTCTTTTTGGAATGTTGAAATGGAAGAAAGATTGCCTAATATAGTTGATTTTGTGATGCTATTAGCATATGGTTGCATTCAGGAAAGGAATTATTCATTTCTTCTTTGCTGTGTGTTATTTGTTCATAGCAAACAACTTCTTGATTTACCTCTTCTTTTGAAAGAAAGAATTTTAGATTGGGTTTGCTGGGTGCATCCTTGTTTCTATACTGTCAAGAATTGGCTAGTTATTCTTTCCATTGTGTTTATTTCACCATCTACCTTGTTGGTAAACTTTTCCTTGAAATTTTGGAAATTGGCACTATATGTGTGTGCCCGTGAAATAATTATGGAAATGGAATGTTCTTTTTGGTTATTGATTTAGTGACTTGTTGATTTTAATGCCTTGGAGGCATGTGTTTTTGTTTGTTTCGTAGACTTTACCGCTCCCGTGATGGGATTGCCTCATCACGTGGGTCGGTAGTGTTTTCTACCTGTAGGTAGCAGAACCACTGTTCGACAGCACCGCTATGCAATAGTAGTGCTACCGGTCAGTAGGACTGCCACCAATTGGTAGTAGCACTACTGATCAGTAGGACTGCTACCAGTTGGTAGCGGTTGCTACCAGCAGTAGCGACACTACCGGTTGGCAACACCGCTACCGGTTGGTTGTTTAATGTGGATTTCATTCCTGATGGAATATTGATTTGGAAATTGATTAGATGTGATTGTTGCAAGAGTGTTTTATTTCATTTTTCAATCAATGAGGTTGCAAGTGTTTTATGTATTGCTTTGGTCTGTGGTTCAGTCGTCCTGTGGAGGCATATTTGGTACCTTGACCAAGAGATATATGTTGGCTTCGTTGTCTTAACCATATAGTGTCTTTGCCTTATGGTTAGCCAAGAGTCATTATGTCCTTGTTTGACCACTTGTTTCTGATAGTGGTGTTATGGCTATCTACTTTGCCATAGGGTCCTCGGGGAGTGACCATGTTTGTTTAGTGTCCTTTGAGAGAGTGGCTTTTGCTTGGGGGTTGTGCCCAAAGTGGTAGGCATTACGACCCTGCGGAAGTTAGATAATAACTGGCAATTTAATGAATTGATTAGGTGGGTAGTATCATAACATTAAAAAGATAATTGTACCTCGTGCATAGGTGAGTGCTAGTATAGGGCTCATAATGTTGCGAGAAGGCTTGGAATGGCAACCAACCACCTTGTCTTCACGAAAGGATGGTAGGGTCCGCATGAGACTTAGTTGGAACCCGAGGTTCGAGAGAGGTTACCAGGATAGTGAGCCGAGACCTATGGAGGCTGTACCATGGTATCCATCTTAAGTTATGCAATAACACTCTCTTAGTTGGTTCACTTGTGTGTTTGTGATGTTGAGTCACCCAGATTTTGTGGGGTCATTTTGTGCTGTCATGGAGTCGTATTGTTTTGTCGACCATGTCATGCTTATGCTTGCTTGAGGGTCTTCAACTATCTCCTAGCATGGTGGGGTGATTCCATTTGGGAATTACATGGTCGGGTGGTAGTGCCACTTCCCATCGGATGTTGGGATTTGTACCTTCATGTGAGGATTGGCTTCACAGGTGTTCCTGTGGTTCATGACTCATGCTTCATCTCTTGTTTGAAGATTATTGTTATTTGGAGACCCTTGTAGTCATTGTATCATTAATCTTATGTAACCTTGTAACTGGATGAGATCTATCCTTATATGTTTATTGAGAAGCTATGTATTGGAAGAGAAATGTAATCCTATATTAGGATGTTTTTATCAGTTTCCTTGATGATGTTAGTAAATGCTTATTGAAGTGGAAATTATATTTTATCCTTTCAATCTTTCTTTGTTGAATCTTTATTTGCTTATGGCTTCTTGTGATCATTGAGTTAATGATGCATATGTGGATTTATGATTTTGTGGAATTTGTTCTTGAAGTTAATTCTTCATTGGTAACCCTTAAGGAATTCTGGTGTAAGTCTTCTGCTTGTGTTATCGTGCATGTTGTGTAAATGCACTTATGATGTTTATACCTTTAAAAAAAAAATTGTTTCACCCTTGTTGTGGGTTTTCCTTTAGGGTTCCTGGCACGACATTACATTGACGATGAAATAATAAGAGAGCATGTGTTGATCGTCTATGCCCTATGATATATGCAGAGGAAATGAATAAAATAGTCAAAGAAGCTAAAAAGGAGTTTATGAGAAAAATCTAGATATAAATAAACTGATGATTGGAAAAATGAGGAAGTTATTAAAGAAACAAAGAAGATATTGAAGTTAGTTCTGGATAAGAATATTTTTATGTTGTCACAGAAGAATCCCATGGTGGTGATGATTCATCTTTTCTAGATGTACAAGAATTGTACTCAAAAGGTGAATAGGTTGAAGTAAATGTTTGTCCTACTCTGAAAGGAAGAGTTGTATAAAGGTGGGGAAGAGTCAGTGAAAGCAGATAAAGTTGAGGATACTCAGAATCCTCCATATCAATAAATTGTAGAGACAACAAAGACATCTGTGGAGACTGAGGCTCCAAAAAAAGGAGAAGCGGAGAAGGTGACTGAAGAGAAGAAGATTGAGACCAAATAAACTGTCATTGAAGGAAGAGACACTGCAATGGCTGTGAAGGAGTTTTTAGAGAAGGACAAACAAGAATTGGATGATCCTGAATTGACACAAGGGCCTATCAATTTGACCACTCTTTCTCCAATTCAAAAGTTGAAGTTAACATCATTTGCTCAGGCCAAGGTAAGAGAAGAGATTCTGAATCTCATATAGAAGACAATGAGATTCTTGGTCTTGCATTTGATGTCTTGGAGAGGATAATGCCCAGATTTGTCAAAGACACATCTGATTCTCCCTCCACTCTGCTGAAGAGGTTAATTAATTATGAAGGTACTCATTTTGAGTCTTTAGAAAAATCAGTAGAAGTTAGGGTTCAGAATGAGTTTAATGTTAAAAGATTCAGTAAGTTGAAGGAGATGATTGCTAATGATAGGGTTTTACCAGACACTTGTGTAAAGAGTATTCAAAATTCCTTATGTGAAGGAGGTAGTATCTGCAAATATTGTTTATTATTTTCTAAATTTGTTGAAGATATTGAGAAGTAGATAAAGGAGAATGAGAAGTAGTTAGCAAGTATTTCTTAGTCCTTTTATCCCTTGACTATTTTTGTGGCTAGTTAAGAAGGTCAAGTTATATCTTTACTTGACAAAATTAAGAGTTTGATGCATGATAAGGATAAGATTGTTGGTAGAGTTGGTGAGCTTAAGAGTCTAATTTATCCTAAGTTGGAAATAATGCTTAGTGCTTTAAATGATGCCCAAGATGCCATGGTCACCAATGATCCCATAAATTTTCAGATGACAAAGATACAAGCATTTCTCTTTAGTGGGAGATTGTTGGCACGAGAGATTGTTGGCAAGAGAAAATGCACATGTTATTAGGTGTTGTCATTGATGGAAACCCAAGTCAATGTACCCATTTGCATTGCATTATTTGATCATACCAGAAGCTAGATTGGAGATTTGTTCAAGTCCGACAAGCTAAGAACAAAGCATCTGACAGTGTTTAGTATTTTGGTTGGTACTTATTTTAAGGTTAACATTTTGTGTTGCGGATCTGAGGGAAGGTTGATGGATGTACGGACTACCCTATTCCATAATTTTGGTCTTCGGTGATGATTGGTGTGCAAGATAGAAGCTTCTGAGTATAGATTTTTGCTTTGGCAGTGCCGAACGACCGACTTGTATGGATAATCCTTATGTGGATTAAGTGGAATGATTTTGGTGATTGTTTTTATGGTCCAGGTGTTTTGTCTGATAGTGTTGGTAACATGTAATCAATTATTTTGGTCAACATTAGTATTTGTGTTCAGATTTTGCCGACACTTTGTACATGTTTCAATAAAGTGTTAAGTTTTCTTTAGTCGACAAGTAGTTGATCTAATCTCTTGTTGTGGATATTTATGATCAATGATTTTGATCATTTTGGTGAGGCTAAAGGTGTTAGTAATCAATTATGCATAGTTTCACATGCATGGGATAGAGATTTATGCTTCAGATCATAATAATACAGTGAAACAGGGCAGGATGAGATAAAGTGTGAAAAGTGTGCATAATGTGCTTAACCAGAACTATAATTAGGCATTTGTAGATGCTATTCTTTAGTTCAAACTATAGACACATAAATTTATCTATTAATTAAATAAATATTTAATATTAATTTTAATGTACTAATATTCCTCTATTAATTAAATTCACATTTAATTAATTCATTCAACCCCCATTCTGCTATTTTAATTAAATAAATTACATAAATTTATTTAAATTAAAAATCACTATCTATAACCCAATTATTAAATAAATATAATTTATTTAATTTCCCTCATTCCTCTCATTTAAATAAATTTAACATTTATTTAAAAACAGAAATCAAAATCTCCCCTTTTAAATAAATCAATATTCATTTCAAATCCCACCCCACTTGCATTTTCCTACAAATGCAAGTTGCACAAATAAATAGATTTTATTTCTAAATAAAATCCTATTTTCTCTCACCCACCAAATCCACTTGCATATCTAACCCTTCTTCTAGACTCTTCTAACCCCTTCTAATTAGCCTAATCTCCCTCTCTAATCATTTGCACATCCCTTAAGAAAGGCCACTTCTCAGAACAACTCAAAAGTCTTCAATAACCATTAAAGGCTTTGTGTTTCCAACAAGCTAACATTTAAAGTCTTCTAAAACCATTAAAGGCTCTTACATGACCATAAATGGTTAATTCAAACTCAACCTTTGGTTAGAGACTTGCTCTCTAACTCAACCATCCTTTAACTCATGGGTCTCTTCAAACATTCATTTCTTTGACCATGGTTATCCCTTTTACTCTTGCACAAGAGTTTATCCCTTGGATAATAGATTTATCCAATAACCCAACCCACATGAGGTTACCCTCATTTATCCTCAAGCATTAAATACTCATTCCCTCTCCTCTCAAGCCATCTCATGTTGACACTTGTCATCATGGGATTGGGTTGAAAGCCATCACATGGATCCTAAACCCATCAATCTTGACCCTTCACAAGCTCACTCAATCTTAGCCATTCAATCAACATTTTTCCCTATAAAAGTACCTCATTCCCCAAGCAAAAAAACTAAATTAGAGAGCATTAGAGCATTGTTATTGTAGTGAAATTTACATAGACATTAGGATATTTCTCATAGAAACCCTTTTACACTTGCATAGCATTTGTTTATTATCTACAACCATCTTGAATCTCCATATGACATCCATGGATAATGCTAAAAGATGAGAGCTACACTCATTTGGAACTTGGAGAGGGGAGAAACAAGGAAGAAGCATCAAAAGGCATCATGGAAGCATCTTAGGGAGATTTCTCTTCCTTCTCCTCTTTTATATTTCTTTACTTACATACTTTTTAATCTTTCTTGATATGTTTGGAATGGTTTTTAGTTCTTTGTTTTGGTTTTTTTGGTTGGAAACTAACTTATTAACAATGAACTTTGTTTTTGCCTTGTCCCCATTTTCATGACATCATTTGGTGAACCCGACGTTAATCAAAGACTAAGAAGTTAAAACTTTTTAACTAACCATTCTGAATTTATAGATTTTCGCGCACAGGTGGAGTTTTAGTGCTTTCGTCGCGCGTAATACCACATTTTACGTGTTTTAGTGCTTTTGCAGTGCGGTTTAGCACCCTGTTACCGGTTTGAAAATTTATAAATAACACTTTTGTTCGATTCTATAGAGCTTTTGGCATATTGTAGTGCTTTTGTAGCATTTTCTAGCACTGTTAACTTATTTTAGTGTTTTTTCTATCTGTCTGGTGCTTTCAAAACCTGCACTAGTTTAACGCTTTTGTCTCGGATAGAGGATTAAAATTGTAACCTCAAAAACAAATTTTTTGGCTTGTGAGCCAACCATATATACTAACTTTTTGCATGCTTTCATTGCAGGTTTTCTAACTCTTTGTGTAGGTTTTTAGGAGTTAGTTAGAAACATTTTTTTGGGTCTTTGGGTTTAAAATTAATCTTTCTTGTTTTCAACAAAAGGATTAAAATGAACTTCACATTTTCTATTTGGTGCACCTAAAACACAACTCAAATTTTCACTTAGGTGCATAAAAATAACTTAATCTTTCTTGTTTTTAACAAAGGGATTAAAAATGAACTTCACATTTTCTATTTGGTGCACCTAAAACACAACTCAAATTTTCACTTTGGTGCATAAAAAGAACTTAATCTTTCTTGTTTTTAACAAAGAGATTAAAAAAAACTTCACATTTTCTATTTTGGTGCACCTAAAACCAACTCCACTTTTAATTTTGTTTCATAAAGGAAAGAACCTCACATTTACCTTTTGGTGGCTAAGGCTACACAATTTCAGTTTTTGACCAAAGCATTATTTTCAAAGTTTTCCTTTCCAATGTCATAATCATTTCTATCTTGGCTAAAAAGAATATTGTGGTTGTTGGAGAAACATCTCCAAGTAGGAAATAGATCATATTTCAATGAAGGGTTAAAAAGAACAAGTGTCTTTTGTGTTTGGCACTCTTGTGCAAATTTGTAGAGTGGTCCCAATTATAACACACACTATCCTCTCTCTTGGCTCTCGTGGTCCTAGGTGCAAGAGAAAAGTGTTAGTAACACTCTAAATTTTATATTTTTAAGAGAGGCCTACCAAAAGACACATCACTTTTGGGGTGACCTTGCATGGTAAATCCTTCGAGCCACTATAGAAATCAGGTGAGAACAAAAGTTGTAGCCTTGGGTGTAGCTGTTCCTACAGTGTAAATTTTCGAAAAGACATATGGGCCCCACTGTGAGTTACAAGGCTCTTAAGTGAGTCACTACTGAATGAACTTACATCTAAAGACATCGAACATTACTAGACACCTCTTCTTTAAGAAGCCCATCCATTTTATTGATTGAGGATATTTGTGAAAAGTTCAGTGCAAGAGCATAGATGGTTTTGCTCCCAAGATACTCACCATACATATTTCCTTGAGTAGAAACAAAGATTTTTGAAAGGCTACTTGTAGCTTGATGAAAGTGGTGACTCCCACATCATAGGGATCAACTATCTATTATGCTTGCGCAAGACTTAGTATATCACATCCTTACCCACTACGACGGGATACATAAGGTATGCAGTACCAAAGTCGAAGAAATATCAAGTTGTGGGCTGAAAATATCGCAACTGGCCATTACCTTAGGGATAAAAGTGTTTGAGTTGTCTTTGTCTTATTTCATACCATTGAAAATTTTGGCCAACTTTAGGCCTATGAACATACACACAATATCAGGGTCAAAAAGTTCATGATTGGGTTGATTTAAACCCACACCTTTTGTACCATTTTTGAAAAGGCAAGAATATGTGCTTGTGTGTTTGAAATGTTTTCTTGTCCAAGGAATCAACTATTTAAACCAAGATAAACCCCAACAACAATCTCAACAAAATAACTTCACACATTCTTGTAAAAAGCTACCGATGCTTCATGTTTGGAAATCTCTCAAATAAATCAAAAAGTTAATTTATAGAAAAACCAAAAAGAAGCAAAGTGAAAAGAAAACCCAAAAGAGAATAAGTTTCTTATACAAAAACTGTAAGTTGTTGTTGAAACATCGCACTTTCATCCATCGATATCATGATTTTAGTCACTATTTTACTGACAACTTTGAATTAGAACCACTGGCATCACAATCTTTCCTTCAAAGAAGGGCTCTATCGTATCGTCACAATCATGATCAACGTATTCCTCCATCATACATTCCACAACCTGCAATCACTTATTAGAGATTCCTAGGTTCACATAATCTTCCTACATTTTCTTCCATCTTTCTCACTTCAAAATCATTTGTCCTTAGTCCTTTTGGATATTGCTTATCATACCAACAAAATTACTTTCTAGTGTGTCTCTACATCTAGGATAAATTATCCTAAAAGGCATTACTAAACATCGAAATAGGTTAAAACTAGTCTATGAGTGCATCCTCTCATTATTAGGTAGCTTGTGTTTGTAACAACACAAACCTTGCTACACCTCATCTCACAATTATTAAGACATCAAACGAGAAATTCTAAAGAGGACTTTGTTGATACCCAACCTTTAGTGTAGGAGATCAAACATCCACAAACACTTCAAGTTATCATCATCATCATAAAATCTTGGAACTATAAAAAGGGAACACACATCCATTTTTTCATTCATCTCATTCTCAACCACACACTTTTTCACCCACAAATGCATGCTTCAAACATGGGTAGGACTAGGTCTCAGAGTCATCGAAAAAATCAAAATGAAATATGGAAAGAAGAAGAAGAAGCGAACGTTAACCCCTTTTCTAGAAGAGGAGACCCAAATACCCCTACACAAGCACAAATAGAAGATGCACTTAGCAACCCCAGATTTAACAAACTTTTTGAAGAAATTCTCAAGGGAAGTGTTGATGCCCATTTTCTAAAACTTGCTCAAGAAGGAGCCAAACTTCCTGGTGAATTTGATGTATCACAACTTAAGGATATACCAGAACAAGCCCAACATAGTCATTGACAAGAAAAAAATCACAATGAAAGGGAGGCAAGGAATATACATAACTATGATGATAACTACCAACACAACAACATCCCCCCTTATATTATAGAAATAGATATGTTAAGACAATAGATGAAAGAAATCGACCAACAAGTACACTCAGGAAGTGTAAAGTTCTGATGCCAATAGCTAACAAGATGAGAGGGGGGGGAGTGAATCATACAAACTTAATCTTCCATAAAATCAACAGATTCAACCTCGGTAACTTATACTTTAGCAATATAACCAAAAACTGCTAAACATGCAAACTCATAAACACATAATCATGATAACACATATAACACCAGATTTAACGTGGAAACCCAAATATGGAAAAACCATTGTAAGATTTCAGACCCACTAAGAAATATACTCTTCTAGAGTATGCTCGGTTAAAAGCAAATCCTGTTAAAGATTACAAACACATTGCTAAATGTGACCCAGTTAAGGGATTTCCCTTAGATCTGTTAGGATCTTCACTTTGTTAGAAGTGACCTTGTCAAAGGATTTCAAACACTCATTTAGAATGTTACCTTGCTAGAGGGTTTACAAATAAGACTGTTAAGTCCACTCGGTTAAGAGATTTTCTGTCACTTACAAAATAACAGTAATAAAAATATATCTGCAACTTCACATCTAAAATGCTAAAGCAGATTGTATTTTGCTCAAAACAATCTTGTCATAGGACTTATCTTGTCCCTCTGCTAGGCTCCCTACTTTATTATTCAAATAGGTCTTCAATCTTCTGTGCTTGGTAATCACTATGTAGCATCCCTGTGCCTACACTTGCCCACATACATCGTTCATCAATAATTTCTTATTTATAAACAATTTGCTAACCGCTGAATCTCCTTGATCACATTTCCCATGATCAATCTTAGCCATCAGATCTTCAATCTTGACTAGGTTCAATGTATCCTTCGATCTGAAAATGTTTTACCTCACCTTGGAACTTTTAGTCCTTCCTAGGAACTTGTGCTAGGTTATTGCGGCTCAATCTATGCTGTAGATCTTCCTCTTGATTTTCCATTGCCGTAGATCCTTAACAAACTTCATGCGTGGCATACCAATCATTTATACATCTCCAGCTCATCAACATCCTTCATTAAATAATGCTTTTATCCATCCAATGCGATCTGTCATAACTCGGTTGCAACTCAGTAAATACTAAACTTTACTCAGTAGACATTCCGCCTTCATTAACCCATATCGATAACCTTAGGGTTTACTGACTAGGTTCTTTGCTCGGTGACATAGTATAGTATTAACCTTACAATCTGTTAGGAATCCCATAGATACTAAGAGGGGGGGGGGTGAATCAGTATCTAACCGGTAATTAGAATTTCTCAATTTAAAACATGCAGAACATATTATGATAGTGTACCGGTATGCAAGAAATAGAATTAAAAGTGCAGAACATATTATGATAGTGTACCGGTATGCAAGAAATAGAATTAAAAGCATCCACATGAAAAGAACACCATAACACAAGGATTTAATGAGGAAACCCCGTGTGGGAAAAACCTCGGTGGGATTTATGACCCACAATATCCACTTACTGGCCAATAAGAGAATATTACTTACAATAGGGGCCTGCACATGCAGGAAGGCCAAGTGCCTAGAGCTCACTGCTCAAATGGGAAGTCTCACTGACTTACAATGTGGATTATACAAATCCAATAACTTGTATTGCTTTACAATAACATCTTCAATGCCAGATTCAGTACTGGTTTCTGCTATGTTATTTTCATATACCCCTTAACCTATATTTCGCATAATAGGTCTGCCTAATCTTTTCTTCGCTTACTTCAGTTCCTTACAAAATGTCCTACAATGACTTCTTATATATATAAGTCATTTTACAATGATATCAAGTCGGCTTACAAAGTTTTTCAAATAATAAATAAAATATAATATATCAAAAATCCCGTCGGCCTCTGTGCCGGTATGCTTCCTTTCTCTGTGCCGGTGCCGGTGTTCTAAGTGCCGGTGTAGTGTGTTCTGTTGATGCCGATGCACTAACTTGCCGGTGTAATGCCTTGCCGGTGCCATAGGATTGTAAGGTTGCCATCAATGACAAAACCTTCAATCACATACAATGTCTCATTGGAGTGTGCATATGCCAACAATCTCCCCCTTTGGCATTGATAGCAACACTCATGAGAAATTTCAAAAGTGTATCTGTAGACATATAAAAATGACCATATTCCTAAATGAATATTTTATGTTCATTTCTTTATTTAATTAAATTATCCACATTCCTCTATTTAATTAAGAAAATTACTCAATTAAATTCACTATACCCATTTAATGAATAAATCATTTTATTCAATTAAATCCCCCCTATCCACTTTTAATTAAATTCAAATTTAATTAAATAGTTATCCTAAATTAAATAAATCTAATTTATTTAATTGCAACCAAATTGAATGAAATTCATTAAATTCAATTAAATCCTATTATCCCTCCATCCACTTGCATTCTCCTACATTTCCCACTTGCTTCCTAAACCCCTTCCTAATTTCTTCTAGACTCTTCTAATCGTTTCTAATTAGCCTAACCCATCTTCTAAACTTTGTCACATCCCTAAGCAAGGGGAGGTCACTTCTCAAAACCTTAAAGTCTTTGATAACCATTAAAGGCTTCAAATCTTCAACCACTTAATATCCTCAAAGTCTCCCAAACCATTAATGGTCAATTCAACCCTCTTACATGGTTAGAGACTTTTTGCCTAACTTAACCTTCATCCAACCCAAGGGTCTCATCAAGCCTTTAATGCTTTGACCATGATTATCTCTTAATCATTTGCACAAGAGTTTATCCTTGGATTAACTCTTAATCCAATGGGTAATCTTAACTTAGGCTTAACCCTTACCCTCTAGATAACCATAAGGTCTTCTCAGGCATTTAATGCCTCCAACTCCTTCTCTCAACCCAACCCTATGTTGACATTTGTCACCATTTTATTGGTGCAAATTGCAAATATGGATTCCCAACTTTCAAACTCAACCCTTGATTAACTCTTTCAATCCTGGCCATCCATTGCCCTATTTTTGCTATAAATAGAGCTCTCATTCCTCCATTTTGAGAAATCAAATCCAAGTTTGTAGTATCACACTTATGCTCAAATACATTCAAGCTTTCATATATCATTTTTATGCTCATCATTTTAGCCTCTCTTTAACTAGAAATTAGTCTAAATATGCATGTTTAGAATACTTTCTTTATCATTTAGCTCAATCATAGACTAATATATCATGTTAGGATAGTATTTATACTAACCTTGTCATCTTATAATCTAGTTTATTGCATTTTAAGATCATGCATAGCTTAGGTTGCATTTCATTCTAAAATCTATCAAAAGCATTCCTCGTTCTTACATTTGCCATCCCTAAACCATTTTTCTCAGTGATCTGAGAGAAAAAACATTGGTTTGAGGGGCCGTGTAAGATAGAGAACCATGGGACCAACCTTGGAAAGCTGAGTGATACTTCATTACTCCATAGCTTGCACCAAGATGTCTTGTGGGTGTGTGAGCAAGGCTCCATAGAGCTCCGTTTTTTGCATTTTGAGTTCTATCGACTTGCTTTTCTTGCATACATTTTTGGCGCCCAGCAAGGGGCTACTTACCCTGTATATCTAATCGGTTTTGAAATATAACCACTTTTGTAGGTCCATGGAAAACAAGAATCAGCGCGTAGGAAACATTCCCTAGTGCATCCGGTTAACAGTCTAGCACATCCCACTTACTGTTTAGCGCGTGGAGTCCATCATCTAGCGCATGAAATCCATATATTAGTGGATGACTCCCACTAATCTTTTCCTGTAGGTCTCAGCGCGAAAAAACAAAAACAGAGCAACGCTTTCGGCGCATAGAGTAGCACATCCTGAAAACAGTGTAGCGCGTTGAAACTTTCTTTTAGCGCATCACTGTTATATTATAGCGCGGACAGTTTGTTCTGTAGCGCATCACAGACTGAAACAAAAAAAAAAAAAATTGTAATTGAAAGTTAAAAATTAGACTTGTGGAAGTCCACCAAATCATCTAACGTTTTTTTTTCTCTGGTTTTTTTGCAGGATTCTAACAAATTTGTTGCAGAAAGGAGCTTAATCTTAGAATATTTAGATAGTTAGGATTTTCACTAACTTAGTTCAGTTAGTTTAAATTTTTGAACATCTTTTATTCTTAAAATTGAACTCACTTATTTCTTTTGGGCTATAAAAAGAACCACTATCAAAAAATTTCTTGCTTTTATAGGAGAAAAACTTTATTTGGGCTCTAAAAAGAACAACACAAAATTTTCTTTTTCGCAAAAATAGAACTTAAAAAGAACCTCACCATCCTTTGGTGCATAAAAGGATCCACTTTTATTTTGCAAAGGAAAGAACCTCACCTCAAAATTTTTGTTACAATTAAAGAGGGAAGTGATTCCCCTTTTGTTTATCGATGTTTATTTGTTGACCAAATCGAACCTTTTGCTTTGTTGACGCGGTTATTTCCTTAGATTAATTAATCATTGCTTTGAGGAAGTAAAATTAACACCATGCTTTTTCTTGGAGCAACATCTCCCAGTAGAGGTTAGAAAATCACTGAATTGAAGGTTTAAAAAGAATTTGTGATTGCCTTGAATCGAAAGAGGAAGGTATATGCTCTCCCCTTAACTAGGTGATCTAAAAAACCAGACCTCTCTTAAAAAGCTTTCTTTCCTTCAAAGCATTTTACATCCTTTAGCAGGCCTGCCTTCCTGAGGAGTTGAAATCAACTCTTAAAGCCATTTATGGCTAGTGTGAAGGGAACGACCTAAGTGGGGAACGACTTTGATGCCAAGAATTCCAACCCACTATAATCAAACGTGGAAAGTGATGAAAGTCCTTTTCAACGGTTGCGTGCAACAATTAGCCTTCCTCTAGTATCTTGGAGATATGTAAAGCCTTTGTTCTAAAGGTTGGGAAGCCTCCTGAGGGAGTTTATCATTGACGACCAAACGGGAAGCCTGATTATGAACCATAGAAATAGAAGCTTTGAACCGAGTCAGTAACCAGACATTTATAACATCATAGTGCAAGGGTGGGGAAGAATCCGCCCCCAAGATTACTCACCATATATCTCCCAAGATAACTACTCAACTGTGAAGCGATTCACTTTGAGTTAATTTCTGGCAAAAGGCAAAAAAATGGGCGCCCTCTAGGGGTGACACAGCTGTTTGAGCTGACGGAGTATCGAGACTAGTGGGCTATGATGTTATTTATGACCTTTGAATAAAGAGTCTTTCTGAAGTGTATTATTCGTATCCAAACCTGTTAAAACATTGGGGATTTGAACACATCCTCGCAGAACATACACTTTTTGTTAGATTAGACAAAATGGTTGTACTTTTTGTGCCGTGCTTGCATTTACTACTTCAGAAAATCATCCATCAAATCTAAAAAAATTCACAACAAAAATCCAAAATTTACAAAAAACCAACCAAAGGAAAAAAATCAGGGCAGTTTAGCGCATAAGAGCAACTTCTGAGCGCGTGAGGTACTTTTGTTAGCGCATCCAACCATCAAGTTAGCACGTCAGTTCCAAACAATAGCGTTTTTATCCCAAAATCAAAACAGTGTGAAAACATTTAGCGCATCAGAAAAACAGTCTAGCGCGTGGAAGCATCAGCTTAGCGCGTGGAAACCCAACATTAGTGCATCAGGTTCAAAAGTTAGCGCGTTACAGACCCAGGCTAGCGTATGACTTTTTAAACAGATAGAAAACAATTTTTGAACAGTCCAAACTTTAGCGCATGTCTGGGGGCAGCCTAGCGCATAAGGTCCTTATTTTAGCGCGTGAAGTAAATTGGGTAGCGCATCCTGTCTCTGCTTTAGCGCGTGACCAAAATCAAAAAAGAAGGGGGCAAAACAGTGAGGAATTTTAAAATTTTTGAAAACATTTTCAGAAGCTTTTTTCCATCAACATCATTTTTCATCAAAGCAGAGTGGCAAAAACAAACCGTTAAAAACTATTTCTTGAGCTAAGTTTGTGTCAAAACAAACGTTGTAAAAATCCTAAACTAATCGCACGATAAAACATATCTATCTTATCATAATCCGGAAACCTCATCATCAGTATCAACAAAATCCTTTACCATCTTACGAATTTCATCTCAAAAACACTTGTTTAAAATTTTCAAGTTGTCAAATCAAGTCTCCATATCGGGAGGCTTTTATCCATATCATTTGACACGCTTTGTCGTGAAGGGGCATCTAAGCCTTCACTTTGATAGAGTAAGATTTGAAATTTTTCAAACAAGATTGACTAAATCCAAACAAATCAAAGGAAACCATTGATCACTCATGCATGACTAATCCCCATATTCTGAGAAGAAAGAACCTTTATCGTAACATCACGTTGAAAAAACAACAACCTAGTTTTTCCAAGTTCATCAAAAGAAATAAGTTTTTATACATCAATCGTCAACTCTTCAAATATCATCGGGTATTCCTTCATCACGTCAAATGTTATATCCAAAACAAATCCAATGAATTTGACAAAGAACCCTTAAAAACAAGAGCCTACTGTCAAAAGTCTGCTTTTAATCAAATCATAAACCGCGGAGGAAAGATCAATCTAGCATTCTTACTGGACGAGTGTATCACTTATAACACATCTCAACCAAAACCACCCACCTCTGAGCAACATATCAATGAGGATTTTGTCCCCTTCATCACTAAAAGTTTTTACTAAAATGCCTATTACTCACTCTCAAAGAAACCAACAAAGTGAGACACATGCAGAGTCTAGTATGAATTGAAGGTTGTCAAATCCTTTTGAAGTTCCACACTTGGAAGAGACTGAAATTTCTGAAGTGCTTCTTCAGGAATGTCAGGAAAACCCTTCATTCCAAAAGCTTGTAGAAAGGCTTATGGAAAATGACAAAGAAAAATATCTGCTCATGCTCACAAGTAAAGGCGTTAAACTTCCCGAAAATTTAGACACAAACATCTTTAGAAACGGATCTCGACAATATGCATATCAAGAACAACAAAGAGAAGAAGAAACTCGTAACTTTGAACAACACATACCTAAGAAACACATTCCAGAACAACGCATACCAGAAATGCATATACCCGAGCTAGAAACTCGAGAGCAAAATATACCATTTAACACATCTTTTCAGCTAAGAACCAATACAAGGGAAGAACTCTTCCCTCAACAAGACAATATACCTTTGGCTGCTCTTACTCAACAAATGCAAATGTTACAACGACAAATACATGACATGCAATAAGGGACAACAATATGGTACTCTTTAAACGAAATCTATCCTTATCCATTTGACAGAAGATTGAACATGGTGCCTTTTCCTCCAAACTCAAACGTTCCCAAATTTGATAAATATGATGGGAAAAGTGATCCCCGAGATCATGTTCGAGAATTTTGCACAATGAGTCTTGAATTTGCTCATGATGACACCTATCTGATGAGGTTATTCCCAAGAAGCTTGGGAGGGCAAAAAATGGAACGGTTATCCAAAATTACACCACCTGTCAGATCATTTGATGAATTGGTTAACAAATTCATAACTCAATACTCCTATAACATCCAACATGCCATAACCATGCTAGATGTTTGCAACACCAAACAAAAGAACAATGAAACATTCATGATATTCCTTCAATGCTGGCGACGTATGGTCTCCAGATATCCTCGAGATATTCCTGAAAAGGAGAAAATGGAAATATTCATTGACAATTTGAATGGTGAAATGAGTTACAGGCTAAAGCTTCAATGCATACCATCTTTTGCTAAATTGATTGAAAATGGCATTCAAGTAGAGGAAGCATGTGTCAAAAAGGGAACACTCAAATTCTACAAGGAAGGAACAAACTCATCAAACTACAATAACCAAAACAACAACAACTTGGACAAGTCTCGATTCTAGACTCAAAACAAAACGAAGGCAACAATGAAACACATGATCCAAAATCTAAGCAACCAGTGCTCGCATTATCCGGAAATTCTCAGGCTACGATAAATCCTAAAAGTACTAATCCAAATGCTAACACATATGCACCAAACAATGATCAAGGACAACTCAACACAAACAACACCAATGATACTCAAAGCAAAAACATGAATCCAAGACGTAACAACAATTCCTGAGACAACACGAACAATTTCCAAAAGCATATCTTCACACCACTGGGGCAATCACTAGAATTAGCATTCAGAGAACTTTTGGCAAACAAGATTCTTTCTTTGCCTCCAATCAACAACTATGAACCCCAAATCAAACTACCTTGGTGGAATGATTCACACTATTGTGATTACCATCCTAACAAGGGTCATAGGATGAACGATTGCATGAGATTGAAACATGTGGTGCAAGATATGATTGATCGAGGTGACTTAACGGTAGATGGTCTCAAAACAAATGGTGATCATGGAGCCTTTAAAAATCCTCTTCCAAATTATAACAAAGATGGAGCTTCAACCTTGAACGATACACGCGGAGCTCGTATCAACCATATCTACAACAACACCATAAATCACATATCAGCTGAAGATCATCAAGTAAATGTCATCACCATCCGAGATCAGTGTAATCATGAATCTGTCAACGTAACAACCCAAACTCAAAAATATGTCTTAAAAGGACATACGTCACCTGCAACTACTACACCAAAAATCCAATATGACTTGGTTAGCCAACTACGCAAAAATCTAGCTCAGATATCTATACTAGAATTGCTGAAACTATCATCGAAGCACAAAGACATATTGGAACAAGCACTATTGGAAACCAATGTACCTCAAAATCTGGATACAGAAAAATTTCAAGCCATTGTCGCCCATATGACTGGACCTCATAACCTCACCTTCTCAGAGCATGACAATACTTCCTTGAGCCATCCGCATAACACTCCTCTCCATATCGAAGTCATTGTTTGCAAACACCGAGTAAAACGAGTCTTAATAGATGGAGGAGCCGGAATTAATATATGTACTTTAAAGCTTATCCGTGCATTAGGCTTTTCAGAAGAGTCTATTGATCCTTGTAAGAAGATTACCATAAAGGCATATGATGATGAGGAAAGGTCCTCTAAAGGAACTGTGATGTTACCCATTCAAGTAGGACCAGTGCAAAAAGATAATATGTGTCAGGTCTTAGACATAGATCTCACCTACAATATTTTGTTAGGGCGACCCTGGATACATGAAATGCAAGCAGTACCTTCTACGTATCACCAGTGCGTCAAATTTCCTTATGACAGACAAGAAGTCTCCATATCTGCTGATCACAATCCATTTCAACATTGCAACACAATGGAGGTAGCCCAAGACAGTTTGGTTTCTCATTGTTGGATTTTGCCAAGATCAAGAGCTCAATGAAATGTACAAAATAGAGACACAATATAGGACAAGAATAAACTGTATTCTCATCAATAGAAATGATCAACAATAATCAACTGGATTCAATAGTTACATACAATGTAGAAGAGCCTGCTTATATAGGCAAGGCTAGGGATATGTGAGCACACAAACATGACATGTGGCTCAATAAGAAACAAGGGTAGGTAGGAAATAGGTGTGGGTAGGTAGGAGAAATAATATAATAGTCCACATGAGGTGGATCACCCACTGAATGTGGACTGTAACAACAAGAGTGGAGTGTAACAACAAAATCAACACCATAAAAGGTGGAATTTCTCCTACACACACTATCCCAATGTGGCACAAACACCCAAGTGTCTCATATCCAAACTACTATGAAATGCATTATCCTAAGTAAACTTAAGTAAGTGTAATAATATCCATGATGAATAATTATTTACACCAACACCCCCCCTTAAGTGCAACTTAGGGGAATGCACTTAAGTCTACATTGCAACTAAGCAATGCAAGATGGGTCCCGGCTACGAGGCCATGTTAGGTACCCATGTACAAATGAAAATGCATGCAAACCAATGCAATGAAATCTCTCACAAAGTGGGGAAAGAGAGAAAAACCCAATGGGAAAAAACCCTCCCCCAAAAGAGAGATGAAAACATACAAGAGAACTCTCATAGAAGAATGTGAGGAACAAAACCCCATGTGAGGAAAAAGTCCCCCCCATATGAGAGAAGAAGAGAAGTCAAACTGTGACCCCCCCTCAATGGAGAATCTGCACTAATGATAGAAGCTCGATGTATGAAGAAACTGCTCCATGAACATCAAACAACATTCCTCCCCTTAGGAAGAAACAAAACCAAAGGTGTATCCATGAAGTCTCCCCAATCATGAAGGGAAGATGTATGAAGAAAACTCATGATGAAAGGCATCTCTGAAAACTGCTCAAGTGTCCCCATGTTGATGCTAAAAGATACCCCTTCCAAAGGTGGTAAACTGTGCCACACTGCTGAAAAAGGCACTCCAAGATCTAGTGGAGATGGATGTAGAACATGTCCCAAAGACTCACATGTCTCCTCAAAAAATAAAGAGACCTCCTCCAACTGCTGTACATAAGTATCCACAATCATGTCAACCTCGAAAGAATGATCATGTAGAGAATGAACAAGAGGGTCAGAGTGTGCCCTCGCAACAATCGAAGAAGGATCATCTTCATCAAAGAGAAGATGCATGTCATGAATGATGTCTCCCAAATCTGCAATGTAGGATTCCACAAACAAATCTGCAATATCTGTCAAGTAATCATCCCATGAATCTGAAGCTGGAAGACAATGAATATCCTGCTGCACTGAATCACATGAAGGCAAAACTGTCGCACTATCCACATCATCAGGTGCAATAGGTGATGTGATATCAATATGAGGAGATGAAATAAAAGACTCAAGAATGGGGTCACTTGTGAGAATCCCCATGTTCAAGTGTCCAAAGTTCTCCTCAAAATCTGAACCATCACAATAAGTGTGATCATCATGTGTAGAATCATCAAATGTGAAATCATCATCATCAACAAAATTTGAAAAGGAGTATAACGGAGATGAATGATCAACCACCCCAGTCGCAATGATAGCTCTAGTCTCCATGTCTCTAATGAAAACTGAGTTAGGTGTGAACTCCACAACTCTCTTAGTTTCGCCATGTGTGATTTGATAGATAGAAAGGAGATTGTTTGTCAAGTGGGGTACACACAACACATCATTGAAGGAGTTTTCCCCAATGTCAATAGATCCTTTCCCAATCACATCCATGTATGTATGATTGCCCATCAAAATCTGTGGCATGGTGCAAGGCTCAAATGTAGAGAACATAGACTACGAAGATGCCATATGATGAGAAGCCCCTGAATCTAGAAGCCATCTCTCTGAATCATGACTGATAGTAGCACATAGAGCTTTTCCTTTTCTTGTTCCAAAAGAGTGAGTCTTTCCACTTGTAGAAGCCATGAATGCTTGCCCTTTTCCTTTTGAATGTGAGGAAGTGGAAGTTGATGAATCATCCTTCTTGTAGACTTTAGGCAAATCAATGTTATGCTTTTTGATGATATGTGTAAGCTCATCAATCTTCTTAGAATGGCAACGATGCTCCTCATGACCAATCTTTTTACAATAAGCACAAGTAGGTCTCTCCCTCTTTGGTGAATTATCTCTCTTGGAAGAGGATGAATCTCCTTGTTGTGGAGAAGATGGTGCTTTTTCCTTAGGCTTTGATTGCCATTTCTTCTTGTTTGAGTTGTCCTTTCCTTGATTTCCTTTGTTCCCTTGATTTGCCACTAATGCTTGAGACTTAGAAGCCTTAAGAATGCCCATGCTTATCAACTTAGTTTGTTCCATCATCAACATTTCATTGAAAGAATCAAATGTAGGCATTGTGTAGCTTCAACCCATTGTCATCCTATGGGTTTGGAAACTAGAAACAAATGCTGCATATTCTTGTGGAAGCTTGCCTATCAAGTTGAATATCAATTGAGTATCCTTTTTATCAATGCCACAATCTTTGAGTTGTGGCCTCAACTCATTTGCCTTAGTGACATAATCTTGTATAGTATCAATGTTCTTAGGATCTAACATGGTGAGATCACTATCAATTTGATATCCCCTAATCTCATCAACTTGACCATACAAGTCTTGAAACTTTTGCCAAGCATCCTTGATTAGAGTACATTTCT
Organism: Cryptomeria japonica; assembly: GCF_030272615.1. NCBI lineage: Eukaryota > Viridiplantae > Streptophyta > Pinopsida > Cupressales > Cupressaceae > Cryptomeria > Cryptomeria japonica. Next base: position 508,994,288 of record NC_081415.1, on the reverse strand, counting down.
CAATATGAAAAATGAGATCCTTTGATACATACTTTCTTAAGGAACCAATTGCCATGATATTTTTAGTGAGCCAATCCAAGTGACCAACTGGATCAACCTTAGGATCAGCTGGAGCAACAATAGTTCCATCAATGTAATGAGTGACTCCTTTTTCCATAAGTTTACTCCATGCATCAATTTTCCAAGTAGCATAGTTATGTGGAGTTAAGAGAGGAAACTTAGAAGAACCCATAGCAGCAAAAAGAAAGGAACACGAGCACAAAATCATAAGAGACACCCCCCCCCAAATTCACTCAATCAAAGTACCCCCCCTAAAGTGATGATTTTGGCACTTTATACTTAGTGCGATTACAATGAGCCACTTGCAAAACAAGGCAAAGTGGACTTATGATGCAAATTTTACAACTTCTCAAATGAGATACAAGAGACTTCAATCAATAGTGCAATGAATCTAACTGAGATTCAAGCAAATATACAAGTACCAAAAGAGCCAAAAATGGCCAAAATATGAAAGTACAATTTATACTTACAATGACATCAATCTGATAGCATCATGTGAAAGTAGACAAAAAAATACGCACTTTCAAAAAAAACGGCACCTTAAAAGGAGGTCGTATGACCCCAAACGAAGCCTCTGAAGTTGTAAAAACTGGGATTACTCAGGTACAGTCACCAAAAACTGCATTTTTTTGAAAAATCCGTGCATCAAAATCAAAAAATTTCTTCACCACTGCGGAGAGCACGAAATTCTAGCCCATTTCAAAAAAAATTGCAACCAAAAAGGAGCAAAAATGAGCAAGTTATGGCCATTTGAAGTTGAACTGCAAAATCAAAAAGCTCAATGAGAGGTGTGTCCAAAAGTTTCAAACCCTGCTGATGTGGCGCTGATGTCAGAAAGTCACTGGGTTAAATTTGACGGCCGTATGACCGTCACAAAAACTTCGCCCTCTGCTGACTGGGCGTCCGTACTGTACGGACGGATGACGCGGCCAAGTGACTGTGCAGTCCGTACTGTATGGATTTGCTGACTGGATAAGCTAATTCAGCTGCTGATGTGGCATCCGTACAAATATCTGTGTGGCACTATACGGAAGTACGGAAGGTGATTGGGTGTACGGTTTTACCCGCGGGCCAGTGGCCTCCTGCCACGTGGCGGGCGCGGTCCTCCGGTTTGGTTGACTGGTGTCCATGTGGCGAAGCGGGCGTTGCGGGAGAGGAAGCCGGCGGAAGGATCGCTGGAGGCGGGAGTGGTTGCTGGAGCCGAGGGCGGCGGTGGAGGTGGGTGCGTGGTGCCGGCGGAAGCTGCGGCCGAGCGGAGGTGCGCGCGGGGGCGGCAGAGTGGATACGGGCGGCACTGGAGCTCGGCGTCGGACGACGGCGGGAGGTGACGCGGCGGGCCGTTGTACAGGTACTTTCTGACAGACTTGCAACCTACAGGTCACGGGGGCACGGCGGGGGGGTCTGCGGACCCCCAAGATTTGATTTTTTCTTTTTTTTTTTTTTGATTGATTTTTCAATTTTTTGCTTTCGGAATTTTTCAAATTTTTGATTTTTTAAAAAATTTTTGACAAAGATTTTTCAGAAATGAATTTTTTTTTTTTTTTTCGAAAAAAATAATAATATTTCGAAAATCTGTACGAATATAGCAAAATTGGAGAAAAATTTTTTCTCACCAAAATAGGCCGACTTTATAACCAAAATTCATGGAAACGGCCTTCTGGACGCAATGGAGAGGTCGGATCTGGTCTAAGACGCCTCCAAAAGATGCTACTCCTCAGATCTGCCTCTTGACGTCACAATAATGCCTCTTCAAGACGAATCAATGAAGCCCCAATGGCTCTGATACCATGTTGGATTTTGCCAAGATCAAGAGCTCAATGAAATTTACAGAATAGAGACACAATATAGGACAAGAATAAACTGTATTCTCATCAATAGAAATGATCAACGATAATCAACTGGATTCAATAGTTACATACAATGTAGAAGAGCCTGCTTATATAGGCAAGGCTAGGGATATGTGAGCACACAAACATGACATGTGGCTCAATAAGAAACAAGGGTAGGTAAGAAATAGGTGTGGGTAGGTAGGAGAAATAATATAATAGTCCACATGAGGTGGACCACCCACTGAATGTGGACTGTAACAACAAGAGTGGAGTGTAACAACAAAATCAACACCATAAAAGGTGGAATTTCTCCTACACACACTATCCCAATGTGGCACAAACACCCAAGTGTTTCATATCCAAACTACTATGAAATGCATTATCCTAAGTAAACTTAAGTAAGTGTAATAATATCCATGATGAATAATTATTTACACCAACACTCATAATAGAGAGAAACAATGATCTTTAACATCAGATCTACAAACAACAAAGTCCAACTCCTTATTTGGAGACTTCAAGCAAAAAATACAAATCAAAGACCAAGGCATGGGAGAATACTCTTTGGAGCCCCTATGTTTGGCCAAATTGCCAACATCACCTAGATCTCATGGGTTGCCTACTAAATCAACACATCTGGTCACTCAGCCCATCACCAAATTTGATGGTACCTTCATCCAATTGGGCACTCTAGCACATGAATCAAAAGACAAGGATGTTCTTAGCTGGTTATACAAAGATGAGGAAGAAGGTAACAAAGTAGCTGCTCCAGACATTGTTCTACCTACACACCTGTATGGAAAAGGATACTTAATCATGCAACAAATGGGATATGATGGTAAAGGACCTATTGGGAAACGTAGAGAAGGAGTCACTGAACCCATAGATCTTCCTTCACAACCCAGTGGAAATAAAGCAGGATTGGGTTGTGAGCTCACTTTCCTATTAAAAAGGCCACCCCGCCTAACTACAAAACCTCAATGGAAAGTAAAGAAGAAGTACAAAGAAGAATCCTGGCAGGAAGCACTCTTTGAATCAACAGAAACAATCTGCAAGGCACGGGAACATCAAGATCAGAAGTTACATCAGGAAAAGCTTCTAAGCCACAAAAAGGCCATATTTGTAGCAGTAGCTCATGTTCAGAATCCACTATTTCAAGAACCAATAAAATCATCTCCAGATACCTTTATTTCTCCCCGAGGAAGCACAGTCTATGAACAAATACAGAAAGTAGAAGCAAGATCTGACACAAAATCAACAAAAACTATTAAAATGGTATCCATCATCAAAGATTTGTTTTCACCATACAACATACCTATTTACAGCACTGATAGAATCTGGGATGATACCTCAGAGACTGATTCCAATGAATATGAATGGGGTACTTGCTTCAATGCTACTACAGATATCCCTAATGATACTGATTCCATATCCCTTTCTCAAGAAGAACCTAACGCAGAAGATAAACCTCTTGAATTTGGACCACAAAATATCTATGACGATAAGGAAAGTGAACAAAAACATTATGAACAAGTCTATATGGAAGATAATACCATCGAAGACCTTGACGAAATCCTGGACTTCTTTAAAAACAAGAACAATCATGATGAAAACTCTGTCTTAACACTTACAGTAGCAGAACTTGATCCACCTAACGATTCCTTACCGTTTGTCTTTCCTGACCTCATCGACTGGGATGAACCTGAAATCCATGATATACCAATTTTCCCAGATGATGAATCTATTATCCATTACCTATGTACTATAAATCCGGAAACAGGCTCTACCAATGAACAAAGTAATGATGTCTGCAAACCAGGGAGTGCCAAGTCTCTCAGTCGCAAAAATGAACCAAGTAAAAGATCTGATGCTGAAAACCAGTCAATGGCAGCTCTAGATCACAAAAAAGTAAAAATAAAGGACGCATCTGAGGGTGAAAACCTTTTTAAAGCACCTAACGATGGGAGACTTGACACTCTTCCTGAGCACTTTCATGAGCGATCACCCATATTGATTGAGCCCACTCAATCAATCAACATTGGTACCACAGAAGCAGTAAAAAACATACACCTTGCAGAATCTCTGATAGAGGAAGAAAGATCAACATTCATCATTTTCTTTAGAGAACAACAAATTAACTTTGCTTGGTCATATGCTGATATGCCCGGAGTGGATCCACACTTGATCATGCATCACTTGTCCATCTCTTCAGGAGTTAAACTAGTCAAGCAAAAGTTACGAAAGATGAATCCATAGGTGGCACTCATGGTCAAAACTGAACTAAAGAAATTATTAGACGTTGGATTCATCTGACCCATTGACTATGCAGAATGGATTTCCAACATCGTTCTAGTATCAAAACCAGATGGTAGTATCAAAATATGCACTAACTTCAGAGACGTCAACAAAGCTTGTCCAAAAGACAACTTTCCTCTGCCCAGTATCGACATAATTGTAGATCTCACAGCAGGCCATGCAATGCTCTCACTAATGGACGGTTTCTCAGGCTATAATCAAATCAAAATAGCCCCAGAGGATCAAGATAAAACCGCGTTCACCTGTCCTTGGGGAACGTACTGTTGGAATGTTATGCCTTTTGGCTTAAAGAATGCAGGGGCCACTTATCAAAGAGCAATGACAACAATATTCCATGACATGATGCATACCTTCATGGAAGACTATGTGGATGATTTACTAGCTAAATCCTTCACCCGAGCAGAACATCTCAGCATCCTAACAAAGATCTTTGATTGATTGGAGAAATTCCAAGTCAGGCTCAACCCTAAAAAGTGTGTCTTTGGGGTTACATCAGGCAAGTTACTAGGCTACATAGTCTCAGCTAGAGGTATTGAAGTAGATCCAACAAAGGTACAAGCCATTATGGACATGCCACCACCAAACAATATCAGTCAACTTAGGTCTCTACAAGGACGACTTCAATCAATCAGGCGGTTCATCGCTAAGCTAGCAGATAAAAGTCTACCATTTAACCATTTACTACCCAAAAATGTACCATTTAGATGGGAAACCAAGTGTGCAGAATCTTTTTACCAAATCAAATAGTACCTAATGAATCCACTAGTTCTAATACCACTAGTCGCAGGAAAGCCACTTATCCTATATATCTCAACAACAAATATATCACTGGGGGCACTTATGGCACAAGAAGATCAACAAGGAAAGGAATGGGCCATATATAATATCAGTAGGACATTGAATGGCTATGAACTCAACTATACATTCATTGAGAAGGCTTGCCTAACAGTGGTCTTCGCATCCCAGAAGTTCCGACATTATATGCTAGCACACACCATTAAGCTAGTCCCCAAAATTGATCCTCTCAAATATCTACTCAGTAAGGAAGCTCTTATAGGCCGATTGGCTAAATAGGTCATGATTCTCAGTGAATTCGACATCCAATACACAGAAAGATGAGCCATAAAAGGACAAGCAATTGCAGATCAGCTGGCTGAAGCACCGCTACCAGGAAAACAAACCATGCAGATTGAATTTCCAGACAGGGACATTCTTGCTCTTTCTACCAAACAATGGACCCTATACTTTGACAGATCCTATACACAACATGGTTCAGGTGCTGGTATTCTATTCATCACTCCTGAAGAACACACTATACTAAGATCATATAGGCTTATGTTTCCATGCACAAATAATGTGGCTGAATATGAGGCATTGGTTATAGGCATCAAAATGGCCATAGAATGGAAAATCACAGAGTTAAAGGTCTATGGAGACTCACAACTCGTCGTCCATCAAATCAACAATGACTATCAAACAAAAGATGACAAGCTACTACCCTACAAGCAAATGGTAGATGACTTCAAACAGTATTTTGTGCACATCACCTTCGAGAAAATACCAAGGTTGAACAACAAAGCAGCCGATGCAATGGCTACAATCGCTTCATTACTACAAATTCCAGAGCAATAGAGTCGTTACGAGTTCTTGGTAGAGCAACTGTTCTCCCTAGCCTATGACCACTCTGAATCCCATGTTATCTATGCCTTGATTGGTTCAGATTCTCCGTTATATGGCCCAATATACGACTACCTCAAGAACAATATCTTACCCATTGACCAATCCCGTAACTAGAAACATAATTTTATCCGGCAAGCTGCCCGTTATACCCTTACCACTGATACTTTGTATCATTGAGGTCTAGATGGTACTCTTCTTCGTTGTCTTGATTGTAATGATTCTGATTCCGCTTTACATGAACTTCACGATGGTATTTGTGGAACACATTCAAGTGGTACTACTCTTGCTAAAAAACTTCTAAGAATGGGATACTATTGGCCTACAATGGAGAAAGATTCATACCACTTCGCCAAGAAATGTCCTAAATGCCAGATCCATGGCAATCTGATACATGCACTAGCACAGGAACTGCAGCCATTTACAAAATCCTGACCCTTTTGTTAGTGGGGACTAGACTTAGTTGGAAAAATTCATCCTTCATCTTCAAATGGACACAAGTTTATTATAACAGCAACAGAATACTTTACCAAATGGATCGAAGCAGTTCCCATGACCACAGTGACTGGGAAACAAATTGCCTCTTTTATCCTCAATTATCTAATTTGCAGATATGGTATTCCGATTTCAATCATCACAGATAATGGACGACCTTTCAAAAACCAAGATGTACAAGAACTGTGTGAAAAATTCAAAATCCAACATCGGTTCTCTACACCATACTACCCACAGGGAAATGGTCAAGCAGAAGCATCTAACAAGACAATAATAAAGATCCTAAAGAAAACAGTGAATGATGTCGGTAAAGATTGGCACGTCCAACTCAATCCAGCACTTTGGGCATACAGAACCAGCATCCACACACCTACAGGAGCAACACCATACTCATTGGTATATGGATCAGAAGCCATTTTACCACTGGAAGTAGAAATCTCATCTCTCAGAGTCTCTTTGAAAGGTTTAATCCCAGATGAAGAGTATCGAGTTAACCGATTGCAAGAACTTGAACTATTAGATGAAAGACATTAGCATGCTTACACTCATCTCAAAGCATATCAACAACGCATGTGTAGGAGCAACAATCACAAGGTCATCCCTCGCAACTTCAAAGTTGGTGACCTAGTCCTCAAAGAAAATCTAAGAAATCAGCAAGATCGAGAAAAGAAAGGGAAATTTGAACCTAACTGGTTGGGTCCCTATGTCATCATATCAGTCTATGGATTAGGTGCCTATCAGCTAACAAATTCAGAAGGAGATGTGCTCGACGAACCAAATAACAACATCCATCTGAAGAAGTACTACACTTAAGTAGCCAAGTACACGGAAAAAGCAAAAAAAAAACAAACAAAAAAAAAACAACACAAAATACAATAAAAACAAATGGTGAAAACCTGGTAAACAGGCGCTCTTGTGAAAGAACAGCTCCTCTATCTATCTCCATACCATTTTATCCTTAAAAACACTATCGGCCATCACCCGACACTTAGCACATATCTATTCAAGACATACTTCGCATAGTCACTATCCTGGGTTATCCATATATATCCTCTTACCACATTCCACCATGGCTTGGAAATCACTGTACATATTCACATCAAGAGGCACACTCAGCTAGGGGCATTAAAATCGTCAAAATTTGCGAGCATTCAAGACATCAAAACTATTTGCAAAACACAGAAGCATGACATCCAACAACCAAAACTACGCTTCATCACAAAGCAAAACAAAACAATCATCACAGAAATACCAAGGATTGATAATTTTCTGAAGTACTGAATGTTGCATTATCGCATACAAATCTTGACTATTTTTGCATTTTGAACTTTTTAAATTATTGGATTCTCTTCCTTTTCTCACTAAATGCTTCGAAGCTAGAGATCATGGGGAACTTCCAATATTTTCTTAGTCTTCTGTCTGGGAGGCGATCACTTGTACTGTATGAATACTTGCCTCGAGACGTGAAACGTCGAATATCACTAAAGGCATGATTCCACTTCACACATACAAATGATTTAATCTTGTCTATTTATACGCAATACGCACTTAGATCGTCCTGGTTCAATTATACCTTGATGCTTGTGCTATCTTGCAAAATCAAAAATCATGTAAATTTTTCTCAGGTTATCATGGTTCAATTGTACCATTATGCTTGTATAAATTTTCAACATATCCCAAAATCAAATCAATGCTCAATGATGACATTTATCTCGAAAGCAAATAACATATAATTGTATCGGATGGCAAATGCAGAATGAGGATGCTCAAAAACAAATAGTTACATATCATTTTACAATTAGTTGTATATCATTTTACAAATAGTTGCATATCATTTTGCAACAATTAGTTGCATATCATTTTACAATTAATAGTTGCATATCATTTTTCACTTAGTTACATATCATTATCATACATCTCAAGGATACATTTCACAACATATAAAAACATACATCTCATTTTCAAGATACATCTCACAAACATATTAACAGCATACATCCTGCATCATACATTATATCATATATTTAAGCATTGCATCATCATCACATAACGAAAAGAACACATAAGCACATCCATCCATATAACACACCACATGATCAAAGATAATGATGCCATATATATATATATATATATCTCCCAAAAATGATCAAAATGTACAAAATATATCATCACTATGTCCAGTACAAAGAATACAATGATAAAAAAATACAACAGAGACCACGTCTCTCAAGTATGGCTATCCCCTGACAAAGATGGTCTGGCTCCAGATGTCCCCACCCTTGGATCTCTAGGGGGGTCTTGTCTCGATGGCCCTATCACACCTCGACTCTCGGATCGCGACCCAGTATCTTGAGATCGACTGGATCTCGATTGTGTGAAGCTCTATACTTGACGATCCCTAGGTACTGCAGCCTCATAATGCCGCCGGTAGTACTCCACCTCCTGAGCTCTCAATGATAGGTCTCTCAGGGTGTCTCTCATCGGACCACCCACCGCTGCTCTCTACACACTGGCTACAAGCTCCTTCGCTCGACCCCTCCGCTCTCTCTCTGTGTCCCGCTCAATGGTCAACTGCACAATCTGCCACTGATATGTCAAAACCTGTGCCTGCAGCTGCTGTACAGTCACCTGCAGGGTCCGAATCTGAGCATCCTCAACATGAGTAGGGACCCGAACCCGTAGCAGTACCTGTGTAGGGGCATCCCCTCTCACTTTGCCTGTCCTCGATGCTGGCAGTGGGAGCACATCCATCCTCCTCCTCTGTGCTGGTCACCTCACCTCATCAGTACCCCCCACTGCAGCTAGCACCTCCCCCACCCTCCCCTCTCCACTAGCTCCAATAGCTAATCCGCCTCTCCCCTTGTCTATCACCACCTGTCTAACTGCTCTCTCCACACCTCTATCTCCTCTCCTCCCTCTATCTCCCCGCCTACCTCTAACTCCTCTCCCTCGTCGACCTCCTCCATCATCTCCATCATCCTCATCATCTCCCTCTCCCTCCTCATCATCATCATCGAATGCTGACCACATCTCCTCAGGATCAGATATCCTGGCTACCGCCCACACAGCAAACAATCTCGCGAACTCATTAGTCATGCCCGCATCCAAAATCTTTGAGGCATAATCCCATATTTGACCCGCCAAACTAACAAACTCCTCCACCACCACTGCGCTATCAATGGTCAGGCCCCAATCTGATACGTCCTACCTCCGCCGTGCATATAAGCAAGCCCCCTGAGCTATACCCTGCTATCGACCAAACTATCTCAAAACTCTGGTCACCATAAACCTCTCAATAACAAATGGGGTCCTCCCAATCAGGTATCTTGTCATAAAAATGTAGGGCATCTCCAGCCCGTCCTCCGCCCACACCTCACACCCTGTATACAGTCGCCATGTGACCGTATCGATGTCATCCAACACTCTCTTCCAATGCTCTAGTTTGCCCAACTTCCACTAGACAACTAGACCCCTGTATCCATAAGCATATGCACATCCCACCGTCCTATCTCTGTCTGCTAATGGTCTAGCAGCCGGAATGTGCTCCCAGCACCATACCTGTAACAGCATCACGCCAGCTGATAAACTGTCGTAACCGAGGTATACCACCTCATGAAAATCCCTGTATAGATGGGATAGCATAGCCGATCCCTATGCGAACCTACGGCCCTGTGTGACCATCTCCTCTAAAACCAGCCCCCATCCCACAGAGAATCCCTTTGACCTACGATCAGGACAAAGGAATCCACCGATAAACCCTGCCAGTACTGATGGAAGTGGTGCATAATCTAGGTCTAAAAACTCTTGCCATGGGATCTCGTATCCACAAATTGTCTCATCGTGAAAAATGCGGCGAAGTGCCTTTGTACCACCCTCCTCTGACTGCTCATATGGTAGTAGTGCACCTACTACTGGTATGCACAGGATCCTGTAACAGTCCTTTGGTGTGACTGTCATCTCACCTGTGGCAAAATGAAAGGTGTTTGTGTCGCTATGCCACCTCTCTGCAACTGCTGTAAGTAGCCCCCGGTTCACAGTGAACCGAGGCATATCCAACAGGGACGTCAACCCACATCTCTCAATGATATCTAGGTCAGCCTGAGTCAACCGCGGTATCAATGTCCACGGCCTCAAAAATCGCTCCCACGACTGAACTACGCCCAATCGCTCCTGTCAACAAGCAAAACAAATCCAATATCAGTTTCCACATCAAAACAAAGTTATCACAATTCAACTCACATCAACAACATGAAACAATTTGCTCATCTACATCAAGTTCAAAATTCTATCATTTCATATCAACTTGTAAAACAACTCAAGTTATCAAAACCATATCAAAACTTGTAACACAACTCAAGTCTCCAAAATCACATAAACTTGTAAAACAAATCAAGTTTCCCACCCATATCAGCTTGTAAAACAACTCAAGTTTCCAACCCATATCAGCTTGTAACACAGATCAGGCTTCACACATTGAACTTGAAATAAGAGTGCAAAAACAAATCATCTTTTGATCAACACAACACATTGATATCTATGCATAACTTGACATATCGCAAATCAAAACAAGTTATATCGACACTCATATTGGACGAATCAATAAAACCCACGACAACAAAACACAACAATTTCACAAATCAACTCATCTCGCAATTTTTTTTTTTCGCATGAGCTAAAACAGATTCTCACTACGCTAAAATCCACCCACGCGCTAGGCTGTTTTACTTACGCGCTAATCTATTTACCCTATGCGCTAGACCGACTCTATGCGCTAATCTTTTGCCCCCATGTGCCACCCAACCCGCCCTATGCGCTAAAACCTATTTATGCGCTAACCTATACCTCGCTGACGCTACTTGTTCGACCCTATGCTCTAGGTCTACCCTACGCGCTAAAACCCCTTACCCATGTGAACCCCTGTGACTCCCATGCGCTAGGTCTACCCTATGCGCTACCTTGCTGACCTGACGTGCTACCCTATGTTCGGCATGTGCTATTTTCACTCCCTGCGCTAACTTAGACTTTCTATGCGCTACTCTATTTTATTTCGGGCGTAGCCCTAAAATTCATCTTCATGCGCTACCTAAATTTTTGTATGTGCTACTTTGCGACTTTGACGCACTAAAACGCTAAAACTGAATTTCAAAAATCAAAAAATAACCAAAAATGATCAAATCAAAAATCAAAAAAGGGTCAAAAGTGTTGACTTACTAGTGGTCCATATGCGGCAGGTCTCCGGTACCTCTGAACGCGCTCAAAACGATGCCTAGAATACGGAATAGGCATTTTGACTTCAGACCAAATTCTCTTTCTCCAAAGTCAACAATGCACAAATGAATAAAATTAAAACACTGTTCCTCTTTTATAGGAGGACAATGAAATTAGGGTTAGCCAACCGGACATGTAATGTGGTCGCGGTCTCCCCTATACCCTACACAATGTACATTATCGGGAGATGAATCAATTTCCACATTTCATATAGACAAAATCATACATACCACACACAATTCATCAATTCCAATCAAAATTTTTCAAAATATTGATTCATCTCCCGAGGGGGCATCACACATCAAATCAAATCTGAGGCACAACTTGCAAAGCATGAGAGCAACACAAAAATTTTATTTGATCATAAATTACGATAACACATCATTTTCTTTGAAATAACATGTGCACACACGTCACTTCAAAGAGGGGCAAAATGTAGACGTATAAAAATGACCATATTCCTAAATGAATATTTTATGTTCATTTCTTTATTTAATTAAATCCAATTTAATTAAATTATCCACATTCTTCTATTTAATTAAGAAAATTACTCAATTAAATTCACTATACCCATTTAATGAATGAATCATTTTATTCAATTAAATCCCCCCTATCCACTTTTAATTAAATTCAAATTTAATTAAATAGTTATCCTAAATTAAATAAATCTAATTTATTTAATTGCAACCAAATTGAATGAAATTCATTAAATTCAATTAAATCCTATTATCCCTCCATCCATTTGCATTCTCCTACATTTCCCACTTGCTTCCTAAACCCTTCCTAATTTCTTCTAGACTCTTCTAATCGTTTCTAATTAGCCTAACCCATCTTCTAAACTTTGTCACATCCCTAAGCAAGGGGAGGTCACTTCTCAAAACCTTAAAGTCTTTGATAACCATTAAAGGCTTCAAATCTTCAACCACTTAATATCCCCAAAGTCTCCCAAACCATTAATGGTTAATTCAACCCTCTTACATGGTTAGAGACTTTTTGCCTAACTTAACCTTCATCCAACCCAAGGGTCTCATCAAGCCTTTAATGCTTTGACCATGATTATCTCTTAATCATTTGCACAAGAGTTTATCCTTGGATTAACTCTTAATCCAATGGGTAATCTTAACTTAGGCTTAACCCTTACCCTCTAGATAACCATAAGGTCTTCTCAGGAATTTAATGCCTCCAACCCCTTCTCTCAACCCAACCCTATGTTGACATTTGTCACCATTTTATTGGTGCAAATTGCAAACATGGATTCCCAACTTTCGAACTCAACCCTTGATTAACTCTTTCAATCCTGGCCATCCATTGCCCTATTTTTGCTATAAATAGAGCTCTCATTCCTCCATTTTGAGAAATCAAATCCAAGTTTGTAGTATCACACTTATACTCAAATACATTCAAGCTTTCATATATCATTTTTATGCTCATTATTTTAGCCTCTCTTTAACTAGAAATTAGTCTAAATATGCATGTTTAGAATACTTTCTTTATCATTTAGCTCAATCATAGACTAATATATCATGTTAGGATAGTATTTATACTAACCTTGTCATCTTATAATCTAGTTTATTGCATTTTAAGATCATGCATAGCTTAGGATGCATTTCATTCTAAAATCTATCAAAATCATCCCTCGTTCTTGCATTTTCCATCCCTATACCATTTTTCTCAGTGATCTGAGAGCAAAAACATTGGTTTGAGGGACCGTGTAAGATAGAGAACCATGGGACCAACCTTGGGAAGCTGAGTGATACTTTATTACTCCATAGCTTGCACCAAGAAGTCCTGTGGGTGTGTGAGCAAGGCTCCGTAGAGCTCCGTTTTTCGCATTTTGAGTTCTATCGACCCGCTTTTCCCACATATAGTATCCAAAAATGTGAAGTCCAAAAAATGTTACTAAAAATGTGTGCTCCCCTTGAGCATATGATTCCTCTGATATTTGAATTTTCTCATACCACTACTCCCCCTTTGGCATCAATGACAAAGGTTGTCAAGATGTCAGTAGAGTTTGTAGTTTCAACCTTGTAACTGGGTGGTTACAATTTGAAAAAGCTTTGCCAAAATCAAGTTTATACTCTCCATAAAATTTTTACTATCTCTGATTGCTGTCTCCATTCTTTTAACTATACCGGTGAGGTGCTGAAAATGCTCTGTCGGTGTTTTCCTTCCCTATATCAGTGCCTCAGATATTTCCTTCCGCAATGATGCTAGATAGTCCAATCTTGGACTTAGTTTTAATCTCAGATGCTTTGCTTTATTCACTATTCTCTCCTTTTATCTTTCTAATTTAAGTAATTCTTCCTCAAAATTTGTTATCCTTTTCTTAAAAACTAATAATGTATCAGGCGAGTTAACAAAATTATCAGCAAGTTTATTGATTTCATCCTGTACCTTGCTTATTTTCTTATCTATGTCTACTGTCAAAAGGTTTGTCTTATAGATGTCTTTGTACAAAGTTTTGTACTCTTTCAATAAGTTACATAGTTCCAGTAGAAGTGTGTCAAAATCCCTAGTACACTTCTTTATTTGATCTTCAAAGAATTTTTGCTTTTCAATTTCTACTTTGTCCTTCAATGTCTCTTCCTTTATTTTCTCAATGTTCTCTGAGATATATTTACACAAAGTATCAAGTTGTCCTAAAGAATATTTATTATCTATATTACAGTTAGGAGCAATTACCTTCAAAATTGGGATTGTGTCATCTATAGCCTTATAAGCTTGTGAACTGCAATATGTTATACTTTTAATTGAATCTAAGAATACTTTAGTCACATTTGTTGGTTTTTGGCCTGCTGAGGAGGAACCAACATTCTGAATTCCGTCGGTGGAAGAAGTAACCAAGCTTGTTGTGACCTCTGGTAGGTCTATTTGTGTTTGCATTTCTTTAAGCAATGGTTTGTGTGCTTCTCTAGTTGCCGGTGGCACTGATTCCTTATGAACCTGTTCCTATTCTAGAGCCTTTTGCTCAATTTGTTACATTGTCTTAGTTTGACTCTGAGTTTCTACTTGTTGCTCTTTGACATCTGCTGGTTTCTCTTGTGTGTTTTTAGTTTTCTCATCTACCGGAGGCTCACTAGCCATGTCAGTCTTATCAGCTGTATCTTTGTCTACCATAATGTTGATCTTTTGAGTATCAACATCCACTGTATATAAGACTTCAGGATTAGGATTGACATCCTCTACATCCATACTTTCAATTGCCAGTTGATCTTTTGTAGCTGTTGTTGTTATCAGTGGAGTAAAAGGAGGTGGGGGTAAGTTGTCTTTAACCTTGATACTAGGTGGTCCACCAAATTTACCTTTACCCTTGTCTCTTTCTTTCTAATATACCTTTATAGGTTTGTGGCTCATGTATTCTTCTTGTTTTTCTTTCTCCACTAGGAAAATGTCCCATGCATTTTCTGTCTCCTTAGTCACCTCATTAAATCTTCCAACCATTAAAGCAATGTGCCGGTGTGCAGTAGAAAATACTGACCGGTTGGCTTCAACAATTAAGTCATCAATTTCTTTGGGTGAATTCACCGGGTATACAACAAGTAGCTTTTCTATCTTTATTTTCTTGTCAAGTTCTACTACTGCTTGTCTTCTTGCTTCCAATCTTTTAAATAGTTCATCTGGTACTTCATCTACAACTTCCATCAAAAATTTCTTATACATGTCCATATGTAATATAACACTGTTTTCTACTTGTTCTTTTTCATCAGCTGTCAGAGTGTCATACAATTTCTCTCTATTCTTCAATTTCCTTTCCTCTGTAATTTCATTCAACAGTATGCTAAGAGGGGCCATGTCCTTATTTGTCCTCTTCTTCTTTTTGGGTGTCAATTTCTTCTTGTTTGGTGTAGCCTTTCTTACCGAAGATCTCACTGCTTGTTGTTTTTGTCTTGTCCTCCTAGGTGAGGGTGTGGTTGCCGGTGAGGGATCTCTTTTCCTTACAACTCTTTTGAAAGTTGCAGGCATGTCATTCTTTGAAGATGTGCCTACTGGTGATAGGTGAGTTTCAGGTTGTGGAGCTGCTAACTCATCCTCTATTATACTAGTTTGTTTCATTACTTTATCCTTGATCTCCTTTGCTTGCCTAGAACCTCTTCTTACAACTACCTCAACCTTTTTCACTCTTTTATGGGATTGTATTTGGCTTTCAATAGTTTTTGCACTACCAAATACTTCTTCCTTAGGTTCTTTAGGTGCTTCCAAAAGTGCTTTAGCATATTTTTAAATTATATGATCTTCTATTTCGTAGCCCATCTCTATTACCCAGATTGTTCTTGGGATGACTGCTTCCATCCAGATTTCATCCTTTTTGATTACAAAACATATTTCATCCTTATATTTGTCAACAATCTTTTGTGATAATCTGATTCTTTTCTTCATTTTGGCCTTAAGTGCTTGAAAGAAATCATGGATATTGTTTTCCTTATCTTCTCCCATATTGTTGAATAGTTCTGTTAGCTGTTTACCTACCGGTATATCATATCCAAGTTCTTTGTAGCCTATATCGGGAACCTGTTTGGTTATATGTAGCATCAGACATACTAGTAGATTTCCAAACCTAAAAGTTCCTTTCTTGTCCTTCTTAATCTTGCCTAAGTTGTCAATTAATTCATCCTTCAACCACTCACATACATCAATCTTTGCATTATTTGTGACCATGTCATAAGCACTCTTAATGCATAGACTTGACACTGAATTGAGTCTGTTTGCATGAGTTGCCTTATATCCTAATATCATGCTGATAAATCTTACATTAGTATCTTTTACATGATTGACTCTTAAGGACCTTTTATCAAATGTGGCACCAGTTAGCTGAGTAACTAGGTCATTGGAGACCTTCTTAGTCTTGTCTGGCCTTTTACCGGTGGTCAGTAACCCTATGATAGCTTTTACAGCTTCCTTGGTGATTTTGTGAATTGCATCTAACTAGAAAAATTCACCATGTACCCTGCTTAGGACTATCCTGATCACATCCTTGGGGAATTAAGGAATGCTAAGGATCTATGTAAATCCTAGGGTTTCAATGATCTTATGTTCATCTTTTACATTATCGGATTCATCACATATGACAAATTTAAACATGGTTTTAATCTCTTCATCTCCTAGTTCCTCAATGTTGCAGTGAATGTAAATTCTGGGGTCTTCAACATAAACAACTCCCTTAGGAATTTGAGAAAAGGCACCTAAAGTATCATCCTTCTTTGCTACCTTGGGAACTAATTGAAATACGGGCCTAGGTCTTTTTACAACTTTAACAATAGTAGGGTTTTCTATATATTCAAGTGCAGAGGTGGATGCCATGATAAAATACCTTTTTCTGCCTTTAGGATGGATGATTGCTTGAAGTGTTCTTGCCTCTTGCTCGAAATGCCTTAGCTCCAAATCTTTGTGCTCTTCGTAGGTTTGAAATCTCGGTGAAATGAAATGGACCCAAAATCACAAATTTATAAGGTCTTTTTGCCATCTACCACATTAAATGCATGCCAGTTAAGTATTCACTTAACATTGTCTGCCGGTAAAAAGTAATTTCTAACTTCTCATCTTTAACCGAGGGAATAATAGCACATGTGTCATTAGATTTCCAAACCCTCAAGGAAACTTTCTTCAATTTGATGAAGAACTTCCTGCCGGTGGAGCATCACTCTGTCCTGCTAGTGAAGCATCACTCTGTCTTGCTAGTGAAGCATTGACTAGTTCTACCAGTGGAGGAGTATTCCCAATATTTAGATCAGCTTTTCTAATCCATTGTTTTGAGAATTCTTACTTAACCTCTTCAACTTTTTCTTTACCTTTCAAGCTAGAACTTTTGTTGTCTGCCGGTGATCCTTTACTTCTACAAAATTTTGCAATATGCCCAATCTTGTTACATGCATAACAAGTTACATTATTCTTTCGAATAGCTTTCCCATAACCTATGCCGGTTTGTGTTTAGCATTGATTAGATAAATGTCCAAATCTTCCACAAACATAACATCTCACATTCATTCTGCAATTCTCAAAATTGTGACCAACTTTGTTGCATTTAGAACATTGACTGGTGGGTGTGTTGATATTCTGATAATTTCTAGATCTACATTCATTTTCTCTATGACCATACTTATTATAGTTAAAGCATTTTCCATTGAATTTATAAGCATTAGGTTGCCTTACTGGTTTGCTGTGATCCTGTGTGTTTGCAGTACCAGAGCTTTCACCAACTTCAAAGCCAATTCCAAAAGTGTCACCTTTAGGTTTTTGATTCTTCAGCAAGTTACTAAGTTCCTCTGAGCTTTTCTTGAATTTTTCTTTATGTTGATTTGCAGTTTCTAGTTCTCTTTCTAAGACTTCTTTCTATCTCATCAGTTCATTTGAGTCATTCTGAGTGTGTATCAGATCTGTCTTTAATAGATCATTTTCATAGCTAAGTCTTGTATTCTCATTTGTTGCATCACGTAGTCTTCTGGTCAATTCTTCTTCATTCTTCTTCCTATCTTCAATCTCTTTACAAAATCTCATAGTCATATTCTGCATCTCATTCTTTGTGGTTATGTTCTCCAGTTTAAGCTTACTTTAACATATCATTAAGTGATTCTTTTTCATTATTCTCAATTTGCATCTTTTCACAAAGTTCTCTTCTCTTATTTCTTGCAATAGTAAGATTCTCTTGAAGTGCCTGAATGATATCCTGAGCTGCCTTTAGATCATCTTCTAGTTTGATATTTTTCAATTTTTTTGCATCATAGTCTGAGAGAGCTGCTTCAAGTTGCTTCATCAGATTTTCCATCTTTACCGATGTCAAGATCTTCCTCAAGCCATTAGGCTTCTGAAAATAGAGGACCAGGATCTGATACCAATTATTAGGAATCCCATAGATACTGAGAGGGGGGGGGGGGTGAATCAATATCTAACCGGTAATTAGAATTTCTCAATTTAAAATTTGCAGAACATATTATGACAGTGTATCGGTATGCAAGAAATAATGCAATAAATAGAATTAAAAGCATCCACATGAAAAGCACACCATAACACAAGGATTTAACGAGGAAACTCGATGTGGGAAAAACCTCGGTGGGATTTGTGACCCATACTATCCACTTACTGGCCAATAAGAGAATATTACTTACAATAGGGGCCTGCACATGTAGGAAGGCCAAGTGCCTAGAGCTCATTGCTCAAATGGGAAGTCTCACTAACTTAAAATGTGGATTATACAAATCCAATAACTTGTACTTCTTTACAATAGCATCTTCAATTGCGGATTCAGTACCGATTTCTGCTCTATTCTTTTCATATACCCCTTAACCTATATTTCACATAATAGGTCTGCCTAATCTTTTCTTCACTTACTTCACTTCCTTACAAAATGTCCTACAATGAATTCTTATATATATAAGTCATTTTACAATGATATCAAGTCGGCTTACAAAGTTTTTCAAATAATAAACAAAATATAATATATCAAAAATCCTGTCGGCCTCTGTGCCAGTATACTTCCTTTCTTTGTGCCAGTGCCGATGTTCTGAGTGCCGGTGTAGTGTGTTCTGATGATGCCGATGCACTACTTTGCCAGTGTAATGCCTTGCCGGTGCCATAGGATTGTAAGGTTGCCATCAATGACAAAACCTTCAATCACATACAATGTCTCATTGGAGTGTGCATATGCCAACAAATACCAATCATTTATACATCTCCAGCTCATCAGCATCCTTCATTAAATAATGTTTTTATCCATCCAATGTGATCTGTCATAACTCGGTTGCAACTCGGTAAATACTAAACTTTACTCGGTAGACATTTTGCCTTCATTAACTGATATCGATAACCTTAGGGTTTACCGACTAGGTTCCTTAGGGTTTACCGACTAGGTTCTTTGCTCGGTGACATAGTATAGTATTAACCTTACAATGAATAACATATGTAGGATATCAAAACAATCTAAACATCATGATCTCATCATTGTCTAACTCGGTAATAGTTTCCCATTAAATATCTTATTTCTCCTCTTTCTTATCACATTCTTTCTATGTCTTTTACCGACATCTTAATTCTCTTCAAATCAATCTTCTCAAGATATGGCAACATCATACTGAATCAGAAAATCAATTTCTTGACATCAATGACAAAATAATGTTATAAAGATAGTTATTATCCTTTTTCAGTTATATCAAATAATCTTCAACAACCTTCTCAATATCCTTAATGAATATCAACAATCTCCTTCTATTGAAATGCCAACAGGAAGGACACAAAATCAATATGCTCTTGAAGATATCTGTTCATATCCATTTGATAGAAACATATACATGCCTCCTTTCCCACGCACCTTCGAAACCCCAAGTTTGATAAATACAAAGGAAAGGGAGACCCTAGAGATCATGTGCAAGAATTTTTCTCTGCTTGCTTAAAGGTTGCATACGAGGACACATATTTAATGCACCTCTTTCCCCAAAGTTTGTGAAGCTCATCCATGCAATGGTTCTCACACCTACTCGGTGGGATCAGGACCTTTGAGGACCTCATAGAAAAATTTATCACTCTCCATGCGCATAACATAGAATGAGATGTCTCCATGGTTGATCTATGGAATACAAAACAAAATAATGGTGAGTTATTCTCAATATTCTTATAAATATGGAGACACATTTCTAGTAGACGTTCCTTTCCCATTCCCGAAGAGAAATTAGTTTAAATTTTTATTTGAAACTTAAATGAGGAAATGGAATTTTACTTAGACATAAAATGATTTGACAATTTCAAAGACGTCATAACTCAAGGACTTAAAATAGAGAAATCCCTCATCAAAAAGGGACTTCTCAAAATATATAATGACAACAAGGAAGGTCCAAGACCAGCCTACAATAGTGACAAACCAAATTTTTGGGCTAAAAACAAAAACATTGTTAACGATGGTGTTGTAGATGCACGAACTATCAAAATCGCTCAACCCATAGTCAAAATCACAATGGTTGTAGATAATTGCAACAAACCCACTACCAATCAAGGTAATCCTCAAAACAATCTAGGAAATCAACCTTCAAACACACAACAAGAGGAACCTAAAAACAGGTACCCAACCTACAAACCCAATCACACCTACACACCCTTGGGAGAATCTCTTGAAAAGATTTTACGCCAGCTCATCTCTTCTAATCTTATCACATTACCTAAAACATCACACTATGAACCACAAGTCAAACCTTCCTAGTGGAGAGATAATGGTTATTGTAAATCTCATAAAGGAAGAGGGCACAAAATAAACAACTGTCATTGATTAAAGGATACCATTCAAGACCTCATTGATCGAGGTGACATAGAAGTGCATGGTCACAATGCAAAAACTTCTAATAATGATCATACCATGTTCAAAAATCCACTCCCATCATATGAGAAAGGAGGTCCCTCCCATCAAGGTAAGAATCAAGATAACATGAAAGATTATACACGTGCAACCTATACCTATACTGTCAATAATCTTTATGGTTCCAATGAACAAGCTGCTACCATTACCATCAAAGGCAAGGATCGCACATGCAATTTTGTTACCCACCATAGCAAGCTTGTCTTACCAAGTGCACCATCAAGAGTGACATATGTGCCCAAACATTATAACCTTATGGAGAAATTAGATAAGATACCAACACTTATCTCCATAGTGGAGACTTTGCGTATATCACCCTCATATAAAAACATCTTAGATCAAGCTCTCCAAGAAGTGTCAGTTCCACCCGACCTCAATACATATCAATTTCAAGCCATGGTTGGTAGTCTCAAATCATCACCATGTCTCACTTTTATGGAGAATGATGATGCATCCTTTAAACAACCACATAATGCCCCT
Organism: Cryptomeria japonica; assembly: GCF_030272615.1. NCBI lineage: Eukaryota > Viridiplantae > Streptophyta > Pinopsida > Cupressales > Cupressaceae > Cryptomeria > Cryptomeria japonica. Next base: position 508,972,829 of record NC_081415.1, on the reverse strand, counting down.
CTCCACATTGAGGGATTCATACATAAACATAGAATCAAGCAAGTCTTGATTGACAATGGAGCTGGCCTTAACATTTGTACATTACAGCTAATCACAACATTGGGATATGCAGAAGACGCGGTAGATGTCAGAAAGCGGATCACCATCAAGGCCTATGATGATGCAAACGCTCCTTTAAAGGGTGTGTCACTCTACCAGTCAGGTTAGGACCCATGGTGAAGAATGTGGTTTGTCTAGTCCTAAACCTCCCTCTTCCATACAATGTCCTATTAGGTAGACCATGGATTCACACCATGCAAGCAATACCATCTACTTACCATCAATGCATCAAGTTTCCATATAAAAGAGTAGAGATTACTATCCTTGGTGATGCCAACCCATTCACTTTGTGTAACCATATAAGGCATTAACCAATAGAGAAGCCACCGCCTCATCACATTACATTCACCCAACAAACCTCACCAATCCATCGATCCCTACACCCAAACAAGAAAATCTAAAAATGAAAGTACAAGATGAAGGCCCAGGAGAGTATAATATTAGTCAGCTTTTCTATGTTGACCAACTACCCCTCTCACCTAGGACTTATGGAAAACCACAACAGTCACTCAAACCACTTGTTGCATCCCATACTAATACACTTGATGGCTTCATCCCAAGAAGATCACAGGAACAAGTAACTATTGATGAAGATTTGGTAGGATGGGTACACAAAGACCCTTCCGAAAAAACTTGACAACAGGTTAGGATCCCAACTAGAAAGGTATGGTAAAGGCTTTAACCTAATGCAAAAGATGGGCTATGATGGACATAGTGCATTTGGATTCCACAAGAAAGGTGTACAAGAGCCATTGCAACCTTTGTTACAACCACAAGATACAATTGAACTCAGCTTCAACCTTGGTTGAAGCAAATCTTCTAAGCTCAAGATTCCAAGAAAACATAAAAGGACCACTTCTAAGATCTCCCCTTCTAGAAGAAGAACAATGTCTACTGTAAATCAACCTCCCAGGTCTAAATTTTCAAGTTACAAAAACACTCCTCAGTTTACAAAAAATAAGAAAAGGAGTTATGTTGCTCGCCAAAATATCACTCCCGGGATAAGACTCTTGTCTACTTCAGACACCCAAGCAACATCAACAACCTCGTCAGATAAAACCCTTGCAACAAATATCGACAAACCTTTCACATCAGCAGACATCCCTATAACATGTAGTGACAAAGTTCTATCGAGTGATTCTGAGACGGATTGACATGAATACGAGTGGGATTCTTCATTTTCACAATCATCTAACAAGGACACTTTTGAGGTTAAGAAAGATGAAGGAGATGCATTTATTAAAACCTTTTGGGACCCAGTTGATGAGGATACTTCAACAACAGATAGGTCACCTCCCGAGCTTGATTACGAAGAGGATAGTACTAACGATGACCTTGGTTCCTCCGTACTTACCATAATAAACTCATCCTATGAACTTAACCTGATTGATGAGGCAATAGCAATTATTCACCCTGAACTCATTGCATGGAACCCACAAGATCCTCCATACATTGACACCTTCCAAAATGATGATGCGATCATAGACTTTCTTGAATTACGGGATGAAATACAAAGCGAGGATAATAAAGATGGGTATGCTATTGAAATTAACAATGCCACTTAATTTGGAGAGAATTCCAAACCTTTCAGTCACAAAAATATTACAATCAAAACATGATCCTCAAGTGAAGACCACACTATGGCACTTGTGGAAACAAAAAGAGTAAAAACAAAGGACGTATCCAATGGTGAAAACCTCTCCGAGGTGCCTGAGGATGGAAGGTTTGAGATTATCCCCTTTAGCACTAATCATGAGAGATCATTTATTCTCATACAAGAAACATAGGAAGTCAATCTCGGGGCACCTGAAAAATTCACACATACTACATCTAGTAGAATCAATGACTCCAACAGAAGATATTGATTTTACAGAGCTCTTTCACAAGAAACAAATCAATTTTGTGTGGTCCTATGCAGACATGCCAGGACTTGATCCAGAACTAGTAATGGATCACTTAATAGTAGCAGAAGGAGCAAAAGAAGTAAAACAAAAGCTTAGAAAGATGCATCATCATATCACACTATTAGTAAAAGCTGAACTCAAAAAGCTATTAGATGTGGGTTTCATAAGACCCATTGACTATGTAGAATGGATCTCTAACTTGGTACCAGTGGAAAAAACAACTAGGGGCATCCATATTTGTACGTATTTTAGAGATCTAAACAAAGCATGTCCTAAGGACAACTTCCCTATTCCAAATATTGATATGATCGTGGACCTCATAGTAGAACATGCAATGCTATCACTCACGGATGGATTTTTAGGATACAACCTGATAAAGATTACTCCGAAGTATCAACACAAAACAACTTTTATATGCCCATGGGGTACATACTTTTGGAATGTAATGCCATTCGGTCTAAGGAATGATAGCACCACATACCAAAGGGAAATGACTACTATCTTTCATGATATGATGCATACACTGATGGAAAACTATGTGGATGATTTACTAGCTAAATATTTAACTAGAAAGGGTTACCTCACTATACTGGACAAAATATTCAACAAACTGGAGCAATATAATGTATGCCTAAATCCAAAGAAGTGTGTCTTTGGGGTAACCTCTGGGAAGCTCCTAGGATACATTGTCTCAAACAAAGGAATTAAGGTTGATCCTGCAAAGGTCAAAGAAATTATGAAAATGCCACCTCCTAGGAACATCAGTCAATTAAGAACATTACAAGGAAGGCCACAATCAATTCGATGGTTCATTGCACAATTGGCCGAAAAATGTCACCCCTTCACACATTTGCTTCACAATAATGTTCATTTCAAATGGGAAGAGAATTGCCAACAAGCATTCCAATAGCTAAAAGACTACCTAATGATGCCACCATTACTGACACCACCATCTCCAGACATTCCCATATTGTTATACATATCAGCTACAACTACGACCTTAGGTGTCTTACTCGCACAACATAATGTAGAAGGCAAAGAATGTGCAATGTACTATATTTCTATTAGGATTCCCAAAGATACTGAGAGGGAGGGTGAATCAGTATCTAACCGATAAATGGATTTTTTGAACTTATTAAGTAAATTGCATTCCAAAACTGTGTACCGGTAAACAAGAATTATTGTAGTAAATAACAACAATAAACACAACATTGAAATTACACCATAACACAATATTTTTGGCGAGGAAACCTGGTGTGGGAAAAACCTTGGTGGGATTTGTGACCCATAATATTCACTCACTGGCCAATAAATGAACATTACTTACAATAAGTGGTTCCTGCACATGTAGGAAGGCTCACTCCCTAGAGCTCACTACTCAATTACAAAAGGAAGTCTCACTAACTTACAAAAGTGGATTATAGAAATCCAAGGTGATGTACTGCTACAAAAAGCATCTGCTATGCCAGGTTCAGTACCGGTTTAAGCTCTTACAACAACCATAAACCTTACTCCAAAATCTGCCTTATTATTCGCTCATCATATCCATCTATCATATGTCCTATATCATCTTCTTCTTACCAAAATGTTCTACAAGATCTCATACTTATATATGAGTCTTGTTACAATATTCCATGTCGTCTTACAAAAAGATATTACAATTAAATACAATATGCAATAAACAAAATCCTGTTGGCTAGGGTGTCGATAATCATCTTTGTTGCTGCCGGTGAACTATCTGCCGGTGTCGGTGCCTACCAGTGCCATAGGATTGCAAGGTTTCCATCAATGACAATACCTTAAATCACCTACAATTTCTCATTGGAGTGTGCATTTGCCAACAATTTATAGAACATTGGTAGGGTATGAACTCAATTATACACCTATTGAATGAGCTTGTTTAGCAGTAATTTTGGCAACCACCAAATTGAGGCACTACATGTTGACAGACAAGATACAACTCATTTCCAAGATAGATCCACTCAAGTATCTACTCAGTAAAGCAACACTAACCGGTAGTTTGGGAAAATGGGTTATGCTCCTCAATGAATTTGACATAGAATATGTGGCACACAAAGTCATCAAAGGACAAATCATTGCACATTAGCTAGCTGAAGCACCGCTCACAAGCAACCATCCTCTCATTTCCAATTGTTTAGATGAGGATATTTTCACAGTTATGCCAACCCCACCATGGAAGCTATAGTTTGATGGGTCGTACACTAGACATGGTTTGGGTGCAGGCATTCTTTTTATCACTCCTCAAGGTGATAGCATGCCCAAATCATACAAGCTCACATTCCCATATATGAACAACATAGCAGAGTATGAGGCTTTGATCATAGGACTCCACATGGTCATCTGATGAAATTTAAAAGAACTACAAGTATATTGTGATTCCCAGTTAGTCATACAACAAGTCAATGATGACTACCAGACTAAGGATGATAAGCTTGTGCCTTACAAGAAAATGGTTGATAAATTCAAGGAATTGTTCATAGCTATCACTTTTGAGAAGATTTCTCGAGATCAGAACAAAGCTGTAGATGCAATGGCTACAATAGCCTCTCTCCTTGATCTTCCATAGAACTCCACACACTACGAGTTCTTAGTTGAACAACTTTGGATCCTCTCTTATGATATCCCAAAATATGAGATGGTTTGTCAACTCATCGGTCCTAATTCCCCATGGTATGGTGAATTTTATGCCTATTTACGTGATCAAATCCTTCCCCCTAACCAATCAAACAACCAACGAAAAACCTTCATATGCCAATCCTTTCGATACACCATCATTGCTGAAACCCTATACTGATGAGGTCTCGATGGTACTCTCCTCCGATGTTTAGAGCAAGGTGAGGTGACCAGAACTTTAGAAGAAGTACATGAAGGTATCTGCATAGCTCATTCAAGTGGCCCTTCATTGGCTAAAAAGATCATGCAAGTAGGATACTATTGGTCCTCTATGGAAAAAGACTCCTACTACTTTTTCAAAAAGTGCAAGAAGTGCCAAGTTCATAGAGATCTGATACATGCCCCAAAACAAGAATTGTAAACTATCACAATAATATGGCCCTTTTGTCAGTGGGGACTTGACCTTGTGGGTAAAATCCATCCATCTTCATCCAACAGTCATAAATTTATCATTACCACCACATAGTACTTCACCAAGTGGATCGAAGCTGTTCCACTCACCCAAGTCACCGACAAGGAGATTGCTTCATTCATCCTCAATTACATTATCTGCCGGTATGGTGCACCCATGTCCATCATCACAGATAACGGGCTCCCTTTCAAAAATCAAGATGTTTGTGAACTCTGTGAGAAGTTTCATATCCAACACTATTTTTCCACCCCATATTACCCACAAGGTAATGGTCAAGCAGAAGCATCAAATAATAATATGTTGAAGATACTAAAAAAGATAGCTAATGATGCTGGCCGTGATTGGCACATTCGTTTGAATCCGACACTATGGGCATATCGAATTAGCATTCAAACCCCTATAAGCACAACCCTCTACTCACTTGTTTATGGAGCAGAAGCCATCTTTCCTATTGAGGTTGGATTACCATCCCTACAGGTCTTCTTGCACAATCTAATAAATGATGAAGAATACCGAGTCTCACGTCTTCAAGACTTGGAACTGCTTGATGAAAAGCGACAATCTGCCTACAATCACCTAAAAACCTATCAACATCGCATGAGAAAAAGCTACAATCATAGGGTCAAACCTCACACATTTGAGGTAGGAGATCTTGTTCTCAGAGAGAATACTCGCAATCAACCAAACAGAGAACACTGGGGAAAATTTGAATCCAATTGGCTGGGTCCATATGTCATCACTATCATCTTTGGGTTTGGGGAATATCAGTTAGCAACTTCAGAAGGAGAACCACTGGCAGATCTAATCAACAACATGCATCTCAAAAAATTTCATACATAAGCTGTGCAGAGCATTAGGCTCATCAAATATCAGAAAACACCAAAAACATTCAGAAAGTCCTGAAAAAAACTACAAAAAATGAAAAAATCAAGAAAATAGTAAAGAAAAATCATTCATCCAAATGGTGAAAACCACTCTGGTGGCGCCTTGGGTAAGTACGATGGTGAAAACCTTGTAAAAAAGAACCATTCGTAAAGGCTACAACTCCATTGCCTCTCAGACTTGTTGTGATCACATCCATTGCATCCATTCATCCATCATTTATACCATGACTTGTTATTGATCTGTAAATCAGTGTTATTACTTCATGTGTCCCACATCACGCTTTCATATTGACATCTAACTAGGGGTAATTTTCTTAAACCTACTGATGGGAGTGGATTCTCCATGCTTGTGATTCATTGAGTTTCTCATTCAAAACGTCCTGAAATAATACCAAAAACATTTATAAAAACTCAAAAAATACCTAAAACAGTTGCAAAATGTCTTGAGGAAAACACAAAAACATTTAAAAAAACCAAAAACATGACAAAACCATCAAAATCAATAAAAGACATTGCAAAATAAATTGTTCCTTGTACATACACATCGCAACAGACACAAAACAATAGTTTGAGCTACTCAAACGATGACCACCTATCAAATCAACCAACAAATCAAACATCTCAGCACAACCGTCTTCACAAGGATGCATCCTTCCTTACAAACAAGACATGGTTTCATTTTTCTTTGACAAGAAAATTCTGTTTGGCTGATAAGCACTTGGTCGAATTTTTTGCATTTATATCAGGTTCCTATTCTACTCTAGGATATCCACAAGTGATTAGAGTGGTTAGGATGGTTCCTTATATGTTTTTCTTTGTTTGCTGTCTGTGGATCATTCCAATGAAGTTCTGGTGCATGTACTAATGGTGTCTACGTGGGAAGCTCACTACGCTACACAATCCTATACAAAAATATAGTCATGGATCACTATGGCTTACTGATTACATCGTATACCTCGACCATTTGTATATGAACCAAAATGGAGGGGAACTTTCCTTGTTTGCGATGTTTGCTTACAGGTGAAACGCTCAACCTTGGTTTCTGATACCTTAGCCAAGATCGGTAATACTATGCTCGATGAGGAGATAAAGCATTATGAATAAGCCATGGATCACCATTTCATCTCATCTGTTTATATTGTATTTTGTTGCATATCACCCATTCATTTGTTTATTCATCCATTGTACAAATATGTTGTCAACATGTAAATTAATTTGGGTTTCTATGAGAAAGCTCAACATATAAGCCTTATCTTGGGTACAATCACGACTGAGTTTTCTGATACATCATCTCACATCTCCATTCCATATTTGCATTTTCCAACCAACTTGGCATTTATATATCATGTAGGAATGGCATTGTCATTTAGTTGCATTTCATTCATTAAGTTCATTCATTTTATTCATTAAGTACATTCATTCCTTCATTTAGTTGCATTCCATTCATTAAGTGCATTCATTTATTCATTTAAGTGCATTAATTCCTTCATTTAGTTGCATTTAATTCATTAAGTGCATTTATTTTATTCATTCCTTCATTTAGTTGCACTTCATTCATTAAGTGCATTCATTTATTCATTTAAGTGTGTTAATTCCTTCATTTAGTTGCATTTTATTCATTAAGTGCATTCATTCCTTCCTTTAGTTGCATTTCATTCATTAAGTGCATTCATTTATTCATTTTAGTGCATTCATTTAATTCATACATGACATTTTAATATCATTTACTTCATTAAGTGCATTCATTAGATTCATTAAGTACATTTCAAAACACATAGTTTACTCATGTCATCCATATCATTATCTCATCATTTCAGCATATAAAGTATTATCTATCAAATATCATTATTCATTATCTCATTTCATCATTTAGCACAAACCACCATCATTTCATCACATAAACATCATACATCTATTAACCTTCATCCACATATTCACAAATCATTAACATCATCACATAAACATCATACATCTATTAACCTGCACCCACATGTTAGAAAGTCATCCACATCATCCATATAGAAAATCATCCATATCATACATATAGAAATAATCTCATCAACATGTACATCTAGAAAGAAAACACATAAACACATACATCTAGACATAAATCATATCATCATCATGAATAAAGCAATAATGTCATCACATAAATGCATATCATATCATTTCCACAAAAGCGAGATCTCATCATATATCGCATCAATAATAAAGAACACATGTATCAGAATACAATGATGTCCAAAATATCGGCTATCAAGAGCCATCCAAGTATCAGTATAATAACAATGTAACAATCCAACAAAACACCTCAAATGACACTCTAGCTAGATTTCGTGGCTCCACCCCCCACCACCCTCGCCATCTCGCTGAGGAGGACCGATCACACCACCACTCCTCTGACCCCTCTGAGACGGCTTTGATCTCGCCTACCGCATCTGGGAGTAGCTCATTGCTCGCTGACTACTCGCCACAACCTGCTCATATAATCCCCACCAGTAGTCAATCGCTGCCCCTGCTTGCTGCATCTCCCTCGTGATCTCCCTAGTCGGGCCCTATCCATGCACTCCCTCTAAAACTCAAACTCTATCCTGTAGCTCCCTCACTCTATCCACCGCATCATCTCTCTATTGCACAACTACAGTCAACTCGACCCCCCGTGCAAAAAGCTGGACATCCCTGAATGCAATCTCTGCATCTCTGTCCCCCAGCTGTGCCTCTAACTCTCGAATGTGCACATCGACAACCGTTGGGTGAGTCTTCATTCATAATAGCACCACATCTCGTAGGTCCCCCTCACCCCCACCTATGGCTCTGTGTCCCATCTCTATAGCCACATCACCGCCCTCTCCACCACCGACATCTCTGCCTCCTGGTCTCGCTGCTCTTTGTATCAATGGACCCCGTGACAGTCGTAAGGGATTCCCACCTCTACCTCTCCACTGTAACTGCCCTCCTCCACCTCATCCACCTCCTCTACCATCTTCGCCCCCCTTGACTAATTTCCTTCTCCTCCCCCACTATGGTGCTCTATCATTCTCAAACGATGGCATGAGCTTTGCGAGATCTCAGATAAGTGGAATCCGATGAGCGACTCGATACTGTGTATACTCATTTATCAGCCCTGCATCTACGACTTGTGCTCGGTATGACCATGGCCTCGCTTGTAGTGTTTGAAACTCTTCTATAGCCTGCTCATGGGATAATACCGATCCCACTGGAATCTCTCTTGTACTACTCTGGCATACTCACCAGAACCCCGAGGAAAACCCTGTGTGTGCCCAAACTATCTCATCACCTGCCTTGGCAAATGTCTCTCTACGATGTACGTTGTCTGTCCAATGAGGAACCACCCCATGAACACATATGGCATCACGTTTTCATCATCCTCTCACCGCTCACAATCTCGATAGGGGCACCATATCACCATATCTAAATCATCCAATGTACACCGTCAGTACTCCAGCTTCCCTAGCTGGGGTTGAGTCATCATACCTCCATACATATATACATAGGGATGGTCAATCACCCTAAACCTCAGACACAATTGTCTCGATATCGGCAAGTGCTCCCATGACCAGATATGAAGCAAGGTAATCCCTACTCCCAGCTATGAAATCTCACGGTATACAACATCATTCTAATACCTGTACTATAAATGTGCCAGCACACATGGCCCCATGCATATCATGTGCCCTTGCTGACCATCCGCTCAATCACCTCCCCCCAGCCCACTGCAAGCCCATGCGACCTCCGATCTGGGTATAGTATTTCTCCCATGATGCCTAATACCACTGCTGGTAATGGTTCATATAAGTCCGCTATGTCCTCCCATGGAACTGATCCATCAAACACCTCCAAATTCGGATACGGGAATACTTTTCATAGTGCTGCCTCGCCTAGTGCTCTGTCATAAGTAACAAGCTCGCCAATAATCAGGATATGCAATATCCTCCAGATATCCTCCAATGTCACAATCATCTCTCCCATTGCTAAATCAAAAGATGATGTCTCACTATGCCATCGCTTGACAAATGCTATCAGTAATCCGCAATTCGTCCGAATCATGGGTAGGTGCATCATATCATATAAACCTGCCACATATATACATTTTATCTCCAGATCTATCAACTGATATCGCAGGCGCTGTGTGGCCGGATGCCTCTCATGCATCTGCAAGACCCCTAGGTGATCCTCCTACAAAACCACAAATCACACAAACATTGTCAATAATCTTTGCTATGCAACATTGACTCTTACCTAGACTTCATCGGATGCTTTTTTGAAGTATCTATGTTTCATCGGGTAACTCGACTCACCATTGAACCTAGACTACCAACATGCATTTACATCACTTGCCTAGTCTCAATAGGTTCACTAAGTCTCACAAGTCACTATTATGCATACAACAACAAACACTGACATCTGTATATGGTGAAAATGGATAACAATAATAACGATATTGAAAGGCTAAATGAATTCAACCACAAAACCCTAGCCTAACAACAACAAAGATCCACCATAACATATGAAGATTACCTAAGACAATGCAAATCAAATGAAATCACAAAGATTATACCATCACATGTGCAATAGGGTTTTGATCTCCATTCTTCCTATCTCCATTGATCTTGCTTGATATATTTGCTCTCAGATTTTACGTGCATAAGAGCTCAACAAAAAACAGAATGTGGTTGCAAGTAGGATCATAATGTAGTCAAGTCATTAAGATGATTCATTAGAATGATTGATTAGGGTTTGATAATGAAGGAAGCATCTCCTTATATAGAAGACACAATAAGAAATGGAGGGATAAGATTGAGAGGTGTAAAAGGAGGTCGGCTATGATTAGAGGGTAGGTAGAGGAAATAATAAAATAATGAAAGGGGTAGGTAGTGTATGAATTAAGAGATGAATGACATGTGTCATGGGTAGAAAAGGTTAATGAATTAATTAAATAAATAAAGATTTATTTAATTAATAGAAGAAGTGGGATAAATTAAATAAATAAGATATTTATTTAATTTAGGAAAAATGATAATTTAAATAAATAAATGTATTTATTAAATGAGAAATAAGGCTAGAAGAGGATAAATGAATTAATTAAATAAATAAAGATTTATTTAATTAATAGAAGAATTAAGCTTAGATAATTAAATAAATAAAATATTTATTTAATTAGATAATTAATTAAATAAATAAACTATTTATTTAATTAGACTGGACAATTTTGGGTGTCTACATTTTGCCCCTCTTTGAGACAATGCGGCTTGTCATGTTGTTTCAAAGAAGATAAGATGAACTGATACAGAGTTGCCCCAAGATGGGAATGATATGCCCCCTCGAGAGATTGGATGAGAATATCTGAAAAGATTGCAGAGAATCTCTCGATAAGAAAGAAAGGCTAGAATGGACTGACCGGATAAAGTGACAAAGTCACGGGATAAAGAAGACTGACTCGGGAAACAAGGGCGAGGGCTAGGGTAGTCTATAAGATAGACCACGGGGGAAAATACATCCTCATTGTCATCTACACATCCACGAGAGAAGAGTGCAAAGCAAAAATAGAGCAGCAACAGTCAGCAGCGATGGCCCTCATTCATAGATTCGACCGCGTTTGCCGATTCGAGAGGCCAGCAGAGGCAGGGGAGCCGGTAAGTACCACCAAACCTCCTCGTACTTCGATGCATTTATTATTGTCATTAATGCATGCTAGGTAGAGCAATAAATGCACTTAGAATAGGGTCCAAAAAATGTCCAAAAACATCCAGGCGTGTCTGTGTTGGTGCCAAGCGCGTCCATGCTCGCGAGGCGCGTCTGTGTCAAATGCAACCGCATTTGTGATGTTTAGGCGCGTCTGTGCCAAGAAGGCACGTCTATGTCACCCAGGCGCGTCTGTGCAGAGCATAGGCACGTTTGTGTTGTGCAGGCGCGTCTGTGCAGTTTTCAAGCGCGTTTGTGTCCAAAAATGTGAATTTTTGTCTTCTAGGTCAAATCAGCACTTCTGTGATGAACATACACTGTCGATTGGATAAGTTGCTGAGAGGATACACTCAAGCAGGTCCTCTAGGGAAGACTAGGATAGATCAAGGCACTTTGTGATGAACAGGGAGTACCAAGATAGAGTACTTTGTGATGAACAGGGAGTACAAAAATATGAACAGCACTTTGTGATGAACAGTGAGTGCAAATGTGAGTAACACTTTGTGATGAACAGTGAGTGTCATACACGTAGTACTTTGTGATGAATAGGGAGTACCACTAGGATAGAAGCAACACTTTGTGATGAACAATGAGTGTCACTAGGATAGATAGCCATTTGCATGTAGATAAAGAGTAGCATTTTGTGATAAACAAGGAATGCCACTATGACTGACATGATTGATTTGCTTGACTGCAGGAGTATTTGACTATGCTGGAGTCATGGGAGAGATTCCCATCAACTCAGAGATTGCAACTTGAGCTGACAGCTGAGGAGAGAGCTGCTATCAAGGCTATGGGATTGAGACATGTTCTATATGTGCCTGAGTTTCGGGCGAACATGGGACTGTTGACTGCGTTGGCGGAGATATGGCACTCCGAGACATGTACTTCTCATTTGTCGATGGGTGAGATGACAGTCACCCTTGAGGATGTATACAGGATTCTATGGATATCGATCGATGGGGAGCTAATCCCATACGATTGAGATGGAGATAGGGAGGCCCTGAGACGAGTGTTCCAGGACCCAGGACTAGAGATGAGGGCTGGACATGTGGCTTGGGATACAATGACAGCTACAGGGCTAGCGCTGCCAGTAGTGGTAGGAGGAGCGATCAGTGGGTTCCTATGTCTGGATAGGGTGACACGGGGGTTAGCTGTAGGCTAGGGAGGAGCATTGGAGACATTGGTGACACAACACACCAGATATGCTTGGGGACTGTGTGTGCTGGCACACCTCTACTATGAGCTGTATCAGTTTGTATACCACAGATCAGTGGGATTGGGCTACGGGGTGACATTGTTGCAGGTGTGGGCTTATGAGCATCTGCCAGTGACGAGGCTGATACACTTCAGAGGCAGAGGTCATGGATGCAGTTTTGTGCACTTATATGACATGATCACGTCACAGCCACGGATTGGTAGGTTAGAGCATTGGCAGCGGGTGATAGATGACATTGACATGGTCATATGGAGACCATACCTAGGATGCGAGCAGTGGGAGGATGATGCAGTTGAGCTTCCCTACACCTTCTGTAGCAGGTATCTGATTGGGCGGACACCCTATGTGCTGGAGAGGTAGCTAGTGGACAGGGTTGGCAGGTAGTTTGGCAGGATTCAGAGGATGCCACGGGGCTCAGGCATGTATGCACGGACTGTGAGAGATCAGGCACAGTTTGGGCCCCTGTTATCATATGATCAGGCTGTTATGCAGCTAGCAAAGATGATGCCCCTACCCTGGGACATGTGGCCAGAGATTGAGGATGCCGACATGGATGTTGAGTACACAACATACTGGGTGGAGCATCCATTCCCATGCTTGACGGATCCAGGAGAGCCATTAGATGGAGATGGTGGTGGGGATGATGATGATGGTGGAGGTGATGGGGGCAGAGGCCGATGGAGGAGGAGGGGAGCAGTTGGAGAGAGGAGGGTTGCACCACAGAGGGAGGGTGGAGAGGAGAGGCAGGCTCAGGTGGTGAGGGGTCGCAGTGGATTGCCGCTTTAGGTGCCAGTAGCACAGGGTCACAGACAGGTACAGGGATAGGGACAGGGACAGATACAGGGATAGGTACCAGTACAGGCACTCGTATAGGTACAGGCACAGGCACCCGTACAGGGGGAGCCACAGGCAGAGCCGGAGGGAGCTGATGCAGAGGAGGATGAGCTGATAGAGCTGAGGGAGATCTGCCAGGGACAGGCAGATGAGATCCAAGAGTTGGAGAGGGAGAGGGATAGACTCAGGAGGAGGCTCAGAGATACTGAGCGGGAGCATGATCAGGCTATTCAGTGTTATACAGAGGCTGAGATAGCACTAAGGGCTGGGAGACAGGAAGTGAAGGACACAGGGACCAGATATGCCTATTTCCTACCAGTAGGGGAGGAGATTGCCTATTGGTGGGATCTCTATTATGGTCTAGTGCCAGTGGATCAGCAAGCGAGGAGCTTCCATAGACCATCGCGGACAATGACAGCTATGGGAGGGAACCGGAGGAGACAGGCATTGAGTGGTGGGGTTATGGGTCCTCCACCACCACCAGATAGAGGGGACAGGAGGGATGATCCTAGAGTGGGTCCTTCAGGGGCTCAGATTCCATCGAGGCCAGGTGGCTCCGAGGGAGGGAGTTCATCATAGCCGTAGAGGGCTCTCTATGTATCACTATTGTACCATTTTTGTATGATGATGTAGACACCTGCGGGTGCTTTGTAGCCATATGATTTTGACATCATTGTATCATGACACTTTATATATTTAAATGAGATGATTCATCTTTGCGGCAGCTATATGCATGTGTACCTATATGATGAAATGTTCTTATGTGATGTTTGTTTTATGTTATGGATGCAAATATGTATATGATGCAATGTAGTATTTTTGTTCTTTTATGTTTTATATGTTATGCAAATGCAAATGTGAATGTATGTAATGCAGATGAATATGATAATGCAAATAACTATTTGCATGATGAGAATATAAAATGTTCTAACATATGTTGTGTGCAGGATGTGATGCAATTGTGATATCTATATGTATGTATGAAATGCTTATATGTGATAATGCAGGTGAAATGACATGGAATGCAAATGTTTTTGGTGCATCATTATACTCAGTCATGTGATAGCAAGCTACACGGACTCAAGAAGGATGATGGAAGTCAATCAAGAAAGGGAGATGGAAGACAAAAGATATGAAAGTGAAAGAGCTTCTTGTGCATTATCATCATTAAGCTTTATTATGACAAAATAGGTTATGACAATCGAGGCATATATTCGACCTAGAAAGTCATTGTACCTGTTTGCATGGAGATAAGACAGTCACAAACAAGGAATGCCCCAGTTCATACTAGACTCACAGTGTCCTCATATCCTTGGACAAGTCATAGCATTACTAAGAGTCAATCCACAGACAACAAATACAAATAGGTGACGATACCCCATCCTCGCCTTTCTAGTCAAAGACATCCTAGAGATAAAATCTCTAGTCAGAGACATCCTGGAAAAGCTAAAAGACATGTCACCAAAAAGATAAAATCAAAAGAAAATCAAGACTCGACACCAACATCCACTTTAGTCCTCAAGTTTAGTGTCTTTTGTCACTTGTATAAAGTCGTATTTGATTGTGGTCACAATGTTTACTTTCACAGAAAGGATAGATAGCACGGAACCATATGTTGTCTGAGTCTGTTGAAAGATTTGATTTGTTGAAGCCCATTGTTGTTACTGTGTCTCATCTGAAACTGACTGAATCCATGAAACTAATACTTTATTGTAAAGAAGATGAAACTTTATTGCGGATCGACAATGCAGATGCTGCTTTATTGCGGATTGTGCGCGGATAGACTGAAGGAAGTTGGAAGAAACTGTACTCCTTGAAACATGTGATGTTCTCAGTTCCACACCCCTCACTAGATGTAGGATTTGCCTTAGACACAGATAGGATCTGATTTATTATGGATGGAAAGGGAGGTCTATTATGAATGGCTAACCAATCTTGGGTAGACCAATAACAAGCCATGATGGGAATGGGTAAGTTTATTATGAACAAATAGGTTGTGAGTGTGTGCAAAGTGAAAGGATGAAAGTGAATCCTAAAGGAGGGAGGAGCAATGTCTCTACACATGGCGCTAGTGACCCATTTTTCACCATGGTACTTGCCTAGGGTGCCACCAAAGTGGTTTTCACCATTGGACGAAATTATTTCTCTTTACTTTTTTCGATTTTTCAATGTTTTTTGTGTCACAAGGCGCCTGTTTGCCAGGTTTTCACCAAGTAACGATTTTTTTGTTTTATAATTTTTTTGTATTTTTGAAATTTTTAAATTTTTTTGTATTTTTTGAATTAGGATATTCTAAAGAGCTATGTGTAAAACCTGCGAAGGTGCATGCTGTTGATAGGATCCTCCAAAGGTTCACCTTCTGTAGTTGAGAGCTGATATGCACCAGATCCATATGCTACTGTAATGATGTAAGGACCAAGCCAGTTTGGTTCGAACTTACCCTTCTTCTCTTTGTCTTGCTAATTTTTGGGGTTTTCTCTGAGGACCAAATCACCTACCTCAAATGTGCGAGGCTTGACCTTGTGATTGTAGCTGCGACTCATTTGTTGATGGTAAGCTTTGAGATGATTAAAAGCAGTTTGTCTTCGTTCATCCAATAGTTCCAGTTCTTGTAATCGAGAGACCCTATAGTCTTCATCACTGATGATGTTTTGCAAAGAGACCCGTAACGAGGGTAGCTCGACCTCAATAGGCAAGATGGCTTCAGCATCGTAGACAAGTGAATAGGGTGTAGCTCTTGTAGGTGTGTGGACAGTCGTGTGATAAGCCCAAAGTGCAGGATTAAGTTGGATATGCCAATTACAGCCAGCATCGTCGACTGTCTTCTTTAGGATTTTAAGGATTGTTTTATTAGACGCCTCAACTTGGCCATTACCTTTGGGATAATATGGTGTGGAGAAACGATGGGAAATATGGAAGCGGTCATAGAGTTCACGAACATCCTGATTTTTGAAGGGATGCCCGTTATCAGTGATAATGGAAACAGGAATACCGTATCGGCAAATGATATAGTTGAGGATGAATGTAGCAATCTATTTTTCTATGACTTGTGTGAGAGGCACAAATTCAATCCATTTTGTAAAATACTCTGTGGCAGTGATAATGAATTTATGACCATTGGAAGGAGGGTGAATCTTGCCTATGAGATCGAGTCCCCACTGACAAAAGGGAAAAGGAGACGCAATGGGTTGAAGTTCTTGTGTTGGTGCATGTATGAGGTCTCCATGAATTTGACATTGCTTACATTTCTTGACAAATTGATATGAGTCTTTTTCCATATTGGGCCAGTAATATCCAGTCCTGATGAGTTTCTTGGCCAAGGTAGGACCACTAGCATGCGGACCACATATCCCTTCATGCACTTCACGTAACGCAATCTGAGCTTCGTCACTTTCTAAAAATCTAAGAAGAGTGCCATCTAGACCTCGCTGGTATAGAATATTAGCTAAAATGACATATCGAGAATATTGGCGAATGAAAGTGCGACGTTGGTTATTTGATAGATTAGGAGGTAGGATACTGTCACGAAGATATGTGAAATGAAACCATATAACTGGGACTTAGGACCGACGACACATATCGTCTTAGTAGGCATGATCTCATATGAAGGAACCAAAAGGTTATCCACCAAGAACTCATAGCTGGTCTCGTTTGGAGGTAGATCGATCAGGGAAGCAATTGTACCCCTGGCATCTGCAGCGCGATTCTGTTCTCTTGGTATCTGCTCAAAGTCTATCTTTGTGAAGTGTTGTTTCAGGTCATCCACCATTTGTTTATAAGGCATTAATTTTTCATCTTTTGTTTGGTAATCATCAGTTTCTTGACGGATGACAAGTTGAGAGTCCCCAAAAACATGAAGTTCCTGGATCTTCCACTGAACTGCAATTCGTAATCCTGTTGTTAATGCCTCATATTCCGCTATATTGTTAGTGCAAGGAAATGATAAGCGGTATGATTTTGGTATAGAATCCCCTTGAGGAGTTATAAAGAGAATGCCTGCTCCTGCCCCATGCTGTGTGTATGAGCCGTCAAAGTACAGTTGCCATGGCTTTGCATGTGACATTGTCAAAATAGATTCATCTGGAAATTCTGAACTTAGAGGAACATCATCTATCATGGGAGCATCCGCTAATTGATCTGCGATGGCTTGTCCTTTTATTGCTTTTCTATCCACATACTCGATGTCGAATTCACTCAGGATAATTACCCATTTGGCCAGTCGCCCAATAAGTGTTGCTTTATTGAGAAGATATTTCAATGGGTCTATCCTTGCAACTAACTTAGTCTTATGAGTGAGCATGTAATGCCATAATTTCTGTGAAGCAAAGACCACGGCGAGACATGCACGCTCAATTGGTGTGTAGTTTAGCTCATATCCTACCAATGTGTGATTGATATAGTATACTGCTTTTTCTTTGCCCTCAACAATTTGTTGTGCTAAGAGTGCCCCCAGTGCTGTTGAAGTAGCTGAGATGTATAGTAACAGAGGTTGATCTGGAACTGGTGGCATCAGAACTGGCGGATTTAGAAGATAATCTTTGAGCATCTGGAAAGCCTGTTGACAGTTATCATCCCATTTGAATTTGATGTTTTTATGTAGCAGGTGCTGAAAAGGATTACACTTATCTGCAAGTTGTGCTATGAATCTTTGGATGGACTGGAGTCTACCTTGTAAGGATCGAAGTTGACTGATATTTCTTGGTGGTGGCATCTCCAAGATAGCTTTGACTTTTGCTGGATCAGCTTCGATTCCTCTTTTGGATACAATGAATCCTAGGAGCTTCCCGGAGGTTACTCCAAAGACACATTTCTTGGGGTTTAATCTTACTTTGTATTTTTTCGACCAATCAAAGATGACTGAAAGTATGTCTAAATGTGTATTTCTGTCAATTGATTCGCCCAAGAGTTCGTCGACATAATCTTCCATGGTTACGTGCATGAGATCATGAAAGATAGTAGTCATGGCTCTTTGATATGTAGTGCCTGCATTCTTTAGCCCGAAGGGCATGACATTCCAGCAGAAAGTTCCCCAAGGACAAGTGAATGATGTTTTGTGTTGATCCTCGAGCGCGATCCTTATTTGATTATAACCAGAGAATCCATCCATCAATGATAACATTTCATGACCTGCTGTGAGATCAACAATCAAGTCAATATTTGGTAATGAGAAGTCATCCTTTTTACAAGCTTTGTTGATGCCTCTTAAATCTGTACAAGTTCTGATGCTGCGATCTGGTTTACTAATAAGCACCAGGTTAGAGATCCATTTGGGATAATCAATTGGGTGTATGAATCTGACATCCAATAATTTCTCAAGTTCTACTTAGACTAGTAATGCCACTTGTGGATGCATTTTTCTTAATTTTTGTTTCACTGGCTTTGCCCCCAGTTTGACTGTCAAATGATGCATTACCAAATCCGGATCCAATCCAGGCATATCAGCGTATGACCAGGCAAAGTTGATTTGTCGTTCTTTGAAGAAACTTATGAATTTTGACCTTTCTGACTCTATCAACGATTGAGCCAAGAATATGTTGTGTGGAACCTCTTCTGTATCAATGTTTGTTTTGATAGTCTCCTCTACCAACATGGATGACTTTTCCTCATATGATGCTGGGAGAATGTCAAGCCTTCCATCTTCGGGTGCCTCAGAGAGGTTTTTGCCCTTAGATACGTCCTTTATTTTTACTTTTTTGGGGTCAGACAGCGCCACAGTGTGGTTTTCGCCATAAGACCCTTGATTTGTTCTTATTTTCACATTTTTGCGACTGGAAGGTCCGACACCCTCACCAAAATATGCCACGCTATTGAGTTCTATAGTGTATCCCACCTTATGGTCCCTAGGAGGAAGATCATCTCGTATGCTCAGATAGTCAATAAAAGATTCATCATTTTGGAATGTGTCAAACTGTGCAGGTCCTTCATGATCCCAGTCAATGAGTTGGTGGTGAACAAGGGGAAGGCCGTTAATGTCTTCGAAGTTAGCGGGGCTAAGAGTGAAGATGTAGTTATATTCAGGTATGTCAAGGTAATTATCGAGGTCATCGATGGCACTCTCCTCATCAGTCTCGATCGTGAGCGAATCCAAATTATCATCACTAGTAGTGCATTCTGGGACAGGTGTTCTCATCCTATGTGATTTAAACCTAGAACCTTGAGACAAGGACTATGTGGAAACCTCATGGGTTGTTTCTTGACCAACTCTGAACTTGTTATAAAATTCCTCTTCTTCTGTGGGTTCATCTGGCTCTCTAAATGTCTCGGTGAGCTCGTAGTCACTGGAAGATTTGTCTGAACCCCATTCCCATTTGTTGGAATATGTGGAATAGCAATCCTCTTGTGGAATTTTGGCAGCTTTGATTTGTAAGGCTTCTTTTGTCCTTTAGGTGTGGACCTTGGAAGTTAAGAAACCAAGTCCTTTCGAGCGTTCCTTTTTGAAAGTCAATTTAGGTTGTAAAGGTTCAATGATGCCTTCCTTTCGTAACCCAAGAGGGCTTTTTCCATCATACCCGAATTTTTGTAGAATTTTGAAGCCTTTGCCATATTTCTCACATGGTAGACTGATGTGATCTTGTGTGTCATCTTCATTGTCTTTGTAAAGCATTTTGTATAAATCTTCCTCTTCCAGTTCACCCTATCTCTGAAAGGTAGTAGGGTCCCATTTTAGTATCATGATGGATACTTGCTTGTTAGGATGTGGTCTTCCATATTCTTTTGGGGAACTCATGACTTGTCGTAAGTACATGGTCTGATTTAAAGTGTATTCCCCCATGCCCTTGTCTTGAAACTTGCCTTTAAGCTCACCTTGTTTTAATGTCGAGGGTTTTAATGACTCAGGATCAATGTATGCCGAAGAAGGAACAACTTCACGATTACTGGGAATGATGGTCTCAGTCTTTGATCTCAGGTTATTGCAGTATATGAACGGATTAGGATTGCCGTTAACTGTTACTTCTATTCCATTGTGAGAAAACTTAATGCATTGATGATATGTGGATGGGACTGCCCTCATTTCATGAATCCAAGGACATCCTAGTAATATGTTATAAGTGAGATCTAGATCCAAGACTTGACAAACCACATCCTTTGTAACTGGCCCAACTCTGAGAGGTAAGGTGACTGTGCCCTTGGATGAATGCTCTTCATCATCATATGCCTTAATGGTAATTTGATTTGTAGAATTCACAGCTTTATCAGAATATCCCAATTGTTTAATAGTGCTCAATGTGCAAATGTTTAGACCTGCTCCTCCATCTATCAGGACTCTTTTTATTCGATGTTTGTGTATGAAGGCTTCAACATGTAATGGTGCATTATGTGGCTAACTTACGTAGGTGTCATCGGCTTCTGTGAATGTAAGGGAATGTGGAACAGAAAGGTATCCCACCATGGTTTGAAACTGGTCCACGTTCAGATCAGTAGGAATGACAGTGTCTCTCAAGATTTTGTCAAGAATAGCTTTATGTGCGGGGGATATGCGCAATAGCTCAAGGATGGAGATAAGTACGGGTGTCTTCCCTAATTGTTCTACAAGGTCATACTCAGGTTTGGTTGATGAGGAAGCGGTTTTTTTAGTTGGAGCACCTTGCAAAGTGATTTTACCTCGGCGGGTTGTGACATGACATTCAGAGGTAGGTTCAAAAGAAGATCCAACACCTTTTAGGACAATCCTGGGTCTTTGGGTAGAATTCTCAGACGTTTTGTCCTTGATGATAATGGTAGAGACATAATTGTCCATCGAGATGTGATTGATGGTTGAATCATAGTTGTAGGATGTTTTGGTATAGTTGGTTTGGTCATCTGTGGCTTTAGCTTTTCGTTTGTCATGTTTTGGGAATGGTTCCTTAAACATCTCATGTTCTTGATTAGATGAGTGTCCTTCAATCTCAATGTCACCTCTATTAATGAGATCTTGTATGATGTTCTTCAGTCGATGACAATTTCCTGTCTTATGACCCTTGCTCTTATGAAATTCATAATACTCATCATCATTCCACCAATTTGGTTTAACCTTTGGTTCATATGGAGGAAAATCTGGAACTGTGATTACTTTGTTTGCCACTAGCTTTTTGAAAACTGACTCAAGTGGTTCTCCCAATGGAGTGTACTTCCTTCGTGATCTGGAAGTTGTTTGAGTATTCACTTGATTGTTTGTAGAACTAGATCCTGAAAAGATGAATTTGGGTTGCACTGTGTTGGCGTCAACAACACCATCATTGACTATGTTCTTGTTTTTATTCCAAAATCTTGGCTTGTCTTTTCCTTTAAAGTCATCTTTGTTTTCTTTGAATATCTTAATGACTCCTTGTTCAATTAGGACCTTTTCTATCGCTAAGCCTTTTTCAATGACGTCCTTGAAGGTGGACAAACAAGCTTTTCTTAAGTCATAACCAATGTCTTTGTTAACATTTTGTGTGAACATCTCTACCATTTGTTTTTGTGGAATTTCACAAGAGCATCTGTTGGCTAGTTTCCTCCATCTTTGTAAAAATGATGCAAAAGACTCTCCCTCTTTTTGCTTGATGTTGCACAAAGTAGTGACTGATATGTCTGTCTCTATGTTGTAGGAGAAATGTTGAATGAATGCCTCTGCTAGATCACTCCATGACTTAATACCAGGTGGAAGTTGGGAGAACCATTCCATAGCTTGATCACCTAGGCTTTGTGGGAATAATCTCATCAAATATGTCTCTTCTGCTGCTACCTCAATGCAAGCTGTGAAAAACTGTCTAATATGTGCCTTAGGATCCCCTTTTCCTCTATACTTATCAAATTTAGGTGTCACAAAGTGTGTAGGAAAAGGAGGCATTGGAATTCTTTTGTCAAATGGATAAGGACATATGTCTCTCATTGTGTATGTTGGCTTTGGTGTATTTATGTCCTCCATTTTCTTTTGTAAGTCCCTGATTTGTTGCTCCAAATTGTTCTTAGGTGGAGATCGACTTCTTGGACCGTATCCCATGCTTGAGGCACCAATTGGAGGAGGAGCATGTTGCATATATGGATGATATTGATCATACACATGTTCATATGGAGGAGGTCTATAATGATGCTGCGTATATGGACCATTTGGTATAGATTCATGTTGAGGAACGAAATATCTGCTTTGTCCATGTATACCATACTCTACAGGCATGTCATGTTCTAATGTGTTGCCCCCAAATTTGACACGGGGTTTCCTTGTGTCCAAATTTTGAGCATGCCTTTGAATATCCAATTGCTTTGGTGGTTGATCCTTAGCATTGATATGTGATTGAGCATATTTCTCTGCATAAGACTTCCATAATGTCTGCGAAGGTGAGTATCATATGCTTGACCATGCGTATGTGGGACCTTTGGTTTTTGAAATAAAGATGATGGTGATTCAGGTACCATATGTGGTCCTCTATTGCCTCCACTATTAGGCCTTCTTTCATCCATGTTGGAGTGAGTTTGTTGCAAAGGTCGATTTTCCATTATTTGAGACATGTCAAAATCATGAGGTATCTTGGCTCCACTTTGTGCCATCATTTGTAAGAAGTATTGTCTATCCCTCCTCATTATTTCCTCAACCAATCGATTGAAATGGGGATTCATAATGGATTCTTCCACATCTGCTGAATGTATGGAAAAGTTGTCCATATTGTCATTATGTGTAGCATTGTTGTTTCTAGTGTCCATGTTCTCAACATTATATCATTCTCATACTCATAAGAACTCATGTTTGCGGACTCTTGAGCCTCTTTAGTTTCTCTCCTAGATTTTTGAAGACGAGTTTCAACCATGAACTAGGTATTGACCAAGATGTGTGAGACTAGATGAAAAATGGAAAAAGTATGGAAGACCAAGAGTTGGATGGAATGTAAATGAATCTGAGGTGTACTTGCAATGTCCAAAGTGTAAGACCAAGTATGTATGTAGTAGAGTAGGTGTGACTTCCAAAGAGAGGATAGTTTCTCTTTATGAGATAAGTTGACCTTCACTCTAAGTAAGACCAAATGAGACCCAAAGGTAAGAAACCTTGATGAGGGACCACTTAGCAAAGTGTTGTTGTATGTAGTGCGTTGACAAAGTATGATGAGGACAAGCAAGTGACCTTTTGACTCAAGTTTAGACAATTGTGAATGTAAAGTGAGATGTGAAGCAATGATGGACTTTATGAGACCCAAGGACAGGTTGACTGCTAAATGAAACCCTGGAGAAATGACCTAGGAAGCTCAAGAATTCTGAAACTGATTGTGTTTGTTTGCTGGACTGTAACAGTTTTTTTTTTTCAATTCTGAACACAGACGCACCTGTATACTTCATAGACACAGTTTCCTAACACAGACATGGCTCTCTTCAACACAGACGTGTCTCTGAGAGTTTTTGCAAAGTAGAACACAGATGCGTTTCTGCCCTTCACAGACGCGTTTATACAACACAGATGTTATTATGTCAGACACAGACGCGTTTCTGCAAAATTTATGCAATTTGTTTTTTCAATTTGTGAAGTTATTTTTGTTGTGACCAAATCTGACTGTTTTATTGTTTTTCATGACAAGAGGACACATTGTTGATGAAGACCCAATGTTTGCAAGTGTCTAGACTCAAAATGACTCCAAAAAGTGTGTTGTTTGATGTAAAAATGTTTTGCATACACTTGAAGACACAAAAGACACAATGTTTTGCTATTTGGTCTTGAATGTTTTGAATGTTTAAACTAAGGCAAGCACAATTCTTATGGCTGGCCAAGACAATAGTTGTTGATCCCACATGGGGTTTTACCCCCGAGGCTACGCTATTCAGAGTGGATAATTAGATGCTTGACCTCACTGGCTCCACCCTCAACACTCACTTCTCGAGTCAGCCAAGCATCAGTCCCCACGAAAACTCCCCGTGGTGAAATTTGTATCTCTATTAAGAACCGTATGTGTGTGGGCCGCTACCAGAGGTCCGACCTCTTGCCCCAACAACTAAAAGGATTTGGGCTTCTAAAACAAAAAGGTGCTAGTAAGGGCATCCACTTGTGTGGCCATACATGCGGCACTTTCAGCTCTATAAATACAAAAGGCTCCCAGCCGGTAGGGGTTACACCCTACAACTGATCAAATAAATTTGATAAAACGGGTTTATGGGGAGACATAGTTTCGGTATGAACTAATCAACACACGTTATTCATAGTTTTCACCATGAATACAGTTGTTTATAGTGGTTCGGAAGAGGTGGGTTTTCCTTGCTACCACTTGGGTCGTTCTCTTCTCACTAGTAGTCCTAATGACCACACGGGAAGATAGGCCCTCTAAAGATTAAACAAAAAGAGCCTATTGCTCAAGACACAAAAGACAATGATTCAATTTTAGTGCACCAATTGAAGTGTTTGCTAGTCTATGAAAACAAGGCACACAATAAAAATCCAAAAACCCTTGCCAAGGACCTGCAACAAAGATTTGTTAGTAGTTTGGATTTGTTTCAAATGATCACCCCTTCCTGTAAGCACACAAGTTAGGTAAATTTTAAAACCAAAAAGATTTTGTGAAAATAGGGGCCTTCAACCAAACGATTTTGCTTTCAAGACAAGCTGCACCAATTTCATTAGTTAGATCTGAAAATGTTAGCTCAAAATAAACCAGATCTGAAACCCTAAATACAAAATCCAAAACTGAATCAATAAACCCAAAATTTGAAACTGGTGAACACAGACGCAACTTCGTGACACAAACGCGGCTAAAAACACTGCAGATGCGACTTAATAACACAAACGTGCTTTTCCGGAACCTACAAAATAAAATATTGCCAATAACATAGACGCGATTCCAGATGTCGCAGACGCGCCAGAAAAACAAAAACGTGATCCGAAAGTGCATAGACGCGGGAATATCAAAATGCTATTGAAAATGTCAGATCTGCAACCTCAAAACACAAAATCTGCAACAAGGATGTTAATTGCAAAAGGGACAAGAGTCCCACCGGGCGTGCCAAAATGTATATGGTGAAAATGGATAACAATAATAACGATATTGAAAGGCTAAATGAATTCAACCACAAAACCCTAGCCTAACAACAACAAAGATCCACCATAACATATGAAGATTACCTAAGACAATGAAAATCAAATGAAATCACAAAGATTATACCATCACATGTCCAATAGGGTTTTGATCTCCATTCTTGCTATCTCCATTGATCTTGCTTGATATATTTGCTCTCAGATTTTATGTGCACAAGAGCTCAACAAAGAACGGAATGTGGTTGCAAGTAGGATCGTAATGTAGTCAAGTCATTAAGATGATTCATTAGAATGATTGATTAGGGTTTGATAATGAAGGAAGCATCTCCTTATATAGAAGACACAATAAGAAATGGAGGGATAAGATTAAGAGGTGTAAAAGGAGGCCGGCTATGATTAGAGGGTAGGTAGAAGAAATAATAAAATAATGAAAGGGGTAGGTAGTGTATGAATTAAGAGATGAATGACATGTGTCATGGGTAGAAAAGGTTAATGAATTAATTAAATAAATAAAGATTTATTTAATTAATAGAAGAAGTGGGATCAATTAAATAAATAAGATATTTATTTAATTTAAGAAAAATGATAATTTAAATAAATAAATGTATTCATTTAAATGAGAAATAAGGCTAGAAGAGGATAAAAGAATTAATTAAATAAATAAAGATTTATTTAATTAATAGAAGAATTAAGCTTAGATAATTAAATAAATAAAATATTTATTTATTAGACTGGACAATTTTGGGTGTCTACAACATCAATTATCAACTTGACATTCAACTTGGGGGCAACTGACACAGATCCTTCTACACCTATAGACAAAAGTACTACAACACTGACAACCATGCCACAACATAATCAAAAGCGCTACAACATTGACAAAAGCACCACAACACAACCAATAGCTAACTCTCCCTACAAAAGTGCTAAACCGATCAACAACGCTATTTTAATCTACAAAAGCGCTAAAAAAAATCAAAAGCGCTACATTACGCAACACATGTACTATATTAAACTCATTTGCCCAAACCAAAAAATGTGCTAAAACTAACAAAATAGTAGTGCTAGAACCACTCTACCAAAGCGCTATATTGGCAATAGCACTAAAACTAATGCACAAAAGCGCCATTGCGGCACATATGCGCTAATTTAGACAACAAAGCGCTAAAACAATTTTTTAGCGCCTTTGTCGTCCGAATTTTTCCCCTAGCTATTAAATGCAATAAATGATGTCACGAGGCAAAATTCAGAATTAGACTTACCGGGGGACCGTACTTAGTTGGCCACTGGTACCTCCACATGCGCTCCAATCCATGATCGGCAATGGGAAACTTCTCTCTCCTAGACTGCTGCACAAGTTGCTGTCAGAGGCTCTGGATTGCTATGAAAAAATGTACAAATGAGGACTATTTTACCCCTTCTCGCCTACATATAGCCTACCGTTACATCGCCCCGTGATCGCCGTGACCCCTAGGTACTTCCGACGCTTGCCATTTCTCTGTTTTACCCTCTTTTTCCTCCATTCTTTCGCCATTTCCTCTAAATTCATCTACTCTACCATCTCCTAATTTATTTCTATTTTTCGAGAGATCACCCAATTTTTTGAAATTTTCGTTCCATCTCTCGAGGGGGCATATCAACCCATATAATGACCATTCTTGGGGCATTTTTACCATGCCTATCTGTTGTTCTTTGAAACAATGCGATAAACCACACTATCTCAAAGAGGGGCAAATGTAGACATATAAATTTGTCTATTAATTAAATAAATATTTAATATTTATTTTAATGTACTAATATTCCTCTATTAATTAAATTCACATTTAATTAATTAATTCAACCCCCATTCTGTTATTTTAATAAAATTAATTACTTAAATTTATTTAAATTAAAAATCAAAATCTATAACCCAATTATTAAATAAATCTAATTTATTTAATTTCCCCCATTCCTCTCATTTAAATAAATTTAACATTTATTTAAAAACACAAAACAAAATCCCCCCTTTTAAATAAATCAATCCCACCCCTCTTGCATTTTCTTACAAATGCAAGTTGCACACAGATAGATTTTTATTTCTAAATAAAATTCTTTTTTCTCTCACCCACCAAATCCACTTGCATATCTAACCCTTCTTCTAGACTCTTCTAACCCTTTCTAATTAGCCTAATCCCCCTCTCTAATTATTTGCACATCCCTTAAGAACGACCACTTCTCAAAACAACTCAAAAGTATTCAATAACCATTAAAGGCTTTGTGTCTCGATCAAGATAACATCTAAAGTCTTCTAAAACCATTAAAGACTCTTACATGACCATAAATGGTTAACTCAAACTCAACCTTTGGTTAGAGACTTTCTCTCTAATTCAACCATCCTTTAACTAATGGGTCTCTTCAAGCATTCATTTCTTTGACCATGGTTATCCCTTTTACTCTTGCACAAGAGTTTATCCCTTGGATAATAGATTTATCCAATAACCCAACCCACATGAGGTTACCCTCATGTCTCCTCAGGCATTAAATGCTCCTTCCCTCTCCTCTCAAGCCATCTCATGTTGACACTTGTCATCATGGGATTGGGTTGAAAGCCATCACATGGATCCTAAACCCATAAATCTTGACCCTTCACAAGCTCACTTAATCTTAGTCATTGAATCAACATTTTTCCCTATAAAAGGACCTCATTCCCCAAGCAAAAAAAACAAATTAGAGACATTAGGAGATTTCTCATAGCAACCCTTTTACACTTGCATAACATTTGTTTATCATCTACAACCATCTTGAATCTCCATATGACATCCATGGATAGTGCTAAAAGCTGAGAGCTATACTCATTTGAGACTTGGAGAGGGGAGAAATAAGGAAGAAGCGTCAAAAGGCATCATGGAAGCATCTTAGGGAGATTTCTCTTCCTTCTCCTCTTTTATATTGCTTTACTTACATGCTTTTTAATCTTTCTTGATATGTTTGGAATGGTTTTTAGTTCTTTGTTTTGGTTTTTTTGCTTGGAAACTAACTTATTAACACTGAATTTTGTTTTTGCCTTGTCCCCATTTCCACGACATCATTTGGTGAATCCGACGTGAATCGAAGACTAAGAAGTTAAAAATTTTTAACTAACCATTTTGAATTTGCATATTTTCATGCACACGCGTAGTTTTAGTGCTTTCGTTGCTAGAAATAATGCTTTTGACGCGTTTTAGCTCTTTTGCAGTGCGGTTTAACGCCCTGTTACTGGTCTCAAATTTTAAAAATAGCACTTTTGTTTAGTTTTCTAGCACTTTTGGCATATTGTAGTACTTTTGTAGTATTTTCTAGTGTTGTTAACTTATTTTAGCGCTTTTTCTCTTTGTCTGGCGCTTTCAAAACCTACACCAGTTTAGCGCTTTTGTCTCAGATAGAGGACTAAAATTGTAACCTTAGAATAAAACAAACAAGTCACACATTGTATTTAATACTCCGCTCCTAGACAAGTTTGGTTAAGAAAAGGGGAAATGAGCTCTGCTAAGGTTTGAGGTTGCATATTACGTCTTGCTTGTTTTAGACCATATTTATTGCAAGATTTTTGTGTTTATTATAGCTCTGACAAACTTTAGCCCAACAGTTGATGCTGGTGCTAGAGTTGCTGCAACAGACCCTCATGGCGCCACCGAACAATGCCCTCGCAAATTTGTTCCGAAAGTGTTTCACGAGGTATTTCCTCGCCTAATGTTGTACTTCCTGTTCAGGATTTTGATAATGCCTGTGATTGGCTTGAAAAATTTACTTTGATAGGATACTTTCTGGGTAGGATCCCTCCTGAAAGCATGCTTTGTGATTGGGTCGCTAAAGCCTGGTCTCCTCATGGAGTTTGACTTGATGGTGTCCAAAGTCTCATGAAAGGTTTTTTTTTGTTCTGATTTTCAAACCCTTCCCATGTAGAGGCTATTCTCTGTCATGGGTCATAGACCGTTAGGTCATCCCTCCTGGTTTTTTCAGCATTGGTCTTGTGACTTTTCTATCTTAGATGACAAAAAGTTGTGAGTTCCAGTCTGGGTTGAGTTCCCTGGTCTTCCTTTGCCCTGTTGGTCTTTCATGCAAACCATTGCTCAGTCTATTGGCAAAGTTGTTTGCCTCGAGTCAGACCATTTTTTTAATGCTCACCCTCAAAAGAGGGTATGTGTTGAGGTCGACCTTTCTCATGACCTAAAAGAAACTGTTGATATTCAAGTGGGAAGAAACACTTTCACCTAGAAGATGCTTTATCTGAACCTACCCAACACTTGTTATCAGTGCCAGTCGATGGATCATAAGATCAGGGGTTGTCCCTTGGCAACTCCGAAATTAAAACCCCTTGTTAAGGAGTCTGGCTCTCGACCGGTGGAGGGAGCCAAGAAGGATGAATGGACCACTGTTGTTCGTAAAGGTAAAAGCTTTGCGGTTTCAACCCAAAAAAATCCCGTCGGTTCTAGTTCTCAACCAACGACGGATCCTCCTTTACAGTCTTCGTCCTCCCAGGCAGTTTCTAGGCAGTTTCAAACCCTGACCAACAGGGGAAGGCCTCTTCTGAGGGTGTTTCTCGCCCTCCTTGGGTCCGCACTCCTCAGGCTGTGTCTGCAATTTTGTACTCCATACTCTCTACGCCGCTCTCACAGCCCTTCTGGGCGTGCTGAGATTATAAATGGTGGTTCAGAAAAATGACGAGTTATCTCCAGTGGAGACCCATATTTTTTGTGCAATAGATTCTCCTCTCTTGGGGACGAGGAAGATATGCTAGTTTTGTCATGAATTACATCTTATTGAATGTTCGAGGTCTCACAGACCTCGCTAGAAAATATTTTGTTCTAGATGTTCGTCAACGTATTGTAGGCCTGTATGTTCTTTGCCTCGAGGAAGTTAAAATTGAAGGTTTCATGCTCAATGTTGCATGTTGTGTTTCAACGAGTTTGGAATTGTCATCACACTGGTTGGATTGTGTGGTGGCATGATGCCATTTCCCGCTCTGCGAGGTTTCTGCGCATTTATGGTAGGCAACTCACCATCTACCATAGGCAGTCGTATGATATGACCACCAAATTTCTATGTGTTGCCACAAAAGGTTTGGCCTTGAATCCCTTTGATTCTACCTTGCAACTCCATTTAGCCCAGCTCCGCCATTAGAAACAAGTTGCTGATAGTCACTCTGTTTGGGGAGCTCAAATCAAAGCTAGGTTGCACTTGCTCAAGGTGGGTGATAGGGATTCTAAGGAATTATTCCTGGCTCTATGTGCCCATCATACCTCTGTAGGGATTAAGAAAATAAAAGAGGGACGGGATCTTCTCATCGAATTTCTTGACATATTGCAAGCCTTTGTCCATCATTATGAGAAGGTGTTCACAGCGCAAGGAGATTCTTCGACCAGAACCCAAGCCTTGCAAGACTGCTTAGCCATTGTTCCCAAACATCTCTTCGACTCTCAACAAGCCTTTTGTGATCTCTTACTGATCATTGATGATCTCAAAGAAGTTTCTTTTTCTATGGAAGATGACAAAGCCCCGTGCTGTGATGGCTTCTCCTGTGAATTCTTCAAAGCTCTTTGGCCTTGTGTTGGTCCTAATCTTCATAAGGTCTATCTGGAAGCTTTTCATTCCCATTCCTTAGGAAAAATGATTAACCAAGGAAACATCAAGTTTATCCCTAAGGCTAGAGACCCAGAGGACATTTGCAATTGGGCTCCTATTACCTTGCTTAATGTCTCTTATAAGATCATTTCCAAAGCTTTGGCTCTCAAGATTTGCCATCTCCTATCGCTTATTATTCGTCCGGAACATATTGGATTTATTAAATCCAGGTTTATTTTGGATAATATTATTGCTGTTTGGGAATGGATGGACTGGGCTAGATGCTCTCAACACCAGTAAATCTTTCTCAAGATTGACTTCACAAAAGCATATGATCGCATTGAGTGACCTTTTATCTTGGCTATGCTCAAATCCCTCAGCTTTGGTCCCCGATCCATTCAGTCTGTTCAGATGTTATTCAAAGATGCCTCAAATTGCATCACCATTAATGACTGATAGTCTAAGGCTTTTGGCCTTTTCAAATCCATTCACCAAGGTTGTCCTCTGGCTCCTTCTTTATATGTTCTTGCAGCGGAAGGGTCTGGTCACTTACTTGCTGATGCTATCAATGTTTGGCGTGTCCATGGTATCTCCCTGCCTGAGTCACCTTCTCAAATTGTCAATGAGGACTTTGCGGATGATTCCTTTCTCACTCTCATTGAGGGTGAAGATAATGTGCAAGCTGCTCTTTAATGTCTAAACACTTTTTTCTTGGCTTCTAGTTTGGCCATTCAATGACACAAGATGCAATTCTATAGGTATTCTTTTCTTCCCACCCCGCCTTGGATCCTTCATTATGACTAGAAATGGATTCAATGTGGCA
The DNA here is from genome assembly GCF_030272615.1 of Cryptomeria japonica. Classification (NCBI taxonomy): domain Eukaryota; kingdom Viridiplantae; phylum Streptophyta; class Pinopsida; order Cupressales; family Cupressaceae; genus Cryptomeria; species Cryptomeria japonica. The sequence goes on along the minus strand of NC_081415.1, from coordinate 508,940,709 downwards.
AAATATTTTGCTTTTTGGGCATTCCTTTTTCCTTCCAAGCTTCATCTTCGGATCTCTGGAATGCGGTCTTAGCCAGAATCGAGAAAAAGCTTTCCTACTGGATCACCGAGCCTCTCTCTTTGGCTGGTAAATTCCAAGTTTGCTCCAAAGTGTTGGCCGTCACCCATGTTTGCTACTCCTCATTTTGGCCTCCTTCTAAGGCCTCTTAAATGAAATTGGAAAGACTTCTGCAAGCCTTTCTCTGGGCCTCTGGGTCTGACCATCATGGTTTTCATAGGGTTGCTTGGGAATATTGTTGTCTTCCCAAGGAATCCAGAGGGCTCGGCCTTATTTCTACCTAGAACCAAGGGCTGGCCTTATGTGCTAAGTGGGTTATCAGAGCCTTATTTGGTGATGAGGCCTGGAAAATTCTTCTCCAGCATTGTATTTCTTCAGGCTTTCCTTCCAAAAGGCCATCCTGGAAGGGGATTGGCTTGCAAACCCTGTTCAGATACAGGGTACTTTTATGGTCAAAAGTATCTGGTGTGCTTGGGAAGATATGAAGCCTTGGCTTCGATGGGCTGATGATGGATTTTGGGATGACTTATCTATGAATGAGCACAATCTCTGGTGGTCACCTCTATTTCAGGTGCAAGGGTTACCTCTAGCCAAAATCCAGGGTGTCAGTGCTCTGCGCTTTCACAAACGTGACATTAGAACACCTAAGGATCTATTTTCCATAACTTCTATGAGCCTCTGGTCTTGGGAGGACCTCTAGGTCCAGTTTCACCTATCTCAGCTAGATCGACAGACTTACGACCTTTTGGTCTCAGCTCTTCCCTCAAATTTACTTCATAAGCTCGTTATTTGGTTTGTCAAACCTTGGTGGAAAGGCTAGAAGTGGTATCCTTGGTCTCCTTTCACCAACTACAAACCTAAAATGGTTTATCTCTGGTTGGTTCCTCATTTACCTATGGTTCATACCCCCAATCAGCAGTGGCACTTGCATTCTTCTCAAACTTCCTGGAGATTCAGGTTTTTTTTTGTTTGGTCCACCATCACTGAACCCAAGATTGCACACTTTTCTTGGTGTGTACTCTTTCAAGGATTGCCTTTGGGTTCCAGACTCAAGCATTTGGGAGTTCTTGATCCTCGATGCACTTTTTGTGGTCAACTAGAAACTTTTATGCACATCTTTTGGTTCTGTAGAAGAGCTCAAAAGTATTGGAGCTGGATTCATGACTTCTTTTGGCCTTTTCAGCCTGAGCCATTTTCTTGGCACATGGATCTTTTGGGTGATTCTCCTAGAATCCCCTATAAATTCTCCTAGATATTGCATGCTTTTAGAATGGAGATCCTATACACTCTTTGGAAGGATAGAAATGCTTTTATTTTTTCTCACAATTGTTTGGATATTAATGTTTCATTTTATGCTAAAGCTTTCATTTGTAACAATGTTTTAATGTAGATTCAGGTACAAGTTGACAAGATGGCCCTGGAGGTGGCCCACCTTCGGGAGCTCCTCTAGAAATGGGGCAATGGCCCTTGTGTGATTATCTAAGTACCATCGGACTCTGTCTCTACCAACCATACTCCACCATCGCGGTCGCAGCTCCTCTGCCTGCTGCTCTCAGGCCCCACGGTCCTAGCCTCCCTGCCACCCCTCGGGCAGGAGAGATGATGCTTGGCGACCCTGTTCGGCTTCTCCGTCATGTCGGGGCTTTGCCTTGGGGTGGACCTCTACTACTCCTGTGACTTTTTCTCCTGCTGCTGATGATTCTGGGTGGCCCTCTGCCACCACTTCAAAGTTTCCTCGCCTGGGTTTGGTGATCTCTCCTCCTAGGCAAGAGGAAGGAGAAATTGAAAAAGATCCTGAAGATGGGTGGTTTGTGCTGGACCCGACGCCTAGCCCCGCTGATGTATGAGGAAAAAAAGATGATCCTGATCCTCCTCCCTTAGCTGCCACTGCTTTGGCTACCTGAGGAAGTTTTTTGATGAATAGCTTGTTTTTTTGTTTCTGACCGCTGGCCGAGTGATTCTCGCGGGGTGATCTTGTATCCCCCAGCCATTTTTTGTGAATTTGTACTTTAATATTTTTAATTAATAGAGAAGGCCTATTCATCAAAAAACTGTAACCTCAAAAACAAAATTTTAGGCTTGTGAGCCCACCATATGTACTAACTTTTTGCATGCTTTCATTGCAGGTTTTCTAACACTTTGTGCAGGTTTTTAGGAGTGAGTTAGAAACATTTTTTTCGGTCTTTGGGTTTTAAAATTAATCTTTCTTGTTTTCAACAAAATGATTGAAATGAACTTCACATTTTCTGTTTGGTGCACCTAAAACACAACTCAAATTTTCACTTTGGTGCATAAAAAGAACTTAATCTTTCTTGTTTTTAACAAAGGGATTAAAAATGAACTTCACATTTTCTATTTAGTGCACCTAAAACACAATTCAAATTTTCACTTTGGTGCATAAAAAGAACTTAATCTTTCTTGTTTTTAACAAAGGGATTAAAAATGAACTTCACATTTTCTATTTGGTGCACCTAAAATATAACTTAAATTTTCACTTTGGTGCATAAAAAGAACTTAATATTTCTCGTTTTTAACAAAGGGGTTAAAAATGAACTTCACATTTTATATTTGGTGCACCTAAAACACAACTCAAATTTTCACTTTTTTGCCTTGTCCCCATTTCTAAAACATCACAAACACTCTGGTAATATTTTGTAATTGATTTGTAGGCAGTGAGCCTCTCTCTTGAGCAGTGAGCCTCTTTCTTGACCACTGAGCTCTGGGCAGTGAGCCCGAATGCATGTGTGTTTGCCATTGTAATACTTATAACAAAGTATACCTATATTGTGGGTTCATCACGACTGTGGTTTTTCCTTTAATCAGGTTTCCACATACAAAATCTTTGTGTTATGGTGTTGTGGTTGTTTGTTTTATGTTATTGCATCTTTCTTTTGATTAAATGTATTAAGTGGTCGAAAGAATAGAATAATAATAAAGTTGGCAGAACATTGATTCACCCCCCTCTCAGTGTTCCTTAATTCCAATAGGAGGAACACATGTTGATGCGTGTTTTGACACGTCATAGGGCATCTTGAATGGAGATAAGGTTGGATCTAATTTATTGGGTGGTTTTAGCCATGGTTTTGTAATACCATTTGACAATTTCGTGTATTGTATCTCCTATATATGAGGTTCATGAGATAGAGGTTGTGTGTAAGAGTTTTATGGCGATTAATGCAAATGTCCAAAGACCCTCAGATCCAACTGTGGATGCTCAGTATGATGTTATAGACCAAAAAGATAAGGGTCTAATCAGATTATGCTTGACATACTCTATTCTTATCAATGTTCGTGAAGAGAACACTACAGAGAAGTTATGGACTAAGCTTGGTGAGATGTATCAAGCCAAATCTTTATTAAAGCATATTTTCTTGAGGAAGAAATTTTTTCCTTGAAGATGAAAGAAGGTGGATGAAGTGTAGACCACCTAGAAGCATTTAATATGTTGGTTGCATTATTGGTATCTATTGGTGTTAAGATGGATGAAGAGGAGAAATGTCAGATCTTGCTTTGTTCTTTTCTTGATTCATGGAATTATCTTGTTATGGCTATTAGTAGTACTTTTGTTGTTTTGAAATCTGAAGATGTGGTGGGTTCCCTACTTGGTGAAGAGATGTGGAGGAAGGTATCCATCATTTTGAAGGAAGCCCTAACTATTCGTGGAAGACCTAAGGAAAAATTAAAGAAGAATGAGAAGTGCAATAAGTCCAAAGTCATTTGCTGGAATTGCGGTAATTCAGATCACATCTATAAGGATTACAAAGAAGAAAAGAATAAGAAAAAGAAGAAGTTCAATTTTGATTTTGAGTCTGAGAAGGAAGATGGTGATGCATTCATTGCAGTTTTGGCTACTCATGCAGGTAATGATGCATGGTTAATTGACTTGGGTGCATCTTTTCATATGACTTCCAATAAGATTGGTTTTCTGAATATGAAGATTTTAATGGAGGCAAGGTGTACTCGGGTGATGATTCACATTTAGACATTGTTGGTCAAGGTAAAGTTATAATCAGGTTTCTTGATGGTAGAAAAAAAATGATTAGCTGTGTGTTGCACATCCCTAGATTAAAACAAAATTTATTATCTATGAGAAAACTGATAGATGTGGGTGTGCAAGTAGTCTTTTCTGATGCATGATGTAAGATGATTAAGGGTGTTATGGTGATTGCTAGAGGTATTAGGTTTGACACTTTGTATAAGCTAGAGGCATACATTGTTGACTGTAATAGCACTTTTATAAAAAGTAAATCCATGGATACTTGGGCAGAAGATTTGAGGGTTTCACCTTCAACAGATGGACATGGCTTTTGGGTACCTAAGGGTGCTCTTTCTTCTGAAGAAAAGTTACATATAGAGAAGACTATGTTATGGTACTATAGACTTGGCCACATTGGAGAAAAGAGTTTGAGGACCTTGAAAAATAAAAACCTTGTTGAAGGTTTGAATGATTGTAATCTTGCCTTTGATTTCTCTGAGCATTGCATTTATTGAAAACAAAACTTTGTTCAATTTTACTCGAGTTTTCATAAATCTTGTGGTGTTTTGAATCTTATTCATTCTGATGTGTTTGGTCTTGTAGATTCTCCTTTGATTGGAAAATCCACATATTATGTTTCATTTATTGATGATTTTAGTAGAAGAACATGGGTATACTTTTTAAAGAGTAAATATGAAGTTTTCAATCATTTTAAAGATTTTAAAGAAATGGTTGAGTTGCAGATTGGAAAGAAAATTAAATGTTTGAGGACTGATAATGGCAGTGAATTTTTCTCTAAATATTTTGATAGATTCTGTAAAGACTAGCATTAACATACAAAAGACAAGTCCCTATTCTCCACAACATAATGGAGTTGCAAAAAGAATGAACAAGACATTTATTGAGAAGGATAGGAGTATGTTGAGTGGTGTTGGTCTAGAGAAAAGTTTTGGGCTGAAGCTATTGCCACTTCCTTCTACCCGATTAAGAGGTATCCTACATCAGCTCTTGTTGATAAAATGCCTATGGAAGTTGTAAGAAAGTTAAGTAGCAGAACGACTTCCTACAGTAACCTTGAGAGGAGGGTAATGCACATTGTTTTATAGATCATTACAATAGTTACAAAAAATTAACATAAATAGACATAATAACATTCATAGCACAACACAATGATTTACATGGGGAAAACCCTTTCAGGAGAAAAACCCCATAGTCCAAAAGCCACCCAATATATTATTCAACAATAAAAAACATGTTATAATATACTTACAGAGAAAGATCTTCACAGGAGTACCACTAATCAAAGATTCAGAGGTAATTCAATAGCCATAACTCTTACACACAACTTCTATCTCACACACCTCATATATAGGAGATACAATACAAGAAAATGTCTAACGGTATTACAAAACCATGGGCTAAAACCATCTAATAAAGTATGGCCAACCTTATCTCTAATCTAGATGCCCTATGATGTGTTAAAGAATAAACATGTGTCCCTCCCTTTTATAGCTCATTTATGTGTCTGACACCTTTTATATTTCCTATTTTAGGAGTCCAAACTTTCAGAGGTCGTAACTTGTGAACCGTGTGTCCGATTGATGAACCATTTGAAGTGCTCGAAAGATCACAAAGTGCTATATTACCTTGTAAATAACTATAATATTTACACCCACTTTTGAGGGTGTTTTAGAGGGTCTAAAGTCTTCAAAATTAAGTTTAAACCTTTCATTGCACCCCTCCAAAATGGAAACTTTAATATCATCAAAACTAGCTGTGATATTGCGATGAGACTTCACCAATATGCTTATCTAGCCAACCAAAAGCTTTGGGGAGAATTTCACACCATTTTGTGCTCAAATGAAAACTTACTATAAATAGTAGCCTATAAATGCAAGGTTGAGACACCATTATCCCAACATTCTCCCACTTGTCGAACACCTTACAAGAGCAAAGGGAGTATCAACACAATAGATCAATTGCTAGGGGCCATGAGGCCCATAGAATCAAAACACCATCTGAAATTCTCTGTGCTCACAACCTTAGTTAAAGAATCTGCAACATTCATCAAAGTTTCTACCTTAACAAACTTCACCCAACCATCTTCGACCATATCTTTGATAAAATGATACTAAACATCAATGTGTTTGGTCCAGGCATAAAATGTCGAGTTCTTAGCTAGGCAGATCACACGCTGACTGTCACAATAAATCGTCACTGCTCCTTATTTTATTTCAATATCTGAACATAGTCTCTTAAGCCAAATGACTTCTTTACAAGCATGAGAAGCTTCTATATGCTCTACTTTAGTAGTAGACAAATCAACCACAACCCGTCTCTTACTCATCCAACTAAATGCACCACCAAATAAAGTAAACACATAAGCATTGGTGGATCTTCTGCTATCAATATCACTTGCCAGTCTGAATCCACATAACCATGGATATCAAGGGAAGTCATGTCTCCAACCAACATACCATGATAATACAAAGAATACTCTAAGGTACCCTTCAAATATCTGAAGACTCTTTTGAGTACATCCCAATGAACTCTTCTAGGATTAGACATATATTTGGAAAGAACTCCCACTTCTTGGGAAATCTCTGGCCTAGTATAGACCATAGCATACATCAAATTTTGAACTGCACTCTGATAAGACACTCTTATCATGTCTTCCATCTCTGATGGGGATGTAGGACAATCTGCGATAGATAATTTTGTTCCAACTGTAGAAAGAAACACACAATGGTCTACAATCTTGCATGTTGAACCTCTACAAAATTGAATTCACATACTTACTCTGGCCTAGCCATAGCTTTCTGTTCACTCTATCTCTTCTTATTTTCATCCCAATAATGTGCTTTGATGTACCAAGATCTGTCATTTCAAATTTAGCAGCGAGCTGAGACTTTAGTTCTGAAATCATACCTTTCCCTTTACCAATGAATAATATATCATCAACATACAATGCAATGTACAGGAAATGATGACCATCAGATTTATAATAAACATAGTGATCTGATTTAGAATGCTCAAATCCCAAACTCAACACATATGTATCAAATTTATGGTACCACATCCTAGGACTCTGTTTGAGGCCATACAAAGATTTCTTTAATTTATAGACCAAATTACTTTTACCTTTCCACATAGTGCTCTAGCTGTGTCATATAAATACCCTCCTCCAAATCACCATAAAGAAAATCAGTTTTCACATCCATTTTCTTAACCAATAAATCATAAGCAACAAGAATAGAAAGCAAAAATCTTATGGATGTCATTTTTGCAATAGGAGAAAATATCTCACCATAATCAACACCCTCAACCTAAGAGTAGCCTTTTGCAACCAACCTTGCTTTATACTTCTCAATGCTTCCATTTGAACCAATATTTTTCTTGAACACCCATTTACAATCAATAGGTTTCCATCCTTCAGGTTATGGTACAAGATCCCATGTATCATTGTTTTTCAAAGCTGTCATTTCTTCTTCCGTAGCAATCTTCTAGGATTCTGCATCATTCATATCTAATGCCTCTTCTATAGATCTAGGTTCATCCACATTATTATTCAAAGAAAAAATACATCTCCAATGATCAGGTGTATACCTTTCAGGTGGTTGTCTATGTCTTGTAGAACTTCGAACAAGATGAGTTGGAGGTTCTTGCTCCTCTTCTGAAGATTCAGAGCTAGATGATCTCTCCTCAACTTCTTGCCTATCTAGGGGTCTCAATTCAACTCTTTTAGGCGTAGAAGGGAATTGAATCACATCTTCCTATTTTTTTCTAGATGCAATGTAACAAAAGCAGACTTAATTTCTCTAAAAATAACACTTCTACTATGAATTACCTTTTGTGCAATAGGGTCCCAAAGCTTGTATCATTTCACACCATAACTATATCTGATGAAGATACATTTCATAGATTTGTCCTCCAACTTTGTTCGCTTCTCCTTTAGCACATGTGCATATATCTCACAACTAAAAATTCTAATATGTATTAATGAAGGCTTGTGTCCCGACCATGCTTCCATAGGCATTTTATCAACAAGGGCTGATGTAGGAGACCTATTAATCAGGTAGTAAGTAGTGGCAACAGGTTCAACCCAAAAAATTTGTTCTAGACCAAAACCACTCTACATACCCCTAGCCTTCTCCATCAGTGTCCTATTCATTCTTTCTACAAATCCATTCTCTTGTGGAGAATACAAAGTTGTCTTCTGTCTATTGATGCCCCAATATGTATTGAATCTATCAAAATCATTGGAGAAAAATTCACCACCATGATCAATCCTCAAACATTTAATTTTCTTTCCAGATTGCAACTCAACCATTGCTTTAAATTTTTTAAATCAACTGAAACTTCTGATTTACTCTTTAAAAAATATATCCATGTCCTTCTAGTAAAGTCATCAATAAATGAAACATAATACATGGATTTTCCAATCAAAGGAACATCTACAAGACCAAACACATTAGAATGAATAAGATCCAAAACCCCACAATATTTATGAGAACTCAAGTAAAAATGCAGTTTTGTTTTCCATAAATGCAATGCTCATAGAAATCAAAGTCAAGATTACAATCGTTTAAACCTTCAACAAGGTTTTTATTTTTCAAGGTCCTTAGATCCTTTTCTCCAATGTGGCCAAGTCTCTAGTGCCATAACATAGTCTTCTCTACAGGTGAATTTTATTAAGAAGAAAGAGCACCCTTAGGTACCCAAAATCCATGTCCATCCGCTGAAGGTGAAACCCTCAAATCTTTCTTCGAAGTATCCACAAATTTACTTTTTACAGAAGTGCTATTACACTCAACAGTGTATGCCTCTAGCTTATACAAAGTACCAAACCTGAAACCTCTAGAAATCATCATAACACCCTTAATCATCTTACATCCTGCATTAGAAAAGACTACCTACACACCCGCATCTATCAGTTTGCTCATAGATAATAAAGTTTATTTTAATCCAGAGATATGCAACACATTGTGAATCCTTTTTATTCAACCATCAGGAAACTTGATCCTGACTTTACCATGACCAACAATATCTAAATGTGAATCATCACCCAAGTACACCTCACCTACATTAAATTCTTCATATTTAGAAAACCAATCTCTATTGGAAGTCATATGAAAAGATGCACCTAAGTCAATTAATCATGCATCATTACCTACATGAGTAGCCAAACCCACAATGAATGCATCACCATCTTTCTTCTTGGACTCAGAATCAAAATCGTACTTCTTCTTTTTCTTCTTCTTTCCTTCTTTGTAGTCCTTACAGATGTGTTCTGGTTTACTGCAATTCTAGCAAATGACTTTGGACTTTCGAGGAGATTTTGATCTCCCTTTGGACTTGGATTTACTACGCTTCTCATTCTTCTTGCCTTTTTCCTTGGGTCTTCCACAAAAAATTGGGGCTTCCTTTGAACTAATGGATACCTTCCTCTGCATCTCTTCACCAAGTAGGGAACCCACTGCATCTTCAAACTTCAAAACAACAGAAATACTACCGATAGACATAACAAGAGAATACCACGAATCAAGCAAAGAACAAAGCAAGATCTGACATTTCTCCTCTTCATCCATCTTAACACCAACATATACCAATTGAGCCACCAACATATTAAATACTTCCAGGTGGTCTGCAATTATTCCACCCTCTTCTATTTTCAAGGAATACAATTTCTTCCTCAAGAAAATCTGATTTAATAAAGATTTGGCTTGATGCATCTCACCAAGCCTAGTTGATAACTTATTTGTAGTATTCTCTTCATGAAGACTAATCAGAACAAAGTCTGTCAAGCACAATCTTATTAGAACCTTGGCTTTATGGTCAATAATATCATATTGAGTTGCCGCAATTGGATATAAGGGTCTTTGAATATTTGCATCAATAACATCCCAAAGATCTCGACCTATTAGCAAATCTTCCATCTTCAGCTTCCACATCTCAAAATTACTTCCATTAAATTTTTCCACCACTTTTCTCCCTAACGAATTTGCCATTTGAAAATTCTTGCAACAAGATCAAATAGTGTCTTCTGTGCAAGGTCCCACTCAAATCCAGATTAGTTCAAAAAAACCCAAGGTTTTGATACCACTTGTAAGGAAGATAAGTATCAGAACAACTTCCTACACTAACCTTGAGAGGAGGGTATTACAATTTTTTTTACAGATCATTACAATAGTTACTTAAACTTAACAAAAATAGACATAATAACATTTATACCACATCATAGTGATTCACATGGGGAAAACGTTTTCAGGAGAAAAATCCCACACTGCAAAAGCTGCCCAATATATTATTCAAGAATGAAAAATAGATTATAATATACTTGTAGAGCAAGCCGTTCACAAGAATACCACTAATCAGAGATTCAAAGGTAACTCAATAATAAGACTCATACACACAACCTCTATCTCACAAACCTTATATATAGGAGATACAATACAAGAAACCGTCAAATGATATTACAAAACCATGGGCTAAAACCACCCAATAAAGTATAGCCGACCTTATCTCTAATATAGATATCGTATGACATGTTAAAACACACATCAACACATGTCAGGCTCCCTTTTCCAACTCATTTATGTTGCTGATACTTTTTATATTTCCTATTTGAGGAGTCCTAACTTTTGGAGACCATAACTTGTGAACCGTGTGTCCGATTGATGAACCGTTTGAAGTGCTAGAAAGATCGTGAAGTTCTCTATCACCTCTTAAATAGATATGATATTTATGCCCACTTTTTAGGGAATTTTGGAGGGTCTAAATTCCCCAAAATTAAGTTTAAACCTTTCATTGCACCTCTCCAAAATAGAAACCTAAATATCTTCAAAACTAGTTGTGATATTGCAATTAAACTTTATCGGTATGCTTATCTAGCCAACCAGAAGCTTTGGGGATAATTTCGCACCATTTCATGCTCAAATGAAAACTTACTATAAATAGTAGCCACATGTAAATGAAAGGTTGAGTCACCATTTTCCCAACAGAAGCATGGTCAGGTCAAAAGCCTTCATTGAGATATCTTAAAGTTTTTGGTTGTGAGGGATATGCACATGTGCCAAAGGAGAAGAGAACAAAGTTGGAGAACAAGGATCTAAAATGTATCTTCATCGGTTAGAACTATGGTGTGAAAGGGTAGAAGTGTTATTTTTAGAGAAATCAAGTCTCCTTCAGTTACATTGCAGCCAAAACATACTAAATAGGAAGATGTGATTCAATTCCCTTCTACGCTTGAAAGAGTTGAATCGATACCACTTGATAGGCAAGAAGTTGAGGAGAGCTCATTTAGCTTTGAATATTCAAAAAAGGAGGAAGAACCTTGAACTTATTTTGTTCAAAGGTCTATAAGACATAGAAAACTACTTGATGATTGGAGATGTATTTTTGCTTTGAATACTAATATGGATGAACCTAGATCTGTAGAAGAAAAATTAGGTATGAATAATGCAGACTCCTGGAAGATTCCTATGGAAGAATAAATGGTAGATTTGAAAAAGAATGATACATGAGATCTTGTACCATTGCATGGAGGATGTAAGCTTGTGGGTTGCAAATGGGCGTTCAAGAAAAAGATTGGTTCAGAAGGAAGCATTGAGAAGTATAAAGCAAGGTTGGTTGTGAAAGGATACTCTCAAGTTGAGGGTTTTGATTATGATGAGATATTTTCTCTTGTTGCAAAAAGGAAATCCATTAGATTTTTTCTTTCTATTGTTGCTGCTTATGATTTAGAGGGTGAGAAAATGAATGTGAAAACTGCTTTCCTTCATGGTGATTTAGAGAAGGATATTTATATGACACAACTAGAGCACTATGTAGTGAAACATAAAAGTAATTTGGTTTGTAAATTGAAAAAATCGTTGTATGGCCTCAAATAGAGTCTTAGGATGTGGTACCAAAAATTTGATACATATGTGTTGAGTTTGGGATTTGAAAATTTTAAATCAGATCATTATGATTATTATAAATCTGATGGTGATCATTTATTGTACATTGCATTATATGTTGATTATATGTTATTCATTGGTAAAGGGAAATATATGATTTCAGAACTAAAGTCTCAGCTTGCTGCTAAATTTGGAATGAAAGATCTTGGTGCAACAAAACATATTCTTGGGATGAAAATTAGAAGAGATAGAGTAAACAAAATTCTATGGCTAGGCCAGAGTAAGTATGCAAATTTAGTATTACAGAAGTGTTGGCAACAACAATGAAGCAAAATTGAGAGGGGGGGGGGGTGAATCAGTTTTCATTGGATCAAACAAATTAACCACAATCTCATAACTAATCATCTGCAATAATAATATAGAAAAACACAATAACAACAACATACATAATACCAAAATTTTGACATGGAAAACCTGGTTAATGGAAAAATGTAATGTTCCCTGCCCGTACGGTGTAACTGGCAAGGGCGTACGGTGTAACTGGCAAGGGGGTTGTATGCTACAAATGTCATATGGTGGAGTAAGGGGGGTCGTACGGTGCAAAGGCTATACGGTGGTGTTAGGAGGGGTGGCAATACAGTGTGAGACCGTACGATGAGGGTGCAGACTGTACAGTGTGAAAACCACACGATGGTGAAGAATTGTCACTCGATCCAGGCCATTCAGTGTGTGGTGTATTTGTCCAAAGTGTGGTATATGGAACCGATGAAGCTTTCAATAAGGTATGATGCCAGATAAATGATGAACAAGAAGATTTATATGTTATTGCACAAGCCAAAGAATAGTCAGATTAATGCACTTCAAATTACAACAATCAAAGACTGAGAGAAGGGTAGAGTAGGGTTAGTAGTTACTCCCACCAAAATTGTGATAACCAAATAGGGAGGGTCTTTCATCTCCGAAATGGTAGATAACAGAATTCCAACTAGAAATCACACAAACAAGAGAAAATACCAAATTCACATGCCAACACAAATGATAGACTCGGCCATAAATAGGGCTTCAATAAATTTCCCGAAGGGTTACAAATGTGCCGACATGATCAAACTAAGACTTGACTAATCTAATTAAATAAAGGGATTGAAAAATTTGTTATTACATTTGGGGCCTTACAATAAAGTATTTAAATTTATTATTTAATTATTAGAATTTGCTCGCTTTCCCAGGTAGCATACTCGATGGGTAGATCCTTCCAACGCACAAGGAAATCCTTGACTATGCATGATCTTAGCCTCTTTTCTCTGACATTGATGATCTCTGCCAGCTCCAGAATTAGTTTTCCTTATTCCTCAATGGGTGGCAAATCCTTGGACACTGTGACACACCGCGTGACAACCTTCTTGAGACATGACATATGAAAAACATTGTGAATCCGACTCCCCTTAGGAAGCTCCAACTCGTAGGAAACTTTGACCACCCTTTGAACCACTTTGTAGGGTCCATAGAAACATGGCTTCATCTTCTCCTTACCACTTGTCCTCAAGGAGGATTGTCTATACGGTTGAAGTCAAAGGTATACCAGATCGCCCACCTAGAAATTTTGCTCAACCCGGTGTCGATCAACATACGTCTTTTGCTGGTTTTGAGCCCTCTGTAGGTTAGCTTTGAGAGATTTTAGGATATCTAAACTCTCTTGAAGCCAATCTTTGTCCCTATATGCACGAATGTCTCCCAATGCCAGATCAACAAATGAAGAAGGTTCATAATCATACAATACTTTGAAGGGTGGTGTATACACCTAAAAATGGTCTGAAGATAGTTAATTAAATACACAACTATTTGATTAATATCCCTTCCCAATTAATTGAATTCACAAGGAATTTGATTAATTTCTTTATTCATCTACTATTAAATAAATATACATGATTTATTTACATAGTTCATTTCATATCCCCTTTGATTAATTAATTCTAAATTAATTAATTCCCCTCATTTTAATCAATTCATCTAATTCCTAATTAAGATTAACAAACTCAAGTTTGTTGAGATTAATTATCACTTTCCAAATTATTTGAATTTCTAAATTCAAATGAGCACATGGCTCCTAACTTTTAACCACCTAACCTAACCATCCCCTAACCTAACCCATTCCATCTAGCCTCGAGTTTAACTAACCCTATCCTATCTTGCACATTCTAACCTCCTTATCCTAACCTCCTATGGTGCGGATATTCTCCCCTTGAGACACATGGCACTTTTGCCACATGTCTCCTTCCTTGGACACTTGCCCTCTCATGAGCAAGGCTCCTTGACACTTGTCACCAAAGAGATGACAAGTGTCCCTTCCTCCAACCTCTTCTCCAACTTCCTCAATCTTAGCCCTTGATATCTTCAGATTAGATCTGGACCATTGATTTCTGCCACCTCAGCTTTGGCCTTGGAATCCTATAAATATCCCCCATTTTGGAGAAATAAGGATCCCTTGCATTCATATTTTTAGAATCATTACTATAGGCAATTTGCATTTCAATTATCTAGTAATTAGCATTTTGGATTAATCATAGCATGTTAATCTAGTTTCTTAGATCATGCATTCAATATAATTTGCATAATCAATCATGATCAAGTAGCTACTCAAGTCTTGAGTTGCCACTTTGGAGGTCATTGCTCCGTTGAGAGCCAATCAATCCAATACCTTCAATGTCCTCAAGAATAAAGGAAAATGGGACATTTCAAAGAAGGATTATAGTTTGCATCTTTAATTTAGTTTTCAATTAAGATTTCCCTTACGTTTTATTGTCTCATTATATGTGTATGCCTTTCTTATATACCACATTTTAAGCATCACGACATAATTGGTGCTCACCGTGGGGCCTAGGCGCTTTGACCTTTAACAAGTTTTCTTGTAGGAAATCTCATTGATAGGTTGATTAGCTCTTTCGACGCACAAATTAGCTCTCTCGGGTTCCAGATTCACGTTCTTAGCCTCCTTTGTAGCATTCTGACACCTCAAATGGCATTTTTGGGAGATTTCTCAACTTTATTTTTATGTTTTTCTATACTTTAGCGCTTTCAGTCTGTACTTTAGCATTTTTGGTCTGTCTCGTAGCGCTCCTGGTTTGCCTTGAAGCGCTTTTGGTTTGTTTTGCAGCGCTTTTGGTCAATTTTGCAGCACTTCTAGTCAATTTTGCAGTGCTTTTGGTCAATTTTGTAGCGATTCTGGTGTTCAAAATAGCGTTTTGGGTCAATTTGGTAGCATTCCCGGCACATATGATGGCGTTCTTGGTCAATTTGATGGAGTTTTCAGTTTTTCATTGATTTTTCTAATGTTTTATTTTGCATTTCTCATTTCTGCTTCTGGACTGTCATTTTCCCAAACCTAAGTTGTAGTTTGTTGGTTTTGCAGGTACTTATTTCACTGTGAAAGATCAGAGTCATAAACCATTTCGCCATCAAAGAATCAATATAAACTACTAAATTTGTTTGCAACCGCAGGATTTTGCACTTATTTTTGATAAATTAGGCACATAGACTAATTACAATGGAAATGAACAAACATGTCTTATGTATTTTTGATGATAGACGAGTATTCTCTCACCTTTCTTAGCTATTCAGAAAGATAGACTCATATTTTCTTTTCAATAGTGCATATCTTTAGCGGGTCTGCCCTCCCGAGGAGCCTATAAGGCCAAAGCCATTAAGGCTAGTGAGAGGGGAACGACCCAAGTGGGAATGACTAACGCCAAGTACTCCAACCCACTATGAAATAAATGTGATTTGATGAAAATCAATTCAATGACAGTTCTCAGGAATAGCTCTCCTCCGTACCTTTGGGTATATCAAACCTTGCTTTTCAAGGCTGGGAGACCTCTTAATTGAGTTTATACCTCGATGCGCCGAACATATCCCTTACTAGTTCCAATTAAAATTAGAAGCTACCCGGTTTACCTCCAAACATTATTAAATTCTTAGTGCATGGAGGGGGAAGAATCTCTCCTTAAGATACTCACCATATGTCCCCCTTGAGTGTATGTGCGAACTCCCCTTTTGAGACCTTATTGCTAGGCTCATAATGAGACTCCACTAGCTCTCGCCAAGGCAAAAACACATATTCCCTTTAGGGGGTGACAAGGTTGTGTGAGATGAAAGGGTACCAAGTGTGGGATAAGAACTAATAATGAATCCAATCTCCTTAGGATAGATTGAATGATGTGTTTTCAATTGTTCAAAACCCATGAAAATTTGGGCTTTCTTTAAAGCTTCTTGAACATACACTTTATGTGTCCTTTGGGACAAAAATACAATCTGATTTTTGTGTTTGTATGTCAAGTCAAGATATCATCCATTGAAATACAAAAAAAATTGCAAACTCCAACTTCAAATTGTCAAATTTACAAGTTTCACTGCAGATTAGCACTTTCGGTCCAAACAGTCGCACTTTTAGTCCAAACAGTAGCTCTGTCAGTCTAAACAATCGCACTTACAATCCAAATAGTAGCTCTTTCAGTTCAAACAGTAGCTCTGTCAATCCAAATAGTCACACTTTCAGTCCAAACAGTCACACTTTCAATCCAAACAATAGCTCTTTTAGTCTAAACTGTCGCACTTTTGGTCCAAACATCATCTCTCTTGGTATGAATGTTAACTTTCTCATATTTCAACATTAACTCTCCAAGGTTAAACTTGCTAGGTATAAGTATGAATTTTCTCAGTCTACACATCAACACTTGGAGTCAAAACAATCATTGTCTAAGTTCCAACATCTTAATTTGAAACATCAGAGTTCCTCATCCAAACAATAGAGTTTCTAGATCAAACAACAACACTCTTGGTCTAAACAATAGAGTTCCTAGTATAAACAACATAGTTCTTAGTCTAATCACCAAGTTGGGTCAAAATTATAATCTCCTAAGTTCAAACACTCAATTTGCTGAGTCTGCACATCATTATTTTTAACTTTAGAGTTACTGCATTGCAAAATAGTGTTCCTGGTCTGTTTCTCAGCGTTTTTGGTCAATATAACATCATTTTTGGTCAGTGTGTCAGCATTTTTATTCAGTATAGCAACGTTCTGGTCAGTTTGTCAGCGTTTTTGGTCAGTAAAGCAACGTTCCTGGTCATTTTGTCAGCGCTTCTGGTAAACTGCACCAAAATCAGAAAACAAAAACAACCCATTTCTCAGACAGTCAAACATAGAGACTAGGTCATCTTCTTAGGTCATTCAATCAGGTTATCTTTTGTCAAAACAAATTCAAGACTAGACACGCTAGGGGTTCACAAGTATTCACCTCGAACAAGTTTAAAGATCTAACACCTTAAAGTGCAACATCACATTTTATTTGATAAACTGATCGTTCAAACATAGTTTGTCATCAGGATCTATCATCCTTTATCACGAAACTACAACTCTTGATCAGAATAACCTCATTCTTTATCATAGGATATATCATTCCTATTGAATTTAGTCATATCAAAAATCACAAAGTTTGCACTCCAAAACCTAAGATCAAAAAACTTGCAAACAAGCAAATACTTGAAAAGATCATTTCGTGTCTATCCATCTATACTATTTACCTCAACAATTAATCACTTATTGCGACACATTATAGAAGATTTAAACCTCACAAAACATTCAGAACACGTGTATGCCCCTTTTAACCAGGGTTCAAAGATGAAAGATTGCAAAAATAAAAACATTTGAAATAATTGAATATTTTAGAAACATGGAACACGGAAAATGAAATACGAGAAGAAGGGGAAATAACAGAACAACATCTCCGAGAAGTCAAACAAGATCCTAAATTCGATAAATTTATGGCAAAAATATTGGAGGGAGAAACAGAAAAATACTTCCTAATGTTAGCTAAATCTAGTGCTATACTCCCCTAAGATTTTGATATGAGAAAATTAGCACAAAAGAGAAGTGACTCTTCCCTTGATAACTGATAACTCAATGATGAATGGATAGTACCAAATCGGTACTGAGAGGGGGGGGGGTGAATCAGTATAGACAAAAACACAATCTTAAACCGGTTTGTCAGCAGACTCTGTGCTTTGGCAGAGAAACAATAACACCGGTCTTAAACATAGTTCAACCGACAAAACCCAGAATAACTGAGACAAGTATAAACCGGTTGACACTTATCTTTTCATACAATCTAATACTTCATTTCCATTTCACCCTAGTGCATGAACATGTAATCTATCATCAAAGATATATAAACAACTTGATCAACATGATTTACCTTCAGACACAAATCACTTAAACCATCACATGAATAACACCACACATGACACACAGATTTTTCACGTGGAAACCCAACTGGGAAAAACCACGGTGGGGATGAATACCCACAAGCTATTTTGAACTCTTTAGAAGTCCACTTTGTTAGGAGCCTTGTCCGCTTAAAGACTGATACAATAGGTTCTGTTAGGAACCGATCCTGTTAGGGATCACCCGGTTAAGGGATGGCTAGAATACCCGGTTAAGGGTTAAACCCTGTTAAAGGTTACCTTGTTAGAGGATTTCAAGAACTCAATGGTTTTGAGTCACCCTGTTAAAGGATTTACAGTAAGCCAGTTAAAGCTACCCTGTTAGGGGATTTCCCAACTGTTGAAGTGGTTAGAGATCAATAGGTATTACAATGATCTGGTAACAGCACTCAATGCCAATGCAGATCCACTTTAGCTCCTCTTCGCCTTCTGCACTTACACTCTATAGGTATCACTTCTCTCCTCTGGTCTGGCAAGAATCATGTATCTCTTCTCTTGGATACACACACACAACTTTTTCCAACAACCTCAGAAAGAAACACAACATCGACCTTATAGGAAACAGATAGGTCGGTAGCATAAACCCTAAACCCTAAACCTGTTAGGTTAAGCAATTCAAATGGTTCAATCCTGACCGTTGAGCACGCTGCATTAAATGCAATAGTCTTGAACCAATCTCAAGACATTCTCCATCATTCATTTTCCACCGATTTCATGGTGACTAATAACCCATCACGCGTTATCATTGTTTACAGACTTCACACATTCCCGAGGTAGATAGGAACAATATCCTTCATGCAAGATCCTTCACACACACAAGGCTGACGTGGCAACATGATCTGTTCTTCATTACAATTCTAACTCATCACACAAAGTCACCGATTGAGTCACATAGGCTTGAAGTACTTCGATCGAAAACCCTGAAGTTAAGACTACCAAATGGTAGTCATACAAAGCTTCCATGTACCAGTTCCCATACCATATGCCAGTTCACCTTGAACAAACACACCACTTCACTTTGGCACATATACCAGTTCACAATGTTATACCGATTCTCACATATACCAGTTCTTGGTAACATACCGGTTCTCTCTTCTTCAACATATTGACATCAATGACAACATACAATGTCATCATGTCCTCATACTGGTTCACATAATGCCAACAGGGAAGCTAGTGCCTCCACTTTGGCATTGTTGTCAAAGGGGGAGAAGAAGTGAAGTGGAGAAGATATCTATAGAAATTGGGGGAGAAGATGTGAAGCGAAGAGATATCTTTGTATATTGACATCAATGATAACATACAATGTCATCATGTCCTCATACCGCTTCACATAATGCCAACAATCTCCCCCTTTAGCATTGATGGCAATATACAAAGATATATCTCCGCTTAACATCTTCTCCCCGAATTTCTGCAGATATCTTCTCTGATTCACTTCTTCTCCCCCTTTGACAACAATGCCAAAGTGGAGGCACAAGCTTCCCTATTCCATTATGCTGCTCCCCCTGAGGAGTAGCATCCTTCAACACATCAATCCTGAATAAAAATTTGACTATGTAATACTTGACTGATGTGGAGCATATACCTTTAGTTTACCTCCTGAAGGGGCAACACCCCTAATTCACCTCTTAAGTACATAAATGTAGCCTTTGGGAGAGGCTTGGTGAATATTTCTGCTAACTGATCCTTACTAGAAACATGTTCCAGTGTAATCTCTTTGTTCTGAACCTTTTCCCTCAAGAAATGATACTTAAGCTCAAAGTTCTTGGTTTTAGAATGTAAAACCGGATTCTTGGAGATGTTAATTGCACTAGTATTATCACAAAATATACTTACCGGTTCAGATACAGGAACTTTGAAGCCATTTAATACATGCTTCATCCAAATTGTCTGAGTGCAGTTCATGAAAGCTGCAACATACTCTGCTTCCGCTATAGACTGAGAGATACAACTCTTCTTCTTACTCATCCATGAGATCAGTCTACCACCGAGAAAGAATGCACCACCGGTTGTGCTCTTCCGATTGTCCACATTACCTACCCAATCAACATCTGTGAATACTTTCAAGTTGAAATCCTTGCTATATGGATACCACAATCCATAATCAATAGTTCCCTTCAGATACTTAAGAATCTACTTGACTACAACCAAGTGGGATTCTCTTGGACTTTTCTAGAACCTTGCAGTAATGCCAACTGCATGTGCAATATCTAGTCTGCTATGCACTACATAATGCAACTTACCAATCATTGATCGATATTCCTTCTCATCAACCAATGCTGAGTCATTCTCTTTGGATAGTTTACAATCGGTCACCATCGGTGTACCGACCGGTTTACTATCAAAATTAATGACACATCAATTCCTGATAATACAAGAACTAATTAGTAAACTTCCATTCCCAAAAAGGATGACATATAAATTCTCAACCATGTCAAATCTAATGAGGACACAAGAAGGAGTCGAGATGATACAAGAAGAGATCAACATCATAGTAGAATGCACACTCATGGTTATACAAGAACAAATCATGTTGATAATCCTATCACATCTCTTACACAACAAATACAAACAATACAAACACAGATTCAAGACATGCAGAGAGGAAATGCTAGAAGATACTTAGTTCAAGAAATATGTCCTTACCTATTCGACATAAATCTAAACATGATACCATTTCCTACAGGTTGTGAAACTCCTAGATACAAAAAATATGATGGACACACTGATCCCCAAGATCGTATATGAGAATTTTGCACAATGAGTATGGAGTTTGCACATGAGGATACCTACTTGATGAGATTATTTCCAAAAAGCTTAAGTGGACTAGCTATGAAATGGTTCTCCAAACTTCCGCTTGGAATTAGATCATTGACATAATTGGTGGATAAGTTTGTTTCATAATGCTCTTACAAAATTCAACATGAAGTCACAATGCTCAACCTATGTAATACTTAAAAAAAGAATGGAGAACCTTTTATGACATTTCTACAGAGATGGAGACACTTAGCTTCACGATATCCTCATATAGTGTCAAAATACGAGAAAATGGATATATTCATCAACAACCTAAACGATCAAATGAGTTATAATCTAAAAATGCAATGCAATCAAAATTTTAAAAAAATGATTGATAACGAAATTAGAATGGAAGAAGCTATGGTAAGGAAAGGTGAGTTGAAGCTATACAAAGAAGGAGTTCATCCTCCTAATAAAAATAACATCAATAACAATGATAAGCCAAAATTTTGGAATAGAAATTGAAATGTTGTCAACGATGGGATAGTGGATAACAACAATGTAAAACCAAAGAAACTAGTTCTTAATTTATCCAATCACTCAACATTGGCTCAACAAAACAACAATTATCAAAAATCAACTGTCAACAATATATTTTGCTAGAAATTTACAAACATTGGTGAACCACTTGGGTCAGCATTAAAAAAACTTCTCTCAAACAAGTTAATTACCTTGCCAGAAGAAAGAAAGTTTGAACCCAAGGTAAAACCTGCTTGGTGGAATGATAATAATTATTGTGATTTCCATCGAAACAAAGGACACCAAACTGATGCTTGTCAACAATTAAAACATGTCATCCAAGATTTGATTGATAATGGAGTGATAACCGTGGATGGACATACAACAAACGAATCTCACACAACTTTTAAAACTCCACTTCCTAACTATGAGAAGGGTGAATCATCAACAGAGAATAATGGTAAAAGGTAAAACAAAGGTGAACTATGCTCATGCATATGACAATGTGGTAAATGTGATTGTGGTTAAGGAGAAACAACATCAAGAACCTGCTCATGCTATCACACGAAGCAAAGCCAACATTATTTTTCTGGGTCCTACAACTAACACATTATCCACTACAAAACAATACCATCTAGTGGATCAACTATAGAAGACCCCCGCGCAAATATCCATCTTAAATTTAAAAGCTTTCACCTATACACAAAGAAACTCTAGAAAGAGCATTAGTCGATACAACAGTGTCCAAAGATCTTGATATAGATCAATTCCAAACCATGGTTGAACACCTCACAACCCCTCACTGCTTATCATTTACCGAAGAAGATGACATGTCCTTGCAACATCCCCATAACACTCCCTTCCATATTGAAGTCCTCATTCACAAGACACGCGTTAAACGTGTCCTAATAGATGGTGGAGTTGGCTTAAATATTTTCTCATTGAGTATTGTTCGTGCTCTAGGTTATTCATAAGATGCAGTTGATCACTGGAAAAAGATCACTATCAAAGCATATGATGAAGAAGAGCGTTCCTCTAAAGGAATTGTGATATTATCCATCAGAGTGGGACCTTTGAACAAAGACACAACTTGTCAAGTTCTAGACTTGGACTTATCATACAACATACTCTTGGGAAGACCCTGGATACATGAGATACAAGTTGTTCCATCAACATATCATCAATGCCTCAAATTTACCTACAATGGATAGGAAATCACGATCTCAACAGATTCAAATCCATTTCAATATTGTAATAATCTCAAACCAGCTCAAGAAGTCATTGTTCCTCATAATAGGGAGGCATCATCTTCAAACACACAAACCAAAGAAAAATCATTTGCCTCAATTTTGTCAAGTATGGAAAAACAAATGCAGCTAAGAGATCAAGGGAATGGAGAATATTCACTATCCCAATTACCACTTTCTCCTAAATCATAGGGAAAACCATAAAACTCTAAACAACAACCAATTGTGAAACATCTTCCAATATTTGATGGAGCATTTTTTAGTGTTGGGACCTTATCAGAGGAAATAAAAGACAAAGATGTGCTATAGTGGCTATACAAGGATGAAGAAGTCCAACAAAAGATCAACAATGTCTGAATACCCACTGAAAATTATGGAAAAGGATTTAACATTCTTCAACAAATGGGATACACTAGAATAGGTCCTATAGGAAAAAGAAAAGAAGGTATCTCAGAACCTATCCAACCTCATACTTAGCAAGCTATAGACAAAGAAGGCTTAGGTTATGGACAAGTTACTCTACCAGAAGACACATCGTCTAACCAACAACAAGAAGAATATGAAAATAGATAAGAACAACTTGCAATTGAAAGGGAAGAAGCATCTGCCAAGCAACAAGCACAAGCAAACATGAAATGGAAAGAGAAGCAAGCCTCAAATCAACAGGAAAAACAAACTAATGGTACCTCCCAAGCAGCATTAAATCTCAATCAAAACAAGAACGAACCTAGTACTAATCAAGGAGAGCTCATAAGAAGGTTGACATAACTCAATCTCAGTGCAGAAGAAGTTGAATATGAAAGAAGAAAATATATAGCAAGAAAAATAGAAGAAACAAATCAAATGCTATATGAACAAATCTGTAGATGGCAAGTTGCAAGTGAGACAAATTCTAATGAATGGGAATGGGATTCCTCTCATTCTGACGAATCAACTGAAGAAAATTGCTTTGAAGAAGATGTAGGAGTCGATGTAGTTCACACGTATGTAGGGAAAATGTTAGGAACTAGCCCACTTGAATTATAATCACATTTGAATGACTTGGACTTAATCAAGGACGATCAAGATCTCCTTGTGCGAGGTCATCCTGATGAGAGTACCATTCTAGACATTGACATACATATCGAAAACTTTGACATATCTATCATGACCCTTGATACCCTCAAAACATATCAACCCGAGGACTCCTTATCTCTAATCCACCCTGAACTTATTGATTGGGAAAATGAAAGACATACTATCATTGATACCTTTCTGAATGACCATGCCGTATCCATATATCTTAATGCAATTGAACCCACAACAACTTTCACCAAGAATTTCAACAATGCATCTTCCAGTCAAGTGGGTGCCAAATCTCCCAGTCACAAAAAGGAAAATAAAGAAAACAATATCAGGTCTAATGTGGAAAACCATTTCTTGACAACATTAAATCAAGAAAAAGTAAAAAGAAAGGATGCATCTAATGGTAAAAACCTCCTCGTGGCACCGAAAGATGGAAGATTTGACACTTTACCTGAGTACTATCAAGAAAGGTCATCAATTTTGATCGAACCAACAAGGGTAGTTAACATTGGGACAACAGAGAAACCAAAGATCCTACATCCAACAACTTCTTTGTCAGAACAAGAAATGCAACAATATATGGAGTTCTTCAAACAACGACAAATCAATTTCACCTGGTCATATGCAGACATTCCAAGATTGGATTCAGAGCTTATTATGCATCACTTAAATGTTAGTCTAGGAGCCAAACCATTTAAACATTTTTTAAGGAAGATGCATCCACATATCACTCTCCTGGTCAAAGCAGAACTAAAGAAATTACTGGATGTAGGATTCATCAAACCTATAGCATATCCTCAATGGGTATTAAACATCGTTCCTATTTCTAAACCAAACAAAAGTATCAGAGTATGCACAAACTTCAAAGATCTTAATAATTCATGTCCAAAGGATGACTTTCCTTTGCCTAAAATTGACATCATTGTAGATTTAATTGCTGGACACTCCATGTTTTCTCTAATGGATGGTTTCTCTGGATATAATTAGATTAAAATAGCACCTGAAGATCAAGAAAAGACAACTTTCACATGTCTGTGGGGTACTTTCTACTGGAACATCATCCCTTTTGGACTAAAGAATGCAGGTGCCACATATCAGTGAGCTATGACAACGATATTCCATGACATGATGCATACATTCATGGAAGACTATGTGGATGACATCTTCGCCAAATCATACAACAAAGAAAAACATATAGAGATACTGTAAAATATCTTTGACTGGTTAGAACAATACAAGCTACGACTAAATCCTAAGAAATGTGCCTTTGGTGTCACTTCAGGCAAGCTATTGGGATACATTGTTTCAGCTAGAGGTATCGAAGTAGATCCAGCTAAGGTCAAAGCAATCATGGAAATGACATCTCCCAATAATATCAGTCAACTCAGATCACTCCAAGGAAGACTCCAGTCAATCAAAATATTTGTTGCTCAACTAGCAGATAAATGTCAACCATTTACTCATCTATTGAACAAAAATGTTCATTTCAAATGGGACCATAAATGTGATGACGCATTCAATAAGATCAAGACCTATCTCATGCAACCACCCATCCTAATGTCACCAATTCCAAGAAAGGCATTGTTACTCTATGTATTGACCATCGAAGTATCATTAGGAGTTCTTCTCGCACAACAGGATAATGAAGGAAAAGAACAGGCCATCTACTACATCAGCAGAACACTAGTGGGATACGAGCTCAACTATTCCCCAATAGAAAAAGCATGCTTGGTGGTAGTTTTTACTTCTCAAGAACTAAGACACTATCTACTATCTCACTCCTTCAAGTTGATAGCTAAAATTGATCCATTGAAGTATTTACTCAGCAAGGCAACATTAACGGGATGATTAGCAAAATGGATCATGATCTTGAGTGAGTTTGATATTGAGTATGTGGACAGAAAAGCTATCAAGGGGCAAGTCATTGTAGACCAACTAGTCAAGGCACCGCTTCAAGATGATCATCCTTTACATATTGAATTCACCGATGCTGATATCCTAATGGTCACCACAAAAACATGGAAATTATACTTTGATAGTTCATATACACAACATGGATCAGGAGCAACTATTCTATTCATCACATGACAAGGTCATACAATTCTGAAAGAATACAAATTAAATTTTCCATTCACCAACAATACAACAGAATATGAAGCTTTGGTTATAGGTATCAAAATGGCTATAGAATGAAACATTATACAACTCCAAGTCTTTGGAGACTCTCAGCTCGTCATCAATCAAATTAATGACGATTACCAAACAAAGGATGACAAACAAATGCCTTACAAAAAGGTGGTAGATGATTTCAAGAAGTATTTTGTAGAAATAAATTTTGAGCAAATTCCAAGGAATGAAAACATAGCAGCAGATGCCATGGCAACACTTGCTTCTCTACTTTAGACACAGGAAAATCAAGAGCGTTATGAATTCTTGGTGGAAGAGTTGTTTTACCCTACTCATAATTGTCCTGATTCCCAAACTATCTATCACCTTGTTGGGCATGATTCATCCCGCTATGGCCAAACTTATACATACTTGAAAGATAACACCCCACCTCTCAATTTGTTGAAAAATCAAACTTTATTCGCCAATCCTCCCATTATACTCTTGTCACAGATACCCTATTTAAAAGAGGTCTAGATGGTTCTCTTTTAAGATGTCTCAAACAAGAAGAATCTGAGAAGGCCTTAAATGAAGTTCATAACAACATTTGTGGCACTCATTCAAGTGGTATTACCCTTTCGAAAAAACTCATATGCTTGGGCTATTATTGACCAACTATGGAACAAAATTCTTTTCAGATAGCTAGAACATGCAAACAATGTCAGATCCATGGGAATTTGATTCATGCACCAACACAAGAACTTCATGCTTTGGCAACATCTTGGCCTTTCTGCCAATGGGGTCTTGATCTAGTAGGAAAGATAAATCCTTCTTCATCCACTGGTCACAAATTCATCCTTGTAGCTACAAAATATTTTACAAAATGGATTGAGGCAATACCTCTCATCAATATCATAGGAAAACAAATTGCTGCATTTATCTTGAACTACGTCATCTATCGCTATGGAATACCTATGACCATTATCACTGATAATGGGTGACCGTTCAAGAATCAGGATGTCCAAGAACCATGTGAGAAATTCAAGATCCAACATAGATTTTACACACCCTACTATCCACAAGGAAATGGGAAAGAAAAAGCATCAAACAAAACTGTTTTGAAAATCCTCAAAAAGACAGTGAATGATGCTGCTAGAGATTGGCATATTCAATTGAACCCTTCTCTATGGGCCCACCATACTAGTATCCACACACCAACAGGTGCCACACCTTTCTCTCTTGTTTATGGATTAGAAGCAATACTGCCAATAGAAGTAGAGATACTTTCTCTACGAGTATAATATAAAGGTCTTATCCTAGATGAAGACTAACGAGTATCTAGATTGCAGGAGTTAGAATTAATCCATGAACGAAGACAAAATGTCTTTGATCATTTAAAGGTATATTAGCAAAGAATGTGCTGAAGTTATAATCACAAAGTCAAACCACGAGTCTTTCAAGTTGGACAACTAGTACTAAAGGAAAATACACGAAATCAGTTAGATCGAGAAAAGAAAGGAAAGTTTGAACCAAACTAGTTAGGTCCATTTGTGGTCACAACAATATTTGGGTCAGGAGAACATCATCTATCAACACAGGATGAGGATCAGCTTGAGGAACCCATCAATAGCATGCATTTGAAGAAGTTTTATGTTGGAAAAAGAAGAAAAATCCAAAAATAGTGAAAAAACAGAAAATCCAAAAACAATGAAAAAGTGGAAAATCCAAAAACAGTGAGAAAGAAGAAAAATCCAAAATCAGTAAAAAGCAGAAAATCCAAAAATGGTGAAAAAGAAGAAAATACAAAAACAGTGAAAAACAATAAAAAAATAAAAAATAAAAATCAAATATGAGAAAATGTGCAATAAAAACAGATGGTGAAAACTTGGCAAACTGGCGCTATCTATCAGCTAGCTCTTCCATCTATTGGTTCATGCATCCTTCTACTTGCATTCATTTTCGTTAGCGTTGTTCATATCTATCATAAAGCCTTTGTATATATGCAGGCATCGTAGGCGATTTCTCGTCATGGTTTGGATCGTTGTATATCTCATAATAAAGTTTGTTTCTAGATTGGGGGCAAATTCCTGAACCTAGTTGGGGGCAAAAATTTTCATCGCTTTGAGCTTAATCAAACAGGTAGAACAATAGTTAGGCAACACTTTTCAAGCAAAAAATTGAGACACATCCAACATTGAACATAAGATCACATTGTCAACCATCAACTATCACATATCAATCTAAACATGACAAACACATATCAATGGATGATATATCTTGACTCATGATTTTAACACTTTGACAATAATGGTTCAACTATTTTATCTTGATTTTCGCTATCATGATTTCTGAGTGACTCCAGGATGTCTTTGACTAGAGGAACAAGGAAGGAACATGAAATTTTTCTTGTCTACTATTTGTAAATTACTCATTTATATGTGCAAAGTTGTCTCAGGACATGATCATCAGAGTATCATAGAAGACATTTTGGAGTTGCATATAGAAATGGTTAATACTGCTTGTTTTACACAATCAACACTCAGGTCATCTTGGTTCAATTATACCTTGATGCTTGTGCTAACTTGCAATATCAAAACCCAGAAAGTAGTGCTGAGGTCATCATGGTTCAATTATACCATTGATGTTTGCACTCACTTCCCATATTTTAAAGGCTCAATCATGAAACAAATTAATGACCACATGACCAGTCCGATCGCCGTATTGCATTTCATTTTGCATTTGCATTTTTAAAAGTAGATTTGCATTTCATTTTGCATGGGATCACAACAATCATCTTTTCCAAGGCCAAATACTTCAACATGGTGTTATCTCTCTTATTATGTGATTGAGTACATTGGACAATAACAAAAATAATCAATTCATTCATACTGCATGATAAGTTAGTTCATCTCATATAACCATTGCATACTAAGGCATAATTCATATAAAGCATCCAATCATTCATTCATGTAGCTAGATTATTGCATTACATCCATTTTATCTCAAATCATATAAAGTAACATGATTGCATTACATTGCATCCATCTCATATTAACATGCATGAGAAAATTATTAAAATATCATAAACAAAGAAAGAATTGCATTGCACATACATCACATAGTGTTTATAAGCATCACCATACATATTCACATTTGCATAACATCATGTAAATATTGCATCATCATATAAGAAGTATGCATCCATCATCTAGAATCCATAAACACAGAAAATAAAGCATACATCATGAAAGTAACTGCACAACATAATCATATATCAAATAGAATGCATCCATCATCTCATAGGTCATGTAGAGAGAATAAGATCATCAAAAAGGTCAATGTCTAAGGTACAATGATATCACAAAATATATGAGATACATAAAAAATATGCATCATGGGAATCATCAATATCTCATCACAAAATGGTGTGTACCTGAATGAATCAATGTCCCATATCAGTGTCACCACTAGGACGCAAAGAGGAACTCTATCCTGAGATACATCACAAATATGCATCGCGGGAATCATCAATATCTCATCACAAAAAGGTGTGTACATGAATGGATCAATGTCCCATATCAATGTGACCACTAGGACGCGGAGTGAAACTCTATCTTGATGCGGTAGATCTAGTAACACAAGCTGATACCCTTGTACCTGGGTCCCCACCTAGGGGATCTCTCTGAAGTGGCCTTGTCACTCCTCGACTCTCAGACTAGTTCTGTCCCGATCTCCTACTTAGTTGTGAGAATCCTGAAGCCCTCCAATCAACAAGAACAACAATATAATATAAGGTCCTGTAATACTCAACCTTTCGGATCGCTTGACGCATCATCTTCAGGGTAGATTTTCTTGAACTAGACTCTCCTGACATCTGTACCTGCACCTCGGCCTGCCAAAACCTATCCCTAGTTGCATCTATCTCGACCATGAGAGGAGCCATCTGGATCTCTAGTTGGGCCATCTAAGAGTCCCTCTCTACCAATCGACTCTCTAGTTGTTGAACCTGACCTTGTAAGTCCATAATCCAAGCCTGTTGCTGATAAGATGACATCCTAATGAGGATTTGTCAAGGTGCCTCTGCCTAAGGATGCTCAATCTATGATAATCATGTAGGTACCTACTCAACCTCCTGCTCTGGGACCTGATGCCCTTGATCCATTGGACCTGATCTCCTCCGTCTGACCACCTGGGTCATCCAATCCATATATACATCTCTAGCCAATCTAGAGCTGCTGGCTCCTAGTGTGCCTGCCACTGCCACTACTCGACCATCTCCCCCATCATCATCTCCTCCATCGTCATCTCCAACACCATGATCTCCTGCATCTCCTCCATATCTATCTCTGTCATCCCCTCCGTCTCCGCTATCATCTTTGCCCCCACCTCCTCTCCCCCCACCATCCCTCGGTCATCTAGGAGCTCTGCGTCATAGCCTCTCATCATCCTCATCTAAAAATGGCTCTCGCTCATCTTGACATGTCAACCTCAGAAACCTATGTATAGTACAATATACGATGTACTCATTTGTCATCTCGCTATCTATCATACCTAGAAGATAATCCCAATCCAGTAGCCCCAACGATCGATACTCTGCACATGCCTAGTCATATGAAATAGAGGGCCCCCAAGTCGCTAGATCTAGTCTCCTGCAAGCATAATGAGTTGTACCCTATCCCTTGTATCTTGCCATACTGTCTCAACACCCTCATACAAAGGAATCGCTCAATAACATAGGGTGTCGATCCAATCAGATATCACGTCACAAATACATATGACATCTCCAATGCATCCTATCAGATATTGATCCAGTGTGTCTGTCACCAATACTCCGATTTGCCCAGCTTTCGCTGGACAATGATGCCTGGATACCCGTCAGCATAAGACCTGCCTATACGTCTATCTCTATCAGCCAATGGTTATGTGATAAGAAGGTGCTCCCAGGCCCATATCTGAAGAACGGTCACCCCTGGTGATAATGTAGTCGATCTCTGGTGGGTAAAAGTACAAAGTTGTGTGACACTTTTATAAAGGAAATTGTCAATGCTGATTCAAAATTTTAAATTAAATCAATAGAAAGTGAAATATATGTTTTTTAATTTTGAAATGATGTAAACTAATTAAATTTATATTCTTATGTCTATTTTATGTTTGTAATTTTAATAAAAAATAAAAATATAATTTGAATATAGTTTTTTATAAAGTAAACACTATAATTTAGTTGCTGAAAAAAGGCTAAAATTGAAGTTACATAAGCCACCACACTTTATTTAGTAAATTTTACATTTTTTTCTTGATTTTTTCTTTTTTTATATTTATAACTTGAAACTTTAGTGGATTGATATATTTTTTACTATTTTTTATAAATATATATTTTTCAATAAATTTGAAAAGTTGCATGTGCTAAAATATAACTCTTTCAAATTTCCACCACCTTTTTTCTTAATTATTTATCCAAATTAGAAAATAATTATATCATCTTGACATAGATTCTTTTCTAAACTGCATCATATTTTTTTCAATTTTTTTAACTAAATTTTAGTATTTTTCCTTGACAAGATAATCAACCTTGTATTTTAGTGTTGATGACCTACTTTCAATAAAAAAAATAAATATAAAATATAAAAACTAACTAAAATATTAAAAGATATATTTTGGAAAATTCTCGTATATATCTATAAAAGGGTACTTTTACATTTCAAAAAAAAATATTTATAAGAGTAGAAGTTGTTAAAACATCGGTTTTTTTTTGGTTTTTTTTTTTATAACTAGGCCAAAAGTAGTATAAAATATACATTTAGTAGACACTTCCAATTGGAAAAGTTGTGGCCCATATATAAATTAGCTATAATGAATCTATATAGACCATATGTTTGACTAAAATTAATTTTTAGTTAGAATTACTTAAATTCACTTGTGTTGATAAGTGAGCTTGGAACCTGACACACTTTTGTGCTTTTACCCTAGTACACAACTCGGTGCAGGTCATGATACAAGTGCGCCAACATGCATGACCCCCATGCAAATCAGGTCCCCTGTGTCACCATCTGCTCAAGGAGACAACCCCTTCCAACAAATAATCCCTTTGACCTATGATCAGGACAAAGGAAACCTCCAATGAATCCGACAAGAATAGTGGGTAATGTGGAATAACCTAGGTCTAGCATCTCCTTCCATGCAATGTCATATCCGTCTATCTCATCATCCTCAAACACTCAGCAAAGTGCATATGTCCCACCCTACTCGCTAAGATTGTCATACAATAGCTCGCCCATCACAAGGATGCATAGTATCTGGTATACATCCTCGGGTGTCACTGTCATCTCGCCCGTCAGTAAGTGAAAAGTGTTGTGCTCACTATGCCAACACTCTGCTAAGGCTGTCAATAATCCCCGGTTAATCAAGGGCCGGGACATGTCGAGAAGGGAAGATAAACCACACCTGTCAATGTGGTCTCGCTCCACTTGGCTAAGGCAAGGTATCAACATCCATGTCTTCGGGAAGCGCTCCAGAGAGTGGAGGACACAAAAGTGCTCCTAAAATCAAATCATCTCATCATATTAGTCTCTTGAATTATATATCTATTAAATCAATCTATCTATTAGTCTATCTTGCTCAATTGAGATTTTTATCAAATCTCATTGGGCCCCTATCAATGAGGCTCATCTATCATGAGGTCATTATCAATCCTATATCATCTCGCGCATGCATCTAGATAATCAGAAATGATCATCAAATTTCATCAATCAGGAGTATCTAATTTTATCAATTAGATAGCTAATCAAATCTTACCCTATCGAAATAAAAAATCAAATCGAATTGACAGCAAATCCAACCTCTTTATCAAACATCAATAATCGAAAAATTAAATAAATGGCAAAAATTGAAAAAATCAAATCAATTCATCAATGATCAAAAAATTCAATAAAAGGCAAAAAAATAGAAAAATCAAAACATTTTCTTCAAAATCGAAAAATCAAGCCAACATGATCGAAAATATAGTCTAACAAATCGAAAATCATCAAAAAAAATAAAAATCGAAAAACACCCCCCAAAAAATAAAAAATGGAAAGACACCTTAAAAATAAATTAAAAAATCGAAAAAAAAGAAAAAAAATGGTCGGGTCGGGGCCCCCTACGCCGGCGGCGCTCATGGTGCTCACGTTGGCGCCAACGGTGCCACCCGCAGCACCCGTGGTGGTGCTTGCTATAGCACCAACAACACTGCCCGCGGTGGTGCTCAGGGAGCCACCCATGGCGTCCTTGCACCCCAAAAATGGCAATTTTTTTTTTCAAAAACCCTGCGTGATAGATAAATAATTTTTTTTGGGATGCGAGTTAATATTTTAGAAAAATCCTAAAACATTATTTTGTAATTTGAAAAATCCATATCAAAAATGTATTTTTTTTACAAACCCACATGGCGAAAATGCTAAAAAATGATTTTTTTCTACAAATAGCTAAATTTTTCAAAAATCAACTAAAAATTTAACAAAGCTGGGTTTTCTTGAAGTACATACCGGTGGACCATAGGCTAGAGGATGCTCATGTCACCATACTCACTTAAACCTATGTTGGTGGTACGGGATCACCATTCCTTCCTCAAGAGCAACTTTTTTCAAACAACTAAAGTGCACAAATGAAGAGTGGTAAAAGGAATTAACCTTTTTAAACTCACAATTGGGCATTTAAGTGGGATTTTTATTCCACTAATTTGTAATCATCTAATCAATTAATCAACTTGGCAGGGCATCGTTTTCAAATTTCTTATCGGGAAATGAATCAGATCGACTGTGAAAATCTCTAAAAATTGGAAAATCATTAAAAATCTAAAAATTGTAAAAATTTCAAAAATTTCAAAAAAACTTAAAAAATCGCGAAAAATTCAAAAACATTGAAAAAATTATCTGATCATCTTCAAGGGGGCATCATCACATCGATATCTATCAGTCAGCGTTTGGGACATCATATCGAGATTTATCATCTCAAAACATCGAAACCGCATCATATCGAGATTTATCATCTCAAAATCGAATCAGTATCATATCGAAACCAAATCTACATCAAATCAAGATCAAATTTGCATCCT
Source organism: Cryptomeria japonica (assembly GCF_030272615.1). Lineage (NCBI taxonomy): Eukaryota > Viridiplantae > Streptophyta > Pinopsida > Cupressales > Cupressaceae > Cryptomeria > Cryptomeria japonica. The sequence goes on along the minus strand of NC_081415.1, from coordinate 508,906,737 downwards.
ATCAAAATCAATAACAACAACATCATCAATCGAGTTTTCTTTGAACCAACGCGTCGTCACACATCGCTTCAAAGAGGGGCAAAATGTATACACCTAAAAATGGTCTGAAGATAGTTAATTAAATACGCAGTTATTTGATTAATCTCCCTTCCCAATTAATTGAATTCACAAGCAATTTGATTAATTTCTTTATTCATCTACTATTAAATAAATCTACATGATTTATTTACATTGTTCATTTCATATCCCCCTTTGATTAATTAATTCTAAATTAATTAATTCCCCTCATTTTAATCAATTCTTCTAATTCCTAATTAAGATTAACAAACTCAAGTTTGTTGAGATTAATTATCATTTTCTAGATTATTTGAATTTCTAAATTCAAATGAGCACATGGATCCTAACTTTTAACCACCTAACCTAGCCATCCCCTAACCTAACCCACTTTACCTAACCCCGGGTTTAACTAACCCTATCCTATCTTGCACATTCTAACCTCCTTATCCTAACCTCCTATGGTGTGGATATTCTCCCCTTGAGACACATGGCACTTTTACCACATGTCTCCTCCCTTGGACAGTTTCCCTATCATGAGCAAGGCTCCTTGACACTTGTCACCACAGAGATGACAAGTGTCCCTTCCTCCAACCTCTTCTCCAACTTCCTCAATCTTGGCCCTTGATATCTTCAGATCAGATATGGACCGTTGATTCCTGCCACCTCAGATTTGGCCTTGGAATTCCTATAAATATCCCCCATTTTGGAGCAATAAGGATCCCTTGCATTCATATTTTAAGCATCATTACTATAGGCAATTTGCATTTCAATTATCTAGTAATTAGCATTTTGGATTAATCATAGCATGTTAATCTAGTTTCTTAGATCTTGCATTTCATATCATTTGCATAATCAATCAAGATCAAGTAGCTAATCAACTCTTGAGTTGCCACTTTGGAGGTCATTGCTCCATTGAGAGCCAATCAATCCAACACCTTCAAGGTCCTCAAGAATAGAGGAAAATCGGAAATTTCAAAGAAGGCTTATAGTTGCATTTTTAATTTAGTTTTCAATTAAGCTTTCCATTATGTTTTATTGTCTCATTATATGTGTATGCCTTTCTTATATACTACATTTTTAGCATCACAGGTGGCATGCCCATCGACATGTGATAGGTGGTGTTGTAACAATATTCACCCAAATGTAACCAACAAACCCAAGCCTTCAATTGAGCTGAGACGTAGTTCCTAGGATAACCCTCCAGCCATTTGTTCACAATCTCGGTCTGTCCATTTGTCTATGGATGGCAGCTTGTGCTGGGTGACAACTTGGTTCTTGCCAACCAAAATAAGTCCATCCAGAAGGTACTCGGAAAATGACTATCCCTATCACTGACTATGCTTTGCGGTAGACCATGTAAGCAAAATACCTCACAAAAGAACAACTCGACCACTTGAACTACTTGGTATCTTGTGGGGATGGCAAAAAAATGTGCATACTTGGTCAAGCGGTCAACTACGATGAAAATGCAATCCTTTCCTTGCACTTTGGGGAGCCCAGTAATGAAATCCATCGAGATGCTATCCCATTTCTGGTCGGGGATTGGTAGTGGTTGCAGCAGTCCGACTGGTAGGGTGTGCTCAGATTTGTTTTGCTGACAGATGGATCATTCCTGCACATATTGCAGGACATCATTCTTAAGTCCTTTCCAAGAAAACCTTTCTCAGATCTGTCTGTAGGTTTTCAAGTATCCTAGGTGTCCAGCCAAGGGAGAGACTTGCATTTCCTTCAAAATATTTTCCTTCATCTTGGACTCAAGTACCGAATAAGTTATGTTCTTGTAGTAAATGATGTCGTCAACCACCTTGTATCGGTCATCATGTACTTGATCATCCATTAGTTCGCATGCAAAAGTATTCTTGGAGTATTCAACCAACAGGTGTTCCTTCCAATCCACCAAAATCTGGGATAAAGAAAATATGACAGGCCTTCTTGACAAGGTATCAACTACCACGTTATTCTTTCCCTTCACATACTCAATGTCGAAATCGAATGCCTAGACTTTTCTCACCCACTTCTGTTGTTGTTCATTCAAATCCCTCTGCTCCAAGAAATATCACAAACTGTTGTGGTTTGTCCGCACAATAAACTTTGCCCCAATGAGGTACTGCCGAAACTTCATCAGTGCATGCATGATGGAGAGCATCTCTTTGTCATAGATGGAGTACAACCACTCAACTCCCAATAAATTCTGACTCTCGAATGCAATGGGGTGATGGTCTTGCATCAAGATCGCTCCAATGCCTTCTCCTGAGGCATTGCACTCTAAGATGAAAGGGCAAGTGAAGTCTTGCGGTGCCAAAAAAGAACACATACTCATAACTTCTTTTAATTTGTCAGAGGTCTGTTGCACCTGCGCATTCCAATGGAAGGATCCTTCTTTGTCAGATCTGTCAATAGTGCACCAAAATGTGAAAATCCTTTCACAAACCTCCCATAATAACTGCACAATCCAAAAAATCCATGCAGCTCCAAGAGAGTCTTGGGTGGAGGCCAATCCAAAATTCCCTAAATCTTGTCCCGATGAACTTGTACCCCCTGGGCGCTGATGATGTGACCCAAGTACAGGACCTCGGTCATTACAAATTCACATTTGGACCTTTTGGCATACAATGATTGTGATTTCTTAATCCCCAATACTTCATCCAAATGTCCCAAATGTTCCTCCTAGGTCTTGCTATAGACGAGTATGTCATCAAAGAATACTAGTAGGAGCTTACACAGTTGCTTGTTGAATATGTGGTTCATGCAGGACTAAAAAGTGGTTAGAGCATTGGTTAATCCAAACCGGCATGACCAAGAACTCATAGTGTCCGTAATGGAAACAAAAGGCCATCTTTTCCATATCTTTCTTCCTCATACGGATCTGATGGTAGCCGGAGTGGAGATAATTTTTGGAGAAATAGACTATGCCATGTAGTTCGTCTAACAGCTCATCAATCTTGGGAATGGGGTATCTATTCTTGGTATTCTTCTTGTTCAGTGCACAATAGTCAACACGCATTCTGAGAGTTCCACCCTTCTTCTTCACCAGTACCACCGCGGATGCAAAGGGGCTAGAGCTGGGCCAGATCCATCCTTTATCAAGGAGTTCTTGGATCATTTTCTCTATCTCTTCTTTGAACTTCTTTGGGTGGCGGTTGGGTGTGGTGATAATGGGTTTTGTTGCTTCCTCCAACTCGATGGTGTGCTCAAAACCTCGATGTGGGGGTATACCGGGTGGAATATCAGTGAAGACCAAACTATGCTTATCCAAACTGACTAAAGTTCCTCATCTTGGTAGTAAGTCAGATGCTCTTTCACAGGTTTTGTCAAGATCAAGCAATGTGCTGCCCAGACTACTACATCATGTCTAAAGATGGCTTCCATCCATTTGGCGGAAATCTCCATCGAGATTCCATTCAACATTCCTCTAAGAACCACCTTCCTGCCATCCACCTCGAATGAGAACTCCATCTTTTTGAAGCTTTGTGTGTATTGGTTGAGGGTCTCCATCCATTGAATGCCCAATATGATATCCATGTCATACATACTACTACAAAGAAATCGTCGACCACCATGTAATTTCCCATGGTGATCCTCAGTTGCGGAACCAGGTGAGTGCGATAGGATATTACCTCCTGCCACCTTGATATCGAACCCTTCATGCTCCTTTGTATACAAACCCCTTCGAGTGATGAGTGACGAGTTTATGAAGTTGAGCGTGGTCCCACTGTCAAGCATAACCAAGACTCGTTTCCCTTGGAGTGTATTGTTAGGACCCGGAGGCAAATGAGAGGGGGGGTGAATCAGTTGTCAGTTAATTTCAACCCAAATATAACTTAATCAAACTTGATACTTAATACTGGTGAACCAAACTTGATGTTGATAGACAGACTAGCAGTTAATATTAATACCGGTGAAACTTAATTTATAGAACAGAAAGAGAAACAACATCCACAACACATAACACATAGATTTGTACATGGAAATCCTATAAGGGGAAAAAACATGGTGGGAAACATTACCCACAATTAGATGATACTACTGCAGATAGTATGTGTATACAAATGGGGTTTACACATGTAGAAAGGCCAACTGCCTAGAGCTCACTGCTCAATCACAAAATAACAGTCACACTGACTACAATTGGATGGTTAAATCCAATGATAATGTACTGCTCAAAGTAGCATCTCCAATGTTGGATTCAGTACCGGTTAAGCTCTGTTAATCACCTTCAAACCTTCCTTGAACCTTCTCTATGGTTTTCTCATATGATCTTCAATATTCGCACATACCATGTTACAATACCATAACCATATACCATCTCTCTACCTATTACATTATCTCACAAATGAGATCTTACATATATACCAAAACCTAAGACCAAATGTGTAGGTTAGCTCACCAAGAATATTACAATTAAATTAATTACAAATAAGTCAAGATGTGATGTATCATGTCAGCTCAATACATTTACAACAATATCCAATTAATTAAATCATCTCCATAATGTGTCACACTGATCTGGAATAGATAATGCATGCCGGTCATAACCTAGACCAATTTGCCGGTAACAACAAATATGTCAACCCGATTAGACCAATAACCAGAATACCAAAACCAAGTGTCCAAACCATGTCTTTAACATAACCAAGTGATCTCCAGATGATAACAACTCATCTTCAGTGTCAGTGAACAATATAACCTACCGGTGAGTGATATACCGGTGACTGTGCATAAGTCACTGAACTTGTCGGTGAACATAATGTGCTAGTTCAACATAACCAAAGATCTCTAGAAGGATAAGTGTTGACATCAATGACAAAACCAATGCAACACATCCATAATACCAACAATCTCCCCCTATGGCATTGATGGCAACACAAGATGGAAAAACATCTAACCACCAAAATAGAATGCCAAAAACCAAAAACCAACAATCTCCCGAATAGATCAATACCAGAAATCAAAATACAAATGCAGAGAGTATATATCACTCCCATAATGAATAATCTCTCCCCAAAGGATAATGTTTTTCCATAGATATCTCTCCCTCTTTGACATCAAATTCCAAAGCAATATAAATACCAGATACAACCAATTCATAGAACCAATTACAATAGCCAATTGTTATAACCAACTACCCCCCTTGAGAAGTAGCTCCCCTCCATCAAAGCTGGAAAAAGGTTTTCTCTGTTAATTCTGTTGGTTTCATGCCAATCATCAACTGTCTAAGTCTCTATCGGTGAGGGTATTACCACAAGCTTCTCTCTGAGATATTCAAAAGTTTCCTTAGGAAAAGGCTTAGTAAAGATATCTACAATCTTCTCTTTAGTATTCACATAAACCAATCTCACTTCTTTTGCTTCAACATTCTCTTTTAGAAAACTATATTTGATAGAAACATGTTTAGTTTTAGAGTGAAATACTAGATTCTTAGATATATCAATTGCTGCTGAATTATCACAATAAATGATTATAGGTTCTTTGCATTTTACCTTTATGTCCTTCAACATTTGCTTAATCCATAATACCTGAGTACAATTAGTTGCTGTTGCAACATATTCTGATTCTGGTGTTGATAATGATGTACACCTCTATTTCTTACTCAACCATGAAATCAATCTGCTACCAAGAAAGAATGCCCCACCAGTGGTTCTCTTTTTGTCATCTACATCTCCTGCCCAATTTGCATCGGTGTATGCACATAAATCAAAATTTTTATCTTTAGGATACCATAAACCAAGATTTGTTTTGCCTTGTAGATACCAGAAAATCCTTTTCACTATTGATTCATGGTTTTCTTTAGGATTACTATGAGATCTTGAAACAATACATACTGCATTCATTATATCAGGTCTTGTTTGTGTCAAATATAGTAAAACTCCAATCATAGATTTGTATCTTGTCGGATTAACAAGAGTTGAATCATCCTTCAATGTCAATTTATTAGTTGTAGTCATAGGAGTACTTACCGGTTTAGAGTTTTCCATACCAAATTTCTTCAGTAGTTCCTTCAAGTACTTTGTTTGACATATGAATATAGCTTTATCAGTCTGTGAAATATGCAATCCTAAAATTTTTTTTGTCTCCCCAATCACAGACATTTCAAATTCTTCCCGCATCTTATTAGAAAAGTTGTTACACAATCCATCTTCTCCTCCAAAAATGATATCATCAGATGTCTTCATTAGTCACTTTGAAATATAATTTGCTACCAACATTACCTTTAGTGTAACCAAGATTCAAAAGATATTTGTCCAATCTAGCATACCAAGCTCTAGGAGCTTGCTTCAATCCATATAAATCTTTCCTTAATCTGCAAACCATATCTGTATCATTTGTTAATGAAAATCCATCAGGTTGTTCAATGTAAACTTCCCCTTCTAGATCACCATTCAGAAATGCACATTTTACATCCACTTGATATACTTTATAGTTTTTGTGTGTTGCAAATGCAAGAAATAATCTGACTGCCTCAATTCTAGCTACCAGTGCAAAGGTTTCATTGTAATCAATTCCCTCTTTCTGTGAATATCCTTTACACACTAATCTTGCTTTGTTTCTGATTACCTTACCATCTTCATTAAGTTTATTTCTAAATACCCATTTAGTTCCAATTACATTTTTGTCTTTAGGCCAGGGAACCAATGTCCATGTATTGTTCTTTTTAGTTTGTTCTAATTCATCTTCCATAGCTTTAATCCATTGTTTATCTTCACATGCCTCAATAACAGATGTTGGTTCAATTTGAGAAATTAAACATACCTCTTCATTTTCCAGTCTTCCTATTGTCACAACACCTTGATACTTATTCCCAATTATCTGATTTTCAGAGTGATTCAGTCTTACATACCTAGGTGTCTTCACTTGCTGCTATTCTTCAGTCACTGTGGAATTCTTTGATGATGCCAGTGTGACTGGATCCACATTTTGTACTGGTGCACTTTGTATAGGTTCATTTATGATCATCTCAACTATCGGTTCAGAATCCATAGACCTTGAATTTCCTTTTAAGTGTTCATCTATCTTCACATTTGCACTCTCAATGATCTTGTGCAATCTTTTATTAAAGCATCTATATGCTTTGATCTTAGATGAATAACCAAGAAATATTCCTTCATCACTTCTAGGATCAAATTTACCAATATAATCATCTCTCCTAATATAACATTTGCTTCCAAATATTCTGAAATATTTAAGAGTAGGAGTATTACCAAACCATAGTTCGAAAGGGGTCTTATCGGTTTCACCTTTGATGGGAACTCTGTTAAAAGTGTAAACCGTTGTATTCACTACTTCTCTCTAGTACAAATGAGGTAGATTTTCTTCTAATATCATGCTTCTGGTTACATCCAGAATAGTTATGCTCTTCCTTTCCACAACTCCATTTTGCTAAGGTGTCCGGGGTGCTGATAGTTGTCTTTTAATTCCATTTACTTCACAAAATGTATTAAATTCCTTAGATGTGAATTCACCTCCTTGATCTGATCTTAAACATTTGATTTTCTTACCGGTTTCATTCTCTACCATTTCCTTGAATAGTTTGAATTTCCCAAAAGCTTTTGATTTCTCCTTGAGAAAAGTAACCCAACACATTCTAGAATAATCATCAATGATTAGCATAAAGTATTTATCTCCTTGTAGACTTCTTATTCTTTCCAAGCCACACAAGTTAGTATGGATTAAATCAAGAACATTATTGGATTTCTTGGAAATACTCTTAAAAGTTGTTCTAACTTGCTTTCCCATTTGACATTCCTTACATACCGGATTATCGAATTTCGCAATCTTAGGTAAATCCCTTACTGCTTTAGTTGAACTAATATTTATAATGCAATCAAAATTCACATGACAAAGTCTTTTATGCCACAACCAACTTTCATCAATATGTGCAATCAAGCATGTCTTTTCACTGTTATTCAAACGAAAGATATTGCCTCTAGTCTGATTACCGGTTGTAACCTCCAAACCAATTCTATTCATGATTTTGCATTTACCATTCTTAAACTGTAACTGAAATCCCTTTTCAACTAATTGACCAACACTCAAAAGATTATTCTTCAATCTTTCAACATAATAAACGTTGTTAGTATTGTGCTTACAATCAAAAGATATAGTGCCTTTTCCTCTGATCAAACAAGTTTGATCATCCCCAAATCTTACTAGACCTCCATTGTATTCTTGAAAAGATAAGAATTTACTTTTATCACCAGTCATATGATGTGAACATCCGAAATCTATAATCCATTCATCCTTTTCTTCAATTTTAGCTATCAGGGCCTGTTCTAATGGTGGAACAGTAGGTGCTAGTTGATCTTCTTTTATTACAACAAAAGCCCATCCATTGTCTATCAGTTGTTCATCAGAATCATCAGTAACTCCTCCATCAACATAGTAACATGATTTGTCTCTATTCTTCTTAAATCTATATCTCTGATATTCAGGGTTAGGTTTGTATGTCCTTTTAGCTTCTTCTGTCAATCTTGCATGTCTATTAGGACATATAGATGCCATATGACCAACTTTAATGTAGTTAGAACATTTAAATTGTGCTTTACCTTCATACTTGCTACCAATAGGACCTTTAGGGATTTTCCTTGCAAATAGTGCTTCAAGTTCTTCATTTTCCTTTATGATATCTTCAAGTTCTTTTGCATAAGGTGCTTTCCAATCAGATTTGTCAGATGATGATGCTACACATGATGATGCTTTGAAGGCTAAATATATCTTAATTGTAGCAACATGACCAAATTCCTCAAGCTCAAATGCTAAAAGTTTTGCAACCAAGGTATCTCTAGATACCAATGTATTAGGCATTGTTCTCAACTCATTAATAGCAGTTACTTTCATTTTGTATGCCAATGGAAATTCTCTTAAAACTTTAGAAATAATTTAATCTTCACTTAAGGAACCTCCACAACATTGTATTCCCAAAATAATTTCATTAACCCTTTCCATAAAAGTAGAAATTCTTTCATCTTCTTCCATTTTCAGATTTTCATACCTGACCTGGAAGCATTCTAGTTTTGCAATTTTGACAGTGGTATCTCCTTCATTCAATGTCTCCAATTTATCCCAAATAGATTTAGCAATAGATCGGTCTGATAATCCCATGATTTACTGATCTAACAATGAGCTCAAAAGTGCTTCTCTTTCTTTGCAATCATTCTCTTAATCTTTACCCAATGTTTATGGATTAGGTTGATTAGGTGTAGGACCAACATAGCCATTCTTTGTAACATCCCATATGTCTCTTCCAATGCAATTCAAACATGTCTCCATTCCGATCTTCCAGATACCATAGTTAGTTCCATCAAGTTTCAGACTCTCCTTCCTGAAAAAGTTTTTTGCCATAGAATCTCCTCAAGCTGTTAGACTTCTGCAAAAAGAGGACTAAGCTCTGATACCAATTGTTAGGACCCGGGAGGCAACTAAGAGCGGGGGGTGAATCAGTTGTCTATTAATTTTAACCCAAATATAACTTAATCAAACATGATACTTAATACCGGTAAACCAAACTTAATGCCGGTAGACAGATTATTAGTTAATATTAATACCAGTGAAACTTAATGCATAGAACAGAAAGAGAAACAACATCCACAACACACAACACAAATATTTGTACGTGGAAACCCTATAAGGAGAAAAACTACGGTGCGAAACCTTACCCACAATCAGATGATACTACTGTAGATACTATGTGTATACAAATGGGGTCTGCACATGCAGAAAGGCCAACCGCTTAGAGCTCACTGCTCAATCACAAAATAAGAGTCACACTGACTACAATTGGATGGTTAAATCCAATGATAATGTACTGCACAAAGTAGCATCTCCAATGTTGGATTCAGTACCAGTTAAGCTCTGTTAATCACCTTCAAACCTTCCTTGAACCTTCTCTACGGTCTGCTCATATGATCTTCAATATTCGCACATACCATGTTACAATACCATAACCATATACCATCTCTCTACCTATTACATTATCTCACAAATGAGATCTTACATATATACCAAAACCTAAGACCAAATGTGTAGGTTGGCTCACCAAGAATATTATAATTAAATCAATTACAAATAAGTCAAGATGCGATGCATCATGTCGGCTCAATACATTTACAAAAATATCTAATTAATTAGATCATCTCCATAACGTGTCATGCTGATCTGGAATAGATAATGCATGTCGGTCATAACCTAGACCAATTTGCCGGTAACAACAAATATGTCAACCCGATTAGACCAATAACCAAAATACCAAAACCAAGTGTCCAAACCATGTATTTGACATAACCAAGTGATCTCCAGATGATAACAAGTCATCTTTAGTGTCGGTGAATAATATTGTTGGATATTGTTGGCATATGATGAACCGACATGTTGATATGATGATAATGTATGTTGTCATTGATGTCAATAAGTGTAAGTAAACTGGTATGCAGATTGAAAGAAGTTGGTGAACTGATATGAAGATATGTAGTGAACCGGTGTTGGGGTTTCAGTAAGTGTGACTACCAGTTGGTAGTCTCAACTCAAGGGTTTCTGGTTTGGCAATCCAGCTTGTGCGATGCAATTGATGACATTCTGTGATGAGTTAGCTAAGAAATGAGGATGAGATCGAGGTGCCACTTCAAGTTTGTGCACGTAAACCATTTCCTTGAGGATCTTGCATGAGAATATCGACTGTATTAAATGTCTACCTTGGGAATGATCATTCTTCTTAGTAGTATGAGAAGAGAGCATGATGGGTTATTGATTCCCATATCCAGTGAAGAATGAACGATGCAGATTGTCTTGTGATCTGTTTAAGATTGTATTGCTCTATGCAAAGTGTTTGGACGGTCAGGATTGGACTGCTTGTATTGCAAACCTAAATGCTTAGGGTTTAGGGTTTATGCTACCGACCTAATTGTTGTCTATAAGGTTGATGATGTTTGTTATTGTTTTTTGTTGGCAAATATTGTGTGTGTATCCAAGTGATGAGATACTTGCCAGACTAGTAAGAGGAAAACTGTAGAGTGTGATTGTAGAAGAGAGGAAATGAAAACGATCCACCTTGGCATGTAGTGTTGTTATCAAATTAGAGTTTTACCTATTGTCTTCTAACCATTTCAATAGTTGGAAAATCCCTTTACCGGGTAGCTTTAACATGCTTATTGTAAATCTTTTAATCGGGTGACTCAAGATCATTGAGTTCTTCAAATCCTCTAGTGAGGTAACCTTTAACAGGGTTTCAACCTTTAACAGGTTATATAGCCATCCCTTAACCGGGTGATCTTTAACAGGATCGGTTCCTAACAGAACCTTATTGTAAAGTTTTTAACCGGACTAGGCTCCTAATAGAGTGAGCTTCAAAAGCGTTCAAAAAAAGCTTGTGGGTATTCATCCCCACCGTGGTTTTCCCATTTGGGTTTCCATGTGAAAAATTTGTGTCATGAGTTGTGCATTTTTCATGTGATGATTAAGTATTCTATGTTTTAGTGATTATGCATGCAGAGCTAATAGGTTATGGTATTACTGGTATACCACATGCATATGTTTATGGGTGAATTTATTATCAAATATTGAGTGTATTTGAAGTGATCAGACTTATCAATTTATGTTGTCTGAAGTCTTACTATGTTTAATTGGTATTGCCATGGTTAAGTTCAGTGATGATGACAACCAATTGGTATTGTTTTAACTTGATAAATTGTTGAGAAAGTTTTTGTCTGTACTAATTCACCCCCCCCTCTCAGTACCGATTAGGGTATTTTTTGTTCGTCAATATTCATCAATTGGTATCAGAGCAACTCCAGGTCCTCGGTGATATAAGCTTAACCGCTTGAGGTAAAAGATCCTATTGTAATGGTGAAGAGGGAAGGTCCTAAGTTCAATAGAGTTAACTTGAAGATATGGAAGGACAAAATGAATATTTACATCAAGAGTATGGGTTCTCAACACTAGAGCTATGTTGAGAATGCCTATGTGATTCCTACTGGGACTTTGACTGATGATCAAAAGAGAGAGATTCAGGAAAATGGGCAAGTCATGGAAGCCCTTATCAACAGCCTATTAGATATTGAGTTTATTGATGTACAAGACAAGGACACTCCTAAGGATGTATGGGACACACTAGAAACCATTTATGGTGGTGATGAGCATGTAAAACAAGTTAAGGAAGAGAGCCTTAGAGGAAAATTTGAAGACATGAGGATGGTTGAAGGTGAGACCATTCAACAATATGGCATTAGGATTAAGACTTTGGTTGGAGATATCAAAAGCACTGGTGGAACAATTGAGGATGCCACCGTTGTTAGTAAATTTTTGAGATCATTGTTACCGATCTATGCAATCGGAGTTGCTACTATCCAGGAACTAAGGTCTATTGATAAAACCAAGGTATCCTTAGACTCTAGCATTGCAAAGTTGACTGCATATGAGTTGAATAGCTATGATGGTAGTGTTCAGAAGACTGAGTCGACATTTAGAGCATTTGCTGCACCATCTAGAAAAGGAAAAGAAACTAGTACTAGTTATGAATCCAGACAATGCAAAGATATGGATGATGAAGAGATTCTGACAGAGTTTGAAGCTCTTCTTGCTAAAAGACTTCTGAAAGGAACTAGTAAATATAGAGGTAAGTTTCCTTTAAAATATTTCTCTTGTAATAAGATATGACGTATAGATGTTAACTGTCCTAACAATGACAATAAGGATAAACCAGAGAGGTTTAGAAAGTATAAGGAGGAAATAGAAGAAATTGTCTTGTTGCAGTGGATGAAGGTGTTACTGATGAAGAATCCGAGGATGAAGAAAATGAAGACATAGTATTTGTAGCTGTGAAGGAAGAAGTGTCTAACAAGAAAGCACTTGTCTCTTGCATTGACAACTCTAATGAGTGGATAATTGATAGTGGTTGTTCTCACCACATGACTGGTGATAGGAGAAAGTTTCTATCTCTAGAAGAATATGATGGAGGTGTTGTTAGATTTGGCAATGATGCACCATGTTTGGTGAAAGGTAAAGGATCCATCTCACTGAATGGAAAGAGTAGTGCAGATGATGTATACTGGGTAGAAGGTCTTAAGCATAACCTTTTAAGTGTTGCTCAACTAAATGACAAAGGACTCACTCTAAAGTTCAAAGGTGGAATTTGTAGTATAATTGGAAAAAAATGGTGAACTTATTACCACCGGTAAGTAGACCAGAGGTAACCTATTTCAGTTGAATGCCAAGATTAGTCAGTGTCTGATGGCTAAGTTTGATGATAGTTGGATATGGCATAGGAGACTTTGTCATATGAACTTTGATAATATTGTTAAAGCCGGTAAGATCAAGGCGATAAGAGGATTGCCTTTGCTGAACAAACCTGAGAATTATTTGTGCAGAGAATTTCAACTTGGGAAGATGTCTTCCTCAACTTTTAAAGGTAAGTCTTTTTCAGTAGAGAATTTACTTGATCTTGTACATACTGATTTGTGTGGTCCTATGAAAACTAGAAGTATTTAGGGAGATAGGTATTTTATGATTCTTACTGATGACTTCTCAAGAATGATGTGGGTCACATTCTTGAAAGACAAGTCTGAAGCATTTGGAAAATTCAAAGCCTTCAGAGCATTAGTAGAAAAGGAAAGTGGCCAAAGAATAAAGTGCCTAAGAATTGATCAAGGAGGAGAATTCACTTCTGATGAATTCAACAAGTACTGTGAAGAGAACGACATCAAGAGGCATTTGTCTGCCCCAAGGACACCACAATAGAATGGCATAGCAGAAAGGAATAACAGGATTGTAGTTGAATCGGCTAGAACAATGTTGATCCAAGGAAAGGTTGCTCACACTTTTTGGAGAGAAGCGGTGAGCACTGCAGTCTATACAGTGAACCAGGTACTTATCAAGAGAGGCAAAGATAAAACCCCTTATGAGTACTAGATCGGCAAGACTTCCACTATGAGTTACTTTAAGGTATTTGGGAGTAAGTGCTATATCAAGAGAGGTGAGATTTTGAGCAAATTTGATGCTAAATGTGATGAAGTAATATTTATAGGATATTCCACTAAGAGAAAATCCCTCAAGTGCTATAATAAAAGAACTCAGAAGATTGTTGAGAGGATCAATGTCAAGGTTGATGAATCTCCTGAGAGGGAACCAACAACGAGCAAGTGGAAGGTGAGTCGAGAATAGCTTTCTGGGAACCGGTTATAAAAGAAACAAGCAAAGATCTCAGTGTTCCTGTACCGGTAGAAGATGCGATAGGAGAAGAAGAAGATGGAGAAGAAGGAGAAGAGGAAAAGAAAGAAGAACTAGCTAGAGTCATTCCTAGATATGTGAAATTACATCATGATCCCAAGCAGATCATAGGAGATAAAGATGTAGGGATACTCACGAGAAGAGAGGTGAAGGAGAAATTGTGCATGATCTCAGAATTGGAGCCTAAGACTATTAAAGAGGTGCTTACAGATGAAGATTGGACTAAGGATATGGAAGAGGAGCTAAATTAGATTGAAAAGAATGCAACATGGTCTTTGGTACCCAGACTTGAATACAAGAATGTCATTGGTACCAAATGGGTCTTCAGAAATAAACTGAGTGAGGAAGGTACTATTATAAGGAACAAGGCTAGGCTTGTATGTAAGGGATATGCTCAGGAAGAGGGAGAAGACTATGGAGAAACATTTTCCCCTATGGCTAGACTAGAAGGTGTTCGAATGTTACTTGAATTTGTAGCATTTAAGGGATTCAAGGTATATTAGATGGATGCGAATGCTGCATTCTTGAATGAAATCCTTGAAGAGGAAGTATATATAGAGCAACCAGATGGGTTTGCCCTATCAAAAGATAGTGACATGGTGTGTAGATTACACAAGGCCCTGTATGGATTAAAAAAAGCACCAAGGGCATAGTATGAATGATTACACTCTCATCTTGTGAAGATTGGACTTGAGAGAACAAGTGAAGATAGCAACATCTACTTGAAATCAAAAGGTGATCATATTCTGATCTGTGAAGTATTTGTAGATGACATAATCTTTGGAGGAGATGATGAAATGAGCCATGCATTTGTAGATGTAATGAAGAAAGAGTTTGAGATATCTCTGATTAGGGAGATAAAATTCTTCATTGGTCTACAGATTCAACAAATGAAAGAGGGTATCTTTATTACCCAATCCAAGTATGTCAAAGAGGTATTGAAGACTTTTGGCATGGAGGAGAGCAAACCGGTTGGTACACCAATGGTGTCCGACTGCAAATTGACTAAGGAAGATGATTTAGTGTTGGCAAATGAGAAGGAGTATCAGTTAATGATCAGTAAGCTGCACTATGTGGTGCACAACAGACCAGATATTGCTCATGCAGTGGGTGTAGTAGCTCATTTTTAGAAATGTCCTAGAGAATCCCACTTGGTAGCACTCAAGAGGATTCTTAGATATCTGAAAGGAACAGTTGACTATGGATTGTGGTATCCATATAATGGTGACTATAACCTCAAAGTGTATACTGATGTCGATTGGGCAAGTTATGTGGATGACCGAAAGAGCACAACCAGTGGAGCATTCTTTCTCGGTGTAAGATTAGTATCATGGACGAGTAAGAAGCAGAGCTATATTTCCCTGTCTACAGTTGAAGCAGAATATGTGGCAACATTTATGAACTGCACTCAAGCAAACTGGATGAAACATGTATTGGAAGGTTTCAAAGTACCTATATCTGAACTGGTGAATATATTTTGTGACAACACAAGTGCAATAAATATTTCCAAGAATCCGGTATTGCATGCTACAACTAAGCACATTGAGCTTAAATATCACTTCTTGAGAGAGAAAGTTCAGAATAAGGAGTTTGTACTACAACATGTTTCTAGTAAGGAGCAACTAGCAGACATATTCACAAAGCCCTTACTGAAGAGTATATTTACCTATTTGAGAGATGAATTAGAGGTTCTGCCCCTTCGTGAAGTCAACTAAAGTTGTGTGCTCCGCATCAGTCAGGAACTACAGTGTCAAATCTTTTAGGATTGATGTGTTGAAGGATGCTACTCCATAGGGGGAGCAACATAATAGAGAATGAAAGCTTGTGCGTCCACTTTGGCATTGTTGTCAAAGGGGGAGAAGATATTTGATGAGTTATGGGGAGAAGATATATGATGAGCTATGGGGAGAAGATATCTGATGTATGGGGAGAAGATATCTATTAATGTAGATACATTGGTCTATGATGTCTACAGTTGCAATGCTACACTGAGCATTACTGTAATGCCCCGCCAGGAAACCCCAAAGGGATAAAGCTAAAACACAAGAATAGAGTGCAATAATTTTTTTTTTTTAAAGTTACACAACATAAAGATACAACAAGATATCAAAGATTCAGATTACATAGCGGAAGACATCAACTAACACCTAAAGAGTTTCCCAATGTGATTACTTAATTACACATTTAACTTAACTCACACTAATAAATCCAATAAGTTGATTATCTTATAACGAGATAATTCTTAAACAAGGATAATTTCTTTCAGATAGATGAAAATATAGTTCACAACATAAGGTTCATTCATTAAGATTTATCTATACCCTTCATTCAAACTTCTATTAGAATTTAAGTCAAGCATCTAATTTAACAACACACTTGAATTTCATCATAGACTTATGAGATCTTTCCATGCATACTTAATTTTCTTAACAACAATGGAATATATTCCATTACTCTAAGCTACATTCTTTCATGATACAATTTACTGCATTCAAGAGAGGACTGCATACTTGCATTTAAAATTAATTTCTTCTAACCCACTTATACATTCTATCAAAATGCCATTCATACATGCTAACACAAAACATGAAACATAAGAACAAAGCATCACATAACACCAAGATGATCTCAGAGTTCACCCCTAAAGGGCTACATCTCCGGGTCTTCTCAACTGCAAGACCCCTATGATAAATAATAAAGTTATGAATGCATGAGGTTCTCATAATTTACAATCCTGCCATCATGGCGAAACATAATCAATATACAAACAACCGCATCGGTCAATAAATACATAAATGACCCCTGAAAAGGAAAGGATCCAACTGAACATAATCAAAGCTATTACAAAGGTCCACTAGAGCATCCACAAAATTGAGTCATCACAACCCAAGGTCTAGCATGAAATCTGGTTCTCACAAGGGCATAAGCAATAGGACGACTCCACAAAAGGTGCTCCTATCAAGACCATACAACAACACACTAGCGAACATAGGGACAAGTGTCATCACACAACCTGGTTTGGTTACCATGGCAGGTCTTCATAGGTTCCAACCCCATACACTGGGTTACCCTAGCAACCTAATCCGAACCTTCGACCCATCCAAGTCTCATGTGGACCCACACATCCTCTCGTGAAGACAAGGACAATGGTATGCCATTTTAGGCCTTCTCATAGCATGTCAAGTCTGTGTTAGCACTCATCCCATGTGTGAGGCACAATTATCTTACTTAGAGATTAACATTCTAATCTACTGTTAGGTTATCACTTGTTAGACTCACTTTCGATGGGTTACCCAGCAGCCACTTTGGGCGCGACCCCCAATCGAAAGCCACTTTCCCATACGACACTAGACTATACTCAAGCGACCTCAGAAACCAAGGAACACACATGGTCAAACAAACGAAGTTCAAAAAGGAGGGAACAACCATTTGGTCAAACACGACTTAAAAGACGTACACTTACTGACAGTACTCTAACCAGAGACCTGACCAACTATGGTCAACCACAAATCATCATTCGACACCCACATAAAGGATATGACCAATAGCAACACCACAACAAAAATAACAGTCAACTCGAGACCGAGGACAGAAACAGGTACCCAAATCAACCATACGACACGGTCCAATCAAACAAAGCAAGGCTTGCCATTACTTAAGCAAAAGTGAATACAAAAATTAAACTCACATAGGCAATAACCAGCAGATACAATCTTTTTCGAATTGCTATAAACATTAAATGTTGATCAAGTTTTCTAAATGATCTAAGTTAGATTGTAGTTATCTACCTCATTTAGATACAGGTTGTTCTTGGTTTTCTAACTCTCTAAGGTTCATTTGCATCGAACATACATAAATACGCCATTATGAGTTCTTAAACCAATTTCACATGAATATAATTAAACAACCATTAACCAACTAAATATGATATTTATTCTTCAAATAAGACATCATTCCCATACTGGCTCAAAAACAATCTTTCCAATTCCGTCTTTTCCAAATCCAGTTACTCTATATGGATCAAGGAAACATAAACATATAAGAAATCCAATTAATGATAGTCCTTTCCTAACTTAACAATTATTTCCTTACGCATATAGAAAAATACCAAAATTAACTATTAATTAATGTATATATTTATTAATCCATGATTAATTAAATATAACAAATTAATAATTAATAACGAAGTTAATAAATCAAGTATTTAATTAGAAAAATATTCATTAATAATAAAATAAAAATTTGAATATTAATTAATGAATGTTTTCCCTTATACAAATAATTAATAACAAATTAATAACTATTTATTACTTAATAAACATTTAAATCATAATTAAAGAAACTTAATTAAAAATTAACATTAAATTATATTAAAATATTATATATTTTTTTTGATAATAAAAAAAAAATATTAAAAAAAAATGTTTTTCTTTTTTTTTATAAAACAAAATCATATATATAGGGGAGGGTACCCACGTGAAACCCCACGTGGGCCCCCCCTTGGGAGCTCACGCTACCCCTTGGGGAAGTGCTGCTTCCCAATGGGAGCATGCAGCACCCCATGGGGAGCGTTGTTGCCCCCAAAGGGAGCACACAACACCCCTTGGGGAGCGCTGCTGCCCAAAGGGGACACGCAACACCCCTTCCACGTGGTGGGGGAAACTCTGCCACGTGGTTGGGGTTAGGTATAATTTTTTTATTTTTAAAATTTGTTTTTTATAAATTATACTCACTGTTAAAAAAAAATAACATCTCCCAGCCAAAAACACAGTCTCAGCAGAGACTAAAAATAAATAAATTTTATTTTATTTTCCCATTTGTAATTTCAAAATACTCAGATTCAAGAAGGGAAAATTTCTTCCAATCAAACAACATATTGGCAAAATAAGATTGATTAACACTCATATATCCAAACACAGGAAGATTTCTTTGATAAAAGCTTGAATTTGAAAGCATTTATTTGAAATTTTAACAAATTTCATTGTAAACAGCCAATCTCAAGTTTATTATTGATTTTAAAAACAACCAGAGCAACCAAAAACTAAACCTCGAATGGAAACAGAACAAGAGGGGATTGGATTGGAATAAAATTTATAATTGTTTCATTTTCCCCAAGTAGCTGAGATTTATCAAACTTCACAAACAGATTTCTTCAAAATCCAAAACAATTCCTGATAAACACAGAAACCAAAAATATAAACCAGAATCTTACCTCATATAGAAATCCTAGAAAAGATTTAGAGAGGAGTCCAACCCGCAGGTTCAAGAAATTTCTCCTCCTCCAAAACCCCCAAATTTTCCTCAAAAAATAATTTTCCAACAATATTTTTCCAAAAATATCCATCCCCAATATTTTCCAAAAGTCTAGGTTATATGGGAGAAGTTTGACCAAAAAATTATTTTTGGAATTAAAATATTTATTTATTTTTATATTTTTTTCCTAAAACAAAATCTTATATATAGGGGAGGGTACCCACATGGAACCCCACGTGGGCCCCCCCCTTGGGAGCTCACGCTACCCCTTGGGGAAGCGTTGCTTCCCAATCGGAGCATGCATCATCCCATGGGGAGCGTTACTGCCCCCAAAGGGAGAACGCAACACCCCCTGGGGAGCGCTGTTGCCCAAAGGGGACATGCAACACCCCTTCCACGTGGTGGGGGAAACTCTGCCACGTGGTTGGGGTTAGGTATAATTTTTTTATTTTTTTTAATAAATTATACTCACTGTTAAAAAAAAATAACAGCTCCCAGCCAAAAACACAATCTCAGCAGAGACTAAAAATAAATAAATTTTATTTTATTTTCCCATTTGCAATTTCAAAATACCCAGATTCAAGAAGGGAAAATTTCTTCCAATCAAACAACATATTGGCAAAATAAGGTTAATTAACATCCATATATCCAAACACAGGCAAATTTCTATGATAAAAGCTTGAATTTGAAAGCATTTATTTGGAATTTTAACAAATTTCATTGTAAACAGCTAAT
This sequence comes from Cryptomeria japonica, assembly GCF_030272615.1. NCBI lineage: Eukaryota > Viridiplantae > Streptophyta > Pinopsida > Cupressales > Cupressaceae > Cryptomeria > Cryptomeria japonica. Next base: position 508,886,478 of record NC_081415.1, on the reverse strand, counting down.
CTCAAGTTTATTTTTTATTTTTAAAACAACCAGAGCAACCAAAAACTAAACCTGGAATGGAAACAGAACAAGAGGGGATTGGATTGGAATAAAATTTACAGTTGTTTCATTTTCCCCAAGTAGCTGAGATTTATCAAACTTCACAAACAGATTTCTTCAAAATCCAAAACAATTTCTGATAAACACAGAAAACAAAAATATAAACCAGAATCTTACCTCATATAGCAATCCTGGAAAAGATTTAGAGAAGAGCCCAACCTGCAGGTTCAAGAAATTTCTCCTCCTCCAAAACCCCCAAATTTTCCTCCAAAAATAATTTTCCAACAATATTTTTCCAAAAATATCCATCCCCAATATTTTCCAAAAGTCTAGGTTATATGAGAGAAGTTTGACCAAAAATTTATTCTTGGAATTAAAATATTTATTTAAAATAATTCCTCAAAAATCATTCTTTTCCAACTATATCGATAAATTAACTTGCTTTTCAATTTAAAAATCGATTTTTCCAAATAACTGAAATTAACCTTTCTATTTCCAAACTGTCAAGAAGATAAATTAATTCTGTTTCAATTAAATTTAGATCTTTCATTTCATAAGCATAAGCATAATGCATTTAATATTTAAAATTAACTATTTAATTGAATTTGCTCCTAAACTGAACCGAGCACTTCAATTAACGATTAATCACATAAAGAAATCCTGTTAATTTAGTCCATTAATCTTTAATGCACAAACACATATTTAATCAAATTAAATACTAAGGACTAATTACTCAATTTAACCATACACACCAAACACACAACCCAAGAAGCCAAACGGACATACGACCCACAAACCCAACCAAAGGGAATACCGACGACGACTGACGATACTCACTTGAACATGACTATGGTCAAACAAGGATATCACGACCACCTAATCCAACTCTAAGGATTAAAGAGGTACACTCAAACCTGCAAATATAGGTGGAGATGAACCCCACACCCATGCGGTACCGTACCTGAAATCTCCTACAACCAAGAGTCATACATGCATACATATATATACTTAATGAAAGTGTTAGCCTGAGATAATAACATGAAATATGGGAATTAATAACTTGCATACGAATTGGTGCAAAAACCACTTCAACAACTATGCACTAAATCAAAACATCTGACTATAATCATTATATTAAGATACACTAACCAAGGTCAAACTGAGATTAGAAATTGATTAGGGTAGGGGTACTACAATTACCATCAATGCCAAAGGGGGAGATTGTTGGATATTGTTGGCATATGATGAACCAACATGTTGATATGATGATAATGTATGTTGTCATTGATGTTAATAAGTGTAAGTAAACCAGTATGCAGATTGAAAGAATTTGGTGAACCGGTATGAAGATATGTAGTGAACCGGTGATGGGGTTTCACTAAGTGTGACTATTGGTTGGTAGTCTCAGCTCTAGGGTTTTCAGTTTGGCAATCCAGCTTGTGTGATGCAACCAATGACATTCTATGATGAGTTACCTAAGAAATGAGGATGAGATCAAGATGCCACATCAACTTTGTACACGTGAAGGATTTCCTTGAGGATCTTGGATGAGAAGATCGACTGCATTAAATGTCTACCTTGGGAATGATCATTCTTCTTAGGGGTATGAGAAGAGAGTGTGATGGGTTACTGATTCCCATATGCGGTGAAGAATGAACGATGTAGATTGTCTTGTGATCTGTTTAAGATTTTATTGCTCAATGCAAAGTGTTTGGACGGTCGGGATTGGACCACTTGTATTGTAAACCTAAATACTTATGGTTTAGGGTTTATGCTACTGACCTAATTGTTGTCTATAAGGTTGATGATGTTTGTTATTGTTTGTTGTTGGCAAATGTTATGTGTGTATCCGAGTGATGAGATACTTGCCAGACCAGTAAGAGGAAAATTGCAGAGTGTGATTGTAGAAGAGAGGAAATGAAAAGGATCTTCCTTGGCATGTAGTGTTGTTATTAGATCAGAGTTACTTATTGTCTTTTAACCATTTCAACAGTTGAAAAATCCCTTTACCGGGTAGGTTTAACAAGATTATTGTAAATCTTTTAACCGGGTGACTCAAGATCATTGAGTTCTTCAAATCCTCTAGCGAGGTAACCTTTAACAGGGTTTCAACCTTTAACATGGTATATAAGCCATCCCTTAACCGAGTGATCTTTAATAGGATCGGTTCCTAACACAACCTTATTGTAAAGTCTTTAATCGGACTAGGCTCCTAACAGAGTGAGCTTCAAAAGAGTTCAAAATAAGCTTGTGGGTATTCATCCCCACCGTGGTTTTTCCCATTTGGATTTCCATGTGAAAAATATGTGTGTCATGAGTTGTGTATTTTTTATGTGATGATTAAGTATTCTGTGTTTTAGTGATTATGCATGCAGAGATAATAGGTTATGGTATTACTGGTATACCACATGCATATGTTTATGGGTGAAGTTGTTATCAAGTATTGAATGTATTTGAAGTGATCAAACTTATCATTTTATGTTGTATGAAGTTTTACTGTGTTTAACCGGTATTGCCATGGTTAAGTTTCGTGATGAAGACAACCGGTTGGTATTGTTTTAACTTGATAGGTTGTTGAGAAATTTTTTGTCTGTACTGATTCACCCCTCCCCCCTCTCAGTACTGATTAGGGTATTTGTTTTTCATCATTGTTTATCAAATACAACCTGCTAGTGAGTGATATACCAGTGATTGTGCATAAGTCACTGAACTTTCCGGTGAACATAATGTGTCAGTTTAACATAACCAAAGATATCCAGAGGATAAGTGTTGACATCAATGACAAAACCAATGCAACACATCCATAATACCAACATGTACCACGTACCCTAAATACATTGCACCTTGGGGTACTCGCCAATGTCGCAATAACGCCTCCCCTCTGTACCAATGTGGAGATTCTCTCTGCCAGGCTAGTTTCTTTGGCAGATTCTTCCCTTGGTGGTTCACTTTCCTCAGGATCCTCTTCTGCATTGGACATCACTTCAATATCATGAATCTTTCCTTTTCCCAAACATCAATGTCTTGGTTCCTATGGATCCTTGCAGGTGAAACAAAGCTTCTTCCTTCTAAGTTCCTATTTTGTGGCTTCATCAAGAAATAACCTCTTTGAAAAGGGTTAAAGGGTTTATTATACTTCTCCTTCAGAACGTAAGGTGGTTTGGTATGTGAAAAATTTATGGAAGAGGAAGATGTTTCCATGTTACGGTCCTTTTTGATTGCTTCCGTGAGCATGTTGGGGTTGAACTCTTTCACCCAAGCTTTCATAGGTTCCATCAATCCATCCATGAACAAGATCATCAATCTCCATTCTGAGATGTCTCTTACTAGCACAAATAGTCTCTGGAACTCTGTGATGTAACTGTCCATAGGTCCCGACTGTTTTAGTTGTGCCAACTCCTTGAAATTGAGTTCTGGATCTTTCCCGTCAAACCAATCTATGGGCTTCTTTGTAAAGTCAACATAGGAAGTTATCTGGTCATGGCCGAGAGTGATCATTCCATGATGCCACCATTCATGCGCAACTCCTTGCAGGTGAAGTGTTGCAAGCTTGATAGCTTCATCTTCAGGCATCGGGTTGAGTTGGAATTAGGTATGTAATTTTTGAACCCAAGCTCGTGCCAAGGTTTCTCCAGTCCCATCATAGTATGAATGGTTTATCTTGCCAACCTTCCACTTGAAGTCATTGTTATAGTGTCCATAATAGCCCCAACTTCTACCGCTCGAATATTTCATCTAGAGCTTAGCATAATCCTTGAAGGATATGTCCCCCTCGAGATTTGCATCCCTCCAATCTTAGTTCAACTGTGCATGCATCTCTTGAAATGTGGGTTCTTTCTCCCCATGTGGTGCTTCTGATTTATGAGGAAAAGTCAACATCAGCGGCCGTGAATGTGAGAATTGGACGTTTGACCTTCCACTGACCGAATCATCACCCTACCCATTTTGTTCTCCATTCATTTTTCCCAAGGCTAATTGTCATAAGGTTTCCTCCATGATTTCTTGTCATTGCTCCCCTCTGGTTATGGTATTATTGAGCTGATCTTGGCTTCTAGTTAGCTCCCTTAATAGTTCCATGACTTCTCTTATAGGATCCTATGAAACCCCCATTCAGTCGGTCGAATGGTACCTCCTTCTAGTGTACACTTGCATCCACTACACGACAAGCTGGAAAGGTCACCAACTCTAATACCACTGTAATGTTCCTTGACCATACGATGTAACTGGCAAGGGTGTATGGATTATTTGAACTGGCAAGGGAATGGTCATATGGTGAATAGGTCGTACGGTGGTGAGAGGAGGAGTGGTCATACGATGGTATGAGGAGGGTGGTCGTACGGTGCAAATGTCATATGGTGGAGTAAGGGGGGACCATATAGTGCAAAGGATGTATTGTGGTGTGAGGAGGGGTGGCAGTACGGTGTGAGACCGTACAGTGTGAAAACCATACAGTAGTGAATACTTGTCATCTGAGCCAGGTCATTCAGCGTGTGGTGTATTCGTCCAAAGTGTGGTATATGGAATTGATGAAGCTTGCAATAAGGTATGATGCCAGATAAACAATTAACAAGAAGATTTATATGTTATTACACTAGCCAAAGAATAGTTATATTAATGCACTTCAAATTACAACAATCCGAGACTAAGAGTAGGGCAGAGTAGGGTGAGGACTTACTCCCACCGAAACTGCAAGAACCAAATAGGGAGGGTCTTTTAACTCTAAAATGGCGGATAACAAAAATCCAACTAGAATTCGCACAAACAAGAGAAAATACCAAATTCACATGCCAACACAAATGACAGACTCAGCCATAAATATGGGCTCCGACAACTTTCACAAAGGGTTACAAATGGGTCAACATGACCAAACTATGACTTGACTAATCTAATTAAATAAAGGGCTCGAAAGATTTGTTATTACATTTGGGTCCTTAGAATAAAGTATTTAAATTTATTATTTAATTATATCGGGGACATCACAAAAAACCACGATGGGAACCTACCCACAATAAGATGATACTATAGTAGTATGTGTAAATATTACAATGAGGAATGCACATGCATTCAGGCACACTACCTAGAGCTCACTACTCAAAATATAATGACCTAGAAGGTTCCAAACCTCAGGGAAGGTTCACCACCTTACAATAATATTCAGACTACAATCCGGTTAAGGTGAACTGGAAGAATAACATCTCCTAATGCATGATGATAGTTCTGGTTAAGCACATTTTTTGCCCTACAACAATCTTTTCTCAATACATCATATCGAAAGATAAATTCTCTTATTTGCACATACACCACTCTTTGATAATGCAAACACCACAACCATTCATGAATTATATGAATCTAACACCTTTTTATACAGTTCATCAACCTTGACTACAAGGTCGGCTCAAACCTTCATCACCTAATTACAAAATTACATCACAAGTTACATAAATCAACCACCAAACCAATACAATACCATAGACAACATAGAACAGACCCAAATCAAATCCTCGAACACAGAACACCACCAAAAATCTTGCCAAGATTAACTGTAACATGCTACACCACTGAAAATACCACATAACATGAAGAATATCACTAGACCAATAAGATCTTCAATAACATGCACAATGATCAATGCAGACCACCAAAAAAATAGGAGACAATCATGAAACACCAATAAACACGTTAGAATCATCCACAATAGCTGCACCAAAACCACTTAATCAAATCTTCATCGATCAACACACTAACACTCAAGAACACTTAACAACAATAATTTGGACTAGAAAGATAACTTGTGGATCACCAAATCATGAACCATCTGAAATGAAGATACACATGAACATCCCAAATACTCTCCCAAATCTGCAACTCAAGATATGATCATTTCAGAGTACAATGGATCAAATACCACTCTCTGCCAACCAATGAGCAGAAAAGACAAACCTCAAATTAGATCAATTGATATGATCAATTAAAATTCTGGATTACTGAAATCAATGAAGAATGAAGTATCTCTAGTTGATTCAACATCCCAAATAGATCAACCAACTAGATCAACTCTCTGTAATCACCAAATCACCAAAACATAGGAATATGTTGACATCAATGACAACATTGTATCCTAGCTACAACGATATTCAACAATCTCCCCGTTTGGCATTGATGTTAAGATATGAATGTGAAAAACAATCAATGCAAAGGAATAAATCAACACCACCATTCACCAATAGAATCCCCCTAAGATCATGCACATAAAGCTTCAAAGATAAGGTAGTTTTTCACATGCTTCTCTCCCCCTTTGACAACAATGCCAAAGACATAATATAAATCATGCTTCTCTCCCTCTAAGAAGGACAATCTCTCTCCCTTAGGATAAACTCACAAATCTAAACACATGAATCACTGACTACTCCAGCTGAGTAGCAACACCAACTCATCATTCAAGATAAGAAAATAAGACTCTGCAGTCCACATGATTGATGCAACTCAATGCATCTAGCTCTCATCAGGAGGGGCATAGACCCCTAAATTTTCTCTCAAGTATACTAATGTATCTGTTGGCAAAGGCTTAGTAAAAATATTTGCAATTTGATCCTTTGTAGATACATACTCCAATCTGACTTCTTCATCACAAACTTCCTCCCTCAATAAATGATAATTAATTGATATATGCTTTGTTTTAGAATGCAGTACCAGATTCTTGGAAATATTGATAGAACTTGAATTGTCACAATATATAACAGTATGCTCATCATAAACAACTCTAATATTATTCAACTTATGCTTTATCCAAACTACCTGAGTACAGTTGCTAGCAGTGGAAATGTATTCTACTTCTACAGTAGATAGAGATATAGCATCTTGTTTCTTATGGTCATCAACATCACCTGCCCAATCAACATCAATAGAAGTGCATAACATGAAATCATCATTCTTTGGATACCATAAACCATAGTGAACTGTCCCCTTCAGGTATTTAAAAATCCTCTTCACAACAGTGACATGACTCTCTTTAGGATCAGCTTGAAATCTAGCACAAAGACAAACAACAAACATAATATCTGGTCTAGTCTGAATCAAGTACATCAATCTACCAACCATAGATCTCTAAAATGTCTGATTAACTTTCTGAGATTCATCGTTCTTAGACAACTTGCATCTAGTCACCATAGGAGTTCCAACAAGTTTGAAATCAACTAACCCAAACTTATTCAATAATTCCTTTACATACTTAGATTGAGAAATGAAAACGCCTTTGTCAATTTGTGTAATCGACAATCCTAAGAAGAATTTCATCTCACCTATCATAGACATCTCAAACTCTTTTTACATATCATCAACAAACTTCATATTCAAGTAATCATCTCTTCAAAAAATAATGTCATCAACAAAGACTTCAACAATCAAAATGTTATCATTATCAACCTTAAAGCATAAATTACTATCAATAGTACTTTTGCATAATCCCAACTTCATCAATTACATGTCCAATCTAGCATACCAGGCTCTAGGGTATTGCTTAAGTCCATAGAACTCTTTCTTCAACTTGCATACCATGTCTCCTTCATCTGATAATGAAAATCCATCTGGTTTCTCAATGTAAACTTCCTCTTCCAAATCACCATTCAAAAAGGCTAACTTAACATCCATCTGATATACTTTGAAGTTCTTGTAAGAAGCATATGCAAGCAACAATCTAACAACTTAAATTATAGATACCAAAGCAAAAGTCTCCTCATAATCAAATCCTTCCATTTGACAACATCTCATACATACCAATATTTCTTTGTTTTTAACCACTTCACCGGATCATTTAGTTTACTCAGGAACTCCCATTTAGTGCCAATTACATTCTTGTCTTTAGGTCTCCAAACAAGCTTCCATGTGTTATTCTTCTCAATCTAACTCAACTCTTCTTCCATAGTTTTTATCCAATTCTCATCTTTACATGCTTCTGCAACATCTTTAGGTTCAATCTTTGAAATCAAATATCTCTCTTTAGCAACAATCCTTCTTCTAGTCATCACACCTTTGTTTTTATCATTAATAATCTGATTTTCTGAATGATTCAATCTTACATACCTCAAAGTCTTCTGATTGTTCTGATTTTCAGGTTCTTGCACTTCTTCATCGATAGCAGCAATATCTGGATTAACTGTCTCTATTGGAGCATTTTGCTTTAATATCTCAGTCTACACAGGTTTTAAAATAACATCTTGATCATCAAACTCATATCTGTTTGCTCTAATTTGCTTTCTATGACATTCATCCACCTTCACATTTGCACTCTCTACTATCTTTATCAGTCTCTTATTGTAACACCAGTAGGTCTTTCTCTTAGTAGAATATCCCTAAAATATTCCTTCATCACATATTGCGTCAAACTTTCCTATATCCTCATCTCTCTTGATATAACATTTGCTTCCAAAAATTCTGAAATTTCTAAATGTAGGAACATGACCAAACCACAACTCATTAGAAGTCTTACTAGAATCACCTTTTGTATGCAGTCGATTGAATGTGTAAACAACAGTGCTAACAAATTATCTCCAAAAGGTTTGTGCAACATTTCCTTCAATCAACATAGTCTTGACAACATCCAAAATGGTTTTGTTCTTCCTTTCAACAACTCCATTCTGTTGAGGGGTTCTATGAGCAGATAACTATCTTCTAATTATAATCCTCTCACAAAATGAATCAAACTCATCAAATGTGAATTATCCTCCTCTGCCAGATCTCAGAGACTTTAGCTTAAATCTTGTCTCTGTCTCCACCTTAGCTTTGAATATCTTGAATTTCTCCAGTGCTTCTAATTTCTCCCTTAGGAAGGTAACCCACATCATCCTAGAATAGTCATCAATCAGCAACATGAAATATCTATCACCCTGCACACTCCTCACTCTTGTAGGACCACACAAGTCAGTATGCACATGGTCTAATAAACCATTATATGAATATAACTTACTCTTGAATGTAGTTCTTGTTAGCTTTCCCAACTGACATTCTTTACATAGCGGATTAGATGGCTTCACAATTTTAGGAAAATCTCTAACAACTTAAGTAGAATTTATCTTTATCATGTAGTCAAAATTAACATGACACATCCTTCTATGCCATAACCAACTTTCATCATTCTGAGCAATCAAACAACTTTTCTGACCAACATTCAAGTGAAAGATATTAACTTTAGTCTTAGTTCTTGATGCAATGTCTATACAAGAGGCATTAAGAATCTTGCATTTACCATTCTTGAATTGAAAATCATATCCCTTGTCAACCAGTTATCCAAAACTCAAAAGATTATGCTTCAAACCTTCAACATACAAGACATCATCAGTATTATGCTTACCATCAAAATAAATTGAACCTTTACCACTGATCACACAAGCTTTATCATCTCCAAATCTCACTAAACCACCATCATAATTCTCCATATTCACAAATTTTATTTTATCACCTATCATATGATGTGAAAAATTGTTGTCAATGACTCATTAATCTTTCTCTTCAATCCTAGCAGCTAAAGCTTTCTCCTCAACAATGCAACTTGTAGGATTTACTAGTACCAGATCATCTTCCTTGATAGCAATAAATATAAACTCATCTTCCGAATTCCCATTCTCTGACTCTTCATCTGTCACACCTTCATCAACACTATAATAACATATCTTCTGATATCTGAACTTCCGGTTAGGATTATAGGGCTTATCATACTTCTCATGCTTCTCATATCTATCAATCTTGTCATATTTATCATGTTTATCATATCTAGACATTCTCTCAAAACTCCTAGAAGTAAAATGTCCTATCTTATTACAAGAAAAAAAATTCAAAGGTAACTTTCCATCATACTTACTGGATCCCTTAGGCAATCTTCTGGCAATAAGGGCTTCAAGCTCATCCAACTCTCTTTCTTGCTCTTCCATCTCTCTCTTTTCTCTTTCATATATGGAAACCCAACATGAAATATCTCCCGAATCATACTTCTGCTTCCCAGATACAAAGGGTCTAAATGCAATCTCATATTTTCCATGTGATTCTCCAAACTTGCTCAACTCAAAGGAAACAAGCTTACCAACCAACATGTCCCTAGTCATATTAGTCACACTTCGGATCTCATCAATAATATCAACTTTAAGCTTGTAATCAGGAGGCAAAGATCTCAACACTTTAGAAACTATCTCATCTTATTCAAGAGTTCCACCGACACATCATATACCTAGGATAAGTTCATTCACCTTAGCCATAAAGGTAGATATGTTCTCATCTTCTCCCATCTTCAACATCTCATATTTACCCTTCAAAATATGTAGCTTATAAACTTTCACATGTTTATCTCCTTAATACAAGGTTTCTAGCTTCTCCCAAATCTCATGTGCAGTCTACAAACCCATCACATTAGTCATCTCTAAATCAGTCAAGACACTCAACAATGCTTCCTTGGCTCTTATGTTATGTTCAACATCCTTGATCTCAAAAATAGTAACCGGTCCATTCAGAGTAACATTATAGGTATTCTTTGTAATCTTCCAATAATCATCTCCAAGGTATTTCGAGTGAAATTCCGTCTGGTCCTTCCATACAATGTAGTTATTTCCATCAAATATTGGAATTTTCTCTTGAACACATAGCTTTCCATCCCGAATCTCCTTAACCGATCAAGCTTCTTCTAGAGGATCTAGCTCTGATACCAATTGTTGGCAACAACAATGAAGGAAAACTGAGAGGGGAGGGGTGAATAAGTTTTCACCAAATTAAATAAATTAAGCATAATCTCATATCTAATCATCTATAATAATAATAAAGAAGAACACAATAACAACAACAAACATAACACCAATATTTTGATGTAGAAAACCCAATTAAGGAAAAAACCACGATGGGAACCTAACCACAATACGATGATACTTTGTAGTAGTATGTGTAAATATTACAATGGGGAATGCACATGCATTCAAGGAAATTGCCTAGAGATTAATGCTCAAAATACAATGAACAAGAAGGCTCCAACCCTCAGGGAAGGTTCACTAGCATACAATAATATTCAGACTACAATCCGGTTAAGATGAACAGAAAGAATAGCATCTCCTAATGCCTGATGACAGTTCTGACATTTGTCTGCCTTGCATAAATCTCTTCTCAATAGATCATACCAAAAGATAAGTTCACTTATTCACACATACACCACTCTCTGATAATGCAGACACCACCACCATTCATGAATTATAAGAATCTAACACCTATTTATACAATTCATCAGCCTTGACTACAAGGTCGTCTCAACCCTCAACACCTAAATACAAAACTATATCACACGATACATAAATCAACCATTGAACCAATACAATGCCATAGAAAACATAGCATAGACCCAAATCAAATCCTCAAACATGCAACACCACCAAAAATCTTGCCAAGATAAACCGCAACACGCTACACCACCGAAAATACCACATAACACGAAGAATATCACCAGACCAATAAGATATTCAATAACGCACATAATGATCAATGCAGAACCACCAAAAAAATAGGATACAATCATGAAACACCAACAAGAATGTTAGAACCATCCACAATAGGTGCACAAACACCACTTAATCAAATCTTCATCGATCAACATGCTAACACTCAAGAACACTTAACAACAACAATTCAGAATAGAAAGATTACTTACAGAGCATCAAATCAGGAACCGTCTGAAATGAAGATACACATGATCATCCCAAATACTCTCCCAAATTTGCAACTCAAGATATGATCGTACCGGAGCACAACAGATCAAATACCAAACTCTGCCAGCCATTGAACAAAAAAGCCAAACCTCTAACTAGATTAAATGATATGATCAATGAAACTGCTAGATCATTGAAATCAATAAAGAATAAGTATTTCTAGTTGATTTAGCATCCCAAACAAATCAACCAACCAGATCAACTCTCTGCAATCACTAGATCACCAAAACACAAAAATATGTTGACATCAATGACAACAACATATCCTAACAGTAACAATATCCAAAAAGAGGTTCAACATGCAGAATTGTATACCATTGTGTGTTTCTTTTACAGTTGGAATGAAATTATCTATTCCAAATTGTCCTACATCTTCATCATAGATGAAAGACATGATCAAAGTGCCTCACTAGTGTACTGTTGGAAGTTTGAAGTATGTTATGGTCTATACTAGACCAAACATTGCCCAAACAATGGGAGTGCTTTCCAAATATATGTCTAATCATGGTAGTGTTCATTGGGATGCACTCAAAAGAGTCTTCAGATATTTGAAGGGTACCTCAGAGTATTCTTTGTGTTATCATGGTAATTTGGTTGGAGATGTGATTTGCCTTGATATTCATGGTTATGTGGATTCAGATTGGGCAGGTGATATTGATAGCAAAAGATCCACCAGTGCTTATGTGTTTACTTTATTTGGTGGTGCAATTAGTTGGATGAGTAAGCGATAGGTTGTGGTTGCTTTATCCACTACAAGAGAAGAGTCTATGGAAAATACTCATGCTTGTAAAGAAGCCATTTGGCTGCAAAGACTGTGTTCAAATATTAGAAAAAAAAAAGTGTCATGACAATTTATTGAAATAGTCATAGTGAAATTTGCATAGCTAAGAACCTGACATTTCATTCCCTGGCCAAACACATTGATGTTCATTATCATTTTGTTAGAGATATGGTCAAAGATGGTAGGGTGAAGTTGGTTAAGGTAGAGACTTTGATGAATGTTGCAGATTATTTAACTAAGGTTGTGAGCACAAAGAAGTTCAGATGGTGTTTAGAGTCCATGGACCTCATGACCCTTAGAAATTAAATTATTGTATTGATCTTGCAAGGTGTTTGACAAGTGGGAGAATGTTGGGAAAATGATATCTCAACCTTACATTTACATGAGGTTACTATTTATAGTAATTTTTAATTTGAGCACGAGATGGTTTAAAATTCTCCCTAAAGCTTTTGGTTGGCTAGATAAGTATGCTAGTATATTTTCGTTGTAACATCATAGCTAGTTTTGAAGATATTAAACTTTCCATTTTTGAAGGGTGCAATGAAAGGTTTAAATTTAATTTTGAGGACTTTAGAGGATCCAAAATGCCTTGAAAAGTGGGCATAAATGAAATAGCTATTATGAAGTGATAGAGAACTTCATGAGATTTCCAACGCTTCAAACGGTTCATCAATTGGGCACATGGTTCACAAGTTGAAGCAGGAACATCCTCGGTTCTTAGCAATCTTGCATCAACCAAAAATATTTCTTTTCTGTTCATTTTCTATTTTGGCAGTTTCAACATTTCATTTTGCATTTTCTTGCATTGGCTCACATGACCTTGTGGAGTTGGATTTTGCTTGAGGGCATGATCATATTTCTTATTCCTAAACCGTGAAGCATTTGGATCATTTTTTGGCAAGTTATCGATTCCGATTTCCAAGACACTTTTCTAGCACCATAACCATTTGGAACTATTTGCATTGGTGAATCTACCAGATCCCTTGTATAGCTTGCGGAGCCCTGTGCATTGATTCTAATGTTCTTTGGTCTGTGGCCAACCTTTCCTTTGATCTGCACTTCATCCTTTGGATTTTGTAGAGGAATCTCTTTGGTGGAGGCCGACCTTTTGGTTTTACACGTTTGATCTTGTTCTTTGACATCTTGGGCCAACCGGATCGCGTTGGATCGTACAAATCATTGTAATTGAGTATTAGAAGTCAAGGAAGAAGTAAGAAGATATATGATAGAATATAGTAGATAGATCTTAGGTTTGGAGGTTTGGGAGTGACCTATTTTGTAATTAAGCATGTTTGTAGCAAGCCAGTGAGCTGAATCTTGTAACCCGAATGTTACCAGTTATCTATAATCAGTTTTCATGATCTAATATATTCAGTTCTGCATTGCCTCCATCACAGTTTCTTGTTTCCATTGTGTTTACTCTTGTTGCCCAGTCTAGATTGATTCCTTTGAGGTCCCTCCCAACCGGTGACATCATGACAAGTTATGGCCTCCAGAAGTTTCTAAAATAGGAAATATAAAATGCATCAGACACATAAATGAGCAATAAAAGGGAGGAAGACATGTTGATGTGTGTTTTGACACATCATAAGGCATCTAGAATGGAGATAAGGCCGACTCTAGTTTATTGGGTGGTTTTAGCCCATGGTTTTGTAATACCGTTTGATGGTTTCTTATATTGTATCTCCTATATATGAGGTGCGTGAGATAGAGATTGTGTGTCAGATTCTTATGGAGATTGAGTTACCTCTGAGTCTCTGATTAGTGGTACTTGTGTGAAGAGCTTGCTCTGCAAGTATATTGTAATTTGTTATTAATTGCTAAATAGCATATCGATCTTCTTTTGGGGTGTGGGTTTTTTTTTCTCTCGAAATGGTTTTCCCCACATAAATCATTGTGTTTTTGTGTTGTGGTATGCATGATATTATGATTATTTCTGTTAAGTTTCTATAACTGTTGTCATGATCTGTAAAAGTTTTGCATTACCCTCCTCTCAAGATTAATGTAGGAATTTGTTCCACTACTTAAATTCCTTACAATTGTAACTCTATGTTGCTTTATGGTTGATTAATATAATAGAGTAGTGATGCTTTTGGAGGCTAGGTTTTTCCCTCATGAGGGTTTTCCCAAGGTATATCTTGTGTTATCTTGTGGCTTGTCTATTTGATTTTGTCATTATGGTGATTCGGTAAGCTTATATGAAAACTTATCTCCCATGGGTTATGTAGGAAATGGATTAAATGTATGTGGGTTTAAACCATTATTTCCTATCAAGTGGTATCAAAGCTTTCATGTTAATTTGGAGTTATAACCCTAACTTGAGTAGAAGAGGTGTGAAGTGGAAGCCAATGGCTATGCATGAAAGGATTTGGACATTACAAGGTGTGGAACATACTTGCAAGTTATTTTATTGTAATTCTAAGGGCTTTAGGTTTGTTGTTATGATGTTTTGTTTGCTGATTTGTGGCTTGTGAAAAAATGGGTCAAAAGGGTTTCCTTTGGATGTGTATTTAAATGGGACATTTTTGGAGGAATTTGCATAAATGTCTTCCTAGGCAAAAACAAACCTCACCATTGAATCTAGGTTGGTCTAGAAATAAAAATTGATATAAAATTTGCCCTAGTTTGGTCATAGTTGAAAACAAAGCATTTTTTATTTGTTTTGTGGCCATGATGACCGTCAAATTTATTTGCTACATTTGCAAAAAATTAGAAAAAAAACTCTCCCATCAATGAATTTTTGGTACATACGAAATTAAAAATAAAAATAATTTTTTTAGGGGGGCATTTGAAAAAGTGATAGAAAAAAATAATAATAATAAATTGTGTTTGAGTTAGGGGTGAAACGAAACCCACACCTCTGGGCCCCTCCCACATAGTACCAAGTACTACAAGTATTGGAGTAGGTACTGTAGAAACCTCAGTTTTAAGTATTGCAACGACCGTAGTACTTAGTATTTGCGGGAACCACAGTGCTAGGGTACTACGCTAGCCCCATGGCCCCCACATAAAACTTAAAAAACTGCTTAATAAATTTTTTGTTTTAAAAAAAATACCGTCCAATGTTTATTGAAAGTTACATTTGTTTTATTAAATATTTTTAATAAAATATTTAATTAATTTTTCACTTGATATATATGGGTTTTGGAGAGTAGGTCAGGTCCAAGGGACCTTGGAATATTTTTTGAAACTAAATTAAGTCCAATTGGAAATTTTTGAAATTCATAAATGTTGCCCATACAATGAAATTGGACGTTTTCTTCCAACTTGTATAACTTTCACTCAGGATGTTTGATTTCAAACTTGTCATACTTGTTGGAAAGCTGGTTTTGAGCACTACAATTTGGTCTCATGGTTTTGTTGTTTTGATTAGTTTTGAGGGGCCTAGAAGCTAGATGTTCCCCTTTTCATAGTTTTGATCATAACTTTTGCATAGAGAATCAATTTTTTTATTTTGAGTAAGCGTTGGAGAGAATGTTCTATTGACTACTTAGTGGTGTTACTAATTTATTAGTTTAATGAGTAATGGAGAGGTGTGTACTTGTTTGATCACTTGTAGGTTCTCGAGATTCAGGGTGTGAGTGAGAGTGCATCAAGATGAGTCATGAGGTGAAATCTTGAGGGAGTACATTTTTTTATATTTTATTTATGATGCTACAATTGATTATCAGATTTGGTACTTCTCAGTATAGGTTTATAGGTTTTTGTGAAAGTTGTACTTTGATGGTGACATGTACACAGGTTTTTCTCAGTTCAAGAACATGGTTGGACAAGGTTTGAGACTTGGAGTTTCATCTAGGTGATAGTTGAGTGCGGGTACAAAGTTTGTGATGATTATGGTGTCATGGGTATGTAGGTACATGTTTTGCATTGACACAATATAGTCATGTTCGTGGTGATTTGGTGGTGCTTTGGATTTAAATGTTAGTAGGTTGTTGATTATCTCCTTGATGCTTATTGTTTCCTTGAATATGGTACTTGGTTGTGGACATGTATAACAAATCAGATCAAATGTTGATTTGGTATTTGAGTCATATGTGTTTATCAACAAAATTCACCGTAGCTAACAAGAATAAAATAGGAAATCACAAATTCCAAAACATATCAATGAAAGTATGCATTCAATACAACATGCCTATAAAGTAAATCAATAAAAACCCCTTGTTGCATAGATGCCAATCACTTTCCATTGTTCTTTTCTTCTTTAAGTGATGTTGACTCTCAGATATTGTGCTGCTAACCTGCAAAATGGCACAAAGATTCAAAGTTCATGATTGTTGAAAATGAAAAATTGATGCTAAATTTATAGATTTTTGGAGAAGATTGGTTGACAGGTGGAACTGAATTGACTGAATTGTTAAGTGAATAGATTGAGTAGATGACTATATAGATTCATTAGTTAACAGAGTTAACTAGGGAGATGACTGATGTGATTGCATGCTAGAAAAAACTGATTGAGAGTTGAATAAGGAGATTGAAGAGTTAACTAATGAGATAACAAATTTGATTGATTAGTTATAAATTTAGCATGTGTTGTAGAATTTTTTATTTGAAATTCAATTACATTTGCATGTAAGTTAAACTTGATTTAGAAATTCAATTTGATTTTGCATGTTATTGAATTTTGATTTTCGAAAAGTGAAATTGAAATGCATATGTATTTCAAATTAGATGAAATTAAAATTTGGGGAGCTGAATTTGAATTTGAAGATATTAGTTAATTAAATAATTAATGAAATTATTTAACTATTTAGAAATTGAATCTAAATTAATAATAAAGATTATTTAATTAAAGGTATTAATTCAAAATTAATTAAATAATACATATTTAATTAATATTAGAAGAGGTTAAATGATTTTTTAATGAAGATAGAATAGAATAATTAGTAATGTCGAACATGTGATGATTAGAATTAATTCAGAAGGATAAATAATTAGCTTAATCAAATAATTAAAGAATTATTTAATTAATAAAATGAATAATTAGTGTGCAATCGATCAAAAATTTTAAGTGTCTACAATGTGGTCTACAAGATTATTATCTTTGATATCTTAGTTTGGAGTTTACGAATGTGATAATGAGTTTGCATATTTCAATGTTTGACCTATGAGTTATGCAATTGTGTGGGCTGATCACCTATTTAGTTGTAGTGGGATGACTCAGATGTGGACTGTCTATATCCACTAGGTTTAATTCATTGTGGTACATACTTGTTAATTAACCTTGTCTATGGTCATTAGTTATTTTGTTTTTAGATGAGAGGATGGATGATTTTTTGTAGTAGTTGGATAGTTTGTTGGGACTTGTAGCATGTGGTTAATCACAATGTCATGATAGCTTGGTTATTCTTAGGTAACACTTTTAGTGGGAGATTTTAACAATGATGTATTGGCAATATAGGTTTGATTCCTAATTGGTGGTTTGTTGGCGGTTGTATGTATCTTCTTGGCTAGGACTTCATGGTTACACTTGATGATTTTGAATTTCCAATTGTATTTGTGTGGACCTAGATGTTCTTTATTTAGGAGATAGTTGTCACAATGCCATGTGTGACTTGGTATCATGTCAGTGGGATTTGTTGGTAGTAATGTGTATTTGTCATTGGATGATGGATGATCTTCTTAGCATGGAGATGTTGGAGGAGCTCTTGGTCCTATTGCTGTAGAGGGTCTTTCACATTTGTTGGTATACTAGTAGGAGATGGTGATCTTCATGATATTTGAGGATGCAGACATCTTATAGGACTCATGGATTCCTTGGTTGAGGTGTGGTTTATGCTTTCATTTGACATGTTATTATGGTTTTCTATTATGTCATGGTTTACTCGATGCACATTTAGAGTATTGGCATGATAGAGTTATTTGATATGTGATCTCAAGCTATTAGGAGATGGTTAGATCATGTTGTTAGGTTTATGTTCCCTATTCTCGAGGTTGGATCCTTCATATTGATCTTGGTAGTTCTCTTTTTATTGGGTACATGATCATTTGCTTGTTACTTCATGATGGTGCAATGTTGCATTTGGAGTTTGGCATGTATTGATTGGTTGTAGGTGCTCATGGATACATGGAGACGTAGATGATGATGGCATCCTCTTGTGATTAGAGATATGTGCTGAGATGATTGTTGTTTCACCAAGAAGTTCGCGGAGCATTCACTTGGCATGGACTTGAGAGGAGATTGATCTTAGTGTGATTCATGATGAATTGGATAGATTGATGAGTATTCTCATTCACCACTCTTGGTCTACTTGATAGTTTACTACTTGAGAGGTATTTCCCATTGCTACCTTTTACGTGGATTATGTTTATTCTTATCTTTCATAGATATGGATCTTGAGCTATGGAGATGTTTAGTGTTGGAGGGTTTATTTTGAGAGATGTATAGCATGATCATCTCCTTGTGCATATGGTTTGATATTATGATATCATTATGAGGATGTTAGGACATGGTTTAGTGGGATTATTTCCTTAATTGGGAATGGTTATTATGAGTTTGATCTTCTTGGTTATGGGAGGCTTACATCCATGTTGGCATTACATGATATTTATGTTGGTTTGATCTAAGAGATTGAATGAGGGTTTTGGGTGTTTTTTTGGCTTCTCTTTTGGGATGTTTTGGAGGAGACCATACTTGGCACAACATTGCTAATTTGAAGTGTTGGTAGAGGGAAAAGTTATGGTTATAGGTTGTCTCTCTTTATTCTATGTTTTCTCTCATTTTTGGTAGAATGGTGACATATTGCATGGGAGAGTATGCAGCTATGTGGGTTGCATGTGTGGATTATTGTGATTGTTCTTGGTATTAAATATTTTTATTTACTTATCACACCTCGATAGAGTTTTTATTGGTAAAGTTAATATGCTTTGAGATTTATTTCAGATTTGGGAATACCCATGCAATGGGAGTTCCTAGATATGTATGTACTTCATTAAGAGGTTTTGATACAAGGATATTGATTGCAGTTTACATGGGTTGATATGATATTGGCATGATTTTACTGATCTCCTTTATACCTAGGAGGTATATATCGTTGGATATATTGGCATGTGTTGTGGATGTCATTTTAAATCATGTGGGTTTGTTTACTTTATGACAACAACTTGGAGCCTTTTTTATTACATTGGATTTTATGCTTGTTCTCTTGGATTGGTGCATCTTCACCTTGGCTTGCTCCTTTTCTTCCATAGATTTCATGTTGGAGGATGAGAGGAGTTCTTGATTGAGATGGTGGTCACTTGGTTTTATTGCAGACATCTTGATGTAGCACAAGAGCATATTGGAGATTCATGTGGTTGTAGATGTATGTCTATGATAATGTATTTCATTGATTGATAATCATGTAATGTATACAACAAGCCGAGAGAATGTTGGGAAATAGGTGTTGTATACCTTGCATAATAATGTTTGTAAATGTAATATTTATTTATTATGTGATGTTGACATGGAATTTCAACATGTAGAGATTCTTTTGGAATATTATCAAGGCCATTGTGATGTTTTATTGTAGCATTGTAATATTATATTATAACTATTCAATCTTGGGGGAATATATTTATAAAGAGAAAACTTAGTACCTAATATTAAATGTAGGGTCAAGGGTTAGTTGTGAGCACATGGTTTTAGTTTACCCCTAGTTGTATTTGTGTGAGATTGGGTCTATAAAAGAAAACACATGTTTAGTGGTTAAGGCTAGCTGGTGGTTTGGGGTTGTCATTGTATTGATTCCTTTGGAGGATTGCATTTATGAAGCATGACATGGGATGTGTGGACTCATGATTGGACACACATGAATGCATTTGAGGGCTTGATGGTTTGAAGGTATTCATTGTCTCTATGTTTCTTTATGGCTATTTAATATAAAGGAGTATGGATGCTTTTGGAGGCTAGTTTTTTCTCCAATGAGGGTTTTCCTAGGGTATATCTTGTGTTATCTTATGGTTTTTCTATTTGATATTTGCATTATGGTGATTTCGTAAGATTGTATACATACTTTTATCCCATGGGTTATTTAGTAAATGGATTAAATGTATGTGGTTTTTAAAGCATTATTTACTAACACATTAAAGGTTTAATTATGATTAGAATTTAATCAAGGTAAGGGTTCAATTAGGGTTAGAGTTCAATTCTAGAGTGAGGGTTCTAGGATTATAGTTCAATTAGGGTTGGAATTAGGGATAAGAATAAGGTTCAATTAGGTTAGGGATAGCATTTAATTAGTATTATGGTTTAATAATCTTAAGATTAGAGGTAGGGTTAAGATTAATGCTAGGGTTCAATAAGGATTAGGGTTTATTTAAGGGTAGGGTTTGATTATGGTTAGTGTTTGCTTAAGATTATGGTTAAGATTTAATTAGAGTTAGGCTACTACAATAAAGCTTGGTGTTAGGTTTAGGGTTAGGTTGATACTCAAAGAGGGTTATAGTTAGGATTCAATTAGGGTTAGGTTTAGAGTTGTAAGATAAATTTGGGGTTAATATTAAGGTTAATATAGGGTTAAGGTTCAATTAGGATAGGAACTATGGTTTAAATAGGGTTAAGATTTTATTATTTTTAATTATGGATAGGGTTAGGATTATACTTCAATTAAGGTAAGGATCATTGTTAGGATTAGAGTTTTAATTACGATTAGAATTTAATTAGGGTTAGGGCTAGAGTTTAATTAGGGTTAAGGTTAGAGTTTAATTAGATTTAGGGTTTAATAATGGTTAGGATTAGGTTTCAGTTAATTTTAGGGTTCAATTAGGGTTAGTGCTTGCTTAGAGTTGTAGTTAAGGTTTAATAATGGTTAGGGTTAGGGTACTATGATAAAGCTTAGGATTAGCATTAGGGTTGGCATTGAAATGAGGCAAGGGTCAGGGTTAGGCTTAGCCTTCAACAAGGGTTTGGATTAAGGTTTAATTAGGGTTAGAGTTAGGGTAAGGGTTAATTTTAAAATAAAAGGTTTTGATTAAGGCCAATGTTCACTTAGGGCTCATTTTTTGCTAGGGTGAGGGTTAGGGTTACAATTAATGTGCTATGATAAAGCTTGGGGTAAGGGTTAGGGTTTGGGTTCACATGGGGTTAGGGTCAAGGTCAGAGTTAGGGTTGAATTGGGGTAAGGGTTAGTGTCGGGTTCAATTAGAATTATTGTTCATTTATTATCTTAGCTATTGCACCATAGATGCTACTAGCTATATAAATTTTAATAAATAAAATACATGAAAAAATTACCTTCTTGAGGCATGTATTTTTTAATCAATCTCTCACATTAAAGTTTTATAGGCACCTTAAGAAGGATATCTCTTGACTTATTTTAAATATATTATTAAATATATATGCTAGTTTTTAGAAGTTTCAAAGAATGATTTTGTGCATTAGGCTTGTTATATTTTTTGTCACATTAAATGCTAATAATTTTTATTGATTATATTGGGGAACAACATAATACGTCTTGTCCATTACAAAATTTGTTTTTGACACAAGGGTTTCAATGTTCACAATTTTTTTTCAAAGTTAAAGAGATTATTTTTTACACTCAATGGTTAATTAAGAGGGTAACACATCAATAACAATCATCCTCCTCTATTTCTACCATGTGGGAATTAGATTGGTTTGTTGATATTGACAAAAAAATATGAGCTTACTTGAGAACAAAAGAAGTTTTTTTTCAAAATTGTATTGTTACAACTAGGAACATCTTGATGAGCATATTTACGTCCACTTGTTCATGAAGACGTTATAGGGTACTATAAATAATTGGTTTTATCACCTTTCTATTGATTTGATGATAAGCTAAGAATTAATGAATCATAAATTTCTTGCATGTTTCAAGTCTATAGAAGATAGTCATATCATATTTTTGCCAGGATTAAGGTGCCATTAACCTTGTAAATCCTATGTAACCAATTACTCCTAATATTTTTAGTGAGTTATTCATAAGAGGTGGGAGATTCATGAATGATAATAAAAATATTTTGTTAGACATGAGAATCTTTCCATAAGCTACTAAAATATTTGATGCATGTGAATGTGCTTTGCATGTTGCACACAAGAAGGTATTATATGTAGAGGACTTGAGATGGATACATAATGAGAGTTAAGTTTTGTAGAGAAGTGCTATTGGATTGGAGATTGAAGAGAAGAAATGATTGCATATAATATATATTTCTTGAAGATAAATAAGTATAGGCCTCTCTACTTGGTTGTGTTTTTTTTTTTTGGGTTCTAAAAGGGTTTTTCCATGTAAACATTGTGTTATGTGTTTGTTCTTCTTTACCATGTGGTTGCTTATGGTTATAGATTTGTGCCTCTTTGTTGTTACTTTATTATGATAATGAGTATAATTGTTGTAAAATTAGGGTTTCACTAATTAAGTAATAAAATCACTAATCCTACCTAGGCACCAAAACATTAAAAGAGGGGGGAGTAAATTAAATAGATTTAGCCACCATTCAATTAGGAAAAGGGTTGGAACACTAATTAAATTTACCAATTTGTTGTCTCTTTTTTGAGTTGAAATCTGAATGTAAATTATGAAGTTAGGGTAAAACAATGGACAATTTGAAGTGAAATGATAATAACAGACTGCTACAGATATTAGACAGAGCCACAGACTGGGATTTGATCAAAAGATTAAGATCGGGCCTGTTCTTGAAAGTTTGGGCTGAATAATGAAGATCAGGATGGTAGGTCGCCTTGGTCTTGTAACTTTGACACAGGCAAGTGGGATCTTTTTTAAATTAGGGAGACACACTAGATCTATTATCGGAAGCTCAACAGAATTCTCGGGATCAGGATGGTAGGTCACCTTGGTCCTCCACTTTTTCACTTTGTCAAAATCTAAACATGTTCATCATCATCAACTTGGTCAGAATCTTAAATTACAACTCCTAGTTCAACTATGTTGGAGTCAAGGATCACTGAGAGGGGGGGTGGGGGTTGAATCAGGGATCTATAAAAAATTAAAACTGCAAACTTATTTTGTATCCACCGGTTAACAATGCATAACAAATATGTAATAAAAGAACAAATCTACAACACCATAATTTTTATGTGAAAACCTAGAAAGAGAAAAACCACGGTGGGGCTGGAATCCACAATATTCATATACTATGGTCAGAAGTACATAAATATTACATAGATGGGGAATGCATTTGCATTCAGGCTCACTGCTCAATTATATGTGCCCGGAAGGCTACAACCTTCAGGGAAGGCTCACTGCCTTACAATTTGATTAAAATGAGAATGTACAATGGAATTAACTCATAAATAGCATTTGATTATGCAAAATTGAGTTCTAGTTGGGCTTTGTATTACTGACTATCTTTGCTCTACTAATTACCCTATTCCAGTCTCAATCAATTACCGGCTGATCCAAAACCAAAATGTGCACGTGAAACTACACTCAAGTGCACCAAAACTGATCACTTACACAAATAACATTACTAAAATCAACTGCTACAATGATCTTATATATTTGGTCTCAGCACAAAAATAATCTCCTTCAAGTCAACCTTAATAGATGTAATGTGTAGATGAAGTCGGCTCCAATCTCGAACACACCATAACACCAGAATAAAATATTACAACCACACACTTCCTAAAGATCCTACAAAACACCAAGATCACAAAAATAATCACCATAAACAACGCAAACACCGGAGATGATTCCAGATCAACACATTATTCAAAATACCTTGTTTTATTGGTTAAATGTCTACCGGTTACCTCCATCTTCCGGATAGGCTAAGTCACGACTGTCTGATTGAATCACCATGATGGGTTGACATCAATAAAAACCCTAAACAACTAATCAACCACCAAAATTCTCCTAAAATCACTGGATGAGTGTCAATTGCCCACAATCTCCCCCTTTGGTATTGATAGCAACACCTATGAAAAATGACTAAGTGTTGAAACCTATACAACCATATGAAAGAATAAAAGAATACAAGAATTCCAAGACTCCCCCTAAGATCATCAATCCATAAGTCTGCAATACACCAGGTTCTACACTCCATATAAAGAATCAATCTGTACACTTTTCACCTCATCTCCTCTCTCCCCTATATATTTTTCACGGCATCTCTCCTCCTTTGATAGCCATGCCAAAGATAGGGTATCCATCAACATTGATGTACATATATATTCATTCATCGAAGGATTAAATCTATACATGCTTCAATATATCTGCATAAGCTAACTTAAGGAACCCTAGATAGGTGTTCCAACATGCCTGCAACTTCTCCAAAATTGAAACAAAACCGTTCAAAACATAGGCGTGAAATTCTTTAGAAGCAATGTCTATAGGAGTATCATGAGACATATTCTATATATAGTCCATTTTATGATACACTAATGTGTCCAGCCGGGGACCAATTAGGTTACAAAGTTCATCTGTTCTCCTTATTATTCTCTCCTTCTCCTTCTCAAAATTCTTGATCTGCTCAGTAATATTCAAAATTTGTCCCTCTATACTACCAGTTAGATTTGTTGTGGGATCATAGGCTTGAGAGATCTGAATTAACTGTCCTTTACAGTTCTCTATTTGCTTGTTTATTTTAGTAGTAAAATTGGTTAAAATTAGACAAGACATATATTTTACCACCTTCTATTAATGCCTCATCAACCAGTTTTAGCTCTTTTTCTAACTGGGCCTTATCATTATTTATCATTTGTAAAAATGTCTGAATTTTAGAGTCCTTAAAATTCTTCATGGCTTGTCGGGCGGATTCCTTAGACAAAGAATCAAATTTTGCTGGAGACGTGATCAATTAAATTGTTTATCTTACCAGATGTACTGGTGCTTGCATCGAATTGCACTTCCAGTATCACTTGACCCAAAACTTTCACTGATTTCTCAATTAGTTTCTTCTCCTCTGACTCGGATTGGGCTAACTCTTGACTGGCTTGCGCCTGAAGAGAAACAATAGCTATCATCCTCTCAGCCAGAGACATTTGAGAAAAAAGTTTATCAAAATTGATGTTTAACTAAGGAAAACTCTCTAGGCTCTGATTTTTATCAGTGTCAATTACCACTAATACTAGAGTTTCCAAACCCTTGCCCTTATTCTTTATCCTTGCTTAATCTGCTACACCACTGATCTGTCATAAGCCCACTAGACTCTACCAATTCCAGGGATTTGATTCATGAAATATAGGGCAAGACAGATAATCAATGATCCAAACTTGAAGACATGTTTTTTATCTTATTTAATCTTCTTCAAATTGATCAACAATTCTTCTAGCAACACACTGCATAGGTCATAGTGACTGTCTTCCTTAACCATTTTGTATGCAACATTAATTGCGGTGTCAGAGACCGAATTCAATTTGTTTGATTGATAAACCTTGTACCCAATCACCATAGAAACAAACCTAACATCATCTTCCTTCATGGTACTGATTTTCATTGACTGTCCATCAAATTCTGCACCGATTAGTTTATTTACGATAGGGTTTGTAACCTTATGTAACCCTGGCTTCTCACCGGTTTGATGAAAATAGGTAATTGCTTTGATTTCTTCCACAATGATCTTGTATGGCTTGTCAAGCCATATAAATTCAACATGAACCCTGCTCAACACATACCTAACCCACTCATTAAAAGTCAAGAAGTTCACAAATTGGGTAAAACGCTTTCCTTTTAGTTGTGTGAATTCCATCTTAGGATTGCTGATATCATCCATGATTTTATCCGTGTACAAATCCAAAATGTCTTCCTTTCCAATCTCCTTAATTTCACAATGAAAATAAGAATGAACATCATCAACATGCAGAACACCATGTGGAATGAAGGAAAATGCACCTAGTGGATCATCCTCCATGGACTTGTATGGATGTTTCTTGAATACGGGATGATTCATGCCCTTCAATTTGACCACAAATGGAGTAGAGATAGAAGATGCAGATGCCATTGCAAAATCTCAAAAAATAAGAAGTAAATACCTTGAACAACTATTGAATGTCCTAGATCACTTTGTCGGATTACCATTTTCTCTTAGATCACCTAGAAACTTTGATAGCTCGGAAACACTATTCGCAAGGTGAAGAATGACTCTCTATTTTCCCTTTTAACTCTACAAACCCTAATTTCCCTTTGAAATAAATGCACCTCAAATACTCAAATGGATGCCCTATTCAACTATCGGATGCCACAATCAACCATCTGAGCTCCAGATATCAACTACCACCTGTAATCCATAGACCATAGATCTAATCAAGGGGTACTTGCAAGATTTTCATTGATTTACCTCCCCCAATGCCAAAAGCCCTAGTTACCGGATGAAATTTTTGCACCGGATACAGGTACAAATCCATTATATGTCTTAGATTCATCCTTTCTCACCCACATCTTCTCATGCTTCTCTCTATTCTCTTCCACTTTTGCTTTACCCTCTCATCTGATTTATTCTTGTCTACCGAAGCACTGTTCTTGCTTCTGTAGTACTTTGCAATGTGATTGGTTTGTTGCATGCCCTGCAAACAACATTATTCTTCACAGATTTGGTCTCATCTTGCACTGATTATAGATATGTCCAAACATTCCACAAACATAGAATCTTTTGTTCTAGAAGTTATTCATCATAGCTCTACACACATTTGACTTGTGTCCAAAATTATTGCATATGTAACACTGACCGATAAAGGTAGAAACATTGTTGTTGATCATATTATTATTGTTGATAATTCTATTCTTCATCCTACTTCGGCACTGACTTGCCATATGACCAAATTTATTGCAAGTAAAACATCTACCATTAAATTTATGAGCATTAGGTTGTCTTACCAGAGGATTCTTGCACTTCCTTTGATCAGGTTTAGCATTGCCTTGTCCAGATCTGGAGGATTCACCTTTCTCATATCCAAGACCTCGCATATCCTTTCCATGTCTTTGAATTTCTATAATCTCATCAAGTATTGATGAGCTGGCTTTGAATTTGTCTTTGTATTCATTGGCAGTAGCAAGTTCATCCCTCAAGGTAACAACCTGTCTTTCAAGTTCTTGACCATTATTTCTTGATTGTGTCAACTCAAGCTTCAACTGATCATTCTCATAGGTAAGCCTGAAGCATTCATCAGCTTTTTCCTTCAATGATTGTGCCAGATTCTCCTTATTTTTCTTCCAGTGCTCAATCTCCTTGGTTAGTCTCATGACAATGGATTACATCTCATTCTTCAAAGCAACATTTTCTCTCTCAAGCTTGTCCACTTCATCAGCTTTGTCCCAGTATTCCATGATCTGATCTTCTTTCTCCTTCAACTTGTCCATTAATTCCTCTCTCTTTTCTTTTTAGATACTTGCTTTATCCTTCAGCTCACTAATGAATTCATCAGCTGCATTCAAATTCTTCTTCAATATACAAACCTCACTTCTAGTAGCATCAAGATCCTTAAGTGCCACATTGAGTTGTCTCTGAAAACCGATATCCATTGAATCAATCTCCTAGATCTTCCTTAAGCGGTTAAGCTTCCTTAGAGGAAATAGGTTATGATACCAATTATTGGAGTTAGGGATCACTAAGAGGTGGGGTGAATCAGTGATCTACCAAAAATTAAACCTGCAAACTTATTCTTTATCCATCGGTTAACAATGCATAATAAATATGAACATAAACATGCAATAATAAAAGAACAAATTCACAACACTAGAATTTTTATGTGGAAACTTGGAAAGGGAAAAAACATGGTGGGGTTGGAACCCACAATATTCATATACTATGGCCAGGAGTACATAAATATTACATAGATGGGGAATGCACTTGCATTCAGGCTCACTACCTAGAGCTCACTGCTCAATTATATGTGCCTTAAAGGCTACAACCTTCAGGGAAGTCTCACTTCCTTATAATTTTATTAAAATGATAATGTACAATGTAATTAACTCATAAATAGCATCTGACTATACAAAATTGAGTTCTGGTTGGGCTTTGTATCAATGTCTGTCTCTGCTTTGTTGATTACCTTGTTCCTGTCTCAGTCAGTTACCAGTTGATTTGAAACCAAAATGCGCACATGAAACTTCGCTCAATCACACCAAAATTGATCGCTTATACACATAAAACATCATAACATTACTAAAATCAACCGCTACAATGATCTTATATATCTGGTCTCACCACAAAAATAATCTCCTTCAAGTCGGTCTTAATAGATGTAATGTGTAGATGAAGTTGGCTCCAATCTCGAACACACCATAGCACCAGAATAAACTATTGCAACCACACACTTCCTAAAGGTCCTACCAAACATCGACATCACAAAAATAATCACCACAAACACTGGAGATGATTCTGGATCAACACATTATCAAAATACCTTGTTTTACCAGTTAACTCTCTACTGGTTACCTCCATCTTCCAGATAGGATAATTCACAATTACCGAATCAAATCACCATAAAGAGTTGACATCATTGACAACCCTAAACAACTACTCAACCACCAGAAGTATATTGAAATCACCAGATGAGTGTCAATTTCTAACAAACTACCTACACATAGAAAGAGATCAAGGCAAAGGGGTTGTGGATAGGGGTTTTCCTTAGGTCAAACCCTGGTTTAGGAATTAACCTTGAAATTGAAATGATAATTGTAATGGAAATAGAATTGAATTGAAGTAAAATTATTTCCTTTTGAGGGAAAGGCTAGATCTGAAATTGAATGCTTGTAATTAAAATATATACCTTGATGAAGCTTGCTTGAATCCTCACATAAAGGTTTAAGGATGTCCCTTACAATGTCTTCATAGAAATTTGATCATGGATGCCAGCTTGAATGCCTGAACTTGACTTCACTTCTTCATCAATGCTTGATGAATTCTTGATTTCTTGCTCACTTGAATTGAAAAAGAGATCATAGATCAAATAGATGAATTTGACTTCAAATGAGAGGGGTAGGCCTCCTTTTACACCTAACTATCAAAAAACTATTTGAATTTTTGGAGTAGGTTGATATAGGAACTAAATTCCCGCTCACTTGATTTGACCATTGTGAGGACCAAGTTTTGTTCTTGATTGAGAGAAATAGAGTGCCCTAGTGCCCTAGTCTTGAGAATCAAGACTTGGGTTTGGGGAAAAGATAGGAGAGAAGGTTAAAATGTAGGTTTGTGAAGGGTGTGAGTGGAATCAAAGTAGGCATCATGCATCAAAAGATGGAATGCTAAGGTGAGGTCTAGGTAAGGATGAAATTATATGTGGATACAATTTACGATACTACTTTTAGTCCCCACTTTAGTGGGAGTATGAGACTACACCCATACTCACGGTAAAGTACAAAGTCACATTGAAAAAAATTCACCAAGATACCAAAGAGACAAGACACACCAAGCCCATAGGGACTTTAGGATCTCATTAATCTAATATCAAGATAAAAGGGACAACAAATGAAAGGGAAAGAGAGGGAATGACTATACTGGCCTAGTAAGATTTGCATACTATGAGTCATGAAAAAATAAAAATACCAAGTTACAAAGCAAAAGGCCTAGTTTGAAAAGTAACTTGAATATTGAAAACATGTCATGGTGTGTGCATAATGTAACATTGAGCAAAGTGTATGCCCACATGTTAAAGATATTGTGTGTGCCTTATCGAGAGAA
Source organism: Cryptomeria japonica (assembly GCF_030272615.1). Taxonomy (NCBI): domain Eukaryota; kingdom Viridiplantae; phylum Streptophyta; class Pinopsida; order Cupressales; family Cupressaceae; genus Cryptomeria; species Cryptomeria japonica. Next base: position 508,856,349 of record NC_081415.1, on the reverse strand, counting down.
ATTGCTTTAAGGTAGCATGCATCTAAAAGACAAGCATGTTACCACAATGAGATGCCTCAAAGAAAGGACAAATCAAAGGATAATGTTCACAAAACATATAGGAAAATGTAAATAGGAGATCCACTAATGATGGGGTTGATATTTGTGATAAATAATGTATATCAAGAATAATTGTATTGAAATTACATCATCCCTCATAGGTAGTGGAACTATGAACACAATGGAAGAAGAGCACAAGAGATAAAAAACAAATGTCTTTTTGAGTCAACATGGAAGATACCAAAAAGAGATATAAATGGTTTGCATCGTCCCCAAGTAGACAACATAAGAACACATTTTTGAACAATAGCACATGTACGCCATAGCATAGATATGACATATAGAACAATTGATATACAAATCGAGGAATGCCACAATGGATTCAACCTCTTTATTACCTTGCACTAATGGATTAATAAGGGTCATCCAAAGATAACCTTACATAACACAAATATCAAGCACTACATCATAGGGGAAGCACATTATAAACAAGAAAACACACACATGAATGAATCTAGTCAAGTAAATTATCTGCCTCCCAATATTTCTTAACATAATCTAAGGATGGTGGACAAGATTCAAGAGGATCCACATTGAGCACAATAGATGGAGCTACTACAAGCTCCAAACAAGGACCATGCTGTAATGATGAATCACTTTGTTTTTCACTAGGAGCTAGGGTTATGAATTTGAAAAATATAAAGATAACTCATGATCAAGCTCATACATATCATCATAATCATCAGAATTATCAATGTTAGCATGATAAACATCATTATCATCATCTAAATTAATAAAAATAGGATCTTAACATGAAAAGAAGTTGAACCATCATTTTTCTTGAGCATTTTTAATTTAGGTGATTTGATTTGAACTTTCTCCCAAAGGTTGGGTGAAGTCTGGACAAATGGGACCAAGTCAACATTTGGTGTCTTCAGGGAGGAAATGGTTTGGGAAGAAAGCTCGCGAGCCTTAGAGAAACATCTTTGTTGGTGTTCCCTCGCACAATGATTCCTTTAGTTTTAGTCCAGACTTGCAAAGGTTGAGGATCAAGTGATACAAGCTTCTTTTCTTCCTTATAGGGGGGGGAATGGAAGAAACTCCAATTGGTTGAGAGATATAGGATGATTCCAAGTTCTTTCCTTTATAGGATGTAGGAAGTGGGACTATGGCATATATAGGAGGAATAAAAGGAGTAGGAAGAATACCATGTCCATTGTGAGGAGAAATGTCCATGGGTGTAGGGTCTCTAGATTTACTTAAGGCCATTATCATCTCATTTTTTTATTTTTGATAAGAGAAGAAAAGGATGTGGTTTTGAGGCTTTAAGGGCTTAGGTTGTTTAGGCCAAAAGTAATTAAGAGTTAATTTTCCATTCTTTGTTGTGGGTTGGTAAAGGTTATGATTAATCATTATAATAGTGCCATTGTGACAGAATTTAAAACATTTATGAATTGTAGAAGGGATAGCTTTCATGGAAGAGATCCAAGGACTTCCCAACTTCATGTGAAATTGATCTGATCTAGGAATAATAGCAAAGGTGACATCTAAGCACTTAGTACCAACCTCAATGGGAAGATTAATAGAATCGATATTAGGACAAGAAAAATCATCGTACACCTTAACCATAAAATTAGATTTATCATATGTTACTTGATGCAATTGTTGAGTAAAAAGATGTTCTTCAGTAATCACATTCACCATACATATTGGATCAATGAGCACCCCTCATGAGAGTTTTTCTTTGATCTTTACAGTAATATATAATGAGCCATCAAGTGTAACAATAGTTTCACTGAGATCAAATGTAAAGCACAAGTCTTTTGTAGGTCAAGGATTTTCAATGAGGTTTACAGCATTATTAGATTATATACCAAGGTCATTAGGAGAAAAATCAAGTGGCTTAGGATCAACAACTTTGGTTGAATGAGAAGGTAATGGATTGGTGAAGATTTGGAGATTTTGGTTAGGAGGAGCTACGAACTTATTCCCTTTGTAGTTCACACCATCTACGGATATAGTGTTGTTATCAATAAAGTATTAAATCTTTTTTCTCAACAAGTAACATTTCTTGGTATCATGACTAGGTTGGCGATGATATTGACAAAAATCTTTAGGATCATGAGAGTTTGGAAATGGTTTATAATGATCAATTGGTTTTATGGGAGGAAGTTGCAACACATTAGAATTCATCAACCTCAACATTATACTGTGCAAAGACTTGGAAAGAGGACTTAACTCTTTTCTAAAGTATTTAGAGAAAGGGGCCACACCTGGTGTCATGTCCACTACTTGAGTGTTGATGTTATCATTTATATTTATGAAACCTTTGTTGGGTTTGAAATTCATAAATGATTGTTGATCACTCTCATTATTATCAAGCAGAGCCATTAAAGAGGATGATTCAAATTGAGTCACCTGAAGCTGATAATTATGAAGCATTGTGTACAATTGCGTAAAAGAGGTAAACTCAAAAAATAGAAGCTTATCTCTAATATGATTTTGTAAATTAGAAATAAAAGTTCTTTGAACATCAAGATCAGGAACATGATAAGCAATTTGTGAATGCAAATGTTTATATCTACCAATAAAATTAGTCACTCTTTCTTTAACTCCTTGCTTATAATGAATCAAATCAATTAAAGTAATCTTAGGACCAATGTTATTTTGAAATTGTTGAATGAAAGCATTAGCAAATTGTTGAAAAGAAGTAATAGAATAAGGAGACAAAGAACAATACCATTGCAAGGATTTATCTCTAAAGGTTCGAGTAAATAATTTTTCCACAAGTCTTTGATCATGAGAGAACTCACTATAAAAAGTTTGAAAAGTCTTCACATGAGTCAAGGTGTCACCTTCTCTATTGTATAACTCCAATTGGATAATTTCCATAAGTTTAGGAGGAACCACATGGACAATCTCATAATAGAGTGGGCTTGCTACATTAAATACTGGAACATTGAATTTGGATTGAGTTATAGAAGCCAATTGGTGTTGTAAGGATGTACTAGTTTGGGCTAGGTTATTGATGGTTGCTTCAGTGGAGGAATGAGAATTAGACATATTGGATTATGATAGAGGAGTAATATTTTTGTAAATAGGTGAAGGTTGAGGATAAGGAGGGGGAACATTATGGTATGTTAGTATAGTAGATGGTTGTGAAACAAATGAAAGACTCATAGAAGGAGGTATGAAAGAATATTGATTAATAGGATTTCCCCCATGACTAACATGTGTAGGATTAAAATGTTATGTGGAAGTAGTCATGATAGAAGATGCAAATTTAGGCACACTAGGCAATGATGTAGGCATAAGGATGGAATGGTTAACTTGGCTAGTAGGTTGAGAATAACCAAGGACTTTGGCACAACTTTTAATCAATATAATATTAGTATCAATAATATGAGCAAGGCCACACAACACATCCACACCTATCTTATCACTTTGCACTATTCTTTTCAATCCTTTAATCAAAAGGATTTACTCACTATATAGGTATTGTTGACCCATACATTGTTGAATATTTTCAAACTCATTACCAGTGTTCTCCAACTGGTCAATAATTACCCTAGTTAGTGATTCATTCTCATCATGAGGATTATGAGGTGAATGGGGATATGTGATATCATTTGTGGGATTAGAGGAAGCACCAATATTCACATGGAATAGGTTAGACAATTGAGGCTTCATATCATTAGTGTCTGAACCTTGGGAAGCCCTAAGTCTATAAATTCTTCTCACTACAATATTCTATGGAGGACTAAGGGTGACAAAATTCATGCACAAAAAGGGAAATTTGAATGCCAAGATTGGAAACTATGATTAAATAATGCAATTACTTTGGAAAATGATTGATTAACCAATGAATTAAACAATTAGAATTATAAATTTAAATATAAGAAGCGTCTAAATCTGAACATAACATTTCATAATAATCAGATCTGAACATACAATTAAAAAATTATGCAACCCACAAGTCAATTTTAGAACAATAAATTAGAGATTTTATGAATTTAACCTCTAAATGTATGTAATTCAATTGGATATATGATTTATGAGTGCAAGTATGAATGTTAAAGTTCATACAAATCAAATATGAGAATAAATAAGAAATAAGAATGGAAGAATTTGGGCTCACCAAAATGTAATGGTTGTAAAATTACAGATATCACCAATTAAGATAGTAAAACCACTAATCTCACCTAGGGACCAAAACAATAAAAGAGGGGGGTAAATTCAATAGATCTAGCCACAATTCAATTAGGAAAAGAGATTAAACACTAATTAAATTTACCAATTCATTATCTCCCCCTTTTGAATTGAAATTTTAATTTAAATTGTGAAGTTAGGGTAAAACAATGGACAATTTGAAGTGAAAAAATAATAACAGATTGCTCAAATATAAGACAGAACCACAGACAGGGATTTGAGCATAAGATTAATATCATAACATGTTGCTAAAAGTTCGAGCTGAATTGTTGGGATTGGGATGGTAGGTCACCTTGGTTGTGTAACTCTAAGATAGGCAACTAACGTCTTTTCTGAATCAGGGAGACAGATTGGATCCACTGTCAGAAGCTCGAGAAGAGTTATTGGGATTGTGATGGTAGGGTGCCATGGTCCTCCGCTTTTCACTCCATCAAAATATGAACCCATTCGTTGTCTCCAACTTTATCAAAATCTTTAATTACGGCTCCTAGATCAACTTGTTGCACATAAAAAGAGAGGAAAATGGGTTGTTGATAGGGTTTTTCCTTAGGTCAAACCCCGGTTTAGGAATTAAACTTGAAATTGAAGTGATAATTATAATGGAAATAGAATTGAAATGTAGTAAAATACTTTCTTTTTGAGGGAAAGGTTATATTTGAAACTGATTACTTGTAATTGAAATGTATACCTTGATGAAGATTACTTGAATCCTCACACACTGGTTTCAAGATGTCTTGTAGAATTTCTTCATAGAAATTTGATCATGGATGCCATCTTGAATGCTTGAACTTGACTTCTCTTCATTTGTAATTCTTGATGAATGCTTGATTGCTAGCTCACTTGAATTGAAAAAGAGATCATAGATCACATAGATGACTTCAAATTCAAATGAATGGGGTAGGCATCCTTTTATACCTAATTGTTCGAAAACTATTTGAATTTTTAGAGAAGGTTGACACAAGATCTATATTCTTGCTTACTTGATGTGAGCATTTTAAGGACCAAATTTGTGTCCTTAATGAGAGGACCAGAGTGCCCTATCACCTTGGTCCTGAGAATCAAGACTCGGGTTTGGGGAAAAGATAGGAGAGAAGGTCAAAATGCAAGTTTGCGAAGGGTGTGAGTAGAATGAAAGGAGGCATCAAGCATCAAAAGATAAAACACTGAGGTGAGGTCTAGGTGAGGATGAAATTGTATGCAAATACAATTTATGACGCTATAATGACAAACAATTATAATAGTGTTTTTCTGCTCATATAAGGTTGTTGTTTAAGAATTTTAAAGTGACTTATTATAACATCATAAAGAAGTTGGACCTTTTATGGTATTTTAATAATTAAGAAAACTTAATTTTATATTTTTAGCTGATTTTTGGTTTCCTTCATTTCCTAGCATCTGGTATCATTGCATTTGAATGAATCGTGGCAATTTGATTCTATGAATTCCTCCATTTTGATTTTGAAGAAGTTGATTATGATGCATTAGAAGTAATTGTGGATTTTTAGAGGCTTGTGGATTGTAGTGGATATTCTATGTGATATTTTTTTGTAGATCTATGAGATTGGAAGTTGTGGCATCTCAAGTTATTTTCAATGGCATCCATGTTGGGCTCTTGAAGCTCATAGTTGAAGATCTTTTGTTCTATGGAGTTGGTCATATGTGTGCTTCTTACATGGTAGTGACTTGGAACTCTTATTTAGCAATAGACAACTCTCCTCTTGCATGGTGGTTATATTATTTTTCTTTATCGTCATATGCAGTGAAAAGATGTTCATGTTGGGGGGGTGCTAACCCCTTGATCAAGTGATTTTTTTTTTAATTTTAACTATATTATGAAGCACTCATGTTAGGTTCATAGTTTCAATCCCTAGTTAAATGAAATCATTAAATAATTTACCATTGGTTACATGTGGGTTGTGTATTAGGTCTTTTTGTTATTTAGATATTCTTGGAAAAATTGGTTCTTTAATATTTTTGCAATTTTCTTATTTCAAAAATCTATGGATTTTTTAAATTGTGAGATTTTATTATCTCAAATGATATATTTGATGTGAATGTTTGGATATTTAAGTTGTTTTGAAACTTACAAAGAAATGGTTTTGCAATTTTTACATCTTAACCAAAATCTACGTTTTTGTAGACTTGTGGAAAGATTACATTTATACTCTTAGATTTTTTTGAATCTAATTACATATTTATAAGGCTAATTGAATGTTTCTTATTGATCTTAGGAGTAGACTTGTGGAAAGATTATGTTTATACTCTTAGATTTTTTTGAATCTAATTACATAATTATAAGGCTAATTGAATGTTTCTTATTGATCTTTGGTTACTCCTATGGATTATACGGAAAATCAAGTTCAACATTGATCTTGGTGTTTGAGTCTATGGAAACCTACATATTACACTCGATTACCTTTGTTGTACATGTTAATAATATGGGGCTAAATTGATATTTTCTATTAGTTGAGATTGGAGCACAAATAATGTATTTTCCTTTTATATATTGCATAGATAAATATCCTATAAATTATTTGATGTGGATTTTGTTTGGTAGGCCTCTACTTGGTCACCTTAGTATAATTATTACATCAAGGTAAAAAAAAGGATTGGGAGTACCTAATATATTTGTTCATTAGAATCTATAACAAAAGTATATGTTGCATTATAAGCTCAATTTGTTTTTTAGTAAATTTTTGGCAATGATGTTTCTCATGATGCCATGCATAACTCTATCAATTTTAGTGGGAGTTTTGTGTAGTTACATATAGTGTGTTCTATCTTCTTTGTTTCGATTTTTAGCACTAATTTGTTATTGTAGTAGTTAGTGAGCCATGGAATAATATTTGATTACAATATGTACAATATTTATAATTTTTGTTGATGTCATAAGCAGCTCTTGGATTCTACCCTTGGGTTGCAATGAGGGCATATTAGCATCTTTGGTTCTATTGAGAGGGGATGATCCTCATGTCATTGAAGAGATATTAACATATTATTTCATGGATGATTAATGAAGTCTTTGGTAAATGTGTTATTGTTCTTCCTTTAGAGATGATAAAATTCTCTTATGTTTTTATTATTAAACATTTTCTTGAAGCTTCATGATTTTACAACTTGCATTAGAAGGTGAAAATTTGGGAATCATGTAACCAAATATTGAATTTAATTAATTACTAAAGAAAAGACGAAAATAATTAATTAAATATTTAAGATAATTAATAATGAGAAAAAATGGATGTGTATACTCCCCCTCTCCCTCCCTCTCTATATCCTCCCATATCCTATTTCTCTCTTTCTCTCTAGACTTGGCATTGGCTAAGACTACTTTCACAAACTACTCCAATGAAGAATGAATCTAGAATGAAAATTTCATCTTCACATTATGCCTAAGATGATTAAGAATGGGAAAAAAATAAGAATGAAATAATTTGAAATGACCATCTAGTGTGACATACCTCATAAGAACCTTCACAATATTATTCCAAGCCCTTTGAAGGTCCTGATAATTGAACCCATTTTGCAGCTAATCAATCTTTTCCCCCCTTTATAAGAAAATTTTAATGTCTTCCTAGTCCCTTTGGTATTTCTAGGGAAATTGGAACCTTTGAGGGGAAGCTTAGTAGAAGCCAAGATGAGATTTATAGTAACATTAAAAGAGAGACCTCTAACATTAATTAACCCATCTTTCTAGGAACAGGTGAACTCTGGCAAGAGGAAAAGGTTACGATCGTTCATAGCTTTGATATAAGAGGCCAAATTACCTTTTTGGAGGATGGACTAGACTTCCGGATCATCTTTTGAGTCTCATAATTCTTGGGCTCCATCTACAGGAGGTCTCCTCCCACAACTAACACACTACAATGCAATAATGGAGCAGAAAACAAGCACATGAAAATAGAAATTCTAGATCTTTTTAAACCCAAAATGAGAAGGTGGAAAGTCAATGAGGATTAAATTTTCATTATAATTTGATTGAGGAAAGATCAAATCCTTCCCTAAATAATCATAATTGAGGGGCTTATCATACGTGTGATCTATTGTCATAGGGGAGGTTTTTGTTCCTATCTTTGACATTAGAGGCAATGTAATATTTTGTTTCTTTGGTAATCAAGGAACTCACGTGATTTGGTAGTGAATACAAATTAGTCCAAAATTTAATAGTTTGGACAAAGAAGCCTAATTTTTCTAGCAAGTCAACTAACATGTTACCTTCATGGAAGATATGGTTGAGCCTACTATGATTGAAGCTCGTCATATTGTAACAAGATTCCTCTATAATATCTTAGATCATGATTGTGTCTTTGGAGTCTCCTTCAATTATCACATTTATAAATCCTTTCTACTTAGTCAACTTGATTCCATAATAAGCGACAACCACCTCAACAAAGTTGGATGTTTATATGTTGTTATGTTGCCATTGATGTCAAAGGTGCAGTTAGTGTCATCATTGATGTCAAAGTATTCAAGATTTTTTCGTAAGTGTAATTACTTCTAACATGACATGTAAAACATCTAAGGACAAAATCAAGTATGTTTGATATCTCTCTTAATGTTATCTTTATGCTATAGTTTCAAATGTTCTTGATTGTCTAACATATGTACTATTGTCTAGAAATGTCTTCGGTAGGATTTTGAGGTTTGTAGCTTAGAAACAATATGTGAACCTAGTTGCACTATCGTGATGGTTGGATCTACTTTCTACCATAGTTGAGAGTTATGGCTTGAGGTTTGGAAGTGAAGTTTAGTTTCTTATAATGTATTAGATTCTAGAGTTTCATAGGATGAGTTTTAATGGAAAAAAATGATAGATGTGATATAGATTGTTCACTGTACCAGTTGGCCAATTGTGCTAATGTTCCAGGTGGATGCACTGGAGAAGGATAATGTGTGCCATCTAGAGGAAGTATTGAGTTTGTGTTGGGTAACACATAACATGATCCCACTCTTGGTGTAATGTTATGACTTTTGGATTGGGCCTATTTCACTTGTGGTCAACTTGCGAACGTTGTAAATAAGTTATAGTTTGACTTGTGATTGTAATTAATATAGGGATTCATATATAATTGTAATTGGATTCATTCCAAAGCTTTGGTGGTTTTTGAGTAGATTTGATAAGTGTGGAAATAATTGTGCAAGCTATAGACGTCTAAAATTAATTAAATTAAATATTTAATTAATTTATCCTTTCTACAAAGTTAATTTATTTAATTATGTTATTACCATTCTTCTCAAAATTAATTAGATTTAATTTAATTAATCCCGTCACTATAGTACAATAATTGATTTATCAATAACTTAATTATTTATTCATTCCTCTAAAGTCTTAAAACTTGTATTCTTCTAAATCCCTTTATGTTAATTAATTTCAATTAATTAACTTAAGTCATGTGATTCCTACAAATCACTTCTTCTAATGCTCACTTTGCCTAATTAATCCTTCTAGAAGCATGCTTATCATTATTCTTCAATTTTTAATTCCTCCACTCATTCTCTCCCCTCTTATCAAATCCCCCTAACTTATCCGCTTTCTCTCTAATCTCTCATTAATCCACTTAATCCCTCTCTTAATCATTTGCACATTCCTAATCCCCATGATTAGGAATAAGTCAACCATTTTTCATAAATGGTTTGTCCCCTCTCACCTTCCAAAACCTTAAATGCACCAACTTTGGTCAGTTCAAATTTCTCCATTTCCCCATGCTCCCTCACTTCCCAAGGAATTTTTAATTCCTTTTCTATTCTCTTTCTCCCATGCAATCCATTATTTGAGAATTTTTAAATTCTCTTGTCCTCTCCCAAGGAATTTTATAATTCCTTTTTATTATCCCAATGTACTTAGGGATCTCTTCCCCATGTCCTTCTAGGTGTGTGGAGACAAGAAATGTCTATGGCAAATCTCTTGAAACCCACACCTTGTCCTCTCAATCCCCTCCATCACTTTCCTTCAATCTTGGCCCTTCATCCCAAATCAATCTTGGCCTTCCATTTCTCCCTTCTCAAATCTAAATTGGGGTCTCCTCCCCTTCATTTCACATCCATCATTTGTGCAATCTCATGTTGCTAGTATAAACCTAGAATCTGTTGGCATTTTTGTTTATTTATGTTGTGATTGTCATTGATGGACACACACTTGTATTGAGATCCCCTTTATATGTATGAGCTTGTGCTCAACCGGTATTTGTTCCAACCGGTATGTTGTATACTAGTCTTTAGACTAGTGGTAATTTTGTAGAATGTGTTTCTCGATCTGAAGTGGCATGTCGACCCCAAGCGGTACGAGGGAGCAAAGTGGCACAACACATTCTTACCAATCTTCATTTTTGTCAAACCAGCAACCGGTATTTTGTATGAACCGGTAATACTCTGTGATGAGTTACCAACCGACATTTTGTGATGAGTTACCAATCCACCGATTGTTTGACAGTGCCGACACATTGACGGTGCTTCTTGTTTCGTGTTACTGAGTATGTATAGATTCATTGAACCTAGGAAATTGTAATATAATCCTATTGGAATGACATGAAATCAGATTCCTTTAAAAGGACATCATGTCTAGGGTTTTTAAGTTGTTGTTGAAAGGGTTAATGTTGTGCTAGGGTTTAAGGTGGAAGTTGAGTTGTTGTGAGAATGATCTTATCTGAGAAGATCAAGTTGTAACTATGAGAGATATAGAGAAGACTGAAGTAATGTTGGAATGCATTAGCTGTGAGCAATACTGGATCTAACCAAGCAATTTGTGCTATTAGATAGATCAAACACTTGTTGATTACTCACATCTTTGACAAGTCTGTAGCCCTTAACCAGGTAGGCCTCAAAGCCTTTGTAAAATCCTCTAACAAGGTGGTTCACACATGTGAATCTAAAATCCTCTAACAAGGTAGTCTTTAATCAGACTTATCTCCTAACAGAGATTGAGATTCCTAACAGGATCTGTTCTAGTGAAGATCATTGTAAGACCTTAACTGGTCTGACCTTAACCGGTTTGGTTTCTATTCTGTAGATAGTGACTTGTGAGTTCCATCTCACCGTGGTTTTTCCCAGTTGGGTTTCCATGTCAAATATCTTGTGTTATGGTTGTATTTCTTTTGTGGGTGAATGCTTTATTCGCATTTTGGTTTGCATGTGTGGTAACCAGTTTGACTGATAGATTGCTTTACCAGTTTATCTTTAGACTGTATAAGTGTTTTAGTCCAGTGATTTTTGGCATACTAATTCACCCCCCCCCCCTCTTAGTATTCATCAATTGGTATCAAAGCCTACCTTTCTGTAAGTTTAACCACTTGGAAAGAGATATGGGGGAATACACCATGAGGGAACTTACTCAATGGCTCACTAAGTCTGAGCAAGCCTATGATGATCTTATGGTCAAATACAAGGCATCTCAAGCAAAAAGGAGAGAACATGCAGAGAAGCTGATGGAACTATCTAAAATTAGTTCTGAAGATGAAGCTAACATGGAAGCCATGATTGCTGAAGTAAATAAGTTGAATGATTCAAACTCTGATCTAAGAAAGGAGTTGGAAGGACTGACTATTCAGTTTAGTCAAGAGCTTGAGAACCAAAGAAAAGCTGAAGATCGGATAAAGGATAGAGATCATGAGATCTCTAAGTTGAAACGAGAGATTAGTGCACTAACTGCTCGCCTTCATGAGAGAAGAATGGAAAAAGAAGACATGCAAGGAGAACTGAACATAGCCATATCAGAAAATGCAAGTCTAATGGAGACAAACACTGCTATTTCCAAAGAACTCTTTGAGTCAAAGGAAATACTTTCTAAGTTTGGCAAAAGTATTGTCAAGCTAGAGCAAAAGCTTGAGTCATCTAGACTGGCAAAGAACACCAATGGTCTTGGTTTCTCTGAACATGAGGAAGGAGAATCCTCAAGAACAAATGTTGAAGCATCAAAGAAGCAACCGACACTCAAAGAAAAAGGTAAGCAAAAATTCAAACCTATTTTCTTTAACTGTCTTAAAGAAGGACACACTGCCAATGTATGTAGGAGCAAAGCCTACAATAATTTTCCTTATTTTATCAACAATGTACCTAGGTCCAATAAGTTCAATGGTCATTGTTATGCATGCAACAAGTTTGGGCATAGAGCATTTGAATGCAGGTCTGTGATGGATAACACTAGAAGATATCCTTAGAGGACCCAAGGAACTGGTCCTAAACCTTTTGTGAACCAGAACCACAATCGGTTTAATGTCTTCAATCATCAGCTGAGAAGCGGTGGTCATCAAGCGACAACCAGATGGAGAGAAAGTTGTATGATCTGTCATGGTCATGGTCACACTGCTGCAACATGCAGAAGGAAGAATGGAAACATGTACAATGGACCTTGGAGAGCACCTGGACTTGTTTGCTATCACTGCAACAAACCGAGTCACATTGCAAGATTCTGCAAAAGCAGAAAAAGTATATCTGATGATATACTAGTCACTCAGGAAGGAGAAATAGATGTTGAAAAAGTTCAAGGGGACATGAAGAAAACATGGAAGAAGAAACCAATAATGTCGGAAGAGGAACTGGTTTCTGCACCTAGTGTGGAAATATCAGAACTGACAAACTAAGCCTTAAAGGCTTAGGGGGAGCAAATGACGAAATGCTTTCGAACCCTCGGTTGACACCGATAAAAGACCTTAACCGGTATGTGATACCTGTCGCTTGGTAGAAGACCAGAAATGGTAAAAAGGAAAATTAGGGTTTACACCCTAATAGAGGAGCATTAATGACGGTAGGTGAGAGACATGTATAAATGCATTTTTCAAATCATTTCTCACTATCTATTTTTGAGCGAAGAAAAGTTTTTAAGTGCAGAGCGAAGAAAAGGTGATTTGAGCTTAGATTTCAAGAAATTGAATAACCTTGAAAGAGATTCAAATCTAGTTTGCAAGCGGTAGTGGAGAACACAAAGCGATGATTTAGCATCCGATGGAGAGTGAAGTGAAGCAGAATCAGGAAGCCCTAAATTCACATCTGAAAGGTATTTTTCGTGTTCTTGAAATACTCTTTAATGGCTTCAGCATCTCATACCAGTTCGAGTACATCAATTGAGTCAGAAATTTTTATTCAGAGGAAGTCTAAATATAATGCTTTGTCACAAGTTCTGGCTGGAGTCATAGTTGAAGAAGGAATTTCTGATTATATTGATTGCAAAATAGAAGACCTAGGGTCTTTGGCTATTCACACTCAGTTAGGTCTATTTTGCGGCAAGGACAAAAAGATCAAACCGGAGTTTAGTGTCTTAGAGAAGAAGAAATTCCACAACGCAGTATATTTTCTAGAAGATTTCATGGAGGATCATATCAGAATTATTTTGAGCAGAGTCCATGGTGACAAGATGTACCTGGAGAGGACGCATGACATTACACCTCAGGCAATTCATGCAGTCACTGGCTTTTATAACACAAGGGAAGTGCCAGCCCTGAGAAAAGTGAGCAAAACTGAAATAGCCAAGCTCACCAGTTCAACCAGTGATTCATGGGGTATCACAGTCAATCCTATCAAGGATGATCTGGTGAAATACGCCTACATGGTGATAGGCTATAGAATGTTTTCAGCTAGCAGGATTAATTCTGTATCTGCTACAACGGTAAATGCCGCTTACCGGATGATAAAAGAGGATGCATCTTTTGACTTATGCACCGGCATGTAGAGGCAACTCCTGTTAAATCTTAAGGAAATCAAACAGGACAATTCACTGAGGTTTAAGTTTGGACAACTACTAGTAGGGTTGTTTTTCTATTTCCAAGGCTACTTTCCAGATGTAGGAGATGTCTAGTGGTCCCCTGGTCAACCGGTAACCAAGCAGATAAAGAAAAGTGTACAAGCCATTAGAACCGGCTACCCTGAGGTACCGAACAAATATTTTGATGAGTTCAGAAGAAAGATGAGTTAGAGTTAAGAATCTCAGGTGACATAGTGAAGAAATACGAAGATGACATCTGTTTCACTATTCAGGTGGACAAATGTTTAATGGAGACTGTTGAGCCTAGAATGGAGGAAGTGGAGCCAATGGGCTATGAGGTCATGTTTGACATGCTGGAAGGGTATGCCTCAACCCTTATTGCCTCACCTCTTGATCCAAAGGCTAAGAGGACTGGAACCTACTTGGAGAGGATTGCACCGGCTGAAGAACCATCGGTAAAGAAATGAAAAGAACTAGCAGCAAAGAAAGCCAAGGCAGTGCCTGCAGCATCGGCACCGGCTACCACTGCAACTCCAAGAGTGACCAAGCGGTCACTGGCAAAAGTCTTCAAAAGAAAGAGGAAGACTAAGGAAAATGAACCGGACTCTGAAGAAACCGAGTCTAATGAACAGCTAAAGAAGGCAAGACAGACAAAGAAGATGAAGAAGAATGAACCGGCTGCATCTGCACTGGTAAATATTGATATCTCCTAATACAAACCTTTGACACATTGTCAAAGAACAATAATAAATATTAGGAGAAAGTTACTTCATGATTTAGTAGACTATTATGATGAATTTAATAGTGAGGAAAAAGATGAAGTACTATAGGAAATCATTCTTTATTTGTGTAAAAATGATCGGTCACCATCAGAGATTAAATCTCAGACACCGGATTCATTATTTAAAGCATTAGATAATAAATGGCGCATTGTCATTGAAAAAGAACAGGAGATTAGGGAGGAAGTCTTTGCATAATACTTCCCCAAACTCTCAAATTCAGAACTATTTGATGCCCTGGATCAAAATAAAGGTCTCTTCTTCATAAGGAGAAGAAAAATCTGGTTGTTGGAGGGGAGAATTGATGACGTTGAAAAAGATACTCATCAGCATATGGCTCATGCTATCAGCTCTCACAAAGCACAAATGGCCAACCTCCAAGCGGAAAAGGAATCGGTTATTTCCAAACCGGATGAGGTCTTTGATGAGGAAGGAAACCTGGTGGAAGAACCAATCAACACCATCGATGTCGATGCCCTGGATATAGAAGATGTCACTCAGGACATACCTTCTGAGGGAACTAAATAGGGGCAACAAGCCGATCAGGATGGTGAATGGGGTGAGGACACATAGCAAGCAGCAAAGGAACGAGAAGAGAAAAAGAAGAGGGATGAAGATGAGAAAAAGAAGAAAGAGGAAGAGAAGAGAAAAGAGGAAGAAGAGAAACGAAAAGATGAAGAAAAGAAGAAGCAAGAAGATGATAGGAAAAAGAAAGAAGAAGAGGATAAGGGAGAAAAGAGAAAAACGGAAGAAGAAGAGAAGAAGAAGAAGAAGGAAGAGGAAGAGAAGAAGAAGAAGGAAGCGGAAGAGAAGAAGAAGAAGGAAGAGGAAGAACAAAAGAAGAAGGAAGAGGAAGCACAGAAGAAGAAGGAAGAGGAAGCAAAGAAGAAGGTAGAAGCGGAGCAGAAGCAAAAAGAAGAGGAAGACAAGAAGAAGATGGAAGAGGAAGAAAAGAAAAAGAGAGAAGAGAAAGAGAAAGAAGAGAAGGAGAGGAAAAATAAGGAAGAAGCAGACAAGACAATTGAAGCAATGAAGAGCACACAGATGGAGACTCCTAAGGCAACCGGGAGCCAAGCCAAACCGGCTGCTATCTCGAGTCCTATTGATCTCCAATCTGCAAGTGAGTTTGAGCTTATGCAGAGCATCAAGGTTGCCCAAGAGCGCCTTGAAGTCATTCGCAGGAAAAGGGAACAAGATATTATTCAGGCGGCTGTAGACACACTTACCAGTTTAATCCCCTGTACTAATCTTCTTGACACTAAATCATCACTAGCATAGCTCAAACTTCTATGTATTGTAGTGGATGATCAGGTGCAGAGTCTAGAAGAAGCAGTAGAGGCCAATGTAAAGAAAGAGCACCAAAAGGCTCTTAATGTTGCTCTAGTGAAGAAGATGAATGAGCTTAGGACTAAACTACTGAAAGATCAAAAGGACATAAGGAATGCCTTGGATGAGGGGAACTTGCTACTCAGCAAAATTTGTCAACCTCATCTATTTTGTGATGATGTGCTAGCCAAGAAGCAAAAGCTTCAAATAGACTTACAGTCCTACTTGGGCACATTCAAGACACCTTATGATTCCTTTGCAGCATATGGGCAAACCGTTCACCGGTTCCAAATCCAGTCAGCCAAGATGGAGCAAGAGATCAGTACACAGTCTACAGATTTGTAGGAGCTTCAACTGGTATTAATTCCACTATTGCAAATTCTTCAGAAGTGTTATCTGAACCTGGATGCCCTGACAGTCACACAGGAACTGAGCACAGTAGATGTCATGGAGGAACAGGTATCCCAGATGCAGACAGAGAAGGAAGTGGTAACCTCCCTACTTGAGTCCTGGTCCCTATCCATTAAACAATTTTTGCAGGACTATAAATCGGTTTTTGACAAGTATTATTCATTATTGTCATAAACTTTTTTATATATATGGAAACAGGGTTTTTCAGCGATACTTTGTCATTGTTGGCAAAGGGGGAGAAGTATATTGGTTTTTGGTTTTAAAATTTTGATCTTCTAACACAGGGGGAGAAGTATCTATTTTGAAATTTTGATATATGCTGTGATATATGCTATATGCTCTGATGATTATGCTCTGTATGCAAAATTGCTATACACCGTGTTGATTAAGGGATAGTGTATATGCTTAGGGGGAGCAATTTTTGTAAATGGCAAGTTTTTGTTGTAAAACACTTAGATGTCAAAATTTTATTTTTCCTAAGTGTTGCCATCAATGCCAAAGGGGGAGATTGTTGGCATTTTTGTTTATTTATGTTGTGATTGTCATTGATGGACACACACTTGTATTGAGATCCCCTTTATATGTATGAGCTTGTGCTCAACCGGTATTTGTTCCAACCGGTATGTTGTATACTAGTCTTTAGACTAGTGGTGATTTTGCAGAATGTGTTTCCCAGTCTGAAGTGGCATGTCGACCCCGAGCGGTTTGTAGATCACAAGCGGTATGAGGGAGCAAAGCAGCACAACACATTCTTACCAGTCTTCATTTTTGTCAAACCAGCAACTGGTATTTTGTATGAACTGATAATACTCTGTGATGAGTTACCAACCGGCATTTTGTGATGAGTTACCAATCCACCGATTGTTTGACGGTGCTTCTTGTGTCGTGTTACTGAGTATGTCTAGAATCATTGAACCTAGGAAATTGTAATGTAATCCTATTGGACCGACATGAAATCAGATTCCTTTAAAAGGACATCATGTCTAGGGTTTTTAAGTTGTTGCTGAAAGGGTTAATGTCGTGCTAGGGTTTAAGGTGGAAGTTGAGTTGTTGTGAGAATGATCTTATCTGAGAAGATCAAGTTGTAACTGTGAGAGATATAGAGAAGACTGAAGTAATGTTGGAATGCATTAGCTGTGAGAAATACTCGATCTAACCAAGCAGTTTGTGCTATTAGATAGATCAAACACTTGTTGATTACTCACATCTTTGACAAGTCTATAGCCCTTAACCGGGTAGGCCTCAAAGCCTTTGTAAAATCCTCTAACAAGGTGGTTCACACATGTGAATCTAAAATCCTCTAACAAGGTAGTCTTCAATTGGACTTATCTCCTAACAAAGATTGAGATTCCTAACAGGATCTGTTCTGGTGAAGAACATTGTAAGACCTTAACCGGTCTGACCTTATCCGGTCTAGTTTCTATTCTGTAGATAGTGACTTGTGAGTTCCATCTCACCGTGGTTTTTCCCAGTTGGGTTTCCACATCAAATATCTTGTGTTATGGTTGTATTGCTTTTGTGGGTGAATGCTTTATTCACATTTTGGTTTGCATGTGTGGTAACCAGTTTGATTGTTAGACTGCTTTACCGATTTATCTTTAGACTATGTAAGTGTTTTAGTCCAGTGATTTTTGGCATACTAATTCACCCCCCCCCTCTTAGTATTCATCAGAATCAACTCCATAAGAATCACCACTATAGTCAAATCATCCTCCCATACTTAGTCATTTCAATCATCCATCCAACCATCCATCTAGCCATTGTTGTTGTGTAGTGAAGAGCATTCCACACCCAATCTTGGAGCCATTCCAAACAAGTTGACGAGGGGCGCATCATTAACTTCAACAAAGGCTCAATATGAGGGAGGAGAAGAAGGTATAAGAGTTCTCATTTGCATTTGTTTTATGATTTTATATATTTTTATGAATATTGTATGCATTTGATTCCTCTAACCATTTTCTCATCTTCATTTTGGCACGCTCGGTGGGACCCACGTTCCTAGCTACTAAATTGTTTTTGGATTTAAGAAGGATTTTTATTGTAGGTTAGTGAAACGACGTCTAAGATTGCATTTCAACGTCTTCACTTCATTGTTTCAACATATGTGCTAAAGAACAACGTTTGTGCTCTGAATTTAAATTTTTTCCCAACTTTGTTCTGTGTGCAGGTTGCAAATTAACATTTGCAATATTCTTTGTTGTATCCACTCTAGTTATCTTTCTCATTAGTTTTTTGCCTTGTTTTTGTTTTAATCAATTAAAAAAGAACATTACACTAAATATTGGTTTAAAAAGAACAAAAACATTAGCTAAGCAAATTTTACTTTTCTAACAATAAGGAATTTATCAATAATTTAGCAAATTAGGGAAGCTTTTTTTTGTGTAGACAATTTCGACATCTCCGCTCTGATCATTTTCCTGCTTAGATTCAAAAAATTGAATTTTCAAAAATTTATGAGTTAATGTTGTTTGTAGTTGTCTGGTTTGACGTCTGTGCAGATGATTAACATCTGCATTTTTATTTGATGTCTTTGTAGGTGAACTCTCCAACCTAGAATTTGAATTTCAAATTTCAAATTTCAAATTTTTGTTTCATATTTTTTTATTTTTCCTGTAGGTTCAGGGCCTACTTCGGCTCCTATGCAGACGTTCAATGTTTGTATAGACATTCGGTGTTTGCGCCAAATTAGTTAGGGTTTTGTAGTACTAATCCAATTTTGAGTTTTGTAGGTGTAGCATCATAAATTGTATACCCTTAATTAGGTGGTACAATTCCATGCTTAGGTTAGCACCCACCTTAGTGTGTTTGCATATTGCATTTTAAATTCTCTTTAAGCATTTAATTAATTAATTTAATTAGATCTAAATTCCTCTTTCATCCCTCTACACATCATAAAATCAAGCGCTTTACCCAAAGTGTGACCCTTTTTATTTTATTCTTCCAATTAATTAATTCATAAAAAACCCTAATTATGGCCTATTTCGACCTTCAAGGCATGATTTCGCATATCTAGACACCTTGAATCTCCACATCCTTCTGGAATTCACTTTAGAATCACGATATCTTTCTTCCCCAAAAATTTGAGAAAAAGTTGGTCAGACCAAGAGGCAGCCTCTTGGTCCCGACATTTTCTCCCCAAATTTCGAGAGCATGATTTGGCGGTATTTTAATGTTTAAATCCTAGAGATTGTGAAATTATATTGATTCTAGGTCGGCCTATGACCAAAAAAAAGTTAGGGTTTCACACATATAGCCTTTCCTTTCCTCATTTGAAGGATCCCATCTACAATAAATTGAAGGAGCCTCTTATGAAGTGAAAGTGCAGGTTATGTGGAGTCTACAATCAACAAATCAAGCATTTATCAAGCCTTCTTCAATTATCTTCAACATGAATTAGGAGCTTTGAAGATATTGAAGAATAATACTAGATCACCAACTGTTGAATGACTTGTACCTCTCCCTTAGGGTTTGGTATGATTTCATGTTATTTTCATGTCTTTGTACGAACTTCATAACATTCATTTTCAGATCTACACTCATTCTTTAGATCCATTATTTCATTTATGATTTGAAGCATTTACATTTACATTTACAATCATTTAGGGTTTTCTCTCCAAAGTGTTAGGTAGAACTCTAGATTTACTTTCTTGTTCATTTAGGATCTTGCATACACATAAGATTCTTGTACACACACTTTGTATACATTATCGACTATTTGTGGAGGTGGAAATCACCAAAACAAGGGGTTTGACTAAGGAAAAACCCTATATAGCATGTTGGCATAACTGATGGAGATGATGATGTACCGGTAAAGGATGTTGATGATATATTGAAGGACTATTGGTGATGATATAATTATGATATGATGCTTTATGATCAGTTATTT
Organism: Cryptomeria japonica; assembly: GCF_030272615.1. Taxonomy (NCBI): domain Eukaryota; kingdom Viridiplantae; phylum Streptophyta; class Pinopsida; order Cupressales; family Cupressaceae; genus Cryptomeria; species Cryptomeria japonica. The sequence goes on along the minus strand of NC_081415.1, from coordinate 508,836,008 downwards.
GTGTTGGCATTGATGGCAACCGTGTTTGTTATGTTTGGTATATCATCTAAATTATCTAAGCCTAACCGGTAATGAATTGAGTTGGACAACAAAACCGCTAAGTTGACAATGAACCGGTAAGCATGAACAGTGAAGGAGATGGTTGCGGTAGAGATCTGTGTTGAGTTAGGTGTTGCGGTTTGGAATTTATTCTTATAACATTATAATGAGTTTATGACTAGAACCACATCATGTTTGTAGAACCGGAAGTCATGTTTGTAATTGACTGTTGTTTATTTAGTGTAGGGTTTGAGAACTGGTAACAAGATCTTTAACCGATGATGTTTTATGGTTTGGCGGTGGATCTTTTCATGATCTTATCTTAGCGGTGACCTGTCAGAATCTGTGTGAAGTGATAAGATGTTGTTTGAGCATGATCAAGGAGTGAATTTCTTGGGAAATAGAAAAGTGCTTATCAGAATGTGTTAAGGGTTTGACAACTTATTAGATCGATGTGCGGTGATGTGTTATGATCATTCAATGACTGTAATTGTCTTGATGTTGTAATGATCTCTATGATGATATGTAAATGATTTATAATGATTAGATATGATCTATGATGTAAATTCAATGTATTTTGAATTTGGTTAGGGTTATGTAGCCGACCTAGTTGTAAAGTATATTTAGGTCGAGTTTGAGAAGAGATTTTGTGTCAATGATCAGAGAAGGAGAGTGTGCCAAACCAGCAGTAAAAACTTTAAGAAACCCCCCCCTTGGACAAGGTGTAAAAACCTAGCGAAAGTTGTATAAATCCAAGGAAAATTTTAATTTTATTGGCAATTTTTTGCAGTTTACGGAGAAAAATAATAATCTCCATTGGCGAATTAGCCATGATCACTCAAAGTTTGTGAAAAATCCTTGTGAATTGTACTGTTTTTAAAACCCAAAAAATAATTGCATGGGCGAATGGTAATGATTTTAAAACTAGAAAAATATTTGCATTGGTGATTTCAACCTATTTTCAAACCATAAAAATAAAATATTGGCGATTTCAAGCTATTTTCAAACCATAAAAAAAAAATATTGGCGATTTCAAGCTATTTTCAAACCATAAAAAAAAAAATATTGGTGATTTCAAGCTATTTTCAAACCATAAAAAAAAAATATTGGCGATTTCAAGCTATTTTCAAACCATAAAAAAAATATATTGGCGATTTCAAGCTATTTTCAAACCATAAAAAAAAAATATTGGCGATTTCAAGGTATTAACTTTAAGTAATTAAAACATGTGGCACACAATCGTCAACTCTCTGCCTAGAAGATTTCCCATTAGAAAATCTCGCGACCTAGTGACAAGCCCTTATGACTCTCTCTATCTCCAACTCGCAAGCTGAAAATGCTAAGCCTTCTTAACCTTGAGATCTAGTGACTAAGGGAAACTGAACTGGCACTCGCCAATTCTCGACCACAAATGTTAAGTCCTCGTCACCGCAACAACTTGGAGATAGTGGTAACTTTAACCCTTGTCGCATACTCGCCAACATAAAACTATTTATCTCTTAACCGCTAGCACTTCACTTGCAAGCTCACGGCTTGATCAGGTCTTCAGACATTTAACTTCACTCGTAAGCTCGCGGCTTGATCAGGTCTTCAGACATTTAACTTCGTGAGCTGGCGATAACCATTAAACCTAACCACAAACTATCTAGTCGCTAGCTCGTGACCTAAAAATGCTAACATTAAACAAACATGAGATCTAGTGACAACTGTATGAAATGATTTACTCGCTAACTCTTGCAACTATAATGTATGACATAAGACCAACTTGAGACCCCGTGACCAAAGCAATTTCACTAACAATCTCCAGCTCGGTAACATAAAACGCTAACACCCAAAAAGCTAGAGACTTTGCAATGTAAACCCAAACCAAGTTGTCACCAGCTCGCGGCTTGATCACGTCTTCAAACATTTTACCTCGCGAGATAGCGATAACCATAAAACTTAACCACAAACTATCTGGTCGCTAGCTTGCAAACTAAAATTTTTAAGGCTTGGATGTTGACTCGTTCCTAAGCGACTAGTTTGAAGGTTTCTCTTGAGTCGAGGTTGATTAGACAAGCGAGGACGACAGTTTCAGAGGCATAAAAGGATTTGATAGCTTCTAAGTTAGAGATGGGAGATCACAGTTGCTTGTTGTCAGGGATTTTGAAGCAGAATTTGTCTAATCAAGGAAGAATAAAATCAGAACCAAATCGTTCACAATAGATGAAGCTTAGCAGGATGTAGTGGATTTCTAGAGTCTACAGTCATGTTGAAAAACACCAAAATGATGATTTTTCACGTGAATGAGCATCACCAAATGAAGTGTGAAAATGTTATAAATACAATGGAGTGGTGACTTAATTGGTAGAAGAGAAACTCAAAAAAGAACTCTTTCTCATTTTCTGAGAGTGGTTTTTTCCTCAGAAAGGAAGATGATGTTCGAGCAGGATCGTGCATGGCGTTGTTGTGTGCTCTGTGATACCAAATGGGTGTTTTTTTGTTTTCTTCTGTGTGAGTTTGTTTATTGTCAGAGGGGTTGTGAAAGTGAGAAGGATTGCCAGAGGGGGTGTGAAAGCCTTTTCTTGTCAAGAAAGGCCAAGCATTCTACTCTGCCATAGGATGGCAAGGGGTTTGAAGAAGGAGCCTTTAGAGGAATGAAAGAAGGATTTGTTTGGGTGGGGAGTGGCAGCCAGTCATCTTTGTGATGACATGGAAGCTGCGACCCCTCCCCAATAGATTACATTTACCCTAAAGCTCCTATTTCCAATTTCCCTGATCGTGGGCATGAAGGCTCAGGCTCCTCTTTCCATTTCTCTGTTCCTGGGCATGAAGGCTTCCTCCTCTATTTGGAAATGATCTATTGGACAAAATGTAACATCTCACATTCCATCGGAAGGCATCATGGTGATAATGGCATGGCTCAAGCAGTTTTGCAAGTTGTATAGTCATCGGGGTTCCTTTTCTGGTTCCAATGGTGATTCTAGACTCTAGGTGAAGGGAGAAAGTTGTATACTATATAGTCATTTACAGAGCAAATGAAAAGCATTTAGTGTCAAGCTTTGTGCAGGTTCTTGAAGGATTTATATATAAATTTATTTTGTGTATAATTCTATCTCTTTCAAATTATCAGAATCATGAGATTTAACTTTTTTCATTTGTTGCATTGTTATGGTGTATGTAATTTTTCATTTAATGCTTCCTAATCCTATTATGCCCAGGAATGCAAAATTTATGTTAGTCTGGAATCATATTAAGGATTCACCTCATTGTAATTGGTGGGCGCATTATAGACAGTCATAGAACACCTCCATATATATTACATAAACATCCATAGCATATAAAATCATAAGAGTATTAAGAATGAAAGTATTAAACACCACAATAGATATGAATACAACATAATTAGTAAAACATCAAGACAACAGACCAGTGCCTTATCCTAGGGCACAGAGTCTCGGTCACTTATAATTCAAGACAACCTGATAATAAACTTCAATAAGATTCATTTGTAGATAAATAGGAATGAAATTATGAATAATTCCATTACATACACAACCCAGATTCATATGTAAACTGAAAAACCCTTGACCATTCAATTCATAGTGAAAACATAAATTCAACACAAAGACAATCATGTGAAGATCTCATTGCTCAAACTGCAAATGATATTGATATTATATTCATAATGATATCAGAAAGTAAATTCACAATGCGATTCAACTATGCACTTATCAAATTCTTGAACAGCTGAGCTATTATAGCTATATAAGAGTTTTCAAGTTCAACATCATTGATCAATAAAAGTGGCAACCTCAACCTGAGGATTCAACAAGCTTAGGATTACTGTGAGGAATCTTGGGTAGCAACCTCAACCTGAGATTTCTTCTTTGGTTTTAGCATGGCTTGCCACTTGTCCACCTCTTTGTCTGTTGGCCAACTGAATGCCTTTACCTCTTCCAACTTTGCAACTAAATCTATCCATCTGGCATCTATAACTGCCTTGGACTCAACAATAAACTTTGCATGGTCAACCTCAACCTTGAACAGTGAATCAAGTAGACCATTAAGGAAATCAGCATCAACTTGTTCATTTACATGCTTGATTATTTCTTCTTGCTCCAGAATCAAATCAAATTCGCTGGTCCAATCAGAAACTGATTTCAAATCTTCATTATTACCATAAATTGAAGGCACCAATTTATTATAACCTTCCCCAAATGTCTGCAATTTTTTATTTATAAGCACATCCTTCCCTGTGAAAAATGCATAAGTTGCATTCATTACCTCCACCATGTCTTTAGTGTCATTGATCTTGGGAGGGAACTCGTCACTATACATCATTGCAGTATCTAGCTTATCCATTAATCTGCTTCTTCCTGACCAAACATTGAACAAAGGTCCAAGAAAAGTGACAACCTCAGAGGATGTTTTGCTTGCCTCTTTCAAATAAATGTTGAAATCATGCACAACCATCAATTTGTCTTTCAATACATTAATCTTGTATTTCAGAATTCCTGACACAACAGAGATAGCCTTGACATTTTGTTCCTTTTCAAGCTTTTCAATTTTCCCTGTGTATTCCTCCATTTTTGCTATCACATCAGCTGGTATTTCTTGTACTTGTTATGTAATCTGTATTGGAGGGGGATCATTTGCAATTTTTTCTTTCAACTCCACTAACTCTTCCTCTAGAGTTCCCTTCTTCATCAGTGTCTCTTCATATTTTTTAGACAATGCAATCAATTGGGTATATGTTTTTGTGTATCTTCTTGACAAATCCTCTGTTTTTGATAAATTCATGAGAGAAACTTGAGTAAAAAATGAGGCAATCTTCGTGTCAGTTGTGTTCTGTAAGTTCCAGATCATTCTGTCAGCTTTCTTTTCTACTTGGATATTTAGAAGGTGGGGCTTTTGAGTGGAAGGGGCCAAAGACCAAGCAGCAAGTGTCTTTGACTTGGGATTAAATCTTGATCCTCTTATTACATCTGCAATTTCAAATTCAGTTCTAAACATTGGGTCCTCTTGCTTCCTAATCTGATCAATAATAAAAATAGACTGGATATCCCAATCAGGCATCATAATCATACCAGTACTCTTTATCAATTGTCTTGCCTGTTCCATAGATATTTCCTCCTTGTCAGGATCATATTCCTGCAGTGCCTTGATGATCTCCTCTTTCTTTTCTTCATTTGCTTCCTCTATGATCAGATTTTGTTTTAATTGATTTTGTTTCAACCTTGTCAAAAAACTTTTAAATTCATCTGACTTAATAAAGTCATCATCTTTCATGAACTCATTTGACAACATCACACGCTCATCAAAGCCTTGAGCAAGGGCTTCGTTTGTTTCTCCCTATTCTTCATTTTGTCCTGCTTCTCTGAGATGTGTCCTTATTTGATGAAAGTAGTGTCCTTGTTCTGTAACAATTGTTCTAGCAGGGTCTCTCCTCACAATTGTACCGACCTCAGTGGTTTTTTGTTTCTTTGCAGCTGGCACTCGGGTAGATTGAACTTTATCCCCACTCTCTACATCATCAGCATACACACTAAGTGGCCTCTTGCCATGTGAAGATTGTCCATCTTGGGGGTCTTGCTATTGAGCAACCACTTCTGGATTTTGAGGCATTTCTTCCATTAGAGTTTCATATAAACTCAACATTTTGTTAATCCTCTCCAGGTACGGGCTATCTAGGCAAAAACCTGAGAAACTAGGGTCAGCAGCCTTCAATTCTACTTCAACTCTCATCAAATTTTTCCATTTTCTTCTCCTTTCTTGTACTTCATCTTTTCTCAGCAAATTTCTAACCACATCTTCATCATCCAATGGTTCATGGTCCTTTATTGTGGCCCAAGGTGTCATTTTTGGCATTGCAACTTTAATAAATTGTTCTAGATCACAGAATCTAGACACAGCATTAACCAACCTATATTGTTTAAGGAAATTGTTTACTTCATCAAAGGAACTCCTACCAATGGTAAAATCAGATGCAACCCAAAGCCTAGGAAGAAGAGAACCCTTCCTGTGTTTGTCAAGGTATTCTTTTTCAACTAGGGTCAATTGCCAGATAAACTCTATAAAAGCAATCCTAATTGGAACAAATTTTGGTAAAATATGGGGAGGCTGAGGACACCCATGGACTCTGATCATAGTAAAGTTATCAAAAAAATAAAAGTCCCCCCAGTTATGTGAAATAGGCCAGTTTGGAACATACTGGTAAGGTCTCAAAACTCTCCTAACATTAATTGGCAATCGTTCCCTATTTATTCCTAGTATTTCCATAATTGGCAAAACAATCCAATTTTCAAAGAAAAGGAAAGAAGAATGGGGAGAACTACTATCCCAAACCTACATCCATCTTTGTATTGGCATTAAGACACCCAATTCTTCTTTGAAAATCTCCAATTCTTTATCCACGAACTCAACATTATAGAACAAGATTAAATGCATCAGCAATGAATAATGCTTGAATGTAGGGTTGGGTGCACAACTCTGAATTTCAACTAGAGCATTATGAATGTGTTCAACCACATAGCCCACATAATAATAATCTTTGTTAACATCTGGGTGTTGAATGTCCATAGCCATCATCAGTAATTCAGCTGACACTATTGAATCTCCATCAAAACCCAACACTCTGCATAATCCATAGATTGTACAATGCATATAATGGTGGTTCGATACACTCTGTAATTATAACCGACTTCCTATTCACCCTAGGCATGTATCTGGGGATTGCATGCTTCTTGATAACCCCTTTGTATTTTTCATAATCCTCTGCATTCCGCTCCAAATCTATATCTGTACATGTAGCACCAGTAATCTGGAAAGCCTCAACAAAGCTAGCTCCATTAATTGAAACTAGGGTAGACTGGTTCTTTCTTCTGATTACCCTAGATACTAGGCAATAGTGTTTGGCCAAATCTTTGATCAAATCCACATCAACGTACACAAACTGGCACAATTAACTTTGCCATATTAAAATCCCAAGGGTTTGACATCGGGACACCCTTAACCCTATTATTCCAGAAATAATTAAACAAAGAAGAACCAACCATATTAGGCGTGGTAGGGTTTCTGTATTGGCTCCATAAATCTCTCCATGCCAAATGATTTGTATTCAAAGCAACAGAAGTCCCTAGCATCAAATCTACAAATTCTTCTTTGTATTTCTTAACCATCGTTTCCTCAATGGCACTGGCCTTGGAACCTCCAAGTCCTCCCGCTCCACCTGTCGTGGCCTTGGGCTTGGGCTTGGAACCTCCAGTACCACTCATCGCCTGGCTCATTTTAGCTGCAAGAGAAAAACTTAACCAATTTTCTGAAATTTTCTTACACCCAACACTCTGAATTCTCCAATGTTGTTGCAGAGCTCAATTCACTGGATTACCTCGAAGATAGAATGCATTAATACAATTATACAAAACCTCAGCTCAATCATGCAATTTATGGTATTTACTATTTGGGCGCTGTCACTTCTCTCAAGTCTCAAGTCTCATTAATTGCCACACTTGCATGAACTAGCTACTGTGGCATTAATTCAAACTTCAAACTGAAGTACTCGAGTGAAATTTGAATTCATGCCCTTCTATTTGATTGGCGATTGACATTCAAAACTTTTACAGAACCTGACAAACAAGTCCACGTGTTAGCAAGTTAGCGACAATGCTACCAAATCCTCTTAATCACAAGCTCGCAACCCCTTTTACGAATCCTCAAAGAATCTTGCAAGTGAGCGACAGTCATTGATCTAACAAAACAACTTATTTCATCGCAAGCTCGTAACTAGAAAATTAACTTGACTTAAACCCTTGCGATCCTGTGACAACAAGACACTTAACCACCATCGCATGCTCGCAACACTTTTTGACTTAAGACTTACAAACCCGCGAGCATGCGATGACCACAAAATCAGACCAAAACTTACCTATCACCAGATCGCAACTTAAAATGCTAAACAACTTCAAAACCTGTGAGCAAGCGACTTAACCGCATTGCATGATCACAAATTAAAATGACTTAACCGCGAACACCTCGCGACCTTGCGATAACATAAAATCACACCCAGTCGCAACCTCGCAACATAAAATGGTATTTGGGCACCGTCACTTCTCTCAAGTCTTGTTAACTGCCACACTTGCATGAACTAGCTAGTGTGGCATTAATTCAATTAAACTGATAGAATGCATTAATGCAATTGTACAAATGTCAAAATCTCGGAGATCAATCATCATGCAATTTATGGTATTTGGGTGTCGTCACTTCTCTCAAGTCTCATTAATCGCCACACCTGCATGAACTAGCTACTGTGGCATTTGATTGGCGATTGCCATTCAAAACTTTTACAGAACCCAAAAAACAAGTCCACGTGTCAATCCCCATATTAAATCGCACACTCTCAACCAATTATAACAATTAGGAAAGGAACCGGTGCGTTAGCGACAACGCTACCAAATCCTCTTAATTGCAAGCTCGCAACCCCTTTTACAAATCCTTAAAGAATCTCATGAGTGAGCGACAACCGTTGATCTTCATCAAGCCCTTCAGTCGCAACCTCGCAACAACATTTGTAATATTCTTTCTTTAGCTACAAGCTGGCGACCACTGCAAATCTAACAAAATAACTTATTTCATTGCAAGCTCGCAACTTGAAACTTAACTTGACTTAAACCCTTGCGATCCCATGACAACAAGGCACTTAACCACAATCACATGCTCGCAACACTTTTTGACTTAAGACTTACAAACCCGCAAGCATGCAATGACCACAAAATCAGACCAAAACTTACCTGTCGCCAGATCGCAACTTAAAATGCTAAACAACTTCAAAACCTGTGAGCAAGTGACTTAACCGCATCGCATGATTGCAAATTAAAATGACTTAACCATGAACACCTCGCGACCGTGTGACAACATAAAATCACACCCAGTTGCAACCTCACAACATAAAATGGTCAAGTGCAAAACATCTTGTGAGGTAGAGATAACTAAAATCTCCCAGTACTCGCAAGCTCGCGACTTAAACTGACTTGATGATAAGGGACTTGTGAGCTAGCGATAACCATAAAATCTAAAAATTGTTTATCAATGTCTTATGTTAATTACTGTCATAAACAGGTGCGAGCAGTGGCACACAGACCATTAATGACTTAGTACTTACTCGCCAACTCTCATGGCTAATGGCTATAATGCATGGCATCAAACCAATTCGACACCTCTCGACCAAAGCGATTTCATTAACAATCTCCACCTCGCTAACATAAAATGCTAACACTCAAAAAACTAGAGACCTCGCGATTTAAACTCAAACCAACAGGTCCAACACTCGCTAACTCGCCACTTAAATTGTTAAACATGAAATTTATTTGCGAGTTAGAGATGAAACATTAAACATGTCTGACCAACCATTTGACCACACTTGACGTTGACATGGACAAATAAATAGAGGACAACTCAGATTTTCAACACACGACAACTTCGGTTTACTAGCCAACTAAGACAAAAAATAAACACAAGACCCTAATCGCGATGAACATCATTTTAAGCATTTAATGTAGAATAGTAGAAAGGTTCTAGCAGTAACAGTTATGCAATATGAATAATTTTATGGATCTTGTGACACAAATTGTTGCATTTCATGTTCAACATAATGTAGAACCAAATACCCATTTACTAATAATTCAATTGTTTAGTAATAATTCAAATTCACAATGAAAATTATGAAATAAGTATCCGTTCTACTTCTAATTGACAAATTCAAGGAATACAATATCAAAAATCATCAATGACAACTATAGTATTGCAATTTTGCAAATTGAAATTGTAATATGATTCAAGAACTATAGTATAATTATAAATACCTTAAACTGACTGCTAATTCACTTCAGTGACTCAATTCGACTGTCCGAGGCTTCTATATCCCAAATGGACTCAAGAACTAGAAACTGACTAGTACTAACAGGTTCATCTTCATTCTGAGTCAGCTATTCAAAAATGTCTTTGTCTTCATGCTGACTCTGAGTCTGCAATCCATCATATTCATTTGTCTTAGCACTAGGACTAGCAGTAGCACCACCATCTTTTAAAGTGTTGCACACCACTCATCTTTCACGCATGGAATTCCAGATTGCCAGTGCCCTATCATATGGAAAATCTCTAACATTATACTGGGTTACAAACAACCTCAAGCAAATTTCCAAATTCTTGTCTAATTTGTTTCTGATCTTTGATTTCAAAAGCCCTAATGCACTGAAAACTCCCTCATCTTCCACCGACCCCAATATCATTGTTTGACATTAATCAACAAGTTTCAAATATTTTGGTATTGCAATACGCAATGCTTCACTTTGATCTATCCTTTTCCAAAGCCTTGTGATTGATCCAGGTTCAAATGGATTCTCCAAGTTAACCAACTGATGTTTCATAACCAATGCAAACTGTTTACATTATTTTCTAAGATGATCTGAATTTAAAATTCCTTCTATTGGTTGTCCATTACAATATGCATCTTTTGAAAATGTCAATATCAATTCCTCTAGTTTTTTATGAAACATCTTTGCATCATTTGCATTATCTCCAATTGAATGCCAAAATTGAGGATACACACAACCCATGGCTGCAATTATTTCTTCTCGAGGGAATCTTTCACGAATCTCAGTTGAAATTTTATATGCAATAGACTTCAAATTATCACTAACAGATTTAACAATCCTGTCAAAATCTTCCTTTTTAACTGGCAATGCTCTGCCTCGCTTGCTCGTCTGAGATTGGTGCATTGGTATCTGAAATCCTTTTACAAAGACACATAACTCATTTTTTGTATTGAAATGTGAAAAAATTTCAGCATGATTCAAATCTATAATTATCTGCCACCTAAAAAAGTTTGGGCTTCGCCCTGTTAGATCTAAATATAGACCATCTAGGCTCAAGCATGTCATTTTATGTAGAGTGCTATACTCATTGATATACATAGTTCTGTCTTGGGCTTTCCTAACAAGTTTGTCCATTGAATCCAGCATGGGGAGAAGACTAGCTAAAGTTAACAGAGTCTATATCACTTAACTTATGTAAGAGATCAGGAGCTTTGTCTACTGTGAGGCGTTGCTCATACATTAGTCCGATCAAGGATTGATATTCTGTTAGAACTCGTTCCGCTGGTCCATGCAAGGAGATCCATCTGGTCTCAACATCCCTGAGAAGCTTGTTTCCTCCTGTTACTCCCTCAGCAAAAATCTAAAATTCTGCAAAACGTTTAGGACTTCGGCAGAAGTATGAGTGGAGCTCGTGGACCAAATCTTCAACTTTTGACACTGTAGGGAAATTGCTTACAATTCTATATGCTAAATTCATTCGATGGGCCATGCAGTGAATGCTAACTATGTATGGTGCAATACTAGTTTGTAATCTTGTGCAAAGATCGATCCTTTGACCTTGCATTACTGCAGCTCCATCAGCTCCAACACACACCAACTACTTGGCAATTGTCAAGTCATCCATACCAGCAATTTCATTCAAAGCTTTCTTAACTTCCAAATATAAATTTTATGTTGTTGAATTGCCCCTCATTTTACGAAGACAGAGTAGATGAGCTCGGCAGACGTGTTCTTTTATGATATACACATGCATACAAACCCAAGCAGTGTTATCTGCCACAGTAACTTCATCTATGGAAAATAAAATGAAATTTGACTCTTTTACACTCTCTTGTAAATTTTTCTTTTCCACCTTAGCGAGACAGTTTGTCATTTCCCATCCAACGTTTATTGACCAATGTGACATAGGATAGTGAGGAACATTCAAAAAAGATAATAAATTACTAAATTCTGGGAAATCTTTCATAGGATGCCCTCTCGACATAATATGAAAAACAACACTCATCTGAACAGTCTTTGCCAGGTTTGCATCTTTCACTGCATGTTCAAGCCCAGCCTTGATTGTATTTCCAAATCCACTATTACCAATCAGTGTCATTTTGTGGTTATGCTCTTCATATTCTGCAGCATACTTAACATGAAGACATTCTTCCTTTGATTCCATCTTACTAGTGTTTTCTTTCCATCTATGATCTATTTTTCATAAACCTTACCAATATGCTTTTCTATGGTGTCAAGATTTAGCTGCATCTTCTTCTCTCTTTTATTTTTCCAGCTACAAATCTTACACCTACATTCTGTTGGTTATTCATCATTGTTTGGGACCGGTTCAATGAATGGGTAATTTGCTACCCAATCAATCTTAAAACTCCTTGTCATCTCCCACTCTCGCCCCAGTTTTACTTTCCTTTTTCTTTTCTTCCTACCAACATCATCTTCAGTACTAGCATTTGCATCCAAGTGAATTATCTCATTGTGTGAATCCCTTAGAACATCTTCTGCCCTGTCGGTATTGTCATCCTCATTTGATGCATTTAACTCAATGACAATCCCACCTTATGGTGGTGGTGAGCTATTGTGAATGGGTTCTGCAACTGCAGAGGTTGATGGACCAGAAATTTTGCCAATTCCAAAAAAGACTTTATGGTACTATCTTTAAGTTTAAGTTTTGGACGTTTTGATGGCCTCCCAATCCATTTAGTTTCACCGCCTTGAGGAGTCTTACCCTTGTCTGACATCCCAATCCCTTCACCACCCTGAGGAGTCTCACCCATGTCTGACTGTGACATCTTGAGTCTTGACCTCTCACTAAGAATTAAAAGTTAAAACTAATACTATCAAGTATGAAGAAATGATTACTCACCTTTATGCCTTCTCAATTATCTGAATCAGGAATCAGGAATGGATGTCTGGGCCTGTGTTGTAGGATTGTAACTCTGGCCCTCTGCCCTACAATGAACTTCGACTTTCCAACTCAATTTGCGGAATGCGAATTGAGACTCGATACTCTGAGAGCTCCCAATTTACTAATCAGACACGAAAAAATTGTAAGAAAGAGTGGAAGAAATAGTGTATTTATAGCAATCCATGATTTCATTTTTGGCGAATTGCGTGGGCGTGCAATGAACATTTAATTTAAGCGGGGTGAAATGGGTCCTCGAATGCTTATAATGTTTTAATTGATATTGGTGAATTTGGCCGACACGTGCAATGAACATTTAATTTACCATTGGCGAATTAGGTCCTCGGTACGTGGTCATTTTACTATTGCTGGCAAATAGCGGAGGTGATCTAATACCCACATCCGAGTGATTCCAGGTGAATATTACGAGCATGCACGTTGATGGTGTGTGGTCAATGGTGAAACCAAATTATAAATATTTGCATTGTTCTTAAAATTTTGGGCGATTTGACCACGATTGTGCCCCTCACTATTCGTGCGGAATTCGCCAATTGGTGAAGATTCACCACTAAAAAACTCTCTGCAAACTAGATTGATATGTTTGCATGTTTGAAGAAGATTGGGGTTGAAATGGATCTATACTAGCAAGCAGAGAGTTCATTGATCAGATCATTTACCTATTGTTTCCTAGTTGTAGCAGTATTAAAATCCCTTAACCAGGTAGGTCCTAACAAGCCCGATATTGTAAATCCCTTCACTAGGTGGCTCATTAACTTGAATTTAAATCCTTTAGCAAGGTTACTCCTAACAGAGTTGAGGTTAAAATCCCTTCACTGGGTGACTCGTAACAGGGTCTTCTCTTAACCGGGCATTATTGTAAATCTCCTAACTGGGCTAGGCGTTTAACAGGGTGCATTCCAAAAGAGTGCAAATTTTGTGGGTACCAATTCACATCATGGTTTTTCCCATTTGGGTTTCCACATGAAAAATATTTGTGTTCATATGGTGTTTGATTTGTTTATGTGTGGATTTGATATCATTACATTTCTTACATGTTGATGAACACATGAATGAGTAGTTTGGTAAATCTGCTTTAAGTGTTTGATTGAGTAGTTACCGATATTGGTTATGAACTATTTTTGAGAAGTGTTTTCAGATTGGTGAAAGATTGAATTTTATTGCTATTACTGATTCACCCCCCCCCCCCCCTCTCAGTAATAACTGAATCCTCTCAATAACAATTGGTATCAGAGCGCTAGTTCCTCTTTGTGCATAAGCTTAACCGCTTGAGGTAAAGATCCTTAAGGATAACATGGGGGAAGGTTCAATGAGTAAATGAGATCTTTCACAGAAGCTTATAGAATTTGAAGAAGCCTATGATTAACTAAAGGTCAAGTATAAAGCTTCACTGGCTAAGAGAAGAGAGTTGGCTGAGCAGTTGATGGAATTCACTGAAAGCAGTTCATTTGATGAAGCAAACATTGATGCCTTGGTTAATGAGGTGGATAAGCTAAATGATGATAAGTCAAATCTAAGGAGAGAGGTGGAAGCCCTTACCATTAGGATGAGCCAAGAGTTCTAAGCTAGGAGAACAACTAAAGACACAATAAAAGATAAGGATCATGAGATCTTAAAGATGAACTAGGAGATTGGTACCTTGCATGCACAACTTGTTGGCATTGTGTTGTCATTTATATCAACCGGTATAGGATGTTACCGGTTTCATTGACATTGATGTCAACTAGTGAACAAAAGGTTGTTGGAATTAGAGTATAATGTCAATTGGAGTAGAAGTATGAACATGTCACCTGATTGCTAGTATAAGGATAACTAGCAGGACTTCCACCAAATGAAGAAGCCATCACAAGCTAGGTGATAGGTTGATAGAGTATGTTCCCTCTATTTGTAGGATGACATATGTCATGAGGATGATGTATCCTCCCCCCGATAAAGTCTCACTTGGATCAGCAGAATGATTCCCTGAGATAGACAAGTGATTGAATGCAAAGACCAGTTATACCAGTGAAGGAAGAATGAGGTGTTGAGATGGTGTGTTTGTCATCTTGACAAACTAGATGGAAATAGAACCAGTTTGATGAAGAAGGATTCTAGTGAGTCTGCAGGAATAGACATGGGATACCGAGATACTGAAGGAAGGTTGATGCAGAATGGTTGGAGTGTGATGACTTGGTGTCATCACTATGTCTCTCCGGCAAGAAGGAAAGTATGTTGTCCACTGGCAGACACATCTACCAGAATCTGTATTGATGTTAGTTGATATGTTATGTCAACCGGTGAATCATCAGAGAAGAAACAAGGAAGATAAGATTCTCACCTGATAAAGAGGAGTGCAGCTGAGTGAGCAAAATGTGAAAGAGTGGAAGACCTTCAACTGATGGAGTTACACATGATGTGTTGCTCTTGATAGCTACTGTGGACTGGCATGGTTGTTGCCCGATTGATGTACTACACCAGCAAGATTAAACTGGTGTAGGCATGAAGGTTTACCGGCAAGGTGTTATATGCCAATAGGATTTATTTACCGGTAGATGAAACTGGTAATCTATGTGTTTGGTGACTAGGCATGAACCGATAGAATAGCATGATGAGGTGGATACCGACTATGATGCCACATGAAGATGAAGTGGAAAACTTGCATGAAGTGGCAGATGAAACATGCACAGGATGGTGAAGTGAGGTCGGTGAGGTAGTTGTGATTGGTCCGACATTAATGGTGACTACAAAGCTCGAGGTAGAGTTGCAGATTTGTGCAGCTTGAGATCCAGGATAGATTGATTGTGCGAATTGAAGTAGGCGAAGGAAATAGTTGAGCCATTTATGGCGATTGACTGAGCAAAGCCGACAGATTGATTGCAGGTTGCTAAAGAAGGAAGGCATGTTTTGGAAGACACAATATTGGCAAAAATGTGCAGGCAATCATCTTAGAGTTCGGATTCGATCAGATCTGATTGGGTTCGATGTGCCTCACGATCAGTAACAAAACCCTAAGGTGCCAAGTTTGAATTTTTTTTGTTTTGGCAAGAAGTCTGGGTTATAAATATGCAAGCCTAAGAGATAGGAAGGGGTTGTTGTATGAGAGAAGATAGGGTTGTTGCGAAGTGACTAAGTGTTACTTCTGCATGTGAGAGAAAAATAACCAAGTACTCAACAAGTATCTCATAAGAGAGTGAGAGTGGGTGAAAATCAGGTTGAAGTGTTCAACCGGTAGCAGAGCAGAACGGGTAGTGTCCATACTAGCAGAGCAGAGGTGAAGGAAGTTGTAGAGAAGGCAGATAGAAAGCCAACAAAGTGTTGTATCGGTAAAGAGCGGAGAGTAAGGTGGAGATCCAGCATAGTAGAAGAAAATGAGAGGTGTACCGGTAGAGTTTACCGTTAGAGAAGCAAGAGATGAGAGCAGCAAGAGAAGTGAGTCGATGTAGCAGAGAAGGTATCTCACCGATAGAGAAAGGTATATGAAATAGTTGCAAGATTCACTCGTAACAAGACAACTACTTTTGTAATCAAAGTTATCATTGTGGTCATTGAGTTGTAGCTCGGTGCAGGGAATGGTGCTCCTTGGGTTGGTGCCCTAAATCAGGGGTTGGTGCTCCTTGGGTTGGTTCCCTAAACATTGTAACTGTTTTTCATTGTGAGGTTGGATTGGAGTAGTAGTTTCCAACAACATTGCCCACCAAGGTTTTTCCCATCTTGGGTTTTCCTCATACATCCTAGTGTTATGAGATGTCTCCTTGTGTGTGATTGTTTTGAGTTGGTCTCTTCACTAACCAGTATGTCTCCATTGTGTTATATCCCATAGCTAGTATACACACATTAGTTAGTTAAAGAGAAAAAGATTAAGAACCACTAATTCACCCCCCTCTCAATGGTGCATTGTGTCTAACACAACTTCATGAGGAAAAAGAGGAAAAAGAGGAAATACAAGCTGATCTAGACATGGTTATGTCTCTTAGAGAAATTCTTAGAAAGAAGAATGAGGAACTTACCAAGGAGCTGGCTAATGCTAATGAGTTATTATCTAAATTCAACAAGAGCACTACTATGCTTGATGAGAAGATTCAGTCACAAAGGCAGTCATGAGATACATATGGCTTGGGATTCACAACCTTTGAATAAGGAGAGCCATCTAGTACCAAGGACACCATGCATGAAGCCAAATCTACACCAAAGACAAAAACAAAGAACATCGGTAAGAGAACCTACAAAACAGTATGTTTTAACTGTCATAAGGTAGGTCATACTGCTAATTTTTGTAGATGTAGATCCAGTACTTTTGATGGATATTGATCTAATGCATATGAAGGACATAAACCTAGTACTTTTAATGGATATTACTTCAATTGCAACAAGTGTGTGCATAGAGTCATTGAGTGCAGGTCAAGAGTGAACAATCTGAGATCTTACATGGGTCAGAGGTCTAATGGTGAATGACAAAAATCTTACAATGATTAGAGAAACCCTACTTGGCAGAGACCTTATGTGAACCGGTCTAGTCCATATGAAATGAAGAATAGATGGAATGTGACATGGTCAATTTGTCACAACTATGGTCATGTAGCTATGAATTGTCAACGAAGAACTGGTAGAGGCAATGTTGAACCCTAGAGAGCATTTGGAATGACATGTTTCCATTGTCACAAACTGAGACATCTTGCAAAGTTTTGTAGAGCCGGAATGAACAAACTGGTTAATCAATCTGTGGATCATAAAGGAAAGAAGAAAGTTGATGTTGAAGAAACCAGAAGCAAGATGAACAAGATATGGAAGAAGAAAAGTGAGGACAAACCATCAGAGGACTCCCATTCTTCACCTAGTGTGGAGAATCCTTCACTGGTAAACTAAGCTATGTATGAAGCTAAGGGCTAACATATTGTCAGATCTATTTCTGGACCCTCTAAATGGTGTGCATTAAGTCAAATCTGTATATTTTGATGAGGTGTGATATTATGAGTTTCTTTTGAATTGGTTACATTACAAACCAGTAAATTGAATGTGATATGTGTGTCAATATCAAGTTTTAGAGTTGAATAGTGATTAGGGTATGTTCAACTGGTATGATAAAAAGAAAATAAAGGTGTTTTGAAGTCTCATATTTTACTTAGCATTTTTTAGAACACATCTAGAGGAACATAGATGAGCTTTTGACTGCTACTTTGGTGAAGTTGATAATGGATTGTGGAGATTTATGGAAAAGTGAATCGATGGAAGAGCATTCAAACTGGAAACCCTAGTTGCGAATAAACTTGATGATACCAGCAAATCTGATCTAGCAAATGATGAACAAAAACTTGTGAGTATTGAACCAGAAGTGCAGAAATATGTTGAGCAGAACAGTGCAGATGAAGATGCTCAACCAATAGAAGATGAAGAAGATGAAGAAGAACAATAATAAATTTCTATACCAGAACCGGTTATACCCAGATATGTAAAGTTGAATCACTCAGCAAATCAGATAATTGGAGACATGAATGCTAGAGTACAAACTAGAAGAAAGATCAGAAAAAGTGCTTGTTTGATTTCTACAGTTGAACCGAAGATAGTGAGAGAAGCTCTTAAGGATGATGATTGGTTAAAGGCAATGAATGAAGAGCTTGATCAGATTGAGAAAACAAAACTTGGTCACTTGTTCCTAGACCTGATGATAAAAATGTGATTGGTACAAAGTGGGCATTTAGAAACAAGTTGAATGAAGATGGTGAAGTCATTAGAAACAAGGCAAGACTAGTTTACAAAGGGTATGCACAAGAAGAAGGTGAAGATTATGTAGAGACCTTTGCACCAGTTGCTAGGCTTGAAGGAGTTAGGATGCTACTTTCATTTGCAACATTTAAAGGCTTGACAGTTTACCAAATGGATGTAAAGTCGGCATTTCTGAATGGTATTCTTGAAGAAGAGGTTTATATTGAACAACCGGATGGGTTTGCATTGTCAAAAGATAAGGATACGGTATGCAAAATGCATAAAGCTTTATATGGATTAAAGAAAGCACCAAGGACATGGTTTAAGAGACTTCATGCACATCTTATAAAGATAGGACTTAAGAGAACTAGTGAGGACAACAATATTTATTTGAAGACTGAAGGAGACAAGATGTTGATTGCAGAAGTATTTGTTGATGACATCATATTTGGAGGAAATGATGATATGTGTATGACTTTTACAGATGAGATTAAGAAAAATTTTGAGATGTCTCTGATAGGTGAGATAAAAAAATTGATTGGTTTGCAGGTTCAACAATTGGAAGGTGGAATTTTTATCAGTCAGTCCATGTATGTGAAGGAAGTGTTAAAGACTTTTGGAATGTAAGATTGTAAACCGGTTGGAACACCTATGGTTATAGGTTGCATATTGTCAAAAGAATATGATTCGCCCTCAGTGGATAAGATGGAATACAGATATATGATTGGGAAACTTCATTATGTTGTTCATAGTAGACCGGATATTTCCCATGCAATTAGTTTAGTAGCAATATTTCAGAAGAGCCCTAAGGAGACACATATGACAACAGTGAAGAGAATATTCAGATATCTTAGAGGGACAGTTGACTATGGATTATGGTATCCATACAAAGGAATTTTTTCTTTGCAGGTATTCACAGATGCAGATTGGGTAGGAAACGTGGATGACCAGAAGAGCACAACCAATGGTGCATTCTTTCTAGGAGGAAGATTGGTATCTTGGACCAGTAAGAAACAGACTTGTATTTCTTAGTCTACAACAGAAGCAAAGTATGTAGTTGCATCCATGAATTGTACACAAGCAATATGGATGAGACGTGTCTTGGAAGGATTCAAGGAGGATATGATAGAACCAATGATCATACATTATGATAACATTAGTGCTATAAACATTTCTAAGAACCTAATACTGCATGCTAGGACTAAACATATTGAATCACTTTCTAAGAGAAAGAGTTCAAGAAAAGAAAGTCAGATTGGAGCATGTGTTAAGTAAGGAGTAGTTGGTAGATATATTTACTAAGCCATTTTCTAAGGCTACGTTTAAATATCTCAAAGGCAAGCTAGGGGTTATACCCCTACACAAGATCAACTAGGATCCTAGTGATGCATGAATCCAGTGGATTTATTGAATATCTTTCACTGTGGATTGATGAGAAGAGAGCTACTCTTTAGGGGGAGCAACAAAGATGAAGCAACATAAATGAAAATAGAATATGTATTTGCACCTTTGGTATTGTTGTCAAAGGGGGAGAAGAATAATGATAGAGAGAAGTAATTCAAAGGAGGAGAAGATCAAGTGAAGCACATATCAATACGACATGGCATGATGAGTTCTTGGTATTTTTCATCAATTGATTGTTTTGGTGTTGCATTCTTTTAGTGTTGCCATCAATGCCAAAGGGGGAGAATGTTGGCATGTTGGCATAACTGATGGAGATGATGATGTACCGGTAAAGGATGTTGATAATATATTGAAGGATTATTGGTGATTATATAATTAAGATATGATGCTTTATGATCAGTTATTTGTGTTGTCATTGATGGCAACCATTTTTGTTTATGTTTGGTATATCATCTAAGTTATCTAAGCCTAACCGATAATGAATTGAGTTGGACAACAAAACTGCTAAGTTGACAATGAACCGGTAAGCAGGAATAGTGAAGGAGATGGTTGGGGTAGAGATTCGTGTTGAGTTAGGTGTTGTGGTTTGGAATTTAATCTTATAACAATATAATGAGTCTATGAATAGAACTACATCATGTTTGGAGAACTGGAAGTCATGTTTGTAATTGACAGTTGTTTATTCAGTGTAGGATTTGAGAATCGGTAACAAGATCTTTAATTGGTGATGTTTTATGGTCTGGCGGAGGATCTTTTCATGATCTTATCTTAGTGGTGACATGTCAGAATCCATGTGAAGTGATAAGATGATGTTTGACCATGATCAAGGAGCAAATTTCTTGGGAAATAACGAGGTTCTTAGCAAAATGTATTAAGAATTTGACAACTTATTAGATCGATGTGCGGTGATGTGTTATGATCATTCAACGACTATAATTGTCTTAAAATTTGTTGTAATGATCTGTAAATGATTTGTAATGATTTGATATGATCTACAACATAAATTCAATGTATTTTGAATTTGGTTAGGGTTATGTAACCAACCTAGTTGTAAAGTGTATTTAGGTTGAGTTTGAGAAGAGATTTTGTGTCGGTGATTAGAGAAGGAGAGTGTGTCAAACCAGATTGAGATGTCTGCATGTGTGAAGCAGATGGGAGTTGAAATGGATCTGTATGTGGGAAAAATGGATTAATAAAACTAAATATGTGAAAAATTACGATAAATATCAATCCACACACACACACAGGACTTCTTGATGCAAGCTATGGAGTAATGATGTGTTACTCAGCTTCCCAAGGAGGGTCCCATGGTTCTCTATCTCACAATGTCCCTCAAACCAATGTTTTGCTCTCAGATTACTGAGCAAAATGGCTTAGGGATGGCAAATATGAGAACGAGAGAGATTTTAACTGTTTTTAATATGAGATGTATGTTAAGCTATGTGTGATACTAAAATGCAATAAACTAAATGATAAGATGACGGGGTTAGTATGAATACTATCCTAGCATACTATATTTAGTCTATGATTGAGCTAAAATGGTAAATAAAGTAATCTAAGCATGCATATTAGTCTAATTTATGATCTAAAAAGAGGCTAAATGAGGAGCATATATAAAATGAGAAAGCTTGGAAGAATTTGAGCATAAGTGTGATGCTTCAAATTTGAAAGATGATTGATAAGAATGGAGGAATGAGAGCTCTATTTATAGCACAAACAGGGCAATGGATGGTCAGGATTGAAAGGTTTAATCAAGGGCCAGGTTTGAAAGTTGGGGATCCATGTGCACAATTTGCACCAATGAAATGGTGACAAGTGTCCACACCAGATTGGGTTGAAAGAAGAGGTTGGAGGCATTAAAGGCCTGAGAAGACCTCATGGTTATCTAAAGGCTAAGGGTCAAGTCTAAATTAGGTTTACCCACTGAATTAGGATCTAATCCAGGGATAAACCTTTGTGCAAATGATTAAGAGATAATCATGGTCAAAGCATTAATAACCTGATGAGACCCTTGAGTTGGATAGAGGTTGAGTCAAAACAAATCTTTTAACCATGTGGGAGGGTTTGAAATAACCATTAATGGTTATTGGAGACTTTGGGGATTAAGTGGTTGAAAGTTGGAAGCCTTCAATGGTTTTCAAAGACTTTAGGGTTTTTGGTGGTTGAAGGTTGAAAACCTTCAATGGTTATCCAAGACTTTGGGCCATTTGAGAAGTGACCTCCCTTTGCTTAGGGATGTGACAAAGTTTAGAGGAGGGTTAGGTTAATTAGAATCGATTAGAAGATTCTAGAAGGGGTTAGGAAGGGGTTTGGGATTTTGCAAGTGGATGAGGGGATAATAGGATTTAATTGATTTATTTGATTTTCATTCAATTTAGTTGCAATTTGGAGAAATTAAATAAATATGATTATTCAATTTAGGATAACTATTTAATTAAATTTGAATTTAATTAAAAGTGGCTAGGGGGATTTAATTGAATAAAATGATTTATTCATTAAATGGTATAGTGAATTTTATTTAAATAAATCGAGCAATTTATTTAATAAAATAGAAGAATGTGGATAATTTAATTAAATTGGATTTAATCAAATAGGAAAATGAACATAAAATATTCATTTAGGAATATGGTCATTTTTATACGTCTACAGGATCTATACTAGCAAGCAAAGAATGCATTGATCAGATCATTTACCTATTGTTTCCTAACAGTTGTAGCAGTATTTAAATCCCTTAATCGGGTAGGTCCTAACAGGCCTAATGTTGTAAATCCCTTCACTAGGTGGCTCATCAACTTGAGTTTGAATCCTTTAGCAAGGTTACTCCTAACAAGGTAGAGCTCCTAACAAAGCTGAGGTTAAAATCCCTTCACCAGGTGACTCGTAACAGGGTCTTCTCTTAACCAGGCATTATTGTAAAGCTCCTAACTGGGCTAGGCCTTTAACAAGGTGCATTTCGAAAGAGTGCAAATTTTGTGCGTACCAATTCCCACCATGGTTTTTCTCATTTGGGTTTCCTCATGAAAAATATATGTGTTCATATGGTGGTTGATTTGTTTATGTGTGGATTTGATATCATTACATTCCTTACATATTGATGAACACATGAATGAGTAGTTTGGTAAATTTGCTTTAAGTGTTTGATTGAGTAGTTACCGGTACTGGTTATGAACTATTTTTGAGAAGTGTATTTCAGATTGGTGAAAGATTGTAGTTTATTGATATTACTAATTCACCCCCCCCCTCTCAGTAATAACTATATCCTCTCAATAACAATAGCCACCTAGACACCATTTTTCAAGTTGTGGGTGTAGGTACAGGAATCCAACGAACGCATAAATGTCGGCACCGACTGAACACACATGTGCAGACTTAGTCTCAGAGCTAGATCCCAGTTTTCTAGGACCAAGGTGTAGAGCCTGAGGACCATGGCGTAGCGCCCTGGTCTAGGACCAAGGCCTAGCACCCTGGTCCTCTAGGGTTTTTTACTTCTTGTGGTAGTTCAGTAGTGTGGGATCTCGAATTTACATTTTTTCAGACTTACAACCTAGTTCAGTATCAAGGACTAGGGGATGGTGCCCTGGTCCTGCTCAGTTAGCCCCTAATTTCAGCAATAGGTGCACATCTAAATTTCCCTCCTTTCTCTATATTTAGTCTCTCAGTTTCAAATTTGTAATTTTTTGTATTTTCAGTTCATGTTAGAATCTCTAGTTATCTCCTTAGCCTAGTTGATCACACTATCATATTTTGAATAATTCCTATCATTGCAGCAAAAGAATAGAGACCCTAAAGACATTCCTTGACCCTCTCTCTCTCTCTTACAAGAAGTGGTCAAAGTAAATTATCTCTTAGGTACTTTCGTATTCCAATGTGTGGAGGAAAGGTCCTAAACTACCCAATCCCCTTTTCTGACATCACAATAGGTTCTAATCATATGTCCAAGACAAAATCTTCAAACTACTAACTTGTTTTTTGCAACTTGCCTGTCAAAGACATTATTTTCTCACTAGTATTAGTTTATCTTTTGTTGCATTTCTAAATTAAATAACATTTTCATGTGGCACTAAAAAGAATGTGTTTTTTCTATGTTTTGGTGCACTTGCACCTGTGTAGAGCGGACCCGAATCGCTAACACACGTTATCCTCTCCCCCTAATTTTTGTTATCTTGGGTACATGAGAAAAGTGTTAGCAATGCTCTATTTTAATTTTTCATAGGTAGAGGGCATTGTTAGAGTATTCGGGTATTTACTTGATTAATTAAACAATATTTGTTTAATTATTTAAGTTCCTTTTATCTCTTTTACACTTAAGCTAACTTTAGGTGCATATAATTAATTATTTTAATTAATTATTATGTGCAAACCTAGGTTTTCCCTTTTAGGGTTTCTTGACCTATTAAAGGTTGAGTTCTTTCTTTTCATTGTATGAAGAAGGATTATTATTGACAATACATTTTGGAGCATATTTTTCCTGTGTATTCTTTCCTTCTGTGATTTGCTTCATTGCTTCTCCTTGTAACAGGTTTTTCAGCTTGCAGAAATTTTTTGGGCTCCTGTGGTGTTGTATTTTCTCAACTCCTTTATGATATTAGAGCTTCAGATCTGTAGCTACCTGTTCTTGTTTTGAGAATTTTTGGCTTTGGAAGCAGATCTGGGGTTTCAGAATTTTTTTAATGCACCTAGGGTTTGACCTTTTTCTGAGCACTTTGGGCCTAAACAGACCTCACCATCGTGCTCAGAAGGCCCGAAAACCCTTATGGTCATATAAAATTTGACTTATTTTGGTTCCTAAGCCTCTGGGAGTATTTTTTTTCTCTAGATTCAGGTCGTACGGCCCTAGCACGCAGTTCGAGAAAAAATAAAAAAATAAAAAAAATTGTCTTTTTACAACATATAGGCTGAATTTTGATTTTTGCAAAAAAATCAAGGCGAAAAAAAAAAAGGGTTTGGAAATTTTTTTTGTTTTTTGGAAAAGTTTGTTGGGGCCCCCACGGTATGCAGGGTACCATGGGGCCCCTGCCAAGTTGCAGGTCCTGCAGGCCCGTATAGTGCCGCTGGCCCCCGCCGGCCCTCTGGTCCCTCCGTTGGTCGCTGTCGACTCCCGGCCCCCTGCTGGCCTCCTTGCGTTCCCCGACGGCCACCCGCAGCCCCTCTGGTGGCCTTGCTCCACCTGCCACCACCGCCTGTAGCCCTGGCCCCCTGCTCGCCTGTAGCCCACGCCACCCTGCTCGCCACAGCTCCACTCCTGGCCACTGCTCCTCTCCCCGGTCGCCACTTGCAGCTCCCAGCCTGACCTCCTCCACCGCCCGGCCCACTTCACCACCCAGCCACCTGGCTCTGCCACCCGACTGTCGGCCCGCTCCACCCAACCACCAAGCTGCCACCCACTGGCCACCAGACCACCACAGAGCCACCAAACCTCCTTTTTTGGCCTTTTTCAGGGGGGGTTTGGTTTTATGGTTCTATCTTGGGCATACGGAGTTGTTTTTTCAAAAACGAATAAGCGTCGAAAAGCTGGATCTGAGCCCGACCTCATGGTGTTGGTAATTTTTTTCAATTTTTCTATTTGACTACGTTTTTTTTCAGTCAAAGTGAGGTCTAGTTTTTGCACTCCGGGAGCCATAGAATAAGCATCCGAACTCTGTTTTTCAAAAAAATTATATTTTTGGAAAGCGTGTGTTGTGTACTTTCTAGCCATCTAAGTTTTATTTCCAGATTCTACTCCATGCATATTTTATTTAGTTTTTTTCTTTTCAGCACTCTGGTGGATATCGTGGTTGTTTCAGGTCCTGGGATCTCTTCTCTAAGTAGGATGTCTCTATTTTGGTTCACATTTCTATTTCCAGTATTCTTATCATTGTAGCTTGTATTTATGCAAATGCACTGAGATAAAGTGCCATCATGCATTGTTTACTTGGAATCTTCCATATCTTGTGTCTTGTTGTACATGCACTATTGATCAAGTGCCATGAGGGGGTTGGTGTTTGCCTGTTGTTTGCCATTTTCCTTTGTCCAATGAGTGTTTCTTCCATGACATTCACCTCATGATGTGTGTCAAGTGAGTGTTCCTTCCACGACACCATGTACTTTTCTCCGCACCTTTGATGTTCCTGGTTCTTCGTCATGCAGTTTTTCTTGGCTGTTCTTTTCAGTGTTTTTGTCCCTCTCCCTTGTTAGCATTATGGGGAGGTTTGTCATATTGGTTCTAGTGCTTCCTTGGTTCGATTGATCAGGTCTTTAGGCTTTGGTGTCTCATGCCATCTGTATCTTCGATTTCAGTTGTTTGCCTTTGTTTGCCATCTGATTTGAGTAGTGTCATTTGAGGGCACTCATGCAGATTACAGTCTTCTCTACCTGGTCATGTTCTATTTCAGTGGAGGTTCTTCAGATCAGCAGTTATTCTGCGACAGAGTTTGTAGGTTCTTCATGCTTCAGTGGTATTCTTTTCCATCTCTTTTTGGAGTAGAGTTTTGTTCCCACGTGGTTTTCTCTATTTCTCCAATTCATAGAGATTTCATTAATCAGGCCTTGTTGCCAGGACCCATCTTTATTGCTTTCATTAGCAGTTCTAGGTTTTAGCTTCTCCCTAAGTCTAGCTTAAGGGGGGGTGTTAGAGTATTCGGGTATTTACTTGATTAATTAAACAATATTTGTTTAATTATTTAAGTTCCCTTTATCTCTTTTACACTTAAGCTAACTTTAGGTGCATATAATCAATTATTTTAATTAATTATTATGTGCAAACCTAGGTTTTCCCTTTTAGGGTTTCTTGACCTATTAAAGGTTGAGTTCTTTCTTTTCATTGTATGAAGAAGGATTATTATTGACAATACATTTTGGAGAATATTTTTCCTACGTATTCTTTCCTTCTGTGATTTGCTTCATTGCTTCTCCTTGTAACAGGTTTTTCAGCTTGCAGAGATTATTTAGGCTCCTATGGTGTTGTATTTTCTCAACTCCTTTAGGCATGTCCCCCCTAGTAGCCCATAAGGCCAAGTGAGGGGAGAAAGACCCAAGTGGTAATGGGCTCTTAGCCGAGTCACCTTGCAGCCGCTATAGAAAACATGCGAGATGAAAGTCCTCATGACGGGTTCTAATTTCCTACCTACGCTGACCTCCCTAGTACCTGTGTTCTATAGGAAGGAGGCCTCCCGAGGGAGAGAGAGTATACATGGATTCCCAAAAGAGAGTCTCGCACTAAGAAACTTGTTGTATGTGACCAAAATCCTACATTCATGGTGCAGGGGATGCAGATTGTACCCCAAAGTTACCTCTCAAGTATATATACCCACTCAAGATGAGATAGGAATCCCTCATATGATCTCCAGATCTTTGGGGTAAGAGAATCTGGTATGTTCGAGAAGTAAGTGCACTGTAAGGGGGAGCCAGTGCTACTAGAATCTCTATCTGTCTACTTGTTTGAGGTATCACTTGTGCGAGAGGCCCACTGAATGGTTTCCTTTTTGAGCCTAGGTTGTATGCTTGGTGTGTCTTCATTTAATTTTTATCATCTTGGGCTAATCTAGGCCCCCAATCACATTCACGCTTTTCATAAAGCATTAAAACTTGTCCAATGTGTCTAATATGTCTGATATTTTCTTGCCAAGAGTAGAAAAAGGTCACAAATTTTCCAAAAATTGACCAAATTTGACCAAATCCCATCAAAAAATTTATTCAAAACAAGTCATTCTATCCTTCGGCTTCTTCGCCTATCAAAAACTAAGCTTCGATGTCTCTACCTCCACTGTTTCAGCGTCTTTTCCCTACTTTGACGTCTCCACCTTGCTAAAATTTTCCTGTCAATTTCATTCATGCATCATAAGTTCAAGTCCCTTAATCATCCAAAAAAGTCCATATACTGCCAAGTCAAGATGAAAAAGCCCATTTATAAGAAACTCCTCAAGCATAGAAATTTTTTGTACATCAACTGAAAACTCTTGCTAAAACATAGAACCTTTTTGCATCGATTCCACAATTATGTTCATGGTTATGGCAATGAGTTTCATTAGGAGTCATTGAGAATCCACGCTTTCCATCAAAGGTCGGGTTTATCCCAAGGCATTAATAGGAGTGGTCATATTCCTTTGTCCAATTTGCCTAATCCACCAATCACTTATTGAGTCATTAACCCATCTAAGATGACCTTTTCTTATCACACTTATTTTTCTTCAATCAATCTCCCTTTTCTTCCATAATCATCATCAAATATTTTCTAAGGACTTAATGTAATAAAGACCAATCAATCATCAACTTTAATCAACCAATCAAGTCTAATCCAAATCTTTCAATTAATCAATTAATCAACCTCATCCTAAGGTTCACACTTTGTGAAAGTTTAATTTAGACCTTTATCTTTAATCAATCATCATTTTACTTTTGTTCTTGGGAAAGAATCTACCCCAAGTACCCATGCCTAGTAATTTGGGGTTTTCAAGATCCTAATCCTTTTTCTTAATTTCACTTGGGAACACAAGTCTATCCCACGCAAAAGAAGGTCTAATCAATTGATCCTAATCCAAAGGTATAAATTGTACCTATCTTAGTTGTCGCCTGACTTGTGGTCTATATAGTCAATCCCTCACCTAAATCCTAATCCAAGGACTAAGGTGTCATCCTAATCAAATCAATCTTGTCCTAATTTAAGGACCATCCAAAATCATTCCAATCCTATCCAAATCAAAATTTTCTAAGTCCTCCCATCATCTCCTCCAAATCACTTCCCACGTCTATAAATTCCTTCCTTAAGGTTACCCATGTATGGTCTTGAATCGCTAAAAAGAAGTAAAAAATGGCCGCTGAAGGCAATGAGATGCCTGAAACTAGTCACCACTTCAATCAAGATCCACAACAAGAGGAAAAACTTGTTGATCAACCTGAGATTTCTCCATGTGTCCAATATTTTGTTGATGATCCTTACAATCAAAGACATGATGGAAATATTTTTCAAACATAGTCGTAATGGGCTTATAGCTCATCTTATCACTCAAGGGGCACACTTTCCCCTAGGATTTGACTGGTCTATCTTTGACAGACCACTAGAAGGGGACCTCATAGATCAACCTGTTGTTGATGCCTTTCTTCACCCACAACTCATGACATGCACATTTGCAACTTCTTTACCCTCAATTTCAAAACCTCAAAGCATGTCCTATCCAACCATATCTTAACCTCCTAGGTTGACCACACCTCTTCATAATTCCCTCAATTACATAAGCACAAGTTTGCCTCCTGCTAGCACTATTCGAAGGTCATGTCCTCAAGTCACATCACAACCTTTTGTTTATTCATATCAATACATTAGTGGTGGTGTTATTACATTGTCATCTAATCAAATCCCTGGGTCTAACATGGGTCATTATGTCCGTCATTTCCCTAACCAACAACCTGATCTCATGAAATAAATTCAGGACATGAAGGACCTCATCAAGAAAGGTAAGAATGGGACAAATAAGAGACCTTACACTTTTGATGAAATATGTCATTTTCCCTATGATCCTTCTATTTTAGTTGCACCCTACCCACCTGGTTTTAAAATGCCTAAATTTGAAAAATCTAGAGGTAAGGGTGATCCTAGAGACCATGTTCGTAAATTTTACATCTTATGCAAAGAGGTCTCTTATAGTGACATCTACCTTAGAATAATTTTTCCAAAGAGTCTTAGTAGGGACTCCCTCACTTGGTTTTCCGCATTACCCCACGGCTCCATGAAGTCTTTTCCAGACCTAGCAAAAAAGTTTGTGTCTCACTATGCCTACAACATTGAGGATGATGCTTCTATGATGGAATTGTGCAATACAAAGCAAAGGCCTGAAGAAACTTTTTCCAACTTCTTCCAAAGGTGGTCGTGACATCTAATCAAAAAATTCCCTTGGGACATACCAAGACCACACCAAGTGGAGTTATTTCAACACAACGTGGTACCTGATTTATCTAAACCTTTGACTTGTCAATGTTTGAGTACCTTTGATGAAATATCCAAGAAAGGCTTAGCCTTAGAGCGTGTTCTCTTACAGGAAGGAACATTAAAACATTACCAAAAATAAAATAAAAATTCCTCCTTTTACAATGACAAGCCAAAGTATCAGTCTAAGAAAAAAATTATTGTCAATGATGGAGTCACTGACGCCAAGCATCTCCAAACCACTTCCACTCCATCCAAGCCCACCACCACTAACAACTTTTTCAACAATCAATCCAGCCCTCACAATCAATCCAATTCTTACAATCAATCGCAACCCCGCAACAATCCCTCCATCTGGGGTTGACCTCCCCACTCCAATAATCAACCCCAACGTGAATACACTTCCCTTGTTGAACCCATTGAGGTGATCTTCCAGAAGCTAGTCAAGACTGGCACTATTGTCTTTCTGATAACAAGCCCTTTCAATCCCAATAAACCTAAACCTTGATGGTATAATGAAAATGAATATTGTGACTACCATCGTGTCAATGGTCATGATATATGTAAGTGCATGAAATTGAAAAACTATATTCAAGACCTAATTGACAAGGGTTATATTGAGGTTGCAACTGCTAATCTTGGTAATTTTAATGACAAACTCAAGATGTACTAGGATCCATTCCCCAAACATGGTAAAGACAAAGCCTCATCATCTCATGAAGTCCACTGTGATTAT
Source organism: Cryptomeria japonica (assembly GCF_030272615.1). Lineage (NCBI taxonomy): Eukaryota > Viridiplantae > Streptophyta > Pinopsida > Cupressales > Cupressaceae > Cryptomeria > Cryptomeria japonica. Next base: position 508,805,481 of record NC_081415.1, on the reverse strand, counting down.
ACCAATTATGTATCTGATTTTAACTCCTTGGTTGGCCGCATAGAACTTGTTGATACCCATGTCAACTCCATAACAATCCAAGGAGTTGATCCCTCCCCCACCACTCATAGACCCAGAGTCACCATTAAAGGTATCCCTCCTCTACAATCCTCAAACTGAACCCCTCAAGTGAAAATAGTCATTCAAGGTGCTGCACCATCTAATTTTCAAAATGACTGAAATATTGCCACTTGAAGAGGAAGAGTGACCATCCAAGGAGCTCCTACTCCTCCTCCACAACCTCCCATGTCATCTATTCATCGCTACGATATCCTTGATCATCTCAAAAAAAACACCTGCATAGATCTCCATCCTTGAGCTCTTCAAGACATCCCCCGTCCATAAAGAGATCCTTGAACAAGCCCTCCTAGAGTCTCGTGTCCCTGACAATATCAATTCAACCCAATTCCAAACCCTTATTGACAACCTTGCTGCACAAAAACACCTTGTGTTTACATCCAAGGACACACCTATTGATGATCCATCTCACAATAAGCCCCTCCATATTGAAGCCATTGTACAGAAATATAAAGTTAAGAGGGTTCTTATAGATGGTGGATCTGGCTTAAACCTTTGTACATATAAGTTAATCAAACAATTGGGAATCTCTAAAGACTTGGTTGATCCATCTGGAAAGATCACAATAAAGGTCTACGATGATGCAAAGCAAGTTTCTAAAGTCATGTTCATATTACCTCTCCAAGTGGGCCCTGCTATGGTGGGAACAACATGTCAGGTCTTAGACCTTGACCTCCCATATAACATCCTTCTTGGCCATCCATGGATCCATTCTATTCAAATCGTCTCATCCACCTACCATCAATACCTAAAATTCCCCTTCAATGGTAGAGAAATCACCATCCCTATTGACCTACAACTCTTCCAATATTGCAAAATTCTTGAAGGGAAGCACCCCTACCATTGTTTGCTCAATTCACCTAGTCCACCACCTCCATCTGATCCCTCAAACATCACCTCCACTTCATCTCAACCCGAGGTCAAGGTCAAGACCATTGATAATGGTTGTGGAGAATACACCCTTCAAAATGCTCTTTATGTGGGTCAACTCCCGCCTTCTCCCAAGTCATATGGAAAGTCGAAATAAATTAAGAAACAAAGAAATCCCATGATGAAGTGAAAGAAAACCACTTTCTAGCAGTGGGGCCCACTTGATGAATAAATCTTGGAAACTGATGTCACCTCTTGGTTATGCCGGGAAGAAAATGAAGAACCAACAGACATCCCCAAGAAGATGTATCCTAAGGCATCTGTCATGGTAGATAAGATGGGCTATAAAGGACACGGTGTCGGACCACAAGAACAGGGAATTAAAGCACTAATTTCACCCATCTCTTATAAGCATAATAGGGGCTTGGGTTACTCACCAATACCTAGATCACTATCGCTAGTGCCCAGACAAATCCTCCTACTGAAGTTGAAGACTCCGATGAAGAGGAAATCTGCAAATTGCCTTTTGAATACCTTGATGACATATTTGATAATGCCTATGTGAACACCATCACCCCCGTCACCCCTTCCACTCCATCTGAGCTTAAACTTCTACAACCTAAACTTATTGATTGGGGCCAACAAGGATAACTTGCCTTAGATATTTGTGCTGATGATGATGCCCTCTTGGCATTACTTACCATGCAAGACCTCAAGGACAACACTTATGTCAATGGAATTGAGCTTCATGGGGAGGCTTACTTTGGTAGTTAGGTCAATTCCCTTAGTCGCAAAAATGAAAATAAAAAGAAAAATCAAAAGTCCCTTGGTGAAAACCTCTCTGATGTGCCTTTGGATACAGATAAAGTAAAAACAAAGGACACATCTTCTAGTGAAAACCCGGATCAAATGCTAGAAGATGAGGGACTTGACCTACCTACCATGGTTCCCCCACAACAGGAAAAATCGCTTTAACTCATTGAGGAAACAAACACAATCAATTTGGGTACCGAAGACACTCTGAAGAATGTGCTCATAGCGAAGTCTCTAACGGATCAAGAAAGACATAACTTCATGAGCTTTTTAGATGAAACAAAAATCAATTTTGCCTCGTCATATGCTGACATGCCAGGCCTTGATCCAGACTTGTTAGTAGATAATCTTTGCCAAACTAGTTAAGAAGAAGCTACGCAAGATGCATCCTCATATCGCCCTCCTAGTCTAAGCGGAATTATAAAAGATGTTGGATGTTGGTTTTATTAAACCCATTGATTATCTGGAGTGGGTATCCAACATAGTCCCTATCGGAAAACCCGTTGAGGGCATAAGGATATGCACGTACTTTAGAGCCCTTAATAAAGGATGTCCTAAGGATTATTTCCTTCTACCCAACATAGACATTATTGTGGACCTAATGATCGGACATGAGATGCTTTCCTTGATGTATGGGTTTTCTGGATACAATCATATCAGAATTGCAAAAGTGGATCAACATAGACCAACATTTACCACTGCTTGGGGTAATTTTTGTTATCAAGTTATGCCCTTTGGTTGTAAGAGCGCGGGAGAAACCTATCAAAGAGCAATGACCACTATCTTCCATGACCTCTTACACAATATAATGGAAGATTATGTTGATGATCTCCTAGGAAAATCCAAAACAAGGGATGAGCACATTCCAATCCCAAGGAAGATTTTTGAGAGACTCGAGAAATATAAGCACACCTAAATCCTAAGAAATGTGTCTTTGAGTTACGTCAAGAAAGCTCCTAGGGTTTATAGTATCTTGTAGAGACATAGAGGTAGACCCAACAAAAGTGAAATATATAATAGAAATGCCTCCTCCAAAGACACTTAGACAGCTACGCATCCTTCAAGGAAAACTTCAATCTATCTGCAAATTCATTGTACAGTTGGCAGATAAGTGTCACCCATTCGCACATCTCTTGTGTAAAGACACTAAATTCAAATGGGACTGCCTATGTCAAAAGACCTTTGACAAACTGTAAGAATACTTGGCCTCCCCTCTAGTATTGATGCCACAAATTCTAGGATAACCACTTCTTTTGTATATCAATGATTACAATGGCACTAGGGGCATTACTAGCACAGACAGATGACCAGGGCAAAGAGCATGCAATTTACTATATCATCCACACTCTTCTAGGGTATGAGCTCAATTATACCCCCATAGAAAGAGCTTATCTTGCACTAGTCTTCAACACACAAAAACTATGGCACTATATGCTCAACAACAAGACTAAGTTAAAAGAAAAGATTGATCCTCTAAAATACTTGTTCTCTAAAGAAGCCCTTACAGGTCACACAACTAAATGGGTTATGCTCTTAAGTGAATTTGACATTGAGTATGTAGATCAGAAAGTAATCAAAGGACAACTTATAGAAAATCAATTGGCTAACACTCTTGTTCAAGGTGGCAATCCCCTTGTAACAGAGTTTCTTGATGACGCTATTATGACTATCACCACATCAACAAAATGAAAGTTATACTTTGATAGTTCTGGCACACAAAATGGATTAGGGCTAGGCATATTATTAATAACACCTCAAGGAGATTGCATTCCCAAGTCATACAAGATCGCCTTTGCATGCACCAACAATTTAGCAGATAATGAAGCTCTAATTACTGGGCTCTGCTTGGCTATTCAATGGAAAATCATAGAGATGCATGTCTATGGTGATTATCAACTTGTCATTAAACAAGTAAACGATGAGTATCAAACTAAGGATGACAAGTCACTCCCTTATCACAACATGGCCAAAGATATCAAACATCATTTCATTCTCATTCAGTTTGATCATATTCCTAGGACAAACAATAGAGTTGTTGACACCATGGTTACAATTGGCTCCCTCCTGCAAATGTCAAAAAATAGTTAGAAGTGTGAGTTATTGGTCGAACAACTCATGGTACCAACATATGATATCCCTGAATCAGAAATGGTGTGTGTCCTTGTTGGTCCTAACTCCCCTTGGTACCAAGAAACATCCACCTACCTACGAGACAACATTAGCCCCCCTCACCTCACGGAAACCCAACAATAAACTTTTATCTATTGATCTTCCTGATACACTATCCTTGGTGATACCCTCTTTCAAAGGCATTTCGACGAATCCCTCCTAAGGTGTTTAGACAAAGAAGAGGCTGAATGGGCACTATGTCAAGTACGTGAAGGTATTTGTGGAGCACACTCAAGTGGCCTCACTTTGGCTAAGAAACTCTTGCGCACAGGATACTACTGGCCTACAATAGATGAAGATGCATATCACTATGTGAAGAAATGTATCCCCTGTCAGAAACACGATGATAAAATTCATGCACCTTCTCAGGATATGCAGCCCTTTATCACTCCTTGGCCCTTCTATCAGTGAGGGATCGATCTCATAGGGAAAATCCATTCTACCTCATCTAATGGTCACAAATTCATAGTAACTACTATAGAGTACTTCACCAAGTGGGTGGAGGCCATAGCCCTTACCTTCACCACTAGCAAACAAATTTCCAAGTTTATCCTGAACTACCTCATCTGCCACTTTGTAATCCCTAAGGTAATCATCACAGACAATGGTAGACCTTTAAAAAACTAGGATGTTAAGGAATTATGCCAGAAGTTCTCCATCCAACATCACTTTTCCACCCCATACTACCCACAAGGTAATTGTCAAGTCGAGGCTTCAAATAAAACCCTTATCAAAATCCAAAGGAAAAAAGTCAATGAAGCTAGTTGTGATTGGAATTTGCAACTCCATCCCACCATTTGGGCCTACCGAACTAGTATCTGCACTCCTATAGGATCCACCCCATATTACCTTGTTTTCGGTTCTGAAGTCATTTTCCTTCTTGAGATCGAGATCCCTCACTTCGAGTATCACTGCAGAACATTCTCCTTGATGAGGAGTACAGAGTGGCCAGATGGTAAGAGATAGAGTTGTTGGATGAAAGGTGTCTCAAGGCCTTAAATCACCTCTAGGTATATTAGAACCTTCTACAACTAAGCTACAATAAGAGAGTCCAAACCCAGGTGTTTGACATTGGTGACCTTGTGCTTATGGAAAATCAAAGGAATCTTTTGAATCGTGAGACAAAAGGTAAGTTTGAGCCAAACTGGCTTGGACCCTATATGATCACTATAGAATAAGGATCAAGTGCCTATCAGTTGGCCACCTCCAAATTAGATCCTTTGGATGAGCCCATGAACATCATGCACCTAAAGAGATTCTATGCCTAGTCTTATGAGGTTATCAGTATTCAAAAATCAGGAAAGAACAAAAAAATCATAAAAAATATGTAAAGAGGAAAATTGGGAGCTTAGCAAATTTGCCACTTGGAAGGGAAGATTCACTATGCTTATTTTTTTGTTGAGGAAACTTTACATTCAAAAGAGGGTGATGAATCTACTAGATCCAATCCCAAAGGATACAAGGACTGAATACTAAGTAGATTGATTGAAATTGGAATGTGTTTGACCCTCTTTTGTAAGTTGAATAAGTAAAGTGTTGAATTTGAAGACAAAATAGGCAGAAATAGTGAGCTACAAATTCAGGATTTAGTTGTGCTCCTAAATCTGAGAAGTTTGAGATCATTCAAAGCTGCCCTGTGAAATCAGGCAAAAGTTGCAAGGACCGTGTGTCCAGACAGGGGTGCCCTCCTATCGATCCTTTGAACTTTCAGCGCGTCGAAAATGGTTTTTCCATATGTGTGAATAAAGCTTAATTCCAGAAGTATAGTTGCACACCTATTTCTTGCACATCGAAAAAAGGGGTTGGGAATAAGGGTTTGCCTAAGTCAAACCCCGATTTGGAATCAACCTTGAATGAAATACTGCAAATGCTTGAAATAAATTATGGAAAGGTATACCTTCAAATCTGCAATAGATGATGATGATGCTTTGCTTCTTAGATGTAATCACATGTGTTGTATGAAATGGCATGAATAAGACAAAACCCTAACACACAGACATGCTTGCAAATGAATGAAGTAATGTTTCTCCAATAGATAGATGAAGAATGCTTGATGATGAATGCTTAAACTCTTGAATTCTTGAGATCCAATTCCGCCTTCATGAATGTATGATCTATGAAAATGAGAGGGGAAGACCTCCTTATATACTTACCCATCGTTAATTGTTTAATTTTTTGATAGAGGCCGACATCGATGATTATTTCCTACTCTCATTTGAGATAAGTCCAAGGGAGAGGGGCCAAGATAGGTCCCCTTTAGGGAATCCCAAGGTGCAGGACCAGGGCACCACGCCCTTGTCCTACCCTATTTTTGGGTAGGATTAAGGTGGCCATGCAAGGTGAAAGGTGAAAAATAAAGTTTGGTTGCATAGGGGAGGCATAAACAGGTCCCGATCAAGCATGGGGATGAGACTAATAAGGTGAGGGCCCAAAATGCATTCAAAATTGCAAGGGGTGCAATTTCAAGACGCTACATTTAGCCCCCACTTTAGCAGGAGTATGAGCTTATGCAAATACTCACGGTAAAGTAGAAGAAAGGGAGATGAAGATGAGGAGTGTGGAGAAAAATCACAGTATAAGATATCACTAATTTCAAGGAACTAAGCCCCCAATCTTAGGATCTTAACTCACTCAAACATATGCAAGGGCACACAAAACAAGATAAAAACAAAAATACAAACCAAGACAAAAAGATAAACAAGCCAACGACACAAAGGCACACAAGACCTAAAAGCTAAATACCAAAAACAAGACCTCAAGTCAACTAGCCAAAGAGACCTCGATATCAAAATGTCTCAACAACTAATATCATTAGTGAAAAATGCCAGCTCACGAACACAAATGATCACATAAAAGAGAAAAGAAAAAATCATCCATGAAATTTTAATAGAAAAGCTACGAGTTCATGAGAGGAAGAAGAGAGAGAATGAATACGTGCCAGATGTGTTTATCCAGGTGATCCATGAGAAGAATGATGAGAGAGAGCATGGACTACTCTCCCCTAGATGTTTTTATCTAGGTTATCCATGGTGAGAAAGGACATGGACAAATCACCCCTGGATGTTTTTATCTAGGTGAGCCATGTGGGGAGGAGAGTAAGAATAGTCTAGTTGTTTTTATCTAGTTCCACCCATCCTTGTGTGTGTGTGCAAGTGATGTTTGGTTTCAAGTGTATAGCACCTCGTGTAAGAGTCTTTGCTCTATTTTTTAGTGTGCTTCAACCTGTTTAAGACATGTAATATAAATGCAAATGTGTAAATGCCAAGTGGAAAAGATACATGCTTGGTTTCGAGGCCATCTTGTTTAAGACTTTGTTGTTTTCAATGATATCTTAATCCCATCTAAAACATATATCAAATGTTGCATCTGGTTTCAAGTGTGAAGCATCTCACTCTAATATTTTTTACTCTGGTTCTGAGAATGAACACCTTGTTTAATAAATGCAAAAATGATATGCAAGAGCATAGTACAATATGGTACAAAGGGAGAGATATGGGTGCCTCCCCCCCTCTTAATATATCAACATAGTTTTATTTTGATGTCTTAAGGAAACTTAGGAACAAGGATACCTAACCTTCAACACCAAGGAGATATCCTTTAAGCAACAATGTCATAAATCCAAGCTAGAGAGGGAATACTCTTCAAGCGAGGATAAGATAGTTGAAAATAAGATATCTTGCAACAAGTGTAAAGGGGATCCTTGGAGGACAAGTGGTATTTTCTCAAAAGACATCTACCTCCAAGAGGAGCTATCTTGAACAAACATAATATCTTATACCAAAATAAAGGAAGGAGAATAAGAATTCATACCATCCTCCTAGTTCTAGTTGAAAGGGATTCTTGATGAAGGATGACACACTTTTGACCCGATGTGAGGGGTAATTTTATGATAGATATACATTTCCAAGTGAAGAAGAGGTTGTAGCCAAGGACTTACACCTCTTGTATAAGAAAAAATCCTTGAGGAAACAATAACTTCACTCAAGGAATGATACCAAATAATGAACAAACACCACTCCACAAAGGAAAAGTAGATCCTTAGAGAGGAGAGAGAGAGAAGGAGAAATCAATCATTGCCCCCCCCAAGTGTAAGAACAATGAATATAATTACACAATATTAAAAGGAGAGATTAATCATAAGGAAATGCACAATAAACTCACATGAATAAATATCCAATGCAAGAAAACACATTAGTTTATGTAAAATGCATCTCAAAAGAAGTGGTAATCTTCAAAGAGAGGGAGAGGGAGAGAAAGAAAGATCACATATTCCCCTAAAGAGGTATTATTCATAAGATACATACCATTTAAAGAAAGCATATCAACACATGAAAAATGTAACCCCTAAAGGGAATAATGATACATTAGATAGAGAGTGAGAGGGTAAAAAAGTCATCCTTTCCCCCCAAGCAAGAGGACACAGAGGAAAATTACACATCTTCTAAAGAGAGGTTATTCATAAGAGATGGACCATTTCAAACAAATAATAGGTCCTAATCGAGGAACAAACATGTGCTCGCATGAAGGATAACTCTATGCAAGAAAAGACATCAAGTGATGAATAACAAAATACAAAAGAAGAGATAATTTTCAAAGAGAAAAGAACAGGAAGAAGAAGATTCACAAAAGTTCTCTAAAGAGAGATTATTCATAGAAGATGCACCATATCAAGCAATAAATAGGTTCCGATCAAGGAACAAACATGTGCTCGCATGAAGGATTATTTCATGCAAGAAAGGACATCAATTTTTGAATAATGCAATCACAAAGAACATAGTGAAACCTTAGAAGAGAAAGAGGGGAAATTATGTTGATACCCCAAGATATTTAATTTTGAAGAAACACTACGTTTAATGACAAGTATCATCCCCCGATTAAGTTAACTTCTTATGTCATAGGGTGAGGAGAAACATGAGGGTGAAAGGAGTGATAAGGCACTCCTTTTCACCTAGAAAGAGAGCAAGATCTATTGAAAAACATATGCGAGCATGATCGTATTGTTCTTGAACAAAATCCTTAAATGCTTTAAAATTTCCAAGAGAATGAAAACCACCATGATAAAAAAAAAAAATATCCATTTCCTTCTTTATGTGTATTGCTAAACTTCACAAAAGGAAAGACAACATTCGTATCATACTTCAATTTCCAAAAGATTCTAGTTGCTAATTTTTCTTATCATTAATAGACGTAGGTTTATTCTTTGGAGATTGAGGACAAGATTTTTTAATAAAAGAGGAAGGATTTCCATCCATGATTTTAACTTTACCACTATTGATAAGTTCTATTATTGAATTTTGAAAATCGGGACAATCATCAGCATGGTGATCATAGGTTTGATGAAATGAACAAAAAAGAGTTTTTAAAGAAGAAGCTCGTTTGTGAGCACTAATGGTTTGTTTTCTTGCAATAATATTTTGAAGTCTTGAATCCTAAGGAGTTAATCCATAGGAGATTTATTATCATTTCTGAGGCCTTCTGTGATTATTTGTGCAGGAGGGTTTATAGGGACTTGAATTCCTTGTTCAAATTTTTCAAGTCCTTATCCTCTTAAACCTTGTTCTGATATTTTGTTAAAGCCACTCCTATAAGAATATTTTAATTGAGAAGGCGGGGGAACATTATAATAAATTTATTTCAATTTTGTAGTGTAAGGATGTTTAGAAAGGATGAAAGGATTAGTAGATGAAGAAGGAATATCTTGTAGAGTAGGATTTTCCTTTCTTTCATCATGCATATCATCTTTGGTAGATTGGAAAGGAAGATCATTATCATCTAAGACCTCATCTTTTCTTAATGTTATATGGGGAGAGAGATCATGAATGAAATGCATGATATCATCTTCTCTACAAATGTTTTGATGTTTAAGATAGGCTCTAGGAGAATAAGGAGGATCTAGAGAGATACAAATACCAATATTTTGACCTTGCCCCCCTTGCACAAGGGTATGTGTATGAGAAGAAGATGGGGCCATGTTGCTCTTCAATGATTTCTCTCCATTAGAGATATCATTGATAGGAGTATTAGCTCTTTCTTCATTCACATTAGATACCCTAGGAGAGGTACAAGTATTAGGTTTTTCATTGTCATCTCTAGGATTAGGATCTACAAAATCTTTAGGTGATCTATGTATGAAATGCATTTTCCCATAAACATCACTATAGCACAACATATATGAAAAATAAAAGCTTTGAGATCTAATCTATGAAAATAAATAAACCTGGAAATCCAAAAAATGCAATATGTCCAAGTACTATGAATGAATAGAAGTAATATGAAGTGAAAGAAGCCATTATCCAACATGTGATTATAATAAATGTATGTAAAAAGTAATGTAATCATATGTCAAATAGCCATGATGAATATTGAAATTTAAGTTCAAGCAAATTATTTGAAACTAAATTAGGATTTTATAAAACCACTTAATTTATTTAAATTGATGAGATTCAAATTTGATTTTTTTTTTTTAAACTTTGAAAAATGTCAAATGAAATTTTGAAAATGAGAATTTGAAAGTTAAGATTTGGAATTTGGAATTTGAATAATTCAAAATTTTAGCAAAATGATTATTCAATTTTTGAAAAATTATGCAACGTCCTGAGAAATTTAAATTTATAATTAACGCCTTGAAAATAACCTCTTAATTTAAATTTAAAATTACCCTCTACAAGATTTGAATTTGTCCAATGAAAATTTAGTTTAAAATTAGGGTTTTCTTAGATAACCTCTTAATTTTAAAAATTTGAAATGTTGAAATTTGAGAATTGAAAGAATTAATTTAATTTTAAAAATTAGGGCTCTTTTAATTAACCTCTTTAACTTTTTAAAATTTAAATATCTAAAACAACTTTGAAACTCTCAAAACCTTTTACTAAAATATCTAAATACTTTACTAGCAGTAGTTAAAACATAATTCAGATTGTTGTCGGTCATCATATCATATCAAAGTGGATTTAGTTGTTAAGCAAATTAACCATAGTAAACATAGCCACAAAAACATTCACCACTTGACACAATATTTTTGATGTGGAAACCCAAATGGGAAAAACCACGGTGGGGATGAATAGCCACAAGTATTCTAAACTCTTTTGAAGTTCGCCCTGTTAGGAGCCAAGCCTGTTAAAGCTTTACAAAAAGTCCTGTTAAGAACATATCCTGTTAGGGACCACCCGGTTAAGGGATTGACTATAATGCCCTATTAGAAGCAATACCCAGTTAGGAGTAACCTCGGTAGAGAATTTGAAATCCAAGCTAATGGAACACTTGGTTAGAGGATTTAGATAACACTAAGCTTGTTAGAGCTTACCTGGTTAAGCGATTTGTCTATTATAATTGTTAGAGAACAATAGGGGTTTTTTGATCTGTTTGAATAGCACTACACTTGCTTGTTCAAATCATTTTCATGCTCCTATCTTCCTTTACACATACTGCAGATACATCATCTCATTTGACAACTACACTCTCTTACTCTCAACCACAAATTGTCAACACTACATCAAAATAACTCATTGACCTTATAAACAAAACAATAGGTCGGTAACACATCACAAACCTAAACATTGCATGGATATTACAAACAAATTGGTTCAAGTATGAACGTTGGATTACATAACAATCACTGCACATCATTCAAGACAACCTCGACCGCTCCTTGATCACCGCTTCATTGAAAATTGTAACTCATCCCGCGGTTTCCATTACATTCAATGAACTTGCTCATTCCCAAGACAAAAACCATTATCTCGTCGCGCCAAAAATCTTTTGAAACTCTTCTAATACAACATGCATATCTGTCATAATCATTACTGCTCACCATTAGATCATAAACCAATACAACCGATTCACCAAGCTCCATTGGTTAGGGTTTACCGGTTGATCTCACTTCTTCTCTAGTAATACCGATTTCCTTCACAAGCTCACTTACTGGTTACAATTCCCTTCACTAGTTCTTCCTACCGGTTACAAAACAATATTATTACAATATCATTGCTGGTTATAATTGATATCAATGAAAACATTAATATTTGATTAATGCAATCTTCATGCAAATGCCAACAATCTCCCCCTTTGGCATTGATGACAATACAAGTATCAATACCCTTGATTGCTATGATTGTGAATAGGAATCCTAGTTTACATTTTACCATGTACTCTCCTTCAACTAAGTCTCAATGTCTTCAGCTAGTAACTAGCTATAGATCTTCTCTCCAATCATATAGATCATCTTCTTAATCATATAGTTCTTCTCCCTCTTTGACAACAATGCCAAAGTGAAAGTAAAACATGCAATGTCATACTTCACTATTCTGCAACATCAACCTACAACTTGAAGCTCCCCCTGTGGAATAACTCCACTCTACACCAATCCTACTTCAAGATTCTTCAATTAGCTCAGGGACTTATGTATTCCACATCATGCTCAATTGACTTCATGTAGGGACACAACCCCTAGCTGACCTCTAAGATACTCAAAAGTAGCCTTAGGCAGAGGTTTGGTAAAGATATTAGCTGCTCCTTGGTAGATACATGCTCCAATAATACATCTTTACTCTATACTTTTTCTCTCAAGAAATGATATTTTAGTTCAATATGCTTGGTTCTGCATGCAAAACAAGGTTCTTTGAAATATTAATTGCATTGGTGTTATCACATATAATCCTTATTGGATCTATAATCTTCATCTTGAATCCTTCTAGAATGTGTTTCATCCAAATTGCCTGGGTGCAATTCATATAAGTTGCAACATACTCAGGTTCAGCAGTGGATTGTGATATACAGCTCTGCTTCTTGTTGCTCCATGAAACAAGTCTTCCTCCAAGAAAGAATGCACCATCGGTTGTGCTCTTCCTATCATCAACATTACCTGCCTAGTCTACATCTGTATAAACTTTCCAATCAAAGTTACCTGCATATGGATACCATAATCCATAGTCAATAGTACCTTTCAAATATCTGAATATCCTCTTGGTTTCTATTAAATGTGTCTCCTTTGGATTCTTCTGAAATCTAGAAACTAAACCAACTCCATGAGCAATATCTGGTTTGTTGTAAACAACATAATGCAATTTCCCTATCATTGACCTGTACTCCTTTTCATCAAAAGATGTGGCTTCATCCTCCTTAGATAATTTACAACCTGTAACCATTGGTGTCCCAACTAGTTTATATTCACTCATTTCAAATGTCTTTAACACCTCTTTCACATACTTAGACTGTGTGATAAAAATACCACTCTTCATCTGCTGAATCTGTAAACCTATGAAAAAATTTAACTCTCCCACTAGAGACATTTCAAATTCATTTTTTATCTCATTTGCAAAGTCATCACTCATGTCATCATTTCCTCCAAATATGATATCATCCACAAATACTTCACTAACCACTATCTTATCTCCTTCAGATTTGAGATATATATTGTTGTCTTCATTGGTTCTCTAAAAACCTATCTTCATCGGGTGTGAATGTAACCTTTCATACCATGCTCTTGGTACTTGCTTCAAACCATATAGTGCCTTGTGCAATTTACATACCATATCTTTTGCATCAGTCAAAGCATAACCATCTAGTTGTGCAATGTATACTTCTTCTTCCAGTATTCCATTTAGAAATGTCGACTTCACATCCATCTGATATACTTTGAATCCCTTATATGCTATAAATGCAAGTAAAGTCCCGACACCTTCCAATCTAGCAACTGGTGCAAAAGTATCACCATAGGCTTCTCCTTCTTCCTGTGCATAACCTTTGCATACCAATCTAGCTTTGTTTCAGACTACTACTCCATCTTCATTCAGTTTATTCCTAAATACCCACTTAGTACCTACCACATTTTTATTCACCGGTCTGGGTAATCGGGTCCATGTGTTGTTATTCTCAATTTGATCAAGCTCCTCCTCCATAGATTTGATCTAGTGATCATCTCTAAATACTTCCTTAGTAGTTCTAGGCTCAATAGTGGAGATCATGCAAGAATTCTCTCTAATTCTTCTTCTAGTTAACACTCCAACATCCTTATCTCTAATAATCTAGTCAGGATTATGATTGAGTCTCACATACCTCAGAATAATATGATCATTACCTTCAGGTTCTTCTTCTTCATTATCATCATCTTCTGAATCTACCCGTTCTGGTTGAACTGGTACAACAACATTCTCTTTACCAGTTTCAGGTTTCACTGGTTCTGGTTCCAAAAATAGAATGCAAAGATCTTCTTCCTTTTTCTCCACACTGGTTTTTCCTAAGACTTTAGGATACTCATCCACTTGAACATCAGCACTTTCAATGATTCTTTGTGTTCAGTTGTTGTAACATTTGTGGGCCTTACTCTTGATGGAGTAACTAAGAAATATGCCTTCATCACTTTTAGCCTCAAACTTGCTAACATAGTCACCTCTCTTAATAAAATATTTACTACCAAATATCTTAAAATAACTGACATTAGGCGATCTACCATACCAGTATTCATAAGGAGTTTTATCCTTACCTCTTCTTACCAATATCCGGTTCATAGTGTAGACAAATGTGATGACAGGTTCTCTCCAGAAAGTTTTTGCTACACCTCCTTGTATCAACATCGTTCTAGCAGCTTCAACAACTAACCGGTTGTTCCTCTTTGCATTATCATTCTGTTGTAGTGTCCTCAGTGCAGAAAGTTGCCTCTTTATTCCATTGTCTTCACAATATCTAGTGAATTCCTCTAAAGTAAATTCACCACCTTGATCAGTCCTCAGACATTTTATCTTCTTGCCACTTTCCTTTTCAGCTAAGGCCCTGAATGCCTTGAACTTACTAAATGCTTATGTTTTATCCTTCAAGAATGTGACCCACATCATTATTGAGCAATCATTAGTGAAGATCATAAAATATTTGTCACCTTGAATACTTTTAGTCCTTATGGGTCCAAAAAGATCTGTATGAACCAAATCTAACAAATGTTCTGCTGAAAAAGATTTGCTCTTAAAAGTTGAGGATGCCATCTTACCCAACTGACATTCCTTACACAGAGCATTCACCGGTTTGTCCAACTGAAGCAAACCTCTCACTGACTTGGACTTACTCACTTTGACAATGTTATCAAAATTTATATGACAAAATCTTCAATGCCAAAGCCAACTATCATCTACGATTGTTGACTTTAGGATTTAGGTGAAACGGGTTACCTTTTGTCTACTTGCTAGTTGCAATCAGTTCACCTTTGCTCCCATAGATTTTGCACATTCCATTCTTGAATTCCAATGGATAACCTTTGTCATTGAGTTGAGCTACACTCAAAAGATTGTGTGTTAATCCTTCAACCCAGTAGACATCATCTGCGCTGCTCTTTCCATTAAGAGAAATAGTTCCCTTTCCTTTTACCATGCAGGGTGAGTCATTTTCCAAATCTTACAACTCCTCCATCAAATTCCTTCAAAGTAAGAAATTTACTCCAGTCACCAGTCATGTAGTGTGAACAACCACTATCAATGATCCAATCATCATAATTATCCATGCGAGAAACTAATGTCTTCTGATCAAATGTTTCCTCTTTAATAGCTACAAAAACAATGTCTTCATTAGCATCTCCCTCAGATTACTCATCAGTGATACCACCATCAACTACAATGAGACAATCTCTTTTGCCTTTTGCATTGTACTTCTCACACTTATGCTCATTGTCACCATTAGGATAGTTAGCTGCAATGTGTCAAAGGTAATTTACCTCTGTACTTACCAGTACCTCTGAGCAACCGCCTGGCCAATAATACTTCAATCTCAACCAGACTGTCTTCATCATCAACTTCTCTATTGGATCTAGATTCATAGCTGTAACTGACATCTCTACTTTTACTCATAGGAGGGTTAGAAACTGAAGCTCTAAATACAGATTCAGATTTCTGAACACTACCATCATAACCATTTAATTCAAATGTAGTAAGATTACCAATGATGGAGTCAAGGGTTACCATAGTTTTATCAATAGACTTTAGCTCCTGTATGGCTGCAACTCGGATAGCATAGACCAGTAGAAGGGTTCTCAACACCTTACTAACCATTATGCCATCTTCCACTTTACCACCAACACTCTTGATCTCACCAACTATCTCTTTGATCCTCTGACCATACTATTGTATATTCTCACCTTCAGCCATCTGCATGTCATCAAATTTTCCTCTCAGACTCTCTTCTTTGGCAATATTCACATGCTCATCACCACTATAGATCTCTCAAGTTTCTTCCATACCTCATAAGAAGTCTTCAAACCATGGACATCTACATACTCTGCATCAGACAAAGAACTGACAATGGCCTCCAATGCTTGATTATTTTCTTGTTGCTCCTTCTTCTAATCATCAGTCATAATCTCACTAGGTGCAACATATTGAGTACCAACATGTTCCCAGTATTGACTTCCTAGACTCTTGAGATATATTTTCATTATATCACTCCATATTTTGTAGTTCTCTCTATTAAACTTCAGACCTTCTTTCTTTATCATGTTCTTCAAGATCTTTACCTCAAGCTGTTAGTCTTAGACCTTAGAGGACCTGAATTGCTCTGATAACAATTGATGGTATGATGAAAGAATAAGAATCCGGTGAACTACTGAGAGGGGGGGGGTGAATCGGTAGATAGAAAACTAAAATAAACTTTTCACCAAATAAAAACAACCTCTCAAAGAAAACTCTAAACTAACAAATTACAATATCACTGTCAAGTAAACCGGTTGACTGTCATAACAGAATAACAGTAAAACAACTTTGAAACTCTCAAAACCTTTTACCAAAATATCTAAATACTTTACTGACAATAGTTAAAACATATTTCAGATTGCTTTCGGTCATCATATCATATCAAAGTGGATTTAGTTGTTAAGAAAATTAACCATAGTAAACATAGCCACAAAAACATTCACCACTTGACATAATATTTTTGACGTGGAAACCCAAATGGGAAAAACCATGGTGGGATGATCACCCACAAGTATTCTGAACTCTTCTGAAGTTCACCCTGTTAGGAGCCAAGCCTGCTAAAGCTTTACAAAAAGTCATGTTAAGAACAGATTTTGTTAGGGACCACCCAGTTAAGGGATTGACTATAATGCCCTATTAGAAGAAATACCTTGTTAGGAGTAACCTCGGTAGAGGATTTGAAATCCAAGCTAATGGACCACTTGATTAGAGGATCTAGATAACACTAAGCTTGTTAGAGCTTACCCAATTAAGGGATTTGACTGTTGTAATTGTTAGAGAACAACAAGGGTTTGATGATCTGTTTGAATTGAACTACATTTTCTTGTTCAGATCCTTTTCATGCTCCTATCTGCCTTTACACATACTACAGATACATCATCTGGTTCGGCAACCACACTCTCTTACTCTCAACCACAAATTGCCAACACTACAACAAAACAACTCATTGACCTTATAAACAAAATAATAGGTCGGTAACACATCACAAACCTAAACATCTCATAGAGATTACAAACAAATCAGTTCAAGTATGACCGTTGGATTACATAAAAATCACTGCACATCATTCAAGACAACCTTGACCGCTCCTTGATCACCACTTCACTGAACACTGTAACTCATCACATGGTTTCCATTACATGCAATGAACTTGCTCATTCCCAAGATAAAAACCGTTATCTCTACCCACCAAAAATCTTTTGAAACTCTTCTCATACAACATGCATACATGTCATAATCATTACCACTCACCATTAGATCATAAAACAATACAACCAATTCAACGAGCTCCATCGGTTAGGGTTTAGCATATCAATAGGTAGGGTTTACCAGTTGATCTCACTTCTTCTCTAGTAATACCGGTTTCCTTCACAACCTCACTTACCGGTTACAATTCCCTTCACTAGTTCTTCCTACCGGTTATAAAACAACATTATTACAACATCATTACCGGTTATAATTGACATCAATGACAACATTAACATTTCATTAATGCAATCTTCATGCAGATGCCAACAGGAAAAAGTTGTAGGGACTGTGTGTTCGGATAGGAGCGCCCTCCTATCAATCCTCCTAACTTTCCGCACGTCAAAAAGGGTTTTTCCATGTCTGCGAGTAAAACCTAATTCGAGAAGTAGAGTTGTGCACCAGTTTCCTGCACAAAGAAAGAAGAAGAAAGGGGTTGGTAATAGGGGTTTGCCTAAGTCAAACCCCGGTTTGGAATCAACCTTGAATGAAATACTACAAATGCATGAAATAAATGATGGAAAGGTATACCTTCAGATCTACAATAGATGATGATGATGCTTTTCATCTTAGATGTAATCACATATGTTGTATAAAATGGCATGAACATGACAAAACCCTAACACACAGACATGCTTTCAAATGAATGAAGTAATGTTGCTCCAATGGATAGATGAAGAATATGCAACCTTGAAGAATGCTTGATGATGAATGCATGAATGTTTGAGATCCAATTTCTCCTTCATGAATGTATGATCTATGAAAATTAGATGGGAAGACTTCCTTATATACTTGTCAATCGTTAATTGTTTAATTTTCCGACAGAGGCTGACGTAGGGGATTATTTGAATTTCCCACTCACACTTGAGATAAGTCCAAGGGAGAGGGGCCAAGATAGGTCCCCTTTAGGGGATCCTAGCATGCCACACATTGGTCCTCCACTATTTTTTGGCAGGATCAAGGTGACCATGCAAGGTGCAAGGTGAAAAATGAAGTCCGGTTGCATAGGGGAGGCATAAACAGGTCCCAATCAAGCATGAGGATGAGATCGATAAGGTGAGGGCCCAAAATGTAGTCAAAATTGCAAGGGGTGCAATTTTAGGAAGCTACAAAATACAAAAAAAAAAGCAAAAAGTAAAAGAAAAATCAATTCGTCCATTAGTGAAAACCACTTTGTGGTGCTATGGGCAAGTACCTTGGTGAAAATCTAGTTTTAGGCATCAAGGTAAATAAGCTAGATCCATTGTCTTGTTTGAAAAAATGGCTTTCTAGGGCTGAGACTTAAAATATTTTCATCTTCCACCAAGCCTCCCCCACAAGCCTCGTGGTTTTGCCATTTTTGTAGTGTTCGCGAGCAAATTCCACTTCCCAACACCACAAAGCCCATTCTTCTTGCCCACCTGCCCGGTATCCATATTTTATTAGCGATGTTAAGAATGAATTCATCCCCACATCCATCATCAGGCTACCCACTTCTACATCCATAAATCCTTTAAGTCATATGATGGGTTTACTCCTTTTATGGGCATCTATGCAGAATGTTCTTGTTTTGACTATTTGTCCCTTCCCCGCCCAGCCTCCATATCCCATTAGTGATGTAGGAATTATTTCTCCTCCAATACATCATCTTCTAGTCCACTCCCCTCAACGCCCATCCACAACAGAATTCGAATGATATCGAAATTATCTGCAATTAATAAATTCCACTCCCCCTGCCGCTTTGCCCCATCCACCCTTCACGAGATGATGAGCTTTTGTTTGAACTATGAATAAGGGTCATCCCATCACATTGAGCTTTCATCCCATCACACTGAGCCTTTGTCCCATCACACTAATCTTTTGTCCCATCCCATTGAGCTTTCCTTATCCCATCAAACTGAGCTTCTTCTTGACTTGCACGTCATCCAAACACCCATCCACGTGCACTTAATCAAGTCTTTGTAGTTGGTCTCACATCCGCATCCATGTACACATACCATCTACTATATTTCCTATTCAACCCTATCAGTTACCCTTACCCATCGGGATGCATCCTTCCCATGTCCGACAATCTATCCACCACCTTAGTCCTACTCTTTGCAAGAGATGTTAGTTGGCCATGTGCATGTCATTTGCATGATTTGATCTATTGCTTTGATATGCATCTTTGTGTCCTATGACTACTCCTATCTATGGCTGCCAGGATCATTCTATATCTTGGTATGTCTTGGGTTGGTGTATACTAGGGCATGTTTTTTGTGGTATGGCGTGTTTTGAGGATTTTTTCTTGTATGAACCTACAATCTCGTATCTACATCATCATGATATTTACGTGTCTGTGTGCAAGGGATACCTATTGTTTTTGATTCTAGTCCACACCTCATATTTTCACGACATCTTGATTCCTATAATCAATGATGCAGATCATCCTTGGCCAAATAAAAACTAGGTTTTCTCTCCACATATACCCAACAACAAATCCTCCCCTTTTCATACACTTCATTTTTCATTGCACCCACCTCCCTTTTTCATTATGGAGACCTCAATTTATTCACATCTTCCCCCTTCTTCTATTTAGTCTCATATCATTGTATTATGGTTGGCGTATTACAGAAAAAAAAAATCATTATCATTATCATTTAGTTGCATAATAATTTAGATTGCATTTTCAATTTTTAGAAGCATTTTGTGTAGCCATATTATTATTTTAGGTTCATTATCATCTAATATTACACTATCATTTCATTTTCATTATCACATAGTAGCACTCATTATCATTTAAGTCATATTAATAGTTGCATTCATTACAATTCAT
Source organism: Cryptomeria japonica (assembly GCF_030272615.1). NCBI lineage: Eukaryota > Viridiplantae > Streptophyta > Pinopsida > Cupressales > Cupressaceae > Cryptomeria > Cryptomeria japonica. The sequence goes on along the minus strand of NC_081415.1, from coordinate 508,785,027 downwards.
TTCATGTAGGTGCATCATTACACATTAAATTCATTCTATTTAGTTGTAGTTTAATATTTACAATATCATAGTGCATCCATCAAATCATATGTACATCAGATCACATCATGAATTCAACTCGAATGTAATCAAGGCATGATACGCAAGATATGAGTTGAACTAAAGGCAATTACATTGATTTGAAATACACTAAAAACATGTAGAACATCCATTGGCACTGCAAGCATACATTATAGAATAAACACAATCACAACATGATAGATAAGCATTGCATATCATATAGTTGCACATCAAATAAATCACATACAGACATCCTACATCCAGAGCATGTTAGGCAGATCATATAGAAAACATGTGCATACATATCATATCCATCCATCCTACATCACAAACATGTTAGAACACATGTATCATCATCATAATAAAATCTAAATAATCATCCATCACGTATAAATAATAAAGTCCATAAAAAAAAGGTTCATAATAAAGTACACGTGCATACCACCACCAAAACTGCATCTCATCTCATATATATATATATATATATATATATATATATATAATGTGTCTGACTATAGTACAATGATATCCCCCAAAGGGTCAAAATGTCACATATATACATCTATGAGTGCTAGATTGCACTCTTTGTGTCTCTCGTGCCCCTTGATGGCCATGCTAGTGGCGGTCGAGGTGTTATCATGCCTTCTGAGCCTCCTGATTGTACACTTTGTGTCCTATGTGACCGAGTACTCCCAGCATAGGATATTTCCCTCTACTCTACTGTTGGGAAAAATGGTGTCTCAACCTTGCATTTACATGAGGTTACTATTTATAGTGAGTTTTGTTAGAGCACAAAATGGTGTGGAATTCTTCCTGAAGATTCTAGTTGGCTAGATATGTATTTCGGTTAAGTTACGTCACAAGATCATAGCTAGTTTTGAAGATATTAAATTTTCCATTTTGGAGGGGTTCAATGAAAGGTTTAAATTTGATTTTGAGAACTTCACGAGCTTTCTGATGCTTCAAACGACTCGTCAATAGGACACACAGTTCTCAAGTTATGGCCTCCAGAAGTTTGTACTTCTAAAATAGGAAATATAAAATGTATTGGACACATAAATGGGCTATAAAAGGGAGGGACAAGTGTTGATGTGTGTTTTAACATGACATAGGGCATCTAGAAGGGAGATAAGGTCGGCTACACCTTATTGGGTGGTTTTAACCCATGGTTTGTAATACCATTTGATGGTTTCTTGTATTGTATCTCCTATATATGAGGTGTGTGAGATAGAGGTTGTGTGTAAGAGTTATGATGATTGAGTTACCTCCAAGTCTCTGACTAGTGGTACTCCTGCGAAGAGATTTCTCTGCAAGTATATTGTAATATGTTATTGATTGTTGAATAATATATTGAGTTGCTTTTGGAGTGTGGGGTTTTTCTCCCAAAAGGGTTTTCCCCACGTAAATCACTATGTTATGGTATGCATGTTATTGTGTCTATTTCTATTAAGATTCTATAACTGCTATAGCAATCTGTAAAAGTTTTTACATTATCCTCCTCTCAATATTAGTGTAGGAAGTTGTTCCACTACTTAACTTCCTTACATCTATTGGCATGACCTAGTGGTAGAGATCCCTATAATACTAGATCTCTTGACCCATCCTCTTTGCCTGATGCCTGGCACCTATGATCTCTGAAAAATAGGAACCAACAATTGTCATGCCACATCCCTCTCCCCCCTGAGTCTTGTAGCACTTGCCTCAACTCTACTCAATTTGGCTTGGAGAGTCTCTTGATCATCATCCATGCGCTGCATCTCATCCCTAAGCTTCCCTATTTCTCCCTGACTCCTCACGTCCTCAAGCATCCTTTCAGATTCATCTGCCTTTGTCCTCAGGATGTCCCTCTCTGAGATGGTTGCCTCCACATCCCATCTCAGTGAGTCCCCCTCTACTCTTAGTAGGCCTACCTCTTGCTACAAGTTGTTTTCTCAGGCCCTCTCCTGATCTTCCCTCTCTCTCAATGGCCAGCTGGTCCTCCAGGATCTGTGCCCTGGCCCTCTCAGTGTCCCGCTCTGAAATGGCCTAGTCAAAGTCGGCCTATGGTACCTGTCCAGCCTGTTAGTCATGTCCTCCCTGTCTAGCCTCCACAATTGATATGTCCATCGACTCAACTCCCTCTACTACCTCCTCCTAGCGAGGATCCCCAATCTCCTATATGAGTGCTTGAAGCTATAACGGAACTAACATTGCCGGTACCTATCCTACCCTCCTCCTCTATCCTCCTTGAGGCACCTGTCCCTGTCCCATGGCTCCTCCTGCAACATCTCCCTCTCTTGGCCCATCCTCGTCCCCACTGACAATCTCATCCACTAACGAAGCAATCTCCCAAAACCCCAGGAATGGTAAGTCAAACTTGTTGGCAAGAGGCACTGTTCTAGTGAATATTGATGCATGATAGATGCTTATGGGTTGTCATTGATGGAAACTCAGTTCGGAAATCACATACGGTGTATACAGATTTGACTTACCGGAAGTCATTTTGTTCATAAGGCATTAGTCTGGAAGGTGGAACTTAGTAACCGGTAGAGCATGAGATCATGGTGCACATGTTGATATTGGTGATGTAATTTTTGTTGCGGTGATCAAGGAAGGTGATTCAAGGGTTGGGGCAGATTATTTCATGATCCCGATATCCAATGTTGATTTGTGAGCAAGATTAAAGGTCTGGTATCTGGTAATTCAGTTAGAGAAAAGCTATTTTTGTGTAACGTGTGTTGTGGAATCTTAGGGTTGATTTTGGTGATTAGTTTCATGTTCCAAGTAATTGGGAAGACTTATGGGAAACTTATTATCTTTGTGTTTTGGTCCACATTTGGATTTGGGGATGGATTGAGCTGACTTGATGATACAGGTTTCATGTTGCGTGTTATGCTATTTTTGGAAGCTAACATGGTAAATGATTCTTTATGTTGGTGCAGATATATAAAATTGATTTGGTTGGTCATTTTGAGGCATGGTATGTGCAAGGGAAGTTTTTTTGAGCGAATGTGCAAGGTTGGTGAATGTGAGTGAATATTTTTGTGCTCCAGTGTGTGACAGAGTAGAAGAATAGAGCAAAATAGCAAATCAGTTGTAGAAGATAATATGAGCCTAACCAGAACTGCATTTTGGCATAGTTAGATGCTATACTTCAGTTCATTCATCATTGTAATGATTTTGTAATAGTTTTTAAGGCAGTAAGCCTTCCTCCAGGTTGTATCCCTTTTGTAATTGAGTAGTGAGCTCTAGGCAATGTGCCTGAATGCAAGTGCATTCCCCTTTTGTAATATTATCATACTTTTGGACATAGTATAATAATATTGTGGGTTTAAATCCCACCATGGTTTTTTCCTTTCTGGGTTTCCATGTAAAAATCTTGGTGTTATGGTTGTGTGGTTGTTTACTTTATGTTTTTTCACTTTTCTTTCATTCATATGCATCATGTGGTTTAGAGATCAACTTAATAAGTTTGTAAAGTGTAATACACTGATTCACCCCCCCCCCTCTCAGTGTTCATTGATTCCAACAAAACTGGTCTGTGTGCATCCCACCAAGCTGCATAAGCTCTTGTGTACCTCAGATCATCACCAACCTATAGTCTCTCATCCCATGGAATGGTGGTTGTTGTTGTCTAGCTTAGCCGCACCTCAAATGGACCTATGGCCTCCCCCCATGTGGCAGCCTTTCTAGTAATACGCGGATGAGTGCACTCATGCCCAACAATATCTTCTGGTAGCCCAAACTACCTCATAATGTGATGTGGAAAATACTGATCAATAATATGTACAGTGCATCAAAAGAGCCAACACTTAGTTTGTACTGCCATTCTAGTTGTCAATCCTCCCTCCACCACTCACTATCTCTGAATGGTTGCCATGTAAAAACTACGAGCTCATCTAGTATCCTCCTTGAAAACCAAGGGGCACCAACCTAAGTATAATGAAATAGTCCCCTATACCTGTCTACATATGGAAACCACCACCTCCAATCTTGTACTCCTAGGGGTCGTGTAATGGTGATATGTTGTCATGCCTAGATGTGTAGAAAAGTAACTCTTGTCTCAAGGTTTTTATAGCCTTGGTATACACAAATGTGCATATCATGATATAACTAGTCGAGCATCACACCCCCCCCCCCCAATGCCTACTCCACCCTATCCTCAAGCATATAATTGACACATCTGCTCCACCTAATGGAAAACCCATGCCCACTCAAATCCGGCATCATGTGTTCACTGCTCAATCTACAAATAAACAAAACCAAGCAAGGAATCCTCTGAATCTGCATCACATCCTGGAGTCGCATCCTCCTCCTATCCACGGGAAAATCATCACACTCACAAATGCTCTGCATATAGTCTAGCCCATAATCCAACGTATACTTTGGTATCACGCCTCTGATCGGGACCTTCAGGATCCCCTAGACATCAAGAAGTGTGATGCTAACCTCACCTGTAGGCAGATGAAACAAACAAGTCGAACTATCCCATCTCTCCACTAGTGTTGTCATCATAGCCGTGTGAGCTTGGATCCGTGACCATCTCCCGATGAAACCAAGTCCTAGTGCACTTAGCACTGCTTTCTCATCCCCATGCACCTATTTGAACAACCTCATTGTTGATGGCTAATGCTCCCGATAAGTGATAATGTTGGGATTCTCTTGCATCCAACAGGATCACCTCATTAGCCCTCTTTTCTAGCCTATTCTATCCCTGGGGCATCTAGATGATCCCCCAAACCCATTCCTCTTTTTCTTCTATTCCCGTTTTCTCTCATTTTCCTTCTCGGCGGAGACATCGAAACCATGCTCTGTGCGTTGAACTATAGAACGAAGACGTTGTTCTGGAGGCACCCACTTTTTTTCCCTCTGTAGACCATTTGATGTCTGCACAGATAGTGTTTCGCCTGCGCAGACAATGAATGCATGCATGAACATGGAACGGCCGCACAGGCGTTAATCTCCTGCGGAGACGTCGACCTGGTGATCAACGTCTTTGCCCTGACAACCTTTCTACACTATTAATTACCCCTAATTAATGCTAAACCTACAAAATGATGAAGTTAGGTTGGAGTACATACCAGTGGGTCGTACTCGACTAGTCACTGGTACCGTCGGACTCTCTCAGTGCAGTGCTCATGGTATGGTATGTGGACCATCTCTCCTAAGTGCTTTGGTCTCTCTCAATATCCAAGGTTGATGTGTGACAATGACCCCTCCTTCGGCCCCATGTGGCTTATATGGGGTCCCCCTTTGCCCTTTTTCTTCCCCTTCTCCATTTTTCTTCTTACCGAATTCTTTTTGTCCCTCTATTTTCTCTTCTTTATCTCTTTTCTTCTATCCGCTATTTTCCCAAAAATTTAAAAAAAAAATCCAGTTAAATTCTCGAGGGGGCATGCACCACCCATGTTTCTACATTGGGGCATCTTCTTTCAGTCTTTTACCCACCTCCAATTTTGCCACTGCGTAAAAGAGGGGCAAAATGTAGACATCTAAAATTAATTAAATTAAATATTTAATAATTTATCTTTTTTACATAGTTAATTCATTTAATTATGGTATTACCATTCCTCTTATAATTAATTAAATTTAATTTAATTAATCCATTCACTATAGTCTAATAAATGATTTATCAATAAATTAATTATTTATTCATTCCTCTAAAGTCTTAAATATTTTATTCTTCTAAATCCCTTTAAGTTAATTAATTCCAATTAATTAACTTAAGTCATGTGATTCCTACAAATCACTTCTTCTAATCCTCACTTAGCCTAATTAGTCCTTCTAGAAGCATGCTTATCATTATTCTTCAATTTTTAATTCTTCCACACATTCTCTTTGCTCTTGTCAAATCCTCCTAACTTGTCCACTTGCTCTCTAATCTCTCATTAATCCACTTAAACCCTCTCTTAATAATTTGCACATTCATAATCCTCATGATTAAGAATAAGTCAACCATTTGCCATAAATGGTTTGTCCCCTCTCACCTTCCAAAACCTTAAATGCACCAACTTTGGTCATTTCAAGGATTTCAAATTTCTCCATTTCCCCATGCTCCCTCACTTCCCAAGGAATTTTTAATTCCTTTTCTCTTCTCTTTCTCCCATGCAATCGATTATTTGAGAATTTTTAAATTCTCTTGTCCTCTCCCAAGGAATTTTATAATTCCTTTTTATTATCCTAATATACTTGGGGATCTCTTCCCTATGTACTTCTAGGTGTGTGGAGACAAGAAATGCCTTTATAGAAAATCTCTTGAAACCCACACCTTGTCCTCTCAATCCCTTCCATCACTTTCCTTCAATATTGGCCATTCATCCCAAATAAATCTTGGTCTTCCATTTCTCTCTTCTCAAATCTATAAATTGGGGTCTCCTCCCCTTCATTTCACATCCATCATTTGTGCAATCTCATGCTGCTAGTATAAGCCTAAGATCAACTCCATAATCATCACCACTATAGTCAAATTAGCCTCACATACTTAGCCATTTCAATCATTCATTCAACCATCCATCTAGCCATTGTTGTTGTATAGTGGAGAGCATTCCACACCCAACCTTTGAGCCAATCCAAACAAGTTGAGGAGGGGTGTGTCCTTAAATTCACCAAGGGCTCAATCTGAGGGAGGAGAAGAAGGTATAAGAGTTCTCATTTGCATTTTTTTTACGATTTTATATAAATTTGTATGAATATTGTATTCATTTGATTCCTCTAACCATTTTCTCATCTCCACAAGCTATCTACTCAATTTGTGTCGAGTTCAACCTTGAAGGTCTACATGACACATATTTGATGAACTTGTTGAATTGAGGTCAGTGTCTCCTCATTTTATTTATTTCCTAGTTCTTGTATTAGGGTATTGGTGTTTCATGTGGGTTGGTTCCTAGACATCTATTTGGGGATTGATGTCTCCTATGGGTCGGTGCATGCACCTTTGTTTGATGGATCCAATTATGCATTTTTTAGAGTAAGGACAAAAGCCTATTTCATGGTTTTAGGGTTTGATGTTCGGCAATCTATTGTAGATGGTTATGAGATTCCAAGAAATCCTCTAAGAGATTAGGTAGAGAGGAGAGCATGTGTGATAAATGCAAAAGCTAGGAATGCTATTTTATTTAGTCTATCGACATGTTGGAATTTGAAGATAAAGAAACATAGGATATTGGATGTGCATACTTATCTTAGATGGATTTTTTGGGATGTCCTCATTTCCCTTCATATCTAACTCTAAGTTTGTGAAGATAATGTACAATAAGATTGCAAAAGAAGTTTTGGACAAGCTTTGCAATATCTATGAAGGTGATGATAAAGTCAAGGAGGCAATTGTTGGGATTAAGTTGTTTCAACCTTAGAGTCCAAACATGCTTATTTAATTATTTATTTTATTTTCACCCACTTTGGAAGTCCTAAAGTTTAGGGACCTAGTGTCATAGGTTTCTATGTTGTGACTATGATAGTTTCTAGTTCAATGGAAGTGTCATGGAGAGTTATTTTTTTATACTTCCCATTTATGGTTTGAGTTCACTTTTGACAAGTGGTGTGATGTAAAGAAGGCACCTATTTGGTCATGGAAACTTCTATGTTGTACTTACATTACATTTGTCAAGATGACCGTTATGGAAAAGATAGGTGTTGTTGCTTCGAAAGTTTCTATGTGCAACATGTCATGGGATTTGCAAGGTGTTGTTTGTGACACAAGTTACTTCTTGGGCATTGAAGATCATTTTGGAAACCATGGGTGCATACGTCTTTGTGTTGAGCTCTATTTATGTGTTGATGTATTAGTTGTTTTGTAATAAGACAAGTTGGTTATTTGCTAAGGTGTTGTTATGATGCTCGAATTGTTCTCGAATTCTTTGTTGTAGCTACTCCTAAATAGCATCGGCTCTATGCATTGTATTGTAATTGTTGGTGTTGTTGATAATACAATTGAGTTTGAATTTTGGAGTGTGGGTTTTTCTTGAAAGGGTTTTCCCACATATACTTGGCATTATGGTTTTATTTGTTTAAATATGATTTAATATGTGTTTATCTAATCTGCAATAGTTTAAAAATTTGTAAGAATTTTTTGCATCATCTCTTCTATTAGATTTAGCATTTGGAAGTGTTATTCCACACTTTGGCTTTCTTTCAATTGGTATTAAAGCCTAGCCAACTTTTCTATTGTTGTTGGGTTGATAAGTTTTTGTGTTGATCTAGTTTTAGTGGGACTTTCGTAGAGGAAGATTTCATAACATTGTCGCAACTTTGATATGGCAAGCACATCCAGTAGAATAGAGATGGATAAATTTAATGGTAGCAATTTTGAGTTGTGGAAACTCAAAATGGAGGGCATGCTCATGGATAGAGATCTATGGGTTGCAGTTTCTTCGACAAAACCCCAAAATACACCCCAAGATGAATGGGATAATATGGATAAAAAAGCTAAGTGTTTGATAAGAATCTATCTGGCTAATTTAATGCTCTTGAATGTCCATGAAGAGACTTAAATGCAACTGAACTTTAGAAGAAGCTTGGAGATATTTATCAGGGGAAATCCTTGGTAAATAAGTTATTCCTAAGAAAGAAGTTGCATTCTCTAAGGATGGAGGAAGGAGGATCCGTTTCAGATCACATAAATATGTTCAACATGCTAGTTACTCAATTGACTTCTATCAGTGTCAAGAAAAAGGAACGCTTTTGTTATGTTCTTTGCTGGACTCATGGGATCACCTTGTGATGGCCAATGGAATCACAACAACCACTTTCGAGATAAAGGATGTGGTTGGTTCGTTGTTATCTAAAGCGATGCGAAGGAAATATTTTGAGATGGATAAGGAGGCCCTAGTTGCTCATGGTATAATGATTGAGAAAGGCAAGATGAAGGACACGAAGGGTAAATCCAAGTCTTCGGGGAGAACTAAGTCTCCTGGTAAAAAGTCCATGGCGAAATGTTGGAACTACAACAAATCTGGTCAATTCAGACAAGAGTGCAAGGAGGAGAAAAAGAAAGGTGAAAAGGATTTCTTTAATTTTGACTTTGATAAATCCTCTCATGATGAAGTAGATGCTTTTGTTGTAGCCTTGGCAACACATGCATTGGAAGATGTGTGGTTGATAGATTTAGGTGCCTCTTTCCACATGACCTCTCACAAAGGTTGGATTTCAAAGTATGAAGAGTTTGATGGTGGGAAGGTGTATCTGGGTGATGACTCTTACTTGAAGGTTGTTGGTCATGGAAGAGTTAAGATTAGATTCCCTAATGGTAGAGTGAAGGGGATTGATGGTGTCTTGCATATGCCTTCTTTGGCATGGAACTTACTTTCAGTTAGCAAGCTGAGTAACGCGGTTGTGCAGGTTGTTTTCTCACAAGGTGGATGCAAGATGGCAAGAGGCTCTATGGTGCTTGTTAAGGGTGTTCAAATTGGCACTTTATTTTAGCTAGATGCATGCACGATTTAGTGTAATAATGCTTCTATGAAGTCCAAGAGGAGGGCTTTGGATTCTTCATCCTCAACATCAAATCAAGTAGAGAAGAAGGCAATTGTTTCAACATCTGATGGTCATCTTTTTTGGGTACCTAAGGGTGCAAATGCTTTGGAGATAAATCTCCCAACAAAGAAGACAATGTTATGGCACCAGAGACTCGATCACATTAGTGAGAAGGGTCTTAGAGTCCTGAAAAAAAAGAGCCTTCTTGAAGGCCTTGATGATTGTAATCTCAAGTTGACTTTTGCGAACATGGTGTTTTTGCTAAACAACACCGTGTTTCTCTTTTGGGGTTTTGAATTATATTCGTTCAGATGTGTTGGGTCCTGCTAATGTTCCTTTGATATCTAGATCTGTGTATTTTGTCTCTTTCATAGATGACTACAGTAGGACATTTGTGAATTTCCTTGGAATTAAATTTGTAGTTTTTAGTCAGTTTAAGGAATTCAAAGCCTTGGTTTAAAACCATACTAGTGGAAAAATTAAGTGTTTGAGGACTAACAATGTTGGTGAGTTTTGTTTAGCAAAATTTGATAGGTCCTATAAGGACCATGGGATTGATAGACATAAGACAACTCCATACACCCCATAGAAAAATGGAGTTGCAAAGAGGATGAATAGAATGTTGATGGAGAGGGTTAGGCGTATGCTAAGTGGTGTTGGGCTTGAATAGAAGTTCTGGATTGAAGTTGTAGCCACTGTATGTTATTTGGTTAACAAATATCCTACTTCGACGCTATTTGAAAAGACACCTGTGGAGGCATGGTCTAGTAAGAAGCCCTTGTTGAGACATCTCTGAGTCTTTGGTTGTGAGACATATGCACATGTGCCAAGTGAGAAAAGATCCAAATTGGAGAACAAGGAAGTTAAGTGTATCTTCATCGGCTATGGTGTTGGCGTGAAAGGCTACAAGCTTTGGGATCCAGTTGCAAAGAAGGTGCTCTATAGTAGAAGTGTGATCTTTCGTGAGTTGAAACCTTCCATTGTTGATTTGCAACTAGAGAATGAAGAGGAACAAAAAAGGGAGGTAGTTCAGGTACCATCTACTCTGATAAGAAATGAACTGTGTACTCCTGTTTAGCCTGATAATGAGGAGATCTCAAGCAACTATGAAATTTTTGAAGATGAGAAAGAACCTGAATCTCAACAATTGAGGAGGTTTACCCATGATAGACAATGACCTGATAGATATGGTTATTCACCAGAAAGGTTTGGATATTCTATATTGGATTCTAGTTGCATTTTTGTTTTGATTGCCAACAATGTTGAGCCTAGGACTGTTAGAGAGGCTATGGGTACGTGTGATGCAAATTCATGGATGGAAGCCATGAATGAAGAAATGACTACATTGAAGAAGAATGCTACATGAGATTTGGTACCTTTGTCTGGAGGATGGAAATCTATTGGATGTAAATGGGTGTTCAAAAAAAAATTGGGTCTAGATGGTAGTATTGAGAAGCACAAGACAGTTGGTTGGTAAGGGGTATCCTTAAGTGGAGGGAATTGACTATGGTGAAATATTCTCTAATGTAGCTAAGATAACATCCATTTGATTCTTGTTATCATGCTCAAAAACTTATGACTTGGAAGGTGAGAAAATGGATGTGAAGACAACATTCCTTCATGGTGATTTGGAGGAGGAAATTTACATGTCATAGCTAGAGCATTTCATTGAGAAAGGTAAAGAGAACCTTATTTGTAAGTTGAAGAAATCTTTGTATAGCCTGAAACAGTCTCCTAGAATGTGGTATCAAAATTTTTACACCCATGTGTTGTCTTTGGGATTTGTAAGATCTAAATTTGACCATTGTGTGTATTATAAATTTGAAAATGGTCACATTCTTATCATAGTCCTGTATGTGGATGATATGTTGTTTATTGCGAATGGTAGAAAAATGATTTCAGATTTGAAGTCTCAGTTAGCAACACAGTTTGAAATGAAAGATTTAGTTGCAATGCGATGTATTCTTGGGATTGAGATCATTAGAGATAGAGGTAGCAAAAATATTTGGATGAGCTAGAGTAAGTATGTTAACTCTATGTTGGAAAGATTCAACATGACAACTTGCAGACAGTTAGTTGTTCCAGTGTTATAGGGGACAAAGCTTTTGGGGGATGATTGTCCAAAATCTCCTACTGAGATGGAAGACATTTCTCGAGTACCTTATGTAAGTGTTGTTGGTAGTTTGATGTATGCTATGGTTTGTACAAGGCTAGACATTGCCCAAGTAGTGAGATTCCTTAGTCGATATATAGCTAATCTTGGTAGGGTGCATTGGGATGCGGTTAAGAGAGTGTTCAGGTATTTGAGGGGTACTTCTAAGTATACCTTATTTTTTCATGACCTTATCCTATTGGACCTCAATATTTAGTTTGCATTCATGGATATGTGGATTCAAATTGGGCAGGTGACATTGACAACAAGAGATCGACTAGTGGATATGTTTTTATGATGTTTGGTGGTATAGTGAGTTGGATGAGCAAGCGACAAGTTGTAATCACTTTGTCCAATACAGAAGCAGAGTACATGGCACTATTGATGCTTGTAAGGAAGCAATTTAGCTTAAGAGATTGTGCTCAGATATGGTTTTGATGTAGGACATATTACTATATGTTGTGACAGCTAGAGTGATATTTGTTTAGAGAAGAATCCTACTTTCCATGCCAAAACAAAGCATATTGATGTACAATTTCATTTTGTTCGAGATATGGTGGAAGATGGAAAAGTGAAGTTTGAGAAAGTTGATACTTTGGTGAATGTCGCAGATACACTAATGAAGCCAGTGAGCATTGAGAAGTTTAGATGGTGTGCCAATTCTACAGGCTTTGGGGCCTTGAGTAGATGATAGAGTGTTTTGACTCTTTACAAGTCTTTGACAAGGGGGAGAATGTTGGGATTAAGGTGTCTCAACCTTAGACTTCAAACATGCTTATTTAATTATTTATTTTATTTTCACCCACTTTGGAAGTCCTAAATTTTAGGGAACTAGAGTTATAGTTTGCTACGTTGTGACTATAACGAATTTCTATTATGACTATGATGGCTTCTAGTTTGGTGGAAGAGTCATAGAGAGTTATTTTTGGGCAGCTTGCATTTATGGTTTGAGTTCACTTTTGACAAGTGGTGTGAGGTAAAGAAGGCGCCGATTTGGTCATGGAAACTTCTATGTTGTACTTACATTACATTATGCAAGATGACCATTATGGAAGAGATAGGTGTTGTTGTGGAAACCATGGGTGCATGCTCCTTTATGTTGAGTTCTATTTATGTGTTGATGTCTTAGTTGTTTTGTGGTGAGACAAGTTGGTTATTTGCTAAGGTATTGTTATGCGGCTGGAATTTTCTCGAATTCTCTGTTGTAGTTACTCTTGAAGAGCATTGGCTCTGCGCATTGTATTGTAACTATTGGTGTTGTTGATTATACAATTAAGTCTGGCTTTTGGAGTGTGAGATTTTTCCTGAAAGGATTTTCCCACGTATATCTGGCATTGTGGTTTTATTTGTTTAAATCTGATTTTATATTGGTTTATTTAATCTACAATAGTTTAAAAGTTTGTACAAGAAAATTTTGCATCATCTCTCCTATTAGATTTAGTATTTGGAAGCATTATTCTGAATTTTGGCTTTCTTTAAACAAGACTTTGAAACTACCAAGGGCTATTTGAATGTCTAAATATGAGGGAGGAATAAAATATTGCTGCATACCTACTCCAAGTTGATGAAGTTGTTAATGCCATCAGAGGACTAGGTGAAGAATTGAAAGAACCAGTGATTTTCAAAAAGGTGCTTAGATCCCTTCCCTCTAAGTTTGATTTAAAAGTCTCTACAATAGAAGAATCCAAAGATCTGAATAGTTTGACTATGGATGATTTACATGGGACATTAACTGTATATGAGATGAGAATTATGAATGAAAAATCATCAAGAAATGAGGAAACCTTCAAGGCATCCATGGAGAATGAGGATTCAGATTGTAGTGAAGATCTAGACCTTGAAGAGGAAAATTTTGTGAAGATATTAAAAAGAGGATCTGGCAAATATAAATGTAAGTTGCCATTTAAATGTTTCAATTGTTGTAAATTGCTCCTTCAAAACAGGCAGTAATAAGATGTCACAATATAAGAAGAGGAGTGGACTCTATCCCGAAGAATATGGCTAGTCATTAGATGAATATGATCAACACACATCCAAAAGCGAAGACAAAAAGGCTTTACAAATGACAATAGAAACCCTAGATAAGGATATAAAGAATGTGCTTGTCAGAGATGAAGAAGATATTGAAATGGATCTTGAAGAAGAACTTCCTCATGGTCATAAGGAGATCAACAATATGGAGAAAATAATTGTGAAACTACAAATTTCAGAGGATTTCAAAATTTAAAAAAAAAATCATAGATGCGTATCTTGGATTAGAAAGTTCAGTTAGAAGAAGGAAATAGAAAAAATAATGTCATAACAAAAAATTTTAATACCAAAGAGAAGGACTGTGAAAGACTTGAAGCTAAAATATTATCATTGAGAAAGGATTTGGAAAAAAAGTGAATAACCAACTAAGCAATAATTTAATGTTTGAAAAGAAAACTGAGATCCTAGATGAGATTATATGCAATCGGAGGGCACCACACAACAATATTGTTATTAGATTCAATGAAAACCATATTAGTAAGGCAACTAAGAATTTCATGTGGGCAAGTGCAGAATATCTGGATGATTATGGCTTTGGAAGTTTAGGATTTGATCAACCTAGAGCGACTAAAGACAACAAAAAGGAGAATGAAGGATTCATTCATGTTCACAGATAGAAGAATATATCTGAGAGACAAAACCTAGGAGGACTAGTGTATAATACCAAGTTTAATCATTCTTTCTCTAGTTACTAATAATTAGCAAAAATTGTCCAAAGTGTCTACTCAATTCAGATTGAATATTTAAACTTATTTGAAAATCTCATGCACATTATGAGAGTGTTCTAAAGATGATTAGATCAGGAAGATGTTGAGGGTTGAATGTTGAAGGTCCGCATAACATATCTTTTGTATATCTTGATGTATTTGAGATTGTTGTCTCATATTCTAAGTTGGTGCTCAGATCTTGGATTAGGGGATTGCTATCTATGGCAGGTTGGTGCCTATTGGATACTATAAGTTCTTTAATATCTTTTGTGAAGCTAGATTTGGGTAGTAAATCCAAGCAGTTGTTCTCATCGTGGTTTTTTCCTTCCAGGTTTCCACATAATTTTAGTGTTCTTTGTGATGATGTCTGTTTGTTTCTTGCTTAGCTATTTTTGTGATGCTTGCAGAAGTTATTAATAATAATTAATGTTGAATTAATTTGGAATTGGCATATACTAATTCACCCCCCGCCCTCAATATATCTGTTATCCCTTAGGATACCACCTTCGCCCGCCCAACTTGAGTTCCCTTTCGCAAAAACAATTGAAGTTAAGTTTGAACCAACTAGGATTAAGGGGATCAAGTTTTATCCATGTTGGTATAATGGATCACACTCAATATGGGCTTGATGAATTGAGGAAATATTCAGCATGATCCCTCCAAGTGTCATCTAAGATCATCTACTTAATATTGTTGCCCTTCTAATGTTAGATTGCCTCCATATGGACTAATTTGGGTTTAAGACCATGTTAGAAAGTGCCTCTCGATTCACAAGTTGTCTCAAGACAATTGAACTAGAGGCTAAATGGGTCTTAGCAACCTATTTGAAAATCAAGATTAAAAAAATTAAAATTTACTAATACCAAAATTAAAAGCTTTACTAAAGTGAAACATGTTTATTAATATAAGTTATTATTTCACTTACTTTCAACAACTTTGGTTCAAAAATATTTTAGATATGCCTTATGACATATGGTGGTTGGTGATGAACATTTGAATCTCGACCTTGGCATATACCTATTTGATCCAATCAATTTTGGTGCCAATTTTTGAAGCATGGGGTTGAGATATTGGATAACACAAGGTGTCCAAAACACGTTTGAATGACACACTTCAACCCATAAACTAACTGCTCCACAACTTTGGCATTGTCAATTTTGACTTGAACAATATTTCGAGTGCCCATTCGATCAATGATTGGCATAAAAATGTTAACAATAAATGCGCCATGCTTTACTTCCTCTCCACAATCCATTGCTTTAAAAAACTATTGTCCCTTTAGGTGACTCTATAATAGCATTGATCCATGGCTGATTTATTGCATCTTTCCATCCATTGGAAATGATGGACACCCTTATTTCGACTTATGAATCCCTTATGGTTTTTAATGAATTCTCTATGAATTGAACCTCTTTTTCCAATAAGGTACTACACAATTTCTTAAAACCTAGGCTCTTGAACTCTTTTAGAGCTTTATTAATTTCTTTTATCATTTGTTACCTATATGGTGAGCAAACAACATTGAAAGTCAATCAATTTGCATTTAGACGTTTTGTTAGGTGTTGATCAACAATCTCTTGAGACTCATTCTAAAATGCCATTGCCAACAATCCCTTTGATTTCTTATGTGTAAAGGCTACAGGTTATTCTATAGGTGTGGCAAAAAATGAGTGGCTCTCTATAGGTTGAGGATTAGAAGGCGATGGTGGGGGCTTCGTTTCTCAAGATCCTTTAACAAAGGATGATTTGATTTGCAGCTTGTTGCTTGATCTATTTTTCCTGCTCATTAATACATAATATAATTTGTGCTTCTAGAATGTGTGCACCATTAGCTATTTCAATGATTTGGCACAAATGGCCTTTCACTCGATTGTGTGAGTTTAAAAACATTCCATTACAAATTCAAACATAACCCCCAACACTTGGAAGTTGTTGTACCATATCAAAAAAATTTAAAGGGGAGAATTTGGGTTTGTTTCGAAATGGGATTGGCTCATGGAGCTAGAATTGTTTGCCATTGTAATCTTGATGACAAGAGGTGCTATATATATAGGGGAAGAGTACCAATAGCCGTCATCTTATTGTCATAGTGACCCCCCAATAGCCGTCATAGTGAAAACACCATTAATAAATTTGTTTTGTACCAATAGTCGATCATTTTTTGTCATTTTTTGTTCATAATTGGCCCATTTGTGCACCACTATTGGAACATTTGTCCACAAGTACTCGCAATTTTGAGTGGACAGTTGTTGGAACATTTTTAGTTAGGTATCAAGCGACACTTTGAAATGTATACTTTTTTACCCTTGTGCGCATAACTAATTCCACAACGTGCATCATTACTACCCAGAAGCTAGATCAATAGCTTTAAGCAGTTAAGTTGCATATGAAGACAACCGAAAAAAAATTCAATATCCGATGTACTGTTTAGGATCTGTAAGTGTGCGAAGTAGCTATGACGACTACTGGTGCTCTTCCCCTATATATCAACAAAACACTCAAATCAACGTGAAGTAGCTATGACTACTGGTGCTCTTCCCCTATATATCAACAAAACACTCAAATCAACTTACAATTTAAAAAAAAAAGAAAAAAAGAAAAGAGCATAATTTTGTTTTGCATTCACCACAAGGGAAATTGCTTTGTTTTTGTTTTAAATATGTCTTGGAATCCATGTCTCAGGGCGGGGGCATTCTTAACATGTGGTCAAAGTCAAATGCCAAATTAGATATTTCTTTTTAAAAAACCAAATTTTTAACGAGTTTGCTGCAGCCCAACAAGTTAGGCATTAAATTCACCCCAAGTTTGCCTAGGTTCATCCCAAATGGACCCATAGACAGACACCAGTGCGGTTTGAACCTTGGCAGACCTGAATCGGTAACATAGATCTATGGATGTAGATGTGGTGATTATGTTACTAGAAAGTCGGCTAAAATCTTATGAAAGCCTTGTGACATTTAAAAGAAGAACAAATCGTTGTAAATGATAATCACCTAACTGCTGCAGGACACAAGGAAGATAGGCAACGATTCCATCAAAAAATCACTCAATGCTCTTTTCTTGAGAGAAAAACAAATCAAAGAAGAAATATGATCACATATTATGCTAGCAGCAGAAAGCGAAATATGAAAAGTAGCTTTAGCCTAATTAGAAAGATACTTTTTTTGTGAGGGGGATCTACAACACAACTACTCAAAGTGCTGACTTTTGGACTCCACTCCACTAATATTGGATAAGATGATATTTGCTTCTTATATCGCACTTGGGAAAGGAGCGAAGGTTATTATAGGCATGGGGTAATTAGGCAAGGGACTGCCTAATTTAAGTTGCCAATGGAGCACACAAGGTGTTGCATGTACTTTTATTAGTGAAGAGTTTCTTGGCATTAATAAATATATGCTTAACAGTGCAATTTTATTCATATGCATGCATTTTTGAATATGTGGACGGTAATACAATTGTTTAAGGACACAAGAAGAAAATTTATCATTATTGTGCGGGAAGGGACCAGATTAGTGTTTGGAGTTACAGATAATAGGAGTGAAGTATTGATGTGATCATCCAGAATCATAGATTGAAATACTATGGGGCATTAAAATGCACAATATTGATCTTGGACGACAAGCATTTGGTGCAAGATCTGGATCTTTATTTAGAAATGAATTTCCACTTGCATAAAAAATACAATTTCCATGAGCAACATGGAATTTTTTTCTCATAGAGGAAGCTACTGAAGCATAGAAGAAATCAGAGCTAGTATACCATATGCAAACCAATGCAGAAATAATTACATTGTGAAACAACTTTCATGTATGATCTCGACACAAGCTTTTGCATTCTTAAAAGAAAAGGCTCTCTTAGTTGAGGAGAAGATATGATAACTTTAAAGATGTTGACAGATGGTAAAAAACGATAATATACCTCAAATGCATTAACTCTTTTACACTAACCATGGAATCAATGTAACATGTAAGTCCATATTTGCCACAGAAGAAAAGAGTTGGTAGGCAGGGAATAAAATTGTCATGGAGAGTTTAAAATGTACATTTAAGAGTAGTGGATTAAAATTGTCATGGAGAGTTTAAAATGTACATTTAAGAGTAGTGGATACAAACTGCGGTTCAAGATGCACACTTGAGTAGTGTATACCAACAATGGCACACCCTGAACAGAGTAAGCAGAATAAGGTTGCACCAGTTGATTCTTTGTGAAGCTTGGCATACAAGTGGTTGCTTGTGTGTTGAGTGTTTTAATTATCTTGCATGGATGCACATTCTTGAACATAAAATTGAAAGACAAGAATTGAGTTCATCAGACCGAGAGACTGAATTTTAGCTTAGGTCCAGATTCCAAGCCAAAACAATTAGTTGATTGGTTTCTAACTTGGTTGGCAAAAAAAAATTCTTTTCCTTACCTGCAAGACTAACTTCAATTGGGGCATTAGTGGAATTTTGGTATGATGATTTGCATCACTTGGATGTGAACATGGATTTATTGACAACTAGCTGGAAGAAGAAATCTTCATGAAACAGGCACAAGGATATGAGTAGCCAGTAAAAGAGCATCTAGCATGAAGATTAGTCAATCTTTTTGTATGGCGTCAAGCAATCCTCAAGAGCTTTGTATCAGCAATAAAAATGCCTAAGGCAGAAGGATTTATAGAATGAAAGGCTGATTCCAATATTTACATCAAACAATGAGGTGAGTTGATTACCAGTCTAACCTCATAACAAATGAAGCAATTGTCCAGTGTGATAACATGAGATTGTCCAACTGGTGTAAATCAATTTTCTCAGTAGAGTTTCGATGGGTTTAGGTTAAAGCATTATCTAGGTATACCAGTCTCAAGAAACCAGCAAGAAACAAGCAACAAAGGATGATATGCCACAATGAATAGAGAGATTGAAATTGTTTTGAGTTTTAGGAGAGACTCATGTAATTATGCAATGGTTCACGTATGAGGTATTTTTCATGCATTGTACAAATGTTGAATTTTGAAGTCAGTTTTCAAGTAATTTCGAGAGAGAAATTAAGCAGCAGTGAAGAGGATATCTTGGCAATACCTATACTATCACATAAAGTGGAAGCTCAAAAGGTATATTGTATCTTGTTGGGTACATGTGTGCAAATTGACATTGATATATTTCTTCCTATTAAATAGAGGTTGAGACTTTTAGTTTCACAGAGTGGCAAGAGGCATTTTGACTGTTTCTCTTTCATCTGTGGAAGCAGAGTGTGTAGTGACATGCCATGGCACGAAAGAGAGAGTTTGGTTGAGAAGATAATTGGATGATATTTAACTCACCCAACCACAGATCAGTGTTGTAATTGTATTACATTAACAATCTGATGTTACATGCAAGACCAAAGCATACTGAGACCATGCTATTATGAATTTCTATGGGCATGTAGTTTATGACAAATTGATATACTACATCTCTGGAAAATTGTTTACTGTGGTTCCATTTTTTTTTCTTCTTAAGAAGACTATACAATATACTCATAGATGTCATCTTGAGATGACTAAAAAATACACATGGGTCAAATCCTACAAAAATTTAAGGACTACTCGTCAAGATATTAAAAATATGTGAAAATGCCCTCAAAACAATTACATAAATACGTGAATTTTCTAAGATTTTGACAGTTTTCATGAATGGTAAGTTTTTCATTGTTCTTCCATGTTTTTCCATATCATATGATGCTAGTTATGACAATGGATGTTGGATTAGCCCTACTTCTATCAAATAAAAAATTTCACTGTTTGCCATAAGTTTAACCCTCTATTCTTATTTAATCTATCCATGCATAATAGATAGACAAGAATATGTACTGGCATAAGATTATTATATATGTATCTTCTTTTGGTTTGTAATGTTGATTAATTTTTCCAGGGGTCCGTGCAGCCTGTTGAATTGAAGTACATTAAACACACTGGAAGATCAATTAATCTATTTTTCAGCGGAGGGGTCAATCTTGAAAGAAAAGTAGCACTTATTGTTAGTATACTTTTTGGGAGCCTATACAATGTGATCACACTAGAATTTGCAGCAGAAGTAAATCATCTTATGAGCTTGAAACTCAAAGGAAACATTAGCTAGTTGTTGCTAAATCTAACTCTGTAATTCTGTATATTAGTTCAATGGTTTTAACTTTTAAGATGAAATTTTGCCATAAAGCCTGTTGTATGACCTGGGCTATTTGTTCATTTCCTACAGCAATAACAAAACCATGCATTTTTTTCCTTGCACCTGGAAATGCGTTCAAGAGAGTTTGCACCTAAAAGAAAAATGTTTTAGGGAAATTTTGAAATACAGAAAAGAGGTCTTGCAGAAAGACAAGTAGCAATCTACCAGCAGGCAATAGATGAATGACATACACGACTAGAAGTAAATGATAGCCCTGCAGCATACCGTACGATGTATCTGTGATGATCATCAAACTCTTTTTCATATATGTTGCCTTAAAAGTTTTACAAACAGCCCAAGGAGGGCTCAAAGTTGAGACTCTACTGTCAAGCTACTGATAAAGAACGACTAACTCAAATGAGCAGAGGGAAAACAATGTTTAAGGATTACTCTCATGATTACAAGTACAAATTTAGCCTAGAAATTAATGTTTACACTATAACTATTAACAACATTGATCAATGGCTTATTTCTTGCATCTTTCTATCCGTTGGAAATGATGGGCACCCTGGTTTCAGCGTATGAATCCCTTATGGGTTTCAACAAGTTCTCTATGAATTTTACCTTTTTTGTCAATAAGGTGCTACACACTTTCTTAAAACCTAGGCTCTTGAATCCTTTTAAAATTTATTAATTGCTTTTATCATTTGTTACCAATATGGTGAGCAAACAACATTGAAATTCAATCGATTGCGTATAGACAACTTGCTATGTGTTGATTGACAATCCCTTGAGAACCATTTTCAAATGTCATTGCCAACAATCCCTTTGATATCTTATGTGTAAATGTCGTGAGTTGTTCTCTAGGTGTGAAAAAAAAGATAGCTCTCTATCAGTTGAAGATTAAAAGGCAATGGAGGGGGCTTCATTTCTCAAGATACTTTGACACAAGAAGATTTGATTTGCAGTTTGCTGCTTGATCTATTTTTTCCTACTCATTAGTACATGCTATGATTTGTGCTTTTAGAATGGGTAAACCATTTTTTCTTTGGCAAGCTTTTATGCACATTTCAGTGATTTGGCATAAATGGCCTTTCAGTTGATTGTATGAGCTTGAACACCTAAAATTACATCCACTGCAAATTCAAACATAACCCCACCACTTGGAAGTTGTTGTACTATATCAACATTTTTCAATGGGGAAAATTTGGGTTTGCTTTGAAGTAGGGTCGACCCTTTGAGCTAGAATTGTTGGACATTGTAAACTTCATGACAAGAAGTTTACTAAACAACACATTCAAAAAATCAAATATATATACATGTACATGTAACATGTATAGACACACACACAACTTAACTCATTTAAAATAATTAAACAAGTGTTCATAGAAGAAAGAAAATATGAAAACAAAACAAGAGAGTTCATTTCTTTAAAAAAATATAGAAAAAAAAAAAGCAAAAACCTGAAAAAGACCTACCTCTTTTGCAAAAATTTTCCTCTACAATCTTCTTGGCAACAAATGGGCTCTTGCAAAAGCGTAAGAATAGAAAAATAAGCACTTGGAAACCTTCACTGATCGATCTTCAACTCTATTTGTGTGATAACAAGCAAAAATAAAAGTTCAACAAGGATGAATAATATTTTTGTTTTACATTCATCTGAAATGACTTTTTTTTTTTTGTTTTCAAAATATCTTAGAATCCATGTTTTAGGGTTGGTGATCATTTTTGGGTTTGAGGTCAAAGTCAAATACCAAATTTGTTAAAAATAGATATTAAAAAGAAAAGCCAAAATTTTGAGAGTTCGCTGTGGCACAACAGGCTAGGCATGAAATCCACCCCAAGTTCACCTAGGTTCGTCCCAAATGGATCCATAGGGCTTGGATGGAAACCTTGGATGGCCACTAGATGTCGTGATTATGTTACTAGAAAGTCAGCTAGAATCTTATGAAAACCTTGTGACATTCAAAACAAAAACATATTGTTGTAAATGATCATCACCTAATTGCTGCAGAACACAAGGCAGATAGGCAACGGCTCCATCAGAAAATCACTCGATGCTCTCTCCTCAACTAGAAAGAAGAACAAATCAAAGAAAAAATATGAGAACATGTTATGCTGGCAGCAGAAAGAGAATCTGCTTCAAAGAAGTTATGGTATCAAAATAACAAAGGGAAATATGAAAAGTAGCTTTAGCCTAATTAGAAAGGAGCGAAGGTCATTGTAGACAGTTGTGAAAGGAGCGAAGGTCATTGTAGACATTTTGTAACTGGACAACAGGCTGCCTAATTTACCTTGCCAGTGGAGCACATAAGGTGTTGCATGTAGTTGTGTTAGCGAAGAATTTCTTGACATTAATAGATATGTGATTCATAGAGCAATTTTATTCATATTCATGCATTTTGTAGTATGTGGATGACAATACAATTGTTTAAGAGCACATCAGAAGAAAATGTATCATTAGTATGTGGGAAGGGACCAGACTAATGTTTGGAGGCACAGATAATAGGAGTGTGGAGTATTGATATGATCATCCGGAATCACAGATTGGAATACTATGGGGCATTAAAATGCACAATATTGATCTTGGAGGACAATCATTTGGTGCAAGATCCGGACCTTTATTTAGAAATGAATTTACACTTGCATAAAATATACAATTTCAATGAGCAACATGGAATATTTTTCTCATAGAGGAATCTATTAGAGCACAAAGAAATCAGATCTGGTATACCATTTGCAAACCGATGAAGCTATAATTACACTATGAAACAACTTTCATGCGTGATATCAACACAAGCTTTTGCATTCTTTAAAAACAAAATCACTCTTACTTGAGGAGAAGAGTATGACAACTTTAAAGATGTTGACAGATGGTAAAAATGACAATATGCCTTATACCTATTAACTCTTTTACACAAACCATGGAATAAATATGCAACATGTAAGTCCATATTTGGCACAGAAGAATAGAGTTGCAGCCAGAGAATAAATTGTCATGGAGAGTTTAAAATGTACATTTAAGAGTAGTGGATACAAACTATAGTTCAAGGCGCACACTTGAGTAGTGTATATCAACAATAGCACACCCTGAACAGAGTAAGCAGAATAATATTGCACTAGATGATTCCTCATGAAGCTTGGCATAGCAGTATGTGGTTACTTGGTGCAGTCACGGTGGAAGAGTCCTCAAAGAGAATAGTCTGGACCCTGCAACAAGAGTTACACGAAACAACACAATCGTGATGGAGGCAATGCAAAATAGACTTTATTATATCATGGAAATCAATTACAAACTACTGGCAACATGCGGGCTCACAAGATTCGGCCCACAGGCCTGAGTACAAAACATGCGTGTTATGCAACATTCGGGCTTAAGCAAGAATGCGAGCCAACTTCGGACCTCCTAACCTTAGGATTATTCTTCTATGTTCTTATCACTAAATTCTAATGCTCAATTACATTAATTTATATGATCAAGAATGATCCGTGTTGGCCCAAGATGGAACAAATGCCGATGAACAAAATGAAACGTGTAAAACAACAAGGTCGGCCTTCGCCAAAGAGATCCTTCTGAAAAATTCATAGAATGAAGTGCAGACCCAAAGGATGGTCGGCCACACGCCAAGGAACGTTGGAAACAACAAACAGAAGCTCCACAAGTTACGAAAATGATCCACAAGATCCGCTAAATAGGAAATAGGTCCATGTGGTTTCGGTGTTCTAAGATAGAAAACTGTCCCAGATTCTGAAAGCGATAACTTGCCGAAAAAAGATCCAAACGTCCTACAGACTTAGGATAAGGCAAATGAACATGTCCACAATCCAAAATCCAGCTTCACAAGATCCGGTGAGTAAATGCCAAGAAACGCAAAAAGAAATGCTGAAACTGCAAAACAGGAACAAACTGAAAAGAAAATGTTTTTGGTTGATGCAAGATGGCCATGAACCAGGGATGCTCCTGCATCAAACATCCGAGGTTGTTGAAAAAGTGAGTCCCTCACTTTGTTGGGGTCAGAGGAAAGCCAAGACGGTCTACCTCTGCCTGAGAAATCCATGATGAACCTTCAATTGGTCTGGTTTTTTCACTTCACAAGATACTCTCTGTATTGGGTACTTTGGGTACTATGCCCAATCCTACTGTCCAAAATGTTTTCAATCTAATCTGGTATCCTCTGGGGCATCTGCTTCTCCAAGTTTGCTACACTGTCCTCACTGAATTATGTCTCATGATATTGATGTAGATCTGCAATGTTGAATATAGGTGAAATACCCAAACTATCTGGTAACTCTCCTTCATATGCATTTTCGGAACTGAAATTCTTCAAGATCTTACAAGGTCCAAACTTCCTCATCTGCAACTTATTATACGTTCTAACTGGGAATCGCTCTTTTCTCAGATATACCATCACTTCGTCTCCAACTTCAAATTCCTTGTGTCTCCTGACTCTCCTCTTCTCATTTGCTTTCTCCTTATACTTACTAGCATGTCCTCTAAATGTTGTTTAACCTAAGTATGTACTGTCTTCATATGCTCTGCCAATTCTTCTGCTTTTGCACTCCTTTTATTTTCGTTACTGATGTCTCTCAATTCGGATATCCTCTAGGGTGTGCTCTGGTAACAATGTCAAAAGGTGTTCTTCCGGTACTCCTGTTCACTGAATTATTGTAGGCAATCTCTACTTGTGCAAGAATCAAGTCCCAACTTCTGATTTTATCTCCAACTAAGCATCTCAACAAATTTCCCAAACTCCTATTCACTACCTCTGTCTGTCCATCAGTTTGTGGGTGAAAAGTAGAACTGAACTTCAAATCTGTCTTCATCTTCTTCCAAAGTGTCCTCCAAAAATATCCAACAAACTTAGTGTCTCTGTCTGAAACTATGCTCTTAGGAAATCCATGGAATCTCACCACTTCCTTGAAAAATAGGTCAACAACGTGTATTGCATCTGTTGTCTTCTTACAAGGTATGAAATGTGCCATCTTTGAGAATCTATCCACCACCACAAATATAGAATCATTTCCTCTCTGTGTCTTAGGCAATCCAAGTATGAAATTCATGCTTATGTCTTCCCAAGGTCTCTCTGGAACTGTCAAAGGCTTATACAATCCAACATTCTGACTACTACCTTTTGCAAGTTGACAAATCCTACAGCTCTGCACAAATTTCTTGACATCGTTATGAATCTGAGGCCAGAATTAATTCTCAATAATCAATGCCATTGTCTTATCAATACCAAAGTGTCCGACTAATCTTCCACTATGCTTCTCCTTTATCAGACTTTCTCTCATAGAACTTCTAGGTATACACAACTGAACTCCTCTAAACAACATCTCATCTTGAATGAAATAGTCCAACCACTTACTTCTATCCACCATAACCAGTTCCTTACAAGCTTTCCAAGGTTCTACAAAATTCGGGTCATCCTCATACAAGTTCTTCAATTCTTCAAAACCTACTACCTCCACTCTCATCTTTGTCAGCAAGTTCCTCCTTCTACTCAAAGCATCAGCAACTCTATTTGACTTCCCACTTCTATGCTTCAACACAAAGGTATAACTCTGTAAGAACTCCACCCATCTCATATGTCTCTGATTCAACTTACTCTAACTGTTCAAATACTGCAAAGCTTGGTGATCAATATACAAAACAAACTCCTTAGGCAACAAATAATGTCTACACTTCTTCAATGCTTGAATTATGACATAAAATTCCTGATCATACACAAAATATCTCCTCCTTGCATCATTCAATTTCTCACTAAAATATGCTACTAGTCTACCTTCCTAACTTAACATTGCTCCAATTGCACTCCCACTTGCATCACAACCCACTTGAAATATTTTGCTAAAATCTGGTAAAGCTAACATAGGCTGCTCTGACACCTTCTGCTTCAACAATTCAAAGCTCCTATTTGCTCTAGTTGTCCATTTGAATTCCTTCTTATCTCTTCTTATTGTTTCTGTCATAGGGCTACAAACTGAACTGAAATTGCTAATAAACTTCCGATAGAAACTAGCCAATCCGTGAAATGATCTTACCTCTCCAATGCTTTTTGGTGTAGGCCATTCAACAATTGCTCTTACTTTCTCAAGATTCATCTTCAATCCATCCACAGATATCACAAATCCCAAATAGACTAACTCTTTCTTCATGAAACTGCACTTCTTAATGTTTATCAACAACTTTTCTTCTCTCAACCTCTACAAAACTTGTCTCAAATGCAACATGTGTTCTTCCTTGGTCTTATTGAATATCAAAATGTAATCCAAATATACAATAACAAACTTACCCAAAAACTTCTTCAATACCTCGTTCATCAATCTCATGAAAGTATTCAGTGCATTAGTCAATCCAAAAGGCATCACCAACCATTCATACAGTCCTTCATTTGTCTTGAATGTTGTCTTCCACTCGTCTCCTTCCCTGATTCTGATCTGATGGTATCCACTCTTCAAGTCTATCTTTGTGTAATATCTGCCTCCACTCAAACAATCCATTATGTCATCCATCCTAGGCAAAAGAAATCTATACTTCACTGTGATCTTGTTTATTGCTCTGGAATCAATACACATCTTCCATTCTCCATTCTTCTTAGGTGCTAACACTGCCGGCATTGCACAAGGACTCAAACTTTCTATGATCAAACCTTTCCTCAACAATTCTTGCACTTGTCTATTCAGCTCCTCATTCTCTGCCAATGTCATCCGGTGTGCCACTTTATTAGGCAAACTAGCCCCGAGAATCAGGTCCATGCAATGACTGATACTTCTTACAGGGGGTAATCCATTAGGTACATTATCTGAAATGATGTCTCTGTATGCTATCAAAAACTCCTTTATCTCCTCTGGTTGTTCTTCTTCATGCTCTGGATCTTCAATCTTCTTAGGAACTAAGGCAAAACATACATTCTCATGTCTCATCCCCTCCAAGAATTTCCTTCCATCCACCAAACAAATTCTAGCACTTGTACAAACTTCAGTCTTCAGAGGCTCCTCCAAGGGTAACAAGGTCTTCTTCATCCCATTTTCAACAATAGTGTATATGTTCTTTCTCCCATCATGTATTGCTTGTCTATCATAGTGCCAAGGTCTTCCCAACAAAATATGATGAATATCCATAGGCATAATATCACACAAAACTTCATCATGATAAGATCCAATCTTCAATTTCACCAAACATTGTTCACTTACTAGTATCTTATGGTCATCTTGAATCCATGCTATCTGATAAGGCTTTGGGTGCTTCAATCTCTCCAAATTCAACTTATTCACCATCCCCTCCGAAACAAGATTATCTAAACTACCACTATCAATTATAACTTTACAACACTTACCGGATACCTTATATCTGGTCTTGAACAAATTCCTCCTCTGCAAGGGCTCTTCATCATCTCTGGTATGACACCAAGCTCTCTTCATCACCAACAATTCTCCATCTTCCGGTTTATTAGTTGATCCGGTATGGTCTTCTACTACCAAGGATGCTCTTCCAGTGTTGTTTGTCTTCGTACATTCAAAAGAACGATGTCCTTCTCCTCCACACTTAAAACAGGTTTCTCTAAACACTCTTTTATCTTGTCTTCTGTCATCTTTTCCATAACCCTCATTCTGGTAACCATCAGGTTCTCCTCTCTGGTAAAAATTTCTATCATCCTTCCAGTATGAACTACCATCTTTGCTAACTTCCTTATCTTTCCTTTGATCTGCATTGGGTCCTCCTCCTCCGGAATAGCTTCTTCCTCCTTGAAATCTTCCTCTGGAAAACCATCCACCTCTACTTCTTTGTTTCTGCTCATGTCTTTTGTTCAACTTCTCTTCCGCTTTCAAGGCATATTGATAGGCTTCCTCAACACTCTACAACTTGATTAGACTGAGTTCAACTTGTATTGACATCTGAAACCCATTCAGGTACCTAGCAACTTGTTCGATCTCATCATCAATATTTTCGGATCTGATATTCAACTTGTAAAATGCTTCAGTGTACTCCTTCACGCTAGATTCTTTCTGTTTCAGAAACTACAACTTTCGAAACAGGCTCACTTGATAATCGGCAGGCATAAACTTTGATTTCAACTTACTAACCATTTGCTCCCAAGATTTAAGTTACAAACTGTCGGCAACATGCGGGCTCATAGGCCTGAGTACAAAACATGCGTGTTATGCAACATTTGGGCTCAAGCAAGAATGCGAGCCAACTCTGAACCTCCTAACCTTAGGATTATTCTTCTATCTTCTAATCACTAAATTCTAATGCTCAATTACATTGATTTATATGATCAAGAATGATGCGTATTGGCCCAAGATGGAACAAATGTCGATGAACAAAATGAAACGTGTAAAACAACAAGGTAGGCCTCCACCAAAGAGATCCTTTCGGAAAATTCATATAATGAAGTGCAGACCCAAAGGAAGGTCGGCCACACACCAAGGAATGTTGGAAACAACGAATAGAAGCTCCGCAAGCTACGGAAATGATCCTCAAGATCCGCCAAATAGGAAATAGGTCCAAGCAGTTCCAGTGTTCTGAGCCAGAAAACTGTCCCAGATTCTGGAAGTGATAACTTGTCGGAAAAAGATCCAAACGTTCCGCGGACTTAGGATAAGGCAAATGAACATGTCCACAATCCAAAATCCAGCTCCGCAAGATCTAGTGAGCAAATGCCAAGAAACACAGAAAGAAATGCTGAAACTGCAAAACAGGAACAAACTGAAAAGAAAATGTTTTTGGTTGATGCAAGATGGCCATGATCCAGGGATGCTCCTGCATCATTACTTGTGCGTTGAGACATGAGGGTTTAAATTATCTCACATGCATGCACATTCTTGAACATAAAATTGAAAGAGAAGAATTGAATTCATCAGATTGATAGACTAAATTTTAGCTTAGTTCCAGATTCCAAGCCAAAATGATCAGTTGATTGTTTAAGAACTTGGTTGGCAAAAGAAGAAGCCTTTTCCTTACTTGGACGGATAACTTCAACTGGGGCATTAGTGGAATTTTGGTACAGTGATTTTGCATCATTTGGATGTGAACATGGATTTATTAGCAACCGGATGGAAGAAGAAATCTTCAAGAAACAGGCACAAGGCTATGAGTAGCCAGTAAGAGAACATCTAGCATGCAGATTAGTCAAGCTTTTGTATGGCGTCAAGTAATCCTTAAGAACATTGTATCAGCAATTAAATTTCATTCCCTCAAGTAGAAGGATTTATAGAATGTAAGGCTGATTCCAATATTTACATCAAACACAGAGGTAACTTGATTACCAGTCTAGCCTCGTAATGAATGAAGCAATTGTCAAGTGTGATACCATGAGATTGCCAAACTTCTGCACATCAATTTTCTCAGTAGAGTTTGTGATGAGTTGAGGTTAAACCACCATCTAGGTATACCAGTCTCAAGAAACCAGGAACAAACAAGCAACAAAGGATGATATGCCTCAATGACGAGAGAGATTGAAATTGTTCTTGAGTTTTAGGAGAGACTCGTAATTGTGCAGATCCCTTTATAGCAGCAGGCTTGATGTTGAAGGCAGTTTGCTTATAAATGAGGAAAGAAGTGGAGGGTATCAAGATGGTTTCATACCAATGTGTTTCAATATAAACGTTTAGAGTAAGAAATGGTGTATGTATGAGGTATTTTTCATGCATTGTACAAGTGTTGAATTTTGAAGTCACTTTTAAAAACAATTCGAGAGATAAATTAAGCATAAGCAGCAGTGAAGAGGATATCTTGCTAATAATTACACTATTACATAACATGGAAGCTAAAAAGGTACATTACATCTCGTTGGGTACATGAGTGAAGATTGACAATGATATATTTCTTCCTGTTAAATAGAGGTTGAGACTTTTAGTTTCACAGTGGCAATAGGCATTTTGACTGTTTTTCTTTTATCTGTGGAAGCAGAGCGTGTCGTGACATGCTATGGCATGAAAGAGAAAGTTTAATTGAGAAGGTAATTGGATGATATTTAACTCACCCAACCACAGATCAGTGTGTACATACGTGAGAGCTGTAGTTGTATTACATTAGCAATCTGATGTTACATGCAAGACCAAAGTACAATGCGTCCAGGCTATTATGAATTTCTATAGGCTTGTAGTTTTTGACAAATTGATATACTGTCTCTGGGACCAGGGAAATTGTTTACTGTGGTTCCATTTTTCTTCTTCTTAAGAAAACAATATAATATACTCATAATGCATGAATTTTCTAAGGTTTTTAACAGTTTTCAGGAATGGCAAGTTTTTTCATATTTTATTGTTGTCCCGTGTTTGGTCATATCATATGACGTTAGTTATGACCATGCATATTGGACTAGCCCTACTTCTATCAAAGAAGCAATTTCACCAGTAGCCCTATGTTTAACCTTGTATTCTTATTTAATCTATCCATACATAAATAGATAGAAAAGAATATGTCATGGCATAAGATTAATGTATCATGTATTTTCTTTAAGTTTGTAATGTTGATTAATTTTTCCAGGGGACCCTACAGCCTGTTGAATTGAAGTACATTAAACACTCTGGAAGATCAGTTAATCTATTTTTCAGCAGAGGGGTCAATCTTGAAAGAAAAGTAGCAGCTATTGTTAGTATACTTTT
The DNA here is from genome assembly GCF_030272615.1 of Cryptomeria japonica. NCBI lineage: Eukaryota > Viridiplantae > Streptophyta > Pinopsida > Cupressales > Cupressaceae > Cryptomeria > Cryptomeria japonica. The sequence goes on along the minus strand of NC_081415.1, from coordinate 508,753,888 downwards.
TGGGAGCCTATATAATGTGATCACACTAGAATTTGCAGTGAAACAAAATCATCTTATGAGCTTAAAACCAAAGGCAACATTGGCTAGTTGTTGCTAAATCTAACCCTGTAATTCTATACATTAGTTCAATGGTAACTTTCAAGATGAAGTGTTGCTATAAAGCCTAATGATTGACCTGGACTATTTGTTCATCTCCTACAGCAATAACATAACCGTGCTTATTTTCATTGCAACTAGAAACACGTTCGAGAGTTTGCCCCCTTAAAAAAATGTTATATTGAATTTTAAAATACAGAAAAGAAGTCTTGCAGGAAGACGACTAGCAATCTACCAGCAGACAATAGATGAATAATATACACAACTAGAAGTAAATGATAGTCCTGCACCATACAGTATGATGTATCTGTGATGATCATCAAACTCTCTTTTTCATATATTTTGGTTTAAAAGTTCTACAAACAGCCCAAGGAGGGTACAAAGTTAAAGACTCTCCTGTCAAGCTACTGATAAAGCACAACTAACTGAAATGAGTAGACAAAAAACACGCGTAAGGATTACTATCATGATTACAAGTACAAATTTAGCCTAGAAATTGATGTTTATCAACAAATACAATTGAGTCCTAAAGTTGTTTCTTTTGAGCATTACTCTTTATTGAGCTTGAATCATCTAACCTCAAGATAGTTGAGGGGAGAAATTCAATTTCTTTTGAAAGCAGAAGGTACAAAGTATTGCAATTGAGGGTAAGACAATTCATCCGAGATGCCTTCGAAATAATTAACTGATGTAACATCAGAGAGGTCCTCATAAAAGAATGTCATTCAAACAAGAGATGAGATAAGAAACCTCAGAAGGAGTATTGTAATGCATCATTGAAATTCTTACTACACCCTCGCTCACATTGTTGTCGAATAGAAGGCCAGATGAGCATAGAGCTGAGATAAGCCTGTACGAATACATATTCCCATTTCTAATTGCAAAACCCATTTTGTAAAGAGCTTGAGCAATGTCAGACGATTTCTTACTCCTGTGGACAAAAGAGATGGTGGGAACCCTGCGTTCTCCATCTGCAGTAAGAGGCCCTACGATTCGAACATCTGATCTTGATCTAAGATAGCTAATCAATGCACTTTGCGTGGGTTTCTCCAACAATTTAACTGTGCGGAAAGCAGCTTCGACTAACTCTCTATCAAAGATAGAAGAATCCTCAACTTTCATAGCAGAAAGACGCTTTTGAACATTTTCAATCGAGTCAACCTGTTCAGAAGCATCCAAATTTAAGGACTCTTCTTCCTGCGCCAGATATTGTAGATACTGTTTGAGGGCGAGAATCCCTGCACAACCCTCATGGTTAAGGCATCCTAGTTCAAATTTACTGCTGAATTTATGACTGGGAACGAAAAAGAAATTGGGCATTTCATCATTGATTTCACTGAAGGCGGCATTGGTTCCAAAGAGAACAGCCATGTGAGGCCCACAAACCTTATACGTGCTAAAAACATACCAATCAACACCCCACCTTGCTACATCAATTGCTCTATGCGGGGCAAAGGCCACACCATCCACAACCACTTTGGTTTTCTTGGATCCTACTTTCTCCCTAACAAATTCCACTAATTTTTCCAAATCCAGTATTTCTCCTAAAATGTTGGAAACATGTGCAACTGCTAGGATTCTTGTCCTAGTGGATAATAGCTTACCAAGAGATTCCAAGTTTGAGCTGAAATCTTCACTCACCATCCAAAACTTGAGCGTTAGCCCTTTCTCCTCTGCGAGTTTAATCCACGGGCCAGCATTTGCTTCATGATTGGCCCCATGAACAATCACTTCATCTCCTTCCTCGACAAAATTCAAGTAACAGTTACTCAAGTTTTCCAAAAGCTGAGAAGATGAAGGTCCAAATGCAACCTCTCCAACTTCATCAGCGTTCATAAAGGTCTTCATGAAATTATGAGTAGAATCTACCACCTCTTTTGCTCTCATGGAAAGTTCATATCCAGCCCCTAGTTGAACATACTTAGATCTCATGTAATCAGACATGGAATCTATCACCATTTCAGGACACTGGCTACCCCCTGCATTTTCCATGAAAATTGGAAGATATGGGTTTTTCTCTGCATCAAAGTAGTAGAAGTGCTTCCTGAGCCTGTTGTAGACTGCATCCATTTGGGTGTTGTCTGAGACTGTGTGTGCCTTATTCATGTTTATTGAGAAAGCTGGTTGAAGCCTCGGAAAACCTGTAACACAAAAGCATAAATAATTAACTATATAGCTATACAATTTCACTGTCATAGCCAATTCAGAATTAAATAAATTGAGGCAATCAAACCAAACAATTGCAGAAGCAAAAAGAAAATAAGATTGGGAGATGCCATGAACCAGAACGGAATATTGAGCATACAGGTGCAGATGATAAATATACAACCATATTTCTACAACCAAGTTAAATTCCTAAAAGTATTGAGATGGAGAGAGGAGTATTACTCTTAAATGGGTTATCAGTCTCATAAACTGTTTTTGATTATGGTGGCGTTTCTCCCACACACATTCTTATCAGGGCAGTACTCGACGAAGACTCCAAGAGGGAACAGATGCGTACAAAATTACCATATACATAAATAATGATGTGAATAAAATGAATAAAGATTCTTTTAATCAGGTGGAATCCAATGCCAAGTGTAAGAGTTAAAAAGGAATCTAATTTTGAAACTAATACGGCAAATCAAACTATTTTAATAATAATAAACAAGAATTAAATAGTGGTGAATCATTTGTCCTCTACAAACAAATTTTCAAATAAATTTCCTCAACAAACAAAATAAAAGTTATATAATATGTCCTCTACAAACAAATTTCCAAATTGTTGCTTGCAAGATTCAAGATTCTCATAGTGTTGTTAGGGGAAGAGCATCAGTAGCCCTCATAGCTAACTTCGCGCACCCACAGATCCTAAATGGTATATCGAATTTTGAACTTTTTTTTTGTTGTCTTTGTATGCGACTTAACTGCTTAAACCTATTGATCTGGCTTCTGGGTAGTAACGATCCAATCTCTACAGGTCGTTATGCGTCGAAAGGTCAAAAAGTGGTCATTTCAAAGTGTCGCCTGATACTTGACCTCTTTTGCGCCAATACCCGCACACCAAAAGACCAATATCCATTTATAAAATACCTAAAAAGTAATATGTTTTTCACCTTTTTATAAAAAATAATAAACCTAAAAAATTTATGTTATGCATATAATTAAAAATATGATGAATATAAAAATGTTTAAAATGGGTGGTCAAAAAACATGTTAACCACCCAGAACCCACTTCCCGCGTAGGTATGATGGCCCCACGTGGCACGAACTCCCGCTATCTTTTTTACCCTAAAAACTTAGGGAAATGAAGATTTTTTGTGGCATTTTCTTCAGTCGCTATCTTTTTTTGCCCTAAAAACTTAGGGAAATGACATCTTTTTCTTCAGTCGTTTCTCCATCGTCGGCCTCCTCTGCAACCATGTCATCAGCATCCTCCTCAACCATGTCATTGGCCTCCTCTGCAACCATGTCATCAACATCCTCCGCAACCATGTCGTTGGCCTCCTCTGCAACCATGTCGTCGGCTTGCTCCTAAGTAACGATCGCACTCTTCCTCCTTGCATATTGGATGTCCAATGATGGTTTTGCTCTTTTGCAGCTGCATTATGCTTTTTCTATTGATGATTTCTTCGTATGCGGTTTAGGGTTTCATTTCAATGCTCTGTTACTATTTAATAATGTCGAAATCTTGACACAAAATGGCAAAACAATTGAATATCTCATTGTTTACTTCGAAACCCCTTCATTATTTTTTATTTCATTTTTTGGTTGCACTGTTAAATGGTGTTTCTCTGTTTATAATGTTGAAATCCTCAAAGAGAATGACAAAACAATTGATTATCTCTTCATTTTCTTCGAAACCACTTCATTATTTATCATTTCATTTTATGGGTGCGTTGTTAAATGGTGTCTCTCTGTTTATAATGTCGAAATCATTACAGTGAATGTGAAAAAAATTGATTATTGTTCATAATTGTTCGAGACCCCTTCATTATTTATCATTTCTTTTTATGGGTGCGCTGTTAAATGGCATCTCTCTGTTTATAATGCCGAAATCATTACAGTGAATGCGAAAAAAATTGATTATTGTTCATAATTGTTTGAAACCCCTTCATTATTTATCATTTCTTTTTATAGGTGCGATGTTAAATGGTGTCTCGGTTTATAATGCCGAAATCATTACAGTGAATGCAAAAAAAATTGATTATTGTTCATAATTGTTCGAAACCCCTTCATTATTATCATTTCATTTTATGGGTGTGTTGTTAAATAGAGTCTTGTTGTCCTCATTTTTGTTTTCAAAAATGAAGGACTATTACATGAAATTTTTGTCAAAAAATGAAAATGTTACTCTATGGCATGCTTCTCGAGGCAGAATTTTGCCTAATCCTTGGACTGGCTTAATCCTCAGTCCATCCTCGAACCACGTTTCGAATTTCATCGCATTCTGGGTTCGTTTGCTATGTCTTTCCTTCAATTTCAGATTTTTTCTTCCTCACTGCAGGTGGGAAATTTTCCTTGAATTGCAAGTTTTAATGATTTCCTTTGTTTTGGTCTTTGTAGGGAAATTTTTGGCTAATTACAAGTGCACTTTATTAAAAAAGAACTTGTAACTTGCTTTTTATTTCCCCCTTAATGTTTTTTTGGCTTTTAAAGTTATAATAGGGATTTTTTGAATAAGTTACAAGTTAACTTGTAATTCTTTTCTAAAACCCCTATTTTAATGTATTTTGCTTGTAATAGGGATTTTAATCCCCTATTACATGTGTTAAATCATTAAAACTTGTTGTAGGGATTTTATTTCCCCTTTACAAGTAATTTGTAACTTGCACATCTCTCTCCAAAACCCAATTTTGCCTAGAAATGAAATAAAGTGACATTTAAAACTTGCTATTGTGCCCAAAAAAACCGATTTTTATTCTAATTCAAAGTAATATTCCTTTTAATAATCAAAATCAAATTGTTCCTATAGAAGTTCTTTGAATGCTCCAAGATTTTAAATGATGATTGGATGCAAACTAATTTTTAAACTAATGTCTATAAATACCAAGACATAATGAATTATCACCCAAGCATGTACCAAGTCAACTTCTAATGGCTCGCGAAGATTATAATGATTAAAAAATTATGGATTAGATCTACATCATATGGGATTACTCTCACTTATTGTAGGAATGACCCAAAACAAGTGATGCAAGATTTGGGGATCAAGGATTGACATATGGAGTTCTACACCAATCAATGATAGGAATATGTGAGATATAATTTTATGCAAGCATTGTAATGATAGATGTATGGGATTGTGGATAAGGAGAAATGAATGGAGGTGAAGAAGGGGTAACAAATGAAACTGAGAATAGAAGTGTGACAACAGGTTTAATTAAGCTAACACATAGATTTTCAAGAGCTCAGACCCTTGAACAATTAGATTAGAACAATGATGGATCCACAAAAATAAAAGAAATCCAAGATACAAAAAAAAAAAGATTCACGGGGACAGAGACAAGATCAACTAACAACAAAATAACCAATAAAATAATATTACTATAGGGAAACCTAAAGAAGGAGGCCAGAAGCTAGCAAAGAACAAAACCACTTGAAGAGATTTGTTTTAATTTAGTTTCAAAATGCTTTTTAGAAACAAACCCCATATGGATGGGGTTAGAAAGCTCATCTGAATACAACAAGGAGGATAAATTAGTTTCCTTACTAGGAGGCAAGGAGATGAAAGGAGGGATACAGAGCATAGCCTCAATAAAGCCATCACATTTCTCTTTCAAAGAGAAGCCATTCTTGTCCACAATAGGACAATCTCTATTACCCATCCCTAAACTAGGGGTGAATGGAACCTACAGATTACACATAACAAAATAACTTGTCCTATCATGTGACAATTATGACACATTACAAGCAACCTCTCATAATCAATTTTTTGAACTCAATAACTAAGCTTTAATAAAAGAGTGATTAAGAAATGGATTTTCTCACCCATTAATGGGTCTCAAAGGGTTAATATTTTCGTTCCACTAGTGAGGCTTTCTCATTGGAACCCTCTAGAACCGAGTTGGATAAAAATCAACTTTGATGGGGCATCTCGCATAAATCTAGAACCTTATAATGCAGGCTATATAGTCAAGAATTGTAATGGAGTTGTCATTGCTAGATGTAAACAACGACTGGCCCAAGGCACTAATAATAAAGTCGAGGCAAAAGCGGCTTTTTTGGCAGTTCAAGTGGTGAAAAGGATAGGTGTGGAAAAACTCCATTTGGAAGGAGACTCCCAAATCATAATGTAGGCCATAATCAGGGGTGAAGCTCAAAACTAGAATATTGATAGAGATATTCAGTGGATCAAAAATCATCTCAACTCTTTCCATGGTTTCAAAGTGTCTCACATCCTCAGAGAAAGAAATAATGATGTTGATTTGTGTGCCAACCAAGCCTTTGACTTACAAGTTGATTAATTAATCTTAGAAACCTCCCTCCCCAACAACTAGATCATGAGTGTTTTGAATTTGCCTTGTAGGCAATGTTTAGGGTGGCAAAATTTGTCAATGTAACGAAGTTGCTCAAGGGTAGCAAATGCATGTCAAACTTAATATGACAACTATAGTCACATAAATTCATCCACTTAATTAAATGAATATTTACTATTTATTTGATTATCTAACCATCAAAAATTAGTTAATTAAATTAATATTTAATTAATTCATCCTCAACCCCTTCTCCTATTAATTAAATTAATTATTCAATTTATTTAAATTAATTCATTAAGCCATGCTCAAAATCAATTAAATGAATAAATCATGTTTATTTAATTTAACCCCATTTCCTCTTTTAAATAAATAATTAAAACATTTATTTAAATCCCTAAACTACACCTTGCCCCCCCACTTGCATTCTCCTACAAATGCAAGTTGCAACCACAATTGAAATAAATTAATTTTATTTTAAATAAAATCCTATTTTTCCTCACCCACCAAACCCACTTGCAATCCTAAATCCCCTTCTAGACTCTTCTAACCACCTTCTAAGTTCTTCTAATCATTTTTAATTTGCCTAATCCCATTTCTTAAATATTGTCACATTCCTAAGCAACTTGAAGTCACTTCTCAAAGCCTCAAAGTCTTTGAAAAGCATTTAATGCTTTATGTGTTCAACAAGCGAACCCCTAAAGTCCTCCAAACCACTAATGGTTCTTACATGACCATTAATGGCTCTTACATAACCATTTATGGTTAATTCCACTTGCCCACATGGTTAGAGGTTTAACCTCTAACTCAACCTCCATGTAACCCATGTGTCTCCTCAAGCATTCATTGCTTTGACCATGGTTATTCCCACTAACTCTTGCACAAGAATTTATCCATTGGATAAAGGCATTATTTATTGGATAATGGCTTCATTCATTCAACTCAACATTAACCTTACCTCCCAAGTTAACCCTCAAGTCATCTCAAGCATTTAATACTTCTTCCATCTCCTCTCAAGCCATCTCATGTTGACATTTGTCATCCTGGGATTGGATTGAAAGCCCTCACATGGATCATAAACCCATCAATCCTGACCCTTGTTGAGATTACTCAATCTCAACCATCCATTGCTCCATTTTTTCTATTGTGTGCGGGAAAAGCAGGTCAATGAAACTTAAAAAGTGAAAATGTGGTCCCAAAGAGGCTTGTTCACACACCCACGAGACTTATTGGTGTAAGTTATGGAGTCATGAAGAATGACTCAACTTCCCAAGGTTGGTTCCATGGTTCTCTATCTCACAAGGTCCCTCAAGCCAATGCCTTTGCTCTCAGATCACTGAGCAAAGTGGCTTAGGGATGACGAATGCAAGAACGAGGGATGCTTATGATTGATTTAAATTATGAAATGCATCCTATCCATACATGATCCTACAAATGCAATAAACTAGATTATAAGATGACAAGATTAGTAGCAATACTATCCTAACATGATATACTAGTTAATGATTTAAACTAATGATAAAGGAAATAGTCTAAAATGCGTATTAGATTAATTCCTATTACAAAGAGAAGCTAGATGTATTGATAAATTTGAGCATAAATGAGACACTAAAAGCTTGCATGGATCCTTAAAATGGAGGAATGAGAGCTCTATTTATAGTGAAAATAGGGCAATGGATGGTCAAGATTGAAGGGGTTAATCAAGGGTTAGGATTGAAAGTTATCAATCCATGTTTACAATTTTCACCAATGAAATGGTGACAATTGTCAACATAAGACTGGTTGAGAGGAGATGAAAGAAGCATTAAATGCTTGAGAAGACCTTATGGTTACCTTAGGAGGTAAGGGTTAAGGTTAGGTTAGGTTAGGTTTATCCAATGGATAAAGCTTTTATCCAAGGGGTAAACTCTTGTGCAAAGGTTAAAGGGATAACCATGGTCAAAGTAATGAATGCTTGATGAGACCCTTGGGTTAGATGGAGGTTAAGTTAGTCAAAAAGTCTCTAACCATACCACTGAGGGTTAGTTAACCATTAATGGTTTGAAAACTTTAGGGATAAATTTGTAAGAATCCTTCCAAATTTACGGGTATTCAACAAGTTAGCTTGTTAAATGGATAAAGGCTTCAATGCCTTTTGAAGACTTTACTCCAAATTTGAGAAGTGACCTCAAATTTAGGGAAAGGGGATAATGAATGGGTTTGGGCTAATTGATTAGGATTAGATGGATTCTAGAAGAAATTAGGAATAGGGTTTAGGATGCAAGTGGGAGATGTAGGAAAATGCAAGTGGGTGAGGAAAAATAGATTTAATTAAAATAAATTGCTTTATTTTAATTTGGTTGCAATTTGGGAAATTGAATAAATTAGATTTATTCAATTTGGGATAAACTATTAATTAAATGTAAATTTAATTAAAAGTAAGAAGAAGAGATTTAATTAAATAAAATGATTTATTTAATTAAATGATGCAAAGGGATTTAGTGAATTTAACTAAATAAATTGAATTTATTTAATTGAATAGCCGAATGTGGGTGATTTAGTTAAATTAATTTTAACTAAATAGAGGAATGGGAATAAAATGAACATTAAATATTCATTTAGGAATACGGTCATTTTTATACGTCTACATTTTGCCCCTCTTTGAAGTGACGTGTGTGCACATGTTGATTCAAAGAAAATGATGTGTTGTCATGATTTAGTTATGATCAATTTTTATGTCGTTTTGAGATTTTCATGTCATGCCCCAGGTTTGATAAACGATGTTGATAATGCCCCATTGGGAGATTAATCAAAAATTTTGAAAATTTGATTTGATTTAGATAAATTTGATAAATTTCATTGCATTGTAAAAAATTTTCTATGTTGAATCCGATAATTTGATTCATCTCTTGATATTGCCATTTGGTAGGGTGGTAGGAGACATCGCGAGCAATTTTCACATCCCTCCATGTAACCCTAATTTTTACCCCATATAAAGGGAAAAAGTGATCTCTTTTGTCTCATTTGTGCTTGTTGACCTTGGAGAAAGTGATTTTTGGAGAGAAGTCAACATGTCGGTTCCTTATGCTTCTTATCGATTTGAGTGCGTTCAGAGGTATCAGAGGCCTGTCACGTATGGACCACCAGTAAGTCAACCTTTTTGACCCCTTTTGGATTTTTTATTTTGTCATTTTTTATCATGTTTTTAATTTTATCACGCGGATTTTCCGGTTTAGCACGTCAGGGTCAAAGCGCAGTGCATACAATAGGTTTTGTAGCGCGTAGGTTTTAATAAAATAGGTGGCGTCCGAAAATTTTAGGGTAGCACTTAGGATAAGTTTAGCGCACTGGGATGACAGGGTAGCATAGAGGGAAAAATGGGTAGCGCGTAGGTATACCCTAGCGCATAGGGTTCCCAGGGTGTCGCATTGGTAGGCTTAAGTAGTGCGTAGTTATACCCTAGCGTAGCGGGGAAGGGTTATAGCGCAAGAGCCAAGTAGGATAGCGCATAGGGTAGTTTTAGCGCTTGGGGTAAGTTAGGTGGTGCAGAAATAGGATAGGATAGTGCGTAGGTGCTAGCTAGCGCATAGGATGGATTGGGTAGCACTTTGAGAGGATAGGGTAGCGCATAGTAAGTAGTTTAGCACGTGGGGAAATGTTTTTGGTAAAGGGTGTTTTTTGGATGAAGAAAATTTATAGTTTAGATGCCAGTTCTACCGAGATAGGTGCAAACTGTCAGTCTGCATGCCTGCTGTCTTTGTTTTGATAAGTTTGTCCAATAGGAGTTTCGATATAACTTGATTTGATTTGCAATGTTTCAAGTTAATATTGATTTGATGCTGATTTGATATGATGTGGTTTTTGATAGGGATGGTGGATATGAACTTGATTTTATAGGAATTGTTTCAAGTTGATATATGTGTTGAACTTGAGTTGTTTTACAAGCTGCAATGATTGTGGAACTTGAGTTGTGTTACAAGTTGATATGGATGCGAAACTTGAGTTGTTTTACAAGTTGCAATGAATGTGAAACTTGATTTGTGTTACAAGTTGATATGTTTGTGAAACTTGAGTTGTGTTACAAGCTGATATGAGTTGATATGAAAATGGATTGATATGATGTGGAACTTGATTAGATGTTCAAAGTTTCAAGTTTTGATAAGAATTTGATTTTGATATCTATGTTTTGATGAGGAAACTGATATTGGACTTGTTTTTTTGTCTGACAGGAGTGCATTGGAGTGGTTCAGTCACGAGAGCGATTTCTGAGACCATGGTCATTGATACCATGATCGACACAGGACAGAGATATTATTGAGAGGTGTGGTTTGTCCTCATTGTTAGAGATGCCTCGGTTTATCGTGAACTAGCATTTATTGACGACATTAGTTGAGAGGTGGCACAATGATACGAACACCTTTCATTTGGCAACAGGTGAGATCAAAGTCACGCTTGAGGATTGCTACCGGATTCTACAGATTCCTGTGGTAGGGGCGCTATTACCCTATGAGCAGACTGAGGAGGGTGGTACAGAGGCACTGCACCGGATTCTGCAGGATGACATAATTTGCGGATATGAGATCCCCTGGCAGTAGTTCCTAGATTTGGATTATGCTCCCCTACCATCAGTGTTGGCAAGTTTTATAGGTGGTTTCCTATGTCTCGACCATAGGTCAAAGGGACTGGCAGTGGGGTGGGGGTTAGTTCTGGAGGACATGGTGATGCAGGGGCGTCGCTTTGCATGGGGGTCGGCTATGCTGGCCCACTTATACAGGGATTTGCATCAGGTAGTATACCTGGGCTATAGCAGTTTATCAGCCAGAGTGACACTGCTACAGGTATGGGCATGGGAGCATATTCCCGCAGTGAGGCCACTGGCGGACAGAGATAGGCCTATTGGGTGTGCGTACGCATACAGATACCGAAGGATAGTTGTCCAGCGTAAGCTGGGCAAGCTAGAGAACTGGAGAAGAGTGTTGGATGATATTGATACGGTCATCTGGCGACCATATACAAGTTGTGAGGTATGGGCAGAGGACGGGATGGAGATGCCTTATGTTTACATGTCCAGGTATATGATAGGGCGGACGCCCTTTGTTATTGAGAGGTTTCTTCATAGCCGGGTGTTGCGGCAATATGGTCGACAATAAGGGATTCCACAGGGAGCATGCCTATATGCTCAATGGAGATAGGACATTCTAGATTGGGGACCTACAATTGATAGCCTGACAGTCGTGGAGGAGTTCTTTCGTTTAGCCGGCCAGATTTGGGATTATGCCCCTGAGATAGTGGATGCAGGGATGACTGACGAGTTTGCAGCATGTGCAGTGGCTAGGATATCAGATCCAGTGGAGATGATTCCCGCTTTCGATGATGTTGAGGATGATCAGCCTGAGAGGCTAGGGAGATGGGGAGAGGCAGGTGAGGAGATAGATGAAGGAGGTGGTGATGGAGGAGGAGATGATGGCATAGATGGTGGAGGAGGAGGCTGAGGTCAGCGAGGGGATAGGGGGAGGTTGGATCAAGGGAGGAGAGGAGATAGGGGTGGAGATGGTGGCGATAGAGGGATACGGGTGGAGAGAGCAGTGCGGTGGGTTACGATGGATAGAGGGAGAGGAGGTTTGGCTATCAAAGCTGGGGGCGAGGAGAGGGTTGGGGAGGTGATAGCGGCAGTGGGAGGGTATGATGACGTCAGATGACCGGCCCAGAGGAGGAGGTTAGATGTGCTACCTTCACCAGCACCGAGAGCAGGTAGAGGGACAAGGGGTACCCCTATAGATGCGAATTCCGATGCATCTGGAGGATGCGAAGATTAGATCTCTATAGTTGTCAGTGCAACAGTTGCAGACGCAGTTGTTGGTGCATCAACATCAGATTACTCAGCTGACCACAGAGCGTGATACTGAGATAGAGTGTCAGGGTCAAGCAAAGGAGCTCGCAGTGAGTTTGCAAAGAGATGCAACAGGTGCCCCGATGAGAGACACCTTGAGAGAGCTGGCTTTGAGAGCTGTGTGAGAGAAAAAGTGACACTAAGCAAACATGCCCTAATCTCACTTTCAACCACACACTTGTGGAATATGAAAGAGCCTAGAGGTATCACACAATTGGCTACTTCTTCTTGTGGAAGAGAGAGCCACGGGCTACCTATTAGGATTTCTATTCCTTTGTTGCAATTGAAAGATGAAATGATGCAAGTTCAATCCCTAACCCCAAAGTGCAAGTATGAACTAATAACAAGATTGCAGAATTGAACTTAAACATTGGAAAGCTATAAACACAAGGACAAGACAAGAATGCAAATGCGTACCCGGAGTTAAAATCTGACTGAAAATGTTCGGGACGGGGGCGTGGGCGCCACTGTCCTGATTCTACACCTGAAACTGCTCCGGAAACTGCTGTTTTGCAACTTGGAAAGCTGTCAAAAATGCTGAAAATGCTGTCTATCAGGAGGACCAGGGCGCCCAGCACCCCTGTCCCAAGGACCAGGGCGCCCAGCGCCCCTGTCCTGGTAGGACCAGGTCGCCCCACGCCCCTGTCCTGGTCTTTTGCTCTGAAATTTGGTGCGGAGTGCTGTCTCGACCTGCTATTCCCGGATCTGCAACCTGCGGCGTCGTCCGAGTCCCGAAACCTGCACTTATATCTGAAAAGATGTTTGGGCGGCTATATAGGGTTTTGCCTTAGTCAAACCCCCGCTTCGGTGATTTCCACCTCCACGAATAGCCAAGTTGTAATGTAAAATGTATTGTGTGTGCAGACCTAGTGTGTGTGCAAGGTCCTTAAATGCAAGAAAGCAAACTAGAGCAACCTAGAAAGTAAACCCTAATTGCTTGTAAATGATAATGTAAATGCTCTAAATCAAGATGCAAAGTGATCTAAAGAATGAATAAAGGATATATTGAAGCTTATGCAAAGACATGAAAACAACATGAAATCATACCCAACCCTTAAGGGAGGAGTACAAGCCAATCTTCAGTCGGTAATCTCCTATTGTTCTTCAATGTCTTCCAAGCCCTAAATGGATGAATGAAATTGATAAATGCTTGATAGAAGGATGTTGAATGTTGTTGAAGTCCTCAAAGATCTGCTCTTTTGCTGCATAGAAGGTCCTTCAAAGCCAAAATTCGGATCCTTTCAAATGAAGAAAGAGAGCTCTTATATATGAAACCCTAGGTCTTAATTTCGACTTTTGGCTGACCTAGAGATTGAATATCCCGCCAATTTCTTGGGGTTAAGCTTTATTTTATGATTGGATCGCGCTCCTAAAATTTCGGGAAAAATGTCCGGGACCATGTGCACGCCGGGTGCCATGGTCCCGACAACTTTTCACCAAATTTTCAGGGCCGTCGGATATGATGATTTTAGAGAGAATCCCGAAGTTACAGGTGATTTCGAGATGTTTTGACCCCCGAAATCAAGCCCCCAAGTTCAAAATAGGACCTAATTAGGGTTTTTGATTAAATGATGTATTGGAAGAATAAAATGAAAGGGGCACACTTTAATGAAAGGGCCCAACTTTATTATGTGGGAGATGATGAAATAGGACCTTAGACCTAATTAATTTAATTAATTAAGCGCTAAGGGGAAATGCAATGCAAAATGCAAAATGCGCCAAGGCGGGTGCTAAACTAGGTGTGAAATTGTACCACCCTAGCAAGTGCGTACAATTTACGACGCTACATTTAGCCCCCACTTTAGCGGTCATATGAACACTACATGCATATGCAAGCTAAAGTACAGAAAAGTAAACATTATTTGAAAAAGGATATATCCATAAGTTGTCGGACGAAGCCCCCAGCAGTATCTGCAGTACACAGTTAGGAACCGCACCCTACAAAACACACGTTAGATCACAAAATCACCTAATGCTTACTAAGGAAGGTGATGAAAATTCGAGGGTAGCTATATGCCCCCCCTGTTTCGGCTTGCTAATTTTAGTGAGTTGAAACAGGGTATCATGTTTACCACTCCGAATTGTTAAAGAAAATTGATGACAAATGCTCACAAGAAGATTTGATATGAGATCAAAAACTAATGGAGAATCATTTGGTAAGAAAGAGGACTAAATCTCAATTCCAACACAACAAAGAGTGTGAGGATTTGAGAGTTCTCTAACACAAGATGAAGGATGTAAACATGGACTTCTCGCCCCTAGATCTTGTCTAGGTGATCCATGGGAAAAAGGACATGGAAAACTAGCCCCTAGAGTCTGTCTAGGTGATCCATGTAAGGGAGGAGAGTGAGAAAGTCTAGCCTTATGCCGCTAGTTCCACTCAACCTCGTGCATGTGTGTGTAAGTGAGGTTAGAAGCATCTCATAGGAGTCTATGCCCGAGTATGCTACAACCTGTATATGTATAGTACAAAAGCGTGACATCTCGCTCTAAGAGTCTGTGCTCTGGTTCCGAGAATAATCACCTTGCATAAAAGAAAAATGGAGACATCTCGCTCTAAGAGTCTGTGCTCTGGTTCTGAGAATGACCCATTGCTCAAAAAGTGTAATGTTTATGTCATAAGCAAAGTAGAACAAGGATACCTACCTTCATCACAAAAGAAGATACCCCCAAAAATGCAACAATGTCATAGATCCAAGCAAGAGAGTTTTGCACTCTTTAAGCAAGGATAAGATAGTTGAAAAGGGATATCTTGTAGTATGTGTAAAGGAGATCCTTAGAGGAGAAGAGATCTTTGTACAAAAGACACCTATCCCCGAGAGGAATTGTTTTAGACAAATATAACACCTTCTAGAATAAGACAAAGAAGAGAATAAGAATGCAATACTTCCTTCTTTTGCGAGGTGAAAGTGATTCTTAATGAAGGATGACGCTCTTTTTAACCCAATTAGGAGAGTGAATTCGTTATGGATGTATTTTACCAAGTGCAAAAGAGGTTGTAGTCAAGGACTTACACCTCTTGTAAGAGACAATCCTTGAACAAACAACAACAAATGCATACAAGGAATAACATCAAGTAATAAAGTACACACCATCCACGAAATAGGAAAAAGTGGATCCTTAGATAAAAATAAGGAAAGATCATTGCCTCCCAAGGATAAGGACAATGAGAAGGACTTACACAATCTTCTATGGAGAGATCTGGACATAAGCAAAAGAAGAGATGTATGAAATCATTCTTGTCCCCATAGGAACAAGAAAATTAGGCTATTATGTTGCTTCAAAAAATATGATTGCACTTGAAATTGTACCATCATGAATGACAATGAGCCCCCAGTAAATGAGCTACCAATGTCACATAATGATGAGCAACATAATAGCCATTAATGTTATTTAAAGACATGATAGACTAAATTAGGTATTTGAATATGACATGTTAAATGCTCAACTATAAGTGAGATCAAAAACATGTATAAAATGATGAAAATTGAAGAAGAAAAGTCACATGAAATCTTAGAAGAGGGATGAGTGTAATTCATTAGAGCCTTATCCCTAGAGGAAAGGACTTTATGATGAATAGGAGATAAAGATTCATAAGTGGATTTAGAAATTTGAGGGAATTAATAAAGAGATTTGTTTATTGCCAAGATTTCCTTACGAGGGGAATGAGAGTTGATAGAAGTAGAAGATGATTTAGTTGAAGTGAGATCATCATCACTACTAAATATAGCATTTACATTGAGAGATGGTCTTTTAGATGCTTTGGTACGTTTACAGGGATTATAGCCGAGTCCAAAGGCATAACTGTGAAAATTAGTCTCTAAAGGAACTTTTATCCCTTGTTCATGAGCACCACAACCATTTCCATGATACCCATGCTTAGCAAAAATGCGAAAACCACGACCATAACGATCAGCCATTTCAGGAAGAGAAGGTGGTTTTTCATAAGACAAAGAATCAAACTCTTCATAATTAGAGGTGTGAGGAGAAGAAGTTTGAGAAGCGGCCACAAAATTATTGCTCATAGGTTCAGGTAAGATTGATTGATTTTTAGTTTCTTCCTTCTTTTTAACTTTAAACTCTCTAGGAGGAACCCTATACTCACCTACAAAGGTGGGAGTGAAATCAAGAGATCCCCAATCATCTTCTATGAGAACCTTCTCAGGATCAAAAGCCTCTTCATGTGTAGATTCAAGTTGAGAAGAATCTTCATCCAAAGAATTTTGATTATCAGAGGATGATGATTTGTCCATAGGTAAAGAGTTATCACTAGAAGAGGAAGATTTAGAAGAACTCCCTTTGGAAGTAGATGTTTGCAAACAAGCTTGAAAATAAGTATCACCTATCAAGGTATATGTCTTATTGTTATAAATGAATTTAACTTGTCTATGCAATGTAGAGGGGACAGATTGCATACCGTGAATCCAAGGTCTCCCTAATAACAAGTTGTATGTTAGATTTCCCGACATAACATGGATAGGAGTAGGCAAAGTAACAGGTCCCACTGTGATGGGTAAGGTGATAATACCTAATGAAGACTTAGCCACATTATCAAAGCCTCGAATGGGATGAGAGTCAGGCTCAATAAGGGATGTATCCACATTCATCTTATGCAATAGATTAATGCTACACACATTAAGGCCAGAGCCATTATCTACCAGTGTTCATCTTATAGCAGTGTCATTTATGATAACCACAATCATCAAGGGATCATATTGATGTTGAATTTCACTAGTAGGCAACTCACAATTAGGATTCATCATAGAGTTAACCAAAGACACTATATTACTAGATGTATTAGGTGGAGGAACATTCAAATCTTTCAAGGCATCTTGTAACATTCCATGATGAGCGGAAGAAGTTTGGATCAAATCCCAAAGGGATATCTTAGCAGGGGTAGCTTTAAGTTGTTCTATGAGATCATATTCCTTACCAAGAACTTGTGAAATACGTGGAGCTTGAGGAAGAATAGGTTGGGAAGGAGGAAGTGAAGTTGGGATAACTAGAGGAGGATTAGGTTGCCTATTGTTTCTAGTATTATAAGTATGGGCAACCGCATGATAACTCTCTCTAGTCAATTGCTTAGCATACACATAAGGGCTCTTAGAGGAATAACCTCCTTTCACAGTAATAATAGGTTTCTTAGGAGTGCAAAAAGAATCATTAGCATAACCACCTTGAACCACTAAGATAGGCTTATTTAAAGGTTGAGAATTTTGAGAAGGACAAGCACCTTGGACAGTGAAGAGAGGTTTGTTAGGTGTTTCATTCACATGTATCAAATTGATTGAGGATGGTCTAGAGGAATGAACAAAAGTGTTGGAAGAATTATTGATAGTCTTCTCTTGCACTAAAATCTTATCACAGATTAAATCAATTTTAGGAGAGAGACAAGGGGTAGGCATTGATGTTCTAGTAGGAAGAGTAATACTAGGAAAGGTCATATCATCCTCTATCATCAAAGGATCTACATGGGGAATAAACTCTCTAGGAGAAGGATCAACATTACTCTCTAAAGTCTCATTTTTGAGAGGGAGATCTTTGAAAGAGATGTTAACCATTTTGCTTTGAACTAGGGTTTCCTTATGAGTAGAACCAAGTTGAGGAGAGGGAGATGCTTTATTTTTAGAGGGAGAATAATTGAGATTCAAGGAAGGGGAGAAACTATCAAGGGAGTTTCCAATCTTGATTTCATCCCCTTTGGCTAGGGGTAGAGAATAATCTATACCTTCTTCTAATGGTTCATCCCAAATAGTGAGGTTGTTGAAAGGAATGTTTGAAGTATTGTCAATTTCGGGAGAGGAGATAACATTGTTTATTAATTCCTCATCCTTAGGAGGGAGAGCATCAATAGATGTGTTAAACTCATCCTCTTTCCTCAAAATATGTTCAATATGATCTTTAGGGGAGAGAGAATTAAGGAAATTGCTTATTATTTCATCTTCTTTCTCTAAGGGATGCTTATGGGTAAGACCAACTTTAGGAGAAGGGTAAGCATTTACCATTAATTCATCATCTCTAGTGGGAATTTTGTTGGAAAAGGAAAGGCCATCACTAGGAAATGTAGGGATAATGTCATCTTCTTGCACAAAAGGATCAAGGGCATCATTCAACAAAGAATGATCATATCTATTAAAAGGTTTATCTTTTGATTCAAAAGGAGATATCTCTTCATAGAGGGGATCATTGAAAACAACCATGTTACTAGATTTAGTGGAAGAGCTGATAGGAATGTACCCTTGAGAGGAATCATTAGACTTATCTTTCTCATCACAACGAAATGGCATAGTAACAATGTTTATGAGTTTTTGGTAAAATGAAGGTTTGGTATATTTAGGTTTCAAAAATTCATCTAAAGCTTCATCTAACTCATAATCATCACAAATATGAACATCTTGCAAATAAAAATCTAACATTTTGAAATTGCATAAAATTTAAACACACAATGCAAAGAAAAACACTTTTTTTTTTTTTTTTTCCTTTTTAATGAAAATGAAATGAAAACACACTAAATCTAGATCTAGATCTAACAAATGTAATGCAAGAGGAAGCAATGATAGATTCACGTCGGGTTCACCAAAATGTGTGAGAGAAAAAGTGACACTAAGCAAACATGCCCTAATCTCACTTTCAACCACACACTTGTGGAATACGAAAGAGCCTAGAGGTATCACACAATTGGCTACTTCTTCTTGTGGAAGAGAGAGCCACAGGCTACCTATTAGGATTTCTATTCCTTTGTTGCAATTGAAAGATGAAATGATGCAAGTTCAATCCCTAACCCCAAAGTGCAAGTATGAACTAATAACAAGATTGCAGAATTGAACTTAAACAATGGAAAGCTGTAAACACAAGGACAAGACAAGAATGCAAATGCGTACCCGGAGTTAAAATCTGACTGAAAATGTTCGGGATGGGGGCGTGGGCGCCACTGTCCTAATTCTGCACCTGAAACTGCTCCGGAAACTGTTGTTTTGCAACCTGGAAAGCTGTCAAAAATGCTGAAAATGCTGTCTGTCAGGAGGACCAGGGCGCCCAGCGCCCCTGTCCCAGGGACCAGGGCGCCCAACGCCCCTGTCCTGGCAGGACCAGGGCGCCCCACGCCCCTGTCCTGGTCTTTTGCTCTGAAATTTGGTGCGGAGTGCTGTCTCGACCTGCTATTCCCGGATCTGCAACCTGCGGCGTCGTCCGAGTCCCGAAACCTGCACTTATATCTGAAAAGATGTTTGGGCGGCTATATAGGGTTTTGCCTTAGTCAAACCCCCACTTCGGTGATTTCCACCTCCACGAATAGCCAAGTTGTACTATAAAATGTATTGTGTGTGCAGACCTAGTGTGTGTGCAAGGTCCTTAAATGCAAGAAAGCAAACTAGAGCAACCTAGAAAGTAAACCCTAATTGCTTGTAAATGATAATGTAAATGCTCTAAATCAAGATGCAAAGTGATCTAAAGCATGAATAAAGGATATATTGAAGCTTATGCAAAGACATGAAAACAACATGAAATCATACCCAACCCTTAAGGGAGGAGTACAAGCCAATCTTCAGTCGGTAATCACCTCATAGACAGAAAACTTAAAAAAAATTTGGAGTCCCCACGACTTTATCTAGCTTGATGCATCATTGAGAGAATGTAGAAGATCCCATAGTTCAAAAAGTTTAAGTGCAAGAATAGTCGAAACTTTATGCAAGATGCAATCATTTGATACTTCAGAAAATAATCCATCATATTTTGTGAATCCCGTTAAGTGATCAATGTGTGGGTGTTTGTGATTGCTGAGTTTTGTTTGCTGGATATGATGTTCTCAGTTTGCGACAAGTTTTTTACGGCTTGAGTGTGCTGCAAGTTGTGATTAATATTGCCCCTAGCTGGGTGTTCCTCTTAATGCGGATATGTACAGGGATTACCAAGCCATGGTGAGATGCGGTGAAAGGATATGATGATAAACCAGGATAGTGACTACGCTAAGTATGTCCTGGATGGATATTATGATAAAAATATCGGGTGATGGCTGAGAGTGCTTTACTGTGGATATAATGGTATGGATATAGATAGAGGAGCTATCATCTCACAATAGCACCTGTTTGCCAGGTTTTCACCAGTTGCTTTTATTGTACCTTTTTATTTGCCTTTTCCTAATATTTTGATATGTTTTTTATTTTTTGACTTTTCTGTCTATTAGATTACTCAAGTGTAGTATTTCTTCAGATGGATGTTGTTAGTTGGTTCATCGAGCACATCTCCCTCTAAAGTTGTTAGTTGATAGGCGCCTGATCCATAGGCTAATATGATGACATAGGGACCTAACCAATTAGGTTCAAATTTCCCTTTCTTTTCCCGATCCTGCTGATTCCTAGGATTTTCCTTGAGTACTAGGTCACCAATTTTAAAAATTCTGGGAATGACCTTGTGGTTGTAGCTCTTGCACATATGTTGTTGATATGCTTTGAGATGAGTGTAGGCACATTGATGTCTTTCATCTAGAGGCTCGAGCTCTTGCAGTCAGTTAACCCGGTACTCTTCATCTGGAATTAGGCCTTTTAAAGAGACTCTGAGAGATGGAATTTCTACCTCTAAGGGTAAAATTGCTTCGGATCCATATACCAATGAATATGGTGTAGCTCTCGTTGGTGTGCAAATTCTAGTTGTGTATGCCCAAAGTGCTGGATTGAGTTGTACATGCCAATCTTTGCCTGCATCATTCACTGTTTTCTTTAGGATTTTCAATATTGTCTTGTTGGATGCTTCTGCTTGACCATTTCCCCGCGGGTAGTAAGGTGTAGAAAAATGATGTTGGATTTTGAATTTTTCACATAGTTCTCACACATCTTGGTTCTTGAAAGGTCATCCATTATCTGTGATGATGGAGCTTGGAATGCCATATCTGCAAATCAGATAATTAAGGATAAAAGAGGCTATTTGTTTCCTAGTTACTGTGGTCATGGGGACTGCTTCAATCCACTTGGTAAAGTATTTTGTTGCAGTTATAATGAACTTGTGTCCATTTGAAGATGAAGGATGAATTTTGCCAACCAAGTCCAGTCCCACTAGCAAAAGGGCCAGGATGTTGTGAATGGCTGCAGTTCCTATGTTGGTGCATGTATAAGATTTCCATGGATTTGGCATTTAGGACACTTCATTGTAAAGTGGTAAGAGTCTTTTTCCATTGTCGGCTAGTAATATCCCATTCTTAGAAGCTTTTTAGCAAGAGTAAGACCACTTGAATGTGTGCCACAGATACCTTCGTGAAGCTCTTGTAAAGCGAAGTTAGATTCATTACGATCAAGGCAACGAAGAAGAGTACCATCTAGACCTCGACGGTACAAAGTATCAGCAATAAGAGTATAACGGGTGGCTTGTCGGATAAAGTTGCATTTTTGGTTTCGAGATAGGTCAATGGGTAGGATAGTGCTCTTAAGATAGTCGTATATCGGTCCATATAATGGAGAGTCCGAACCGGTCAAGGCATAGATAACATGGGAATCAGACTGGTCATAGGCTGGGGAGAACAATTGCTCTACGAGAAACTCGTAACGATTTTGATGCTCTCGAATTTGTAGTAGTGAAACGATAGTAGCCATTGCATCAACTGCTCTGTTATTTAACCTTGGTATTTGCTCGAAGGTGATGTGTACAAAATATTGTTTAAAATCATCCACCATTTGCTTGTATGGTAGCAGATTGTCGTCCTTTGTCTGATAGTCATTGTTGATTTGATTGATGACTAGTTGTGAATCTCCATAGACTTTTAATTGTGTGATTTTCCATTCTACAGCCATTTTGATGCCTATAACCAGTGCCTCAAATTCAACAACGTTATTTGTGCATGGAAATATAAGTCGATATGATCTTGGTATGGTGTGCCCTTCAGGAGTGATGAACAAAATGCCAGCACCTGAGCCATGTTGAGTATAGGATCCATCAAAGTATAGGGTCCATTGTTTGGTAGAGATAGTAAGAACGTCTCTGTCTGGAAATTCGATCTCCATAGGTTGTTTTCCAGGTAGGGGTGCTTCAGCCAGTTGATCTGCAATTTCTTGTCCTTTGATAGCTCGTCATTCTATGTAGTGGATATCAAACTCACTGAGAATCATGACCCATTTAGCCAATCTGCCTGTAAGAGCTGCCTTACTGAGTAAATATTTGAGAGGATCAGTTTTTGCAACTAGCTGAATTGTGTGAGCTAGCATGTAGTGCCAGAACTTTTGAGAGGCAAATACCACTGTTAGACAAGCCTTCTCAATGAATGTATAGTTGAGTTCATATCTGTTCAATGTCCTGTTGATGTAGTATATGGCTCATTCTTTGCCCTGTTGATCTTCTTGTGCTAATAATGCCCCTAGTGATATGTCTATTGTTGAAATGTAGAGAATAAGTGGCTTCCCTGCTATTGGTGGTACTAGAACTGGTGGGTTGATTAAATACTGCTTGATTTGATAAAATGATTCTGCACATTTGGCTTCCCATCTGAATGGTACATTTGTATGTAGCAAATAATTGAATGAGAGACTTTTATCTGCTAATTGAGCAATGAATTGCCTAATTGATTGGAGCTATCCTTGTAGAGATCTGAGCTGACTGATGTTCTTTGGTGGTGGCATCTCCATAATGGCTTGTACCTTTGCTGGATCCACTTCAATACCCTTAGCTGAAACTATATAACCTAGTAACTTGCCTGATGTAACCCCGAACACACACTTCTTAGGGTTGAGCCTGACTTGGAATTTCTCCAATCTGTCAAAAATCTTTTCTAAGATGCTTAAATTATCTATTCTGGTGAAGGATTTAGCTAGTAAATCATCCACATAGTCTTCCATGAAGGTATGCATCATGTCATGAAAGATAGTTGTCATAGCTCATTGATAAGTTGCTCCTGCATTCTTTAAGCCAAAAGGCATGACATTCCAACAGTATGTTCCCCAAGGATAGGTAAATGTTGTTCTATCTTGATCCTCCGGGGCTATTTTGATTTGATTATAGCTTGAAAAACTGTCTATTAGTGATAGCATTGCATGGCCTACTGTGAGGTCTACAATTATGTCGATACTGGGTAAAGGAAAGTCATCCTTGGGACAGGCTTTGTTGACATCTCTAAAATTAGTGCATATTCTGATATTGCCATCTGGTTTTGATACTGGTACAATTTTGGAAATCCATTCAACATAGTTGATAAGTCGAATGAACCTGACATCTAATAGTTTCTTCAATTCAGCTTTAACCATGAGTGCCACATGTGGATTCAACTTTCGCAGTTTTTGCTTGATTGGCTTAGCTCCTGGAGTAATGGATAGGTGATGCATGATCAATTTTGGATCAATCCCAGGCATATCTGCATATGACCAAGCGAATTTGATTTGCTTTTCTTTAAAAAAATTGATAAACTTTGATTTTTCGTCTTTTGTCAAAGATTATGCAAGGTGTATAGTTTTGGCTGCTTCTATAGTACCAATGTTGATTGATTGAGTGGGCTCAATCAGTATGGGTGATCGCTCATGATAATTCTTAATAAGAGTGTCAAGTCTCCCATCCTTAGGTGCCTTAGAAAGGTTTTCACCCTCAGATGTGTCCTTTATTTTTACTTTTTTGTGATCTATTGCTGCCATTGACTGGTTTTCAGCAGTATATTCATTATTTCGTTCATTTTTGCGACTGAGGGACTTGGCACTCCCTTGATTGTAGATGTCGTTATTTTGTTCACTGGTAGAGTCTGTCTCTGGGTTAATGGTACATAAGTAATGGATAATGGATTCGTCATTTGGGAAAATTGGTATATCATGAGTTTCAGGCTCGTCCCAATCTATGAGGTCAGGAAAGATAAGTGGTAAGGAGTCGTTTGGTGGATCAAGTTCCGCTGCCGTAAGTGTCAGGACAGAGGTATCATCGTGATTGGATGGGGTGTTAAAAAAGTTAAGGATTTTGTCGAGGTCTTCGATGGTATCATTTTCCATATAGACTTGCTCATAATGTCGTTGCTCATTTTCCTTGGCGTCATAGATATTTTGTGGACCAAATTCAAGTGGTCTAGATTATGTGTTGCGTTCTTCTTGAGAGATGGGTGTATTACTGTCATTTGCACAAATATCTTTAGTTACATTAGAACAACTACCCCGTTCATATTCATTGGAATCAGTCTCAGAGGTATTATCCCAGATTCTAGCAGTGTTGTGAACTGGTATGTTGTAGGGTGAGAACAAGTCTTTGATAATTGAGACAAGTTTGATAGTTTTCTCTAATTCTGTGTTAGAGTCTTCTTCCACTCTTTGCATTTGTTCATATATTGTCTCTCCTCGGGGAGGAATGATGTAATCAGGAGGTGATTCTTCTTTGTTGGATATTGGTTCTTGAATATGATGTGCTTCTGCAGTAGATGGTTCTTTCTTTTGATTGATAGGCTGCCTTTGACATTTCTTTTGTTCTTGATGTTCACGTTCCTTACGTATTGTCTCAGCTGACTCAAATAGTGCCTCTTGCTAGGAGTCTTCTTTGTATTTCTTCTTTGCTTTCCACTGAGGTTTTTGATATTTGCGTGGTGCCCTTTTTGGTAGTAGAGTGAGTTCAAAGCCCAGTCTCTTTTTGTCTTTACTGAATTGTGAAGGAGGATCCAATGGTTGTGTGATGCCTTCCTTTCGCTTACCAATAGGTCCTTTGCCATTGTATCCCATTTGTTGCATGATTAAGTAGCCTTTTCCACAGAGGTGTGTGGGTATAACTATCTCCACAGTAGTTGCTCTATCTTCTTCTTCATCTTTGTATAACCAACTAAGGATGTCCTTTTCCTCAGATTCATGTGCTAGAGTGCCTAGTTGGATAAATGTGCCATCAAACTTGGTGATGGGCTGGGTTGCTTGATGTGTTGATGTTGTAGGTAATCCATGAGATTTCGGTGATGTTGGTAAGTTGGTCAAACACATGGGTTCCAAAGAGTACTCTCCCATGCCTTGCTCTTTGATTTTCATTTTCTACTTGAAATCCATAGACAGTGATGTAGACTTTTCTTGCTAAGGATCTGGTGTTGAGTAACTTTGTTTTTCTCTATTATGTGGAACCAAGTTGTCTTGGACTGCCCCCATAGCATTGCAATGTTGAAAAGGATTATGATCTGCTGATATGGAAATTTTCTATCCATTGTAGGGGAACTTAACACACCAATGATAAGTAGAAGGTACTGCTTGCATTTCATGTATCCAAGGTCGACCCAATAGGATATTGTATGTGAGGTCTATGTCCAAGAATTGGCACATAGTGTCCTTTTGTATTGGTCCTACTTGCATTGGCAACATTACTATTCCTTTATATGATCTTTCTTCATCATCATATGCTTTGATAGTGATATTTTTGCATGGATCAATAGATTGCTCAGAGAAGCCTAATGCACAGATAAGTTTTAAGGTATAGATATTGAGTCTAGCTCCTCCATCTATTAATACTCTTTTAACTCGGTGTTTATAGACCAAGACTTCAATGTGGAGTGGAGTATTGTGTGGATGGCTCAATGAGATATTATCATGCTCAGAAAAAGTGAGGTTATGAGGTCCTGTCATATGAGCCACCATGACTTAGAATTTGTTAGCATCTAGATCTTGAGGTACATTTGTTTCCAATAATGCTTGCTCCAATATGTCTTTGTGTTTTGGCGAAAGTTTCAGCAATTGTATTATGGATATTTGAGAAGGAGTCTTGCGCAGTTGACTGACTAGATCATATTGAATTTTGGGTACGATGTTTGCTATTGACATGTGCCCTTTCAAGACATATTTTTGAGCTCTGGTTGATATGTTGACAGATTCATGTTCACGCTTATCTCTGATGGTGATGATGTTTACTTGATTGTCTTCAGCTGATATATGATTGATGGTGTTATTGTATATGTGATTGATACGAGCTCCACGTGTATTGTTTGAGGTTGAAGCTCCATCCTTGTTATAGTTTGGAAGAGGATTCTTAAAGGCTCCATGGTCGCTATTTCTCTTGAGACCATCGACTGTTAAATCACCTCTATCAATCATGTCCTAAACAATGTTTTTCGGTCTCATGCAATCATTTGTTTGATGACCTTTGTTACGATGAAAATCACAAAAGTGTGAGACATTCCACCAGGGTGGTTTGATTTGTGGTTCAAAGTTGCTGATTGCTAGTAAGGAGATAATTTTGTTTGCCAGGAGTTCTCTGAATGCCGACTCTAATGATTGCCCCAATGGTGTGTAAATGCATTTTTGAAAGTTGTTTGCGTTGCCTTGTGAGTTTGAATTAGGTCCTCGATTGGTGTTATTATTTGGGTATTGTTTGTGTTGAATTGATCTTGATTGGTATTTGGTGCATAAGTGTTAGTGTCTTGGTTAGCATCTTTGGGATTCTTTGTAGCTTGAGGATTACCGGATAATGCGAGCATGGGTTGCTTTGATTTTGGATCATTTGATTCATTTCCTCCTTCATTTCCATTGTTTTTGTTTCTGGTCTAGAATCTGGATTTGTTTAAGTTGTTGTTGTTTTGGTTGTTGTAGTTGGATGAACTTGTTCCTTCTTTGAAGAATTTTAACGTTCCTTTCTTGACACATGCCTCTTCTACTTGGATGCCATTCTCAATCAACTTGGCAAAAGATCGTATGCATTGGAGTTTGAGTCTGTAATTCATCTCACTATTCAAGTTGTCGATGAAAATTTCCATCTTTTCCTTTTTGGGCACATCATGAGGATATCTCGAAACCATACATCGCCAATGTTGAAGGAACATCATGAATGTTTCATTGTTTTTCTTCTTGGTATTATAGACATCTAGCATAGTGATAGCATGTTGAATGTTATAGGAATATTGAGTTATGAATTTGTTGACTAGTTCATCGAATGATCTGACGGGAGGTGTGATTTTGGATAACATTCCATTGTTTGCCCTCCCAAGCTTCCTAGGAATAACCTCATCAAATAGGTGTCATCATGGGTGAATCCAAGACTCATTGTACAAAATTATTGAACATGATCACGGGGATCACTTTCCCCATCATATTTGTGAAATTTGGGAACGTCTAAGTTTGGAGGAAAAGCTACCATGTTTAACTTTCTGTCAAAAGGATAAGGACGAATTTCAGTTAAGGAGTACCGCACTGTTGTACCTTGTTGCATGTCTTGCATTTGTCTTTGTAACATTTGCATTTGTTGAGTGAGAGAAATCAAAGGTGCATTGTGTTGCCAAGGGAAGGGTTCTTCCCTTGCATTAGTTCTAGGCTGAAATGGTGTGTGGAATGGTATGTTTTGCTCCAGGATGTTTTGCTCAGGGATATTTTGCTCGGGGGTATCACTAATACATTTGGGCTCAAATTCCGATGGAGGTTTCCGACGGACAAGGAGCATTGTGTGAAAATTTGATTTTTTTTTAAAAATGCCCATGTTTGTTGGAATTCCGACGACCTCAGGCATTTTATTTATAAAAAAAAACACAAGGCATTTTCATTTTGAAAGCAAACCGAAGCCATCTTGCCTCCCTGTCCCCCCCGCCAGAGAAATCTCTACACAAGCAAGGTAAGAACTCTTTGTTTTTCAATGAAGACAACTAAATTTTTTTCACAACTAGTTTTTTTTTTTGAATTAATCCATTTTGTGCATATCCTGCGATCTTAAAATTCCATGAAATGACATCTCTTTTAGGTATTCCGTCATATAGTTCACATGCCATGTGTATGCTATCCCATTTTGCGATTAAAACCCCCTTTGATTATGCTTTGATGCTACCCCATGATTGGAATTGGTTGTTGTGTCTTCGGGTTTGGGTCTCCAAGCAACTATTACTTCCCAAAATTATTGCTATCCCACCCTACCTATAGTTTGATAGTTGTACAACCAAAATCGAGAAGCTTGCCATTCCATATATGGATGGAAGCCGGAACCGCTAATCCATGAACAGGAAGGCGGGTAAACCATTACCCGGGGATAGATAGAAACTAGATACCGGATGAGGAAACCAAGGGTGGGTGGATATCGGGATTGTGTGTGGTGTTTGAGTTGGGTCTACGCCTCAGAGTTAGGGTGAGGGCCGAGGAGGGAGGAGAGGATGTGTATGTGAGGGGAATGAGGGAGATTAGTAGTATGAGGTTTAGGGTAGAGATTGGTGATTCCATTTTCAGAGGTTATTGAGGAGGGGAATGTGGGGAATGGGATTAAATAGGTTGTGATTGTGAGAGTGGGTGAATTGGATTAAATAGATTCACCTAAGAGACTAAGAAGATTCACATAATGATAGGTGGATTTTCCTAAAGATGAAGGGATAAGACTTAACAAAAAGAGGACTTAGGATGATGACAAGGAGGATTCATTTAAGGATATGGCATATTCACCTAAGGGATAGTGTATTCTCCCAAGAATATGGAAAAATTATTGATTGGTGGAATGACATACTAGATCAAGGAATGATACAAGGGTAGATTCACCTAAATATAGGGTAAATTCAGCTAAAAGGGTACCCATGAGATTGTGGTACTGAGTACCTATCTATGGATGGTATATTTGGATACAAGTATGATGAAACCATGCTTGTGTATGATGAAACAAAGTCCATATCTCTATTATAGGTCCAACATAATCTCTATTATTTGAGACACCATTTTATTAGCATATCCAATTAGGGTAATTTATGGGTTTAATTATGGATCATGTTGTCTATTTCCATGCACTATTGAACTTATTTGGATGTATTGTGATTATTTTAATTTTGAAGTTATAAATAAATTATATTTGTACCTTAGAAAGGGTAACTCCAATTGATGTTTGGGTAGTTTTTTTGAAAACTTATGGTGATTATTGCCCTATGTTATGTAATGGAGTTATTTTTACACTAAGTAATTAACTAGAAAAATGAATTTGTATTGTTGTACAAGTATGATGAAACCATGCTTGTGTGTTTACATGTTTGTGCATCCTATTGAGAACCAACCTCGCTATTGAGGAACTCAATAAATGTGGTGTTAAGTAGAAGAATGGAAAACTCAAGAAGCTATGGTGATATATTGTGGCATTAGTAGGGATTATCTCTATTGACCACACCTTTCAAAGATAGTATCCCCTAGTTCTCCTCATAGAATGGACCATTGGATGGCTCATAGTGGTATCCTATCCTACATTTATCTTGATGGCATTGCCGATAGTTGGTATGTGGTTCTTGGTACGAGTTTCCTCTTACCCTATTATCTTATTTATATCTTTGTTCCAACATAGATTGATTTTTGTCATGCTATGATGATTTTCATGTTTGCATGTGTTTTGACATTATGAAAATAGATATGATGTCACATCATACTTATGTTTTGATATAGTGTAGGTGATGGTTACATGTTGTTGATGGTAGCGATTTGGGTTCAAAGACACAATTCCACACACACACACAAATATTTGAAGATGCATTTTATATTATTCCTTCTTAGTGGTGATTAGTGTTGGAAGATTTGCACACATGTAGAGAGGAACTCATGTTAGATACAATAGGTTGTGTTTGATAACATATGAATGTTCCTCATGATGTATACATATAGCTTTGGTGTGTGACATGCATGCACATTTTTCCATAAGACACATTGCTATGTGGCATGTGCCCTATGCATGTCTTCTTTGTGAGGCACATTGCTATTTGCAATGTGGCCCTAGATGTGTCTTCTCTATGAGGTGTATTGCCATGATATGTTAGGATTTGTAGTGTGCAGGCCACAAATGCATGCATGAGGGACTATTATTATAGTCATGTTTTTTGGGCATGTAGCCTAGGCATGTCTTCTCCATTAGGTACATGGCCATGCTGTGTGGGAGTTTTTGTGTTCATGCCACAAATGCACACATGAGGGACTATTATTGGAGTCATGATGAATCTTCACTCTATTTAGCCACAATTTCTAGTCGTATAGTTATGTAATGTGCACTTTTAAGGATTGTGAAGTTTCCTTCAATTATTGATGATCTCTCATCTTTGTTGCATGGGCCAACAATTTTATTTTATCTTGTTTGAATTAGTTTAATCACTATTGTGAGTTTTCTCTATTGTGTAGTTATTGTGGCTATGTTTGATTTGCTATTGGAATTAAACACATTTATTTGACTTATTATTGTTACTATTTTTTCTTTCTTTCAATATTTATGATCTTTGGTAGTTTAGTGAAACTCTTGCTATTTTTAAATGTTGCCTTCTTTGTTGTGATGTGATTCCTCACCAAGATCGACATAGATAACCTTGGATGAGTGTATATAAGGAATCAAACATTGGGAAAATTTGAGGATAGGGGTAAGTGTTTGTTGTATGGGTAGCTACGATCCACTTGTACATTCTTAGTGATTATTGACGACTATGTCTTGGAGCTGGCTAATCCCATTAAACAAACAAGGGGGAAGTCATACATAATCATATGGATCCTCCCTAGTTGTGTGTGGATTCAAGATGGCCATCATTTCATATGGTTCTTGGTTACTTTGTGAGACCATGGCATCCTCTTAGACCAATATGTGAGCCTTGTATTGTTATCCCTGCAATGTGGATGAATAAGTGCATGTTTAAATAAATGCTTTGCTTAGAATACTCAAAAATGTCTCTCAGAAAGTCTACAATAGGCAAACTTTTAGTAAGAATTTGTAGACACAATGCTCAAAAATTCACACAATCAGCTACATTAAATACGTTCTCTATTAAGTTCAATGGTTTTGGTTCGATTTGCAATTTTTGTGAAGCTTTTGCACTGAAGTTTCCATAGCCTGATTTTTTTGCCTGTGAAGAAAGACCATGTCAGATAATATCAGCGAAGAACAAAATAAGGAGACAATTGCTAGATTATGGTCTAACTTGAAAAGAAAAGGTGATGGGAAATGTTATTGTCCCTACAAAATTTGTAAGGGCTTAAAGACTAGAAGACTTCTAATCAAAACAGCTAAGAAACATTGTAGGCAGCATGGTCACATTGAAGGGGGACATGATTATCATCCACTGGTAAGTTGTTCATTATATCGTTTTAACAATTTATATACATAAGAAATCACTTGATAATGAGATCATGATCACAATTTATTTATGTATATCAATTTTATATAGGTGGAGCACCCTAGAGAACATGGTATGGATCAACAAAACCCTGAGAATATGGTTTTGGAAGTGGAGGAACATGGAGGTGTGAATATTGAAGCTGAAGATAATGATCCCATGGAAGATGACGATCATGCACCAGAAAACACAATTGAAGATGATGGTACAAATACATTGATCCATGACACATTTAGTACTGGCACAGCTGATCATGATGATCAGGATGACCTTGATGTTCATGATTTACCTCTTCTTGAGAAGGCATATGAGCCCCTTTACAAAGGCTCCCAAACAATTCTTCTCTCTGTTGTATTGTTGTTGGTGAACTTGAAGGTTATGAATGGTTTATCCAACATAACAATCTCTCATATGTTAAGGTGTATCATACATGTCATTACAGTTAATAAATGGTGAATCATGTACCATTAATATTCTTTATATTAACACCTCAAACTTTTTTTTTTGCTGTATATTGATAGGTGAGTTTTTCTTACCACCATTAAATATTCTACCTCGCTCATACTGAGAATTATCTGCCATTATGAAAGATATTGGAATGGAGTATCAAACAATAGATGCTTGTCCCAATGATCATATTATATATCATAAACAACATGAATTTGGAACAGAATGCCCTGAATTTCATATCAGTAGATATCAAACAGATCAAATAACAAAAAAGGTGCCTCGCAAGGTTCTTTGTTATATTCCCATTATTCCATGTATGCAACGATTATTTAGGTGCACTAGCTTGGCACAATTTATGGATTACCATGCACGCAATAGAAGTTGAGATGACATTATTCAAATGCTTGCGGATGGTTCAGCATTTATGGACATAGAGGAAAAGTGGCCACACTTTAAAGAAGAACCTCATAATCTCAGGCTTTCATTGGCAGTGGATGGTGTCAATCCATTTGGAGAGTTGAGATCTATTTACTCGGTGTGGCCTATTTTGTTATCAACAATAATATTCCTCCATGGATGTCAATAAAGAGGGAGCACATAATGTTGGCAATGATTGTTCCAGGTATTTTATCATTTAATAGTCATCTACATTTAATTATAAATATTGCAGTAAAATGGTCATAATAATTATGTAATGTTTTTGTTCATTCCACTAGGCAAGTACCAAGTTAAAGATATGAATGTATATATTGAGCCTCTTATTGATGAGTTGCTGGAGTTATAGAATGGTGTGACCATGTATGACATCTCTAGACCAATAGGACAAAGACAATTTCAATTCCATGCAATGCTTGTATGGACAATACATGATGCCCCAGGGCTAACACATTTTTGTGGTACGTTATAGTGTTCAAGTTGCGCAAGATAATTATAATTATAAAAATTAACAGATTTAATAGAATTATACATTATCTTGTAGGTCTTCAAACAAATGGAAAATTTGCATGTCCAATTTGTGCTCCAAAGATGAAATTTTGTCATTCAAAAAGTTTAGGAAAGCAGGTGTTTGATGAGTATAGGCACTTCCTTCACAAAAATCATAAGTACCGGAATACTGAAAAACATCTTTTCAATGGGAAAGAAGAGACTACATCAAAGCCACGAAGAATGACTCCTCACTTATGGAAGTTGGAATATAATAGAATTAATCGTCAAGGTAATGTCATTCCATCTAATGGTTTATGTTTGGAATTTGAATTTTTCTATCATGTTTTGTTTACTGATGGTGTAATTGATGATACTGAAGGTCGTCAAGGCATGGATGGCCACCTTCCAAAGGGACTAAAAAGTTATCCCAGACAATTCAGTAGGTTGCCTTACTACGAGTACAAATTGTGCATTTGTTTGATACAATGCATATTGGAAAGAATATAATAGAGACATTATGGAAAATATTGGATGGAAGGCGTGACAAAGAAAAAATTGTCAAAATTTGTAGTGACATTGTGGAATCCAATCATGCAATGAAAAATTTCATTCAATCAAATAGCAATGGAGATCAAATTAATATAAGTTCCCTTCCTTGGTTATTAACGGAGCAGCAAAGCAATTCTATAAAAGAAGTCATACGAAAAATTTGATTTCCCACAGGATTTGCTGCGAACATAAACAATCTCATATCAAAGAAGAGTGAATTTGGGTCAGGGATGAAAATGCATGATTGGCATACCTTCATTAAGGTAATTCGCGTTCTTGTGTATTTACTATATATTTGTATACTGCGCATGTACTTTTCATTGTATTATGTTAGAAAACAATGAAAAGATCATTTTATAATTGTTGCAGTATGTTCTACCTCTATCTCTCCCAGACCACTTCGACAATAATATCAAGCAAGTCATATATGATCTTGGAAAATACATGAGGTAAGTAGTGATGTTTGTTCAATTTGTTGTATAGATATTATATTTGCCATTTGTTTTACTTGTTATGTAATATATTTGTATATTATTTTGTAAAGTCTCGTTTATATATTTTTGCGTCTTCAATCTCTTTAATTAGGTGGTTGTCATCTAAAGAAATCCACAAGGAAGATATAAAATATTGGAAGAGAAAAATCCCTCATCTAATGTGTGAAATGCAAAAGTGTCTACCTTCAACTTTTTCCAATGCACAAGAACACTACCTCATACACCAAGTTGAGGAGATCGAATTGTGTGGACCTATACACACTAGGTCAATGTGGATGGTTGAGAGGCACTTGAAATTTTTGAAGGCTTTGGTTCGACAAAGAGCACATCCTGAGGGTTCTATGGTGGAGGGATATATGGTATACCAAACTATGATGTACATTACTGAATATCTTCCTAAGTTTGCAGCAAAAATCCACGTAGATTGCATTTGGGATCCCAACCCCATTAACAAATTCGAAGGGGAGCACTTGATGGGGAAAGGTAGATTGAAGAAAGTGAGAGG
This sequence comes from Cryptomeria japonica, assembly GCF_030272615.1. NCBI lineage: Eukaryota > Viridiplantae > Streptophyta > Pinopsida > Cupressales > Cupressaceae > Cryptomeria > Cryptomeria japonica. The sequence goes on along the minus strand of NC_081415.1, from coordinate 508,719,537 downwards.
TAATTATAAGATGTTATTGTAGTAAATTAATTCTTCATCTTCTAAATAAATCAATTGGAAGTGGTCTATTAATTATTTGTACAGTTGGTCGGGAGTGGGATGTGCTACATTTGTATATTGCAAACAATCTTGATTGGATGACGGTGTGGATTGAACGATGTCAACATTCTGGTCGCACATTAACATGGGATGGTGTCACTTCATTGGTTAAAGAAGCTCATCGTAATGGAGATTCCAATGTTACACAAAGGGAAATTGATTTAGCATATGGTTTAAGAGATCAATAGGTACGTATAATTTTATTAATCACCTGTATGTTTATCAACTCATGATGCAATAATTTTAATATGTTAGACATATTGCAGGTCAGACACCACAAGGCTATGTGCTGCAATGGTCATAAATTTCGCATCAAACAGTTGGATGACACGAAGAAAACTTGTGATTCTGGGATAACTGCAGTCTTTGAGGTGACCAATATTTCATCTAGAAACGACATACATCCTCAAGTGTCTCAAAATCGATACTATGGCATTTTGGATGATATACTTGAGTGTGACTTTAATTCCTTCAAATTAGTTTTGTTTGTCGTCAAATGGTATAGGCTACAACTGAATATAAATGATCCTGATATAACTGTTATCGAACATGATAATGGATTTACAATGGTTAATACAAGGTCATTTGAACGAGTTGGGGATGAGCCCTATGTTCTTCCAAGTCAATGTGAGCAGGTATTTTACTCGGAGGTTCCACATAAACCGGGTTGGTCATTTGTTGTTAGACATGATCCAAGAGGAAGGCCGATAATGTATAATGTGATGGAAGAAGAAGATACTGAAGAAGTAGAAGATGATATAGATGATCACGATCGACAGTTACTCGGTGATGTTCTTGACGGAAATGTACACGAAGAAGAAGTTGATGATGATGATGCTGCTGATGATGATGATGGTGATGGTGACGGTGATGGTGTCGGTGATGGTGATGATGATGACAATGACGAACATAATGACGATGATGACAACGACTACGAGGATGATGATGATGATGATGATGATGATGATGATGATGATGATGATGATGATGATGATGATGATGATGGTCATGATGATGGTCATGATGATGAGTTGGAGGCATTTCATAGTGGATTCATTTACTGTGGCAGGAGATGCACATAAGGATGTGCCAGAGGTGAGTACTGCTGATAACATACCATCATTTCCTAGATCTTCCCGTATTGCTAGTACGGGAACGTTGCAGGCCACATTGGTGGTGAGCGATGAAGAATTGATTCCCTTGAAGATATAGAAGGTTCCAGGTACTTAAAAATATTATTATATATAGTCTAATTGTAATTTACTTACTGATCACTCATTTTGGACTAATGATCCCATGTTTTTTTTGTAGGAAATGATATTTTTTATAAAAATCTTAATGACATTTCATTGCAGATATTTGGCCCCACCATACGTAAAAGGTGGAACATCATACGTGAACTAACCCTTATCCACTATTTTGATTTCATATCATTGCTAGAATAGTTTTCCTTTTATCCATTTCTTGAACTATATTAAAGGTAGCTTCAGTTTCTTTCTAAATCTAACAAGTTTATTTTTGCTTTAAAAGTGGAATGACCAAGAAAAAAAGTTAAAAGATGAACTCACAAACCGTATGGTAGGGTTGTTTGGAAATGACACATTCGACAAGACTAAGCTCCTGGAAAAAGATGGCACATATCTGAAGTATGTGAGGGACCAATACAGGACACATTTAAAGAATAACGTAAAGTATGAGCATCCCCCCATGATTCCAGAGAGGGAGTGGAAGGACCTGATTTTGGATGCAAAGGAGAGAATTGAAAGGAAAAAAGGAAAGACACCACCAGACACCAGAAGAAGGTATGTGATACTATTAAGAATGTGAATATGTACTAATTATTCATTATATTTATATAATCTAACATATTTCAAACTTTTCATAGATTGAGTGACACGTCAAAGGCAACCAAGGCAAGACAAGAAAAGCATGGGCAACACAAACTCGGCTCTGGTGGTTATATGAAACTTGTCGCACGAATTGTAAGAATCAGTAAATTAAGTATCACATCAAAATATTTATAAATAGTAAACAATTTGTTTTTGATCAAACAATACAAGCAAAATTCACAATACTAAGCAAAAATGCAGGGCTCTGAATTCAATAGAGCGCCCATAGAAGATGACAAGAGAATTGGCTGCCAGCAAGGCTATATAGCCGTGGCTGAATGGCTACGAGAATTGAGTGGGCAAACACGAGATTCTGATGCATCTGTCACAACGGTAATTAAGCTAAATGAAAATTATTTCAAATTGAATACTTAACCAATAATCTATTTGATGTTAAGTTTCAACATAAAGTGACTATATTTTTTTTAAATAAGCAAGCAATGATAACACTGTGCTTGACATTGCAATGCAGCATGATAATCATGGAACAGAACCTATACATGAAGGTCCGGATGTGCATCCTAGTAGTGGAGGTATTCATTTGCTATTCAAATTTTTTTATGTAATTATTAATACAATTTGATGCCCTCCTAAATGGCACAATGTTAGTTTAAGATCAAACAACACAAAATCACACAAGATGTTAGAGTTAGTCAATCAAAAACTAAAACATGAAGGCATTCCAAGAGAGATACTAAAAACACATGCTAATGAATCTAACTAAAGAAGTAAAACAATGAGACATCTCCAACTGTCTCTTAGCATGAGATTAGCTCCTTCTCCCTTGTTCCTCTCCTCTCCAAGTTCCAAAATAGTGTAGCTCTCAGCAGCTTTTTGCACTATGGATGCTTATGAAGGATTGAGATTTTTAGTATAGCTCCAAACATGAAATGAAAAGCTATTTTTTTAATGCTAAAATGATTGATTTTACCAAAAAGACAAGATTTAGTTATGTTATGCTAAATGCTCTCTAAAATGGATATAGTCTAAATGCTTACAAGTTTTCAGGATCTGGATTATGAAGGAATGGGCTCTATTTATAGGAAAAATGGAGCAATGGATGGCCAGGATTGAAAGGTTTAATCAAGGGCCAAGCTTGAAAGTTGGGGATCCATGTGCACAATTTGCACCAATGAAATGGTGACAAGTGTCAACACAGGATTGGGTTGAGAGAAGAGGTTGGAGGCATTAAAGGCCTGAGAAGACCTCATGGTTATCTAAAGGCTAAGAGTTAAGCCTAAATTAGGATTACCCACTGAATTAGGAATTAATCCAAGGATAAACCTTTGTGCAAATGATTAAGAGATAATCATGGTCAAAGCATTAAATGCTTGATGAGACCCTTGGGTTGGGTAGAGGTTGAGTCAAAACAAATGTTTTAACCATGTGGGAGGGTTTGAGGTAACCATTAATGGTTATTGGAGACTTTGTGGATTAAGTGGTTGAAAGTTGGAAGCCTTTAATGGTTTTCAAAGACTTTGGGGTTTTTGGTGGTTGAAGGTTGAAAACCTTCAATGGTTATCCAAGACTTTGGGCCATTTGAAAAGTGACTCCATTTTGCTTATGAATGTGACAATATTTAGGGGATGGATTAGGCTAATTAGGAAGGGGTTAGAAGAATCTAGAAGGGGATTAGATTTTTGCAAGTGGATTTGGTGGGTGAGGGAAAATAGGATTTTATTTAAAATAAAAATTCATTTATTTCAAAATGTGTGCAAGTTGCATTTGTAAGAAAATGCAAGTGGGGTGGGGGTAATGATTTTAAATAAATGTTTTATTTAATTTATTTAAAAGAGGAAAAGGGGATTTAATTAAATAAATAGATTTTATTTATTTAATTGATTGGAATTGGATTTTAATGAATTAATTAAAATAAATTGAGTAATTTATTTAATTAATAGAAGAATGTTTGGGGATGAATTAATTAAATATTTATTTAATTAATTGATGGCTAGTGGATTTTTAATCAAATAAATACGAAATATTCATTTAATTAAAATGGACAGATTTATGTGACTACACAATTAAACATCTTAAATTGAAAATTAGTGTAGTAATTAATGTAACCTTTATTGTTAATATTTTAGAGCATGTAGTCGATGGTGACCAAGTGGAGCATGATCCAGGTAGACAACATCAGGAACGTGATGTTCCCCAATCAGGTAAAGAGGACCAATGTTATTCCTTTAAACAGATTTAATTGCAATTGGTGTATTGATTAATGTAACATTTTGTATTTCAACTCCAGAGGATCTAGAGGGTGCTCAACATGTCGAGGTTGATGCTAGACAAAATGATGTGGAAGATGATGTGGCCCCATTAGGTAAAGAGTGTAATGGTTGTGTTCTTTAAATTAATGATATACTTGTAACAATAATAAAAAAATATTTTGAATTTAACCCAATTCTTTGTTATTGCAGAGGAGCCCCCTTTGGTTCAGCATCCTCATCCTTTGTATAGGACTAGGCATACATCAAGAGCACGAGAAGAGGGCATAACATCCGCAGATGGGGGAAATGATGAAGAAACTGATGTTCCACTTAGTCTTTTCATAGCTTCAAAGAAAAAACAAAGAAAGAAATGATTGTAATCTACCTTATTTGATAATGACTGATTTTTATGTGTAATGAATGTAATTATGTGCTAATGAATGTTCATGAGTGATATGTGTTGATGATTATTGATGAATGTTGCGTTTTAATGAAAGATAATGAATTTTATGTGTTAATGAACGTTATGTGATAATGAATGAATGTTATATTTTAATAATGGATGAAAGAATGAATGAAAGAATGAAAGAATGTTAGATGTTAACGGGGAATTTAGAGTGATGTTAGGGGAGGGCGGAGGGGCCAAATGAGCTTCCACCTTCACGTGGTTGGCCCTGTTAAGTAGAGAATATTAAACTATTCTCGAAACGAAGCGAATCTCAATTATAAGATGTGAAATGTTTGAAAGGTGAGAGTCCACAAACAGATGTGAAATGTTTAGGCCTCCAAATGAAGTGGATCTCATAGACACGAAGAGTCCTCTATAGAGAATCATTGAGAGCCCTTGAAGAAGCAAATTTGAACTTCGATGAAGAAATACATGATGGAGGAATATCTTGCAAGAGGAAATCAAAGTCATTATGGTGTCATCTAGATCTTAAATGTGGTCTACTTTTCAAAAAAGTAAAGATGCTTGATATGAATGTGTCCTAGTGGGGTGAATCTAGAAGACATATAATCCTATTGCAAAGAATCATGGAAAGTTCTAGAAGAAGCAACTTTTAATTCTGAAGTAGCAACATGTACAAGAGATTTTCTCATTTGTAGATGGAGTATCAAGAGGAGGATCACTAGTCCATGGACCATGTCATTGTTGTTAAATACCTACGCTTTTGTTCATAGTCACTTGGTGTAGGAATGAATTCAATGAGATAGGGTAGGAGATCCTACATAATGTAATTGTGGTTTCCCCATCAAACTCTACCATTGTGATTAAAGGGGTCTCAATCATAGAAGGGTGGATAAAGTAGCATGGATAGGGAGGGCAGGTACAAGTTTACCCACTAAGCACACCACCTCATATGGATGGCAAACTGCCACATGGGGCCAAGAGGGATGGTATATCCACTCTTGGGCTTAGCATGTGGACAGCTTCGGGTGCCCTATCATGTTTCTCATCCAAGCCCTATTATGGTTTAACTCCAATTATGCATTATAGATATTGTGTAGTTCACATAAAATTGAAATAGATATGAATATATGCTATCTAAACCTAGTTGAAATGGTTGCTCTATGAATTATACTTTCAATACTTGTCTAACATGATTGCAGGTTTCAAAAATTATTCTAATACCCTAATGGTATTGTTTCTTCATTGGGACTACTCACATGCATTCGAGGACTGCTAAACTATCATATTCACATAATATTGTCTCAATAATAAAAAGAGAACCCTAGGTCATCTTTACCATTATATGCTTTTGATCTTGCATCTGCGACTGCAAATAAGATTTTAGTGGGATTCTAGGACTTCTCCTATGTTTTGATTTTTGCTTTCTCCATTGGGGCTATATTGTTCTAGGGTCTTAAACTAAGACAATGATTGTCTCCTGTAGCTTCATCCCTAGTTGTCATTTGTATAATTTGATGCCAATAAGGACTGATATGCTGCTCCTTTCAGTGAAGTGTGTAGTACCCCTACCGTAATCGATCTCTAACCTTGGTTTAATCTTGATTAGTTAATCGTAATATGATGTTACAATCAGATGTTTGATTTAACGCATAGCTATTGATGTGGTTCTCACACTAGTTATATGCAGATTTTCAGTGTACCTATTTCGTGATTTTAGTATCGGACTAATGCTTTCATTAGATTTTATAAATGTATGCATGTATGATCGTTGGCTGCAGGAGATTTCAGGTACGAAGTCGCATGAGTGCGAGGTTCGTCGTCACCTGGTTTTACAGGTTTGAGCATACCTTTTTAATCCCTAGAGTCGGATTAGGTGGTCATAAGACCTTAGTCGGCCTTAGTTGTGCTCCAGTGAGCATCGCCAGTCGTCGTCGGTAATCCCTTCTTGCTTGGGTTTGCGAGTCGTCTGTTTGGTTGACCTTCTCGGTTTGCATGCATGGTGTGATTGGTTAATTTGATTAATTAGTCCTTAGTAATTTTCTTTATTATATATATGCGTTTGTGCATTGAGGATTAATGGATTTAAATTAATCAGGTATTCGTTATGCGATTTTCGTTGTTAATGAATTGCCTGTTTTAAATTTGGAGTAAGTTTGATTAAATGACTGTTTTCGAATATTTAATGCATTTTATATATGCTGATGAAATGAAGTTTTGTACTTTATCGCAACAGAATTTTATTGAAATCTGTTGGATTATTATATTAGAAAGGTTAAATTTGATTAAATGAAAGAAATCGATTTTTGGTTTGGGAAGCAAGTTAAATTGTTGTGATAAGTTAGAAAGGATAAAATTGTGAATTTTTGTAAATAAAGAGTTTTTATTCCAAAATAGAGTTATTTTGGGTCAACTCTTCCATATAACCCAAATTTGGGGAAATTTGGAGAGGATGGACATTTTTGGTAGAGATTTTGGTTGGGAATGAAAATTGGAGGATTTTGGGAGCTGAAGATTGGGGCTCTCCTTCAGCCATGCCAGGATTGCGTATGAAGGTAGGGTTTATCCAAATCGTTCTTCCTTGTGGTTGTGGAAAGGATTGCTTGTTGCCAAATTCAATCTTTGATTGTTTCTAGTTTTAATTGGATTTGTGAGTTTAAATCCATGTTTTAGCTATGTTCTTCAAGAAATTGCATGGCTGTATCATTACGTTAAAATGAATTTAATTGAGGTGTGTTTTTCCTCATGATTGTTTGGGCATTTGAAACCCCTTCGTGTTTAGGAAAGGATGAAACCACCAAGAAATTGTTACCGAACCAGTCCCTCTTTAAATCGAATTTATTTTAAATCAAAATTTATACTTTTTCCTTGTGCTGGGCGTTTTCGCCGTGCTTAAACCCGTGCGTTTTGCTTTATAGATCGAACTGTGTTTTTAAAGAAAATGAAATCATGAATTGATAATATCGAACTGTGTGTTCAATGGGATTTTTAACGCATTTTGTTTTGAAGCAAGCGGTGCGTTTTGGTTTGTAACCGAGCTGGGCATTCTTTTGTGTTGTTTCGGACTGTGATTCTGGGTTTGGGAGAGCGGGGAGCGGAGCTCCACCCGCTCCCCTCCCCTCCCTCGCACGTCCCCCTTGCTCTTCCCCTAACCCCCGCACCGTTCCCTGCATCTAGTTGCAAACCACGGCGGCTGTGGCCCACGATGGTGGCCGCAGGGGCCGCGGTGGCCGCAGGGCGCCGCGGCACCTGTGGGCACCACCGTGGCGCCGTCCACGTGTTTACCCAGGCACTGCGGCTAGGGCACGACCCGCCCTCGCCTAGGGTTTCTATGCGTTTGCTAATGCGTTTCTTTTTCAAATCATAGTTTTTAATGTGTTTTTTTTTATGTATTTTTTTTATCATTAAGAAAAAAGATGCATTTGATTATAACATCATGTTTATGTAAGAGATTCTTAATGCTAAGTTTAGAAGTGCTCTTAATTAGGACTAAGAGGCAATATTTTGATAAATGTAAAATTGGATACTAATTAATTCTATAATGGAATTTATAAGTTAGTTATTATCCAAATTCATTTTGTGGCGTATGTATTTTTGTGGTTAAGTTTTAAAATTGATAATTTCGTCATTGAATCTAATTGGCTATATTTTAGCCCAATCTTGGGTTAATAAGTTTATATCATGTGCGTTTGGGAAATGAGTATCTATAATTGAATTTCTTTTATATTTTTAATTCCGTAATCCGTATATGTATCTGGAATTGAAAATATGAAACTGAAGAGGTCGGTTTTAGACCGGTATGTTAATGACGGTTGTTGGAGATTAAATGTATCTTTGTTTAAATTGCTTAATGGTTGTCTGAATTTGATTAATATGAATTGGTTAAAACTCCTCCTGGCTTAATTTGCCTGTTCGATGCTTGAACCTTAGGAGTTAGAAAACCAAGAACAAATTATCCCTTGATGAGGTAGATAACTGTAAGTTGTTTTAGATCTCGTAGAAAACTTGATCGATTTTAATGATTAAATCAATTTGAGGAAATATTGTCCTTTCTGATTATTGCCTTGCGAGTTGAATTACTGTATTCACTTTAATTTATGAAATGGCATGTTTTGCTTTGTTTAAAGGACCTTGTCGTATGGATGATTGGTGTTCCTGTTTCAGTCCTCGAATTTTGAGTTGACTATGGTATTGTGATGTTGTCTTAGTTGGTTATATCCTCTATGTGTGCGTGTCGAATAATGATTCGTGGTTAACCTTAGTTGTCAGGTCTCTAGTTAGAGTACCGTCAGTAAGTGATTACCCTTGAGTCGTGTTTGACCAGATGATTGGTTCTCTCTTCTTGAACTCCGTTCGTCTTACCATGTGTATTCCGTGGTTTGAGTTCGTCTGAGTTAGTCTAGTGTTGTATGGGAAAGTGGCTTTCGATTGGGGGCCGCGCCCAAAGTGGCTGCTAGATAACCCATCGAAAGTGAGTCTAATAAGTGATAACCTAAGTAGATTAGAAAATAATTTATAAATAAGATAATGTGCCTCACACATGGGACGAATGCTATCATAGATTCGGCATGCTGTGAGAAGGCCTGAAATGGCAAACCATCTTCCTTGTCTTCACGAGAGGATGTGTGGGTCCACATGAGGCTTGGATGGGCCGGAAGTTCGGATTAGGTTGCCAGGGTTACCAGTGTATGGGCCGGGACCTATGAAGACTTGCCATGGTATCCATACCAGGTGGTGTGATGACACTTGTCCCTACATCCGCTAGTGTGTTGTCGTCTTGTCCTGTTTTGAGTACCTTTGTGAGTCGTCCTTCGTCGTTGCCCTTGTGAGTGTCAGTTTCATGTTAGACCCTTGGGTGGTGATGGTTCAGTTTTATGGATGCTCTCTTGGACTCTTATTTTTAGCTTTGATCATGTTCAGCTGGATCCTGTTCTTTTCAAGGATCGTTTATGTATTAATTGACCGATGTGGTCATTTGTATATTGCTTATGTATCGCCTTGATGGCCGGATTGTATAGTGTAACCTCTTGTATTCTTAACTTCATTAATTATCAGAGGGGTCTTGCAGTTGAGCAGACCTGGAGATGTAGCCCTTTAGGGGTGAACTCCGAGATCATTATGGTGTTATGTGATGCGTTCTTTTATGTCTCTTACTTCAGCTTTATCATGTATGATTAATTTATGTTGAATGGTTAAGTGGATAATTGGAAATAACTATAAATGCTTATATTCAGTTCTTTCTTGAATGCCATGTTGATTGAATGCCTAAGTGGTTCAGAGGATATTTATCGTAATGCATGTGTGAAATCGTCCTTTTAATGCAATGAATTGGATTATGAATGAATGTAACTTAGAGTAATGAATTATACTCAGTTGTTGTTAAGGAATTTAAATATGCTTGGAAAGATCTCTTATGTTATGATGAAATCCTAGTGTATTAGAATGTTAGATGTATGGTTTGTAATTTTAAATGAAAAGCTTGTATGAAGATTATAAATGGATCTTAATGGATGAATCATTGCTTGTGATTTATATTTCCATCCTTTGACAGAAATTATCCTGATTAAGAATTATCTCATTGTTAGATTATCAGCTTATTGGATTAATTGTGTGAGTTAAATGAATTGTGAAATTTAAGTAATCTCGTTGGGAAACTCTTTAGGTGGTTGTTGAAGTCTTCCGCTATGTAATCTGAATCTTTGATATCTTGTTGCATCTTATGTGTTGTAACCTTTAAAAAAAAAAAAATTTATTGCACTCTATTCTTGTATTTTTGGCTTATCCCTTCGGGGTTTCCTGGCGGGGCATTACAAAGTGTCATAGTTCTTTGGACTGCTCATACCATATTCTAAAATTTTATGAAAACCCTACAATGAATGACTCCTTGACTATCATTGTTGTTTGTATCTTACCATTGTGGATTTGAGTCTTGATTTGACTATATGGCTTCTCTCAATAGAAAACTGTTTAAGGCATTTGTAACTTCTAAACCATGACTTCTCATCAAGCTTTGGCACATTGAGATTGGAATAGGGATCCTATACACCATCACTAGAGGTTATCAACAAGAGAAGATTCACCTATTGATCCTTTGAACTAATAATTCTTGATTGCCTTTTTGACTCATCGTGCTTTGTAATGGTGATTATCTTATTTATGGCTTGATGGATATTGATCTCTCTCTCATAAGTGTTTCAACTAATCTTTGATGAATACAAACCCTTCTCTTTTGTTGAGTGCAAATATCATGAATGCATTTATTTTTCTTAACTATCCATAATGACATTTTCAAATATCTAAGACTACACTTAGGCCTGTTGTCTCTTGATTCTTCATTGGACTGTGGTTTCTTTGATAGTTCTTTGTAGCTTTATCTTTGAATGGTCACTATCTTATTTGTAGCTTTGTATTTCCTTTATGGTGGCAGACCTCATGCAATGTTTTCACCTTTTAAACCAACACTAAACCTTTAAACAACCATCTTCATAGACAATTTGATATCAAATTGTGATACAACATTAATCATTTCACCACTATTATCAATTATATTTTTGCATGCTTAGTGTCCATGCCTTCATTATGCTTGAGTTGATGACTGCTGCAACTTTATTATTGTCAAATCTGCTTCATGATGTCTTGTATGCATATGACATAATGCTAACCTATTTATCAGTGCTATAGACTTTTCACTTTGTGTCATGGCATCCTTTTATCTTTCATCAAGATCTGGGGGTGAAGAAAATAATTATGACACTAAATACCTATGACCTTGCACTATGAACTGCCCTTGCACATCTTCTAGAACTTCATAGGCTATGGAAATACTGTGATTTTGACCTTTCACAGCCTTTTGATTCTTTTTTGGGCTGCTAGATGGTTGTCTCTGATCTGACTGTAGACCTTGGTGCTTCATATTTATTGTTCTCTCTTGAAAAGACTCAGATTAGGACCTCTATTCATGCTTTGACAGTGATACTTGACACTGTCATCTCCATATCATGGCCACTGTCATTCAACAAATCTCATATATTGCTGCCCTCAGTGTTATACCTATCAGTTATCCATGTTGAAGACTCTCACACACCTTCTAACACTATCTTAGACTTGGCTTTTTCTATTTAATACAGCATAAGACTGTAATGAGGCTGCTATGTGTCATTGATTTGACAATTTCTAATGTTTGGTAGATGTCTTTGATGCTCTCAAATTGTTCTTGAAGCTTATATGGCTTGGTTATGATCCTTATAAGGTTTTAGACTAATTTAGGCACTATGATCTCACTGCAAATTTATCATTTATTGGTTGTTCTTTTGTTGATAGTGACATTTATCACTACTTTCATATGAGGCAATCACTTCTTGACAATCAAAAGGTTGCCCATCAATTAGTTTTCATTATCTTTAGCTTCTTGAGACCTCTTATTTATTGATAGAGAAACACAATATATTCTTCAATAATCAATCAAACCTACTCAATGTAAACCTATAACTTGTAATTTTCTGTTGTGATTGTCTTTGTGTTTTGAACCATAAAAAAACTCTTATCATTGTCTTTTTAATTCAAAACCCTTCTTCATTACAAGCTCTAAGTAATCTATTCCTTTCTATACTTATGATTATCTATTAATGCTATTCAAGAATTGGGGAAAACCTAGACACTATTATCATGTCTAAACCTTCTAATAGACTACTCTACTAGTCCTTACTATCATTGTTATTTTGGTGGAGGCTAGACTATACTTCATTTGAAACAAACAAACCATCCATACAAATCATGCTTTCTCAAAAATGTGAAATCCTAGACTAGAGTAAAGAAGATAGATAACCCAGACATGAAATGCTTTGAATGTTCCAGACACGTAGCTACTCTTTGTTAGAATTTCCCTTATAATTTTGCAACATGTCATGGTTCTCCTTCTACGTGGCTGTCATACTGCACCTTCGACTAGAGCTTACCAAACTGAATACTAGGGTTTTCTCCCATCAAAAGTGGAGTGCTCTACCAATGAACTCGAGATCCTCATCTTTACCACAGGTTTATCTTGAATTTTGATTGACCTTAGTTAGAATGGGCATTGAATAGTCTAAGAAAATTACCTCCAAAATGTTAAACTCGAACTTCAACTCATGAATTATAAGGCCATGCAAGTTTTTATTTCTCTTTTGATGAGAGAGGGTGAGAGGAAGAGATAATGACTCGGAGAGGGTAGATAAAGAGAAGTAGAGAGGGAGAGAAGAAGAGAGGGATGGAGAAAGAGACCTAGAGAGGGGAGAGAGAAGAGAGATAGTAGAGAGGGATAGAGAAGAGAGATAGTAGAGAAATCTTTTTCTATAAAATTTTTTTAAAAAAAAAATCGACCTACCGTCGGAATTCTGACTTCAAGGGGTAAAAATTTCGATAGAGGAGTGTCGTCAGATGCACAACATCCTCGTTGGAACTCTCATGGGGCTGTCGTAATTCCAACATAGGAGTGCCGTCGGATGCACAACATCCTCGTCAGAATTTTTACCCTTTGATGTCGGAATTCCGACGGAAGGCCGAAATCGCGACGGTATTCTTTCTGGGTATGACCATCCATGGCGGTCGTCAGAAAGGTTAGAGAGGATGTCGGAATTGCGATGACCACAAGGATAGTCGGAACTTCCGACAAAAAGTTTTCGATGGCTATTTTTGTCGGTAGTGCGATGAAATTACGTTGGAATGAAGACGATTTGCCGTCAAAATTTTGACGCGAATGTACTAGTGTATCTTGCTCAGGGTCACGTGTTTCTTCCTCTCTTTGTCATTCTTGATATTCATAATGTCGAGATCTTTCTCTAAAAAATTTTGCATCCAAATCTTCAGGAAGTTTAAGTCCTTTGCTTGTGAGCATGAGCATATATTTTTCTTTGTCATTTTTCATGAGCCTTTCCACAAGCCTTTGAAATGAAGCACTTTCTTGACACTCTTGAAGGAGTTCCTCAGTAATTTCAGTGTCCTCTAGATGCGGACCCTCGAAAGGATTTGATAATCTCTGATTCATGCTGGATTTCGGTTGCATTTTGCTTTGTTTGTTTCATTGAGAGCGAGTAACAACAGGCATCTAGTAGAAGTTTTTAATGACAAAAGGAATGAACTGTTCTTCAATGTTTTGTCCAAGGGTTGGTGGTTCAAATTGGGGTATGTTATAAGTGATGCATTCTTTGGGAAAGAAGGCCAGATTGATCTTCCCTCCTTGATTTATGCGTTGACTGAATGCTGATTTTTGACAGAATGCCCTACTCCTCAAGGGTTCCTTGTCAAATTCATTTGTTTTGTTTTGAAGATACAAGCGTATATGACGAAGGAATGTGCGATGAGATTTAAAGAGTTGGCGATTGATGTATAAAAATTTATTTCTTTTGGCAAGTTTTGAAGAACTCGGTTGTTGTTTCTTCAACTTAGTGTTATGATAAATATTCTTTCTTCTCAGAATATGAGGATTAGTCATGCACAAGCGATCAATGGTTTCCTTTGATTTGTTTTTGGATTTAGTTTAGCTTGTTTTGGAAACTCAAGTTTTACTTTATCAAAATGAAGGTTTAGATGCCCCCTCATGACAAAGTGTGTCAAATGATATGGAATACGAGCTTTCCCGATATGGAAACTCGATTTGACAACTTGGTGTTTTTTTTAAAACAAGTGTGTTTTGGGATAAAAATTCGTTTGATGGAAGGACCTGTTTGATACTTGTGATGATGTTTCCTAATTTTGATAGGAGAGATATATTTATCTTGCGACTAGTTTCAGATTTTGGACAAATTTGTTTGATGGAAATTTTGCTCTAGAAACAACTTTTGATACTCTATTTTTGGTTTTCTGCTTGATGAAGTTCGGGGTGATGAAGGAAAGCTTTTGAAATTGTTTTCAAAATTGCCCTTTGTTTTGCCCCCTATTTTTCTGGTTTTGGTTATGCGCTAAAACATAGACTCAATGCACTAGAAAAAGTCCTCAATGCGCTAGAGAAAAGACCCTACGGGCTATGCTACCCCCTGATACGTGCTAACTAGTTTATCTTGATTTTGCCTTGGTTTAAAAGGTTATGCGCCAATATGGGCCGCCTATGCGCTAACTATTAAACCCTACGCGCTAAGATTCGGTTTCCACGCACTAAGTTGATGCTTCAACGCGTTAAACTATTTTCAAAACGCGCTACTTGATATTGTTGGTTTTGGTTTTTGATGAAGCGCTAATGTTTACACTTGATGTGCTAAGGTGAAGGTTTTATGCACTAAAAGATGGTTTCCATGCGCTAAGAAGTTGCTCTCACGTGTTAAATTGCCCTGATAGTTTTGACTCGGTTGCTTTCTTGTGATTTTTAGAAGTTTGTTTTGAGTTTTTAGTATTGATAGATGATTTTCTGAAGCAACAAATGAAAGCACGACACCAAAGATACAACCATTTTGCTTAATCTAGACAATAAGTGTATGTTCTGCAAGGATGTGTTCAAATCCCCAATGTTTTGGCAGGTTTAGATACAACATGCACTTCACTCAGACTCTTTATTCAAAGGTCATAAGCAATATCATAGCCCACTAGTCTCGATACTCCATCAGCTCAAACAGCCGTGTCACCTCCTAAGGGGCGCCCGATTTTTTGCCTTTTGCCAGAAATTAACTCAAAGTGAATTGCTTCACAATTGAGCAGTTATCTTGGGAGATAAATGGTGAGCGATCTTGGGGGCGGATTCTTCCCCACCCTTGCACTATGATATTGCAAATGTCTGGATACTGACTCGGCTCAAAGTTTCTATGCTAAGGTTCGTAATCAGGCTTCCCATTCGACCATCAGTGATAAACTCCCTCAGGAGGCTTCCCAACCTTTAGAACAAAGGCTTTATGTATCTCAAGGATACTGGGGGAAGGCTAATCGCAACGCAACCGTTGAAAAGGACTTTTGTCACTTTCCACTTTTGATTATAGTGGGTTGGAACACTTGGCTTCAAAGCCGTTTTAGGTCGTTCCCTTCACACCGACCAAAAATGGCTTTAAGAGTTTTTCAACCCCTTGGGAAGGCAGACTTGCTAAAAGATTTATTGCTTGAAGTAAAGAAAGCTTTTAAGAGTGGTTTGGATTTTTGATCATCCAATTAAGGGGAGAGCATATACCTTCCACTTTCGAGACAAAACACACAAGTTCTTTTTATCTTTTCAAAGCAATGTTTTGCTAACTCTATATGGAGATGTTGCTCCACGAAAACATGGTGTTCCTTTTAACCTTTCATAGCAGTGATTTTCTAATCTATGTTAAAAGGGAACTTGGTCAACAAAATAAATGTGATGCTTTGTCAACAAAAAAAATCAATTTGAAAGGGGAAGATCTTCCCTCTTTAGTTGCCACTGACCTTTGGACTTTGTGTGATTCTTTTCCTTGCAAGAATTTTAAAATGGATCCTTTTATGCACCAAAGGATGGTGAATTTCTTTTTAAGCCATTTGTTTTCAAAACTTGAAAAATTGATTTGTTCTTTTTAAGATCCAATTTAAAAAATTCTCTCTTAGAAAAACAAGGAAAAATTGTTTTGTTTTGTGGTTCTTTTTAAAGCCCAAACCATATGAGTTCAATTTTATCCAACAAAAAATCAAAAAGTTTTATATTTTGACTAACTTAACTAAGTTAGTAAAAATTTAAACTATTTGATCCTAGAAATAAAATTAAGCTCCCATCTGCAAGAAACTTGTTAAAAACCCTGCAAGATACCAACTAAAATCGTTAGAAAAAAATTTGTGGGTTTGGTAGACTTCAACAAGTCTAATTTCGCATTTAGTTACAGTTTTTAATTTTGCCTCTGTCCATGATGCACTATAGAACAAACTACACGTGCTACAAGATAGTCAGGATGCGCTATAAAAAAGACCCGATGTGCTGGATTTTTTTCTAAATCCGCCAGTCTGCTATTCTCCCACGCCGAGACCTTCCCACGCTGAGACCTACAGGAAAATGTTAGTGAGGATGATGCGCTAAGGTATGGTCTGCACGCGCTAGGGAATGAGTCCCACGCGCCAAACAGTGAGCCAAATGCACTGAAAGATCAACCAGATGCGCTAAGGGATGTTCCCTATGCGCTGATTCCTGTTTCTTGCGTACCTGCAAAAGTGTTTATTTTTAAAAATCAATTCGATTAATGGGGTAGAGCCCCACGGTGGGTGCTAGAAATGTGTGCGGGAAAAGCGGGTCAATGAAACTTAAAAAGTGAAAATGTGGTCCCAAAGAGGCTTGTTCACACACCCACGGGACTTCTTGGTGCAAGTTATGGAGTCATGAAGAATGACCCATCTTCTCAAGGTTGGTTTCATGGTTCTCTATCTCACAAGGTCCCTCAAGCCAATGCCTTTGCTCTCAGATCATTGAGCAAAGTGGCTTAGGGATGACGAATGCAAGAGCGAGGGATGCTTATGATTGATTTAAATTATGAAATGCATCCTATCCATGCATGATCCTACAAATGCAATAAACTAGATTATAAGATGACAAGATTAGTAGCAATACTATCTTAACATGATATACTAGTTAATGATTTAAGCTAATGATAAAGGAAATCTTCTAAAATGCTTATTAGATTAATTCCTATTACAAAGAGAAGCTAGATGTATTGATAAATTTGAGCATAAATGAGACACTAAAAGCTTGCATGGATCCTTAAAATGGAGGAATGAGAGATCTATTTATAGTGAAAATAGGGCAATGGATGGTCAAGATTGAAGGAGTTAATCAAGGGCCAGGATTGAAAGTTATCAATCCATGTTTACAATTTTCACCAATGAAATGGTGACAGTTGTCAACATAAGATTGGTTGAGAGGAGATGAAAGAAGCATTAAATGCTTGAGAAGACCTTATGGTTACCTTAGGAGGTAAGGGTTAAGGTTAGGTTAGGTTTATCCAATGGATAAAGCTTTTATCCAAGGGGTAAACTCTTGTGCAAAGGTTAAAGGGATAACCATGGTCAAAACAATGAATGCTTGATGAGACCCCTAGGTTAGATGGAGGTTAAGTTAGTCAAAAAGTCTCTTACCATACCACTGAGAGTTAGGTAACCATTAATGGTTTGAAGACTTTGGGGACAAATTTGTAAGAGTCCTTCCAAATTTACGAGTATTCAACAAGTTAGCTTGTTGAATGGATAAAGGCTTTAATGCCTTTTGAAGACTTTACTCCAAATTTGAGAAGTGACCTCCTCAAATTTAGGGAAAGGGGATAATAAATGGGTTTGGGTTAATTGATTAGGATTAGATGGATTCTAGAAGAAATTAGGAATAGGGTTTAGGATGCAAGTGGGAGATGTAGGAAAATGCAAGTGGGTGAGGAAAAATAGATTTAATTAAAATAAATTGCTTTATTTTAATTTGGTTGCAATTTGGGAAATTGAATAAATTAGATTTATTCAATTTGGGATAAACTATTAATTAAATATAAATTTAATTAAAAGTAAGAAGAAGAGATTTAATTAAATAAAATGATTTATTTAATTAAATGATGCAAAGGGCTTTAGTGAATTTAACTAAATAAATTGAATAATTTATTTAATTGAATACCTGAATGTGGGTGATTTAGTTAAATTAATTTTAACTAAATAGAGGAATGGGAATAAAATGAAAATTAAATATTCATTTAGGAATACGGTCATTTTTATACGTCTACACCTATAAATAGAGCTCATTCCTTCATAATCCAGATCCAAAAATCTTGTATGCATCTAAGTTATAGTGAATTTAGGAGAGCATTTTAATGATAATCTACATTTGTCTTTTTGGCTAAAATTAACATTAGTTAATTAAATAACATCTCATATTTAGTTTGTTTTACATTTGCATTGGCATCTCATAATCATTTCAATCTTGAATCTCCACAAGACATCCAAAATAGTGCAAAAAGATACTGAGAGCTACAATCATTTGGAACTTGGAGAGGAGAGGAACAAGGGAGGAGTACCTACAAACATGGCAGAGGGAATTTGGAGATGTTTTATTGCATTCCTTATTTTTGTTAAGCTTTCTATTTTGTGTTTGGTATCTCTCTTGATATGCTTACTTATGATAGTCTTTGATTTGTGATTTCTAACACTAACACTTGGATTGTTTTTTGCGTGTTTGTGTTTGTCTTCCTAGACATATTCTAGTCCTTTTTGCAGAGTATCATTTGGTGAACCCGACGTGAATCGAACACATAAAAGAAAGAGTGCATCCAACTGTGAAAACCTCTATGAGGCACTTGAGGATGAAAGGTTTAACATCCTCCCCTCTAGTACAAATCAGGAACGATCAACGATCCTCATCGAGGAAACAAAAGAATTCAATGTGGGGACCCCTGAGACTCCTCACCAAATACATTTGGCATCTCTACTCACTCTAGAGGAACAACCTAAATTTGTAGAATTCTTCCTGAAGCATTAGATCAACTTCGCATGGTCATATGCAGACATGCCCGGTCTTGATCTAGATTTGGTCATGCATCACCTCACTGTAGCAAAAGGTGCTAAACCTGTCAAACAAAAGCTTCACAAGATGCTCCCGCAGATTGTTGTATTAGTCAAAACAGAATTTAAGAAACTCCTAGATGTTGGTTTTATTAGACCAATTGATTACACAAAGTGGATCTCCAATATAGTACCTATTGGTAAACCAAATGGGGGCATCTGTGTTTGTACAGATTTCAGAGATCTAAACAAGGCATATCCTAAGGATGACTTCCCCCTACCAAACATCAACATGATCGTGGACCTAACAGTAGGGCATGCCATGCTTTTTCTTATGGATGGATTTTTTAGGGTACAACCAAATAAAGATCACTCCAAAAGATCAACATAAAAATACTTTCACATGCCCATGGGGAACCTACTATTGGAATGTGATGCCATTTGGTCTGAAAAATGCAGGGGTAACCTATCAATGAGCTATGATCACCATCTTTCATGATATGATGCATACCATAATGGAGGATTATGTCGATGACTTACTGGAAAAATCATTAACAAGAGAAGGTCATCTTGCCATATTAGATAAAATCTTTGATAGACTAGAACAATATCATGTTCAACTCAATCCAAATAAATGTGTCTTTGGAGTAGCCTCAGGGAAGCTTGTAGGATACATTGTCTCAAGCAAAGGCATTGAGGTCGATCTGGCAAAAGTCAAAGCAATCATGGACATGCCACCTTCGAAAAACATTAGTCAGTTAAGGACATTACAAGGGTGCCTACAATCAATTCAGAGATTCATTGCACAACTGGCAGACAAGTGTCATCCCTTCATGCATCTATTACACAAAAACATCCGCTTTCAATGGGATGCCAAATGCCAACAAGCATTCCAGATGCTTAAGAACTATCTCATGAATACATCGTTGTTGATCCCACAAGATCCAGGTAGACCTCTCTTGCTATATATCTCAGCTACAACCACAACATTAGGAGTACTGCTGGCACAACACAATGCAGAAGGAAAGAGTGTGCAATTTACTACATCTCTTGCACACTGGTCAGCTATGAACTCAATTACACACCTATTGAGCGAGCTTGCCTAGCAGTTATTTTGGCAGCCACCAAATTGAGACACTACATGTTGACACACAAGGTACAACTCATTGCTAAAATCGATCCACTCAAGTACCTACTTAGCAAAGCAGCATTGACAGGCCGCCCATTTGCCAAATGGGCGATGATTCTGAGTGAATTTGACATTGAGTATGTGAACCTTAAGGCTATCAAGGGCCAAGCTATTCAAGATCAGTTGGCCAATGTACCGCTAAAAGGCGATCATCCTCTTGTTTCTAACTTCCCAGATGAAGAGATCTTCATGATCACAACAATACAACCTTGGAAGTTATACTTTGATGGCTCATATACTAGACATGGCTCAGGGGCAGGCATTCTATTTATCACACCTCAAGGTGACAACATCCTGAAGTCTTACAGGATAACTTTTTCATGTACAAACAACATAGTAGAGTATGAGGCCTTGATCACAAGACTCAGACTAGCCATACAATGGAAACTGAAAGAGCTAAAGGTATATGGTGACTCCCAACTGGTCATCTGATAAGTCATAGACGAATATTAGACCAAGGTTGATAAGCTTATGTCATACAAGAAAATGGTGGATGGTTTCAAAGCATCATTTACAACTATCACCTTTGAGCATATATCTAGAGATTAGAATCGAGCTGTTGACGCCATGGCTACAATTGCATCTCTCCTAGATCTTCCATAGAATTCAACATGCTACGAGTTCTTGGTAGAACAACTTTGGATTCTCACTTATGATATCCCCAAATCTGAGATGATATGTCACCTTACCGGTTTCGATTCCCCATGGTATGATGAGTTCTACACCTACCTCCATGATAACACACTCCCTCCTAACCAATCGAATAACCAACACAAAACCTTCATTCGACAAACCCTATAACGACAAAGTCTTTATGGTACTCTCCTTCGATGTCTGGAACAAGATGAGATAAAAAAGGCCTTGGAAGAGGTACATGAAAGAATTTGTGGGGCTCACTCAAGTAGTCCTTCCTTAGCAAAGAAGTTCATGCGTGCAGGATACTATTGACCGTCCATGGAAAAAGACTCCTACTTTTTTGTCAGAAAATGCAAGAAGTGTCAAGTTCACAGAGACCTAGTACATGCACCAACATAGGAATTGCAACCAATCACAACACCATGGTCCTTTTGTCAATGGGGACCTGACCTTGTGGGTAAAATTCATCCATCTTCATCCAACGACCACAAATTTATCATTACCGCCACCGAATACTTCACAAAGTGGATCGAAGTTGTTCCACCTACCCAAGTCACTGGCAAGAAGAGCACCTCATTCATCCTTAATTACATCATCTGTCGGTATGGTGTACCCATGTCCATCATGATAGATAACGGGCTTCCTTTCAAAAATTTGGATGTCCGTGAGCTTTGTGAGAAGTTTCACATCCAACACCGCTTTTCCACTCCCTATTACCCACAAGGCAATGGTCAGGCCGAAGCATTGAACAAAAACATATTGAGAATCCTCAAGAAGACAGTCAATGATGTTGGTTGTGATTGGCACGTTCAATTAAATCCGACACTATGGGCGTATCGAACTAGCATTTGAACCCCTACAGGCACAACTCCCTACTCACTGGTCTATGGAGCAGAAGTAATTCTTCCTATTGAGGTTGAGATACCATCTCTATGGGTTTCCTTGCATAATCTGATAGATGATGAAGCATACCAAGTCTCATGTCTTCAAGACTTGGAACTACTTGATGAAAAGCAACAAGCTGCATACAACCACCTCAAGGCGTATCAACAGTGCATGAGCAGAAACTATAATCATCGGGTTAAGCCTCATACATTTAAGGTAGGTGATCTTGTTCTCTGAGAGAATCCTCGTAACCAACCAAACAGAGAACATCAGGAAAATTTTGAATCAAACTGGCTGGGTCCATATGTTATCACTGTTGTATTTGGGTCCAGGGCATATTAGTTGGCTACTTCAGAAGTCGAACCGATCGCAGATCCGATCAACAACATGCACCTCAAACAGTTTTATACATAAGTTATGCAGAGCATCAAGCTCCTTCCAATATAAGAAAATATAAAAAACATTCAGATAAAAGTCTTGAATAAAATACAAAAAAATCAAGAAAATGGTAAAGAGACAAATCATGCATCGAAATGGTAAACAACCACTCTGGTGGCACCTTGGGTAAGTGTGATGGTGAAAACCTGGCAAACAGGCACCACTCGTAAAGGCTATGGCTCCATTGTCTTTTAGACTTGTTGCAATCACATCCATTGGATCTATTCATCCATCATTCAAACCATGGCTTGTTATTGATCTGCAATCAGGGTTAGTACTTCATACATCCTGCATCTTGCTTTTCATAATAATATCTAAACTAGGGGAAATGCTCTTAACCTATTGATGGAAGTGAATTCTATGTTACTTGTGATTCATTGAGTTCTTCATTCAAAATTGTCTCACAAAATACCAAAAACATTCGTAAACACACACAAAATCCAAAAACATGATAAAACAAACATAAAAATCAATCAAAACATGGCAATGCATAAAAAAATTTGTACATACACATCCCAAATAATCAACACAGGTACACACAACTGTCTTAACAAGGATTCATCCTTCCTTTCCAAAACAAAGACATGATAACATTTTCTTTGACAAGAAAATTTTGCTTAAGCTATCAAGTACTTGGTCGGTTTTGTTAGTTATTTATTCATTTATATCAGGTTCCTACACTACACCGAGATATCCACAAGTGATTAGAGTAACCGGGTTGGTTCCTAAGTATTGTTTTGTTTATTGTCTGCAAATTGTTCTAATGAAGTTCTGGGGCATGTACTAATGGTGTCTACATGGGAAGTTCACTAAGCTACGTGATCTTATGCAAAATACAGTCATGGATCTTTATGGCTTACTGACTACAACGTACCATCTGCACATGAACCAGAATGGAGGGTCCATATTGTTTATCTATACTGCTTGCTTATAGGTAAAATACTCCAAACTTGGTTCCTACTACCTCGGCCAAGAATGATACTACCATGCTTGATGATGAAAATAAAGCACTATAAATAATCTATGGATCATCATTTCATGTCATCTGTATATATTGCATTCCATTGCATTCCATCCATCCATACATCCATATAACTGCATATCATTCATACATAGTCATAACAATGCATACTCTATTTTGCTCCTCTCACATAGGAATTGGTCCTAGGTCCTCCATACCTTCTATCTAACATTGAATTTCCCCCCTCACCCTCCCTATCTCGGTCATCATAATTGCATACCCTACATCGTGCCCCATCAACCCAATCAAGCCACGCTCATCACCATTCATCTCTAAACAGGAGGGGTTGCGTGCCCCATCCTAAGTCATCCTATAAGCCAAGCAAGTTACTCTGTCTACACAGGTACATCAACTCACACACACCTAGACTATCAATAGATACTTTGATCAAGTATCTTCGGGTCTCAATAGGTAATCAATCATGGCAAACCTAGACTACAACATGCATTTCTCATAATGACCTAGTCTCAACAAGGTTGCTATGATTCACCACAAACAACCTACCACACAAAGACTATCAATTGATCCAACCAATCAAACACAATCAACATGGACAATTACATCAATTGTCTAAGTCTCAACGGGTGTTTTGCTTCATATACCTTGACTTCATTGGGCAATTACATCAATTTTCTAAGTCACAACAGGTCACTTTGACTCACTTACTCAGACTTTATCCTATCCAAGCGAACAACTGACATCAACTGTCATGCTTTGAATCGACCAGGGCAATTTAACTGATTGCACCAGAATAATTTTGATCAATTGTACAATATCCATCAAACGCACACACTACCTTTGCCCTGTATCTGTTGCATGACCTAAGGATACTCGCTGGCTTGCCCTTTCTCTGTATTCACTCTGTTTTCTCCCATTCTTTCACCATTATTACTCATTTCTTCTATTCTACCTTCCCTCCACTTCTCGTCCTTTTTCAAGAGATCGCCCGATTTTTTGAAATTTTTTGGCCCATCTCTCAAGGGGGCATACCACCCACTAAATTAACATTTATGGGGCATATTTCTTCACACCTATTTTTCTTTCTTTGAAACGACACGATAAACCGCACTGTCTCAAAGAGGGGCAAATGTAGTCACATAAATCTGTCCACTTAATTAAATGAATATTTACTATTTATTTGATTATCTAACCATAAAAAATTAATTAATTAAATTAATATTTAATTAATTCATCCTCAACCCCTTCTCCTATTAATTAAATAAATTATTCAATTTATTTAAATTAATTCATTAAGCCACACTCAAAATTAATTAAATGAATAAATCATGTTTATTTAATTTAACCCCCTTTCCTCTTTTAAATAAATAATTAAAACATTTATTTAAATCCCTAAACTACCCCCCCCACTTGCATTCTCCTACAAATGCAAGTTGCAACCACAATTGAAATAAATTAATTTTATTTTAAATAAAATCCTATTTTTCCTCACCCACCAAACCCACTTGCAATCCTAAATCCCCTTCTAGACTCTTCTAATCACTTTCTAAGTTCTTCTAAACATTCCTAATTATCCTAATCCCATTTCCTAAATATTGTCACATTCCTAAGCAACTTGAAGTCACTTCTCAAAGCCTCAAAGTCTTTGAAAAGCATTTAATGTTTTATGTGTTCAACAAGCTAACCCCTAAAGTCGTCCAAACCACTAATGACTCTTACATGACCATTAATGGCTCTTACATAACCATTTATGGTTAATTCCACTTGCCCACATGGTTAGAGGCTTAACCTCTAACTCAACCTCCATGTAACCCATGTGTCTACTCAAGCATTCATTGCTTTGACCATGGTTATTCCCACTAACTCTTGCACAAGAATTTATCCATTGGATAAAAACATTATTTATTGGATAATGGCTTTATTCATTCAACTCAACATTAACCTTACCTCCCAAGTTAACCCTCAAGTCATCTCAAGCATTTAATGCTTCTTCCATCTCCTCTCAGGCCATTTCATGTTGACATTTGTCATCCTGGGATTGGATTGAAAGCCCTCACATGGATCATGAACCCATCAATCTTGACCCTTGTTGAGATTACTCAATCTCAACCATCCATTGCTCCATTTTTCCTATAAATAGAGCCCATTCCTTCATTATCTAGATCCAGAAATCTTCTATGCATCTAAGTTATAGTGAATTTAGGAGAGCATTTTAAGCATAATCTACATTTGTCTTTTTGGCTAAAATTAACATTAGTTAATTAAATAACATCTCATATTTAGTTTGATTTACACTTGCATTGGCATCTCATAATCATTTCAATCTTGAAACTCCATAAGACATCCAAAATAGTACAAAAGCTACTAAGAGCTACACTCATTTGGAACTTGGAGAGGAGAGGAACAAGGGAGGAGTAGCTACAAACATGGTGGAGGGCATTTGGAGATGTTTTATTGCATTCCTTAGTTTTGTTAAGCTTTCCATTTTGTGTTTGGTATCTCTCTTGATATGCTTGCTTAGGATAGTATTTGATTTGTGATTTCTAACACTAACACTTGGATTGTTTCTCGTGTGTTTGTGTTTGTCTTCCTAGCATATTCTAATCCTTTTTGCAGAGCATCAACAACTACCTACTTCGGGCATGCGAAGAGATGAAATCTTTCCAAATCTTGGGCAGGTTGGCATAGTTTGAACGTGGCGACCACAATGAACCAAGCCAACGGGGCACTGGCTATGGAGCCATGTAAACCGCACCTTCTAGGCTCCCTAAGACCCTATAAATCTTTTGCTTCCACATACACTCTGCCACCCCATCGTGAGTGTCCTAGGAAACGTGCCTATGCTTCTCGAAAAACAGGAAAACTATCATTCCTTGGTTTATGGCTTTTCAAGGAGAGGGGCCCTGCCTGCAAGCCAGCCAACCAGCGCCCCCTCCCCTTAATTTTTTTTTTATATTTTTTTAAAATTTTATTTAATATTTAATATATTTTATTTAATACGCCCCCTACCCTTAAATTTTTTTTAATATTTTTTTAAAATTTTATTTAATTTTTAATATATTTTATTTAATAAATTTTATTTTATATATTTATATATTTTATTTTTAATATATTTTATTGATATTATATATATATTTTTCAGTATATTTTAAATATTATATTATATAATATTTTTAATATTAATATTTTTTTAATATATTTTATTTATAGAATTTTTCTTTTTTTAAATATTAATATGAAAAATGTCTAAATAATATAAATGAATTATATACAATTTTAGTTCATTTAACAATTTAATTTAACTTTTCTAAATATAAGATGTTTGAGGGTCCAAATAAAAATATGTTCATAGGCCAAACATTGTTAAGAAAAATCTCCATTGTTATGATAACATATTATCGAAAGAACTAGAAACACATAATAATAAATAGTAGTATAAAAATAAAGTAGTATTATTTTAGAGGATCTACATTACATTTCAATACATAAGTTTTTATAATGTTGTTACTTTCTTTATCCTATACAATTAGCTCACTTTTATTTATATGTAAAATAAATATAACTTGCCTATCTAACCAACTTATCATCTAGCTAGCATAACATTTCCAATAAAATACACTACTTTTAGAAATACATTTGTCAAAATTTAAGAATTTGGTACATGGTTTCTGATTTGGAACTCTCATTGTGAATTGTTTGGGTCCAAATTTGTGTGTGGATCTAAATATATATCTAATAGAGATGATATGATAAATCCCCATAGCTTGCAACATGTTTTATATATGAATTTAGTAAGGACAAGAGATGTTTACAAAATGACTTAAGGGAATTTATTGGATTGTGAGGGTCATGTTCCCCTTAATTAGACCTCTAGCAAATCGACTTTACAACTTTGGGTAAATGTTTAAGGACAAGAAACAAGCATGCAATAATCTTAGGATATTTTTTTTCAAATTAAATTTTTATATATTATTTGAATATACTGTTATAGACTGTGATGCTAGATATGCATTAGATAATTCATTCTAATATGAATTAGTTTGTAAATGCACAATCCTAATGAACAATACTTTTAATCGATTCATAATAATTAGTTAAAAAAATGATAAATTTTTTAAAATTTGAATATATATATAATCTAGAATTACGAATACATACTTACAAACAAAATCAATAAATAAATAATTTAAATATAAATAAATAATACTAAAATAACCTAATCATTGTAAACACAATTTTTATTATTACAACAGCAAATAAATAATACTAAAATAACCTAATCATTGAAAATAGTTGGAAATCCCCATTTAAATTTTAGTGTTTGAAATATTACTCTTCCTTGATGCACGTTCTTTTGAAATAAAAAAATAGTTTAAAGTTGTGTAAAATTGAATTATATAAAATAACCCCATGATAGGTACACCATAAACATAACATACTATTTATATATTACTTATATAAAAAAACAAAATAACTAGTCAAATAAAATTTAAAGTAAGTTTGATGCATTGTTTAAAAAATATATTGAAATATAATATTTATATAAATATTAAATAGCTCTTCAAATAAAAGTTAAAGTAAAAAATTATTTTTTTAACTTTCTAAAAATGTCTTTAATATAAAATAATATTCATTTAAGAAATATAGTGAATAATTCTTATATAGTAAATAATTTATTTTTTAACTTTCTAGCACCCAATACTTTTATAAACTTTTATGCCTTAGAAAAGTTAAA
This sequence comes from Cryptomeria japonica, assembly GCF_030272615.1. NCBI lineage: Eukaryota > Viridiplantae > Streptophyta > Pinopsida > Cupressales > Cupressaceae > Cryptomeria > Cryptomeria japonica. The sequence continues at coordinate 508,691,638 of NC_081415.1, read as the reverse complement.
TTAAATTGTTAAGTGAACTAAAAATGTATATAATTCATTTATATTCTTTAGACATTTTTAATATTAATATTTAAAAAAGATTATTCTATAAATAAAATATATTAAAAATATATTAATATTTTTAATATATTAAAAATACTATATAATATAATATATATTAAAAATAAAAAAATAAAAAAATAAAATATAAAATATAAAAAAATAAAAAATTATTAAATATTAAATAAAATTTTAAAAAAATATTTAAAAAGTTTTCAAGGGGAGGGGGTGCTGGTTGGCCGGCTTGCTGGCGGGGCCCCCTCCTCTTGAAAAGCCATAAGTCGGGGCACAACAGTTTGCCCGTTTTTCGAGCAACACAAGCACGTTCTTAGGACATGCACGAGAACGTGTCTATTCTGGCTCCAAAATGGCAGTACGGATTGACTAACACACGTGTTAGTCGCAAGTTTTACACCGTCGATTTTGCAATAAATGGCTGTGATTGACTAACACATCACTATCACGTTGTACGAAAGGTCTGTTTTAGAGCCAGAATAGCTTCGGCCCATGCACAATGGTCGTGGCTATTCTGGCTCCAAAACAGACCTTTCGTACAACGTGATAGCGATGTGTTAGTCAATCATAGCCATTTATTGCAAAATCGATGGTGTAAAACGCGCGACTAACACGCATGTTAGTCAATTCGTATTGCCGTTTTGGAGCCAGAATAGACGTGCCCATACACGATGGGGTGGCAGAGTGTATACATAAGCGGAAGATTTATAGGGTCTTAGGGAGCCTAGAAGGCGTGGTTTACATGGCTCCATAGCCAGTGCCAGCCGACCGCGACTATTCTAGCTCCAAAACAGACCTTTCGTACAGCGTGATAGTGATAGGTTAGTCAATCACAACCGTTAACTACGAAATCGACGGTGTAAAATATGCGAGTAACACGCGTGTTAGTCAATCCGTACTGTCTTTTTGGAGCCAGAATAGACGCGTAGGTGTTTTGAACTTGAAGACAAGGAGCATTTTGAATGGATTATGCGTGGTTGTGTACGTGAAGAGTGGTATGGAGGCCTCAATATAATTTTGAGGATGACGTGTGACGGTGCGGGGTTTGTTTGCCCGAATGGGTGTTGGCTCCATGTAAGTTAATTTCGGTCTCCCCTTCACCCATATCTCCTATGGAGCGCAAATTGCAACAAGGTGGTTCGTCATGCATCTGCGCAGGTTGGTATGCATGGGGTCAAAGAGTATCTGAAGATGTGGGAGAGGCAAGAACTAAGACTGGAGCTGGAGAAATGGGGCCCAAATGAGATGAAATCTTTACAATCTAGTGGGTCTACATCTTCCAAACGCAAGTGCAGCCGCCCGAAGGGTTCGAAGAAGAAGCAATGCCGACGAACTCTGTGGATTGGCTTTCCACCAGAAGACAATGATGACATTGAAGACTCGAAGGAGCAGATGGAGTTGGATGTGGATTCCAACTTGGGAAAGGCAAGGAACTTGTCGCTGCAAAATAGTTTAGCATGTTAATTTTTTGGTTTCATCTTTCGATAAACTCTTCATTTTGTTATTTATTGCATTGTAAAGACATATCAGATGCTTACATGGGATGGGGAGTCTTTATCTCTTTGAATTAGTATGTATAGATATGGGGGAGTATGATACAATCTATGTTAATACCTTTGGATGGGTGCTACAAACTGTGTTTTTTGATGTGCTGAAATCTTCTGGTATTACCAATAAAATACCATTAACCGATAAAAAAAGAAAAGAAAGGGAGTTGCTTGTTAACCTCAACATTGACACAAATTGAGCATACAAAAAATGCTTTTTAAATATACTCACCTAATTAACCATTATGAGAGCACCAAAAGAGAAAGCTATGATTGTCCAGCCATCTTTGTCCCAATACTCCAACAATAGGCTAGGAAGTCTAACCCACACTGGGACTTTTTCAATGCCCACTTTGCTAAGATTCGGCTCAAGTTCCCACTTCATAAGGAAGAGGCTCAATTTTACAACAAACCAAGGGCCAACATTCGATGTTTGAATGTAGTCAATAAGAAGAGAGAAACAGATAATGAAGAAGCTACGAGGAAGAACAAAAATCTCTAGTGTACCTTTGGTTATCCACTCCCTCCTAGCCCAAGATATGAAATTATCCATATTAGGCCTAGCACCCAAAAACATCCCCACAAGAGCATTCTCCCATCAGAGGGCTAAAATATCGATAACCTCATTTGATATTTTAAGACATCCTCCTTATACAAAGACATAAGAAGGAACAAAAATGAGATGAGACGTACAATGTTTGGAAATAGGGGGCAAATGATCAACTAAAGTAGAAGCAAGAAGGGGCACATTAGAATTCCCAACCTCAAACACCTTAGAGGTAATTGAAACCCACTTATCAGGAGTAGCCACAAAAGAGAAAGAGATATGGAAACCCTAGCAAAACCTAGAACCTTCCCACCCAACACATCACCAATTGTGGGGTAAGGTGCAAGGAGGAAACCTCTCATAAGGCCCTTACCAAAGGAGTGAAAAGCAACCAAAGAATTGTCTTTCAAAGGCCTCAAAACAACCTTGATGATACACATCTCTAGGAAATCTTGAGGAGGCAATTGAATCCATGCTCCTTGAAGCATCCAACCATAGGTCTAGTAGTTTGATATACTCATCATCAAGGAGAGGATCACCTTAGTCATATAGATTAAAATAATTGAAATCACCATCTCCTCATCCCCTTCGTCCAAGCTCCCATTGCTCCCATATGCCCCACGGTAGTTTTTACTCCTTGCCCTACAAAACCCACTCTATCTTTTGTTCCCACTCATCTTTTTGTTTCCCTATGCCAATAAAGTGTGACATATGTTGATATAAGCATATAAAATTATTATCTCAAAATAAGTCCAAAATTAAAACTAGAAATTAACATGATATGAAAACACCATTGCAATATTATTATAATATTAAAGATAGAAATTTTAACTATTCTTAATTATTATATTATTTAATTAAAGATATTTTTTTATCAATAAAAATAAAATAATTAATTACTACTTTTAAATGTGAATGAAATGTAAAATTATCATTGAGTATTTAACTATTAAATCATTTAAATTACATGCGAATTCATTTAATGATGCAAACAACCTAGAATTTGTGGATCTATGCATGTCGTTTTTTCACTTACATGATATTTTTTCTAAAATTGTATATATGATACTTCAAATCATTAATAAACCATAAAAAAATATGCTAGATAATATATAGTATATAATATTATAATTTATAATGTACTAATACATATTATAAAAATACAAATTTATTTAAAATAATTTGAATGGAAGGATATAATTGTTTCTAATTTTATAATATTTTAATATGAACATTTAGAATGAATCTTCTTATTTTCTTATATGAATTTAGAAACTTGTACATGGATTTTTAGAATAGTTTCTATTTTCATATATGAATTTAGAAACTTAGTCAATTTAATTTTTTAAATGTATTTAATAAGATTGTCTCAAATATGAATTTAGAAACTTGTCATAATATATCAAATTTAAAATTTTGACATTTGTTAATGTATTAATTTAGAATCTTTTCAAAATGCAATATAATTGTAAACAAGATTTCTAATATTAAGTTTATTTTTATCTATATGTGATATAAATAATAAAAGGACAAGGATTTTCATTTCTTCCACACAATTATGTTCTAATTCTTTTTATTTATAAATAAAATTTATGTTTCAATTTGTACTTTATTTAATTTAAAAAATTAAGTACATGTATTTTTCAAAATATCGTCATGTTTGTAATATAATTGTAGAGACCAGAAGGGTTTGAAACTTCTGGTGAATCAATAATAACAATAATATACAATAATTATATACTTAGTTAATTTCAATAATAATAAAAGATTAATTAATTTCAAAAATAAATAATAATATACTTTTAAATAATAATTAGATTATTTGCATATTATTTTATTAAAAGTAAACTATTTTTAATATTTAATATTTACACACACACACACACACACACACACACACACCCTATTTCTTCCTCAAGTTATCTCTATCTCCACTTGTCCTCCTCTCTATCTCTCTCCCCCTCTCTCTATTACTTGTCTCTATCACCTCCTTTATCTCTCACTCTTTTCCCATCTCTCCCTTCATCTATTCTACTCTCTCTATTTATCACTTCTTATATTTTTATCTTTCTATCTCTCCATTATTGTATCTTTCCAAAGTTATATCTCTCTATCTTTCCTCCTTTCTATCCTTACCTATCCCTATCTATATATTTCTCTACTCCTCTCTCCTCTCTCTATTTCTCTCCCTCCCTCTCCCTTTCTCTCATATACAAACACACTCCCTACTTCTCCCTCTTCGTCCTCATCTCTCTCTCTCTCTCTCTCTCTCTCTCTCTCTCTCTATATATATATATATATATATATATATATATATATATATATTGATATCTATCTTTCTATTTTTCTTCCCATATATATCTCTATCTATTACTCTTTCTCTCTTCCCCTCTCTATCTTCGCTATTTATCTCTCCCTCTATCCATCTATATCTATTTATCTCCACTTCTCTCTATTTGTCCCTATGTCTCTCACCCTCTCTCTAAATCTATAAATTCTAGATAATTTTTACAAGTGTTAAGCACACACAAAGGAAAGCTAAATTATTTGTGTAACATGAATGGAACAATCTCAACTCTACATCACTAACACAATCTTCATCATCCTTTGCCTTTGCATTTTCAAGACTTTTGAAAACGCATGAACCATTTCACCATTTTGGTAAGTTTGTAAATTTGTGAACTTGTTGAACTTGAATTCATTCCTCAATTATTTTCTTTCTCTCTTCGGTGCTTGACACATTCAACAAAATTGAAAACCTACAAATCATTTCGCTGCATTCTCTCATTCTTCATCATTTTTTGACTTCACCCTATTAACACTTGAAAACACAAACCATTTAAATGTTCTCTCATTTTCATGACTAAAATCTCCATTTTAACACTTGAAATCCAAATTTTTAATTCTAATTATTTTTACTAATTGCTAACACCAAATTAAACATTCTTGGAACTTGGATTTATTTTTATGAAAGTTGGGCTCTTTTCAAATTGATATAGAGTCACTAACTCTTTAAGGTTTATCAGATAGTTTTCCTTTCTCTTCACACTGCAACATCAAACCCAAGCAAGATTATGAATATTTTTCTAATTAACATTTCTTTCTATTTTTGCCCCAACAATGGAGATGATTTGTGGTAGCGATTCCATCTTAGGTTGTACTCATTCCATTCGTTGCTTTACTTTTACATGTAGCTTTAAATTATTATTTTTTGCATGTCATTCTATCCATGAGAGCAGGCCTGGAATTTGACAGGCAAAATGGCCGTTTTTTCACTTTTGAACCGTATTTGACAGCTTTAAAAATTAGTAGAACGTATGCATTGACATGCTATTTTTTTCTAAAACCGTATCAATGACACTTCAAATTATAAATAAACAGTAAAAAAATATAGTAGGTAATATATATTAGTTTAGAATGTTTATTATAAAAATACAAATTTATTTAGAATATTTTGAAATGGAAGGATTTAGAATATGGAAGGATGTAGTTGTTTCTAATTTTATAATATTTTAATATGATTTTTTAGAATAGTTCTATTTTTTCATATAAATTTAGAAACTTGTCATAATTGAAATGATAGAATATAATTGATAAAATATTTTAATATGAATTTAGAAACTTAGTCAATTTAATTTTTTAAATATTGTTATAGAAACTTGTCATAATATATATAATTTTAAAATTTAAAGGTTTATTATTACTAAATTAGTAATTATTAATTATTCATTATTTAATGTTAATATATAATAAATATTAGTGTATTAATTTAGAAACTTATTTAGTAAATTTAAGATTTTTGCATATATTACTAATTTATCATTATTTTCTCATTAAACAATGATTTTCATTTCTTCCCAAGAAAAATGTGCATTGCATTTTGGTGTGGCTTCAATCTTCTACTTTAATATTTTTTGACAGTTAATATTTTTCTTAAAACGTCAAATGAAAGGCATTGAAATGACTAAACCGTCATCAAAAATTCATATGACAGGTAAGGGTGACCGTCAAATTCCAGGCCTACATGAGAGCATGCATGAAACAAGGCATGACAAGTGGAGTTTTTATTTTGGGTTGCTAAAAAATACTATTCCTTTCCTATTCTACAAATTTTTCCATTCCCTCTTCTTGTAAAGTATCATAATCTATCTAGTTATTTCTTTGTTCTCTTCTTAACAAGAGTGATATGCTATTAGATGCATACACTGTCATGTAAATTTATCTTATTTATAATAAACATTGGGATTAATGTTATTTTATTTATCTTCTCAAAAAATTATAATCTCATTTTCTTTCTTGTTTGAAAATTCATTTGTTGAATATTGTTTAATGAATTTTATCATATTCTTACAATATCCATATTTTTAGTAGTTTATTTAAAACCTCATCGCTTAAGTGTAGACCTATTTTAGCTTATCTATCATCATTTTACTTCATTTGTATCACTTTATCTTGGTATTTCACTTTTAACATGCAAATTGGATCAAAGCTGGACATTTAATTATTGTTATTTTACATTTCACACATTTTAAATGTAATAGCCTGTATTTGTGAATGCACACACTTCTCTTAGACTTAGACATACATAGGCTAAGAGTGCACACAAAATCTGATCTTCCTCAATTGGTTACATGGGAGGTTAAAAGAATAAAATCAAGGTTTTGATGATTCTTAGAAATTTCCCAAGCAATCAAACCATTCTTTTCTACAAAGACATGAATTGCATGTGGGAATATGTAATAGCCTATATCTATGAATACACACATTTCTCTTAGACTTAGACGTACATAGGTTAAGCATGCACACAAAATCCGATCTTCCTCAATTGATTACATGGGAGGTTAAAAGAATAAAATCAAGGTTTCGATGATTCTTAGACATTTCCCAAACAATCAAACCATTCTTTTCTACAAAGGCATGAGTTGCATGTGAGAATATATAGGAATCACGTGGATTACATTTATTTTTAATTTTATATTTCTAAATAATCTTTATGTTTTTAAATTATTTCTTTTGATTATTATGTTTTGACTATTTTATTATATTCATTTCTTTTTTCATTTCAATTTTTTTAGTATAGTGGATAGGTTCTCATTTCATAGTACATGTCACTATTTTTATCTTCATATTTTGGTTTATCTCTTCATACATTCCACTCTAAAGTATTCATTTCTATCAATTCATTCTTTTATGAATTTTTGGTAATAAAAATGATTAATTAAATTATTTGTATTAACTTAAGCTCTAGGTTTGCTTATTTCAATCCCATCCCCTTTTTATTAATGTAATATAATTTTAAAGAAGTGTAGAATTTATATTACAGTGATTCACTATCATTTCATTATATACATATAGTGGATATCCATTAAATTAGATCTAGTATTGTAACCTCTTAGTTGGGTAAGATTTGTTGGTATATGTTGCATGCATAGAAGTCCTTCAATGTTGTCATCAATAGATAAGAGAGATTGCTTTATATTATCTTTAAAATATAACTATATAGCATGGAAACTAAAACTAATTGAAACATGGTAAATATGTTCTCACAAGTAGTAGTCTTGGATGAAATATCTTTTATTTGATTTTTGAACCTCGCTGGGTTAATTGAAATGTATTTTATTATGTAACACTTTAAAACAGAGTTTAATGATTTTAATTTGTCAAAAAAATATAAGACTTGTTGCATTTAAAAAAATGTAAATCAATTGTTAATACATAATTCCTTCACATTCAATATTTAATAAAATATCTAATTATTCTCACAACACCAAAACTTGTTTTCTTTAAATACAAATTTTAAACATAAAAAGAATTAAACCATAAATAAACTAGAAGCCTTTATCCTAATTATAGAAAGTAAACCTATAAAAACAATCTAACTTATAATATAGACTCAAATTTTTGATGGTATATAAACTAGTACACCTATATTTTATGAAATAAAAAAAATGCAAGATATCAAATGTAAAAAACCTTTACCTTTTAGCATAGATTAATTAATTTCAGATGATTAATATTTATTAGAACTTAGCCTTATTAGTACTTGTCCTAGGCGATACAAATATTTCTATTAAAAAAATAAACCTAATTATTATATGTATTCTTTATAATTATAATTTATATATTTTTTGAAATTTAAAAAATCATAAAAATTTTAATCATTTTAATATATACAAAATAATTTAATAACTTCTAGTCATAAATTTAAATATTTTTCATCAAGTTATTTAAAAAATGTCTATTTTCACTTTTATAGTTATTTTATTAAAACTAATTATAATTAATATTACATAAATAAATAAAAAATTATATAATATTATACAGAAACTAGTAATCATATTTGAGCTTAATTTAATTATTATAATTATAATTATATAATTTTTTAAAATTAAATTAGGATTATGCTCTTAATAAAAAAATATATTTTCACTATAAAATTTGTATTATATTATAATTATTATGTTGAAGCATTCCCTATATGAAGTGAACCACCTACTTATTGAAAATGGTTTAAAATTAGGGAGAAGAATGAAGACTATAGAATTAATCGCTAAAATTTTATTAATTTTAAAAAAGAGATCTTCTATAATAAAAAAATATATATATAAATTTTAATATTATTTATTAGGAATTAATTTTTCATTAAGTTTGAAATTTATTTTAATTATTTATGTCTTTTTATAATGATTAAAAATTATTAGAATTTAATCTATAATTATTTGTCTTATTAAACTTTTAATAATGACAGAATAATTATATTTTGAATTAAAATCTTTCTTTTCTTACTATTTTCTTTTAATATTATCTTCTTTTATTAGATATTCTATTATTTATTTATTTATTCTAATTTTTCCACTTCTTCTTTTAAGGGTTGATTTTTTATCAAGTTAAAATTGTATTTTAATTATTTGTGTTTTTTAATGGAATTACAAATAATAATTAAAAGATATTAGAATTTATACATTTTGTCTTATTTAAATTTTATTTATTATAGAATAATTATATTTGAATTTTATTCTAATTTATATAATAAAATAAATTTTTACTCAACACCTAAATTAAATGTTTAGAGTGAGAGAGAAAGAAAGAGTAACTAACTTTTGATTACTCATTTCATGTCCATAAATTAAGGATATCATATGTCCTTGGGGAGTTATGTTGATGTTAGCATGTAATTTGATTATTATCTCCATATCCATCTCTCTCCTTTATCTATATCTCCTTACCTCTCTCTCTCTCTCTCTCTCTCTCTCTCTCTCTCTCTCTCTCTCTCTCTCTCTCTCTCTCTCTCTCTCTCTCCCTCTCCCTCTCTCCCTTTTTTTTATATCTCTTTAATTTTATATCATCTCTCTCCCTCTTCCCCCCTCTCTATTTTTTTGTATATCTTTCTTCCTCTTTATATCTATCTCTATATATCTTTTACTCACACACATTTTGTCTTACTCCGTCCTTATCTTTATATCTATATCTCTCTCACTCACACAAACACATACTCTAGCCTATTTCTCCCTCCCTATCTATATTCTATCTCACTATCTCTAGATATTATACACTTCTCTTCCTTCATCTCTCTCACTCTCTCCATATCCCTCTCTACCTCTCCATATATCACTTCCTATATCTTTATCTTTCTATCTCTCTATCCCCCCCTCTCTAATTCTCACCATCTTTCTATCTCTATTTCTTCCTCTCCCCTTTTTTCTCTCCTTCCATCTCTCCCTCTTTCTCACCCTGTCTATATTTTACAAGTTATATTTACTCTCTAGATCCTTTCTATCCCTATACCTATCTCTTTATATCCTTATATATCGCTTCTCTCCCTCTTTCTATCTTATCCCTCTCTATCTCCCCATCACTCCCTCTTTTTATATTTCTCTAGTTCTGCTCTCTAATGTATATACACACATTCCATGTTTCTCCCTTTCTCTCTCTATCTCTCTATCTCTATCTTTCCCCCTCATTATCTCTATCCCTCTCTCTAAAGTCTAAACCTTTCTCTCTCTATTACTTGTCTTTTTCAACTACTTTCTCTCACTCTTCCCCCCCCCCCTTTCGTCCATCTATCTCTTTCTGTACATATATCTCCATCTCTCTCTATCCCTCTCTATCTATCTATAT